>NC_135593.1:0-1200000 GCF_965152235.1 Eretmochelys imbricata
TCATCTGGAGTAATTTTCACGAACTGCTCTGTACCATAGGACGAGAAGTGACTCCTCGGGTCTTTCAGGAAGATTTCTTCTCCAATTTATCTGTCGCGCACATCCAAGATGAATTTCTCATTTTGAGTATATTTCAGGAACTGATTTCTTCCAAGTCAACAGGAGCGAATTGGAATGTACAAAGGAGGCTCATTATGTGAGGAATGAATGACTACCACGAAGCCGTTCAGAATTGATTATTTTTCGGAATTTTCGAGACTCGACCTATCACCAGAAATCACCAGAAGCAAATCTGAAAGGATTTTGGAGGATCATGCCAGATGGAGTTAATGACTAGCAGTGATCAGTAATTACTGTTGAATTTTTGTAATTTTCATGAACCCATCTCTACCAAAGGATCAGGAGAGAATCCGAATGGCTTTTCGAGGAAGCGTGCATGAGACATCAATGGCTACATCTGATTCGTATTGAAGGGCTCATTTTTAGCAATTTACACTACCCGTCTCTACCAAGTGACCAGCAGAGTATCTAAAAGGTCTTGGAGGATGATTCCATGAGGTACTAATTATATGCAGTGATCAGTAATAAATGTTTGATTTTTTAGTAATTTTCATGAACCAATCTCTACAAAGTCAGGAGGCGAGAATCTGGATTGCCGGAGTCTTTACCACGAGGTGCTTGTAAAGAATGATTTTCGTTCTTTGAGTAATTTGCACAAACCGATCTGTTCCAACGCACCAAGAGAGAATGCAATTGTTTTTCCGGTGGATGATTCCATGGGAAATTCATCAGAAGACGGGTGAGGAAGCAATTTTCTCTTTCCTACTAATTTTCACAAGCGATTTTATTCACAATCACCAGGAGTTAATTATCAAAGGATTTGGGAGGATGATTCCAAGTGTCATTAATAACTAACATTGATCAGGAAGAACTGTCTCATTTGGAGTAATTTTCATCAAATCATGAACTGATAGCTACCAAATCCCAAGAAGCGAATCTGAAAGGCTTTTGGGGGATGATTCCATTTGTCACTGATTTATTGCATTTAACAGTTATAACTTTCTCATTTTTAGCAATTTTTCACGAACTACCAATCGCCACCAAATGCTGAAGAGAGAATAGACTTGTGTTTTGGTGGATGTTTCCATGAGAAATAGATCAGGATACCAGATTAGGCATGTCTTTCTCATCTGGAGTAATTTTCACGAACTGCTCTGTACCATAGGACGAGAAGTGACTCCTCGGGTCTTTCAGGAAGATTTCTTCTCCAATTTATCTGTCGCGCACATCCAAGATGAATTTCTCATTTTGAGTATATTTCAGGAACTGATTTCTTCCAAGTCAACAGGAGCGAATTGGAATGTACAAAGGAGGCTCATTATGTGAGGAATGAATGACTACCATGAAGCCGTTCAGAATTGATTATTTTTCGGAATTTTCGAGACTCGACCTATCACCAGAAATCACCAGAAGCAAATCTGAAAGGATTTTGGAGGATCATGCCAGATGGAGTTAATGACTAGCAGTGATCAGTAATTACTGTTGAATTTTTGTAATTTTCATGAACCCATCTCTACCAAAGGATCAGGAGAGAATCCGAATGGCTTTTCGAGGAAGCGTGCATGAGACATCAATGGCTACATCTGATTCGTATTGAAGGGCTCATTTTTAGCAATTTACACTACCCGTCTCTACCAAGTGACCAGCAGAGTATCTAAAAGGTCTTGGAGGATGATTCCATGAGGTACTAATTATATGCAGTGATCAGTAATAAATGTTTGATTTTTTAGTAATTTTCATGAACCAATCTCTACAAAGTCAGGAGGCGAGAATCTGGATTGCCGGAGTCTTTACCACGAGGTGCTTGTAAAGAATGATTTTCGTTCTTTGAGTAATTTGCACAAACCGATCTGTTCCAACGCACCAAGAGAGAATGCAATTGTTTTTCCGGTGGATGATTCCATGGGAAATTCATCAGAAGACGGGTGAGGAAGCAATTTTCTCTTTCCTACTAATTTTCACAAGCCGATTTTATTCACAATCACCAGGAGTTAATTATCAAAGGATTTGGGAGGATGATTCCAAGTGTCATTAATAACTAACATTGATCAGGAAGAACTGTCTCATTTGGAGTAATTTTCATCAAATCATGAACTGATAGCTACCAAATCCCAAGAAGCGAATCTGAAAGGCTTTTGGGGGTGATTCCATTTGTCACTGATTTATTGCATTTAACAGTTATAACTTTCTCATTTTTAGCAATTTTCACGATCAATCGCCACCAAATGCTGAAGAGAGAATAGACTTGTGTTTTGGTGGATGTTTCCATGAGAAATAGATCAGGATACCAGATTAGGCATGTCTTTCTCATCTGGAGTAATTTTCACGAACTGCTCTGTACCATAGGACGAGAAGTGACTCCTCGGGTCTTTCAGGAAGATTTCTTCTCCAATTTATCTGTCGCGCACATCCAAGATGAATTTCTCATTTTGAGTATATTTCAGGAACTGATTTCTTCCAAGTCAACAGGAGCGAATTGGAATGTACAAAGGAGGCTCATTATGTGAGGAATGAATGACTACCACGAAGCCGTTCAGAATTGATTATTTTTCGGAATTTTCGAGACTCGACCTATCACCAGAAATCACCAGAAGCAAATCTGAAAGGATTTTGGAGGATCATGCCAGATGGAGTTAATGACTAGCAGTGATCAGTAATTACTGTTGAATTTTTGTAATTTTCATGAACCCATCTCTACCAAAGGATCAGGAGAGAATCCGAATGGCTTTTCGAGGAAGCGTGCATGAGACATCAATGGCTACATCTGATTCGTATTGAAGGGCTCATTTTAGCAATTTACACTACCCGTCTCTACCAAGTGACCAGCAGAGTATCTAAAAGGTCTTGGAGGATGATTCCATGAGGTACTAATTATATGCAGTGATCAGTAATAAATGTTTGATTTTTTAGTAATTTTCATGAACCAATCTCTACAAAGTCAGGAGGCGAGAATCTGGATTGCCGGAGTCTTTACCACGAGGTGCTTGTAAAGAATGATTTTCGTTCTTTGAGTAATTTGCACAAACCGATCTGTTCCAACGCACCAAGAGAGAATGCAATTGTTTTTCCGGTGGATGATTCCATGGGAAATTCATCAGAAGACGGGTGAGGAAGCAATTTTCTCTTTCCTACTAATTTTCACAAGCCGATTTTATTCACAATCACCAGGAGTTAATTATCAAAGGATTTGGGAGGATGATTCCAAGTGTCATTAATAACTAACATTGATCAGGAAGAACTGTCTCATTTGGAGTAATTTTCATCAAATCATGAACTGATAGCTACCAAATCCCAAGAAGCGAATCTGAAAGGCTTTTGGGGTGATTCCATTTGTCACTGATTTATTGCATTTAACAGTTATAACTTTCTCATTTTTAGCAATTTTCACGATCAATCGCCACCAAATGCTGAAGAGAGAATAGACTTGTGTTTTGGTGGATGTTTCCATGAGAAATAGATCAGGATACCAGATTAGGCATGTCTTTCTCATCTGGAGTAATTTTCACGAACTGCTCTGTACCATAGGACGAGAAGTGACTCCTCGGGTCTTTCAGGAAGATTTCTTCTCCAATTTATCTGTCGCGCACATCCAAGATGAATTTCTCATTTTGAGTATATTTCAGGAACTGATTTCTTCCAAGTCAACAGGAGCGAATTGGAATGTACAAAGGAGGCTCATTATGTGAGGAATGAATGACTACCACGAAGCCGTTCAGAATTGATTATTCTTCGGAATTTTCGAGACTCGACCTATCACCAGAAATCACCAGAAGCAAATCTGAAAGGATTTTGGAGGATCATGCCAGATGGAGTTAATGACTAGCAGTGATCAGTAATTACTGTTGAATTTTTGTAATTTTCATGAACCCATCTCTACCAAAGGATCAGGAGAGAATCCGAATGGCTTTTCGAGGAAGCGTGCATGAGACATCAATGGCTACATCTGATTCGTATTGAAGGGCTCATTTTTAGCAATTTACACTACCCGTCTCTACCAAGTGACCAGCAGAGTATCTAAAAGGTCTTGGAGGATGATTCCATGAGGTACTAATTATATGCAGTGATCAGTAATAAATGTTTGATTTTTTAGTAATTTTCATGAACCAATCTCTACAAAGTCAGGAGGCGAGAATCTGGATTGCCGGAGTCTTTACCACGAGGTGCTTGTAAAGAATGATTTTCGTTCTTTGAGTAATTTGCACAAACCGATCTGTTCCAACGCACCAAGAGAGAATGCAATTGTTTTTCCGGTGGATGATTCCATGGGAAATTCATCAGAAGACGGGTGAGGAAGCAATTTTCTCTTTCCTACTAATTTTCACAAGCCGATTTTATTCACAATCACCAGGAGTTAATTATCAAAGGATTTGGGAGGATGATTCCAAGTGTCATTAATAACTAACATTGATCAGGAAGAACTGTCTCATTTGGAGTAATTTTCATCAAATCATGAACTGATAGCTACCAAATCCCAAGAAGCGAATCTGAAAGGCTTTTGGGGGATGATTCCATTTGTCACTGATTTATTGCATTTAACAGTTATAACTTTCTCATTTTTAGCAATTTTCACGATCAATCGCCACCAAATGCTGAAGAGAGAATAGACTTGTGTTTTGGTGGATGTTTCCATGAGAAATAGATCAGGATACCAGATTAGGCATGTCTTTCTCATCTGGAGTAATTTTCACGAACTGCTCTGTACCATAGGACGAGAAGTGACTCCTCGGGTCTTTCAGGAAGATTTCTTCTCCAATTTATCTGTCGCGCACATCCAAGATGAATTTCTCATTTTGAGTATATTTCAGGAACTGATTTCTTCCAAGTCAACAGGAGCGAATTGGAATGTACAAAGGAGGCTCATTATGTGAGGAATGAATGACTACCACGAAGCCGTTCAGAATTGATTATTTTTCGGAATTTTCGAGACTCGACCTATCACCAGAAATCACCAGAAGCAAATCTGAAAGGATTTTGGAGGATCATGCCAGATGGAGTTAATGACTAGCAGTGATCAGTAATTACTGTTGAATTTTTGTAATTTTCATGAACCCATCTCTACCAAAGGATCAGGAGAGAATCCGAATGGCTTTTCGAGGAAGCGTGCATGAGACATCAATGGCTACATCTGATTCGTATTGAAGGGCTCATTTTTAGCAATTTACACTACCCGTCTCTACCAAGTGACCAGCAGAGTATCTAAAAGGTCTTGGAGGATGATTCCATGAGGTACTAATTATATGCAGTGATCAGTAATAAATGTTTGATTTTTTAGTAATTTTCATGAACCAATCTCTACAAAGTCAGGAGGCGAGAATCTGGATTGCCGGAGTCTTTACCACGAGGTGCTTGTAAAGAATGATTTTCGTTCTTTGAGTAATTTGCACAAACCGATCTGTTCCAACGCACCAAGAGAGAATGCAATTGTTTTTCCGGTGGATGATTCCATGGGAAATTCATCAGAAGACGGGTGAGGAAGCAATTTTCTCTTTCCTACTAATTTTCACAAGCCGATTTTATTCACAATCACCAGGAGTTAATTATCAAAGGATTTGGGAGGATGATTCCAAGTGTCATTAATAACTAACATTGATCAGGAAGAACTGTCTCATTTGGAGTAATTTTCATCAAATCATGAACTGATAGCTACCAAATCCCAAGAAGCGAATCTGAAAGGCTTTTGGGGGATGATTCCATTTGTCACTGATTTATTGCATTTAACAGTTATAACTTTCTCATTTTTAGCAATTTTCACGATCAATCGCCACCAAATGCTGAAGAGAGAATAGACTTGTGTTTTGGTGGATGTTTCCATGAGAAATAGATCAGGATACCAGATTAGGCATGTCTTTCTCATCTGGAGTAATTTTCACGAACTGCTCTGTACCATAGGACGAGAAGTGACTCCTCGGGTCTTTCAGGAAGATTTCTTCTCCAATTTATCTGTCGCGCACATCCAAGATGAATTTCTCATTTTGAGTATATTTCAGGAACTGATTTCTTCCAAGTCAACAGGAGCGAATTGGAATGTACAAAGGAGGCTCATTATGTGAGGAATGAATGACTACCACGAAGCCGTTCAGAATTGATTATTTTTCGGAATTTTCGAGACTCGACCTATCACCAGAAATCACCAGAAGCAAATCTGAAAGGATTTTGGAGGATCATGCCAGATGGAGTTAATGACTAGCAGTGATCAGTAATTACTGTTGAATTTTTGTAATTTTCATGAACCCATCTCTACCAAAGGATCAGGAGAGAATCCGAATGGCTTTTCGAGGAAGCGTGCATGAGACATCAATGGCTACATCTGATTCGTATTGAAGGGCTCATTTTTAGCAATTTACACTACCCGTCTCTACCAAGTGACCAGCAGAGTATCTAAAAGGTCTTGGAGGATGATTCCATGAGGTACTAATTATATGCAGTGATCAGTAATAAATGTTTGATTTTTTAGTAATTTTCATGAACCAATCTCTACAAAGTCAGGAGGCGAGAATCTGGATTGCCGGAGTCTTTACCACGAGGTGCTTGTAAAGAATGATTTTCGTTCTTTGAGTAATTTGCACAAACCGATCTGTTCCAACGCACCAAGAGAGAATGCAATTGTTTTTCCGGTGGATGATTCCATGGGAAATTCATCAGAAGACGGGTGAGGAAGCAATTTTCTCTTTCCTACTAATTTTCACAAGCCGATTTTATTCACAATCACCAGGAGTTAATTATCAAAGGATTTGGGAGGATGATTCCAAGTGTCATTAATAACTAACATTGATCAGGAAGAACTGTCTCATTTGGAGTAATTTTCATCAAATCATGAACTGATAGCTACCAAATCCCAAGAAGCGAATCTGAAAGGCTTTTGGGGGTGATTCCATTTGTCACTGATTTATTGCATTTAACAGTTATAACTTTCTCATTTTTAGCAATTTTCACGATCAATCGCCACCAAATGCTGAAGAGAGAATAGACTTGTGTTTTGGTGGATGTTTCCATGAGAAATAGATCAGGATACCAGATTAGGCATGTCTTTCTCATCTGGAGTAATTTTCACGAACTGCTCTGTACCATAGGACGAGAAGTGACTCCTCGGGTCTTTCAGGAAGATTTCTTCTCCAATTTATCTGTCGCGCACATCCAAGATGAATTTCTCATTTTGAGTATATTTCAGGAACTGATTTCTTCCAAGTCAACAGGAGCGAATTGGAATGTACAAAGGAGGCTCATTATGTGAGGAATGAATGACTACCACGAAGCCGTTCAGAATTGATTATTTTTCGGAATTTTCGAGACTCGACCTATCACCAGAAATCACCAGAAGCAAATCTGAAAGGATTTTGGAGGATCATGCCAGATGGAGTTAATGACTAGCAGTGATCAGTAATTACTGTTGAATTTTTGTAATTTTCATGAACCCATCTCTACCAAAGGATCAGGAGAGAATCCGAATGGCTTTTCGAGGAAGCGTGCATGAGACATCAATGGCTACATCTGATTCGTATTGAAGGGCTCATTTTTAGCAATTTACACTACCCGTCTCTACCAAGTGACCAGCAGAGTATCTAAAAGGTCTTGGAGGATGATTCCATGAGGTACTAATTATATGCAGTGATCAGTAATAAATGTTTGATTTTTTAGTAATTTTCATGAACCAATCTCTACAAAGTCAGGAGGCGAGAATCTGGATTGCCGGAGTCTTTACCACGAGGTGCTTGTAAAGAATGATTTTCGTTCTTTGAGTAATTTGCACAAACCGATCTGTTCCAACGCACCAAGAGAGAATGCAATTGTTTTTCCGGTGGATGATTCCATGGGAAATTCATCAGAAGACGGGTGAGGAAGCAATTTTCTCTTTCCTACTAATTTTCACAAGCCGATTTTATTCACAATCACCAGGAGTTAATTATCAAAGGATTTGGGAGGATGATTCCAAGTGTCATTAATAACTAACATTGATCAGGAAGAACTGTCTCATTTGGAGTAATTTTCATCAAATCATGAACTGATAGCTACCAAATCCCAAGAAGCGAATCTGAAAGGCTTTTGGGGGTGATTCCATTTGTCACTGATTTATTGCATTTAACAGTTATAACTTTCTCATTTTTAGCAATTTTCACGATCAATCGCCACCAAATGCTGAAGAGAGAATAGACTTGTGTTTTGGTGGATGTTTCCATGAGAAATAGATCAGGATACCAGATTAGGCATGTCTTTCTCATCTGGAGTAATTTTCACGAACTGCTCTGTACCATAGGACGAGAAGTGACTCCTCGGGTCTTTCAGGAAGATTTCTTCTCCAATTTATCTGTCGCGCACATCCAAGATGAATTTCTCATTTTGAGTATATTTCAGGAACTGATTTCTTCCAAGTCAACAGGAGCGAATTGGAATGTACAAAGGAGGCTCATTATGTGAGGAATGAATGACTACCACGAAGCCGTTCAGAATTGATTATTCTTCGGAATTTTCGAGACTCGACCTATCACCAGAAATCACCAGAAGCAAATCTGAAAGGATTTTGGAGGATCATGCCAGATGGAGTTAATGACTAGCAGTGATCAGTAATTACTGTTGAATTTTTGTAATTTTCATGAACCCATCTCTACCAAAGGATCAGGAGAGAATCCGAATGGCTTTTCGAGGAAGCGTGCATGAGACATCAATGGCTACATCTGATTCGTATTGAAGGGCTCATTTTTAGCAATTTACACTACCCGTCTCTACCAAGTGACCAGCAGAGTATCTAAAAGGTCTTGGAGGATGATTCCATGAGGTACTAATTATATGCAGTGATCAGTAATAAATGTTTGATTTTTTAGTAATTTTCATGAACCAATCTCTACAAAGTCAGGAGGCGAGAATCTGGATTGCCGGAGTCTTTACCACGAGGTGCTTGTAAAGAATGATTTTCGTTCTTTGAGTAATTTGCACAAACCGATCTGTTCCAACGCACCAAGAGAGAATGCAATTGTTTTTCCGGTGGATGATTCCATGGGAAATTCATCAGAAGACGGGTGAGGAAGCAATTTTCTCTTTCCTACTAATTTTCACAAGCCGATTTTATTCACAATCACCAGGAGTTAATTATCAAAGGATTTGGGAGGATGATTCCAAGTGTCATTAATAACTAACATTGATCAGGAAGAACTGTCTCATTTGGAGTAATTTTCATCAAATCATGAACTGATAGCTACCAAATCCCAAGAAGCGAATCTGAAAGGCTTTTGGGGGATGATTCCATTTGTCACTGATTTATTGCATTTAACAGTTATAACTTTCTCATTTTTAGCAATTTTCACGATCAATCGCCACCAAATGCTGAAGAGAGAATAGACTTGTGTTTTGGTGGATGTTTCCATGAGAAATAGATCAGGATACCAGATTAGGCATGTCTTTCTCATCTGGAGTAATTTTCACGAACTGCTCTGTACCATAGGACGAGAAGTGACTCCTCGGGTCTTTCAGGAAGATTTCTTCTCCAATTTATCTGTCGCGCACATCCAAGATGAATTTCTCATTTTGAGTATATTTCAGGAACTGATTTCTTCCAAGTCAACAGGAGCGAATTGGAATGTACAAAGGAGGCTCATTATGTGAGGAATGAATGACTACCACGAAGCCGTTCAGAATTGATTATTTTTCGGAATTTTCGAGACTCGACCTATCACCAGAAATCACCAGAAGCAAATCTGAAAGGATTTTGGAGGATCATGCCAGATGGAGTTAATGACTAGCAGTGATCAGTAATTACTGTTGAATTTTTGTAATTTTCATGAACCCATCTCTACCAAAGGATCAGGAGAGAATCCGAATGGCTTTTCGAGGAAGCGTGCATGAGACATCAATGGCTACATCTGATTCGTATTGAAGGCTCATTTTTAGCAATTTACACTACCCGTCTCTACCAAGTGACCAGCAGAGTATCTAAAAGGTCTTGGAGGATGATTCCATGAGGTACTAATTATATGCAGTGATCAGTAATAAATGTTTGATTTTTTAGTAATTTTCATGAACCAATCTCTACAAAGTCAGGAGGCGAGAATCTGGATTGCCGGAGTCTTTACCACGAGGTGCTTGTAAAGAATGATTTTCGTTCTTTGAGTAATTTGCACAAACCGATCTGTTCCAACGCACCAAGAGAGAATGCAATTGTTTTTCCGGTGGATGATTCCATGGGAAATTCATCAGAAGACGGGTGAGGAAGCAATTTTCTCTTTCCTACTAATTTTCACAAGCCGATTTTATTCACAATCACCAGGAGTTAATTATCAAAGGATTTGGGAGGATGATTCCAAGTGTCATTAATAACTAACATTGATCAGGAAGAACTGTCTCATTTGGAGTAATTTTCATCAAATCATGAACTGATAGCTACCAAATCCCAAGAAGCGAATCTGAAAGGCTTTTGGGGGATGATTCCATTTGTCACTGATTTATTGCATTTAACAGTTATAACTTTCTCATTTTTAGCAATTTTCACGATCAATCGCCACCAAATGCTGAAGAGAGAATAGACTTGTGTTTTGGTGGATGTTTCCATGAGAAATAGATCAGGATACCAGATTAGGCATGTCTTTCTCATCTGGAGTAATTTTCACGAACTGCTCTGTACCATAGGACGAGAAGTGACTCCTCGGGTCTTTCAGGAAGATTTCTTCTCCAATTTATCTGTCGCGCACATCCAAGATGAATTTCTCATTTTGAGTATATTTCAGGAACTGATTTCTTCCAAGTCAACAGGAGCGAATTGGAATGTACAAAGGAGGCTCATTATGTGAGGAATGAATGACTACCACGAAGCCGTTCAGAATTGATTATTTTTCGGAATTTTCGAGACTCGACCTATCACCAGAAATCACCAGAAGCAAATCTGAAAGGATTTTGGAGGATCATGCCAGATGGAGTTAATGACTAGCAGTGATCAGTAATTACTGTTGAATTTTTGTAATTTTCATGAACCCATCTCTACCAAAGGATCAGGAGAGAATCCGAATGGCTTTTCGAGGAAGCGTGCATGAGACATCAATGGCTACATCTGATTCGTATTGAAGGGCTCATTTTTAGCAATTTACACTACCCGTCTCTACCAAGTGACCAGCAGAGTATCTAAAAGGTCTTGGAGGATGATTCCATGAGGTACTAATTATATGCAGTGATCAGTAATAAATGTTTGATTTTTTAGTAATTTTCATGAACCAATCTCTACAAAGTCAGGAGGCGAGAATCTGGATTGCCGGAGTCTTTACCACGAGGTGCTTGTAAAGAATGATTTTCGTTCTTTGAGTAATTTGCACAAACCGATCTGTTCCAACGCACCAAGAGAGAATGCAATTGTTTTTCCGGTGGATGATTCCATGGGAAATTCATCAGAAGACGGGTGAGGAAGCAATTTTCTCTTTCCTACTAATTTTCACAAGCCGATTTTATTCACAATCACCAGGAGTTAATTATCAAAGGATTTGGGAGGATGATTCCAAGTGTCATTAATAACTAACATTGATCAGGAAGAACTGTCTCATTTGGAGTAATTTTCATCAAATCATGAACTGATAGCTACCAAATCCCAAGAAGCGAATCTGAAAGGCTTTTGGGGGATGATTCCATTTGTCACTGATTTATTGCATTTAACAGTTATAACTTTCTCATTTTTAGCAATTTTCACGATCAATCGCCACCAAATGCTGAAGAGAGAATAGACTTGTGTTTTGGTGGATGTTTCCATGAGAAATAGATCAGGATACCAGATTAGGCATGTCTTTCTCATCTGGAGTAATTTTCACGAACTGCTCTGTACCATAGGACGAGAAGTGACTCCTCGGGTCTTTCAGGAAGATTTCTTCTCCAATTTATCTGTCGCGCACATCCAAGATGAATTTCTCATTTTGAGTATATTTCAGGAACTGATTTCTTCCAAGTCAACAGGAGCGAATTGGAATGTACAAAGGAGGCTCATTATGTGAGGAATGAATGACTACCACGAAGCCGTTCAGAATTGATTATTTTTCGGAATTTTCGAGACTCGACCTATCACCAGAAATCACCAGAAGCAAATCTGAAAGGATTTTGGAGGATCATGCCAGATGGAGTTAATGACTAGCAGTGATCAGTAATTACTGTTGAATTTTTGTAATTTTCATGAACCCATCTCTACCAAAGGATCAGGAGAGAATCCGAATGGCTTTTCGAGGAAGCGTGCATGAGACATCAATGGCTACATCTGATTCGTATTGAAGGGCTCATTTTTAGCAATTTACACTACCCGTCTCTACCAAGTGACCAGCAGAGTATCTAAAAGGTCTTGGAGGATGATTCCATGAGGTACTAATTATATGCAGTGATCAGTAATAAATGTTTGATTTTTTAGTAATTTTCATGAACCAATCTCTACAAAGTCAGGAGGCGAGAATCTGGATTGCCGGAGTCTTTACCACGAGGTGCTTGTAAAGAATGATTTTCGTTCTTTGAGTAATTTGCACAAACCGATCTGTTCCAACGCACCAAGAGAGAATGCAATTGTTTTTCCGGTGGATGATTCCATGGGAAATTCATCAGAAGACGGGTGAGGAAGCAATTTTCTCTTTCCTACTAATTTTCACAAGCCGATTTTATTCACAATCACCAGGAGTTAATTATCAAAGGATTTGGGAGGATGATTCCAAGTGTCATTAATAACTAACATTGATCAGGAAGAACTGTCTCATTTGGAGTAATTTTCATCAAATCATGAACTGATAGCTACCAAATCCCAAGAAGCGAATCTGAAAGGCTTTTGGGGGTGATTCCATTTGTCACTGATTTTTAACATTTAACAGTTATAACTTTCTCATTTTTAGCAATTTTCACGATCAATCGCCACCAAATGCTGAAGAGAGAATAGACTTGTGTTTTGGTGGATGTTTCCATGAGAAATAGATCAGGATACCAGATTAGGCATGTCTTTCTCATCTGGAGTAATTTTCACGAACTGCTCTGTACCATAGGACGAGAAGTGACTCCTCGGGTCTTTCAGGAAGATTTCTTCTCCAATTTATCTGTCGCGCACATCCAAGATGAATTTCTCATTTTGAGTATATTTCAGGAACTGATTTCTTCCAAGTCAACAGGAGCGAATTGGAATGTACAAAGGAGGCTCATTATGTGAGGAATGAATGACTACCACGAAGCCGTTCAGAATTGATTATTCTTCGGAATTTTCGAGACTCGACCTATCACCAGAAATCACCAGAAGCAAATCTGAAAGGATTTTGGAGGATCATGCCAGATGGAGTTAATGACTAGCAGTGATCAGTAATTACTGTTGAATTTTTGTAATTTTCATGAACCCATCTCTACCAAAGGATCAGGAGAGAATCCGAATGGCTTTTCGAGGAAGCGTGCATGAGACATCAATGGCTACATCTGATTCGTATTGAAGGGCTCATTTTTAGCAATTTACACTACCCGTCTCTACCAAGTGACCAGCAGAGTATCTAAAAGGTCTTGGAGGATGATTCCATGAGGTACTAATTATATGCAGTGATCAGTAATAAATGTTTGATTTTTTAGTAATTTTCATGAACCAATCTCTACAAAGTCAGGAGGCGAGAATCTGGATTGCCGGAGTCTTTACCACGAGGTGCTTGTAAAGAATGATTTTCGTTCTTTGAGTAATTTGCACAAACCGATCTGTTCCAACGCACCAAGAGAGAATGCAATTGTTTTTCCGGTGGATGATTCCATGGGAAATTCATCAGAAGACGGGTGAGGAAGCAATTTTCTCTTTCCTACTAATTTTCACAAGCCGATTTTATTCACAATCACCAGGAGTTAATTATCAAAGGATTTGGGAGGATGATTCCAAGTGTCATTAATAACTAACATTGATCAGGAAGAACTGTCTCATTTGGAGTAATTTTCATCAAATCATGAACTGATAGCTACCAAATCCCAAGAAGCGAATCTGAAAGGCTTTTGGGGGATGATTCCATTTGTCACTGATTTATTGCATTTAACAGTTATAACTTTCTCATTTTTAGCAATTTTCACGATCAATCGCCACCAAATGCTGAAGAGAGAATAGACTTGTGTTTTGGTGGATGTTTCCATGAGAAATAGATCAGGATACCAGATTAGGCATGTCTTTCTCATCTGGAGTAATTTTCACGAACTGCTCTGTACCATAGGACGAGAAGTGACTCCTCGGGTCTTTCAGGAAGATTTCTTCTCCAATTTATCTGTCGCGCACATCCAAGATGAATTTCTCATTTTGAGTATATTTCAGGAACTGATTTCTTCCAAGTCAACAGGAGCGAATTGGAATGTACAAAGGAGGCTCATTATGTGAGGAATGAATGACTACCACGAAGCCGTTCAGAATTGATTATTCTTCGGAATTTTCGAGACTCGACCTATCACCAGAAATCACCAGAAGCAAATCTGAAAGGATTTTGGAGGATCATGCCAGATGGAGTTAATGACTAGCAGTGATCAGTAATTACTGTTGAATTTTTGTAATTTTCATGAACCCATCTCTACCAAAGGATCAGGAGAGAATCCGAATGGCTTTTCGAGGAAGCGTGCATGAGACATCAATGGCTACATCTGATTCGTATTGAAGGGCTCATTTTTAGCAATTTACACTACCCGTCTCTACCAAGTGACCAGCAGAGTATCTAAAAGGTCTTGGAGGATGATTCCATGAGGTACTAATTATATGCAGTGATCAGTAATAAATGTTTGATTTTTTAGTAATTTTCATGAACCAATCTCTACAAAGTCAGGAGGCGAGAATCTGGATTGCCGGAGTCTTTACCACGAGGTGCTTGTAAAGAATGATTTTCGTTCTTTGAGTAATTTGCACAAACCGATCTGTTCCAACGCACCAAGAGAGAATGCAATTGTTTTTCCGGTGGATGATTCCATGGGAAATTCATCAGAAGACGGGTGAGGAAGCAATTTTCTCTTTCCTACTAATTTTCACAAGCCGATTTTATTCACAATCACCAGGAGTTAATTATCAAAGGATTTGGGAGGATGATTCCAAGTGTCATTAATAACTAACATTGATCAGGAAGAACTGTCTCATTTGGAGTAATTTTCATCAAATCATGAACTGATAGCTACCAAATCCCAAGAAGCGAATCTGAAAGGCTTTTGGGGGATGATTCCATTTGTCACTGATTTATTGCATTTAACAGTTATAACTTTCTCATTTTTAGCAATTTTCACGATCAATCGCCACCAAATGCTGAAGAGAGAATAGACTTGTGTTTTGGTGGATGTTTCCATGAGAAATAGATCAGGATACCAGATTAGGCATGTCTTTCTCATCTGGAGTAATTTTCACGAACTGCTCTGTACCATAGGACGAGAAGTGACTCCTCGGGTCTTTCAGGAAGATTTCTTCTCCAATTTATCTGTCGCGCACATCCAAGATGAATTTCTCATTTTGAGTATATTTCAGGAACTGATTTCTTCCAAGTCAACAGGAGCGAATTGGAATGTACAAAGGAGGCTCATTATGTGAGGAATGAATGACTACCACGAAGCCGTTCAGAATTGATTATTCTTCGGAATTTTCGAGACTCGACCTATCACCAGAAATCACCAGAAGCAAATCTGAAAGGATTTTGGAGGATCATGCCAGATGGAGTTAATGACTAGCAGTGATCAGTAATTACTGTTGAATTTTTGTAATTTTCATGAACCCATCTCTACCAAAGGATCAGGAGAGAATCCGAATGGCTTTTCGAGGAAGCGTGCATGAGACATCAATGGCTACATCTGATTCGTATTGAAGGGCTCATTTTTAGCAATTTACACTACCCGTCTCTACCAAGTGACCAGCAGAGTATCTAAAAGGTCTTGGAGGATGATTCCATGAGGTACTAATTATATGCAGTGATCAGTAATAAATGTTTGATTTTTTAGTAATTTTCATGAACCAATCTCTACAAAGTCAGGAGGCGAGAATCTGGATTGCCGGAGTCTTTACCACGAGGTGCTTGTAAAGAATGATTTTCGTTCTTTGAGTAATTTGCACAAACCGATCTGTTCCAACGCACCAAGAGAGAATGCAATTGTTTTTCCGGTGGATGATTCCATGGGAAATTCATCAGAAGACGGGTGAGGAAGCAATTTTCTCTTTCCTACTAATTTTCACAAGCCGATTTTATTCACAATCACCAGGAGTTAATTATCAAAGGATTTGGGAGGATGATTCCAAGTGTCATTAATAACTAACATTGATCAGGAAGAACTGTCTCATTTGGAGTAATTTTCATCAAATCATGAACTGATAGCTACCAAATCCCAAGAAGCGAATCTGAAAGGCTTTTGGGGGGTGATTCCATTTGTCACTGATTTATTGCATTTAACAGTTATAACTTTCTCATTTTTAGCAATTTTCACGATCAATCGCCACCAAATGCTGAAGAGAGAATAGACTTGTGTTTTGGTGGATGTTTCCATGAGAAATAGATCAGGATACCAGATTAGGCATGTCTTTCTCATCTGGAGTAATTTTCACGAACTGCTCTGTACCATAGGACGAGAAGTGACTCCTCGGGTCTTTCAGGAAGATTTCTTCTCCAATTTATCTGTCGCGCACATCCAAGATGAATTTCTCATTTTGAGTATATTTCAGGAACTGATTTCTTCCAAGTCAACAGGAGCGAATTGGAATGTACAAAGGAGGCTCATTATGTGAGGAATGAATGACTACCACGAAGCCGTTCAGAATTGATTATTCTTCGGAATTTTCGAGACTCGACCTATCACCAGAAATCACCAGAAGCAAATCTGAAAGGATTTTGGAGGATCATGCCAGATGGAGTTAATGACTAGCAGTGATCAGTAATTACTGTTGAATTTTTGTAATTTTCATGAACCCATCTCTACCAAAGGATCAGGAGAGAATCCGAATGGCTTTTCGAGGAAGCGTGCATGAGACATCAATGGCTACATCTGATTCGTATTGAAGGGCTCATTTTTAGCAATTTACACTACCCGTCTCTACCAAGTGACCAGCAGAGTATCTAAAAGGTCTTGGAGGATGATTCCATGAGGTACTAATTATATGCAGTGATCAGTAATAAATGTTTGATTTTTTAGTAATTTTCATGAACCAATCTCTACAAAGTCAGGAGGCGAGAATCTGGATTGCCGGAGTCTTTACCACGAGGTGCTTGTAAAGAATGATTTTCGTTCTTTGAGTAATTTGCACAAACCGATCTGTTCCAACGCACCAAGAGAGAATGCAATTGTTTTTCCGGTGGATGATTCCATGGGAAATTCATCAGAAGACGGGTGAGGAAGCAATTTTCTCTTTCCTACTAATTTTCACAAGCCGATTTTATTCACAATCACCAGGAGTTAATTATCAAAGGATTTGGGAGGATGATTCCAAGTGTCATTAATAACTAACATTGATCAGGAAGAACTGTCTCATTTGGAGTAATTTTCATCAAATCATGAACTGATAGCTACCAAATCCCAAGAAGCGAATCTGAAAGGCTTTTGGGGGATGATTCCATTTGTCACTGATTTATTGCATTTAACAGTTATAACTTTCTCATTTTTAGCAATTTTCACGATCAATCGCCACCAAATGCTGAAGAGAGAACAGACTTGTGTTTTGGTGGATGTTTCCATGAGAAATAGATCAGGATACCAGATTAGGCATGTCTTTCTCATCTGGAGTAATTTTCACGAACTGCTCTGTACCATAGGACGAGAAGTGACTCCTCGGGTCTTTCAGGAAGATTTCTTCTCCAATTTATCTGTCGCGCACATCCAAGATGAATTTCTCATTTTGAGTATATTTCAGGAACTGATTTCTTCCAAGTCAACAGGAGCGAATTGGAATGTACAAAGGAGGCTCATTATGTGAGGAATGAATGACTACCACGAAGCCGTTCAGAATTGATTATTTTTCGGAATTTTCGAGACTCGACCTATCACCAGAAATCACCAGAAGCAAATCTGAAAGGATTTTGGAGGATCATGCCAGATGGAGTTAATGACTGGCAGTGATCAGTAATTACTGTTGAATTTTTGTAATTTTCATGAACCCATCTCTACCAAAGGATCAGGAGAGAATCCGAATGGCTTTTCGAGGAAGCGTGCATGAGACATCAATGGCTACATCTGATTCGTATTGAAGGGCTCATTTTTAGCAATTTACACTACCCGTCTCTACCAAGTGACCAGCAGAGTATCTAAAAGGTCTTGGAGGATGATTCCATGAGGTACTAATTATATGCAGTGATCAGTAATAAATGTTTGATTTTTTAGTAATTTTCATGAACCAATCTCTACAAAGTCAGGAGGCGAGAATCTGGATTGCCGGAGTCTTTACCACGAGGTGCTTGTAAAGAATGATTTTCGTTCTTTGAGTAATTTGCACAAACCGATCTGTTCCAACGCACCAAGAGAGAATGCAATTGTTTTTCCGGTGGATGATTCCATGGGAAATTCATCAGAAGACGGGTGAGGAAGCAATTTTCTCTTTCCTACTAATTTTCACAAGCCGATTTTATTCACAATCACCAGGAGTTAATTATCAAAGGATTTGGGAGGATGATTCCAAGTGTCATTAATAACTAACATTGATCAGGAAGAACTGTCTCATTTGGAGTAATTTTCATCAAATCATGAACTGATAGCTACCAAATCCCAAGAAGCGAATCTGAAAGGCTTTTGGGGGGTGATTCCATTTGTCACTGATTTATTGCATTTAACAGTTATAACTTTCTCATTTTTAGCAATTTTCACGATCAATCGCCACCAAATGCTGAAGAGAGAATAGACTTGTGTTTTGGTGGATGTTTCCATGAGAAATAGATCAGGATACCAGATTAGGCATGTCTTTCTCATCTGGAGTAATTTTCACGAACTGCTCTGTACCATAGGACGAGAAGTGACTCCTCGGGTCTTTCAGGAAGATTTCTTCTCCAATTTATCTGTCGCGCACATCCAAGATGAATTTCTCATTTTGAGTATATTTCAGGAACTGATTTCTTCCAAGTCAACAGGAGCGAATTGGAATGTACAAAGGAGGCTCATTATGTGAGGAATGAATGACTACCACGAAGCCGTTCAGAACTGATTATTTTTCGGCATTTTCGAGACTCGACCTATCACCAGAAATCACCAGAAGCAAATCTGAAAGGATTTTGGAGGATCATGCCAGATGGAGTTAATGACTAGCAGTGATCAGTAATTACTGTTGAATTTTTGTAATTTTCATGAACCCATCTCTACCAAAGGATCAGGAGAGAATCCGAATGGCTTTTCGAGGAAGCGTGCATGAGACATCAATGGCTACATCTGATTCGTATTGAAGGGCTCATTTTTAGCAATTTACACTACCCGTCTCTACCAAGTGACCAGCAGAGTATCTAAAAGGTCTTGGAGGATGATTCCATGAGGTACTAATTATATGCAGTGATCAGTAATAAATGTTTGATTTTTTAGTAATTTTCATGAACCAATCTCTACAAAGTCAGGAGGCGAGAATCTGGATTGCCGGAGTCTTTACCACGAGGTGCTTGTAAAGAATGATTTTCGTTCTTTGAGTAATTTGCACAAACCGATCTGTTCCAACGCACCAAGAGAGAATGCAATTGTTTTTCCGGTGGATGATTCCATGGGAAATTCATCAGAAGACGGGTGAGGAAGCAATTTTCTCTTTCCTACTAATTTTCACAAGCCGATTTTATTCACAATCACCAGGAGTTAATTATCAAAGGATTTGGGAGGATGATTCCAAGTGTCATTAATAACTAACATTGATCAGGAAGAACTGTCTCATTTGGAGTAATTTTCATCAAATCATGAACTGATAGCTACCAAATCCCAAGAAGCGAATCTGAAAGGCTTTTGGGGGATGATTCCATTTGTCACTGATTTATTGCATTTAACAGTTATAACTTTCTCATTTTTAGCAATTTTCACGATCAATCGCCACCAAATGCTGAAGAGAGAATAGACTTGTGTTTTGGTGGATGTTTCCATGAGAAATAGATCAGGATACCAGATTAGGCATGTCTTTCTCATCTGGAGTAATTTTCACGAACTGCTCTGTACCATAGGACGAGAAGTGACTCCTCGGGTCTTTCAGGAAGATTTCTTCTCCAATTTATCTGTCGCGCACATCCAAGATGAATTTCTCATTTTGAGTATATTTCAGGAACTGATTTCTTCCAAGTCAACAGGAGCGAATTGGAATGTACAAAGGAGGCTCATTATGTGAGGAATGAATGACTACCACGAAGCCGTTCAGAATTGATTATTCTTCGGAATTTTCGAGACTCGACCTATCACCAGAAATCACCAGAAGCAAATCTGAAAGGATTTTGGAGGATCATGCCAGATGGAGTTAATGACTAGCAGTGATCAGTAATTACTGTTGAATTTTTGTAATTTTCATGAACCCATCTCTACCAAAGGATCAGGAGAGAATCCGAATGGCTTTTCGAGGAAGCGTGCATGAGACATCAATGGCTACATCTGATTCGTATTGAAGGGCTCATTTTTAGCAATTTACACTACCCGTCTCTACCAAGTGACCAGCAGAGTATCTAAAAGGTCTTGGAGGATGATTCCATGAGGTACTAATTATATGCAGTGATCAGTAATAAATGTTTGATTTTTTAGTAATTTTCATGAACCAATCTCTACAAAGTCAGGAGGCGAGAATCTGGATTGCCGGAGTCTTTACCACGAGGTGCTTGTAAAGAATGATTTTCGTTCTTTGAGTAATTTGCACAAACCGATCTGTTCCAACGCACCAAGAGAGAATGCAATTGTTTTTCCGGTGGATGATTCCATGGGAAATTCATCAGAAGACGGGTGAGGAAGCAATTTTCTCTTTCCTACTAATTTTCACAAGCCGATTTTATTCACAATCACCAGGAGTTAATTATCAAAGGATTTGGGAGGATGATTCCAAGTGTCATTAATAACTAACATTGATCAGGAAGAACTGTCTCATTTGGAGTAATTTTCATCAAATCATGAACTGATAGCTACCAAATCCCAAGAAGCGAATCTGAAAGGCTTTTGGGGGGTGATTCCATTTGTCACTGATTTATTGCATTTAACAGTTATAACTTTCTCATTTTTAGCAATTTTCACGATCAATCGCCACCAAATGCTGAAGAGAGAATAGACTTGTGTTTTGGTGGATGTTTCCATGAGAAATAGATCAGGATACCAGATTAGGCATGTCTTTCTCATCTGGAGTAATTTTCACGAACTGCTCTGTACCATAGGACGAGAAGTGACTCCTCGGGTCTTTCAGGAAGATTTTTTCTCCAATTTATCTGTCGCGCACATCCAAGATGAATTTCTCATTTTGAGTATATTTCAGGAACTGATTTCTTCCAAGTCAACAGGAGCGAATTGGAATGTACAAAGGAGGCTCATTATGTGAGGAATGAATGACTACCACGAAGCCGTTCAGAATTGATTATTCTTCGGAATTTTCGAGACTCGACCTATCACCAGAAATCACCAGAAGCAAATCTGAAAGGATTTTGGAGGATCATGCCAGATGGAGTTAATGACTAGCAGTGATCAGTAATTACTGTTGAATTTTTGTAATTTTCATGAACCCATCTCTACCAAAGGATCAGGAGAGAATCCGAATGGCTTTTCGAGGAAGCGTGCATGAGACATCAATGGCTACATCTGATTCGTATTGAAGGGCTCATTTTTAGCAATTTACACTACCCGTCTCTACCAAGTGACCAGCAGAGTATCTAAAAGGTCTTGGAGGATGATTCCATGAGGTACTAATTATATGCAGTGATCAGTAATAAATGTTTGATTTTTTAGTAATTTTCATGAACCAATCTCTACAAAGTCAGGAGGCGAGAATCTGGATTGCCGGAGTCTTTACCACGAGGTGCTTGTAAAGAATGATTTTCGTTCTTTGAGTAATTTGCACAAACCGATCTGTTCCAACGCACCAAGAGAGAATGCAATTGTTTTTCCGGTGGATGATTCCATGGGAAATTCATCAGAAGACGGGTGAGGAAGCAATTTTCTCTTTCCTACTAATTTTCACAAGCCGATTTTATTCACAATCACCAGGAGTTAATTATCAAAGGATTTGGGAGGATGATTCCAAGTGTCATTAATAACTAACATTGATCAGGAAGAACTGTCTCATTTGGAGTAATTTTCATCAAATCATGAACTGATAGCTACCAAATCCCAAGAAGCGAATCTGAAAGGCTTTTGGGGGATGATTCCATTTGTCACTGATTTATTGCATTTAACAGTTATAACTTTCTCATTTTTAGCAATTTTCACGATCAATCGCCACCAAATGCTGAAGAGAGAACAGACTTGTGTTTTGGTGGATGTTTCCATGAGAAATAGATCAGGATACCAGATTAGGCATGTCTTTCTCATCTGGAGTAATTTTCACGAACTGCTCTGTACCATAGGACGAGAAGTGACTCCTCGGGTCTTTCAGGAAGATTTCTTCTCCAATTTATCTGTCGCGCACATCCAAGATGAATTTCTCATTTTGAGTATATTTCAGGAACTGATTTCTTCCAAGTCAACAGGAGCGAATTGGAATGTACAAAGGAGGCTCATTATGTGAGGAATGAATGACTACCACGAAGCCGTTCAGAATTGATTATTTTTCGGAATTTTCGAGACTCGACCTATCACCAGAAATCACCAGAAGCAAATCTGAAAGGATTTTGGAGGATCATGCCAGATGGAGTTAATGACTGGCAGTGATCAGTAATTACTGTTGAATTTTTGTAATTTTCATGAACCCATCTCTACCAAAGGATCAGGAGAGAATCCGAATGGCTTTTCGAGGAAGCGTGCATGAGACATCAATGGCTACATCTGATTCGTATTGAAGGGCTCATTTTTAGCAATTTACACTACCCGTCTCTACCAAGTGACCAGCAGAGTATCTAAAAGGTCTTGGAGGATGATTCCATGAGGTACTAATTATATGCAGTGATCAGTAATAAATGTTTGATTTTTTAGTAATTTTCATGAACCAATCTCTACAAAGTCAGGAGGCGAGAATCTGGATTGCCGGAGTCTTTACCACGAGGTGCTTGTAAAGAATGATTTTCGTTCTTTGAGTAATTTGCACAAACCGATCTGTTCCAACGCACCAAGAGAGAATGCAATTGTTTTTCCGGTGGATGATTCCATGGGAAATTCATCAGAAGACGGGTGAGGAAGCAATTTTCTCTTTCCTACTAATTTTCACAAGCCGATTTTATTCACAATCACCAGGAGTTAATTATCAAAGGATTTGGGAGGATGATTCCAAGTGTCATTAATAACTAACATTGATCAGGAAGAACTGTCTCATTTGGAGTAATTTTCATCAAATCATGAACTGATAGCTACCAAATCCCAAGAAGCGAATCTGAAAGGCTTTTGGGGGGTGATTCCATTTGTCACTGATTTATTGCATTTAACAGTTATAACTTTCTCATTTTTAGCAATTTTCACGATCAATCGCCACCAAATGCTGAAGAGAGAATAGACTTGTGTTTTGGTGGATGTTTCCATGAGAAATAGATCAGGATACCAGATTAGGCATGTCTTTCTCATCTGGAGTAATTTTCACGAACTGCTCTGTACCATAGGACGAGAAGTGACTCCTCGGGTCTTTCAGGAAGATTTCTTCTCCAATTTATCTGTCGCGCACATCCAAGATGAATTTCTCATTTTGAGTATATTTCAGGAACTGATTTCTTCCAAGTCAACAGGAGCGAATTGGAATGTACAAAGGAGGCTCATTATGTGAGGAATGAATGACTACCACGAAGCCGTTCAGAACTGATTATTTTTCGGCATTTTCGAGACTCGACCTATCACCAGAAATCACCAGAAGCAAATCTGAAAGGATTTTGGAGGATCATGCCAGATGGAGTTAATGACTAGCAGTGATCAGTAATTACTGTTGAATTTTTGTAATTTTCATGAACCCATCTCTACCAAAGGATCAGGAGAGAATCCGAATGGCTTTTCGAGGAAGCGTGCATGAGACATCAATGGCTACATCTGATTCGTATTGAAGGGCTCATTTTTAGCAATTTACACTACCCGTCTCTACCAAGTGACCAGCAGAGTATCTAAAAGGTCTTGGAGGATGATTCCATGAGGTACTAATTATATGCAGTGATCAGTAATAAATGTTTGATTTTTTAGTAATTTTCATGAACCAATCTCTACAAAGTCAGGAGACGAGAATCTGGATTGCCGGAGTCTTTACCACGAGGTGCTTGTAAAGAATGATTTTCGTTCTTTGAGTAATTTGCACAAACCGATCTGTTCCAACGCACCAAGAGAGAATGCAATTGTTTTTCCGGTGGATGATTCCATGGGAAATTCATCAGAAGACGGGTGAGGAAGCAATTTTCTCTTTCCTACTAATTTTCACAAGCCGATTTTATTCACAATCACCAGGAGTTAATTATCAAAGGATTTGGGAGGATGATTCCAAGTGTCATTAATAACTAACATTGATCAGGAAGAACTGTCTCATTTGGAGTAATTTTCATCAAATCATGAACTGATAGCTACCAAATCCCAAGAAGCGAATCTGAAAGGCTTTTGGGGGGTGATTCCATTTGTCACTGATTTTTAACATTTAACAGTTATAACTTTCTCATTTTTAGCAATTTTCACGATCAATCGCCACCAAATGCTGAAGAGAGAATAGACTTGTGTTTTGGTGGATGTTTCCATGAGAAATAGATCAGGATACCAGATTAGGCATGTCTTTCTCATCTGGAGTAATTTTCACGAACTGCTCTGTACCATAGGACGAGAAGTGACTCCTCGGGTCTTTCAGGAAGATTTCTTCTCCAATTTATCTGTCGCGCACATCCAAGATGAATTTCTCATTTTGAGTATATTTCAGGAACTGATTTCTTCCAAGTCAACAGGAGCGAATTGGAATGTACAAAGGAGGCTCATTATGTGAGGAATGAATGACTACCACGAAGCCGTTCAGAATTGATTATTTTTCGGAATTTTCGAGACTCGACCTATCACCAGAAATCACCAGAAGCAAATCTGAAAGGATTTTGGAGGATCATGCCAGATGGAGTTAATGACTAGCAGTGATCAGTAATTACTGTTGAATTTTTGTAATTTTCATGAACCCATCTCTACCAAAGGATCAGGAGAGAATCCGAATGGCTTTTCGAGGAAGCGTGCATGAGACATCAATGGCTACATCTGATTCGTATTGAAGGGCTCATTTTTAGCAATTTACACTACCCGTCTCTACCAAGTGACCAGCAGAGTATCTAAAAGGTCTTGGAGGATGATTCCATGAGGTACTAATTATATGCAGTGATCAGTAATAAATGTTTGATTTTTTAGTAATTTTCATGAACCAATCTCTACAAAGTCAGGAGGCGAGAATCTGGATTGCCGGAGTCTTTACCACGAGGTGCTTGTAAAGAATGATTTTCGTTCTTTGAGTAATTTGCACAAACCGATCTGTTCCAACGCACCAAGAGAGAATGCAATTGTTTTTCCGGTGGATGATTCCATGGGAAATTCATCAGAAGACGGGTGAGGAAGCAATTTTCTCTTTCCTACTAATTTTCACAAGCCGATTTTATTCACAATCACCAGGAGTTAATTATCAAAGGATTTGGGAGGATGATTCCAAGTGTCATTAATAACTAACATTGATCAGGAAGAACTGTCTCATTTGGAGTAATTTTCATCAAATCATGAACTGATAGCTACCAAATCCCAAGAAGCGAATCTGAAAGGCTTTTGGGGGGTGATTCCATTTGTCACTGATTTATTGCATTTAACAGTTATAACTTTCTCATTTTTAGCAATTTTCACGATCAATCGCCACCAAATGCTGAAGAGAGAATAGACTTGTGTTTTGGTGGATGTTTCCATGAGAAATAGATCAGGATACCAGATTAGGCATGTCTTTCTCATCTGGAGTAATTTTCACGAACTGCTCTGTACCATAGGACGAGAAGTGACTCCTCGGGTCTTTCAGGAAGATTTCTTCTCCAATTTATCTGTCGCGCACATCCAAGATGAATTTCTCATTTTGAGTATATTTCAGGAACTGATTTCTTCCAAGTCAACAGGAGCGAATTGGAATGTACAAAGGAGGCTCATTATGTGAGGAATGAATGACTACCACGAAGCCGTTCAGAATTGATTATTTTTCGGAATTTTCGAGACTCGACCTATCACCAGAAATCACCAGAAGCAAATCTGAAAGGATTTTGGAGGATCATGCCAGATGGAGTTAATGACTAGCAGTGATCAGTAATTACTGTTGAATTTTTGTAATTTTCATGAACCCATCTCTACCAAAGGATCAGGAGAGAATCCGAATGGCTTTTCGAGGAAGCGTGCATGAGACATCAATGGCTACATCTGATTCGTATTGAAGGGCTCATTTTTAGCAATTTACACTACCCGTCTCTACCAAGTGACCAGCAGAGTATCTAAAAGGTCTTGGAGGATGATTCCATGAGGTACTAATTATATGCAGTGATCAGTAATAAATGTTTGATTTTTTAGTAATTTTCATGAACCAATCTCTACAAAGTCAGGAGGCGAGAATCTGGATTGCCGGAGTCTTTACCACGAGGTGCTTGTAAAGAATGATTTTCGTTCTTTGAGTAATTTGCACAAACCGATCTGTTCCAACGCACCAAGAGAGAATGCAATTGTTTTTCCGGTGGATGATTCCATGGGAAATTCATCAGAAGACGGGTGAGGAAGCAATTTTCTCTTTCCTACTAATTTTCACAAGCCGATTTTATTCACAATCACCAGGAGTTAATTATCAAAGGATTTGGGAGGATGATTCCAAGTGTCATTAATAACTAACATTGATCAGGAAGAACTGTCTCATTTGGAGTAATTTTCATCAAATCATGAACTGATAGCTACCAAATCCCAAGAAGCGAATCTGAAAGGCTTTTGGGGGGTGATTCCATTTGTCACTGATTTATTGCATTTAACAGTTATAACTTTCTCATTTTTAGCAATTTTCACGATCAATCGCCACCAAATGCTGAAGAGAGAATAGACTTGTGTTTTGGTGGATGTTTCCATGAGAAATAGATCAGGATACCAGATTAGGCATGTCTTTCTCATCTGGAGTAATTTTCACGAACTGCTCTGTACCATAGGACGAGAAGTGACTCCTCGGGTCTTTCAGGAAGATTTCTTCTCCAATTTATCTGTCGCGCACATCCAAGATGAATTTCTCATTTTGAGTATATTTCAGGAACTGATTTCTTCCAAGTCAACAGGAGCGAATTGGAATGTACAAAGGAGGCTCATTATGTGAGGAATGAATGACTACCATGAAGCCGTTCAGAATTGATTATTTTTCGGAATTTTCGAGACTCGACCTATCACCAGAAATCACCAGAAGCAAATCTGAAAGGATTTTGGAGGATCATGCCAGATGGAGTTAATGACTAGCAGTGATCAGTAATTACTGTTGAATTTTTGTAATTTTCATGAACCCATCTCTACCAAAGGATCAGGAGAGAATCCGAATGGCTTTTCGAGGAAGCGTGCATGAGACATCAATGGCTACATCTGATTCGTATTGAAGGGCTCATTTTTAGCAATTTACACTACCCGTCTCTACCAAGTGACCAGCAGAGTATCTAAAAGGTCTTGGAGGATGATTCCATGAGGTACTAATTATATGCAGTGATCAGTAATAAATGTTTGATTTTTTAGTAATTTTCATGAACCAATCTCTACAAAGTCAGGAGGCGAGAATCTGGATTGCCGGAGTCTTTACCACGAGGTGCTTGTAAAGAATGATTTTCGTTCTTTGAGTAATTTGCACAAACCGATCTGTTCCAACGCACCAAGAGAGAATGCAATTGTTTTTCCGGTGGATGATTCCATGGGAAATTCATCAGAAGACGGGTGAGGAAGCAATTTTCTCTTTCCTACTAATTTTCACAAGCCGATTTTATTCACAATCACCAGGAGTTAATTATCAAAGGATTTGGGAGGATGATTCCAAGTGTCATTAATAACTAACATTGATCAGGAAGAACTGTCTCATTTGGAGTAATTTTCATCAAATCATGAACTGATAGCTACCAAATCCCAAGAAGCGAATCTGAAAGGCTTTTGGGGATGATTCCATTTGTCACTGATTTATTGCATTTAACAGTTATAACTTTCTCATTTTTAGCAATTTTCACGATCAATCGCCACCAAATGCTGAAGAGAGAATAGACTTGTGTTTTGGTGGATGTTTCCATGAGAAATAGATCAGGATACCAGATTAGGCATGTCTTTCTCATCTGGAGTAATTTTCACGAACTGCTCTGTACCATAGGACGAGAAGTGACTCCTCGGGTCTTTCAGGAAGATTTCTTCTCCAATTTATCTGTCGCGCACATCCAAGATGAATTTCTCATTTTGAGTATATTTCAGGAACTGATTTCTTCCAAGTCAACAGGAGCGAATTGGAATGTACAAAGGAGGCTCATTATGTGAGGAATGAATGACTACCACGAAGCCGTTCAGAATTGATTATTCTTCGGAATTTTCGAGACTCGACCTATCACCAGAAATCACCAGAAGCAAATCTGAAAGGATTTTGGAGGATCATGCCAGATGGAGTTAATGACTAGCAGTGATCAGTAATTACTGTTGAATTTTTGTAATTTTCATGAACCCATCTCTACCAAAGGATCAGGAGAGAATCCGAATGGCTTTTCGAGGAAGCGTGCATGAGACATCAATGGCTACATCTGATTCGTATTGAAGGGCTCATTTTTAGCAATTTACACTACCCGTCTCTACCAAGTGACCAGCAGAGTATCTAAAAGGTCTTGGAGGATGATTCCATGAGGTACTAATTATATGCAGTGATCAGTAATAAATGTTTGATTTTTTAGTAATTTTCATGAACCAATCTCTACAAAGTCAGGAGGCGAGAATCTGGATTGCCGGAGTCTTTACCACGAGGTGCTTGTAAAGAATGATTTTCGTTCTTTGAGTAATTTGCACAAACCGATCTGTTCCAACGCACCAAGAGAGAATGCAATTGTTTTTCCGGTGGATGATTCCATGGGAAATTCATCAGAAGACGGGTGAGGAAGCAATTTTCTCTTTCCTACTAATTTTCACAAGCCGATTTTATTCACAATCACCAGGAGTTAATTATCAAAGGATTTGGGAGGATGATTCCAAGTGTCATTAATAACTAACATTGATCAGGAAGAACTGTCTCATTTGGAGTAATTTTCATCAAATCATGAACTGATAGCTACCAAATCCCAAGAAGCGAATCTGAAAGGCTTTTGGGGGGTGATTCCATTTGTCACTGATTTATTGCATTTAACAGTTATAACTTTCTCATTTTTAGCAATTTTCACGATCAATCGCCACCAAATGCTGAAGAGAGAATAGACTTGTGTTTTGGTGGATGTTTCCATGAGAAATAGATCAGGATACCAGATTAGGCATGTCTTTCTCATCTGGAGTAATTTTCACGAACTGCTCTGTACCATAGGACGAGAAGTGACTCCTCGGGTCTTTCAGGAAGATTTCTTCTCCAATTTATCTGTCGCGCACATCCAAGATGAATTTCTCATTTTGAGTATATTTCAGGAACTGATTTCTTCCAAGTCAACAGGAGCGAATTGGAATGTACAAAGGAGGCTCATTATGTGAGGAATGAATGACTACCACGAAGCCGTTCAGAATTGATTATTCTTCGGAATTTTCGAGACTCGACCTATCACCAGAAATCACCAGAAGCAAATCTGAAAGGATTTTGGAGGATCATGCCAGATGGAGTTAATGACTAGCAGTGATCAGTAATTACTGTTGAATTTTTGTAATTTTCATGAACCCATCTCTACCAAAGGATCAGGAGAGAATCCGAATGGCTTTTCGAGGAAGCGTGCATGAGACATCAATGGCTACATCTGATTCGTATTGAAGGGCTCATTTTTAGCAATTTACACTACCCGTCTCTACCAAGTGACCAGCAGAGTATCTAAAAGGTCTTGGAGGATGATTCCATGAGGTACTAATTATATGCAGTGATCAGTAATAAATGTTTGATTTTTTAGTAATTTTCATGAACCAATCTCTACAAAGTCAGGAGGCGAGAATCTGGATTGCCGGAGTCTTTACCACGAGGTGCTTGTAAAGAATGATTTTCGTTCTTTGAGTAATTTGCACAAACCGATCTGTTCCAACGCACCAAGAGAGAATGCAATTGTTTTTCCGGTGGATGATTCCATGGGAAATTCATCAGAAGACGGGTGAGGAAGCAATTTTCTCTTTCCTACTAATTTTCACAAGCCGATTTTATTCACAATCACCAGGAGTTAATTATCAAAGGATTTGGGAGGATGATTCCAAGTGTCATTAATAACTAACATTGATCAGGAAGAACTGTCTCATTTGGAGTAATTTTCATCAAATCATGAACTGATAGCTACCAAATCCCAAGAAGCGAATCTGAAAGGCTTTTGGGGGATGATTCCATTTGTCACTGATTTATTGCATTTAACAGTTATAACTTTCTCATTTTTAGCAATTTTCACGATCAATCGCCACCAAATGCTGAAGAGAGAACAGACTTGTGTTTTGGTGGATGTTTCCATGAGAAATAGATCAGGATACCAGATTAGGCATGTCTTTCTCATCTGGAGTAATTTTCACGAACTGCTCTGTACCATAGGACGAGAAGTGACTCCTCGGGTCTTTCAGGAAGATTTCTTCTCCAATTTATCTGTCGCGCACATCCAAGATGAATTTCTCATTTTGAGTATATTTCAGGAACTGATTTCTTCCAAGTCAACAGGAGCGAATTGGAATGTACAAAGGAGGCTCATTATGTGAGGAATGAATGACTACCACGAAGCCGTTCAGAATTGATTATTTTTCGGAATTTTCGAGACTCGACCTATCACCAGAAATCACCAGAAGCAAATCTGAAAGGATTTTGGAGGATCATGCCAGATGGAGTTAATGACTGGCAGTGATCAGTAATTACTGTTGAATTTTTGTAATTTTCATGAACCCATCTCTACCAAAGGATCAGGAGAGAATCCGAATGGCTTTTCGAGGAAGCGTGCATGAGACATCAATGGCTACATCTGATTCGTATTGAAGGGCTCATTTTTAGCAATTTACACTACCCGTCTCTACCAAGTGACCAGCAGAGTATCTAAAAGGTCTTGGAGGATGATTCCATGAGGTACTAATTATATGCAGTGATCAGTAATAAATGTTTGATTTTTTAGTAATTTTCATGAACCAATCTCTACAAAGTCAGGAGGCGAGAATCTGGATTGCCGGAGTCTTTACCACGAGGTGCTTGTAAAGAATGATTTTCGTTCTTTGAGTAATTTGCACAAACCGATCTGTTCCAACGCACCAAGAGAGAATGCAATTGTTTTTCCGGTGGATGATTCCATGGGAAATTCATCAGAAGACGGGTGAGGAAGCAATTTTCTCTTTCCTACTAATTTTCACAAGCCGATTTTATTCACAATCACCAGGAGTTAATTATCAAAGGATTTGGGAGGATGATTCCAAGTGTCATTAATAACTAACATTGATCAGGAAGAACTGTCTCATTTGGAGTAATTTTCATCAAATCATGAACTGATAGCTACCAAATCCCAAGAAGCGAATCTGAAAGGCTTTTGGGGGGTGATTCCATTTGTCACTGATTTATTGCATTTAACAGTTATAACTTTCTCATTTTTAGCAATTTTCACGATCAATCGCCACCAAATGCTGAAGAGAGAATAGACTTGTGTTTTGGTGGATGTTTCCATGAGAAATAGATCAGGATACCAGATTAGGCATGTCTTTCTCATCTGGAGTAATTTTCACGAACTGCTCTGTACCATAGGACGAGAAGTGACTCCTCGGGTCTTTCAGGAAGATTTCTTCTCCAATTTATCTGTCGCGCACATCCAAGATGAATTTCTCATTTTGAGTATATTTCAGGAACTGATTTCTTCCAAGTCAACAGGAGCGAATTGGAATGTACAAAGGAGGCTCATTATGTGAGGAATGAATGACTACCACGAAGCCGTTCAGAACTGATTATTTTTCGGCATTTTCGAGACTCGACCTATCACCAGAAATCACCAGAAGCAAATCTGAAAGGATTTTGGAGGATCATGCCAGATGGAGTTAATGACTAGCAGTGATCAGTAATTACTGTTGAATTTTTGTAATTTTCATGAACCCATCTCTACCAAAGGATCAGGAGAGAATCCGAATGGCTTTTCGAGGAAGCGTGCATGAGACATCAATGGCTACATCTGATTCGTATTGAAGGGCTCATTTTTAGCAATTTACACTACCCGTCTCTACCAAGTGACCAGCAGAGTATCTAAAAGGTCTTGGAGGATGATTCCATGAGGTACTAATTATATGCAGTGATCAGTAATAAATGTTTGATTTTTTAGTAATTTTCATGAACCAATCTCTACAAAGTCAGGAGACGAGAATCTGGATTGCCGGAGTCTTTACCACGAGGTGCTTGTAAAGAATGATTTTCGTTCTTTGAGTAATTTGCACAAACCGATCTGTTCCAACGCACCAAGAGAGAATGCAATTGTTTTTCCGGTGGATGATTCCATGGGAAATTCATCAGAAGACGGGTGAGGAAGCAATTTTCTCTTTCCTACTAATTTTCACAAGCCGATTTTATTCACAATCACCAGGAGTTAATTATCAAAGGATTTGGGAGGATGATTCCAAGTGTCATTAATAACTAACATTGATCAGGAAGAACTGTCTCATTTGGAGTAATTTTCATCAAATCATGAACTGATAGCTACCAAATCCCAAGAAGCGAATCTGAAAGGCTTTTGGGGGGTGATTCCATTTGTCACTGATTTTTAACATTTAACAGTTATAACTTTCTCATTTTTAGCAATTTTCACGATCAATCGCCACCAAATGCTGAAGAGAGAATAGACTTGTGTTTTGGTGGATGTTTCCATGAGAAATAGATCAGGATACCAGATTAGGCATGTCTTTCTCATCTGGAGTAATTTTCACGAACTGCTCTGTACCATAGGACGAGAAGTGACTCCTCGGGTCTTTCAGGAAGATTTCTTCTCCAATTTATCTGTCGCGCACATCCAAGATGAATTTCTCATTTTGAGTATATTTCAGGAACTGATTTCTTCCAAGTCAACAGGAGCGAATTGGAATGTACAAAGGAGGCTCATTATGTGAGGAATGAATGACTACCACGAAGCCGTTCAGAATTGATTATTTTTCGGAATTTTCGAGACTCGACCTATCACCAGAAATCACCAGAAGCAAATCTGAAAGGATTTTGGAGGATCATGCCAGATGGAGTTAATGACTAGCAGTGATCAGTAATTACTGTTGAATTTTTGTAATTTTCATGAACCCATCTCTACCAAAGGATCAGGAGAGAATCCGAATGGCTTTTCGAGGAAGCGTGCATGAGACATCAATGGCTACATCTGATTCGTATTGAAGGGCTCATTTTTAGCAATTTACACTACCCGTCTCTACCAAGTGACCAGCAGAGTATCTAAAAGGTCTTGGAGGATGATTCCATGAGGTACTAATTATATGCAGTGATCAGTAATAAATGTTTGATTTTTTAGTAATTTTCATGAACCAATCTCTACAAAGTCAGGAGGCGAGAATCTGGATTGCCGGAGTCTTTACCACGAGGTGCTTGTAAAGAATGATTTTCGTTCTTTGAGTAATTTGCACAAACCGATCTGTTCCAACGCACCAAGAGAGAATGCAATTGTTTTTCCGGTGGATGATTCCATGGGAAATTCATCAGAAGACGGGTGAGGAAGCAATTTTCTCTTTCCTACTAATTTTCACAAGCCGATTTTATTCACAATCACCAGGAGTTAATTATCAAAGGATTTGGGAGGATGATTCCAAGTGTCATTAATAACTAACATTGATCAGGAAGAACTGTCTCATTTGGAGTAATTTTCATCAAATCATGAACTGATAGCTACCAAATCCCAAGAAGCGAATCTGAAAGGCTTTTGGGGGGTGATTCCATTTGTCACTGATTTATTGCATTTAACAGTTATAACTTTCTCATTTTTAGCAATTTTCACGATCAATCGCCACCAAATGCTGAAGAGAGAATAGACTTGTGTTTTGGTGGATGTTTCCATGAGAAATAGATCAGGATACCAGATTAGGCATGTCTTTCTCATCTGGAGTAATTTTCACGAACTGCTCTGTACCATAGGACGAGAAGTGACTCCTCGGGTCTTTCAGGAAGATTTCTTCTCCAATTTATCTGTCGCGCACATCCAAGATGAATTTCTCATTTTGAGTATATTTCAGGAACTGATTTCTTCCAAGTCAACAGGAGCGAATTGGAATGTACAAAGGAGGCTCATTATGTGAGGAATGAATGACTACCACGAAGCCGTTCAGAATTGATTATTTTTCGGAATTTTCGAGACTCGACCTATCACCAGAAATCACCAGAAGCAAATCTGAAAGGATTTTGGAGGATCATGCCAGATGGAGTTAATGACTAGCAGTGATCAGTAATTACTGTTGAATTTTTGTAATTTTCATGAACCCATCTCTACCAAAGGATCAGGAGAGAATCCGAATGGCTTTTCGAGGAAGCGTGCATGAGACATCAATGGCTACATCTGATTCGTATTGAAGGGCTCATTTTTAGCAATTTACACTACCCGTCTCTACCAAGTGACCAGCAGAGTATCTAAAAGGTCTTGGAGGATGATTCCATGAGGTACTAATTATATGCAGTGATCAGTAATAAATGTTTGATTTTTTAGTAATTTTCATGAACCAATCTCTACAAAGTCAGGAGGCGAGAATCTGGATTGCCGGAGTCTTTACCACGAGGTGCTTGTAAAGAATGATTTTCGTTCTTTGAGTAATTTGCACAAACCGATCTGTTCCAACGCACCAAGAGAGAATGCAATTGTTTTTCCGGTGGATGATTCCATGGGAAATTCATCAGAAGACGGGTGAGGAAGCAATTTTCTCTTTCCTACTAATTTTCACAAGCCGATTTTATTCACAATCACCAGGAGTTAATTATCAAAGGATTTGGGAGGATGATTCCAAGTGTCATTAATAACTAACATTGATCAGGAAGAACTGTCTCATTTGGAGTAATTTTCATCAAATCATGAACTGATAGCTACCAAATCCCAAGAAGCGAATCTGAAAGGCTTTTGGGGGATGATTCCATTTGTCACTGATTTATTGCATTTAACAGTTATAACTTTCTCATTTTTAGCAATTTTCACGATCAATCGCCACCAAATGCTGAAGAGAGAATAGACTTGTGTTTTGGTGGATGTTTCCATGAGAAATAGATCAGGATACCAGATTAGGCATGTCTTTCTCATCTGGAGTAATTTTCACGAACTGCTCTGTACCATAGGACGAGAAGTGACTCCTCGGGTCTTTCAGGAAGATTTCTTCTCCAATTTATCTGTCGCGCACATCCAAGATGAATTTCTCATTTTGAGTATATTTCAGGAACTGATTTCTTCCAAGTCAACAGGAGCGAATTGGAATGTACAAAGGAGGCTCATTATGTGAGGAATGAATGACTACCATGAAGCCGTTCAGAATTGATTATTTTTCGGAATTTTCGAGACTCGACCTATCACCAGAAATCACCAGAAGCAAATCTGAAAGGATTTTGGAGGATCATGCCAGATGGAGTTAATGACTAGCAGTGATCAGTAATTACTGTTGAATTTTTGTAATTTTCATGAACCCATCTCTACCAAAGGATCAGGAGAGAATCCGAATGGCTTTTCGAGGAAGCGTGCATGAGACATCAATGGCTACATCTGATTCGTATTGAAGGGCTCATTTTTAGCAATTTACACTACCCGTCTCTACCAAGTGACCAGCAGAGTATCTAAAAGGTCTTGGAGGATGATTCCATGAGGTACTAATTATATGCAGTGATCAGTAATAAATGTTTGATTTTTTAGTAATTTTCATGAACCAATCTCTACAAAGTCAGGAGGCGAGAATCTGGATTGCCGGAGTCTTTACCACGAGGTGCTTGTAAAGAATGATTTTCGTTCTTTGAGTAATTTGCACAAACCGATCTGTTCCAACGCACCAAGAGAGAATGCAATTGTTTTTCCGGTGGATGATTCCATGGGAAATTCATCAGAAGACGGGTGAGGAAGCAATTTTCTCTTTCCTACTAATTTTCACAAGCCGATTTTATTCACAATCACCAGGAGTTAATTATCAAAGGATTTGGGAGGATGATTCCAAGTGTCATTAATAACTAACATTGATCAGGAAGAACTGTCTCATTTGGAGTAATTTTCATCAAATCATGAACTGATAGCTACCAAATCCCAAGAAGCGAATCTGAAAGGCTTTTGGGGGTGATTCCATTTGTCACTGATTTATTGCATTTAACAGTTATAACTTTCTCATTTTTAGCAATTTTCACGATCAATCGCCACCAAATGCTGAAGAGAGAATAGACTTGTGTTTTGGTGGATGTTTCCATGAGAAATAGATCAGGATACCAGATTAGGCATGTCTTTCTCATCTGGAGTAATTTTCACGAACTGCTCTGTACCATAGGACGAGAAGTGACTCCTCGGGTCTTTCAGGAAGATTTCTTCTCCAATTTATCTGTCGCGCACATCCAAGATGAATTTCTCATTTTGAGTATATTTCAGGAACTGATTTCTTCCAAGTCAACAGGAGCGAATTGGAATGTACAAAGGAGGCTCATTATGTGAGGAATGAATGACTACCACGAAGCCGTTCAGAATTGATTATTTTTCGGAATTTTCGAGACTCGACCTATCACCAGAAATCACCAGAAGCAAATCTGAAAGGATTTTGGAGGATCATGCCAGATGGAGTTAATGACTAGCAGTGATCAGTAATTACTGTTGAATTTTTGTAATTTTCATGAACCCATCTCTACCAAAGGATCAGGAGAGAATCCGAATGGCTTTTCGAGGAAGCGTGCATGAGACATCAATGGCTACATCTGATTCGTATTGAAGGGCTCATTTTTAGCAATTTACACTACCCGTCTCTACCAAGTGACCAGCAGAGTATCTAAAAGGTCTTGGAGGATGATTCCATGAGGTACTAATTATATGCAGTGATCAGTAATAAATGTTTGATTTTTTAGTAATTTTCATGAACCAATCTCTACAAAGTCAGGAGGCGAGAATCTGGATTGCCGGAGTCTTTACCACGAGGTGCTTGTAAAGAATGATTTTCGTTCTTTGAGTAATTTGCACAAACCGATCTGTTCCAACGCACCAAGAGAGAATGCAATTGTTTTTCCGGTGGATGATTCCATGGGAAATTCATCAGAAGACGGGTGAGGAAGCAATTTTCTCTTTCCTACTAATTTTCACAAGCCGATTTTATTCACAATCACCAGGAGTTAATTATCAAAGGATTTGGGAGGATGATTCCAAGTGTCATTAATAACTAACATTGATCAGGAAGAACTGTCTCATTTGGAGTAATTTTCATCAAATCATGAACTGATAGCTACCAAATCCCAAGAAGCGAATCTGAAAGGCTTTTGGGGGTGATTCCATTTGTCACTGATTTATTGCATTTAACAGTTATAACTTTCTCATTTTTAGCAATTTTCACGATCAATCGCCACCAAATGCTGAAGAGAGAATAGACTTGTGTTTTGGTGGATGTTTCCATGAGAAATAGATCAGGATACCAGATTAGGCATGTCTTTCTCATCTGGAGTAATTTTCACGAACTGCTCTGTACCATAGGACGAGAAGTGACTCCTCGGGTCTTTCAGGAAGATTTCTTCTCCAATTTATCTGTCGCGCACATCCAAGATGAATTTCTCATTTTGAGTATATTTCAGGAACTGATTTCTTCCAAGTCAACAGGAGCGAATTGGAATGTACAAAGGAGGCTCATTATGTGAGGAATGAATGACTACCACGAAGCCGTTCAGAATTGATTATTCTTCGGAATTTTCGAGACTCGACCTATCACCAGAAATCACCAGAAGCAAATCTGAAAGGATTTTGGAGGATCATGCCAGATGGAGTTAATGACTAGCAGTGATCAGTAATTACTGTTGAATTTTTGTAATTTTCATGAACCCATCTCTACCAAAGGATCAGGAGAGAATCCGAATGGCTTTTCGAGGAAGCGTGCATGAGACATCAATGGCTACATCTGATTCGTATTGAAGGGCTCATTTTTAGCAATTTACACTACCCGTCTCTACCAAGTGACCAGCAGAGTATCTAAAAGGTCTTGGAGGATGATTCCATGAGGTACTAATTATATGCAGTGATCAGTAATAAATGTTTGATTTTTTAGTAATTTTCATGAACCAATCTCTACAAAGTCAGGAGGCGAGAATCTGGATTGCCGGAGTCTTTACCACGAGGTGCTTGTAAAGAATGATTTTCGTTCTTTGAGTAATTTGCACAAACCGATCTGTTCCAACGCACCAAGAGAGAATGCAATTGTTTTTCCGGTGGATGATTCCATGGGAAATTCATCAGAAGACGGGTGAGGAAGCAATTTTCTCTTTCCTACTAATTTTCACAAGCCGATTTTATTCACAATCACCAGGAGTTAATTATCAAAGGATTTGGGAGGATGATTCCAAGTGTCATTAATAACTAACATTGATCAGGAAGAACTGTCTCATTTGGAGTAATTTTCATCAAATCATGAACTGATAGCTACCAAATCCCAAGAAGCGAATCTGAAAGGCTTTTGGGGGATGATTCCATTTGTCACTGATTTATTGCATTTAACAGTTATAACTTTCTCATTTTTAGCAATTTTCACGATCAATCGCCACCAAATGCTGAAGAGAGAATAGACTTGTGTTTTGGTGGATGTTTCCATGAGAAATAGATCAGGATACCAGATTAGGCATGTCTTTCTCATCTGGAGTAATTTTCACGAACTGCTCTGTACCATAGGACGAGAAGTGACTCCTCGGGTCTTTCAGGAAGATTTCTTCTCCAATTTATCTGTCGCGCACATCCAAGATGAATTTCTCATTTTGAGTATATTTCAGGAACTGATTTCTTCCAAGTCAACAGGAGCGAATTGGAATGTACAAAGGAGGCTCATTATGTGAGGAATGAATGACTACCACGAAGCCGTTCAGAATTGATTATTTTTCGGAATTTTCGAGACTCGACCTATCACCAGAAATCACCAGAAGCAAATCTGAAAGGATTTTGGAGGATCATGCCAGATGGAGTTAATGACTAGCAGTGATCAGTAATTACTGTTGAATTTTTGTAATTTTCATGAACCCATCTCTACCAAAGGATCAGGAGAGAATCCGAATGGCTTTTCGAGGAAGCGTGCATGAGACATCAATGGCTACATCTGATTCGTATTGAAGGGCTCATTTTTAGCAATTTACACTACCCGTCTCTACCAAGTGACCAGCAGAGTATCTAAAAGGTCTTGGAGGATGATTCCATGAGGTACTAATTATATGCAGTGATCAGTAATAAATGTTTGATTTTTTAGTAATTTTCATGAACCAATCTCTACAAAGTCAGGAGGCGAGAATCTGGATTGCCGGAGTCTTTACCACGAGGTGCTTGTAAAGAATGATTTTCGTTCTTTGAGTAATTTGCACAAACCGATCTGTTCCAACGCACCAAGAGAGAATGCAATTGTTTTTCCGGTGGATGATTCCATGGGAAATTCATCAGAAGACGGGTGAGGAAGCAATTTTCTCTTTCCTACTAATTTTCACAAGCCGATTTTATTCACAATCACCAGGAGTTAATTATCAAAGGATTTGGGAGGATGATTCCAAGTGTCATTAATAACTAACATTGATCAGGAAGAACTGTCTCATTTGGAGTAATTTTCATCAAATCATGAACTGATAGCTACCAAATCCCAAGAAGCGAATCTGAAAGGCTTTTGGGGGATGATTCCATTTGTCACTGATTTATTGCATTTAACAGTTATAACTTTCTCATTTTTAGCAATTTTCACGATCAATCGCCACCAAATGCTGAAGAGAGAATAGACTTGTGTTTTGGTGGATGTTTCCATGAGAAATAGATCAGGATACCAGATTAGGCATGTCTTTCTCATCTGGAGTAATTTTCACGAACTGCTCTGTACCATAGGACGAGAAGTGACTCCTCGGGTCTTTCAGGAAGATTTCTTCTCCAATTTATCTGTCGCGCACATCCAAGATGAATTTCTCATTTTGAGTATATTTCAGGAACTGATTTCTTCCAAGTCAACAGGAGCGAATTGGAATGTACAAAGGAGGCTCATTATGTGAGGAATGAATGACTACCACGAAGCCGTTCAGAATTGATTATTTTTCGGAATTTTCGAGACTCGACCTATCACCAGAAATCACCAGAAGCAAATCTGAAAGGATTTTGGAGGATCATGCCAGATGGAGTTAATGACTAGCAGTGATCAGTAATTACTGTTGAATTTTTGTAATTTTCATGAACCCATCTCTACCAAAGGATCAGGAGAGAATCCGAATGGCTTTTCGAGGAAGCGTGCATGAGACATCAATGGCTACATCTGATTCGTATTGAAGGGCTCATTTTTAGCAATTTACACTACCCGTCTCTACCAAGTGACCAGCAGAGTATCTAAAAGGTCTTGGAGGATGATTCCATGAGGTACTAATTATATGCAGTGATCAGTAATAAATGTTTGATTTTTTAGTAATTTTCATGAACCAATCTCTACAAAGTCAGGAGGCGAGAATCTGGATTGCCGGAGTCTTTACCACGAGGTGCTTGTAAAGAATGATTTTCGTTCTTTGAGTAATTTGCACAAACCGATCTGTTCCAACGCACCAAGAGAGAATGCAATTGTTTTTCCGGTGGATGATTCCATGGGAAATTCATCAGAAGACGGGTGAGGAAGCAATTTTCTCTTTCCTACTAATTTTCACAAGCCGATTTTATTCACAATCACCAGGAGTTAATTATCAAAGGATTTGGGAGGATGATTCCAAGTGTCATTAATAACTAACATTGATCAGGAAGAACTGTCTCATTTGGAGTAATTTTCATCAAATCATGAACTGATAGCTACCAAATCCCAAGAAGCGAATCTGAAAGGCTTTTGGGGGTGATTCCATTTGTCACTGATTTATTGCATTTAACAGTTATAACTTTCTCATTTTTAGCAATTTTCACGATCAATCGCCACCAAATGCTGAAGAGAGAATAGACTTGTGTTTTGGTGGATGTTTCCATGAGAAATAGATCAGGATACCAGATTAGGCATGTCTTTCTCATCTGGAGTAATTTTCACGAACTGCTCTGTACCATAGGACGAGAAGTGACTCCTCGGGTCTTTCAGGAAGATTTCTTCTCCAATTTATCTGTCGCGCACATCCAAGATGAATTTCTCATTTTGAGTATATTTCAGGAACTGATTTCTTCCAAGTCAACAGGAGCGAATTGGAATGTACAAAGGAGGCTCATTATGTGAGGAATGAATGACTACCACGAAGCCGTTCAGAATTGATTATTTTTCGGAATTTTCGAGACTCGACCTATCACCAGAAATCACCAGAAGCAAATCTGAAAGGATTTTGGAGGATCATGCCAGATGGAGTTAATGACTAGCAGTGATCAGTAATTACTGTTGAATTTTTGTAATTTTCATGAACCCATCTCTACCAAAGGATCAGGAGAGAATCCGAATGGCTTTTCGAGGAAGCGTGCATGAGACATCAATGGCTACATCTGATTCGTATTGAAGGGCTCATTTTTAGCAATTTACACTACCCGTCTCTACCAAGTGACCAGCAGAGTATCTAAAAGGTCTTGGAGGATGATTCCATGAGGTACTAATTATATGCAGTGATCAGTAATAAATGTTTGATTTTTTAGTAATTTTCATGAACCAATCTCTACAAAGTCAGGAGGCGAGAATCTGGATTGCCGGAGTCTTTACCACGAGGTGCTTGTAAAGAATGATTTTCGTTCTTTGAGTAATTTGCACAAACCGATCTGTTCCAACGCACCAAGAGAGAATGCAATTGTTTTTCCGGTGGATGATTCCATGGGAAATTCATCAGAAGACGGGTGAGGAAGCAATTTTCTCTTTCCTACTAATTTTCACAAGCCGATTTTATTCACAATCACCAGGAGTTAATTATCAAAGGATTTGGGAGGATGATTCCAAGTGTCATTAATAACTAACATTGATCAGGAAGAACTGTCTCATTTGGAGTAATTTTCATCAAATCATGAACTGATAGCTACCAAATCCCAAGAAGCGAATCTGAAAGGCTTTTGGGGGTGATTCCATTTGTCACTGATTTATTGCATTTAACAGTTATAACTTTCTCATTTTTAGCAATTTTCACGATCAATCGCCACCAAATGCTGAAGAGAGAATAGACTTGTGTTTTGGTGGATGTTTCCATGAGAAATAGATCAGGATACCAGATTAGGCATGTCTTTCTCATCTGGAGTAATTTTCACGAACTGCTCTGTACCATAGGACGAGAAGTGACTCCTCGGGTCTTTCAGGAAGATTTCTTCTCCAATTTATCTGTCGCGCACATCCAAGATGAATTTCTCATTTTGAGTATATTTCAGGAACTGATTTCTTCCAAGTCAACAGGAGCGAATTGGAATGTACAAAGGAGGCTCATTATGTGAGGAATGAATGACTACCACGAAGCCGTTCAGAATTGATTATTCTTCGGAATTTTCGAGACTCGACCTATCACCAGAAATCACCAGAAGCAAATCTGAAAGGATTTTGGAGGATCATGCCAGATGGAGTTAATGACTAGCAGTGATCAGTAATTACTGTTGAATTTTTGTAATTTTCATGAACCCATCTCTACCAAAGGATCAGGAGAGAATCCGAATGGCTTTTCGAGGAAGCGTGCATGAGACATCAATGGCTACATCTGATTCGTATTGAAGGGCTCATTTTTAGCAATTTACACTACCCGTCTCTACCAAGTGACCAGCAGAGTATCTAAAAGGTCTTGGAGGATGATTCCATGAGGTACTAATTATATGCAGTGATCAGTAATAAATGTTTGATTTTTTAGTAATTTTCATGAACCAATCTCTACAAAGTCAGGAGGCGAGAATCTGGATTGCCGGAGTCTTTACCACGAGGTGCTTGTAAAGAATGATTTTCGTTCTTTGAGTAATTTGCACAAACCGATCTGTTCCAACGCACCAAGAGAGAATGCAATTGTTTTTCCGGTGGATGATTCCATGGGAAATTCATCAGAAGACGGGTGAGGAAGCAATTTTCTCTTTCCTACTAATTTTCACAAGCCGATTTTATTCACAATCACCAGGAGTTAATTATCAAAGGATTTGGGAGGATGATTCCAAGTGTCATTAATAACTAACATTGATCAGGAAGAACTGTCTCATTTGGAGTAATTTTCATCAAATCATGAACTGATAGCTACCAAATCCCAAGAAGCGAATCTGAAAGGCTTTTGGGGGATGATTCCATTTGTCACTGATTTATTGCATTTAACAGTTATAACTTTCTCATTTTTAGCAATTTTCACGATCAATCGCCACCAAATGCTGAAGAGAGAATAGACTTGTGTTTTGGTGGATGTTTCCATGAGAAATAGATCAGGATACCAGATTAGGCATGTCTTTCTCATCTGGAGTAATTTTCACGAACTGCTCTGTACCATAGGACGAGAAGTGACTCCTCGGGTCTTTCAGGAAGATTTCTTCTCCAATTTATCTGTCGCGCACATCCAAGATGAATTTCTCATTTTGAGTATATTTCAGGAACTGATTTCTTCCAAGTCAACAGGAGCGAATTGGAATGTACAAAGGAGGCTCATTATGTGAGGAATGAATGACTACCACGAAGCCGTTCAGAATTGATTATTTTTCGGAATTTTCGAGACTCGACCTATCACCAGAAATCACCAGAAGCAAATCTGAAAGGATTTTGGAGGATCATGCCAGATGGAGTTAATGACTAGCAGTGATCAGTAATTACTGTTGAATTTTTGTAATTTTCATGAACCCATCTCTACCAAAGGATCAGGAGAGAATCCGAATGGCTTTTCGAGGAAGCGTGCATGAGACATCAATGGCTACATCTGATTCGTATTGAAGGGCTCATTTTTAGCAATTTACACTACCCGTCTCTACCAAGTGACCAGCAGAGTATCTAAAAGGTCTTGGAGGATGATTCCATGAGGTACTAATTATATGCAGTGATCAGTAATAAATGTTTGATTTTTTAGTAATTTTCATGAACCAATCTCTACAAAGTCAGGAGGCGAGAATCTGGATTGCCGGAGTCTTTACCACGAGGTGCTTGTAAAGAATGATTTTCGTTCTTTGAGTAATTTGCACAAACCGATCTGTTCCAACGCACCAAGAGAGAATGCAATTGTTTTTCCGGTGGATGATTCCATGGGAAATTCATCAGAAGACGGGTGAGGAAGCAATTTTCTCTTTCCTACTAATTTTCACAAGCCGATTTTATTCACAATCACCAGGAGTTAATTATCAAAGGATTTGGGAGGATGATTCCAAGTGTCATTAATAACTAACATTGATCAGGAAGAACTGTCTCATTTGGAGTAATTTTCATCAAATCATGAACTGATAGCTACCAAATCCCAAGAAGCGAATCTGAAAGGCTTTTGGGGGATGATTCCATTTGTCACTGATTTATTGCATTTAACAGTTATAACTTTCTCATTTTTAGCAATTTTCACGATCAATCGCCACCAAATGCTGAAGAGAGAATAGACTTGTGTTTTGGTGGATGTTTCCATGAGAAATAGATCAGGATACCAGATTAGGCATGTCTTTCTCATCTGGAGTAATTTTCACGAACTGCTCTGTACCATAGGACGAGAAGTGACTCCTCGGGTCTTTCAGGAAGATTTCTTCTCCAATTTATCTGTCGCGCACATCCAAGATGAATTTCTCATTTTGAGTATATTTCAGGAACTGATTTCTTCCAAGTCAACAGGAGCGAATTGGAATGTACAAAGGAGGCTCATTATGTGAGGAATGAATGACTACCACGAAGCCGTTCAGAATTGATTATTTTTCGGAATTTTCGAGACTCGACCTATCACCAGAAATCACCAGAAGCAAATCTGAAAGGATTTTGGAGGATCATGCCAGATGGAGTTAATGACTAGCAGTGATCAGTAATTACTGTTGAATTTTTGTAATTTTCATGAACCCATCTCTACCAAAGGATCAGGAGAGAATCCGAATGGCTTTTCGAGGAAGCGTGCATGAGACATCAATGGCTACATCTGATTCGTATTGAAGGGCTCATTTTTAGCAATTTACACTACCCGTCTCTACCAAGTGACCAGCAGAGTATCTAAAAGGTCTTGGAGGATGATTCCATGAGGTACTAATTATATGCAGTGATCAGTAATAAATGTTTGATTTTTTAGTAATTTTCATGAACCAATCTCTACAAAGTCAGGAGGCGAGAATCTGGATTGCCGGAGTCTTTACCACGAGGTGCTTGTAAAGAATGATTTTCGTTCTTTGAGTAATTTGCACAAACCGATCTGTTCCAACGCACCAAGAGAGAATGCAATTGTTTTTCCGGTGGATGATTCCATGGGAAATTCATCAGAAGACGGGTGAGGAAGCAATTTTCTCTTTCCTACTAATTTTCACAAGCCGATTTTATTCACAATCACCAGGAGTTAATTATCAAAGGATTTGGGAGGATGATTCCAAGTGTCATTAATAACTAACATTGATCAGGAAGAACTGTCTCATTTGGAGTAATTTTCATCAAATCATGAACTGATAGCTACCAAATCCCAAGAAGCGAATCTGAAAGGCTTTTGGGGGATGATTCCATTTGTCACTGATTTATTGCATTTAACAGTTATAACTTTCTCATTTTTAGCAATTTTCACGATCAATCGCCACCAAATGCTGAAGAGAGAATAGACTTGTGTTTTGGTGGATGTTTCCATGAGAAATAGATCAGGATACCAGATTAGGCATGTCTTTCTCATCTGGAGTAATTTTCACGAACTGCTCTGTACCATAGGACGAGAAGTGACTCCTCGGGTCTTTCAGGAAGATTTCTTCTCCAATTTATCTGTCGCGCACATCCAAGATGAATTTCTCATTTTGAGTATATTTCAGGAACTGATTTCTTCCAAGTCAACAGGAGCGAATTGGAATGTACAAAGGAGGCTCATTATGTGAGGAATGAATGACTACCACGAAGCCGTTCAGAATTGATTATTTTTCGGAATTTTCGAGACTCGACCTATCACCAGAAATCACCAGAAGCAAATCTGAAAGGATTTTGGAGGATCATGCCAGATGGAGTTAATGACTAGCAGTGATCAGTAATTACTGTTGAATTTTTGTAATTTTCATGAACCCATCTCTACCAAAGGATCAGGAGAGAATCCGAATGGCTTTTCGAGGAAGCGTGCATGAGACATCAATGGCTACATCTGATTCGTATTGAAGGGCTCATTTTTAGCAATTTACACTACCCGTCTCTACCAAGTGACCAGCAGAGTATCTAAAAGGTCTTGGAGGATGATTCCATGAGGTACTAATTATATGCAGTGATCAGTAATAAATGTTTGATTTTTTAGTAATTTTCATGAACCAATCTCTACAAAGTCAGGAGGCGAGAATCTGGATTGCCGGAGTCTTTACCACGAGGTGCTTGTAAAGAATGATTTTCGTTCTTTGAGTAATTTGCACAAACCGATCTGTTCCAACGCACCAAGAGAGAATGCAATTGTTTTTCCGGTGGATGATTCCATGGGAAATTCATCAGAAGACGGGTGAGGAAGCAATTTTCTCTTTCCTACTAATTTTCACAAGCCGATTTTATTCACAATCACCAGGAGTTAATTATCAAAGGATTTGGGAGGATGATTCCAAGTGTCATTAATAACTAACATTGATCAGGAAGAACTGTCTCATTTGGAGTAATTTTCATCAAATCATGAACTGATAGCTACCAAATCCCAAGAAGCGAATCTGAAAGGCTTTTGGGGGTGATTCCATTTGTCACTGATTTTTAACATTTAACAGTTATAACTTTCTCATTTTTAGCAATTTTCACGATCAATCGCCACCAAATGCTGAAGAGAGAATAGACTTGTGTTTTGGTGGATGTTTCCATGAGAAATAGATCAGGATACCAGATTAGGCATGTCTTTCTCATCTGGAGTAATTTTCACGAACTGCTCTGTACCATAGGACGAGAAGTGACTCCTCGGGTCTTTCAGGAAGATTTCTTCTCCAATTTATCTGTCGCGCACATCCAAGATGAATTTCTCATTTTGAGTATATTTCAGGAACTGATTTCTTCCAAGTCAACAGGAGCGAATTGGAATGTACAAAGGAGGCTCATTATGTGAGGAATGAATGACTACCACGAAGCCGTTCAGAATTGATTATTCTTCGGAATTTTCGAGACTCGACCTATCACCAGAAATCACCAGAAGCAAATCTGAAAGGATTTTGGAGGATCATGCCAGATGGAGTTAATGACTAGCAGTGATCAGTAATTACTGTTGAATTTTTGTAATTTTCATGAACCCATCTCTACCAAAGGATCAGGAGAGAATCCGAATGGCTTTTCGAGGAAGCGTGCATGAGACATCAATGGCTACATCTGATTCGTATTGAAGGGCTCATTTTTAGCAATTTACACTACCCGTCTCTACCAAGTGACCAGCAGAGTATCTAAAAGGTCTTGGAGGATGATTCCATGAGGTACTAATTATATGCAGTGATCAGTAATAAATGTTTGATTTTTTAGTAATTTTCATGAACCAATCTCTACAAAGTCAGGAGGCGAGAATCTGGATTGCCGGAGTCTTTACCACGAGGTGCTTGTAAAGAATGATTTTCGTTCTTTGAGTAATTTGCACAAACCGATCTGTTCCAACGCACCAAGAGAGAATGCAATTGTTTTTCCGGTGGATGATTCCATGGGAAATTCATCAGAAGACGGGTGAGGAAGCAATTTTCTCTTTCCTACTAATTTTCACAAGCCGATTTTATTCACAATCACCAGGAGTTAATTATCAAAGGATTTGGGAGGATGATTCCAAGTGTCATTAATAACTAACATTGATCAGGAAGAACTGTCTCATTTGGAGTAATTTTCATCAAATCATGAACTGATAGCTACCAAATCCCAAGAAGCGAATCTGAAAGGCTTTTGGGGGATGATTCCATTTGTCACTGATTTATTGCATTTAACAGTTATAACTTTCTCATTTTTAGCAATTTTCACGATCAATCGCCACCAAATGCTGAAGAGAGAATAGACTTGTGTTTTGGTGGATGTTTCCATGAGAAATAGATCAGGATACCAGATTAGGCATGTCTTTCTCATCTGGAGTAATTTTCACGAACTGCTCTGTACCATAGGACGAGAAGTGACTCCTCGGGTCTTTCAGGAAGATTTCTTCTCCAATTTATCTGTCGCGCACATCCAAGATGAATTTCTCATTTTGAGTATATTTCAGGAACTGATTTCTTCCAAGTCAACAGGAGCGAATTGGAATGTACAAAGGAGGCTCATTATGTGAGGAATGAATGACTACCACGAAGCCGTTCAGAATTGATTATTCTTCGGAATTTTCGAGACTCGACCTATCACCAGAAATCACCAGAAGCAAATCTGAAAGGATTTTGGAGGATCATGCCAGATGGAGTTAATGACTAGCAGTGATCAGTAATTACTGTTGAATTTTTGTAATTTTCATGAACCCATCTCTACCAAAGGATCAGGAGAGAATCCGAATGGCTTTTCGAGGAAGCGTGCATGAGACATCAATGGCTACATCTGATTCGTATTGAAGGGCTCATTTTTAGCAATTTACACTACCCGTCTCTACCAAGTGACCAGCAGAGTATCTAAAAGGTCTTGGAGGATGATTCCATGAGGTACTAATTATATGCAGTGATCAGTAATAAATGTTTGATTTTTTAGTAATTTTCATGAACCAATCTCTACAAAGTCAGGAGGCGAGAATCTGGATTGCCGGAGTCTTTACCACGAGGTGCTTGTAAAGAATGATTTTCGTTCTTTGAGTAATTTGCACAAACCGATCTGTTCCAACGCACCAAGAGAGAATGCAATTGTTTTTCCGGTGGATGATTCCATGGGAAATTCATCAGAAGACGGGTGAGGAAGCAATTTTCTCTTTCCTACTAATTTTCACAAGCCGATTTTATTCACAATCACCAGGAGTTAATTATCAAAGGATTTGGGAGGATGATTCCAAGTGTCATTAATAACTAACATTGATCAGGAAGAACTGTCTCATTTGGAGTAATTTTCATCAAATCATGAACTGATAGCTACCAAATCCCAAGAAGCGAATCTGAAAGGCTTTTGGGGGATGATTCCATTTGTCACTGATTTATTGCATTTAACAGTTATAACTTTCTCATTTTTAGCAATTTTCACGATCAATCGCCACCAAATGCTGAAGAGAGAATAGACTTGTGTTTTGGTGGATGTTTCCATGAGAAATAGATCAGGATACCAGATTAGGCATGTCTTTCTCATCTGGAGTAATTTTCACGAACTGCTCTGTACCATAGGACGAGAAGTGACTCCTCGGGTCTTTCAGGAAGATTTCTTCTCCAATTTATCTGTCGCGCACATCCAAGATGAATTTCTCATTTTGAGTATATTTCAGGAACTGATTTCTTCCAAGTCAACAGGAGCGAATTGGAATGTACAAAGGAGGCTCATTATGTGAGGAATGAATGACTACCACGAAGCCGTTCAGAATTGATTATTCTTCGGAATTTTCGAGACTCGACCTATCACCAGAAATCACCAGAAGCAAATCTGAAAGGATTTTGGAGGATCATGCCAGATGGAGTTAATGACTAGCAGTGATCAGTAATTACTGTTGAATTTTTGTAATTTTCATGAACCCATCTCTACCAAAGGATCAGGAGAGAATCCGAATGGCTTTTCGAGGAAGCGTGCATGAGACATCAATGGCTACATCTGATTCGTATTGAAGGGCTCATTTTTAGCAATTTACACTACCCGTCTCTACCAAGTGACCAGCAGAGTATCTAAAAGGTCTTGGAGGATGATTCCATGAGGTACTAATTATATGCAGTGATCAGTAATAAATGTTTGATTTTTTAGTAATTTTCATGAACCAATCTCTACAAAGTCAGGAGGCGAGAATCTGGATTGCCGGAGTCTTTACCACGAGGTGCTTGTAAAGAATGATTTTCGTTCTTTGAGTAATTTGCACAAACCGATCTGTTCCAACGCACCAAGAGAGAATGCAATTGTTTTTCCGGTGGATGATTCCATGGGAAATTCATCAGAAGACGGGTGAGGAAGCAATTTTCTCTTTCCTACTAATTTTCACAAGCCGATTTTATTCACAATCACCAGGAGTTAATTATCAAAGGATTTGGGAGGATGATTCCAAGTGTCATTAATAACTAACATTGATCAGGAAGAACTGTCTCATTTGGAGTAATTTTCATCAAATCATGAACTGATAGCTACCAAATCCCAAGAAGCGAATCTGAAAGGCTTTTGGGGGGTGATTCCATTTGTCACTGATTTATTGCATTTAACAGTTATAACTTTCTCATTTTTAGCAATTTTCACGATCAATCGCCACCAAATGCTGAAGAGAGAATAGACTTGTGTTTTGGTGGATGTTTCCATGAGAAATAGATCAGGATACCAGATTAGGCATGTCTTTCTCATCTGGAGTAATTTTCACGAACTGCTCTGTACCATAGGACGAGAAGTGACTCCTCGGGTCTTTCAGCAAGATTTCTTCTCCAATTTATCTGTCGCGCACATCCAAGATGAATTTCTCATTTTGAGTATATTTCAGGAACTGATTTCTTCCAAGTCAACAGGAGCGAATTGGAATGTACAAAGGAGGCTCATTATGTGAGGAATGAATGACTACCACGAAGCCGTTCAGAATTGATTATTTTTCGGAATTTTCGAGACTCGACCTATCACCAGAAATCACCAGAAGCAAATCTGAAAGGATTTTGGAGGATCATGCCAGATGGAGTTAATGACTAGCAGTGATCAGTAATTACTGTTGAATTTTTGTAATTTTCATGAACCCATCTCTACCAAAGGATCAGGAGAGAATCCGAATGGCTTTTCGAGGAAGCGTGCATGAGACATCAATGGCTACATCTGATTCGTATTGAAGGGCTCATTTTTAGCAATTTACACTACCCGTCTCTACCAAGTCACCAGCAGAGTATCTAAAAGGTCTTGGAGGATGATTCCATGAGGTACTAATTATATGCAGTGATCAGTAATAAATGTTTGATTTTTTAGTAATTTTCATGAACCAATCTCTACAAAGTCAGGAGGCGAGAATCTGGATTGCCGGAGTCTTTACCACGAGGTGCTTGTAAAGAATGATTTTCGTTCTTTGAGTAATTTGCACAAACCGATCTGTTCCAACGCACCAAGAGAGAATGCAATTGTTTTTCCGGTGGATGATTCCATGGGAAATTCATCAGAAGACGGGTGAGGAAGCAATTTTCTCTTTCCTACTAATTTTCACAAGCCGATTTTATTCACAATCACCAGGAGTTAATTATCAAAGGATTTGGGAGGATGATTCCAAGTGTCATTAATAACTAACATTGATCAGGAAGAACTGTCTCATTTGGAGTAATTTTCATCAAATCATGAACTGATAGCTACCAAATCCCAAGAAGCGAATCTGAAAGGCTTTTGGGGGTGATTCCATTTGTCACTGATTTTTAACATTTAACAGTTATAACTTTCTCATTTTTAGCAATTTTCACGATCAATCGCCACCAAATGCTGAAGAGAGAATAGACTTGTGTTTTGGTGGATGTTTCCATGAGAAATAGATCAGGATACCAGATTAGGCATGTCTTTCTCATCTGGAGTAATTTTCACAAACTGCTCTGTACCATAGGACGAGAAGTGACTCCTCGGGTCTTTCAGGAAGATTTCTTCTCCAATTTATCTGTCGCGCACATCCAAGATGAATTTCTCATTTTGAGTATATTTCAGGAACTGATTTCTTCCAAGTCAACAGGAGCGAATTGGAATGTACAAAGGAGGCTCATTATGTGAGGAATGAATGACTACCACGAAGCCGTTCAGAATTGATTATTCTTCGGAATTTTCGAGACTCGACCTATCACCAGAAATCACCAGAAGCAAATCTGAAACGATTTTGGAGGATCATGCCAGATGGAGTTAATGACTAGCAGTGATCAGTAATTACTGTTGAATTTTTGTAATTTTCATGAACCCATCTCTACCAAAGGATCAGGAGAGAATCCGAATGGCTTTTCGAGGAAGCGTGCATGAGACATCAATGGCTACATCTGATTCGTATTGAAGGGCTCATTTTTAGCAATTTACACTACCCGTCTCTACCAAGTGACCAGCAGAGTATCTAAAAGGTCTTGGAGGATGATTCCATGAGGTACTAATTATATGCAGTGATCAGTAATAAATGTTTGATTTTTTAGTAATTTTCATGAACCAATCTCTACAAAGTCAGGAGGCGAGAATCTGGATTGCCGGAGTCTTTACCACGAGGTGCTTGTAAAGAATGATTTTCGTTCTTTGAGTAATTTGCACAAACCGATCTGTTCCAACGCACCAAGAGAGAATGCAATTGTTTTTCCGGTGGATGATTCCATGGGAAATTCATCAGAAGACGGGTGAGGAAGCAATTTTCTCTTTCCTACTAATTTTCACAAGCCGATTTTATTCACAATCACCAGGAGTTAATTATCAAAGGATTTGGGAGGATGATTCCAAGTGTCATTAATAACTAACATTGATCAGGAAGAACTGTCTCATTTGGAGTAATTTTCATCAAATCATGAACTGATAGCTACCAAATCCCAAGAAGCGAATCTGAAAGGCTTTTGGGGGATGATTCCATTTGTCACTGATTTATTGCATTTAACAGTTATAACTTTCTCATTTTTAGCAATTTTCACGATCAATCGCCACCAAATGCTGAAGAGAGAATAGACTTGTGTTTTGGTGGATGTTTCCATGAGAAATAGATCAGGATACCAGATTAGGCATGTCTTTCTCATCTGGAGTAATTTTCACGAACTGCTCTGTACCATAGGACGAGAAGTGACTCCTCGGGTCTTTCAGGAAGATTTCTTCTCCAATTTATCTGTCGCGCACATCCAAGATGAATTTCTCATTTTGAGTATATTTCAGGAACTGATTTCTTCCAAGTCAACAGGAGCGAATTGGAATGTACAAAGGAGGCTCATTATGTGAGGAATGAATGACTACCACGAAGCCGTTCAGAATTGATTATTCTTCGGAATTTTCGAGACTCGACCTATCACCAGAAATCACCAGAAGCAAATCTGAAAGGATTTTGGAGGATCATGCCAGATGGAGTTAATGACTAGCAGTGATCAGTAATTACTGTTGAATTTTTGTAATTTTCATGAACCCATCTCTACCAAAGGATCAGGAGAGAATCCGAATGGCTTTTCGAGGAAGCGTGCATGAGACATCAATGGCTACATCTGATTCGTATTGAAGGGCTCATTTTTAGCAATTTACACTACCCGTCTCTACCAAGTGACCAGCAGAGTATCTAAAAGGTCTTGGAGGATGATTCCATGAGGTACTAATTATATGCAGTGATCAGTAATAAATGTTTGATTTTTTAGTAATTTTCATGAACCAATCTCTACAAAGTCAGGAGGCGAGAATCTGGATTGCCGGAGTCTTTACCACGAGGTGCTTGTAAAGAATGATTTTCGTTCTTTGAGTAATTTGCACAAACCGATCTGTTCCAACGCACCAAGAGAGAATGCAATTGTTTTTCCGGTGGATGATTCCATGGGAAATTCATCAGAAGACGGGTGAGGAAGCAATTTTCTCTTTCCTACTAATTTTCACAAGCCGATTTTATTCACAATCACCAGGAGTTAATTATCAAAGGATTTGGGAGGATGATTCCAAGTGTCATTAATAACTAACATTGATCAGGAAGAACTGTCTCATTTGGAGTAATTTTCATCAAATCATGAACTGATAGCTACCAAATCCCAAGAAGCGAATCTGAAAGGCTTTTGGGGGGTGATTCCATTTGTCACTGATTTATTGCATTTAACAGTTATAACTTTCTCATTTTTAGCAATTTTCACGATCAATCGCCACCAAATGCTGAAGAGAGAATAGACTTGTGTTTTGGTGGATGTTTCCATGAGAAATAGATCAGGATACCAGATTAGGCATGTCTTTCTCATCTGGAGTAATTTTCACGAACTGCTCTGTACCATAGGACGAGAAGTGACTCCTCGGGTCTTTCAGCAAGATTTCTTCTCCAATTTATCTGTCGCGCACATCCAAGATGAATTTCTCATTTTGAGTATATTTCAGGAACTGATTTCTTCCAAGTCAACAGGAGCGAATTGGAATGTACAAAGGAGGCTCATTATGTGAGGAATGAATGACTACCACGAAGCCGTTCAGAATTGATTATTTTTCGGAATTTTCGAGACTCGACCTATCACCAGAAATCACCAGAAGCAAATCTGAAAGGATTTTGGAGGATCATGCCAGATGGAGTTAATGACTAGCAGTGATCAGTAATTACTGTTGAATTTTTGTAATTTTCATGAACCCATCTCTACCAAAGGATCAGGAGAGAATCCGAATGGCTTTTCGAGGAAGCGTGCATGAGACATCAATGGCTACATCTGATTCGTATTGAAGGGCTCATTTTTAGCAATTTACACTACCCGTCTCTACCAAGTGACCAGCAGAGTATCTAAAAGGTCTTGGAGGATGATTCCATGAGGTACTAATTATATGCAGTGATCAGTAATAAATGTTTGATTTTTTAGTAATTTTCATGAACCAATCTCTACAAAGTCAGGAGGCGAGAATCTGGATTGCCGGAGTCTTTACCACGAGGTGCTTGTAAAGAATGATTTTCGTTCTTTGAGTAATTTGCACAAACCGATCTGTTCCAACGCACCAAGAGAGAATGCAATTGTTTTTCCGGTGGATGATTCCATGGGAAATTCATCAGAAGACGGGTGAGGAAGCAATTTTCTCTTTCCTACTAATTTTCACAAGCCGATTTTATTCACAATCACCAGGAGTTAATTATCAAAGGATTTGGGAGGATGATTCCAAGTGTCATTAATAACTAACATTGATCAGGAAGAACTGTCTCATTTGGAGTAATTTTCATCAAATCATGAACTGATAGCTACCAAATCCCAAGAAGCGAATCTGAAAGGCTTTTGGGGGTGATTCCATTTGTCACTGATTTTTAACATTTAACAGTTATAACTTTCTCATTTTTAGCAATTTTCACGATCAATCGCCACCAAATGCTGAAGAGAGAATAGACTTGTGTTTTGGTGGATGTTTCCATGAGAAATAGATCAGGATACCAGATTAGGCATGTCTTTCTCATCTGGAGTAATTTTCACAAACTGCTCTGTACCATAGGACGAGAAGTGACTCCTCGGGTCTTTCAGGAAGATTTCTTCTCCAATTTATCTGTCGCGCACATCCAAGATGAATTTCTCATTTTGAGTATATTTCAGGAACTGATTTCTTCCAAGTCAACAGGAGCGAATTGGAATGTACAAAGGAGGCTCATTATGTGAGGAATGAATGACTACCACGAAGCCGTTCAGAATTGATTATTCTTCGGAATTTTCGAGACTCGACCTATCACCAGAAATCACCAGAAGCAAATCTGAAAGGATTTTGGAGGATCATGCCAGATGGAGTTAATGACTAGCAGTGATCAGTAATTACTGTTGAATTTTTGTAATTTTCATGAACCCATCTCTACCAAAGGATCAGGAGAGAATCCGAATGGCTTTTCGAGGAAGCGTGCATGAGACATCAATGGCTACATCTGATTCGTATTGAAGGGCTCATTTTTAGCAATTTACACTACCCGTCTCTACCAAGTGACCAGCAGAGTATCTAAAAGGTCTTGGAGGATGATTCCATGAGGTACTAATTATATGCAGTGATCAGTAATAAATGTTTGATTTTTTAGTAATTTTCATGAACCAATCTCTACAAAGTCAGGAGGCGAGAATCTGGATTGCCGGAGTCTTTACCACGAGGTGCTTGTAAAGAATGATTTTCGTTCTTTGAGTAATTTGCACAAACCGATCTGTTCCAACGCACCAAGAGAGAATGCAATTGTTTTTCCGGTGGATGATTCCATGGGAAATTCATCAGAAGACGGGTGAGGAAGCAATTTTCTCTTTCCTACTAATTTTCACAAGCCGATTTTATTCACAATCACCAGGAGTTAATTATCAAAGGATTTGGGAGGATGATTCCAAGTGTCATTAATAACTAACATTGATCAGGAAGAACTGTCTCATTTGGAGTAATTTTCATCAAATCATGAACTGATAGCTACCAAATCCCAAGAAGCGAATCTGAAAGGCTTTTGGGGGTGATTCCATTTGTCACTGATTTTTAACATTTAACAGTTATAACTTTCTCATTTTTAGCAATTTTCACGATCAATCGCCACCAAATGCTGAAGAGAGAATAGACTTGTGTTTTGGTGGATGTTTCCATGAGAAATAGATCAGGATACCAGATTAGGCATGTCTTTCTCATCTGGAGTAATTTTCACAAACTGCTCTGTACCATAGGACGAGAAGTGACTCCTCGGGTCTTTCAGGAAGATTTCTTCTCCAATTTATCTGTCGCGCACATCCAAGATGAATTTCTCATTTTGAGTATATTTCAGGAACTGATTTCTTCCAAGTCAACAGGAGCGAATTGGAATGTACAAAGGAGGCTCATTATGTGAGGAATGAATGACTACCACGAAGCCGTTCAGAATTGATTATTCTTCGGAATTTTCGAGACTCGACCTATCACCAGAAATCACCAGAAGCAAATCTGAAACGATTTTGGAGGATCATGCCAGATGGAGTTAATGACTAGCAGTGATCAGTAATTACTGTTGAATTTTTGTAATTTTCATGAACCCATCTCTACCAAAGGATCAGGAGAGAATCCGAATGGCTTTTCGAGGAAGCGTGCATGAGACATCAATGGCTACATCTGATTCGTATTGAAGGGCTCATTTTTAGCAATTTACACTACCCGTCTCTACCAAGTGACCAGCAGAGTATCTAAAAGGTCTTGGAGGATGATTCCATGAGGTACTAATTATATGCAGTGATCAGTAATAAATGTTTGATTTTTTAGTAATTTTCATGAACCAATCTCTACAAAGTCAGGAGGCGAGAATCTGGATTGCCGGAGTCTTTACCACGAGGTGCTTGTAAAGAATGATTTTCGTTCTTTGAGTAATTTGCACAAACCGATCTGTTCCAACGCACCAAGAGAGAATGCAATTGTTTTTCCGGTGGATGATTCCATGGGAAATTCATCAGAAGACGGGTGAGGAAGCAATTTTCTCTTTCCTACTAATTTTCACAAGCCGATTTTATTCACAATCACCAGGAGTTAATTATCAAAGGATTTGGGAGGATGATTCCAAGTGTCATTAATAACTAACATTGATCAGGAAGAACTGTCTCATTTGGAGTAATTTTCATCAAATCATGAACTGATAGCTACCAAATCCCAAGAAGCGAATCTGAAAGGCTTTTGGGGGATGATTCCATTTGTCACTGATTTATTGCATTTAACAGTTATAACTTTCTCATTTTTAGCAATTTTCACGATCAATCGCCACCAAATGCTGAAGAGAGAATAGACTTGTGTTTTGGTGGATGTTTCCATGAGAAATAGATCAGGATACCAGATTAGGCATGTCTTTCTCATCTGGAGTAATTTTCACGAACTGCTCTGTACCATAGGACGAGAAGTGACTCCTCGGGTCTTTCAGGAAGATTTCTTCTCCAATTTATCTGTCGCGCACATCCAAGATGAATTTCTCATTTTGAGTATATTTCAGGAACTGATTTCTTCCAAGTCAACAGGAGCGAATTGGAATGTACAAAGGAGGCTCATTATGTGAGGAATGAATGACTACCACGAAGCCGTTCAGAATTGATTATTCTTCGGAATTTTCGAGACTCGACCTATCACCAGAAATCACCAGAAGCAAATCTGAAAGGATTTTGGAGGATCATGCCAGATGGAGTTAATGACTAGCAGTGATCAGTAATTACTGTTGAATTTTTGTAATTTTCATGAACCCATCTCTACCAAAGGATCAGGAGAGAATCCGAATGGCTTTTCGAGGAAGCGTGCATGAGACATCAATGGCTACATCTGATTCGTATTGAAGGGCTCATTTTTAGCAATTTACACTACCCGTCTCTACCAAGTGACCAGCAGAGTATCTAAAAGGTCTTGGAGGATGATTCCATGAGGTACTAATTATATGCAGTGATCAGTAATAAATGTTTGATTTTTTAGTAATTTTCATGAACCAATCTCTACAAAGTCAGGAGGCGAGAATCTGGATTGCCGGAGTCTTTACCACGAGGTGCTTGTAAAGAATGATTTTCGTTCTTTGAGTAATTTGCACAAACCGATCTGTTCCAACGCACCAAGAGAGAATGCAATTGTTTTTCCGGTGGATGATTCCATGGGAAATTCATCAGAAGACGGGTGAGGAAGCAATTTTCTCTTTCCTACTAATTTTCACAAGCCGATTTTATTCACAATCACCAGGAGTTAATTATCAAAGGATTTGGGAGGATGATTCCAAGTGTCATTAATAACTAACATTGATCAGGAAGAACTGTCTCATTTGGAGTAATTTTCATCAAATCATGAACTGATAGCTACCAAATCCCAAGAAGCGAATCTGAAAGGCTTTTGGGGGGTGATTCCATTTGTCACTGATTTATTGCATTTAACAGTTATAACTTTCTCATTTTTAGCAATTTTCACGATCAATCGCCACCAAATGCTGAAGAGAGAATAGACTTGTGTTTTGGTGGATGTTTCCATGAGAAATAGATCAGGATACCAGATTAGGCATGTCTTTCTCATCTGGAGTAATTTTCACGAACTGCTCTGTACCATAGGACGAGAAGTGACTCCTCGGGTCTTTCAGCAAGATTTCTTCTCCAATTTATCTGTCGCGCACATCCAAGATGAATTTCTCATTTTGAGTATATTTCAGGAACTGATTTCTTCCAAGTCAACAGGAGCGAATTGGAATGTACAAAGGAGGCTCATTATGTGAGGAATGAATGACTACCACGAAGCCGTTCAGAATTGATTATTTTTCGGAATTTTCGAGACTCGACCTATCACCAGAAATCACCAGAAGCAAATCTGAAAGGATTTTGGAGGATCATGCCAGATGGAGTTAATGACTAGCAGTGATCAGTAATTACTGTTGAATTTTTGTAATTTTCATGAACCCATCTCTACCAAAGGATCAGGAGAGAATCCGAATGGCTTTTCGAGGAAGCGTGCATGAGACATCAATGGCTACATCTGATTCGTATTGAAGGGCTCATTTTTAGCAATTTACACTACCCGTCTCTACCAAGTGACCAGCAGAGTATCTAAAAGGTCTTGGAGGATGATTCCATGAGGTACTAATTATATGCAGTGATCAGTAATAAATGTTTGATTTTTTAGTAATTTTCATGAACCAATCTCTACAAAGTCAGGAGGCGAGAATCTGGATTGCCGGAGTCTTTACCACGAGGTGCTTGTAAAGAATGATTTTCGTTCTTTGAGTAATTTGCACAAACCGATCTGTTCCAACGCACCAAGAGAGAATGCAATTGTTTTTCCGGTGGATGATTCCATGGGAAATTCATCAGAAGACGGGTGAGGAAGCAATTTTCTCTTTCCTACTAATTTTCACAAGCCGATTTTATTCACAATCACCAGGAGTTAATTATCAAAGGATTTGGGAGGATGATTCCAAGTGTCATTAATAACTAACATTGATCAGGAAGAACTGTCTCATTTGGAGTAATTTTCATCAAATCATGAACTGATAGCTACCAAATCCCAAGAAGCGAATCTGAAAGGCTTTTGGGGGTGATTCCATTTGTCACTGATTTTTAACATTTAACAGTTATAACTTTCTCATTTTTAGCAATTTTCACGATCAATCGCCACCAAATGCTGAAGAGAGAATAGACTTGTGTTTTGGTGGATGTTTCCATGAGAAATAGATCAGGATACCAGATTAGGCATGTCTTTCTCATCTGGAGTAATTTTCACAAACTGCTCTGTACCATAGGACGAGAAGTGACTCCTCGGGTCTTTCAGGAAGATTTCTTCTCCAATTTATCTGTCGCGCACATCCAAGATGAATTTCTCATTTTGAGTATATTTCAGGAACTGATTTCTTCCAAGTCAACAGGAGCGAATTGGAATGTACAAAGGAGGCTCATTATGTGAGGAATGAATGACTACCACGAAGCCGTTCAGAATTGATTATTCTTCGGAATTTTCGAGACTCGACCTATCACCAGAAATCACCAGAAGCAAATCTGAAACGATTTTGGAGGATCATGCCAGATGGAGTTAATGACTAGCAGTGATCAGTAATTACTGTTGAATTTTTGTAATTTTCATGAACCCATCTCTACCAAAGGATCAGGAGAGAATCCGAATGGCTTTTCGAGGAAGCGTGCATGAGACATCAATGGCTACATCTGATTCGTATTGAAGGGCTCATTTTTAGCAATTTACACTACCCGTCTCTACCAAGTGACCAGCAGAGTATCTAAAAGGTCTTGGAGGATGATTCCATGAGGTACTAATTATATGCAGTGATCAGTAATAAATGTTTGATTTTTTAGTAATTTTCATGAACCAATCTCTACAAAGTCAGGAGGCGAGAATCTGGATTGCCGGAGTCTTTACCACGAGGTGCTTGTAAAGAATGATTTTCGTTCTTTGAGTAATTTGCACAAACCGATCTGTTCCAACGCACCAAGAGAGAATGCAATTGTTTTTCCGGTGGATGATTCCATGGGAAATTCATCAGAAGACGGGTGAGGAAGCAATTTTCTCTTTCCTACTAATTTTCACAAGCCGATTTTATTCACAATCACCAGGAGTTAATTATCAAAGGATTTGGGAGGATGATTCCAAGTGTCATTAATAACTAACATTGATCAGGAAGAACTGTCTCATTTGGAGTAATTTTCATCAAATCATGAACTGATAGCTACCAAATCCCAAGAAGCGAATCTGAAAGGCTTTTGGGGGATGATTCCATTTGTCACTGATTTATTGCATTTAACAGTTATAACTTTCTCATTTTTAGCAATTTTCACGATCAATCACCACCAAATGCTGAAGAGAGAATAGACTTGTGTTTTGGTGGATGTTTCCATGAGAAATAGATCAGGATACCAGATTAGGCATGTCTTTCTCATCTGGAGTAATTTTCACGAACTGCTCTGTACCATAGGACGAGAAGTGACTCCTCGGGTCTTTCAGGAAGATTTCTTCTCCAATTTATCTGTCGCGCACATCCAAGATGAATTTCTCATTTTGAGTATATTTCAGGAACTGATTTCTTCCAAGTCAACAGGAGCGAATTGGAATGTACAAAGGAGGCTCATTATGTGAGGAATGAATGACTACCACGAAGCCGTTCAGAATTGATTATTCTTCGGAATTTTCGAGACTCGACCTATCACCAGAAATCACCAGAAGCAAATCTGAAAGGATTTTGGAGGATCATGCCAGATGGAGTTAATGACTAGCAGTGATCAGTAATTACTGTTGAATTTTTGTAATTTTCATGAACCCATCTCTACCAAAGGATCAGGAGAGAATCCGAATGGCTTTTCGAGGAAGCGTGCATGAGACATCAATGGCTACATCTGATTCGTATTGAAGGGCTCATTTTTAGCAATTTACACTACCCGTCTCTACCAAGTGACCAGCAGAGTATCTAAAAGGTCTTGGAGGATGATTCCATGAGGTACTAATTATATGCAGTGATCAGTAATAAATGTTTGATTTTTTAGTAATTTTCATGAACCAATCTCTACAAAGTCAGGAGGCGAGAATCTGGATTGCCGGAGTCTTTACCACGAGGTGCTTGTAAAGAATGATTTTCGTTCTTTGAGTAATTTGCACAAACCGATCTGTTCCAACGCACCAAGAGAGAATGCAATTGTTTTTCCGGTGGATGATTCCATGGGAAATTCATCAGAAGACGGGTGAGGAAGCAATTTTCTCTTTCCTACTAATTTTCACAAGCCGATTTTATTCACAATCACCAGGAGTTAATTATCAAAGGATTTGGGAGGATGATTCCAAGTGTCATTAATAACTAACATTGATCAGGAAGAACTGTCTCATTTGGAGTAATTTTCATCAAATCATGAACTGATAGCTACCAAATCCCAAGAAGCGAATCTGAAAGGCTTTTGGGGGGTGATTCCATTTGTCACTGATTTATTGCATTTAACAGTTATAACTTTCTCATTTTTAGCAATTTTCACGATCAATCGCCACCAAATGCTGAAGAGAGAATAGACTTGTGTTTTGGTGGATGTTTCCATGAGAAATAGATCAGGATACCAGATTAGGCATGTCTTTCTCATCTGGAGTAATTTTCACGAACTGCTCTGTACCATAGGACGAGAAGTGACTCCTCGGGTCTTTCAGCAAGATTTCTTCTCCAATTTATCTGTCGCGCACATCCAAGATGAATTTCTCATTTTGAGTATATTTCAGGAACTGATTTCTTCCAAGTCAACAGGAGCGAATTGGAATGTACAAAGGAGGCTCATTATGTGAGGAATGAATGACTACCACGAAGCCGTTCAGAATTGATTATTTTTCGGAATTTTCGAGACTCGACCTATCACCAGAAATCACCAGAAGCAAATCTGAAAGGATTTTGGAGGATCATGCCAGATGGAGTTAATGACTAGCAGTGATCAGTAATTACTGTTGAATTTTTGTAATTTTCATGAACCCATCTCTACCAAAGGATCAGGAGAGAATCCGAATGGCTTTTCGAGGAAGCGTGCATGAGACATCAATGGCTACATCTGATTCGTATTGAAGGGCTCATTTTTAGCAATTTACACTACCCGTCTCTACCAAGTGACCAGCAGAGTATCTAAAAGGTCTTGGAGGATGATTCCATGAGGTACTAATTATATGCAGTGATCAGTAATAAATGTTTGATTTTTTAGTAATTTTCATGAACCAATCTCTACAAATTCAGGAGGCGAGAATCTGGATTGCCGGAGTCTTTACCACGAGGTGCTTGTAAAGAATGATTTTCGTTCTTTGAGTAATTTGCACAAACAGATCTGTTCCAACGCACCAAGAGAGAATGCAATTGTTTTTCCGGTGGATGATTCCATGGGAAATTCATCAGAAGACGGGTGAGGAAGCAATTTTCTCTTTCCTACTAATTTTCACAAGCCGATTTTATTCACAATCACCAGGAGTTAATTATCAAAGGATTTGGGAGGATGATTCCAAGTGTCATTAATAACTAACATTGATCAGGAAGAACTGTCTCATTTGGAGTAATTTTCATCAAATCATGAACTGATAGCTACCAAATCCCAAGAAGCGAATCTGAAAGGCTTTTGGGGGATGATTCCATTTGTCACTGATTTATTGCATTTAACAGTTATAACTTTCTCATTTTTAGCAATTTTCACGATCAATCGCCACCAAATGCTGAAGAGAGAATAGACTTGTGTTTTGGTGGATGTTTCCATGAGAAATAGATCAGGATACCAGATTAGGCATGTCTTTCTCATCTGGAGTAATTTTCACGAACTGCTCTGTACCATAGGACGAGAAGTGACTCCTCGGGTCTTTCAGGAAGATTTCTTCTCCAATTTATCTGTCGCGCACATCCAAGATGAATTTCTCATTTTGAGTATATTTCAGGAACTGATTTCTTCCAAGTCAACAGGAGCGAATTGGAATGTACAAAGGAGGCTCATTATGTGAGGAATGAATGACTACCACGAAGCCGTTCAGAATTGATTATTTTTCGGAATTTTCGAGACTCGACCTATCACCAGAAATCACCAGAAGCAAATCTGAAAGGATTTTGGAGGATCATGCCAGATGGAGTTAATGACTAGCAGTGATCAGTAATTACTGTTGAATTTTTGTAATTTTCATGAACCCATCTCTACCAAAGGATCAGGAGAGAATCCGAATGGCTTTTCGAGGAAGCGTGCATGAGACATCAATGGCTACATCTGATTCGTATTGAAGGGCTCATTTTTAGCAATTTACACTACCCGTCTCTACCAAGTGACCAGCAGAGTATCTAAAAGGTCTTGGAGGATGATTCCATGAGGTACTAATTATATGCAGTGATCAGTAATAAATGTTTGATTTTTTAGTAATTTTCATGAACCAATCTCTACAAAGTCAGGAGGCGAGAATCTGGATTGCCGGAGTCTTTACCACGAGGTGCTTGTAAAGAATGATTTTCGTTCTTTGAGTAATTTGCACAAACCGATCTGTTCCAACGCACCAAGAGAGAATGCAATTGTTTTTCCGGTGGATGATTCCATGGGAAATTCATCAGAAGACGGGTGAGGAAGCAATTTTCTCTTTCCTACTAATTTTCACAAGCCGATTTTATTCACAATCACCAGGAGTTAATTATCAAAGGATTTGGGAGGATGATTCCAAGTGTCATTAATAACTAACATTGATCAGGAAGAACTGTCTCATTTGGAGTAATTTTCATCAAATCATGAACTGATAGCTACCAAATCCCAAGAAGCGAATCTGAAAGGCTTTTGGGGGGTGATTCCATTTGTCACTGATTTTTAACATTTAACAGTTATAACTTTCTCATTTTTAGCAATTTTCACGATCAATCGCCACCAAATGCTGAAGAGAGAATAGACTTGTGTTTTGGTGGATGTTTCCATGAGAAATAGATCAGGATACCAGATTAGGCATGTCTTTCTCATCTGGAGTAATTTTCACGAACTGCTCTGTACCATAGGACGAGAAGTGACTCCTCGGGTCTTTCAGGAAGATTTCTTCTCCAATTTATCTGTCGCGCACATCCAAGATGAATTTCTCATTTTGAGTATATTTCAGGAACTGATTTCTTCCAAGTCAACAGGAGCGAATTGGAATGTACAAAGGAGGCTCATTATGTGAGGAATGAATGACTACCACGAAGCCGTTCAGAATTGATTATTCTTCGGAATTTTCGAGACTCGACCTATCACCAGAAATCACCAGAAGCAAATCTGAAAGGATTTTGGAGGATCATGCCAGATGGAGTTAATGACTAGCAGTGATCAGTAATTACTGTTGAATTTTTGTAATTTTCATGAACCCATCTCTACCAAAGGATCAGGAGAGAATCCGAATGGCTTTTCGAGGAAGCGTGCATGAGACATCAATGGCTACATCTGATTCGTATTGAAGGGCTCATTTTTAGCAATTTACACTACCCGTCTCTACCAAGTGACCAGCAGAGTATCTAAAAGGTCTTGGAGGATGATTCCATGAGGTACTAATTATATGCAGTGATCAGTAATAAATGTTTGATTTTTTAGTAATTTTCATGAACCAATCTCTACAAAGTCAGGAGGCGAGAATCTGGATTGCCGGAGTCTTTACCACGAGGTGCTTGTAAAGAATGATTTTCGTTCTTTGAGTAATTTGCACAAACCGATCTGTTCCAACGCACCAAGAGAGAATGCAATTGTTTTTCCGGTGGATGATTCCATGGGAAATTCATCAGAAGACGGGTGAGGAAGCAATTTTCTCTTTCCTACTAATTTTCACAAGCCGATTTTATTCACAATCACCAGGAGTTAATTATCAAAGGATTTGGGAGGATGATTCCAAGTGTCATTAATAACTAACATTGATCAGGAAGAACTGTCTCATTTGGAGTAATTTTCATCAAATCATGAACTGATAGCTACCAAATCCCAAGAAGCGAATCTGAAAGGCTTTTGGGGGATGATTCCATTTGTCACTGATTTATTGCATTTAACAGTTATAACTTTCTCATTTTTAGCAATTTTCACGATCAATCGCCACCAAATGCTGAAGAGAGAATAGACTTGTGTTTTGGTGGATGTTTCCATGAGAAATAGATCAGGATACCAGATTAGGCATGTCTTTCTCATCTGGAGTAATTTTCACGAACTGCTCTGTACCATAGGACGAGAAGTGACTCCTCGGGTCTTTCAGGAAGATTTCTTCTCCAATTTATCTGTCGCGCACATCCAAGATGAATTTCTCATTTTGAGTATATTTCAGGAACTGATTTCTTCCAAGTCAACAGGAGCGAATTGGAATGTACAAAGGAGGCTCATTATGTGAGGAATGAATGACTACCACGAAGCCGTTCAGAATTGATTATTTTTCGGAATTTTCGAGACTCGACCTATCACCAGAAATCACCAGAAGCAAATCTGAAAGGATTTTGGAGGATCATGCCAGATGGAGTTAATGACTAGCAGTGATCAGTAATTACTGTTGAATTTTTGTAATTTTCATGAACCCATCTCTACCAAAGGATCAGGAGAGAATCCGAATGGCTTTTCGAGGAAGCGTGCATGAGACATCAATGGCTACATCTGATTCGTATTGAAGGGCTCATTTTTAGCAATTTACACTACCCGTCTCTACCAAGTGACCAGCAGAGTATCTAAAAGGTCTTGGAGGATGATTCCATGAGGTACTAATTATATGCAGTGATCAGTAATAAATGTTTGATTTTTTAGTAATTTTCATGAACCAATCTCTACAAAGTCAGGAGGCGAGAATCTGGATTGCCGGAGTCTTTACCACGAGGTGCTTGTAAAGAATGATTTTCGTTCTTTGAGTAATTTGCACAAACCGATCTGTTCCAACGCACCAAGAGAGAATGCAATTGTTTTTCCGGTGGATGATTCCATGGGAAATTCATCAGAAGACGGGTGAGGAAGCAATTTTCTCTTTCCTACTAATTTTCACAAGCCGATTTTATTCACAATCACCAGGAGTTAATTATCAAAGGATTTGGGAGGATGATTCCAAGTGTCATTAATAACTAATATTGATCAGGAAGAACTGTCTCATTTGGAGTAATTTTCATCAAATCATGAACTGATAGCTACCAAATCCCAAGAAGCGAATCTGAAAGGCTTTTGGGGGGTGATTCCATTTGTCACTGATTTTTAACATTTAACAGTTATAACTTTCTCATTTTTAGCAATTTTCACGATCAATCGCCACCAAATGCTGAAGAGAGAATAGACTTGTGTTTTGGTGGATGTTTCCATGAGAAATAGATCAGGATACCAGATTAGGCATGTCTTTCTCATCTGGAGTAATTTTCACGAACTGCTCTGTACCATAGGACGAGAAGTGACTCCTCGGGTCTTTCAGGAAGATTTCTTCTCCAATTTATCTGTCGCGCACATCCAAGATGAATTTCTCATTTTGAGTATATTTCAGGAACTGATTTCTTCCAAGTCAACAGGAGCGAATTGGAATGTACAAAGGAGGCTCATTATGTGAGGAATGAATGACTACCACGAAGCCGTTCAGAATTGATTATTTTTCGGAATTTTCGAGACTCGACCTATCACCAGAAATCACCAGAAGCAAATCTGAAAGGATTTTGGAGGATCATGCCAGATGGAGTTAATGACTAGCAGTGATCAGTAATTACTGTTGAATTTTTGTAATTTTCATGAACCCATCTCTACCAAAGGATCAGGAGAGAATCCGAATGGCTTTTCGAGGAAGCGTGCATGAGACATCAATGGCTACATCTGATTCGTATTGAAGGGCTCATTTTTAGCAATTTACACTACCCGTCTCTACCAAGTGACCAGCAGAGTATCTAAAAGGTCTTGGAGGATGATTCCATGAGGTACTAATTATATGCAGTGATCAGTAATAAATGTTTGATTTTTTAGTAATTTTCATGAACCAATCTCTACAAAGTCAGGAGGCGAGAATCTGGATTGCCGGAGTCTTTACCACGAGGTGCTTGTAAAGAATGATTTTCGTTCTTTGAGTAATTTGCACAAACCGATCTGTTCCAACGCACCAAGAGAGAATGCAATTGTTTTTCCGGTGGATGATTCCATGGGAAATTCATCAGAAGACGGGTGAGGAAGCAATTTTCTCTTTCCTACTAATTTTCACAAGCCGATTTTATTCACAATCACCAGGAGTTAATTATCAAAGGATTTGGGAGGATGATTCCAAGTGTCATTAATAACTAACATTGATCAGGAAGAACTGTCTCATTTGGAGTAATTTTCATCAAATCATGAACTGATAGCTACCAAATCCCAAGAAGCGAATCTGAAAGGCTTTTGGGGGATGATTCCATTTGTCACTGATTTATTGCATTTAACAGTTATAACTTTCTCATTTTTAGCAATTTTCACGATCAATCGCCACCAAATGCTGAAGAGAGAATAGACTTGTGTTTTGGTGGATGTTTCCATGAGAAATAGATCAGGATACCAGATTAGGCATGTCTTTCTCATCTGGAGTAATTTTCACGAACTGCTCTGTACCATAGGACGAGAAGTGACTCCTCGGGTCTTTCAGGAAGATTTCTTCTCCAATTTATCTGTCGCGCACATCCAAGATGAATTTCTCATTTTGAGTATATTTCAGGAACTGATTTCTTCCAAGTCAACAGGAGCGAATTGGAATGTACAAAGGAGGCTCATTATGTGAGGAATGAATGACTACCACGAAGCCGTTCAGAATTGATTATTTTTCGGAATTTTCGAGACTCGACCTATCACCAGAAATCACCAGAAGCAAATCTGAAAGGATTTTGGAGGATCATGCCAGATGGAGTTAATGACTAGCAGTGATCAGTAATTACTGTTGAATTTTTGTAATTTTCATGAACCCATCTCTACCAAAGGATCAGGAGAGAATCCGAATGGCTTTTCGAGGAAGCGTGCATGAGACATCAATGGCTACATCTGATTCGTATTGAAGGGCTCATTTTTAGCAATTTACACTACCCGTCTCTACCAAGTGACCAGCAGAGTATCTAAAAGGTCTTGGAGGATGATTCCATGAGGTACTAATTATATGCAGTGATCAGTAATAAATGTTTGATTTTTTAGTAATTTTCATGAACCAATCTCTACAAAGTCAGGAGGCGAGAATCTGGATTGCCGGAGTCTTTACCACGAGGTGCTTGTAAAGAATGATTTTCGTTCTTTGAGTAATTTGCACAAACCGATCTGTTCCAACGCACCAAGAGAGAATGCAATTGTTTTTCCGGTGGATGATTCCATGGGAAATTCATCAGAAGACGGGTGAGGAAGCAATTTTCTCTTTCCTACTAATTTTCACAAGCCGATTTTATTCACAATCACCAGGAGTTAATTATCAAAGGATTTGGGAGGATGATTCCAAGTGTCATTAATAACTAACATTGATCAGGAAGAACTGTCTCATTTGGAGTAATTTTCATCAAATCATGAACTGATAGCTACCAAATCCCAAGAAGCGAATCTGAAAGGCTTTTGGGGGTGATTCCATTTGTCACTGATTTTTAACATTTAACAGTTATAACTTTCTCATTTTTAGCAATTTTCACGATCAATCGCCACCAAATGCTGAAGAGAGAATAGACTTGTGTTTTGGTGGATGTTTCCATGAGAAATAGATCAGGATACCAGATTAGGCATGTCTTTCTCATCTGGAGTAATTTTCACAAACTGCTCTGTACCATAGGACGAGAAGTGACTCCTCGGGTCTTTCAGGAAGATTTCTTCTCCAATTTATCTGTCGCGCACATCCAAGATGAATTTCTCATTTTGAGTATATTTCAGGAACTGATTTCTTCCAAGTCAACAGGAGCGAATTGGAATGTACAAAGGAGGCTCATTATGTGAGGAATGAATGACTACCACGAAGCCGTTCAGAATTGATTATTCTTCGGAATTTTCGAGACTCGACCTATCACCAGAAATCACCAGAAGCAAATCTGAAAGGATTTTGGAGGATCATGCCAGATGGAGTTAATGACTAGCAGTGATCAGTAATTACTGTTGAATTTTTGTAATTTTCATGAACCCATCTCTACCAAAGGATCAGGAGAGAATCCGAATGGCTTTTCGAGGAAGCGTGCATGAGACATCAATGGCTACATCTGATTCGTATTGAAGGGCTCATTTTTAGCAATTTACACTACCCGTCTCTACCAAGTGACCAGCAGAGTATCTAAAAGGTCTTGGAGGATGATTCCATGAGGTACTAATTATATGCAGTGATCAGTAATAAATGTTTGATTTTTTAGTAATTTTCATGAACCAATCTCTACAAAGTCAGGAGGCGAGAATCTGGATTGCCGGAGTCTTTACCACGAGGTGCTTGTAAAGAATGATTTTCGTTCTTTGAGTAATTTGCACAAACCGATCTGTTCCAACGCACCAAGAGAGAATGCAATTGTTTTTCCGGTGGATGATTCCATGGGAAATTCATCAGAAGACGGGTGAGGAAGCAATTTTCTCTTTCCTACTAATTTTCACAAGCCGATTTTATTCACAATCACCAGGAGTTAATTATCAAAGGATTTGGGAGGATGATTCCAAGTGTCATTAATAACTAACATTGATCAGGAAGAACTGTCTCATTTGGAGTAATTTTCATCAAATCATGAACTGATAGCTACCAAATCCCAAGAAGCGAATCTGAAAGGCTTTTGGGGGATGATTCCATTTGTCACTGATTTATTGCATTTAACAGTTATAACTTTCTCATTTTTAGCAATTTTCACGATCAATCGCCACCAAATGCTGAAGAGAGAATAGACTTGTGTTTTGGTGGATGTTTCCATGAGAAATAGATCAGGATACCAGATTAGGCATGTCTTTCTCATCTGGAGTAATTTTCACGAACTGCTCTGTACCATAGGACGAGAAGTGACTCCTCGGGTCTTTCAGGAAGATTTCTTCTCCAATTTATCTGTCGCGCACATCCAAGATGAATTTCTCATTTTGAGTATATTTCAGGAACTGATTTCTTCCAAGTCAACAGGAGCGAATTGGAATGTACAAAGGAGGCTCATTATGTGAGGAATGAATGACTACCACGAAGCCGTTCAGAATTGATTATTCTTCGGAATTTTCGAGACTCGACCTATCACCAGAAATCACCAGAAGCAAATCTGAAAGGATTTTGGAGGATCATGCCAGATGGAGTTAATGACTAGCAGTGATCAGTAATTACTGTTGAATTTTTGTAATTTTCATGAACCCATCTCTACCAAAGGATCAGGAGAGAATCCGAATGGCTTTTCGAGGAAGCGTGCATGAGACATCAATGGCTACATCTGATTCGTATTGAAGGGCTCATTTTTAGCAATTTACACTACCCGTCTCTACCAAGTGACCAGCAGAGTATCTAAAAGGTCTTGGAGGATGATTCCATGAGGTACTAATTATATGCAGTGATCAGTAATAAATGTTTGATTTTTTAGTAATTTTCATGAACCAATCTCTACAAAGTCAGGAGGCGAGAATCTGGATTGCCGGAGTCTTTACCACGAGGTGCTTGTAAAGAATGATTTTCGTTCTTTGAGTAATTTGCACAAACCGATCTGTTCCAACGCACCAAGAGAGAATGCAATTGTTTTTCCGGTGGATGATTCCATGGGAAATTCATCAGAAGACGGGTGAGGAAGCAATTTTCTCTTTCCTACTAATTTTCACAAGCCGATTTTATTCACAATCACCAGGAGTTAATTATCAAAGGATTTGGGAGGATGATTCCAAGTGTCATTAATAACTAACATTGATCAGGAAGAACTGTCTCATTTGGAGTAATTTTCATCAAATCATGAACTGATAGCTACCAAATCCCAAGAAGCGAATCTGAAAGGCTTTTGGGGGATGATTCCATTTGTCACTGATTTATTGCATTTAACAGTTATAACTTTCTCATTTTTAGCAATTTTCACGATCAATCGCCACCAAATGCTGAAGAGAGAATAGACTTGTGTTTTGGTGGATGTTTCCATGAGAAATAGATCAGGATACCAGATTAGGCATGTCTTTCTCATCTGGAGTAATTTTCACGAACTGCTCTGTACCATAGGACGAGAAGTGACTCCTCGGGTCTTTCAGCAAGATTTCTTCTCCAATTTATCTGTCGCGCACATCCAAGATGAATTTCTCATTTTGAGTATATTTCAGGAACTGATTTCTTCCAAGTCAACAGGAGCGAATTGGAATGTACAAAGGAGGCTCATTATGTGAGGAATGAATGACTACCACGAAGCCGTTCAGAATTGATTATTTTTCGGAATTTTCGAGACTCGACCTATCACCAGAAATCACCAGAAGCAAATCTGAAAGGATTTTGGAGGATCATGCCAGATGGAGTTAATGACTAGCAGTGATCAGTAATTACTGTTGAATTTTTGTAATTTTCATGAACCCATCTCTACCAAAGGATCAGGAGAGAATCCGAATGGCTTTTCGAGGAAGCGTGCATGAGACATCAATGGCTACATCTGATTCGTATTGAAGGGCTCATTTTTAGCAATTTACACTACCCGTCTCTACCAAGTGACCAGCAGAGTATCTAAAAGGTCTTGGAGGATGATTCCATGAGGTACTAATTATATGCAGTGATCAGTAATAAATGTTTGATTTTTTAGTAATTTTCATGAACCAATCTCTACAAATTCAGGAGGCGAGAATCTGGATTGCCGGAGTCTTTACCACGAGGTGCTTGTAAAGAATGATTTTCGTTCTTTGAGTAATTTGCACAAACAGATCTGTTCCAACGCACCAAGAGAGAATGCAATTGTTTTTCCGGTGGATGATTCCATGGGAAATTCATCAGAAGACGGGTGAGGAAGCAATTTTCTCTTTCCTACTAATTTTCACAAGCCGATTTTATTCACAATCACCAGGAGTTAATTATCAAAGGATTTGGGAGGATGATTCCAAGTGTCATTAATAACTAACATTGATCAGGAAGAACTGTCTCATTTGGAGTAATTTTCATCAAATCATGAACTGATAGCTACCAAATCCCAAGAAGCGAATCTGAAAGGCTTTTGGGGGATGATTCCATTTGTCACTGATTTATTGCATTTAACAGTTATAACTTTCTCATTTTTAGCAATTTTCACGATCAATCGCCACCAAATGCTGAAGAGAGAATAGACTTGTGTTTTGGTGGATGTTTCCATGAGAAATAGATCAGGATACCAGATTAGGCATGTCTTTCTCATCTGGAGTAATTTTCACGAACTGCTCTGTACCATAGGACGAGAAGTGACTCCTCGGGTCTTTCAGGAAGATTTCTTCTCCAATTTATCTGTCGCGCACATCCAAGATGAATTTCTCATTTTGAGTATATTTCAGGAACTGATTTCTTCCAAGTCAACAGGAGCGAATTGGAATGTACAAAGGAGGCTCATTATGTGAGGAATGAATGACTACCACGAAGCCGTTCAGAATTGATTATTTTTCGGAATTTTCGAGACTCGACCTATCACCAGAAATCACCAGAAGCAAATCTGAAAGGATTTTGGAGGATCATGCCAGATGGAGTTAATGACTAGCAGTGATCAGTAATTACTGTTGAATTTTTGTAATTTTCATGAACCCATCTCTACCAAAGGATCAGGAGAGAATCCGAATGGCTTTTCGAGGAAGCGTGCATGAGACATCAATGGCTACATCTGATTCGTATTGAAGGGCTCATTTTTAGCAATTTACACTACCCGTCTCTACCAAGTGACCAGCAGAGTATCTAAAAGGTCTTGGAGGATGATTCCATGAGGTACTAATTATATGCAGTGATCAGTAATAAATGTTTGATTTTTTAGTAATTTTCATGAACCAATCTCTACAAAGTCAGGAGGCGAGAATCTGGATTGCCGGAGTCTTTACCACGAGGTGCTTGTAAAGAATGATTTTCGTTCTTTGAGTAATTTGCACAAACCGATCTGTTCCAACGCACCAAGAGAGAATGCAATTGTTTTTCCGGTGGATGATTCCATGGGAAATTCATCAGAAGACGGGTGAGGAAGCAATTTTCTCTTTCCTACTAATTTTCACAAGCCGATTTTATTCACAATCACCAGGAGTTAATTATCAAAGGATTTGGGAGGATGATTCCAAGTGTCATTAATAACTAACATTGATCAGGAAGAACTGTCTCATTTGGAGTAATTTTCATCAAATCATGAACTGATAGCTACCAAATCCCAAGAAGCGAATCTGAAAGGCTTTTGGGGGGTGATTCCATTTGTCACTGATTTTTAACATTTAACAGTTATAACTTTCTCATTTTTAGCAATTTTCACGATCAATCGCCACCAAATGCTGAAGAGAGAATAGACTTGTGTTTTGGTGGATGTTTCCATGAGAAATAGATCAGGATACCAGATTAGGCATGTCTTTCTCATCTGGAGTAATTTTCACGAACTGCTCTGTACCATAGGACGAGAAGTGACTCCTCGGGTCTTTCAGGAAGATTTCTTCTCCAATTTATCTGTCGCGCACATCCAAGATGAATTTCTCATTTTGAGTATATTTCAGGAACTGATTTCTTCCAAGTCAACAGGAGCGAATTGGAATGTACAAAGGAGGCTCATTATGTGAGGAATGAATGACTACCACGAAGCCGTTCAGAATTGATTATTCTTCGGAATTTTCGAGACTCGACCTATCACCAGAAATCACCAGAAGCAAATCTGAAAGGATTTTGGAGGATCATGCCAGATGGAGTTAATGACTAGCAGTGATCAGTAATTACTGTTGAATTTTTGTAATTTTCATGAACCCATCTCTACCAAAGGATCAGGAGAGAATCCGAATGGCTTTTCGAGGAAGCGTGCATGAGACATCAATGGCTACATCTGATTCGTATTGAAGGGCTCATTTTTAGCAATTTACACTACCCGTCTCTACCAAGTGACCAGCAGAGTATCTAAAAGGTCTTGGAGGATGATTCCATGAGGTACTAATTATATGCAGTGATCAGTAATAAATGTTTGATTTTTTAGTAATTTTCATGAACCAATCTCTACAAAGTCAGGAGGCGAGAATCTGGATTGCCGGAGTCTTTACCACGAGGTGCTTGTAAAGAATGATTTTCGTTCTTTGAGTAATTTGCACAAACCGATCTGTTCCAACGCACCAAGAGAGAATGCAATTGTTTTTCCGGTGGATGATTCCATGGGAAATTCATCAGAAGACGGGTGAGGAAGCAATTTTCTCTTTCCTACTAATTTTCACAAGCCGATTTTATTCACAATCACCAGGAGTTAATTATCAAAGGATTTGGGAGGATGATTCCAAGTGTCATTAATAACTAACATTGATCAGGAAGAACTGTCTCATTTGGAGTAATTTTCATCAAATCATGAACTGATAGCTACCAAATCCCAAGAAGCGAATCTGAAAGGCTTTTGGGGGGTGATTCCATTTGTCACTGATTTATTGCATTTAACAGTTATAACTTTCTCATTTTTAGCAATTTTCACGATCAATCGCCACCAAATGCTGAAGAGAGAATAGACTTGTGTTTTGGTGGATGTTTCCATGAGAAATAGATCAGGATACCAGATTAGGCATGTCTTTCTCATCTGGAGTAATTTTCACGAACTGCTCTGTACCATAGGACGAGAAGTGACTCCTCGGGTCTTTCAGGAAGATTTCTTCTCCAATTTATCTGTCGCGCACATCCAAGATGAATTTCTCATTTTGAGTATATTTCAGGAACTGATTTCTTCCAAGTCAACAGGAGCGAATTGGAATGTACAAAGGAGGCTCATTATGTGAGGAATGAATGACTACCACGAAGCCGTTCAGAATTGATTATTCTTCGGAATTTTCGAGACTCGACCTATCACCAGAAATCACCAGAAGCAAATCTGAAAGGATTTTGGAGGATCATGCCAGATGGAGTTAATGACTAGCAGTGATCAGTAATTACTGTTGAATTTTTGTAATTTTCATGAACCCATCTCTACCAAAGGATCAGGAGAGAATCCGAATGGCTTTTCGAGGAAGCGTGCATGAGACATCAATGGCTACATCTGATTCGTATTGAAGGGCTCATTTTTAGCAATTTACACTACCCGTCTCTACCAAGTGACCAGCAGAGTATCTAAAAGGTCTTGGAGGATGATTCCATGAGGTACTAATTATATGCAGTGATCAGTAATAAATGTTTGATTTTTTAGTAATTTTCATGAACCAATCTCTACAAAGTCAGGAGGCGAGAATCTGGATTGCCGGAGTCTTTACCACGAGGTGCTTGTAAAGAATGATTTTCGTTCTTTGAGTAATTTGCACAAACCGATCTGTTCCAACGCACCAAGAGAGAATGCAATTGTTTTTCCGGTGGATGATTCCATGGGAAATTCATCAGAAGACGGGTGAGGAAGCAATTTTCTCTTTCCTACTAATTTTCACAAGCCGATTTTATTCACAATCACCAGGAGTTAATTATCAAAGGATTTGGGAGGATGATTCCAAGTGTCATTAATAACTAATATTGATCAGGAAGAACTGTCTCATTTGGAGTAATTTTCATCAAATCATGAACTGATAGCTACCAAATCCCAAGAAGCGAATCTGAAAGGCTTTTGGGGGGTGATTCCATTTGTCACTGATTTTTAACATTTAACAGTTATAACTTTCTCATTTTTAGCAATTTTCACGATCAATCGCCACCAAATGCTGAAGAGAGAATAGACTTGTGTTTTGGTGGATGTTTCCATGAGAAATAGATCAGGATACCAGATTAGGCATGTCTTTCTCATCTGGAGTAATTTTCACGAACTGCTCTGTACCATAGGACGAGAAGTGACTCCTCGGGTCTTTCAGGAAGATTTCTTCTCCAATTTATCTGTCGCGCACATCCAAGATGAATTTCTCATTTTGAGTATATTTCAGGAACTGATTTCTTCCAAGTCAACAGGAGCGAATTGGAATGTACAAAGGAGGCTCATTATGTGAGGAATGAATGACTACCACGAAGCCGTTCAGAATTGATTATTTTTCGGAATTTTCGAGACTCGACCTATCACCAGAAATCACCAGAAGCAAATCTGAAAGGATTTTGGAGGATCATGCCAGATGGAGTTAATGACTAGCAGTGATCAGTAATTACTGTTGAATTTTTGTAATTTTCATGAACCCATCTCTACCAAAGGATCAGGAGAGAATCCGAATGGCTTTTCGAGGAAGCGTGCATGAGACATCAATGGCTACATCTGATTCGTATTGAAGGGCTCATTTTTAGCAATTTACACTACCCGTCTCTACCAAGTGACCAGCAGAGTATCTAAAAGGTCTTGGAGGATGATTCCATGAGGTACTAATTATATGCAGTGATCAGTAATAAATGTTTGATTTTTTAGTAATTTTCATGAACCAATCTCTACAAAGTCAGGAGGCGAGAATCTGGATTGCCGGAGTCTTTACCACGAGGTGCTTGTAAAGAATGATTTTCGTTCTTTGAGTAATTTGCACAAACCGATCTGTTCCAACGCACCAAGAGAGAATGCAATTGTTTTTCCGGTGGATGATTCCATGGGAAATTCATCAGAAGACGGGTGAGGAAGCAATTTTCTCTTTCCTACTAATTTTCACAAGCCGATTTTATTCACAATCACCAGGAGTTAATTATCAAAGGATTTGGGAGGATGATTCCAAGTGTCATTAATAACTAACATTGATCAGGAAGAACTGTCTCATTTGGAGTAATTTTCATCAAATCATGAACTGATAGCTACCAAATCCCAAGAAGCGAATCTGAAAGGCTTTTGGGGGGTGATTCCATTTGTCACTGATTTTTAACATTTAACAGTTATAACTTTCTCATTTTTAGCAATTTTCACGATCAATCGCCACCAAATGCTGAAGAGAGAATAGACTTGTGTTTTGGTGGATGTTTCCATGAGAAATAGATCAGGATACCAGATTAGGCATGTCTTTCTCATCTGGAGTAATTTTCACGAACTGCTCTGTACCATAGGACGAGAAGTGACTCCTCGGGTCTTTCAGGAAGATTTCTTCTCCAATTTATCTGTCGCGCACATCCAAGATGAATTTCTCATTTTGAGTATATTTCAGGAACTGATTTCTTCCAAGTCAACAGGAGCGAATTGGAATGTACAAAGGAGGCTCATTATGTGAGGAATGAATGACTACCACGAAGCCGTTCAGAATTGATTATTCTTCGGAATTTTCGAGACTCGACCTATCACCAGAAATCACCAGAAGCAAATCTGAAAGGATTTTGGAGGATCATGCCAGATGGAGTTAATGACTAGCAGTGATCAGTAATTACTGTTGAATTTTTGTAATTTTCATGAACCCATCTCTACCAAAGGATCAGGAGAGAATCCGAATGGCTTTTCGAGGAAGCGTGCATGAGACATCAATGGCTACATCTGATTCGTATTGAAGGGCTCATTTTTAGCAATTTACACTACCCGTCTCTACCAAGTGACCAGCAGAGTATCTAAAAGGTCTTGGAGGATGATTCCATGAGGTACTAATTATATGCAGTGATCAGTAATAAATGTTTGATTTTTTAGTAATTTTCATGAACCGATCTCTACAAAGTCAGGAGGCGAGAATCTGGATTGCCGGAGTCTTTACCACGAGGTGCTTGTAAAGAATGATTTTCGTTCTTTGAGTAATTTGCACAAACCGATCTGTTCCAACGCACCAAGAGAGAATGCAATTGTTTTTCCGGTGGATGATTCCATGGGAAATTCATCAGAAGACGGGTGAGGAAGCAATTTTCTCTTTCCTACTAATTTTCACAAGCCGATTTTATTCACAATCACCAGGAGTTAATTATCAAAGGATTTGGGAGGATGATTCCAAGTGTCATTAATAACTAACATTGATCAGGAAGAACTGTCTCATTTGGAGTAATTTTCATCAAATCATGAACTGATAGCTACCAAATCCCAAGAAGCGAATCTGAAAGGCTTTTGGGGGATGATTCCATTTGTCACTGATTTATTGCATTTAACAGTTATAACTTTCTCATTTTTAGCAATTTTCACGATCAATCGCCACCAAATGCTGAAGAGAGAATAGACTTGTGTTTTGGTGGATGTTTCCATGAGAAATAGATCAGGATACCAGATTAGGCATGTCTTTCTCATCTGGAGTAATTTTCACGAACTGCTCTGTACCATAGGACGAGAAGTGACTCCTCGGGTCTTTCAGGAAGATTTCTTCTCCAATTTATCTGTCGCGCACATCCAAGATGAATTTCTCATTTTGAGTATATTTCAGGAACTGATTTCTTCCAAGTCAACAGGAGCGAATTGGAATGTACAAAGGAGGCTCATTATGTGAGGAATGAATGACTACCACGAAGCCGTTCAGAATTGATTATTTTTCGGAATTTTCGAGACTCGACCTATCACCAGAAATCACCAGAAGCAAATCTGAAAGGATTTTGGAGGATCATGCCAGATGGAGTTAATGACTAGCAGTGATCAGTAATTACTGTTGAATTTTTGTAATTTTCATGAACCCATCTCTACCAAAGGATCAGGAGAGAATCCGAATGGCTTTTCGAGGAAGCGTGCATGAGACATCAATGGCTACATCTGATTCGTATTGAAGGGCTCATTTTTAGCAATTTACACTACCCGTCTCTACCAAGTGACCAGCAGAGTATCTAAAAGGTCTTGGAGGATGATTCCATGAGGTACTAATTATATGCAGTGATCAGTAATAAATGTTTGATTTTTTAGTAATTTTCATGAACCAATCTCTACAAAGTCAGGAGGCGAGAATCTGGATTGCCGGAGTCTTTACCACGAGGTGCTTGTAAAGAATGATTTTCGTTCTTTGAGTAATTTGCACAAACCGATCTGTTCCAACGCACCAAGAGAGAATGCAATTGTTTTTCCGGTGGATGATTCCATGGGAAATTCATCAGAAGACGGGTGAGGAAGCAATTTTCTCTTTCCTACTAATTTTCACAAGCCGATTTTATTCACAATCACCAGGAGTTAATTATCAAAGGATTTGGGAGGATGATTCCAAGTGTCATTAATAACTAACATTGATCAGGAAGAACTGTCTCATTTGGAGTAATTTTCATCAAATCATGAACTGATAGCTACCAAATCCCAAGAAGCGAATCTGAAAGGCTTTTGGGGGGTGATTCCATTTGTCACTGATTTATTGCATTTAACAGTTATAACTTTCTCATTTTTAGCAATTTTCACGATCAATCGCCACCAAATGCTGAAGAGAGAATAGACTTGTGTTTTGGTGGATGTTTCCATGAGAAATAGATCAGGATACCAGATTAGGCATGTCTTTCTCATCTGGAGTAATTTTCACGAACTGCTCTGTACCATAGGACGAGAAGTGACTCCTCGGGTCTTTCAGCAAGATTTCTTCTCCAATTTATCTGTCGCGCACATCCAAGATGAATTTCTCATTTTGAGTATATTTCAGGAACTGATTTCTTCCAAGTCAACAGGAGCGAATTGGAATGTACAAAGGAGGCTCATTATGTGAGGAATGAATGACTACCACGAAGCCGTTCAGAATTGATTATTTTTCGGAATTTTCGAGACTCGACCTATCACCAGAAATCACCAGAAGCAAATCTGAAAGGATTTTGGAGGATCATGCCAGATGGAGTTAATGACTAGCAGTGATCAGTAATTACTGTTGAATTTTTGTAATTTTCATGACCCATCTCTACCAAAGGATCAGGAGAGAATCCGAATGGCTTTTCGAGGAAGCGTGCATGAGACATCAATGGCTACATCTGATTCGTATTGAAGGGCTCATTTTTAGCAATTTACACTACCCGTCTCTACCAAGTGACCAGCAGAGTATCTAAAAGGTCTTGGAGGATGATTCCATGAGGTACTAATTATATGCAGTGATCAGTAATAAATGTTTGATTTTTTAGTAATTTTCATGAACCAATCTCTACAAAGTCAGGAGGCGAGAATCTGGATTGCCGGAGTCTTTACCACGAGGTGCTTGTAAAGAATGATTTTCGTTCTTTGAGTAATTTGCACAAACCGATCTGTTCCAACGCACCAAGAGAGAATGCAATTGTTTTTCCGGTGGATGATTCCATGGGAAATTCATCAGAAGACGGGTGAGGAAGCAATTTTCTCTTTCCTACTAATTTTCACAAGCCGATTTTATTCACAATCACCAGGAGTTAATTATCAAAGGATTTGGGAGGATGATTCCAAGTGTCATTAATAACTAACATTGATCAGGAAGAACTGTCTCATTTGGAGTAATTTTCATCAAATCATGAACTGATAGCTACCAAATCCCAAGAAGCGAATCTGAAAGGCTTTTGGGGGATGATTCCATTTGTCACTGATTTATTGCATTTAACAGTTATAACTTTCTCATTTTTAGCAATTTTCACGATCAATCGCCACCAAATGCTGAAGAGAGAATAGACTTGTGTTTTGGTGGATGTTTCCATGAGAAATAGATCAGGATACCAGATTAGGCATGTCTTTCTCATCTGGAGTAATTTTCACGAACTGCTCTGTACCATAGGACGAGAAGTGACTCCTCGGGTCTTTCAGGAAGATTTCTTCTCCAATTTATCTGTCGCGCACATCCAAGATGAATTTCTCATTTTGAGTATATTTCAGGAACTGATTTCTTCCAAGTCAACAGGAGCGAATTGGAATGTACAAAGGAGGCTCATTATGTGAGGAATGAATGACTACCACGAAGCCGTTCAGAATTGATTATTCTTCGGAATTTTCGAGACTCGACCTATCACCAGAAATCACCAGAAGCAAATCTGAAAGGATTTTGGAGGATCATGCCAGATGGAGTTAATGACTAGCAGTGATCAGTAATTACTGTTGAATTTTTGTAATTTTCATGAACCCATCTCTACCAAAGGATCAGGAGAGAATCCGAATGGCTTTTCGAGGAAGCGTGCATGAGACATCAATGGCTACATCTGATTCGTATTGAAGGGCTCATTTTTAGCAATTTACACTACCCGTCTCTACCAAGTGACCAGCAGAGTATCTAAAAGGTCTTGGAGGATGATTCCATGAGGTACTAATTATATGCAGTGATCAGTAATAAATGTTTGATTTTTTAGTAATTTTCATGAACCAATCTCTACAAAGTCAGGAGGCGAGAATCTGGATTGCCGGAGTCTTTACCACGAGGTGCTTGTAAAGAATGATTTTCGTTCTTTGAGTAATTTGCACAAACCGATCTGTTCCAACGCACCAAGAGAGAATGCAATTGTTTTTCCGGTGGATGATTCCATGGGAAATTCATCAGAAGACGGGTGAGGAAGCAATTTTCTCTTTCCTACTAATTTTCACAAGCCGATTTTATTCACAATCACCAGGAGTTAATTATCAAAGGATTTGGGAGGATGATTCCAAGTGTCATTAATAACTAACATTGATCAGGAAGAACTGTCTCATTTGGAGTAATTTTCATCAAATCATGAACTGATAGCTACCAAATCCCAAGAAGCGAATCTGAAAGGCTTTTGGGGGGTGATTCCATTTGTCACTGATTTATTGCATTTAACAGTTATAACTTTCTCATTTTTAGCAATTTTCACGATCAATCGCCACCAAATGCTGAAGAGAGAATAGACTTGTGTTTTGGTGGATGTTTCCATGAGAAATAGATCAGGATACCAGATTAGGCATGTCTTTCTCATCTGGAGTAATTTTCACGAACTGCTCTGTACCATAGGACGAGAAGTGACTCCTCGGGTCTTTCAGGAAGATTTCTTCTCCAATTTATCTGTCGCGCACATCCAAGATGAATTTCTCATTTTGAGTATATTTCAGGAACTGATTTCTTCCAAGTCAACAGGAGCGAATTGGAATGTACAAAGGAGGCTCATTATGTGAGGAATGAATGACTACCACGAAGCCGTTCAGAATTGATTATTTTTCGGAATTTTCGAGACTCGACCTATCACCAGAAATCACCAGAAGCAAATCTGAAAGGATTTTGGAGGATCATGCCAGATGGAGTTAATGACTAGCAGTGATCAGTAATTACTGTTGAATTTTTGTAATTTTCATGAACCCATCTCTACCAAAGGATCAGGAGAGAATCCGAATGGCTTTTCGAGGAAGCGTGCATGAGACATCAATGGCTACATCTGATTCGTATTGAAGGGCTCATTTTTAGCAATTTACACTACCCGTCTCTACCAAGTGACCAGCAGAGTATCTAAAAGGTCTTGGAGGATGATTCCATGAGGTACTAATTATATGCAGTGATCAGTAATAAATGTTTGATTTTTTAGTAATTTTCATGAACCAATCTCTACAAATTCAGGAGGCGAGAATCTGGATTGCCGGAGTCTTTACCACGAGGTGCTTGTAAAGAATGATTTTCGTTCTTTGAGTAATTTGCACAAACAGATCTGTTCCAACGCACCAAGAGAGAATGCAATTGTTTTTCCGGTGGATGATTCCATGGGAAATTCATCAGAAGACGGGTGAGGAAGCAATTTTCTCTTTCCTACTAATTTTCACAAGCCGATTTTATTCACAATCACCAGGAGTTAATTATCAAAGGATTTGGGAGGATGATTCCAAGTGTCATTAATAACTAACATTGATCAGGAAGAACTGTCTCATTTGGAGTAATTTTCATCAAATCATGAACTGATAGCTACCAAATCCCAAGAAGCGAATCTGAAAGGCTTTTGGGGGATGATTCCATTTGTCACTGATTTATTGCATTTAACAGTTATAACTTTCTCATTTTTAGCAATTTTCACGATCAATCGCCACCAAATGCTGAAGAGAGAATAGACTTGTGTTTTGGTGGATGTTTCCATGAGAAATAGATCAGGATACCAGATTAGGCATGTCTTTCTCATCTGGAGTAATTTTCACGAACTGCTCTGTACCATAGGACGAGAAGTGACTCCTCGGGTCTTTCAGGAAGATTTCTTCTCCAATTTATCTGTCGCGCACATCCAAGATGAATTTCTCATTTTGAGTATATTTCAGGAACTGATTTCTTCCAAGTCAACAGGAGCGAATTGGAATGTACAAAGGAGGCTCATTATGTGAGGAATGAATGACTACCACGAAGCCGTTCAGAATTGATTATTTTTCGGAATTTTCGAGACTCGACCTATCACCAGAAATCACCAGAAGCAAATCTGAAAGGATTTTGGAGGATCATGCCAGATGGAGTTAATGACTAGCAGTGATCAGTAATTACTGTTGAATTTTTGTAATTTTCATGAACCCATCTCTACCAAAGGATCAGGAGAGAATCCGAATGGCTTTTCGAGGAAGCGTGCATGAGACATCAATGGCTACATCTGATTCGTATTGAAGGGCTCATTTTTAGCAATTTACACTACCCGTCTCTACCAAGTGACCAGCAGAGTATCTAAAAGGTCTTGGAGGATGATTCCATGAGGTACTAATTATATGCAGTGATCAGTAATAAATGTTTGATTTTTTAGTAATTTTCATGAACCAATCTCTACAAAGTCAGGAGGCGAGAATCTGGATTGCCGGAGTCTTTACCACGAGGTGCTTGTAAAGAATGATTTTCGTTCTTTGAGTAATTTGCACAAACCGATCTGTTCCAACGCACCAAGAGAGAATGCAATTGTTTTTCCGGTGGATGATTCCATGGGAAATTCATCAGAAGACGGGTGAGGAAGCAATTTTCTCTTTCCTACTAATTTTCACAAGCCGATTTTATTCACAATCACCAGGAGTTAATTATCAAAGGATTTGGGAGGATGATTCCAAGTGTCATTAATAACTAACATTGATCAGGAAGAACTGTCTCATTTGGAGTAATTTTCATCAAATCATGAACTGATAGCTACCAAATCCCAAGAAGCGAATCTGAAAGGCTTTTGGGGGGTGATTCCATTTGTCACTGATTTTTAACATTTAACAGTTATAACTTTCTCATTTTTAGCAATTTTCACGATCAATCGCCACCAAATGCTGAAGAGAGAATAGACTTGTGTTTTGGTGGATGTTTCCATGAGAAATAGATCAGGATACCAGATTAGGCATGTCTTTCTCATCTGGAGTAATTTTCACGAACTGCTCTGTACCATAGGACGAGAAGTGACTCCTCGGGTCTTTCAGGAAGATTTCTTCTCCAATTTATCTGTCGCGCACATCCAAGATGAATTTCTCATTTTGAGTATATTTCAGGAACTGATTTCTTCCAAGTCAACAGGAGCGAATTGGAATGTACAAAGGAGGCTCATTATGTGAGGAATGAATGACTACCACGAAGCCGTTCAGAATTGATTATTTTTCGGAATTTTCGAGACTCGACCTATCACCAGAAATCACCAGAAGCAAATCTGAAAGGATTTTGGAGGATCATGCCAGATGGAGTTAATGACTAGCAGTGATCAGTAATTACTGTTGAATTTTTGTAATTTTCATGAACCCATCTCTACCAAAGGATCAGGAGAGAATCCGAATGGCTTTTCGAGGAAGCGTGCATGAGACATCAATGGCTACATCTGATTCGTATTGAAGGGCTCATTTTTAGCAATTTACACTACCCGTCTCTACCAAGTGACCAGCAGAGTATCTAAAAGGTCTTGGAGGATGATTCCATGAGGTACTAATTATATGCAGTGATCAGTAATAAATGTTTGATTTTTTAGTAATTTTCATGAACCAATCTCTACAAAGTCAGGAGGCGAGAATCTGGATTGCCGGAGTCTTTACCACGAGGTGCTTGTAAAGAATGATTTTCGTTCTTTGAGTAATTTGCACAAACCGATCTGTTCCAACGCACCAAGAGAGAATGCAATTGTTTTTCCGGTGGATGATTCCATGGGAAATTCATCAGAAGACGGGTGAGGAAGCAATTTTCTCTTTCCTACTAATTTTCACAAGCCGATTTTATTCACAATCACCAGGAGTTAATTATCAAAGGATTTGGGAGGATGATTCCAAGTGTCATTAATAACTAACATTGATCAGGAAGAACTGTCTCATTTGGAGTAATTTTCATCAAATCATGAACTGATAGCTACCAAATCCCAAGAAGCGAATCTGAAAGGCTTTTGGGGGATGATTCCATTTGTCACTGATTTATTGCATTTAACAGTTATAACTTTCTCATTTTTAGCAATTTTCACGATCAATCGCCACCAAATGCTGAAGAGAGAATAGACTTGTGTTTTGGTGGATGTTTCCATGAGAAATAGATCAGGATACCAGATTAGGCATGTCTTTCTCATCTGGAGTAATTTTCACGAACTGCTCTGTACCATAGGACGAGAAGTGACTCCTCGGGTCTTTCAGGAAGATTTCTTCTCCAATTTATCTGTCGCGCACATCCAAGATGAATTTCTCATTTTGAGTATATTTCAGGAACTGATTTCTTCCAAGTCAACAGGAGCGAATTGGAATGTACAAAGGAGGCTCATTATGTGAGGAATGAATGACTACCACGAAGCCGTTCAGAATTGATTATTTTTCGGAATTTTCGAGACTCGACCTATCACCAGAAATCACCAGAAGCAAATCTGAAAGGATTTTGGAGGATCATGCCAGATGGAGTTAATGACTAGCAGTGATCAGTAATTACTGTTGAATTTTTGTAATTTTCATGAACCCATCTCTACCAAAGGATCAGGAGAGAATCCGAATGGCTTTTCGAGGAAGCGTGCATGAGACATCAATGGCTACATCTGATTCGTATTGAAGGGCTCATTTTTAGCAATTTACACTACCCGTCTCTACCAAGTGACCAGCAGAGTATCTAAAAGGTCTTGGAGGATGATTCCATGAGGTACTAATTATATGCAGTGATCAGTAATAAATGTTTGATTTTTTAGTAATTTTCATGAACCAATCTCTACAAAGTCAGGAGGCGAGAATCTGGATTGCCGGAGTCTTTACCACGAGGTGCTTGTAAAGAATGATTTTCGTTCTTTGAGTAATTTGCACAAACCGATCTGTTCCAACGCACCAAGAGAGAATGCAATTGTTTTTCCGGTGGATGATTCCATGGGAAATTCATCAGAAGACGGGTGAGGAAGCAATTTTCTCTTTCCTACTAATTTTCACAAGCCGATTTTATTCACAATCACCAGGAGTTAATTATCAAAGGATTTGGGAGGATGATTCCAAGTGTCATTAATAACTAACATTGATCAGGAAGAACTGTCTCATTTGGAGTAATTTTCATCAAATCATGAACTGATAGCTACCAAATCCCAAGAAGCGAATCTGAAAGGCTTTTGGGGGGTGATTCCATTTGTCACTGATTTATTGCATTTAACAGTTATAACTTTCTCATTTTTAGCAATTTTCACGATCAATCGCCACCAAATGCTGAAGAGAGAATAGACTTGTGTTTTGGTGGATGTTTCCATGAGAAATAGATCAGGATACCAGATTAGGCATGTCTTTCTCATCTGGAGCAATTTTCACGAACTGCTCTGTACCATAGGACGAGAAGTGACTCCTCGGGTCTTTCAGCAAGATTTCTTCTCCAATTTATCTGTCGCGCACATCCAAGATGAATTTCTCATTTTGAGTATATTTCAGGAACTGATTTCTTCCAAGTCAACAGGAGCGAATTGGAATGTACAAAGGAGGCTCATTATGTGAGGAATGAATGACTACCACGAAGCCGTTCAGAATTGATTATTTTTCGGAATTTTCGAGACTCGACCTATCACCAGAAATCACCAGAAGCAAATCTGAAAGGATTTTGGAGGATCATGCCAGATGGAGTTAATGACTAGCAGTGATCAGTAATTACTGTTGAATTTTTGTAATTTTCATGACCCATCTCTACCAAAGGATCAGGAGAGAATCCGAATGGCTTTTCGAGGAAGCGTGCATGAGACATCAATGGCTACATCTGATTCGTATTGAAGGGCTCATTTTTAGCAATTTACACTACCCGTCTCTACCAAGTGACCAGCAGAGTATCTAAAAGGTCTTGGAGGATGATTCCATGAGGTACTAATTATATGCAGTGATCAGTAATAAATGTTTGATTTTTTAGTAATTTTCATGAACCAATCTCTACAAAGTCAGGAGGCGAGAATCTGGATTGCCGGAGTCTTTACCACGAGGTGCTTGTAAAGAATGATTTTCGTTCTTTGAGTAATTTGCACAAACCGATCTGTTCCAACGCACCAAGAGAGAATGCAATTGTTTTTCCGGTGGATGATTCCATGGGAAATTCATCAGAAGACGGGTGAGGAAGCAATTTTCTCTTTCCTACTAATTTTCACAAGCCGATTTTATTCACAATCACCAGGAGTTAATTATCAAAGGATTTGGGAGGATGATTCCAAGTGTCATTAATAACTAACATTGATCAGGAAGAACTGTCTCATTTGGAGTAATTTTCATCAAATCATGAACTGATAGCTACCAAATCCCAAGAAGCGAATCTGAAAGGCTTTTGGGGGATGATTCCATTTGTCACTGATTTATTGCATTTAACAGTTATAACTTTCTCATTTTTAGCAATTTTCACGATCAATCGCCACCAAATGCTGAAGAGAGAATAGACTTGTGTTTTGGTGGATGTTTCCATGAGAAATAGATCAGGATACCAGATTAGGCATGTCTTTCTCATCTGGAGTAATTTTCACGAACTGCTCTGTACCATAGGACGAGAAGTGACTCCTCGGGTCTTTCAGGAAGATTTCTTCTCCAATTTATCTGTCGCGCACATCCAAGATGAATTTCTCATTTTGAGTATATTTCAGGAACTGATTTCTTCCAAGTCAACAGGAGCGAATTGGAATGTACAAAGGAGGCTCATTATGTGAGGAATGAATGACTACCACGAAGCCGTTCAGAATTGATTATTCTTCGGAATTTTCGAGACTCGACCTATCACCAGAAATCACCAGAAGCAAATCTGAAAGGATTTTGGAGGATCATGCCAGATGGAGTTAATGACTAGCAGTGATCAGTAATTACTGTTGAATTTTTGTAATTTTCATGAACCCATCTCTACCAAAGGATCAGGAGAGAATCCGAATGGCTTTTCGAGGAAGCGTGCATGAGACATCAATGGCTACATCTGATTCGTATTGAAGGGCTCATTTTTAGCAATTTACACTACCCGTCTCTACCAAGTGACCAGCAGAGTATCTAAAAGGTCTTGGAGGATGATTCCATGAGGTACTAATTATATGCAGTGATCAGTAATAAATGTTTGATTTTTTAGTAATTTTCATGAACCAATCTCTACAAAGTCAGGAGGCGAGAATCTGGATTGCCGGAGTCTTTACCACGAGGTGCTTGTAAAGAATGATTTTCGTTCTTTGAGTAATTTGCACAAACCGATCTGTTCCAACGCACCAAGAGAGAATGCAATTGTTTTTCCGGTGGATGATTCCATGGGAAATTCATCAGAAGACGGGTGAGGAAGCAATTTTCTCTTTCCTACTAATTTTCACAAGCCGATTTTATTCACAATCACCAGGAGTTAATTATCAAAGGATTTGGGAGGATGATTCCAAGTGTCATTAATAACTAACATTGATCAGGAAGAACTGTCTCATTTGGAGTAATTTTCATCAAATCATGAACTGATAGCTACCAAATCCCAAGAAGCGAATCTGAAAGGCTTTTGGGGGGTGATTCCATTTGTCACTGATTTATTGCATTTAACAGTTATAACTTTCTCATTTTTAGCAATTTTCACGATCAATCGCCACCAAATGCTGAAGAGAGAATAGACTTGTGTTTTGGTGGATGTTTCCATGAGAAATAGATCAGGATACCAGATTAGGCATGTCTTTCTCATCTGGAGTAATTTTCACGAACTGCTCTGTACCATAGGACGAGAAGTGACTCCTCGGGTCTTTCAGCAAGATTTCTTCTCCAATTTATCTGTCGCGCACATCCAAGATGAATTTCTCATTTTGAGTATATTTCAGGAACTGATTTCTTCCAAGTCAACAGGAGCGAATTGGAATGTACAAAGGAGGCTCATTATGTGAGGAATGAATGACTACCACGAAGCCGTTCAGAATTGATTATTTTTCGGAATTTTCGAGACTCGACCTATCACCAGAAATCACCAGAAGCAAATCTGAAAGGATTTTGGAGGATCATGCCAGATGGAGTTAATGACTAGCAGTGATCAGTAATTACTGTTGAATTTTTGTAATTTTCATGAACCCATCTCTACCAAAGGATCAGGAGAGAATCCGAATGGCTTTTCGAGGAAGCGTGCATGAGACATCAATGGCTACATCTGATTCGTATTGAAGGGCTCATTTTTAGCAATTTACACTACCCGTCTCTACCAAGTGACCAGCAGAGTATCTAAAAGGTCTTGGAGGATGATTCCATGAGGTACTAATTATATGCAGTGATCAGTAATAAATGTTTGATTTTTTAGTAATTTTCATGAACCAATCTCTACAAATTCAGGAGGCGAGAATCTGGATTGCCGGAGTCTTTACCACGAGGTGCTTGTAAAGAATGATTTTCGTTCTTTGAGTAATTTGCACAAACAGATCTGTTCCAACGCACCAAGAGAGAATGCAATTGTTTTTCCGGTGGATGATTCCATGGGAAATTCATCAGAAGACGGGTGAGGAAGCAATTTTCTCTTTCCTACTAATTTTCACAAGCCGATTTTATTCACAATCACCAGGAGTTAATTATCAAAGGATTTGGGAGGATGATTCCAAGTGTCATTAATAACTAACATTGATCAGGAAGAACTGTCTCATTTGGAGTAATTTTCATCAAATCATGAACTGATAGCTACCAAATCCCAAGAAGCGAATCTGAAAGGCTTTTGGGGGATGATTCCATTTGTCACTGATTTATTGCATTTAACAGTTATAACTTTCTCATTTTTAGCAATTTTCACGATCAATCGCCACCAAATGCTGAAGAGAGAATAGACTTGTGTTTTGGTGGATGTTTCCATGAGAAATAGATCAGGATACCAGATTAGGCATGTCTTTCTCATCTGGAGTAATTTTCACGAACTGCTCTGTACCATAGGACGAGAAGTGACTCCTCGGGTCTTTCAGGAAGATTTCTTCTCCAATTTATCTGTCGCGCACATCCAAGATGAATTTCTCATTTTGAGTATATTTCAGGAACTGATTTCTTCCAAGTCAACAGGAGCGAATTGGAATGTACAAAGGAGGCTCATTATGTGAGGAATGAATGACTACCACGAAGCCGTTCAGAATTGATTATTTTTCGGAATTTTCGAGACTCGACCTATCACCAGAAATCACCAGAAGCAAATCTGAAAGGATTTTGGAGGATCATGCCAGATGGAGTTAATGACTAGCAGTGATCAGTAATTACTGTTGAATTTTTGTAATTTTCATGAACCCATCTCTACCAAAGGATCAGGAGAGAATCCGAATGGCTTTTCGAGGAAGCGTGCATGAGACATCAATGGCTACATCTGATTCGTATTGAAGGGCTCATTTTTAGCAATTTACACTACCCGTCTCTACCAAGTGACCAGCAGAGTATCTAAAAGGTCTTGGAGGATGATTCCATGAGGTACTAATTATATGCAGTGATCAGTAATAAATGTTTGATTTTTTAGTAATTTTCATGAACCAATCTCTACAAAGTCAGGAGGCGAGAATCTGGATTGCCGGAGTCTTTACCACGAGGTGCTTGTAAAGAATGATTTTCGTTCTTTGAGTAATTTGCACAAACCGATCTGTTCCAACGCACCAAGAGAGAATGCAATTGTTTTTCCGGTGGATGATTCCATGGGAAATTCATCAGAAGACGGGTGAGGAAGCAATTTTCTCTTTCCTACTAATTTTCACAAGCCGATTTTATTCACAATCACCAGGAGTTAATTATCAAAGGATTTGGGAGGATGATTCCAAGTGTCATTAATAACTAACATTGATCAGGAAGAACTGTCTCATTTGGAGTAATTTTCATCAAATCATGAACTGATAGCTACCAAATCCCAAGAAGCGAATCTGAAAGGCTTTTGGGGGGTGATTCCATTTGTCACTGATTTTTAACATTTAACAGTTATAACTTTCTCATTTTTAGCAATTTTCACGATCAATCGCCACCAAATGCTGAAGAGAGAATAGACTTGTGTTTTGGTGGATGTTTCCATGAGAAATAGATCAGGATACCAGATTAGGCATGTCTTTCTCATCTGGAGTAATTTTCACGAACTGCTCTGTACCATAGGACGAGAAGTGACTCCTCGGGTCTTTCAGGAAGATTTCTTCTCCAATTTATCTGTCGCGCACATCCAAGATGAATTTCTCATTTTGAGTATATTTCAGGAACTGATTTCTTCCAAGTCAACAGGAGCGAATTGGAATGTACAAAGGAGGCTCATTATGTGAGGAATGAATGACTACCACGAAGCCGTTCAGAATTGATTATTTTTCGGAATTTTCGAGACTCGACCTATCACCAGAAATCACCAGAAGCAAATCTGAAAGGATTTTGGAGGATCATGCCAGATGGAGTTAATGACTAGCAGTGATCAGTAATTACTGTTGAATTTTTGTAATTTTCATGAACCCATCTCTACCAAAGGATCAGGAGAGAATCCGAATGGCTTTTCGAGGAAGCGTGCATGAGACATCAATGGCTACATCTGATTCGTATTGAAGGGCTCATTTTTAGCAATTTACACTACCCGTCTCTACCAAGTGACCAGCAGAGTATCTAAAAGGTCTTGGAGGATGATTCCATGAGGTACTAATTATATGCAGTGATCAGTAATAAATGTTTGATTTTTTAGTAATTTTCATGAACCAATCTCTACAAAGTCAGGAGGCGAGAATCTGGATTGCCGGAGTCTTTACCACGAGGTGCTTGTAAAGAATGATTTTCGTTCTTTGAGTAATTTGCACAAACCGATCTGTTCCAACGCACCAAGAGAGAATGCAATTGTTTTTCCGGTGGATGATTCCATGGGAAATTCATCAGAAGACGGGTGAGGAAGCAATTTTCTCTTTCCTACTAATTTTCACAAGCCGATTTTATTCACAATCACCAGGAGTTAATTATCAAAGGATTTGGGAGGATGATTCCAAGTGTCATTAATAACTAACATTGATCAGGAAGAACTGTCTCATTTGGAGTAATTTTCATCAAATCATGAACTGATAGCTACCAAATCCCAAGAAGCGAATCTGAAAGGCTTTTGGGGGGTGATTCCATTTGTCACTGATTTTTAACATTTAACAGTTATAACTTTCTCATTTTTAGCAATTTTCACGATCAATCGCCACCAAATGCTGAAGAGAGAATAGACTTGTGTTTTGGTGGATGTTTCCATGAGAAATAGATCAGGATACCAGATTAGGCATGTCTTTCTCATCTGGAGTAATTTTCACGAACTGCTCTGTACCATAGGACGAGAAGTGACTCCTCGGGTCTTTCAGGAAGATTTCTTCTCCAATTTATCTGTCGCGCACATCCAAGATGAATTTCTCATTTTGAGTATATTTCAGGAACTGATTTCTTCCAAGTCAACAGGAGCGAATTGGAATGTACAAAGGAGGCTCATTATGTGAGGAATGAATGACTACCACGAAGCCGTTCAGAATTGATTATTCTTCGGAATTTTCGAGACTCGACCTATCACCAGAAATCACCAGAAGCAAATCTGAAAGGATTTTGGAGGATCATGCCAGATGGAGTTAATGACTAGCAGTGATCAGTAATTACTGTTGAATTTTTGTAATTTTCATGAACCCATCTCTACCAAAGGATCAGGAGAGAATCCGAATGGCTTTTCGAGGAAGCGTGCATGAGACATCAATGGCTACATCTGATTCGTATTGAAGGGCTCATTTTTAGCAATTTACACTACCCGTCTCTACCAAGTGACCAGCAGAGTATCTAAAAGGTCTTGGAGGATGATTCCATGAGGTACTAATTATATGCAGTGATCAGTAATAAATGTTTGATTTTTTAGTAATTTTCATGAACCGATCTCTACAAAGTCAGGAGGCGAGAATCTGGATTGCCGGAGTCTTTACCACGAGGTGCTTGTAAAGAATGATTTTCGTTCTTTGAGTAATTTGCACAAACCGATCTGTTCCAACGCACCAAGAGAGAATGCAATTGTTTTTCCGGTGGATGATTCCATGGGAAATTCATCAGAAGACGGGTGAGGAAGCAATTTTCTCTTTCCTACTAATTTTCACAAGCCGATTTTATTCACAATCACCAGGAGTTAATTATCAAAGGATTTGGGAGGATGATTCCAAGTGTCATTAATAACTAACATTGATCAGGAAGAACTGTCTCATTTGGAGTAATTTTCATCAAATCATGAACTGATAGCTACCAAATCCCAAGAAGCGAATCTGAAAGGCTTTTGGGGGATGATTCCATTTGTCACTGATTTATTGCATTTAACAGTTATAACTTTCTCATTTTTAGCAATTTTCACGATCAATCGCCACCAAATGCTGAAGAGAGAATAGACTTGTGTTTTGGTGGATGTTTCCATGAGAAATAGATCAGGATACCAGATTAGGCATGTCTTTCTCATCTGGAGTAATTTTCACGAACTGCTCTGTACCATAGGACGAGAAGTGACTCCTCGGGTCTTTCAGGAAGATTTCTTCTCCAATTTATCTGTCGCGCACATCCAAGATGAATTTCTCATTTTGAGTATATTTCAGGAACTGATTTCTTCCAAGTCAACAGGAGCGAATTGGAATGTACAAAGGAGGCTCATTATGTGAGGAATGAATGACTACCACGAAGCCGTTCAGAATTGATTATTTTTCGGAATTTTCGAGACTCGACCTATCACCAGAAATCACCAGAAGCAAATCTGAAAGGATTTTGGAGGATCATGCCAGATGGAGTTAATGACTAGCAGTGATCAGTAATTACTGTTGAATTTTTGTAATTTTCATGAACCCATCTCTACCAAAGGATCAGGAGAGAATCCGAATGGCTTTTCGAGGAAGCGTGCATGAGACATCAATGGCTACATCTGATTCGTATTGAAGGGCTCATTTTTAGCAATTTACACTACCCGTCTCTACCAAGTGACCAGCAGAGTATCTAAAAGGTCTTGGAGGATGATTCCATGAGGTACTAATTATATGCAGTGATCAGTAATAAATGTTTGATTTTTTAGTAATTTTCATGAACCAATCTCTACAAAGTCAGGAGGCGAGAATCTGGATTGCCGGAGTCTTTACCACGAGGTGCTTGTAAAGAATGATTTTCGTTCTTTGAGTAATTTGCACAAACCGATCTGTTCCAACGCACCAAGAGAGAATGCAATTGTTTTTCCGGTGGATGATTCCATGGGAAATTCATCAGAAGACGGGTGAGGAAGCAATTTTCTCTTTCCTACTAATTTTCACAAGCCGATTTTATTCACAATCACCAGGAGTTAATTATCAAAGGATTTGGGAGGATGATTCCAAGTGTCATTAATAACTAACATTGATCAGGAAGAACTGTCTCATTTGGAGTAATTTTCATCAAATCATGAACTGATAGCTACCAAATCCCAAGAAGCGAATCTGAAAGGCTTTTGGGGGGTGATTCCATTTGTCACTGATTTATTGCATTTAACAGTTATAACTTTCTCATTTTTAGCAATTTTCACGATCAATCGCCACCAAATGCTGAAGAGAGAATAGACTTGTGTTTTGGTGGATGTTTCCATGAGAAATAGATCAGGATACCAGATTAGGCATGTCTTTCTCATCTGGAGTAATTTTCACGAACTGCTCTGTACCATAGGACGAGAAGTGACTCCTCGGGTCTTTCAGCAAGATTTCTTCTCCAATTTATCTGTCGCGCACATCCAAGATGAATTTCTCATTTTGAGTATATTTCAGGAACTGATTTCTTCCAAGTCAACAGGAGCGAATTGGAATGTACAAAGGAGGCTCATTATGTGAGGAATGAATGACTACCACGAAGCCGTTCAGAATTGATTATTTTTCGGAATTTTCGAGACTCGACCTATCACCAGAAATCACCAGAAGCAAATCTGAAAGGATTTTGGAGGATCATGCCAGATGGAGTTAATGACTAGCAGTGATCAGTAATTACTGTTGAATTTTTGTAATTTTCATGACCCATCTCTACCAAAGGATCAGGAGAGAATCCGAATGGCTTTTCGAGGAAGCGTGCATGAGACATCAATGGCTACATCTGATTCGTATTGAAGGGCTCATTTTTAGCAATTTACACTACCCGTCTCTACCAAGTGACCAGCAGAGTATCTAAAAGGTCTTGGAGGATGATTCCATGAGGTACTAATTATATGCAGTGATCAGTAATAAATGTTTGATTTTTTAGTAATTTTCATGAACCAATCTCTACAAAGTCAGGAGGCGAGAATCTGGATTGCCGGAGTCTTTACCACGAGGTGCTTGTAAAGAATGATTTTCGTTCTTTGAGTAATTTGCACAAACCGATCTGTTCCAACGCACCAAGAGAGAATGCAATTGTTTTTCCGGTGGATGATTCCATGGGAAATTCATCAGAAGACGGGTGAGGAAGCAATTTTCTCTTTCCTACTAATTTTCACAAGCCGATTTTATTCACAATCACCAGGAGTTAATTATCAAAGGATTTGGGAGGATGATTCCAAGTGTCATTAATAACTAACATTGATCAGGAAGAACTGTCTCATTTGGAGTAATTTTCATCAAATCATGAACTGATAGCTACCAAATCCCAAGAAGCGAATCTGAAAGGCTTTTGGGGGATGATTCCATTTGTCACTGATTTATTGCATTTAACAGTTATAACTTTCTCATTTTTAGCAATTTTCACGATCAATCGCCACCAAATGCTGAAGAGAGAATAGACTTGTGTTTTGGTGGATGTTTCCATGAGAAATAGATCAGGATACCAGATTAGGCATGTCTTTCTCATCTGGAGTAATTTTCACGAACTGCTCTGTACCATAGGACGAGAAGTGACTCCTCGGGTCTTTCAGGAAGATTTCTTCTCCAATTTATCTGTCGCGCACATCCAAGATGAATTTCTCATTTTGAGTATATTTCAGGAACTGATTTCTTCCAAGTCAACAGGAGCGAATTGGAATGTACAAAGGAGGCTCATTATGTGAGGAATGAATGACTACCACGAAGCCGTTCAGAATTGATTATTCTTCGGAATTTTCGAGACTCGACCTATCACCAGAAATCACCAGAAGCAAATCTGAAAGGATTTTGGAGGATCATGCCAGATGGAGTTAATGACTAGCAGTGATCAGTAATTACTGTTGAATTTTTGTAATTTTCATGAACCCATCTCTACCAAAGGATCAGGAGAGAATCCGAATGGCTTTTCGAGGAAGCGTGCATGAGACATCAATGGCTACATCTGATTCGTATTGAAGGGCTCATTTTTAGCAATTTACACTACCCGTCTCTACCAAGTGACCAGCAGAGTATCTAAAAGGTCTTGGAGGATGATTCCATGAGGTACTAATTATATGCAGTGATCAGTAATAAATGTTTGATTTTTTAGTAATTTTCATGAACCAATCTCTACAAAGTCAGGAGGCGAGAATCTGGATTGCCGGAGTCTTTACCACGAGGTGCTTGTAAAGAATGATTTTCGTTCTTTGAGTAATTTGCACAAACCGATCTGTTCCAACGCACCAAGAGAGAATGCAATTGTTTTTCCGGTGGATGATTCCATGGGAAATTCATCAGAAGACGGGTGAGGAAGCAATTTTCTCTTTCCTACTAATTTTCACAAGCCGATTTTATTCACAATCACCAGGAGTTAATTATCAAAGGATTTGGGAGGATGATTCCAAGTGTCATTAATAACTAACATTGATCAGGAAGAACTGTCTCATTTGGAGTAATTTTCATCAAATCATGAACTGATAGCTACCAAATCCCAAGAAGCGAATCTGAAAGGCTTTTGGGGGGTGATTCCATTTGTCACTGATTTATTGCATTTAACAGTTATAACTTTCTCATTTTTAGCAATTTTCACGATCAATCGCCACCAAATGCTGAAGAGAGAATAGACTTGTGTTTTGGTGGATGTTTCCATGAGAAATAGATCAGGATACCAGATTAGGCATGTCTTTCTCATCTGGAGTAATTTTCACGAACTGCTCTGTACCATAGGACGAGAAGTGACTCCTCGGGTCTTTCAGCAAGATTTCTTCTCCAATTTATCTGTCGCGCACATCCAAGATGAATTTCTCATTTTGAGTATATTTCAGGAACTGATTTCTTCCAAGTCAACAGGAGCGAATTGGAATGTACAAAGGAGGCTCATTATGTGAGGAATGAATGACTACCACGAAGCCGTTCAGAATTGATTATTTTTCGGAATTTTCGAGACTCGACCTATCACCAGAAATCACCAGAAGCAAATCTGAAAGGATTTTGGAGGATCATGCCAGATGGAGTTAATGACTAGCAGTGATCAGTAATTACTGTTGAATTTTTGTAATTTTCATGAACCCATCTCTACCAAAGGATCAGGAGAGAATCCGAATGGCTTTTCGAGGAAGCGTGCATGAGACATCAATGGCTACATCTGATTCGTATTGAAGGGCTCATTTTTAGCAATTTACACTACCCGTCTCTACCAAGTGACCAGCAGAGTATCTAAAAGGTCTTGGAGGATGATTCCATGAGGTACTAATTATATGCAGTGATCAGTAATAAATGTTTGATTTTTTAGTAATTTTCATGAACCAATCTCTACAAATTCAGGAGGCGAGAATCTGGATTGCCGGAGTCTTTACCACGAGGTGCTTGTAAAGAATGATTTTCGTTCTTTGAGTAATTTGCACAAACAGATCTGTTCCAACGCACCAAGAGAGAATGCAATTGTTTTTCCGGTGGATGATTCCATGGGAAATTCATCAGAAGACGGGTGAGGAAGCAATTTTCTCTTTCCTACTAATTTTCACAAGCCGATTTTATTCACAATCACCAGGAGTTAATTATCAAAGGATTTGGGAGGATGATTCCAAGTGTCATTAATAACTAACATTGATCAGGAAGAACTGTCTCATTTGGAGTAATTTTCATCAAATCATGAACTGATAGCTACCAAATCCCAAGAAGCGAATCTGAAAGGCTTTTGGGGGATGATTCCATTTGTCACTGATTTATTGCATTTAACAGTTATAACTTTCTCATTTTTAGCAATTTTCACGATCAATCGCCACCAAATGCTGAAGAGAGAATAGACTTGTGTTTTGGTGGATGTTTCCATGAGAAATAGATCAGGATACCAGATTAGGCATGTCTTTCTCATCTGGAGTAATTTTCACGAACTGCTCTGTACCATAGGACGAGAAGTGACTCCTCGGGTCTTTCAGGAAGATTTCTTCTCCAATTTATCTGTCGCGCACATCCAAGATGAATTTCTCATTTTGAGTATATTTCAGGAACTGATTTCTTCCAAGTCAACAGGAGCGAATTGGAATGTACAAAGGAGGCTCATTATGTGAGGAATGAATGACTACCACGAAGCCGTTCAGAATTGATTATTTTTCGGAATTTTCGAGACTCGACCTATCACCAGAAATCACCAGAAGCAAATCTGAAAGGATTTTGGAGGATCATGCCAGATGGAGTTAATGACTAGCAGTGATCAGTAATTACTGTTGAATTTTTGTAATTTTCATGAACCCATCTCTACCAAAGGATCAGGAGAGAATCCGAATGGCTTTTCGAGGAAGCGTGCATGAGACATCAATGGCTACATCTGATTCGTATTGAAGGGCTCATTTTTAGCAATTTACACTACCCGTCTCTACCAAGTGACCAGCAGAGTATCTAAAAGGTCTTGGAGGATGATTCCATGAGGTACTAATTATATGCAGTGATCAGTAATAAATGTTTGATTTTTTAGTAATTTTCATGAACCAATCTCTACAAAGTCAGGAGGCGAGAATCTGGATTGCCGGAGTCTTTACCACGAGGTGCTTGTAAAGAATGATTTTCGTTCTTTGAGTAATTTGCACAAACCGATCTGTTCCAACGCACCAAGAGAGAATGCAATTGTTTTTCCGGTGGATGATTCCATGGGAAATTCATCAGAAGACGGGTGAGGAAGCAATTTTCTCTTTCCTACTAATTTTCACAAGCCGATTTTATTCACAATCACCAGGAGTTAATTATCAAAGGATTTGGGAGGATGATTCCAAGTGTCATTAATAACTAACATTGATCAGGAAGAACTGTCTCATTTGGAGTAATTTTCATCAAATCATGAACTGATAGCTACCAAATCCCAAGAAGCGAATCTGAAAGGCTTTTGGGGGGTGATTCCATTTGTCACTGATTTTTAACATTTAACAGTTATAACTTTCTCATTTTTAGCAATTTTCACGATCAATCGCCACCAAATGCTGAAGAGAGAATAGACTTGTGTTTTGGTGGATGTTTCCATGAGAAATAGATCAGGATACCAGATTAGGCATGTCTTTCTCATCTGGAGTAATTTTCACGAACTGCTCTGTACCATAGGACGAGAAGTGACTCCTCGGGTCTTTCAGGAAGATTTCTTCTCCAATTTATCTGTCGCGCACATCCAAGATGAATTTCTCATTTTGAGTATATTTCAGGAACTGATTTCTTCCAAGTCAACAGGAGCGAATTGGAATGTACAAAGGAGGCTCATTATGTGAGGAATGAATGACTACCACGAAGCCGTTCAGAATTGATTATTCTTCGGAATTTTCGAGACTCGACCTATCACCAGAAATCACCAGAAGCAAATCTGAAAGGATTTTGGAGGATCATGCCAGATGGAGTTAATGACTAGCAGTGATCAGTAATTACTGTTGAATTTTTGTAATTTTCATGAACCCATCTCTACCAAAGGATCAGGAGAGAATCCGAATGGCTTTTCGAGGAAGCGTGCATGAGACATCAATGGCTACATCTGATTCGTATTGAAGGGCTCATTTTTAGCAATTTACACTACCCGTCTCTACCAAGTGACCAGCAGAGTATCTAAAAGGTCTTGGAGGATGATTCCATGAGGTACTAATTATATGCAGTGATCAGTAATAAATGTTTGATTTTTTAGTAATTTTCATGAACCAATCTCTACAAAGTCAGGAGGCGAGAATCTGGATTGCCGGAGTCTTTACCACGAGGTGCTTGTAAAGAATGATTTTCGTTCTTTGAGTAATTTGCACAAACCGATCTGTTCCAACGCACCAAGAGAGAATGCAATTGTTTTTCCGGTGGATGATTCCATGGGAAATTCATCAGAAGACGGGTGAGGAAGCAATTTTCTCTTTCCTACTAATTTTCACAAGCCGATTTTATTCACAATCACCAGGAGTTAATTATCAAAGGATTTGGGAGGATGATTCCAAGTGTCATTAATAACTAACATTGATCAGGAAGAACTGTCTCATTTGGAGTAATTTTCATCAAATCATGAACTGATAGCTACCAAATCCCAAGAAGCGAATCTGAAAGGCTTTTGGGGGATGATTCCATTTGTCACTGATTTATTGCATTTAACAGTTATAACTTTCTCATTTTTAGCAATTTTCACGATCAATCGCCACCAAATGCTGAAGAGAGAATAGACTTGTGTTTTGGTGGATGTTTCCATGAGAAATAGATCAGGATACCAGATTAGGCATGTCTTTCTCATCTGGAGTAATTTTCACGAACTGCTCTGTACCATAGGACGAGAAGTGACTCCTCGGGTCTTTCAGGAAGATTTCTTCTCCAATTTATCTGTCGCGCACATCCAAGATGAATTTCTCATTTTGAGTATATTTCAGGAACTGATTTCTTCCAAGTCAACAGGAGCGAATTGGAATGTACAAAGGAGGCTCATTATGTGAGGAATGAATGACTACCACGAAGCCGTTCAGAATTGATTATTTTTCGGAATTTTCGAGACTCGACCTATCACCAGAAATCACCAGAAGCAAATCTGAAAGGATTTTGGAGGATCATGCCAGATGGAGTTAATGACTAGCAGTGATCAGTAATTACTGTTGAATTTTTGTAATTTTCATGAACCCATCTCTACCAAAGGATCAGGAGAGAATCCGAATGGCTTTTCGAGGAAGCGTGCATGAGACATCAATGGCTACATCTGATTCGTATTGAAGGGCTCATTTTTAGCAATTTACACTACCCGTCTCTACCAAGTGACCAGCAGAGTATCTAAAAGGTCTTGGAGGATGATTCCATGAGGTACTAATTATATGCAGTGATCAGTAATAAATGTTTGATTTTTTAGTAATTTTCATGAACCAATCTCTACAAAGTCAGGAGGCGAGAATCTGGATTGCCGGAGTCTTTACCACGAGGTGCTTGTAAAGAATGATTTTCGTTCTTTGAGTAATTTGCACAAACCGATCTGTTCCAACGCACCAAGAGAGAATGCAATTGTTTTTCCGGTGGATGATTCCATGGGAAATTCATCAGAAGACGGGTGAGGAAGCAATTTTCTCTTTCCTACTAATTTTCACAAGCCGATTTTATTCACAATCACCAGGAGTTAATTATCAAAGGATTTGGGAGGATGATTCCAAGTGTCATTAATAACTAATATTGATCAGGAAGAACTGTCTCATTTGGAGTAATTTTCATCAAATCATGAACTGATAGCTACCAAATCCCAAGAAGCGAATCTGAAAGGCTTTTGGGGGGTGATTCCATTTGTCACTGATTTTTAACATTTAACAGTTATAACTTTCTCATTTTTAGCAATTTTCACGATCAATCGCCACCAAATGCTGAAGAGAGAATAGACTTGTGTTTTGGTGGATGTTTCCATGAGAAATAGATCAGGATACCAGATTAGGCATGTCTTTCTCATCTGGAGTAATTTTCACGAACTGCTCTGTACCATAGGACGAGAAGTGACTCCTCGGGTCTTTCAGGAAGATTTCTTCTCCAATTTATCTGTCGCGCACATCCAAGATGAATTTCTCATTTTGAGTATATTTCAGGAACTGATTTCTTCCAAGTCAACAGGAGCGAATTGGAATGTACAAAGGAGGCTCATTATGTGAGGAATGAATGACTACCACGAAGCCGTTCAGAATTGATTATTTTTCGGAATTTTCGAGACTCGACCTATCACCAGAAATCACCAGAAGCAAATCTGAAAGGATTTTGGAGGATCATGCCAGATGGAGTTAATGACTAGCAGTGATCAGTAATTACTGTTGAATTTTTGTAATTTTCATGAACCCATCTCTACCAAAGGATCAGGAGAGAATCCGAATGGCTTTTCGAGGAAGCGTGCATGAGACATCAATGGCTACATCTGATTCGTATTGAAGGGCTCATTTTTAGCAATTTACACTACCCGTCTCTACCAAGTGACCAGCAGAGTATCTAAAAGGTCTTGGAGGATGATTCCATGAGGTACTAATTATATGCAGTGATCAGTAATAAATGTTTGATTTTTTAGTAATTTTCATGAACCAATCTCTACAAAGTCAGGAGGCGAGAATCTGGATTGCCGGAGTCTTTACCACGAGGTGCTTGTAAAGAATGATTTTCGTTCTTTGAGTAATTTGCACAAACCGATCTGTTCCAACGCACCAAGAGAGAATGCAATTGTTTTTCCGGTGGATGATTCCATGGGAAATTCATCAGAAGACGGGTGAGGAAGCAATTTTCTCTTTCCTACTAATTTTCACAAGCCGATTTTATTCACAATCACCAGGAGTTAATTATCAAAGGATTTGGGAGGATGATTCCAAGTGTCATTAATAACTAACATTGATCAGGAAGAACTGTCTCATTTGGAGTAATTTTCATCAAATCATGAACTGATAGCTACCAAATCCCAAGAAGCGAATCTGAAAGGCTTTTGGGGGGTGATTCCATTTGTCACTGATTTTTAACATTTAACAGTTATAACTTTCTCATTTTTAGCAATTTTCACGATCAATCGCCACCAAATGCTGAAGAGAGAATAGACTTGTGTTTTGGTGGATGTTTCCATGAGAAATAGATCAGGATACCAGATTAGGCATGTCTTTCTCATCTGGAGTAATTTTCACGAACTGCTCTGTACCATAGGACGAGAAGTGACTCCTCGGGTCTTTCAGGAAGATTTCTTCTCCAATTTATCTGTCGCGCACATCCAAGATGAATTTCTCATTTTGAGTATATTTCAGGAACTGATTTCTTCCAAGTCAACAGGAGCGAATTGGAATGTACAAAGGAGGCTCATTATGTGAGGAATGAATGACTACCACGAAGCCGTTCAGAATTGATTATTCTTCGGAATTTTCGAGACTCGACCTATCACCAGAAATCACCAGAAGCAAATCTGAAAGGATTTTGGAGGATCATGCCAGATGGAGTTAATGACTAGCAGTGATCAGTAATTACTGTTGAATTTTTGTAATTTTCATGAACCCATCTCTACCAAAGGATCAGGAGAGAATCCGAATGGCTTTTCGAGGAAGCGTGCATGAGACATCAATGGCTACATCTGATTCGTATTGAAGGGCTCATTTTTAGCAATTTACACTACCCGTCTCTACCAAGTGACCAGCAGAGTATCTAAAAGGTCTTGGAGGATGATTCCATGAGGTACTAATTATATGCAGTGATCAGTAATAAATGTTTGATTTTTTAGTAATTTTCATGAACCGATCTCTACAAAGTCAGGAGGCGAGAATCTGGATTGCCGGAGTCTTTACCACGAGGTGCTTGTAAAGAATGATTTTCGTTCTTTGAGTAATTTGCACAAACCGATCTGTTCCAACGCACCAAGAGAGAATGCAATTGTTTTTCCGGTGGATGATTCCATGGGAAATTCATCAGAAGACGGGTGAGGAAGCAATTTTCTCTTTCCTACTAATTTTCACAAGCCGATTTTATTCACAATCACCAGGAGTTAATTATCAAAGGATTTGGGAGGATGATTCCAAGTGTCATTAATAACTAACATTGATCAGGAAGAACTGTCTCATTTGGAGTAATTTTCATCAAATCATGAACTGATAGCTACCAAATCCCAAGAAGCGAATCTGAAAGGCTTTTGGGGGGTGATTCCATTTGTCACTGATTTTTAACATTTAACAGTTATAACTTTCTCATTTTTAGCAACTTTCACGATCAATCGCCACCAAATGCTGAAGAGAGAATAGACTTGTGTTTTGGTGGATGTTTCCATGAGAAATAGATCAGGATACCAGATTAGGCATGTCTTTCTCATCTGGAGTAATTTTCACGAACTGCTCTGTACCATAGGACGAGAAGTGACTCCTCGGGTCTTTCAGGAAGATTTCTTCTCCAATTTATCTGTCGCGCACATCCAAGATGAATTTCTCATTTTGAGTATATTTCAGGAACTGATTTCTTCCAAGTCAACAGGAGCGAATTGGAATGTACAAAGGAGGCTCATTATGTGAGGAATGAATGACTACCACGAAGCCGTTCAGAATTGATTATTTTTCGGAATTTTCGAGACTCGACCTATCACCAGAAATCACCAGAAGCAAATCTGAAAGGATTTTGGAGGATCATGCCAGATGAAGTTAATGACTAGCAGTGATCAGTAATTACTGTTGAATTTTTGTAATTTTCATGAACCCATCTCTACCAAAGGATCAGGAGAGAATCCGAATGGCTTTTCGAGGAAGCGTGCATGAGACATCAATGGCTACATCTGATTCGTATTGAAGGGCTCATTTTTAGCAATTTACACTACCCGTCTCTACCAAGTGACCAGCAGAGTATCTAAAAGGTCTTGGAGGATGATTCCATGAGGTACTAATTATATGCAGTGATCAGTAATAAATGTTTGATTTTTTAGTAATTTTCATGAACCAATCTCTACAAAGTCAGGAGGCGAGAATCTGGATTGCCGGAGTCTTTACCACGAGGTGCTTGTAAAGAATGATTTTCGTTCTTTGAGTAATTTGCACAAACCGATCTGTTCCAACGCACCAAGAGAGAATGCAATTGTTTTTCCGGTGGATGATTCCATGGGAAATTCATCAGAAGACGGGTGAGGAAGCAATTTTCTCTTTCCTACTAATTTTCACAAGCCGATTTTATTCACAATCACCAGGAGTTAATTATCAAAGGATTTGGGAGGATGATTCCAAGTGTCATTAATAACTAACATTGATCAGGAAGAACTGTCTCATTTGGAGTAATTTTCATCAAATCATGAACTGATAGCTACCAAATCCCAAGAAGCGAATCTGAAAGTCTTTTGGGGGATGATTCCATTTGTCACTGATTTATTGCATTTAACAGTTATAACTTTCTCATTTTTAGCAATTTTCACGATCAATCGCCAGCAAATGCTGAAGAGAGAATAGACTTGTGTTTTGGTGGATGTTTCCATGAGAAATAGATCAGGATACCAGATTAGGCATGTCTTTCTCATCTGGAGTAATTTTCACGAACTGCTCTGTACCATAGGACGAGAAGTGACTCCTCGGGTCTTTCAGGAAGATTTCTTCTCCAATTTATCTGTCGCGCACATCCAAGATGAATTTCTCATTTTGAGTATATTTCAGGAACTGATTTCTTCCAAGTCAACAGGAGCGAATTGGAATGTACAAAGGAGGCTCATTATGTGAGGAATGAATGACTACCACGAAGCCGTTCAGAATTGATTATTTTTCGGAATTTTCGAGACTCGACCTATCACCAGAAATCACCAGAAGCAAATCTGAAAGGATTTTGGAGGATCATGCCAGATGGAGTTAATGACTAGCAGTGATCAGTAATTACTGTTGAATTTTTGTAATTTTCATGAACCCATCTCTACCAAAGGATCAGGAGAGAATCCGAATGGCTTTTCGAGGAAGCGTGCATGAGACATCAATGGCTACATCTGATTCGTATTGAAGGGCTCATTTTTAGCAATTTACACTACCCGTCTCTACCAAGTGACCAGCAGAGTATCTAAAAGGTCTTGGAGGATGATTCCATGAGGTACTAATTATATGCAGTGATCAGTAATAAATGTTTGATTTTTTAGTAATTTTCATGAACCAATCTCTACAAAGTCAGGAGGCGAGAATCTGGATTGCCGGAGTCTTTACCACGAGGTGCTTGTAAAGAATGATTTTCGTTCTTTGAGTAATTTGCACAAACCGATCTGTTCCAACGCACCAAGAGAGAATGCAATTGTTTTTCCGGTGGATGATTCCATGGGAAATTCATCAGAAGACGGGTGAGGAAGCAATTTTCTCTTTCCTACTAATTTTCACAAGCCGATTTTATTCACAATCACCAGGAGTTAATTATCAAAGGATTTGGGAGGATGATTCCAAGTGTCATTAATAACTAATATTGATCAGGAAGAACTGTCTCATTTGGAGTAATTTTCATCAAATCATGAACTGATAGCTACCAAATCCCAAGAAGCGAATCTGAAAGGCTTTTGGGGGGTGATTCCATTTGTCACTGATTTTTAACATTTAACAGTTATAACTTTCTCATTTTTAGCAATTTTCACGATCAATCGCCACCAAATGCTGAAGAGAGAATAGACTTGTGTTTTGGTGGATGTTTCCATGAGAAATAGATCAGGATACCAGATTAGGCATGTCTTTCTCATCTGGAGTAATTTTCACGAACTGCTCTGTACCATAGGACGAGAAGTGACTCCTCGGGTCTTTCAGGAAGATTTCTTCTCCAATTTATCTGTCGCGCACATCCAAGATGAATTTCTCATTTTGAGTATATTTCAGGAACTGATTTCTTCCAAGTCAACAGGAGCGAATTGGAATGTACAAAGGAGGCTCATTATGTGAGGAATGAATGACTACCACGAAGCCGTTCAGAATTGATTATTCTTCGGAATTTTCGAGACTCGACCTATCACCAGAAATCACCAGAAGCAAATCTGAAAGGATTTTGGAGGATCATGCCAGATGGAGTTAATGACTAGCAGTGATCAGTAATTACTGTTGAATTTTTGTAATTTTCATGAACCCATCTCTACCAAAGGATCAGGAGAGAATCCGAATGGCTTTTCGAGGAAGCGTGCATGAGACATCAATGGCTACATCTGATTCGTATTGAAGGGCTCATTTTTAGCAATTTACACTACCCGTCTCTACCAAGTGACCAGCAGAGTATCTAAAAGGTCTTGGAGGATGATTCCATGAGGTACTAATTATATGCAGTGATCAGTAATAAATGTTTGATTTTTTAGTAATTTTCATGAACCGATCTCTACAAAGTCAGGAGGCGAGAATCTGGATTGCCGGAGTCTTTACCACGAGGTGCTTGTAAAGAATGATTTTCGTTCTTTGAGTAATTTGCACAAACCGATCTGTTCCAACGCACCAAGAGAGAATGCAATTGTTTTTCCGGTGGATGATTCCATGGGAAATTCATCAGAAGACGGGTGAGGAAGCAATTTTCTCTTTCCTACTAATTTTCACAAGCCGATTTTATTCACAATCACCAGGAGTTAATTATCAAAGGATTTGGGAGGATGATTCCAAGTGTCATTAATAACTAACATTGATCAGGAAGAACTGTCTCATTTGGAGTAATTTTCATCAAATCATGAACTGATAGCTACCAAATCCCAAGAAGCGAATCTGAAAGGCTTTTGGGGGATGATTCCATTTGTCACTGATTTATTGCATTTAACAGTTATAACTTTCTCATTTTTAGCAATTTTCACGATCAATCGCCACCAAATGCTGAAGAGAGAATAGACTTGTGTTTTGGTGGATGTTTCCATGAGAAATAGATCAGGATACCAGATTAGGCATGTCTTTCTCATCTGGAGTAATTTTCACGAACTGCTCTGTACCATAGGACGAGAAGTGACTCCTCGGGTCTTTCAGGAAGATTTCTTCTCCAATTTATCTGTCGCGCACATCCAAGATGAATTTCTCATTTTGAGTATATTTCAGGAACTGATTTCTTCCAAGTCAACAGGAGCGAATTGGAATGTACAAAGGAGGCTCATTATGTGAGGAATGAATGACTACCACGAAGCCGTTCAGAATTGATTATTTTTCGGAATTTTCGAGACTCGACCTATCACCAGAAATCACCAGAAGCAAATCTGAAAGGATTTTGGAGGATCATGCCAGATGGAGTTAATGACTAGCAGTGATCAGTAATTACTGTTGAATTTTTGTAATTTTCATGAACCCATCTCTACCAAAGGATCAGGAGAGAATCCGAATGGCTTTTCGAGGAAGCGTGCATGAGACATCAATGGCTACATCTGATTCGTATTGAAGGGCTCATTTTTAGCAATTTACACTACCCGTCTCTACCAAGTGACCAGCAGAGTATCTAAAAGGTCTTGGAGGATGATTCCATGAGGTACTAATTATATGCAGTGATCAGTAATAAATGTTTGATTTTTTAGTAATTTTCATGAACCAATCTCTACAAAGTCAGGAGGCGAGAATCTGGATTGCCGGAGTCTTTACCACGAGGTGCTTGTAAAGAATGATTTTCGTTCTTTGAGTAATTTGCACAAACCGATCTGTTCCAACGCACCAAGAGAGAATGCAATTGTTTTTCCGGTGGATGATTCCATGGGAAATTCATCAGAAGACGGGTGAGGAAGCAATTTTCTCTTTCCTACTAATTTTCACAAGCCGATTTTATTCACAATCACCAGGAGTTAATTATCAAAGGATTTGGGAGGATGATTCCAAGTGTCATTAATAACTAACATTGATCAGGAAGAACTGTCTCATTTGGAGTAATTTTCATCAAATCATGAACTGATAGCTACCAAATCCCAAGAAGCGAATCTGAAAGGCTTTTGGGGGGTGATTCCATTTGTCACTGATTTATTGCATTTAACAGTTATAACTTTCTCATTTTTAGCAATTTTCACGATCAATCGCCACCAAATGCTGAAGAGAGAATAGACTTGTGTTTTGGTGGATGTTTCCATGAGAAATAGATCAGGATACCAGATTAGGCATGTCTTTCTCATCTGGAGTAATTTTCACGAACTGCTCTGTACCATAGGACGAGAAGTGACTCCTCGGGTCTTTCAGCAAGATTTCTTCTCCAATTTATCTGTCGCGCACATCCAAGATGAATTTCTCATTTTGAGTATATTTCAGGAACTGATTTCTTCCAAGTCAACAGGAGCGAATTGGAATGTACAAAGGAGGCTCATTATGTGAGGAATGAATGACTACCACGAAGCCGTTCAGAATTGATTATTTTTCGGAATTTTCGAGACTCGACCTATCACCAGAAATCACCAGAAGCAAATCTGAAAGGATTTTGGAGGATCATGCCAGATGGAGTTAATGACTAGCAGTGATCAGTAATTACTGTTGAATTTTTGTAATTTTCATGACCCATCTCTACCAAAGGATCAGGAGAGAATCCGAATGGCTTTTCGAGGAAGCGTGCATGAGACATCAATGGCTACATCTGATTCGTATTGAAGGGCTCATTTTTAGCAATTTACACTACCCGTCTCTACCAAGTGACCAGCAGAGTATCTAAAAGGTCTTGGAGGATGATTCCATGAGGTACTAATTATATGCAGTGATCAGTAATAAATGTTTGATTTTTTAGTAATTTTCATGAACCAATCTCTACAAAGTCAGGAGGCGAGAATCTGGATTGCCGGAGTCTTTACCACGAGGTGCTTGTAAAGAATGATTTTCGTTCTTTGAGTAATTTGCACAAACCGATCTGTTCCAACGCACCAAGAGAGAATGCAATTGTTTTTCCGGTGGATGATTCCATGGGAAATTCATCAGAAGACGGGTGAGGAAGCAATTTTCTCTTTCCTACTAATTTTCACAAGCCGATTTTATTCACAATCACCAGGAGTTAATTATCAAAGGATTTGGGAGGATGATTCCAAGTGTCATTAATAACTAACATTGATCAGGAAGAACTGTCTCATTTGGAGTAATTTTCATCAAATCATGAACTGATAGCTACCAAATCCCAAGAAGCGAATCTGAAAGGCTTTTGGGGGATGATTCCATTTGTCACTGATTTATTGCATTTAACAGTTATAACTTTCTCATTTTTAGCAATTTTCACGATCAATCGCCACCAAATGCTGAAGAGAGAATAGACTTGTGTTTTGGTGGATGTTTCCATGAGAAATAGATCAGGATACCAGATTAGGCATGTCTTTCTCATCTGGAGTAATTTTCACGAACTGCTCTGTACCATAGGACGAGAAGTGACTCCTCGGGTCTTTCAGGAAGATTTCTTCTCCAATTTATCTGTCGCGCACATCCAAGATGAATTTCTCATTTTGAGTATATTTCAGGAACTGATTTCTTCCAAGTCAACAGGAGCGAATTGGAATGTACAAAGGAGGCTCATTATGTGAGGAATGAATGACTACCACGAAGCCGTTCAGAATTGATTATTCTTCGGAATTTTCGAGACTCGACCTATCACCAGAAATCACCAGAAGCAAATCTGAAAGGATTTTGGAGGATCATGCCAGATGGAGTTAATGACTAGCAGTGATCAGTAATTACTGTTGAATTTTTGTAATTTTCATGAACCCATCTCTACCAAAGGATCAGGAGAGAATCCGAATGGCTTTTCGAGGAAGCGTGCATGAGACATCAATGGCTACATCTGATTCGTATTGAAGGGCTCATTTTTAGCAATTTACACTACCCGTCTCTACCAAGTGACCAGCAGAGTATCTAAAAGGTCTTGGAGGATGATTCCATGAGGTACTAATTATATGCAGTGATCAGTAATAAATGTTTGATTTTTTAGTAATTTTCATGAACCAATCTCTACAAAGTCAGGAGGCGAGAATCTGGATTGCCGGAGTCTTTACCACGAGGTGCTTGTAAAGAATGATTTTCGTTCTTTGAGTAATTTGCACAAACCGATCTGTTCCAACGCACCAAGAGAGAATGCAATTGTTTTTCCGGTGGATGATTCCATGGGAAATTCATCAGAAGACGGGTGAGGAAGCAATTTTCTCTTTCCTACTAATTTTCACAAGCCGATTTTATTCACAATCACCAGGAGTTAATTATCAAAGGATTTGGGAGGATGATTCCAAGTGTCATTAATAACTAACATTGATCAGGAAGAACTGTCTCATTTGGAGTAATTTTCATCAAATCATGAACTGATAGCTACCAAATCCCAAGAAGCGAATCTGAAAGGCTTTTGGGGGGTGATTCCATTTGTCACTGATTTATTGCATTTAACAGTTATAACTTTCTCATTTTTAGCAATTTTCACGATCAATCGCCACCAAATGCTGAAGAGAGAATAGACTTGTGTTTTGGTGGATGTTTCCATGAGAAATAGATCAGGATACCAGATTAGGCATGTCTTTCTCATCTGGAGTAATTTTCACGAACTGCTCTGTACCATAGGACGAGAAGTGACTCCTCGGGTCTTTCAGGAAGATTTCTTCTCCAATTTATCTGTCGCGCACATCCAAGATGAATTTCTCATTTTGAGTATATTTCAGGAACTGATTTCTTCCAAGTCAACAGGAGCGAATTGGAATGTACAAAGGAGGCTCATTATGTGAGGAATGAATGACTACCACGAAGCCGTTCAGAATTGATTATTTTTCGGAATTTTCGAGACTCGACCTATCACCAGAAATCACCAGAAGCAAATCTGAAAGGATTTTGGAGGATCATGCCAGATGGAGTTAATGACTAGCAGTGATCAGTAATTACTGTTGAATTTTTGTAATTTTCATGAACCCATCTCTACCAAAGGATCAGGAGAGAATCCGAATGGCTTTTCGAGGAAGCGTGCATGAGACATCAATGGCTACATCTGATTCGTATTGAAGGGCTCATTTTTAGCAATTTACACTACCCGTCTCTACCAAGTGACCAGCAGAGTATCTAAAAGGTCTTGGAGGATGATTCCATGAGGTACTAATTATATGCAGTGATCAGTAATAAATGTTTGATTTTTTAGTAATTTTCATGAACCAATCTCTACAAATTCAGGAGGCGAGAATCTGGATTGCCGGAGTCTTTACCACGAGGTGCTTGTAAAGAATGATTTTCGTTCTTTGAGTAATTTGCACAAACAGATCTGTTCCAACGCACCAAGAGAGAATGCAATTGTTTTTCCGGTGGATGATTCCATGGGAAATTCATCAGAAGACGGGTGAGGAAGCAATTTTCTCTTTCCTACTAATTTTCACAAGCCGATTTTATTCACAATCACCAGGAGTTAATTATCAAAGGATTTGGGAGGATGATTCCAAGTGTCATTAATAACTAACATTGATCAGGAAGAACTGTCTCATTTGGAGTAATTTTCATCAAATCATGAACTGATAGCTACCAAATCCCAAGAAGCGAATCTGAAAGGCTTTTGGGGGATGATTCCATTTGTCACTGATTTATTGCATTTAACAGTTATAACTTTCTCATTTTTAGCAATTTTCACGATCAATCGCCACCAAATGCTGAAGAGAGAATAGACTTGTGTTTTGGTGGATGTTTCCATGAGAAATAGATCAGGATACCAGATTAGGCATGTCTTTCTCATCTGGAGTAATTTTCACGAACTGCTCTGTACCATAGGACGAGAAGTGACTCCTCGGGTCTTTCAGGAAGATTTCTTCTCCAATTTATCTGTCGCGCACATCCAAGATGAATTTCTCATTTTGAGTATATTTCAGGAACTGATTTCTTCCAAGTCAACAGGAGCGAATTGGAATGTACAAAGGAGGCTCATTATGTGAGGAATGAATGACTACCACGAAGCCGTTCAGAATTGATTATTTTTCGGAATTTTCGAGACTCGACCTATCACCAGAAATCACCAGAAGCAAATCTGAAAGGATTTTGGAGGATCATGCCAGATGGAGTTAATGACTAGCAGTGATCAGTAATTACTGTTGAATTTTTGTAATTTTCATGAACCCATCTCTACCAAAGGATCAGGAGAGAATCCGAATGGCTTTTCGAGGAAGCGTGCATGAGACATCAATGGCTACATCTGATTCGTATTGAAGGGCTCATTTTTAGCAATTTACACTACCCGTCTCTACCAAGTGACCAGCAGAGTATCTAAAAGGTCTTGGAGGATGATTCCATGAGGTACTAATTATATGCAGTGATCAGTAATAAATGTTTGATTTTTTAGTAATTTTCATGAACCAATCTCTACAAAGTCAGGAGGCGAGAATCTGGATTGCCGGAGTCTTTACCACGAGGTGCTTGTAAAGAATGATTTTCGTTCTTTGAGTAATTTGCACAAACCGATCTGTTCCAACGCACCAAGAGAGAATGCAATTGTTTTTCCGGTGGATGATTCCATGGGAAATTCATCAGAAGACGGGTGAGGAAGCAATTTTCTCTTTCCTACTAATTTTCACAAGCCGATTTTATTCACAATCACCAGGAGTTAATTATCAAAGGATTTGGGAGGATGATTCCAAGTGTCATTAATAACTAACATTGATCAGGAAGAACTGTCTCATTTGGAGTAATTTTCATCAAATCATGAACTGATAGCTACCAAATCCCAAGAAGCGAATCTGAAAGGCTTTTGGGGGGTGATTCCATTTGTCACTGATTTTTAACATTTAACAGTTATAACTTTCTCATTTTTAGCAATTTTCACGATCAATCGCCACCAAATGCTGAAGAGAGAATAGACTTGTGTTTTGGTGGATGTTTCCATGAGAAATAGATCAGGATACCAGATTAGGCATGTCTTTCTCATCTGGAGTAATTTTCACGAACTGCTCTGTACCATAGGACGAGAAGTGACTCCTCGGGTCTTTCAGGAAGATTTCTTCTCCAATTTATCTGTCGCGCACATCCAAGATGAATTTCTCATTTTGAGTATATTTCAGGAACTGATTTCTTCCAAGTCAACAGGAGCGAATTGGAATGTACAAAGGAGGCTCATTATGTGAGGAATGAATGACTACCACGAAGCCGTTCAGAATTGATTATTTTTCGGAATTTTCGAGACTCGACCTATCACCAGAAATCACCAGAAGCAAATCTGAAAGGATTTTGGAGGATCATGCCAGATGGAGTTAATGACTAGCAGTGATCAGTAATTACTGTTGAATTTTTGTAATTTTCATGAACCCATCTCTACCAAAGGATCAGGAGAGAATCCGAATGGCTTTTCGAGGAAGCGTGCATGAGACATCAATGGCTACATCTGATTCGTATTGAAGGGCTCATTTTTAGCAATTTACACTACCCGTCTCTACCAAGTGACCAGCAGAGTATCTAAAAGGTCTTGGAGGATGATTCCATGAGGTACTAATTATATGCAGTGATCAGTAATAAATGTTTGATTTTTTAGTAATTTTCATGAACCAATCTCTACAAAGTCAGGAGGCGAGAATCTGGATTGCCGGAGTCTTTACCACGAGGTGCTTGTAAAGAATGATTTTCGTTCTTTGAGTAATTTGCACAAACCGATCTGTTCCAACGCACCAAGAGAGAATGCAATTGTTTTTCCGGTGGATGATTCCATGGGAAATTCATCAGAAGACGGGTGAGGAAGCAATTTTCTCTTTCCTACTAATTTTCACAAGCCGATTTTATTCACAATCACCAGGAGTTAATTATCAAAGGATTTGGGAGGATGATTCCAAGTGTCATTAATAACTAACATTGATCAGGAAGAACTGTCTCATTTGGAGTAATTTTCATCAAATCATGAACTGATAGCTACCAAATCCCAAGAAGCGAATCTGAAAGGCTTTTGGGGGATGATTCCATTTGTCACTGATTTATTGCATTTAACAGTTATAACTTTCTCATTTTTAGCAATTTTCACGATCAATCGCCACCAAATGCTGAAGAGAGAATAGACTTGTGTTTTGGTGGATGTTTCCATGAGAAATAGATCAGGATACCAGATTAGGCATGTCTTTCTCATCTGGAGTAATTTTCACGAACTGCTCTGTACCATAGGACGAGAAGTGACTCCTCGGGTCTTTCAGGAAGATTTCTTCTCCAATTTATCTGTCGCGCACATCCAAGATGAATTTCTCATTTTGAGTATATTTCAGGAACTGATTTCTTCCAAGTCAACAGGAGCGAATTGGAATGTACAAAGGAGGCTCATTATGTGAGGAATGAATGACTACCACGAAGCCGTTCAGAATTGATTATTTTTCGGAATTTTCGAGACTCGACCTATCACCAGAAATCACCAGAAGCAAATCTGAAAGGATTTTGGAGGATCATGCCAGATGGAGTTAATGACTAGCAGTGATCAGTAATTACTGTTGAATTTTTGTAATTTTCATGAACCCATCTCTACCAAAGGATCAGGAGAGAATCCGAATGGCTTTTCGAGGAAGCGTGCATGAGACATCAATGGCTACATCTGATTCGTATTGAAGGGCTCATTTTTAGCAATTTACACTACCCGTCTCTACCAAGTGACCAGCAGAGTATCTAAAAGGTCTTGGAGGATGATTCCATGAGGTACTAATTATATGCAGTGATCAGTAATAAATGTTTGATTTTTTAGTAATTTTCATGAACCAATCTCTACAAAGTCAGGAGGCGAGAATCTGGATTGCCGGAGTCTTTACCACGAGGTGCTTGTAAAGAATGATTTTCGTTCTTTGAGTAATTTGCACAAACCGATCTGTTCCAACGCACCAAGAGAGAATGCAATTGTTTTTCCGGTGGATGATTCCATGGGAAATTCATCAGAAGACGGGTGAGGAAGCAATTTTCTCTTTCCTACTAATTTTCACAAGCCGATTTTATTCACAATCACCAGGAGTTAATTATCAAAGGATTTGGGAGGATGATTCCAAGTGTCATTAATAACTAACATTGATCAGGAAGAACTGTCTCATTTGGAGTAATTTTCATCAAATCATGAACTGATAGCTACCAAATCCCAAGAAGCGAATCTGAAAGGCTTTTGGGGGGTGATTCCATTTGTCACTGATTTATTGCATTTAACAGTTATAACTTTCTCATTTTTAGCAATTTTCACGATCAATCGCCACCAAATGCTGAAGAGAGAATAGACTTGTGTTTTGGTGGATGTTTCCATGAGAAATAGATCAGGATACCAGATTAGGCATGTCTTTCTCATCTGGAGCAATTTTCACGAACTGCTCTGTACCATAGGACGAGAAGTGACTCCTCGGGTCTTTCAGCAAGATTTCTTCTCCAATTTATCTGTCGCGCACATCCAAGATGAATTTCTCATTTTGAGTATATTTCAGGAACTGATTTCTTCCAAGTCAACAGGAGCGAATTGGAATGTACAAAGGAGGCTCATTATGTGAGGAATGAATGACTACCACGAAGCCGTTCAGAATTGATTATTTTTCGGAATTTTCGAGACTCGACCTATCACCAGAAATCACCAGAAGCAAATCTGAAAGGATTTTGGAGGATCATGCCAGATGGAGTTAATGACTAGCAGTGATCAGTAATTACTGTTGAATTTTTGTAATTTTCATGACCCATCTCTACCAAAGGATCAGGAGAGAATCCGAATGGCTTTTCGAGGAAGCGTGCATGAGACATCAATGGCTACATCTGATTCGTATTGAAGGGCTCATTTTTAGCAATTTACACTACCCGTCTCTACCAAGTGACCAGCAGAGTATCTAAAAGGTCTTGGAGGATGATTCCATGAGGTACTAATTATATGCAGTGATCAGTAATAAATGTTTGATTTTTTAGTAATTTTCATGAACCAATCTCTACAAAGTCAGGAGGCGAGAATCTGGATTGCCGGAGTCTTTACCACGAGGTGCTTGTAAAGAATGATTTTCGTTCTTTGAGTAATTTGCACAAACCGATCTGTTCCAACGCACCAAGAGAGAATGCAATTGTTTTTCCGGTGGATGATTCCATGGGAAATTCATCAGAAGACGGGTGAGGAAGCAATTTTCTCTTTCCTACTAATTTTCACAAGCCGATTTTATTCACAATCACCAGGAGTTAATTATCAAAGGATTTGGGAGGATGATTCCAAGTGTCATTAATAACTAACATTGATCAGGAAGAACTGTCTCATTTGGAGTAATTTTCATCAAATCATGAACTGATAGCTACCAAATCCCAAGAAGCGAATCTGAAAGGCTTTTGGGGGATGATTCCATTTGTCACTGATTTATTGCATTTAACAGTTATAACTTTCTCATTTTTAGCAATTTTCACGATCAATCGCCACCAAATGCTGAAGAGAGAATAGACTTGTGTTTTGGTGGATGTTTCCATGAGAAATAGATCAGGATACCAGATTAGGCATGTCTTTCTCATCTGGAGTAATTTTCACGAACTGCTCTGTACCATAGGACGAGAAGTGACTCCTCGGGTCTTTCAGGAAGATTTCTTCTCCAATTTATCTGTCGCGCACATCCAAGATGAATTTCTCATTTTGAGTATATTTCAGGAACTGATTTCTTCCAAGTCAACAGGAGCGAATTGGAATGTACAAAGGAGGCTCATTATGTGAGGAATGAATGACTACCACGAAGCCGTTCAGAATTGATTATTCTTCGGAATTTTCGAGACTCGACCTATCACCAGAAATCACCAGAAGCAAATCTGAAAGGATTTTGGAGGATCATGCCAGATGGAGTTAATGACTAGCAGTGATCAGTAATTACTGTTGAATTTTTGTAATTTTCATGAACCCATCTCTACCAAAGGATCAGGAGAGAATCCGAATGGCTTTTCGAGGAAGCGTGCATGAGACATCAATGGCTACATCTGATTCGTATTGAAGGGCTCATTTTTAGCAATTTACACTACCCGTCTCTACCAAGTGACCAGCAGAGTATCTAAAAGGTCTTGGAGGATGATTCCATGAGGTACTAATTATATGCAGTGATCAGTAATAAATGTTTGATTTTTTAGTAATTTTCATGAACCAATCTCTACAAAGTCAGGAGGCGAGAATCTGGATTGCCGGAGTCTTTACCACGAGGTGCTTGTAAAGAATGATTTTCGTTCTTTGAGTAATTTGCACAAACCGATCTGTTCCAACGCACCAAGAGAGAATGCAATTGTTTTTCCGGTGGATGATTCCATGGGAAATTCATCAGAAGACGGGTGAGGAAGCAATTTTCTCTTTCCTACTAATTTTCACAAGCCGATTTTATTCACAATCACCAGGAGTTAATTATCAAAGGATTTGGGAGGATGATTCCAAGTGTCATTAATAACTAACATTGATCAGGAAGAACTGTCTCATTTGGAGTAATTTTCATCAAATCATGAACTGATAGCTACCAAATCCCAAGAAGCGAATCTGAAAGGCTTTTGGGGGGTGATTCCATTTGTCACTGATTTATTGCATTTAACAGTTATAACTTTCTCATTTTTAGCAATTTTCACGATCAATCGCCACCAAATGCTGAAGAGAGAATAGACTTGTGTTTTGGTGGATGTTTCCATGAGAAATAGATCAGGATACCAGATTAGGCATGTCTTTCTCATCTGGAGTAATTTTCACGAACTGCTCTGTACCATAGGACGAGAAGTGACTCCTCGGGTCTTTCAGCAAGATTTCTTCTCCAATTTATCTGTCGCGCACATCCAAGATGAATTTCTCATTTTGAGTATATTTCAGGAACTGATTTCTTCCAAGTCAACAGGAGCGAATTGGAATGTACAAAGGAGGCTCATTATGTGAGGAATGAATGACTACCACGAAGCCGTTCAGAATTGATTATTTTTCGGAATTTTCGAGACTCGACCTATCACCAGAAATCACCAGAAGCAAATCTGAAAGGATTTTGGAGGATCATGCCAGATGGAGTTAATGACTAGCAGTGATCAGTAATTACTGTTGAATTTTTGTAATTTTCATGAACCCATCTCTACCAAAGGATCAGGAGAGAATCCGAATGGCTTTTCGAGGAAGCGTGCATGAGACATCAATGGCTACATCTGATTCGTATTGAAGGGCTCATTTTTAGCAATTTACACTACCCGTCTCTACCAAGTGACCAGCAGAGTATCTAAAAGGTCTTGGAGGATGATTCCATGAGGTACTAATTATATGCAGTGATCAGTAATAAATGTTTGATTTTTTAGTAATTTTCATGAACCAATCTCTACAAATTCAGGAGGCGAGAATCTGGATTGCCGGAGTCTTTACCACGAGGTGCTTGTAAAGAATGATTTTCGTTCTTTGAGTAATTTGCACAAACAGATCTGTTCCAACGCACCAAGAGAGAATGCAATTGTTTTTCCGGTGGATGATTCCATGGGAAATTCATCAGAAGACGGGTGAGGAAGCAATTTTCTCTTTCCTACTAATTTTCACAAGCCGATTTTATTCACAATCACCAGGAGTTAATTATCAAAGGATTTGGGAGGATGATTCCAAGTGTCATTAATAACTAACATTGATCAGGAAGAACTGTCTCATTTGGAGTAATTTTCATCAAATCATGAACTGATAGCTACCAAATCCCAAGAAGCGAATCTGAAAGGCTTTTGGGGGATGATTCCATTTGTCACTGATTTATTGCATTTAACAGTTATAACTTTCTCATTTTTAGCAATTTTCACGATCAATCGCCACCAAATGCTGAAGAGAGAATAGACTTGTGTTTTGGTGGATGTTTCCATGAGAAATAGATCAGGATACCAGATTAGGCATGTCTTTCTCATCTGGAGTAATTTTCACGAACTGCTCTGTACCATAGGACGAGAAGTGACTCCTCGGGTCTTTCAGGAAGATTTCTTCTCCAATTTATCTGTCGCGCACATCCAAGATGAATTTCTCATTTTGAGTATATTTCAGGAACTGATTTCTTCCAAGTCAACAGGAGCGAATTGGAATGTACAAAGGAGGCTCATTATGTGAGGAATGAATGACTACCACGAAGCCGTTCAGAATTGATTATTTTTCGGAATTTTCGAGACTCGACCTATCACCAGAAATCACCAGAAGCAAATCTGAAAGGATTTTGGAGGATCATGCCAGATGGAGTTAATGACTAGCAGTGATCAGTAATTACTGTTGAATTTTTGTAATTTTCATGAACCCATCTCTACCAAAGGATCAGGAGAGAATCCGAATGGCTTTTCGAGGAAGCGTGCATGAGACATCAATGGCTACATCTGATTCGTATTGAAGGGCTCATTTTTAGCAATTTACACTACCCGTCTCTACCAAGTGACCAGCAGAGTATCTAAAAGGTCTTGGAGGATGATTCCATGAGGTACTAATTATATGCAGTGATCAGTAATAAATGTTTGATTTTTTAGTAATTTTCATGAACCAATCTCTACAAAGTCAGGAGGCGAGAATCTGGATTGCCGGAGTCTTTACCACGAGGTGCTTGTAAAGAATGATTTTCGTTCTTTGAGTAATTTGCACAAACCGATCTGTTCCAACGCACCAAGAGAGAATGCAATTGTTTTTCCGGTGGATGATTCCATGGGAAATTCATCAGAAGACGGGTGAGGAAGCAATTTTCTCTTTCCTACTAATTTTCACAAGCCGATTTTATTCACAATCACCAGGAGTTAATTATCAAAGGATTTGGGAGGATGATTCCAAGTGTCATTAATAACTAACATTGATCAGGAAGAACTGTCTCATTTGGAGTAATTTTCATCAAATCATGAACTGATAGCTACCAAATCCCAAGAAGCGAATCTGAAAGGCTTTTGGGGGGTGATTCCATTTGTCACTGATTTTTAACATTTAACAGTTATAACTTTCTCATTTTTAGCAATTTTCACGATCAATCGCCACCAAATGCTGAAGAGAGAATAGACTTGTGTTTTGGTGGATGTTTCCATGAGAAATAGATCAGGATACCAGATTAGGCATGTCTTTCTCATCTGGAGTAATTTTCACGAACTGCTCTGTACCATAGGACGAGAAGTGACTCCTCGGGTCTTTCAGGAAGATTTCTTCTCCAATTTATCTGTCGCGCACATCCAAGATGAATTTCTCATTTTGAGTATATTTCAGGAACTGATTTCTTCCAAGTCAACAGGAGCGAATTGGAATGTACAAAGGAGGCTCATTATGTGAGGAATGAATGACTACCACGAAGCCGTTCAGAATTGATTATTTTTCGGAATTTTCGAGACTCGACCTATCACCAGAAATCACCAGAAGCAAATCTGAAAGGATTTTGGAGGATCATGCCAGATGGAGTTAATGACTAGCAGTGATCAGTAATTACTGTTGAATTTTTGTAATTTTCATGAACCCATCTCTACCAAAGGATCAGGAGAGAATCCGAATGGCTTTTCGAGGAAGCGTGCATGAGACATCAATGGCTACATCTGATTCGTATTGAAGGGCTCATTTTTAGCAATTTACACTACCCGTCTCTACCAAGTGACCAGCAGAGTATCTAAAAGGTCTTGGAGGATGATTCCATGAGGTACTAATTATATGCAGTGATCAGTAATAAATGTTTGATTTTTTAGTAATTTTCATGAACCAATCTCTACAAAGTCAGGAGGCGAGAATCTGGATTGCCGGAGTCTTTACCACGAGGTGCTTGTAAAGAATGATTTTCGTTCTTTGAGTAATTTGCACAAACCGATCTGTTCCAACGCACCAAGAGAGAATGCAATTGTTTTTCCGGTGGATGATTCCATGGGAAATTCATCAGAAGACGGGTGAGGAAGCAATTTTCTCTTTCCTACTAATTTTCACAAGCCGATTTTATTCACAATCACCAGGAGTTAATTATCAAAGGATTTGGGAGGATGATTCCAAGTGTCATTAATAACTAACATTGATCAGGAAGAACTGTCTCATTTGGAGTAATTTTCATCAAATCATGAACTGATAGCTACCAAATCCCAAGAAGCGAATCTGAAAGGCTTTTGGGGGGTGATTCCATTTGTCACTGATTTTTAACATTTAACAGTTATAACTTTCTCATTTTTAGCAATTTTCACGATCAATCGCCACCAAATGCTGAAGAGAGAATAGACTTGTGTTTTGGTGGATGTTTCCATGAGAAATAGATCAGGATACCAGATTAGGCATGTCTTTCTCATCTGGAGTAATTTTCACGAACTGCTCTGTACCATAGGACGAGAAGTGACTCCTCGGGTCTTTCAGGAAGATTTCTTCTCCAATTTATCTGTCGCGCACATCCAAGATGAATTTCTCATTTTGAGTATATTTCAGGAACTGATTTCTTCCAAGTCAACAGGAGCGAATTGGAATGTACAAAGGAGGCTCATTATGTGAGGAATGAATGACTACCACGAAGCCGTTCAGAATTGATTATTCTTCGGAATTTTCGAGACTCGACCTATCACCAGAAATCACCAGAAGCAAATCTGAAAGGATTTTGGAGGATCATGCCAGATGGAGTTAATGACTAGCAGTGATCAGTAATTACTGTTGAATTTTTGTAATTTTCATGAACCCATCTCTACCAAAGGATCAGGAGAGAATCCGAATGGCTTTTCGAGGAAGCGTGCATGAGACATCAATGGCTACATCTGATTCGTATTGAAGGGCTCATTTTTAGCAATTTACACTACCCGTCTCTACCAAGTGACCAGCAGAGTATCTAAAAGGTCTTGGAGGATGATTCCATGAGGTACTAATTATATGCAGTGATCAGTAATAAATGTTTGATTTTTTAGTAATTTTCATGAACCGATCTCTACAAAGTCAGGAGGCGAGAATCTGGATTGCCGGAGTCTTTACCACGAGGTGCTTGTAAAGAATGATTTTCGTTCTTTGAGTAATTTGCACAAACCGATCTGTTCCAACGCACCAAGAGAGAATGCAATTGTTTTTCCGGTGGATGATTCCATGGGAAATTCATCAGAAGACGGGTGAGGAAGCAATTTTCTCTTTCCTACTAATTTTCACAAGCCGATTTTATTCACAATCACCAGGAGTTAATTATCAAAGGATTTGGGAGGATGATTCCAAGTGTCATTAATAACTAACATTGATCAGGAAGAACTGTCTCATTTGGAGTAATTTTCATCAAATCATGAACTGATAGCTACCAAATCCCAAGAAGCGAATCTGAAAGGCTTTTGGGGGATGATTCCATTTGTCACTGATTTATTGCATTTAACAGTTATAACTTTCTCATTTTTAGCAATTTTCACGATCAATCGCCACCAAATGCTGAAGAGAGAATAGACTTGTGTTTTGGTGGATGTTTCCATGAGAAATAGATCAGGATACCAGATTAGGCATGTCTTTCTCATCTGGAGTAATTTTCACGAACTGCTCTGTACCATAGGACGAGAAGTGACTCCTCGGGTCTTTCAGGAAGATTTCTTCTCCAATTTATCTGTCGCGCACATCCAAGATGAATTTCTCATTTTGAGTATATTTCAGGAACTGATTTCTTCCAAGTCAACAGGAGCGAATTGGAATGTACAAAGGAGGCTCATTATGTGAGGAATGAATGACTACCACGAAGCCGTTCAGAATTGATTATTTTTCGGAATTTTCGAGACTCGACCTATCACCAGAAATCACCAGAAGCAAATCTGAAAGGATTTTGGAGGATCATGCCAGATGGAGTTAATGACTAGCAGTGATCAGTAATTACTGTTGAATTTTTGTAATTTTCATGAACCCATCTCTACCAAAGGATCAGGAGAGAATCCGAATGGCTTTTCGAGGAAGCGTGCATGAGACATCAATGGCTACATCTGATTCGTATTGAAGGGCTCATTTTTAGCAATTTACACTACCCGTCTCTACCAAGTGACCAGCAGAGTATCTAAAAGGTCTTGGAGGATGATTCCATGAGGTACTAATTATATGCAGTGATCAGTAATAAATGTTTGATTTTTTAGTAATTTTCATGAACCAATCTCTACAAAGTCAGGAGGCGAGAATCTGGATTGCCGGAGTCTTTACCACGAGGTGCTTGTAAAGAATGATTTTCGTTCTTTGAGTAATTTGCACAAACCGATCTGTTCCAACGCACCAAGAGAGAATGCAATTGTTTTTCCGGTGGATGATTCCATGGGAAATTCATCAGAAGACGGGTGAGGAAGCAATTTTCTCTTTCCTACTAATTTTCACAAGCCGATTTTATTCACAATCACCAGGAGTTAATTATCAAAGGATTTGGGAGGATGATTCCAAGTGTCATTAATAACTAACATTGATCAGGAAGAACTGTCTCATTTGGAGTAATTTTCATCAAATCATGAACTGATAGCTACCAAATCCCAAGAAGCGAATCTGAAAGGCTTTTGGGGGGTGATTCCATTTGTCACTGATTTATTGCATTTAACAGTTATAACTTTCTCATTTTTAGCAATTTTCACGATCAATCGCCACCAAATGCTGAAGAGAGAATAGACTTGTGTTTTGGTGGATGTTTCCATGAGAAATAGATCAGGATACCAGATTAGGCATGTCTTTCTCATCTGGAGTAATTTTCACGAACTGCTCTGTACCATAGGACGAGAAGTGACTCCTCGGGTCTTTCAGCAAGATTTCTTCTCCAATTTATCTGTCGCGCACATCCAAGATGAATTTCTCATTTTGAGTATATTTCAGGAACTGATTTCTTCCAAGTCAACAGGAGCGAATTGGAATGTACAAAGGAGGCTCATTATGTGAGGAATGAATGACTACCACGAAGCCGTTCAGAATTGATTATTTTTCGGAATTTTCGAGACTCGACCTATCACCAGAAATCACCAGAAGCAAATCTGAAAGGATTTTGGAGGATCATGCCAGATGGAGTTAATGACTAGCAGTGATCAGTAATTACTGTTGAATTTTTGTAATTTTCATGACCCATCTCTACCAAAGGATCAGGAGAGAATCCGAATGGCTTTTCGAGGAAGCGTGCATGAGACATCAATGGCTACATCTGATTCGTATTGAAGGGCTCATTTTTAGCAATTTACACTACCCGTCTCTACCAAGTGACCAGCAGAGTATCTAAAAGGTCTTGGAGGATGATTCCATGAGGTACTAATTATATGCAGTGATCAGTAATAAATGTTTGATTTTTTAGTAATTTTCATGAACCAATCTCTACAAAGTCAGGAGGCGAGAATCTGGATTGCCGGAGTCTTTACCACGAGGTGCTTGTAAAGAATGATTTTCGTTCTTTGAGTAATTTGCACAAACCGATCTGTTCCAACGCACCAAGAGAGAATGCAATTGTTTTTCCGGTGGATGATTCCATGGGAAATTCATCAGAAGACGGGTGAGGAAGCAATTTTCTCTTTCCTACTAATTTTCACAAGCCGATTTTATTCACAATCACCAGGAGTTAATTATCAAAGGATTTGGGAGGATGATTCCAAGTGTCATTAATAACTAACATTGATCAGGAAGAACTGTCTCATTTGGAGTAATTTTCATCAAATCATGAACTGATAGCTACCAAATCCCAAGAAGCGAATCTGAAAGGCTTTTGGGGGATGATTCCATTTGTCACTGATTTATTGCATTTAACAGTTATAACTTTCTCATTTTTAGCAATTTTCACGATCAATCGCCACCAAATGCTGAAGAGAGAATAGACTTGTGTTTTGGTGGATGTTTCCATGAGAAATAGATCAGGATACCAGATTAGGCATGTCTTTCTCATCTGGAGTAATTTTCACGAACTGCTCTGTACCATAGGACGAGAAGTGACTCCTCGGGTCTTTCAGGAAGATTTCTTCTCCAATTTATCTGTCGCGCACATCCAAGATGAATTTCTCATTTTGAGTATATTTCAGGAACTGATTTCTTCCAAGTCAACAGGAGCGAATTGGAATGTACAAAGGAGGCTCATTATGTGAGGAATGAATGACTACCACGAAGCCGTTCAGAATTGATTATTCTTCGGAATTTTCGAGACTCGACCTATCACCAGAAATCACCAGAAGCAAATCTGAAAGGATTTTGGAGGATCATGCCAGATGGAGTTAATGACTAGCAGTGATCAGTAATTACTGTTGAATTTTTGTAATTTTCATGAACCCATCTCTACCAAAGGATCAGGAGAGAATCCGAATGGCTTTTCGAGGAAGCGTGCATGAGACATCAATGGCTACATCTGATTCGTATTGAAGGGCTCATTTTTAGCAATTTACACTACCCGTCTCTACCAAGTGACCAGCAGAGTATCTAAAAGGTCTTGGAGGATGATTCCATGAGGTACTAATTATATGCAGTGATCAGTAATAAATGTTTGATTTTTTAGTAATTTTCATGAACCAATCTCTACAAAGTCAGGAGGCGAGAATCTGGATTGCCGGAGTCTTTACCACGAGGTGCTTGTAAAGAATGATTTTCGTTCTTTGAGTAATTTGCACAAACCGATCTGTTCCAACGCACCAAGAGAGAATGCAATTGTTTTTCCGGTGGATGATTCCATGGGAAATTCATCAGAAGACGGGTGAGGAAGCAATTTTCTCTTTCCTACTAATTTTCACAAGCCGATTTTATTCACAATCACCAGGAGTTAATTATCAAAGGATTTGGGAGGATGATTCCAAGTGTCATTAATAACTAACATTGATCAGGAAGAACTGTCTCATTTGGAGTAATTTTCATCAAATCATGAACTGATAGCTACCAAATCCCAAGAAGCGAATCTGAAAGGCTTTTGGGGGGTGATTCCATTTGTCACTGATTTATTGCATTTAACAGTTATAACTTTCTCATTTTTAGCAATTTTCACGATCAATCGCCACCAAATGCTGAAGAGAGAATAGACTTGTGTTTTGGTGGATGTTTCCATGAGAAATAGATCAGGATACCAGATTAGGCATGTCTTTCTCATCTGGAGTAATTTTCACGAACTGCTCTGTACCATAGGACGAGAAGTGACTCCTCGGGTCTTTCAGCAAGATTTCTTCTCCAATTTATCTGTCGCGCACATCCAAGATGAATTTCTCATTTTGAGTATATTTCAGGAACTGATTTCTTCCAAGTCAACAGGAGCGAATTGGAATGTACAAAGGAGGCTCATTATGTGAGGAATGAATGACTACCACGAAGCCGTTCAGAATTGATTATTTTTCGGAATTTTCGAGACTCGACCTATCACCAGAAATCACCAGAAGCAAATCTGAAAGGATTTTGGAGGATCATGCCAGATGGAGTTAATGACTAGCAGTGATCAGTAATTACTGTTGAATTTTTGTAATTTTCATGAACCCATCTCTACCAAAGGATCAGGAGAGAATCCGAATGGCTTTTCGAGGAAGCGTGCATGAGACATCAATGGCTACATCTGATTCGTATTGAAGGGCTCATTTTTAGCAATTTACACTACCCGTCTCTACCAAGTGACCAGCAGAGTATCTAAAAGGTCTTGGAGGATGATTCCATGAGGTACTAATTATATGCAGTGATCAGTAATAAATGTTTGATTTTTTAGTAATTTTCATGAACCAATCTCTACAAATTCAGGAGGCGAGAATCTGGATTGCCGGAGTCTTTACCACGAGGTGCTTGTAAAGAATGATTTTCGTTCTTTGAGTAATTTGCACAAACAGATCTGTTCCAACGCACCAAGAGAGAATGCAATTGTTTTTCCGGTGGATGATTCCATGGGAAATTCATCAGAAGACGGGTGAGGAAGCAATTTTCTCTTTCCTACTAATTTTCACAAGCCGATTTTATTCACAATCACCAGGAGTTAATTATCAAAGGATTTGGGAGGATGATTCCAAGTGTCATTAATAACTAACATTGATCAGGAAGAACTGTCTCATTTGGAGTAATTTTCATCAAATCATGAACTGATAGCTACCAAATCCCAAGAAGCGAATCTGAAAGGCTTTTGGGGGATGATTCCATTTGTCACTGATTTATTGCATTTAACAGTTATAACTTTCTCATTTTTAGCAATTTTCACGATCAATCGCCACCAAATGCTGAAGAGAGAATAGACTTGTGTTTTGGTGGATGTTTCCATGAGAAATAGATCAGGATACCAGATTAGGCATGTCTTTCTCATCTGGAGTAATTTTCACGAACTGCTCTGTACCATAGGACGAGAAGTGACTCCTCGGGTCTTTCAGGAAGATTTCTTCTCCAATTTATCTGTCGCGCACATCCAAGATGAATTTCTCATTTTGAGTATATTTCAGGAACTGATTTCTTCCAAGTCAACAGGAGCGAATTGGAATGTACAAAGGAGGCTCATTATGTGAGGAATGAATGACTACCACGAAGCCGTTCAGAATTGATTATTTTTCGGAATTTTCGAGACTCGACCTATCACCAGAAATCACCAGAAGCAAATCTGAAAGGATTTTGGAGGATCATGCCAGATGGAGTTAATGACTAGCAGTGATCAGTAATTACTGTTGAATTTTTGTAATTTTCATGAACCCATCTCTACCAAAGGATCAGGAGAGAATCCGAATGGCTTTTCGAGGAAGCGTGCATGAGACATCAATGGCTACATCTGATTCGTATTGAAGGGCTCATTTTTAGCAATTTACACTACCCGTCTCTACCAAGTGACCAGCAGAGTATCTAAAAGGTCTTGGAGGATGATTCCATGAGGTACTAATTATATGCAGTGATCAGTAATAAATGTTTGATTTTTTAGTAATTTTCATGAACCAATCTCTACAAAGTCAGGAGGCGAGAATCTGGATTGCCGGAGTCTTTACCACGAGGTGCTTGTAAAGAATGATTTTCGTTCTTTGAGTAATTTGCACAAACCGATCTGTTCCAACGCACCAAGAGAGAATGCAATTGTTTTTCCGGTGGATGATTCCATGGGAAATTCATCAGAAGACGGGTGAGGAAGCAATTTTCTCTTTCCTACTAATTTTCACAAGCCGATTTTATTCACAATCACCAGGAGTTAATTATCAAAGGATTTGGGAGGATGATTCCAAGTGTCATTAATAACTAACATTGATCAGGAAGAACTGTCTCATTTGGAGTAATTTTCATCAAATCATGAACTGATAGCTACCAAATCCCAAGAAGCGAATCTGAAAGGCTTTTGGGGGGTGATTCCATTTGTCACTGATTTTTAACATTTAACAGTTATAACTTTCTCATTTTTAGCAATTTTCACGATCAATCGCCACCAAATGCTGAAGAGAGAATAGACTTGTGTTTTGGTGGATGTTTCCATGAGAAATAGATCAGGATACCAGATTAGGCATGTCTTTCTCATCTGGAGTAATTTTCACGAACTGCTCTGTACCATAGGACGAGAAGTGACTCCTCGGGTCTTTCAGGAAGATTTCTTCTCCAATTTATCTGTCGCGCACATCCAAGATGAATTTCTCATTTTGAGTATATTTCAGGAACTGATTTCTTCCAAGTCAACAGGAGCGAATTGGAATGTACAAAGGAGGCTCATTATGTGAGGAATGAATGACTACCACGAAGCCGTTCAGAATTGATTATTCTTCGGAATTTTCGAGACTCGACCTATCACCAGAAATCACCAGAAGCAAATCTGAAAGGATTTTGGAGGATCATGCCAGATGGAGTTAATGACTAGCAGTGATCAGTAATTACTGTTGAATTTTTGTAATTTTCATGAACCCATCTCTACCAAAGGATCAGGAGAGAATCCGAATGGCTTTTCGAGGAAGCGTGCATGAGACATCAATGGCTACATCTGATTCGTATTGAAGGGCTCATTTTTAGCAATTTACACTACCCGTCTCTACCAAGTGACCAGCAGAGTATCTAAAAGGTCTTGGAGGATGATTCCATGAGGTACTAATTATATGCAGTGATCAGTAATAAATGTTTGATTTTTTAGTAATTTTCATGAACCAATCTCTACAAAGTCAGGAGGCGAGAATCTGGATTGCCGGAGTCTTTACCACGAGGTGCTTGTAAAGAATGATTTTCGTTCTTTGAGTAATTTGCACAAACCGATCTGTTCCAACGCACCAAGAGAGAATGCAATTGTTTTTCCGGTGGATGATTCCATGGGAAATTCATCAGAAGACGGGTGAGGAAGCAATTTTCTCTTTCCTACTAATTTTCACAAGCCGATTTTATTCACAATCACCAGGAGTTAATTATCAAAGGATTTGGGAGGATGATTCCAAGTGTCATTAATAACTAACATTGATCAGGAAGAACTGTCTCATTTGGAGTAATTTTCATCAAATCATGAACTGATAGCTACCAAATCCCAAGAAGCGAATCTGAAAGGCTTTTGGGGGATGATTCCATTTGTCACTGATTTATTGCATTTAACAGTTATAACTTTCTCATTTTTAGCAATTTTCACGATCAATCGCCACCAAATGCTGAAGAGAGAATAGACTTGTGTTTTGGTGGATGTTTCCATGAGAAATAGATCAGGATACCAGATTAGGCATGTCTTTCTCATCTGGAGTAATTTTCACGAACTGCTCTGTACCATAGGACGAGAAGTGACTCCTCGGGTCTTTCAGGAAGATTTCTTCTCCAATTTATCTGTCGCGCACATCCAAGATGAATTTCTCATTTTGAGTATATTTCAGGAACTGATTTCTTCCAAGTCAACAGGAGCGAATTGGAATGTACAAAGGAGGCTCATTATGTGAGGAATGAATGACTACCACGAAGCCGTTCAGAATTGATTATTTTTCGGAATTTTCGAGACTCGACCTATCACCAGAAATCACCAGAAGCAAATCTGAAAGGATTTTGGAGGATCATGCCAGATGGAGTTAATGACTAGCAGTGATCAGTAATTACTGTTGAATTTTTGTAATTTTCATGAACCCATCTCTACCAAAGGATCAGGAGAGAATCCGAATGGCTTTTCGAGGAAGCGTGCATGAGACATCAATGGCTACATCTGATTCGTATTGAAGGGCTCATTTTTAGCAATTTACACTACCCGTCTCTACCAAGTGACCAGCAGAGTATCTAAAAGGTCTTGGAGGATGATTCCATGAGGTACTAATTATATGCAGTGATCAGTAATAAATGTTTGATTTTTTAGTAATTTTCATGAACCAATCTCTACAAAGTCAGGAGGCGAGAATCTGGATTGCCGGAGTCTTTACCACGAGGTGCTTGTAAAGAATGATTTTCGTTCTTTGAGTAATTTGCACAAACCGATCTGTTCCAACGCACCAAGAGAGAATGCAATTGTTTTTCCGGTGGATGATTCCATGGGAAATTCATCAGAAGACGGGTGAGGAAGCAATTTTCTCTTTCCTACTAATTTTCACAAGCCGATTTTATTCACAATCACCAGGAGTTAATTATCAAAGGATTTGGGAGGATGATTCCAAGTGTCATTAATAACTAATATTGATCAGGAAGAACTGTCTCATTTGGAGTAATTTTCATCAAATCATGAACTGATAGCTACCAAATCCCAAGAAGCGAATCTGAAAGGCTTTTGGGGGGTGATTCCATTTGTCACTGATTTTTAACATTTAACAGTTATAACTTTCTCATTTTTAGCAATTTTCACGATCAATCGCCACCAAATGCTGAAGAGAGAATAGACTTGTGTTTTGGTGGATGTTTCCATGAGAAATAGATCAGGATACCAGATTAGGCATGTCTTTCTCATCTGGAGTAATTTTCACGAACTGCTCTGTACCATAGGACGAGAAGTGACTCCTCGGGTCTTTCAGGAAGATTTCTTCTCCAATTTATCTGTCGCGCACATCCAAGATGAATTTCTCATTTTGAGTATATTTCAGGAACTGATTTCTTCCAAGTCAACAGGAGCGAATTGGAATGTACAAAGGAGGCTCATTATGTGAGGAATGAATGACTACCACGAAGCCGTTCAGAATTGATTATTTTTCGGAATTTTCGAGACTCGACCTATCACCAGAAATCACCAGAAGCAAATCTGAAAGGATTTTGGAGGATCATGCCAGATGGAGTTAATGACTAGCAGTGATCAGTAATTACTGTTGAATTTTTGTAATTTTCATGAACCCATCTCTACCAAAGGATCAGGAGAGAATCCGAATGGCTTTTCGAGGAAGCGTGCATGAGACATCAATGGCTACATCTGATTCGTATTGAAGGGCTCATTTTTAGCAATTTACACTACCCGTCTCTACCAAGTGACCAGCAGAGTATCTAAAAGGTCTTGGAGGATGATTCCATGAGGTACTAATTATATGCAGTGATCAGTAATAAATGTTTGATTTTTTAGTAATTTTCATGAACCAATCTCTACAAAGTCAGGAGGCGAGAATCTGGATTGCCGGAGTCTTTACCACGAGGTGCTTGTAAAGAATGATTTTCGTTCTTTGAGTAATTTGCACAAACCGATCTGTTCCAACGCACCAAGAGAGAATGCAATTGTTTTTCCGGTGGATGATTCCATGGGAAATTCATCAGAAGACGGGTGAGGAAGCAATTTTCTCTTTCCTACTAATTTTCACAAGCCGATTTTATTCACAATCACCAGGAGTTAATTATCAAAGGATTTGGGAGGATGATTCCAAGTGTCATTAATAACTAACATTGATCAGGAAGAACTGTCTCATTTGGAGTAATTTTCATCAAATCATGAACTGATAGCTACCAAATCCCAAGAAGCGAATCTGAAAGGCTTTTGGGGGGTGATTCCATTTGTCACTGATTTTTAACATTTAACAGTTATAACTTTCTCATTTTTAGCAATTTTCACGATCAATCGCCACCAAATGCTGAAGAGAGAATAGACTTGTGTTTTGGTGGATGTTTCCATGAGAAATAGATCAGGATACCAGATTAGGCATGTCTTTCTCATCTGGAGTAATTTTCACGAACTGCTCTGTACCATAGGACGAGAAGTGACTCCTCGGGTCTTTCAGGAAGATTTCTTCTCCAATTTATCTGTCGCGCACATCCAAGATGAATTTCTCATTTTGAGTATATTTCAGGAACTGATTTCTTCCAAGTCAACAGGAGCGAATTGGAATGTACAAAGGAGGCTCATTATGTGAGGAATGAATGACTACCACGAAGCCGTTCAGAATTGATTATTCTTCGGAATTTTCGAGACTCGACCTATCACCAGAAATCACCAGAAGCAAATCTGAAAGGATTTTGGAGGATCATGCCAGATGGAGTTAATGACTAGCAGTGATCAGTAATTACTGTTGAATTTTTGTAATTTTCATGAACCCATCTCTACCAAAGGATCAGGAGAGAATCCGAATGGCTTTTCGAGGAAGCGTGCATGAGACATCAATGGCTACATCTGATTCGTATTGAAGGGCTCATTTTTAGCAATTTACACTACCCGTCTCTACCAAGTGACCAGCAGAGTATCTAAAAGGTCTTGGAGGATGATTCCATGAGGTACTAATTATATGCAGTGATCAGTAATAAATGTTTGATTTTTTAGTAATTTTCATGAACCGATCTCTACAAAGTCAGGAGGCGAGAATCTGGATTGCCGGAGTCTTTACCACGAGGTGCTTGTAAAGAATGATTTTCGTTCTTTGAGTAATTTGCACAAACCGATCTGTTCCAACGCACCAAGAGAGAATGCAATTGTTTTTCCGGTGGATGATTCCATGGGAAATTCATCAGAAGACGGGTGAGGAAGCAATTTTCTCTTTCCTACTAATTTTCACAAGCCGATTTTATTCACAATCACCAGGAGTTAATTATCAAAGGATTTGGGAGGATGATTCCAAGTGTCATTAATAACTAACATTGATCAGGAAGAACTGTCTCATTTGGAGTAATTTTCATCAAATCATGAACTGATAGCTACCAAATCCCAAGAAGCGAATCTGAAAGGCTTTTGGGGGGTGATTCCATTTGTCACTGATTTTTAACATTTAACAGTTATAACTTTCTCATTTTTAGCAACTTTCACGATCAATCGCCACCAAATGCTGAAGAGAGAATAGACTTGTGTTTTGGTGGATGTTTCCATGAGAAATAGATCAGGATACCAGATTAGGCATGTCTTTCTCATCTGGAGTAATTTTCACGAACTGCTCTGTACCATAGGACGAGAAGTGACTCCTCGGGTCTTTCAGGAAGATTTCTTCTCCAATTTATCTGTCGCGCACATCCAAGATGAATTTCTCATTTTGAGTATATTTCAGGAACTGATTTCTTCCAAGTCAACAGGAGCGAATTGGAATGTACAAAGGAGGCTCATTATGTGAGGAATGAATGACTACCACGAAGCCGTTCAGAATTGATTATTTTTCGGAATTTTCGAGACTCGACCTATCACCAGAAATCACCAGAAGCAAATCTGAAAGGATTTTGGAGGATCATGCCAGATGAAGTTAATGACTAGCAGTGATCAGTAATTACTGTTGAATTTTTGTAATTTTCATGAACCCATCTCTACCAAAGGATCAGGAGAGAATCCGAATGGCTTTTCGAGGAAGCGTGCATGAGACATCAATGGCTACATCTGATTCGTATTGAAGGGCTCATTTTTAGCAATTTACACTACCCGTCTCTACCAAGTGACCAGCAGAGTATCTAAAAGGTCTTGGAGGATGATTCCATGAGGTACTAATTATATGCAGTGATCAGTAATAAATGTTTGATTTTTTAGTAATTTTCATGAACCAATCTCTACAAAGTCAGGAGGCGAGAATCTGGATTGCCGGAGTCTTTACCACGAGGTGCTTGTAAAGAATGATTTTCGTTCTTTGAGTAATTTGCACAAACCGATCTGTTCCAACGCACCAAGAGAGAATGCAATTGTTTTTCCGGTGGATGATTCCATGGGAAATTCATCAGAAGACGGGTGAGGAAGCAATTTTCTCTTTCCTACTAATTTTCACAAGCCGATTTTATTCACAATCACCAGGAGTTAATTATCAAAGGATTTGGGAGGATGATTCCAAGTGTCATTAATAACTAACATTGATCAGGAAGAACTGTCTCATTTGGAGTAATTTTCATCAAATCATGAACTGATAGCTACCAAATCCCAAGAAGCGAATCTGAAAGTCTTTTGGGGGATGATTCCATTTGTCACTGATTTATTGCATTTAACAGTTATAACTTTCTCATTTTTAGCAATTTTCACGATCAATCGCCAGCAAATGCTGAAGAGAGAATAGACTTGTGTTTTGGTGGATGTTTCCATGAGAAATAGATCAGGATACCAGATTAGGCATGTCTTTCTCATCTGGAGTAATTTTCACGAACTGCTCTGTACCATAGGACGAGAAGTGACTCCTCGGGTCTTTCAGGAAGATTTCTTCTCCAATTTATCTGTCGCGCACATCCAAGATGAATTTCTCATTTTGAGTATATTTCAGGAACTGATTTCTTCCAAGTCAACAGGAGCGAATTGGAATGTACAAAGGAGGCTCATTATGTGAGGAATGAATGACTACCACGAAGCCGTTCAGAATTGATTATTTTTCGGAATTTTCGAGACTCGACCTATCACCAGAAATCACCAGAAGCAAATCTGAAAGGATTTTGGAGGATCATGCCAGATGGAGTTAATGACTAGCAGTGATCAGTAATTACTGTTGAATTTTTGTAATTTTCATGAACCCATCTCTACCAAAGGATCAGGAGAGAATCCGAATGGCTTTTCGAGGAAGCGTGCATGAGACATCAATGGCTACATCTGATTCGTATTGAAGGGCTCATTTTTAGCAATTTACACTACCCGTCTCTACCAAGTGACCAGCAGAGTATCTAAAAGGTCTTGGAGGATGATTCCATGAGGTACTAATTATATGCAGTGATCAGTAATAAATGTTTGATTTTTTAGTAATTTTCATGAACCAATCTCTACAAAGTCAGGAGGCGAGAATCTGGATTGCCGGAGTCTTTACCACGAGGTGCTTGTAAAGAATGATTTTCGTTCTTTGAGTAATTTGCACAAACCGATCTGTTCCAACGCACCAAGAGAGAATGCAATTGTTTTTCCGGTGGATGATTCCATGGGAAATTCATCAGAAGACGGGTGAGGAAGCAATTTTCTCTTTCCTACTAATTTTCACAAGCCGATTTTATTCACAATCACCAGGAGTTAATTATCAAAGGATTTGGGAGGATGATTCCAAGTGTCATTAATAACTAATATTGATCAGGAAGAACTGTCTCATTTGGAGTAATTTTCATCAAATCATGAACTGATAGCTACCAAATCCCAAGAAGCGAATCTGAAAGGCTTTTGGGGGGTGATTCCATTTGTCACTGATTTTTAACATTTAACAGTTATAACTTTCTCATTTTTAGCAATTTTCACGATCAATCGCCACCAAATGCTGAAGAGAGAATAGACTTGTGTTTTGGTGGATGTTTCCATGAGAAATAGATCAGGATACCAGATTAGGCATGTCTTTCTCATCTGGAGTAATTTTCACGAACTGCTCTGTACCATAGGACGAGAAGTGACTCCTCGGGTCTTTCAGGAAGATTTCTTCTCCAATTTATCTGTCGCGCACATCCAAGATGAATTTCTCATTTTGAGTATATTTCAGGAACTGATTTCTTCCAAGTCAACAGGAGCGAATTGGAATGTACAAAGGAGGCTCATTATGTGAGGAATGAATGACTACCACGAAGCCGTTCAGAATTGATTATTCTTCGGAATTTTCGAGACTCGACCTATCACCAGAAATCACCAGAAGCAAATCTGAAAGGATTTTGGAGGATCATGCCAGATGGAGTTAATGACTAGCAGTGATCAGTAATTACTGTTGAATTTTTGTAATTTTCATGAACCCATCTCTACCAAAGGATCAGGAGAGAATCCGAATGGCTTTTCGAGGAAGCGTGCATGAGACATCAATGGCTACATCTGATTCGTATTGAAGGGCTCATTTTTAGCAATTTACACTACCCGTCTCTACCAAGTGACCAGCAGAGTATCTAAAAGGTCTTGGAGGATGATTCCATGAGGTACTAATTATATGCAGTGATCAGTAATAAATGTTTGATTTTTTAGTAATTTTCATGAACCAATCTCTACAAAGTCAGGAGGCGAGAATCTGGATTGCCGGAGTCTTTACCACGAGGTGCTTGTAAAGAATGATTTTCGTTCTTTGAGTAATTTGCACAAACCGATCTGTTCCAACGCACCAAGAGAGAATGCAATTGTTTTTCCGGTGGATGATTCCATGGGAAATTCATCAGAAGACGGGTGAGGAAGCAATTTTCTCTTTCCTACTAATTTTCACAAGCCGATTTTATTCACAATCACCAGGAGTTAATTATCAAAGGATTTGGGAGGATGATTCCAAGTGTCATTAATAACTAACATTGATCAGGAAGAACTGTCTCATTTGGAGTAATTTTCATCAAATCATGAACTGATAGCTACCAAATCCCAAGAAGCGAATCTGAAAGGCTTTTGGGGGATGATTCCATTTGTCACTGATTTATTGCATTTAACAGTTATAACTTTCTCATTTTTAGCAATTTTCACGATCAATCGCCACCAAATGCTGAAGAGAGAATAGACTTGTGTTTTGGTGGATGTTTCCATGAGAAATAGATCAGGATACCAGATTAGGCATGTCTTTCTCATCTGGAGTAATTTTCACGAACTGCTCTGTACCATAGGACGAGAAGTGACTCCTCGGGTCTTTCAGGAAGATTTCTTCTCCAATTTATCTGTCGCGCACATCCAAGATGAATTTCTCATTTTGAGTATATTTCAGGAACTGATTTCTTCCAAGTCAACAGGAGCGAATTGGAATGTACAAAGGAGGCTCATTATGTGAGGAATGAATGACTACCACGAAGCCGTTCAGAATTGATTATTTTTCGGAATTTTCGAGACTCGACCTATCACCAGAAATCACCAGAAGCAAATCTGAAAGGATTTTGGAGGATCATGCCAGATGGAGTTAATGACTAGCAGTGATCAGTAATTACTGTTGAATTTTTGTAATTTTCATGAACCCATCTCTACCAAAGGATCAGGAGAGAATCCGAATGGCTTTTCGAGGAAGCGTGCATGAGACATCAATGGCTACATCTGATTCGTATTGAAGGGCTCATTTTTAGCAATTTACACTACCCGTCTCTACCAAGTGACCAGCAGAGTATCTAAAAGGTCTTGGAGGATGATTCCATGAGGTACTAATTATATGCAGTGATCAGTAATAAATGTTTGATTTTTTAGTAATTTTCATGAACCAATCTCTACAAAGTCAGGAGGCGAGAATCTGGATTGCCGGAGTCTTTACCACGAGGTGCTTGTAAAGAATGATTTTCGTTCTTTGAGTAATTTGCACAAACCGATCTGTTCCAACGCACCAAGAGAGAATGCAATTGTTTTTCCGGTGGATGATTCCATGGGAAATTCATCAGAAGACGGGTGAGGAAGCAATTTTCTCTTTCCTACTAATTTTCACAAGCCGATTTTATTCACAATCACCAGGAGTTAATTATCAAAGGATTTGGGAGGATGATTCCAAGTGTCATTAATAACTAATATTGATCAGGAAGAACTGTCTCATTTGGAGTAATTTTCATCAAATCATGAACTGATAGCTACCAAATCCCAAGAAGCGAATCTGAAAGGCTTTTGGGGGGTGATTCCATTTGTCACTGATTTTTAACATTTAACAGTTATAACTTTCTCATTTTTAGCAATTTTCACGATCAATCGCCACCAAATGCTGAAGAGAGAATAGACTTGTGTTTTGGTGGATGTTTCCATGAGAAATAGATCAGGATACCAGATTAGGCATGTCTTTCTCATCTGGAGTAATTTTCACGAACTGCTCTGTACCATAGGACGAGAAGTGACTCCTCGGGTCTTTCAGGAAGATTTCTTCTCCAATTTATCTGTCGCGCACATCCAAGATGAATTTCTCATTTTGAGTATATTTCAGGAACTGATTTCTTCCAAGTCAACAGGAGCGAATTGGAATGTACAAAGGAGGCTCATTATGTGAGGAATGAATGACTACCACGAAGCCGTTCAGAATTGATTATTCTTCGGAATTTTCGAGACTCGACCTATCACCAGAAATCACCAGAAGCAAATCTGAAAGGATTTTGGAGGATCATGCCAGATGGAGTTAATGACTAGCAGTGATCAGTAATTACTGTTGAATTTTTGTAATTTTCATGAACCCATCTCTACCAAAGGATCAGGAGAGAATCCGAATGGCTTTTCGAGGAAGCGTGCATGAGACATCAATGGCTACATCTGATTCGTATTGAAGGGCTCATTTTTAGCAATTTACACTACCCGTCTCTACCAAGTGACCAGCAGAGTATCTAAAAGGTCTTGGAGGATGATTCCATGAGGTACTAATTATATGCAGTGATCAGTAATAAATGTTTGATTTTTTAGTAATTTTCATGAACCAATCTCTACAAAGTCAGGAGGCGAGAATCTGGATTGCCGGAGTCTTTACCACGAGGTGCTTGTAAAGAATGATTTTCGTTCTTTGAGTAATTTGCACAAACCGATCTGTTCCAACGCACCAAGAGAGAATGCAATTGTTTTTCCGGTGGATGATTCCATGGGAAATTCATCAGAAGACGGGTGAGGAAGCAATTTTCTCTTTCCTACTAATTTTCACAAGCCGATTTTATTCACAATCACCAGGAGTTAATTATCAAAGGATTTGGGAGGATGATTCCAAGTGTCATTAATAACTAACATTGATCAGGAAGAACTGTCTCATTTGGAGTAATTTTCATCAAATCATGAACTGATAGCTACCAAATCCCAAGAAGCGAATCTGAAAGGCTTTTGGGGGGTGATTCCATTTGTCACTGATTTTTAACATTTAACAGTTATAACTTTCTCATTTTTAGCAATTTTCACGATCAATCGCCACCAAATGCTGAAGAGAGAATAGACTTGTGTTTTGGTGGATGTTTCCATGAGAAATAGATCAGGATACCAGATTAGGCATGTCTTTCTCATCTGGAGTAATTTTCACGAACTGCTCTGTACCATAGGACGAGAAGTGACTCCTCGGGTCTTTCAGGAAGATTTCTTCTCCAATTTATCTGTCGCGCACATCCAAGATGAATTTCTCATTTTGAGTATATTTCAGGAACTGATTTCTTCCAAGTCAACAGGAGCGAATTGGAATGTACAAAGGAGGCTCATTATGTGAGGAATGAATGACTACCACGAAGCCGTTCAGAATTGATTATTTTTCGGAATTTTCGAGACTCGACCTATCACCAGAAATCACCAGAAGCAAATCTGAAAGGATTTTGGAGGATCATGCCAGATGGAGTTAATGACTAGCAGTGATCAGTAATTACTGTTGAATTTTTGTAATTTTCATGAACCCATCTCTACCAAAGGATCAGGAGAGAATCCGAATGGCTTTTCGAGGAAGCGTGCATGAGACATCAATGGCTACATCTGATTCGTATTGAAGGGCTCATTTTTAGCAATTTACACTACCCGTCTCTACCAAGTGACCAGCAGAGTATCTAAAAGGTCTTGGAGGATGATTCCATGAGGTACTAATTATATGCAGTGATCAGTAATAAATGTTTGATTTTTTAGTAATTTTCATGAACCGATCTCTACAAAGTCAGGAGGCGAGAATCTGGATTGCCGGAGTCTTTACCACGAGGTGCTTGTAAAGAATGATTTTCGTTCTTTGAGTAATTTGCACAAACCGATCTGTTCCAACGCACCAAGAGAGAATGCAATTGTTTTTCCGGTGGATGATTCCATGGGAAATTCATCAGAAGACGGGTGAGGAAGCAATTTTCTCTTTCCTACTAATTTTCACAAGCCGATTTTATTCACAATCACCAGGAGTTAATTATCAAAGGATTTGGGAGGATGATTCCAAGTGTCATTAATAACTAACATTGATCAGGAAGAACTGTCTCATTTGGAGTAATTTTCATCAAATCATGAACTGATAGCTACCAAATCCCAAGAAGCGAATCTGAAAGGCTTTTGGGGGGTGATTCCATTTGTCACTGATTTTTAACATTTAACAGTTATAACTTTCTCATTTTTAGCAATTTTCACGATCAATCGCCACCAAATGCTGAAGAGAGAATAGACTTGTGTTTTGGTGGATGTTTCCATGAGAAATAGATCAGGATACCAGATTAGGCATGTCTTTCTCATCTGGAGTAATTTTCACGAACTGCTCTGTACCATAGGACGAGAAGTGACTCCTCGGGTCTTTCAGGAAGATTTCTTCTCCAATTTATCTGTCGCGCACATCCAAGATGAATTTCTCATTTTGAGTATATTTCAGGAACTGATTTCTTCCAAGTCAACAGGAGCGAATTGGAATGTACAAAGGAGGCTCATTATGTGAGGAATGAATGACTACCACGAAGCCGTTCAGAATTGATTATTCTTCGGAATTTTCGAGACTCGACCTATCACCAGAAATCACCAGAAGCAAATCTGAAAGGATTTTGGAGGATCATGCCAGATGGAGTTAATGACTAGCAGTGATCAGTAATTACTGTTGAATTTTTGTAATTTTCATGAACCCATCTCTACCAAAGGATCAGGAGAGAATCCGAATGGCTTTTCGAGGAAGCGTGCATGAGACATCAATGGCTACATCTGATTCGTATTGAAGGGCTCATTTTTAGCAATTTACACTACCCGTCTCTACCAAGTGACCAGCAGAGTATCTAAAAGGTCTTGGAGGATGATTCCATGAGGTACTAATTATATGCAGTGATCAGTAATAAATGTTTGATTTTTTAGTAATTTTCATGAACCGATCTCTACAAAGTCAGGAGGCGAGAATGAGGATTGCCGGAGTCTTTACCACGAGGTGCTTGTAAAGAATGATTTTCGTTCTTTGAGTAATTTGCACAAACCGATCTGTTCCAACGCACCAAGAGAGAATGCAATTGTTTTTCCGGTGGATGATTCCATGGGAAATTCATCAGAAGACGGGTGAGGAAGCAATTTTCTCTTTCCTACTAATTTTCACAAGCCGATTTTATTCACAATCACCAGGAGTTAATTATCAAAGGATTTGGGAGGATGATTCCAAGTGTCATTAATTACTAACATTGATCAGGAAGAACTGTCTCTTTTGGAGTAATTTTCATCAAATCATGAACTGATAGCTACCAAATCCCAAGAAGCGAATCTGAAAGGCTTTTGGGGGATGATTCCATTTGTCACTGATTTTAACATTTAACAGTTATAACTTTCTCATTTTTAGCAATTTTCACGATCAATCGCCACCAAATGCTGAAGAGAGAATAGACTTGTGTTTTGGTGGATGTTTCCATGAGAAATAGATCAGGATACCAGATTAGGCATGTCTTTCTCATCTGGAGTAATTTTCACGAACTGCTCTGTACCATAGGACGAGAAGTGACTCCTCGGGTCTTTCAGGAAGATTTCTTCTCCAATTTATCTGTCGCGCACATCCAAGATGAATTTCTCATTTTGAGTATATTTCAGGAACTGATTTCTTCCAAGTCAACAGGAGCGAATTGGAATGTACAAAGGAGGCTCATTATGTGAGGAATGAATGACTACCACGAAGCCGTTCGGAATTGATTATTTTTCGGAATTTTCGAGACTCGACCTATCACCAGAAATCACCAGAAGCAAATCTGAAAGGATTTTGGAGGATCATGCCAGATGGAGTTAATGACTAGCAGTGATCAGTAATTACTGTTGAATTTTTGTAATTTTCATGAACCCATCTCTACCAAAGGATCAGGAGAGAATCCGAATGGCTTTTCGAGGAAGCGTGCATGAGACATCAATGGCTAAATCTGATTCGTATTGAAGGTCTCATTTTTAGCAATTTACACTACCCATCTCTATCAAGTGACCAGCAGAGTATCTAAAAGATCTTTGGAGGCACTAATTAATTGCATTAATTGCACTAATTCCATGAGGCACTAATTAATTGCACTTTTCCGGTATAACTGGCTCCTTTGTAGTAAGTTTCACTGACCGATATTCACCAAATCCTCAGGCGAGAATCCTTATGGCTTTCTCGGATGACTCAATGAGAACTAGATTAGAAGCCCTGAGAAGGCATTACTTTCTCATTGTTCAGGAAATTTCAGGACTGGAGCTGCAGCTTGGAGCAGAAGTGAATCCTACGGGCTCTTCAGACGATTCTTTGAGAAGGTTATCAGTCGCACACATCGATGATGAATTTTTCATCTTTAGAAATTTTCACGAACCGATTATTTCCACATCATCCTCAGAGACTGGAAAAGAGTGTTGTGTGAAAGCAGAATAAATTGTATTGAAATTATAAGTCTTTAAAGATATGCTGTTTGAAGGCTTTCTTGAAATAGAGTTGTCAGGAAGAGAAATATTAAGGCCTGTGAGTCCATGGGTCCTCAAACTAATTAAGTTAGAGCTCCCCCTGAGGTAGGAAACTGGTAAAAGTTCGTGTGAAAATAAGATATGTATGTAAAGTTCTCAGTTTCCGCTTCCTTTTGTCTCCTATGTTAAACTGGTTTAGAGTAGCTATATAAATAAGTTAGCTTGAGTTTTGGAGGAGACTCACATCTGTCTGGGTGCATTGGCAATGCGTTTTGCTAATATAGAGAGTGGTCTGACAAATTCAGTGAGTCTTGAATCTGACTTTGACAGCTGGAAGATGATTGCTGGAGTCTTTATCACTAGTACTTGTTAAGAATGATTTCCTCATGTTTAGTCATTTTCACCAAGCTAGCTTTACCAAATCCTGAAGAGAGAATACAATTGTTTTTTGCTGCATGATTGCATGAGAAATATAGCAGGAGACCTGAGGAGGAATAACTTTCTGATATGAATTTTCACAAACTGATCTGTAACATAGCGTGAGAAGTGAATCCTCTTGGCTTTCAGGAAGATTCCCTCTCAAATTTATCTGTCGCACAGGTCAAAGATGAATTTCTCTATTTTAGTAGATTTCAAGAAACGATTTCTTCCAAATCACCAGCAGGGAATCGAAAAGCGTTTTGGTGAATCATTCGAGGAGAAATTGATCACTAGTACTTGTCAATAATGTCTGTCTCATTATGAGTAATTTTCTTGAACAGATCTCTACCAAATGATCAGGCGAGATTACGTATGTCTTTTCGAGGAAGAGTGCATGAGACATCAACGGCTCCATCTGAATAGTAATGAATGTCTCCTTTTTAGCAATTTACACTACCCATCTGTATGTCTGACGTGTTCTGTGTGTGTGTGTCGGTGTCGTGCTGTGTGTGTTGTCTTGGGTGGCCACACAGGGTAATGCACAAAGCATTCCCCTCCTGGAGGAAGAGTGACACGACGTGGCCACTCAGGAGTAACACACAAACAATCCCCCGCCTCCCCCCCACCCCCCACCCGGAGCAACAGTGATGTGTGTGGCCAATTCTGGTCATGCACAAAGCATTTCCCTCCTGGAGCAACAGTGACACTGGGTGGCCAGTCAGTGTCATGCACAAATCATTTCCCTCCTGGACCAACAGTGACACTGGGTGGCCACTTGGAGTAATGCAGAAAGCATTTCCCTGACGGAGCAATGGTGACACTGCGTGGCCAATTCAGGTAGTGCTCAAATTATTTCCCTCCTGCAGCAACAGTGACACCGGGCAGCCCCTTGGAGTAATACACAAATCATTTTCTCACGGAGCACCAGTTGCACAAACTGAGTTGAATAATAATAATAATAATAAAAATTAAAAAAAAAATAGACAGGTAGATTTTCAGTGATTAGAAGGGAGAGCAAACAGAAGAAGGCAGATTGCTAAGCAGCTCCAAATACGCACGCATACTGAGCCTAAGATCTTCAAGAGACTGGATTCAAGAAGTAATTTCATATCCTACATTCTTTCGGCAACTTGAAGAGTTTCTGTAGCTTAGATTTCCCGTTGTTTCTCTTTACAGACTAGACTCCTATTTTTGGCTGGACTTCCCCCTTCTCATTTCCTTTGTCTCTTCTGGTACTTTCAGCAGCCTTTCTACTGCCCTGCATGATTTTCGTCCGCTCCGACTTTTCCATGGCTCCCGAGACCTCCCTTGTGGGAATGCACACCTACCCGTGTCCTGTGAAGGGACACGGCACGAGGAGAGAAGAAGAGAGAAGAGAAAGAGAGAGTTGGCGAACACAGGAGAGAAAACAGAGAAACAGGAGAGCAAGGCGAGCAACTCACCACCTGGAGTCATCCTCTTGGATCCAAGCAGCCCGGAGCAGCAAGAACAAAAGTGGCAGCAGCTCTTCACGCCCCCACCCCCAGGTCCACCTGCGGAAGGGGCAGCTGTGTGACGGCTGCTGCTCTCAGTGGGGTTTGCGTGGCTCAGGCCAGACACCTGGGCTGGGGACCCCCCCCCATATCACTGGGAGAGCGTCTGGGCCCAGGGTGTTCACATCCCGTCCTCAGCCCTCCCTCAGCCCAGCCTGGCTCCTCACCTGGAACAAAGCAGTGGTCTCCATCGGCCTGGCTGCTGCCAGAGGCCCAGGTGCTGCCGCTGTCCCCTGCTGAGCTGCCGGTGCTGGGACAGGGACCTTCCACCTCCTGGGCTGCGGGGGCTGGAAGGTCCTCAGTGAGCAGGCAGGGCGATGCCTCCTGATGGGAAGGAGGCCTGGGCTCCTGGGGCCGCTGCTGCCCACACAACAAGCCCCAGAGCCACCCTGCCCGGCGCCCCTCCTGGGCTGGGTCCTGTCTGCAAAGCTGCAGCCTGGGCCAGCTCCACTGGGGCCTGGTCGGGGCCGCTCCCAGCTCGGCGCCTGCGCCGGGAGCCGGGGTCCTTTTCCAGAAGGCCGGGCACTTCCGCCGTCTGGCCTGGACGGGAGCTGCTTCCCCGCCAGCGGGGACACAGGGCTTGCTCTGCCCCTTGGGAAGGTGGCAGCTGCTTCCCTCAGGCTCTGGGGCCACCTGCAGAGCCTTCCTCCTGAACATCCGCAGGAGCCTGGCCATCCTGGAAACGAGCGGGGAGCAGGGGTGAGTCTGGGCTCAAGGCAGCCTTTCACTCCTGGCCCTTTTCCGTCCCTCCTCCTCCCTGCTCCAACCACAGCCGCCCCCTCTGCCCCCACAGGAGTGCAGGGAGTGCCATCTACACACACGGGCAGGAGTTCATTGCATGATCTGCTCCCAACATTCCCCCTCGTAATCCCTGCTGCTGCAATATCCAGGAAGTCTCATCCTTTTCGAGCAGTGGGGTCAGTCCCAAACACCACCGGTTCCTCTGGACAAGCAGCCTGCTCCTGTCATCCCAGACCACTCTCCCACCCGGCTAGAGAAGGAAGAGAACCCAGGAGCCCGAACTTCTCCTGGGAAACCATTCCCCACATCAAAGTCACAAAGAGCCAAGGCACAGGAAGCCCAGGGCCCTCCTCGTTCCCCATTGATTTCCAGGCTCAGCAGCTCACAGGGTCTGGCCCAGCTCCGAGACTCTCAGCCTGGGGAACAGTGTCCCACAAGGGAAGGACTAGGAGCCCCCTTGCTGGAACCTTTCCAAACACACTGGAGACGGCTCTGGAGAAGCCCCTGCCTGGCCTAAGAGTGAGGGGCTCTTGGGGGCTGTTTGCAAAGGAAATCCCCCTTTGGAGATAGTCTCTCCCCTCTTTTCTGCCTCTCCCCAGACAGACAGGGGAAGCCACTGAGGAACCCGAATGCCACTCACTTGCTCTCAGTGATGGGATAATGGATGGCGGATGTTCAGGGTCAGCAGACGTCCCTCGCCCTCCTCCTCACTCTCCAAGCCCAAGGCAGGCTGGAGAGGATGGTGACCTCAGGAGTTACCCTGCCCAGCCAGCAGGCAGGGTGATGACACGAGGGCGATCTACTGGCTGTGAAAACAAGAGTCTGTCTGATTGCCAAGGGACGGAGAAACTCAGCCAGCAGCAGGGGGGTGCAGAACACGGCCCTAGGGCGGAGGTGACAGCGCCTCCAGGATCCTGACATCCCAGCACTTTACACACCTTCCTGGAGCCTCCCAAGCCCACTGGACTGTAGCCATGGGACCCCAACCCTACTGATGGCAAACGGGCCTCAGCTACCAGCTCAGGGTCACACTGAGTGTCAGAGCCATGGATGGACCCCTTCACTAACCACGGCCGCACACTCCCTCCCACAGCTGGCAATTGCAACCAGGCCCTAATGTCTGGTCCCCCTGCCTTTGAGAGGGAGTGTCACTCCTGCTTCCATTGCTGCCTATTGATCTGTGGGACTTTGGGCAAGTTGCTCCCCCTCTCTATGGCTCTCTGGGACTCACATCCCTGAATGGGCTTTAAAAAAGACAATGGTTCAAGTTTGGCCCCAACTAGTTCTTATTTCTCGAGACTAGCCATTTTAGCAAAGTTTACAATTCTTGACATTCAACACCTGGAAACATCCTCTTCTCCTTCGCAGATGGCCTTAACATCCTTTATCTCACCCAGGCTCCCTGCTGCCTGGAGTTAGAGAATTGACCCTGTTCCCATTGGACCTACCCAAGGTGTCACACAGCAAAGCGGTGACGGAGCCAGAAAGAGAAGACAACAGTCCTGACTGCTGTTCTAACAGACAACAACCCCACCCCACCCCGGAGGCAGGGATAAAGCCCAGGAAATCAGGTGTGAACATTTTCATGGAAACCGTTTTCTGTCAGAAAATCCATTCCGACGAAACCACTTTGTTTCTTGAAATCATAAGAAGTAGGATGAAATTTCTTTGCAAAAATATTTGTTTGCAAAACAAGACCATCTCCTGTTTGTCACAGTGCATTAAACTGTCTCGTCATTCACAGAGGGGAGACACTATGATCTAGCAAAAAGAAAAAGGAGTACTTGTGGCACCTTAGAGACTAACGAATTTATTTGAGCATAAGCTTTCGTGAGCTCCAGCTCACTTCATCGGATGCATCTGTAGCTCACGACAGCTGTAGCTCACGAAAGCTTATGCTCAAATAAATTGGTTAGTCTCTAAGGTGCCACAAGGACTCCTTTTCTTTTTGCGAATACAGACTAACACGGCTGCTACTCTGAAAACAACTATGATCTAGAAAATTAGACGAGATGCTTCAGTCTGAGCTAAGTAGTTGCTGCTCTTCACAATTTCAAAAGAATAAAATACAAATCCATTTGAATATTAGGTCATAATTGGATATGGCTCAGTGTGATAGGACACCCCTAGTCTGCACTGCTCCGAGTGACACTCTTCAGTGGATCCCCAGCATCCACCCATGGCGAGGTAGGTGGGAGAGGATTGTTATTCGTTCTTGACAGAAGGAGAAACGAAGGCTGAGAAAGGAGCAGGGACTTGTCTTAGCTGATGCAACCAGTCAGCAGCAGAGTTGCTCTCAAATGAGCTACAGACCAACAATTGTTCATAGTGATTATTCAGCAAGTATTTGAGAAGAATTGGAATGTTGGAGAGGATCATGAACTGCTCCAGGACAATGAATGGAGACCAGCATCAACATTGGTCAAACATTTAACTGGTTGTGACTTATTTGCTTGGTCATAAAAGAGAACAACAAAGACTAGAGTTTCCTCCCTGTCAATAGCCCCCTCCTCAGCCAATCAAGGTTGAGACTTTGAGGGGTGGGAGGCTAAGGGTTCTCATCAAATAGCCCAAAGAATGGCCCTGGTTACCACCGAGGGGATCACTCTCAGAGCACTATTCCAGTTTCACCTCTCTGTGTGGGCCTCCCACAACCCCCCTCCCCCCCCCATCCAGCCCCCGCTCCACACACAGAGCTCCTGGTTGTGGGAGGAGAGCAGAGGAAAAGGAAAAAGGAAGCAAGAAGAGAAAGGTAGGAGGGACAGAGAAAAAGGAGAAACCCCAGTGATTCTAAGGGACAAAGTCCTAGGTCGGAAATAAAATACTGCCCCCACAATCTAATGTTTTCCTTTCCCAAAAATCAGCCGGCACCTGATGGATCAGACTGAACAGGTTCCAAACCTCTCCGAGGCTCTTACCTTCTATATAGGGACGTCTGCTTTCGAGTAAAACCACTAAAAGAAAAGGAGAAAACTCCAAAGAGGGTCCTCCTTGCGCTCACGTACGTGAAAGTGAATGCTCTCTCAGTCCTCCAGGAGAGACCTCGAGAAGGAGACGTGCTGAAGCAAAGCCACAGGGATCTCCGAGGTTGCCCCGTCCTGCACCCCTGTCCTGCCTGGCTGATGTCAAGATCTCTCTGTGAGGTCATCGCCTCCCCACCACCTTTGTCCAATAGGCTGAGGTCCTGCCAAAGGCCCTTGTGATGTCACTGCCACACCCACCCCTCCCCTGCAGTGCTGATGTCCTGCCCCTGTCCAGCCACACTGGATGTTTCAGCTGCTTCCCCTGGATCATCCCACTCAATGACTCTTCCTTGTGAGGTGACACCGACTACACAGTCGAACACAGAGGTTCTTCCCCAGGCTGCAATTCGGTTTTCCAAGTTTCCAAGACTTTATGGCTAGAAGGAACCGTTAGAGCATTTAATCTGATCCCCTGCGTATCCTAAGGCCTCCTGTATGTCAGAAGAGCTGGGCTTTTCTTTTACTCAAACGTTTTCCAGAAAGGCATCTAGTCTTTATTCAAAGAGATCAAGAGATGGAGAAGCCATCATTTCTCTTGGTTCTTTGTGCCAATGACGAACCACCCTCTTACAAATCTGGGTCTTATTGTCATTATACTTTTTCTGATTTCTGCTTCCATCCATGGGGTCTTGTCATGCCTCTGCTACATAAAAAGAGCCATTTACACTCAACATTTTCTCTCCATGAAGTCAAGCAACTCACCTCTCATTCTTCTTTTGTATATACTAAACAGATTGAGCTTTTTTAATGTCTCATTAGAAGGCATCATCCCCATCACTCACTTACGAATCTTTTCTGTACCCTCTCCCATTGTTTTAACATAATATTCAAAATGTGGACACAAGAACTGGATTCAACATTCCAACATCAGTCTCACCAATGCTCTTTCACTTCCCTTTCCATCCTCACTACTCTATCCAGCCAAGAATGGCTTTAACCTTTTTTAACACAGTTTCACACTGACAGATCATGTTGAGCAGCTAGTCCACTATGGCCCCGAAATCCTTTTCAGGGTCAATGCTTTCCAGCGGATTGTCCCCCATTCTGTAGGGTGCCACCTGACTCCTTTGTTACTGGAGCTATGGGGTTGCATTTGGCTTTATTAAAACCTAATTCTTTAGTAAGTGTTTTAGAAGAACTAGCCCATTAGAGAGAGAATCGTGAATTACTCCAAGACAATGAATGGAGAAAAGCGGCAAGAGCAATCAAATACATGTTTGGTTACAGCCTATTTCCTTGGTCTTAAAAGAGGGTAACAAAGACCTGAGCCTCCTCCCTCACAATAGCCCCAAGCTCCCCCAGTCAGCATTGAGACTCTGAGAAGCAGAAAGCTGAGAGTTCTCACCAGATGTCCCGGGTCACCACCGGAGGGAGTCACTCTTAGGGCACCATTCCAGCCACATGTCTTTGGGAGGGCCTCCCGCAATGAGAGTTGGAATGCAACCCCCCCCCCCCACCTCCCCTCCATCCCCAACTCCACATGCACAGACAGGTCCTGGTGGTGAAAGGAAAGCAGGGGAAAGGGACAAAGATGCAAGAGAAGACGAGAAAAGAGGGAGAGACAGGAAAAGGGAAAACAAAAAGGAGAAACCCCAACGTCCCCAGTAATTCTAAGGGACAAAGTCCTAGGTCGGAAATAAAATACTGCCCCCACAATCGAGTCTTTTCCTTTCCTAAAAATCAGATGGCACGTGATAGATCAGACTGAACAGGTTCCAAAACTCTCCGAGGCTCTTACCTTTTCTATAGGGACGTCTGTTTTCAAGCAAAACCACTACAAGAAAAGGAGAAAACTCCGAAGAGGGTCCTCCTTGCGCTCACAAACGTGCAAGTGAATGCTCTCTCAGTCCTCCAGGAGAGACCTCGAGAAGGAGACGTGCTGAAGCAAAGCCACAGGGATCTCCGAGGTTGCCCCTGTCCTGCACCCCTGTCCTGCCTGGCTGATGTCAAGATCTCTCTGTGAGATCATCGCCTCCCCACCACCTTTGTCCAATAGGCTGAGGTCCTGCCAAAGGCCCTTGTGATGTCACTGCCACACCCACCCCTCCCCTGCAGTGCTGATGTCCTGCCCCTGTCCAGCCACACTGGATGTTTCAGCTGCTTCCCCTGGATCACCCCACGCAATGAGCGTTCATTGTGGGCTCAAGCCAACTACACAGTAAAACATCAGAGGCTTCTCCCCATGCTACGCTCAGTTTTTCATACATGAGCAGACTTTATGGACAGAAGAGACAATTAGAGCATGTCATCTGACCCCCTGCATATCACATGATTTCTGGAGAGCATAGGAGCTAGTTTTTGACTACACACGTTCCAGAAAGGCATCTCGTCTTCATTAGAAGACATCAAGAGGTGGGGAATTCCCACCACTTCCCTTTCTAGTTTGTTCCTTTGGTGATTCATCCTCACGGTTGAATATGTGTGCCCTCTTTCGAATACGAATTGGTCTCTTTTGAGTTTCCAGCCACTGTTATGCTTTTCTCTGCTAGATTAATGAGCCCTTTCTTACCCGATATTTTCTCTCCATGAAGTCACTTCAACACTTCAATGACGTCACTTCCCAATCTTTTTTATCATCGAAACAGGCTGAGCTCTTTCAATAGCTCACTCGCAGGCATTTTTCTCCAGCCCACAAAACGTTTCATTGCTTTTTGCTGCCCCATCTCCAAGATTTCCAAATCTTTTTTCAAAGGTGGATGCCAAAACTGAATGCAGGACTCCATGATCCGTCTTCCTCATAGTGTGTCACCTCCCTATGCTCCTCACTGCTCTTTTCATACATCTAATGATGGCTTTAGCCCTGTTCACCACAGCATCCGCCTGGGTGCTCATGTTGAATGGCTTGCCCAGCATGGCCCCGAAATCCTCTTCACGCTCAGAGCTTTCCTGGATACACTTCCCCATTCTGTAGGTGTGGCTTGCATGCTTGTCGCTAGCTATAGGACCCTTCCTTTGGTTCTTTTCCAACTTGTTTTCTTTGAATGGCTCCAGCTTCTCAAGGGATGCGATTGCTCTGTTGCACTGCCCTCTCCTCATCATTAATTACCACTCTGCTACTATTTTATCACCCACCAATGTTAGCAGCAGTGATTTTTTTATTTGGGTTGCAGTTCTATTTGGGGGGGAGGGATAGCAGTTCTATTTGAGGGGGAGGGATAGCTCAGTGGTTTGAGCATTGGCCTGCTAAACCCAGGGTTGTGAGTTCAATCCTTGAGGGGGCCATTTGGGTCAAAAATTGAGGATTGGCCCTGCTTTGAGCAGGGGCGTGGACTAGATGACCTCCTGAGGTCACTTCCAACCCTGATATTCTATGATTCTTTGATATTTATTTTCAAGAATTAGTCCTTGAGAGCCTCTTCTTATCCCTCGTGCTCAGAACCTGCTCCGCACAGCACAGCGAGAAAAGGCCGCCCAGCCCAGCTGTGCCCTAGGGGCTAAGCACAGAACAAACGTAGGGACCTTCTGTCATCCACAGCTTCTGAACAACATGTGGGGGTCATCAGCTTACAGATACACTCTAGACCAGTCGCGTAGACAGGCCCCAAATGTATCTAAGTGTCCCGCCTTGAAAAACAGGAGAGAAAAAAACATAATCTTGAGTAACTTTATTTTATAGTCGTGAAAACTGAGGCACACAGAAGCAAAGAGATTCGCTCATGGTCCAAAAGCCAGGAAGAGAAAACGGCAGATCTGCTGATAGTCAGTCCTGGGCCCTAGCCGCGTTTGTCCTGGCCTCTCTGCTTCAGCTCCAGTAACAACCCGAGTCGAGGTTTTCTTCTTCTCCGTGTCCTTTAACTTCACGTCACTGGAGAAGAAAGATTTTTTCTGACCAGCTGGCTCTAATGCTTGGAGATGTCTTTCCAGAAGTTGTGCTCTGGCTCAGTCCCACGTAGTAGGTTTTCTGGAGGAAGCACCCGGTGACGTTCTAGGGCTTGTGTTACACAGAAGATGGACAGAATGGTCCTTTCTGACCTTCAATTATTTCTTTCGCTAGGAGGATAACGCTGGACATTTTCTCTCATTCACTTTCCTTTGGAATAATTTCAATCCAGTCCAAAGGATTTCCTCTTCCATTGCGTCTTCAGCTCCTTTCCTAGCAAACAGTTACTGTTCGAGCACAGGTTTCCAGTTTCAGGCTGCCCCAGGGTGAGATGGCCATGAAAGCGGTAGTAGCTCAACTGAACCTATCCCCAGGTGAAGGGAATAAGTGCAGGGGTCACATGAGAAGGAGCAGCATGTAACTAGGTTCCAAGCCTGTTGGACGATATAAGAACAGCCTGTGCTCGGCCAGGAGAGAGACCCACAATGGGAGCAGGCCTGGGAGGGGCTTGGATAGTCCTTTCAAGTCAGTTTCGGTACACAGTAGGGCATGGAACAGCCAAGCTGCTAGGGTTGGGAGCTGAGCCTATCGTTGTCACTATCATTGACCCCATTTTAGAGGTGTGGAAACTGAGGTCCAGAGAGGGGTCTGGCCTTAAACCTGAATCTGAGCCCAGGTTTACTATGTGGTGTAGAATCTGTCGACTGTGTGGTTCTTCCATCTTCCTCAGAGACACCTGGTGCCGACTGCTGCTGGAGACAGGATTCTGGTGTAGTTGGGCCCTGGATTTGATCCCGCCTGGATCAGCATCACTATGTTCCAGTGACAAAATTGAGGCAGCAGAATGAGTAGCCCCATTATAGACACTAAACCAAAGCAAAATCGGAGGTGGATTTAAGCAACTTTTTACACATCAGTTTCATTCCTCTCCTCAGACAGACAAGGTTTAATTTCTGCCTACGTTCTCCACCCCTCCAAATCACCCAAAACAAGCCAATCTGCTTTGGGTCGGCACCGGTCCATGTCCGTCATGCCAGTGGCCGACCGCTAGTACAGCCGTAATACCACCGGACCCCCAAAAAACCCCCCTCAACAGCGCACCACCCCATCAGAAATGCCCCAAGCATCACTGGCCAACAGCGGTGGTGCTGTGCACGCCACTCCCTCCCCCCACAACCCCCAAACCCAGCCTGGCCACTCCCCAGTCCTCCCCGGCCCCAACTTGGCCCAAGCTATGCTGCAGCTTTGCAACACCCTGTCACCCACTGCCTGCGTCCCCCCTCCCCCATGCAGGTGCAACACCACCACCAGAAATGCACCAACAGAAAGATCACTGACCACAGCCCACTGTTATCAGCTCACCCAACCCCCTGAGCAGTCCAGGCAGGAGGCAGGCGGTGGGGAGAGAGTAGGCTCTGCAGGGCACGGACACACACACACGCATGCATGCAACACTCTCACCGCGAGGACCTCACTTAGGGAAGACGAACCCAACCCACAGCTGACTGAGCTGGATTCCAGGTTCCCTCCTTCATCTGTAATGCCCTATCGGGCTGACCTGTCTCACTGGCCTCTCCCCCATTGGCCCTGGGCACTGTCAGTCTCAGAGTCCTGGTTTCTTCCCCTCTCCTTGCTTTGGGTGTTGGGAGAGGGATTGGGCAACAGGGAGCCAATCATGTTCTCCGGCAGGACATTTGGGGGAAAAAAAAAAAAAAGCAGCCAAAAAAGCCCCCAAAGAAGCCATGTGAAAAACGCCCTGTTGGGGTTAAGCCACATCTTAGATCCCTGTGACACTGTCTGCAGGGAGCCATGGCTGCAGTGAATCCTCTGAAAAGCTTCTGAGATGAAGCAACTTGCTCCATCTGTCTGAGTTTTTATAAGGATCCCGTGTTTTTAGATTGCGGGCACAGTTTCTGCCAAGCCTGCATCGCCCAGTGCTGGGAGGGATCGGATACAGCTGTCTCCTGTCCTCAGTGCAGAGAGACCTTTCCCCAGAGGACCCTCAGGCCGAACAGACAACTGGGGAACTTTGTAGAAATTGCCAAGCAGCTGAGTTTCCAAACAGCAGCAGGAGAAGTTGGTGCAAGGTGCACCAGGAGCCTTTCAAACTCTTCTGTAACCAGGACCAAATGCTCATCTGTGTGATCTGCAGAGAGTCCCGGGCTCACCGTACTCACAGCGTGGTCCCCACAGAGGAGGCCGCCCAGGCCTACAAGGTAGGAATCTGCTGTGCAGGGTAATTACTTCGGTTTGGGCATGTTTGCAATTTTTATTACAATAGCTCCTAAAGGCACCAAGATCAGGGCCCTTGTTGTGCGAGGCTCTGTACAAACACACAGAGAGTCTAAACCAGTGGTCCCCAAATTTTTCCCCTCAGGCTCTCCCTTACCCTGGCTATGGCCCCCCACCCGCAGCTGCGGTTAGGAGCTGTGAGTGGGGCCACAGTCAGAGGCTGGGGCCACAGCTGTGGGGGTGTCTTGGGGTTGGAGGTGGGGCTGCCGGGAGTCGGGGGCTCAAACTGGGTTTGGGAGCAGAGCCAGGGTCAAGACTGGGGCTGGGAGTGGAGCTGGGGTAGGAGCCAGGGCCAAGGGGGCCATAGCAGATCTGAGGGGCACTCCCTTCCTGCCCCTTGTGGGGGCTGGTCTTGGCCCTGCCATGCTCCCTCAAATGTTCCTCTATGCTCCAGTTTGGGGACCACTGATGTAGACAGTCAAGGTAGACAAAGGCTGGGGATTCTGAAAGGTACTTAAGGTGTCTATACCCCAGATTTAAGTGGATAAATCTGGAGTTTAGGCACCTAAATGCCAGTTTTAGGCTCCACTGCAATCCCCAGAATTCCTGTAGGAGCCCAAAAAGAAAAGGAGTACTTGTGGCACCTTAGAGACTAACCAATTTATCTGAGCATAAGCTTTCGTGAGCTACAGCTCACTTCATCGGATGCATAAAAGTGGAAAATGCAGTGAGGATGTTTTTGTACACACAGAGCATGAAAAAATGGGTGTTTATCACTTCAAAAGGTTTTCTCCCCCGACCCCACTCTCCTGCTGGTAATAGCTTATCTAAAGTGATCACTCTCCTTACAATGTGTATGATAATCCACTTTTATGCATCCGATGAAGTGAGCTGTAGCTCACGAAAGCTTATGCTCAAATAAATTGGTTAGTCTCTAAGGTGCCACAAGTCCTCCTTTTCTTTTTGCGAATACAGACTAACACGGCTGCTACTCTGAAACCTGTCATTATGGAGGAGCCCAGACTCACTCAGTGCCTGTGTATTCAGGGTACAACTTCTTTCAGTGCCTGTGTTTCTGTCTCTGGGCATGTGCACAGCTGCCCCCCATGGCATCTGGCTGCCTGTCTCCTGGCCACACCCAGAGCAATCCATGAGCTGGGGAAAACCAGGCATTCTGCTTCTCTCCTCTACGGGGCCTGATCTGGTGGGCATGCTCGGAGACAAGTCAAAGGAGTGGGAGTGAAACAGAGGCACAGAAGCGGCAGTGACTTAACCAAGCTCACAAAGCAGCTCAGTAGGAGAGCCAGGAATTAAACCCTGGCCTCCCCATGCCCATCCTAGTACCCTAGCCACTCGACCACACCGCCTCTCATCACTCCTGTCATGCAGTTCTCTACCATCACATTACCAACATCTCAGCACAGCTGCAGACTGGAGGCGTAGCGCCCCAGCTTGAGCATTTCACAGCTGATGACCGCTGCTTTCAGGCGAGCCACAGGAAAATAACACATGGTCAGCAGTGTTCTCAAGGAGTTTGTTCTCTGCTACTTTCTGACGCATAAGGTGCCCTGAAAGATTTCTGTTTAAGAAACAAAGGTTAATCTGCGTAACTTTTTCCTCAAGGAAAAACCAGGATGATGAATTCCCGTTTTCCCAGGTTTGCTGAAGGATGGTCACTTTGCTGCTCCTGAAGCAGAAATCATGGGCGACGGGTATGACGGGCCAGGGGAGGCACAGCCCTGCGTGGCCCCCTCCACCCCCAGACTCCCTCTTGCTTCCTGCCGGGGATCTGCAGCTCTTCCCCCATGGCTGGTCTGGGGGGGCCTCTGGCAGAAGGGGCCGGACTGGGGGTTAGCCTCCCTGAACCAGTGGCTCACGTCCTGCCCATACAACCTTTGAAGTTTTGCAACATTCTAGGGCCCATGAAGCCCAAGTGGACTGGAACCTTAAAAAGCCTGTTGGACAGAGCAATCCCCTCGGGGCAGAATCCGCTGTGCTGTACGCCACTCTAGCTGTAAGGACGAAGTGGGCTGTAGTAGTGCCACAATAAGATTAAAGGAAGAAAATGGCTGATTCCCAGGACAATGTTGAACAAGCCCTTTCCCCCATGCCGAACAATCGAGCACAATATTTATGCACCTTGTGAGTGTGTTGGATTTTTAACCAGGAGTCTCTTTCTCCCAAGAGTTCATTAGGCACCGGAGTTTAATGTACTATTTTTTTTTTAAAGTGTGTTAAACATTCTTACCAAAACTCCCTTCCCTTTAAGTTGCTCAGCTTTAAGTCTCTGATGTCCAGCTTTCTTCATATAGTTTTCTCTGTCATTGCCTGGGAGCAGGGCACCCTACCCTACACTGCTGCAAAATGGATACGACTTCAACCCTTTGCCCTGCAGCACTTGGAGGATTTGCTGGAGGCAAAGGGCTGTTCTAGACAGAGTCCCTAGGTCTCTATATTAGGTCTGGTGCCCCCAAAGGCCTCTCTCTTTCCTGGCAGCATGACATATACAGCATAGAAGGAAAGTAAGCAGGGCTGAGAATGGGGCCTGAGATGCCCAGCTGCCATGAAATGAACGGGAGCTGTGCTTTTAAATCCTCTCTGTGACTCTGCAACACCTCACCCCCGGGGAATTATAGAAGAAGATCCTTCGAGCACATTTTCAAGAGCACCAACTGACTTTAGAGCCGAAGTCCCATTTGCAAAGGAGATTTAGGCCCGAATCCCCAAATGCACTTGGGTGTTGTGATGCTCAGCACTGCAATGCCTAACTTTTAGACACCTAGAAAATCACTAAGGACATAAGAACGGCTGCACTGGGTCAGACCAATGGTCCATGTAGCCCAGTATCGTGTCTTCCAACAGTGGCCAATGCCAGGTGCCCCAGAGGGAATGAACAGAACCCGGCAGTTATCAAAGGATTAATTCCCTGTTGCCCAGTCCCAGCATCTGACAATCAGACAAGCCCTTACGGTTGCCGGCCTGTAATTGCCAGGATTTCCTCTGCAGCCTTTTTAAAAAAGCTGGCTTTCCATCAGCTATCCTCCAGTCATCTGGTACAGTTTGGAACAACAAATCCTGAATTAGGCATTTGGGGGGAGAGAGGCATCCACAAAAGCCAGCATGCTAGCTGGGGAGACTAGCCCTCCGGAGATACTGATGAGAGGGGTGTGTCCTAAGCCCCAACTCCCTCAGAGTTTGGTGTAGGAATGGGCCTGTCTCTGATCCACACCTGGGAACCCCTCTCCTGGAGTCGAGTTGCTTAGCTACCTAAGCTGTTTCATGCAAGATGGAGTTCTGCACCTGTGTTGCTCCGCACAACGTGGCCGGGGAAGAATCATAGAATATCAGGGTTGGAAGCGACCTCAGGAGGTCATCTAGTCCAACCCCCTGCTCAAAGCAGGACCAATCGCCAATTAAATCATCCCAGCCAGGGCTTTGTCAAGCCTGACCTTAAAAACCTCTAAGGAAGGAGATTCTACCACCTCCCTAGGTAACGCATTCCAGTGTTTCACCACCCTCCTAGTGAAAAAGTTTTTCCTAATATCCAACCTAAACCTTCCCCACTGCAACTTGAGACCATTATTCCTTGTCCTGTCCTCTTCTACCACTGAGAATAGTCTAGAACCATCCTCTCTGGAACCACCTCTCAGGTAGTTGAAAGCAGCTATCAAATCCCCCCCTCATTCTTCTCTTCTGCAGACTAAACAATCCCAGTTCCCTCAGCCTCTCCTCATAAGTCATGTGTTCCAGACCCCTAATCATTTTTGTTGCCCTTCGCTGGACTCTCTCCAATTTATCCACATCCTTCTTGTAGTGTGGGGCCCAAAACTGGACACAGTACTCCAGATGAGGCCTCACCAATGTTGAATAGAGGGGAACGATCACGTCCCTCGATCTGCTCACTATGCCCCTACTTATACATCCCAAAATGCCATTGGCCTTCTTGGCAACAAGGGCACACTGCTGACTCATATCCAGCTTCTCGTCCACTGTCACCCCTAGGTTGAAGACTTTCTTCATAACCGTTAGCCTGGGGGTAGGGCACTCACCTTGTATGTGGGAGACTCCAGTTCAAGTTCTCCCTCTGCCTGGTGAGGAGAAGAGATTTGAGTCTCCCACCTCTCAAGAGTCAGTTGTGACATTGCCATGAGCACCGTCCTAGAGCAACTTGAGAGGGAGATGGAAATCAATGGTAGGTGAGAACCCAACTTCATGAGACTTCTTTGAAAATCCCAGCTTCAGATAATGAAATCAGCACTGCAATGTATATAAATTGCACAGAGGACAGACTCCTTAGCAGGTTGACCTTCCCCCCCACCCCCAACATTGTTTTACTTGCCTCAGGAACAAATTCAAACCCAGTTGAACACACTGAAGCAAGAGAGAGGAGAACTTCTGGAGTGGAAACAGGATGCAGAGACGCAAAGCCAGGAATATCTGGTAGGTCCCCATTGTTATGGTCCAGAAGTTACATCAATCAGGGGTGATATTTCTCTCTGTGGGGAGAGTGTCAGCCCTTGTCTACACGCAGCACTGCTTTGATTTAGCTATGGCTACATCTACACGGCACACCGCTGGGGGCATCCTGTAGGGTATGTGTAGCTACACAGCACAGTGAGAAACAGGCTGTGTCCACACCGTCATGTGTAGCTACATGTGTGAATAAAAGACTCAGGGGGAGGCAGCAGAGCAGCCGGAGCCTTCCTCCACTCCCTGGAGCCTTTTCCTGTGGTGGGGAAAGGCTCTGGCACTGGGGAAGCAGCGGGACACTCAGTGTAGATGGGGGAGGCCCTGCTTGGAGGCGTATAGAGTCCTGTGTGTAGGGTTTATACCCAGAGGGTTCAGGCATATCGCGACTCTACTTGCTTAAGCCATGCCTCGCCATCTACACTGCTATTTATGCCCATGTTAGCGGGTGCATATAGTGTACGTCCTCTACACACCACCACAACATTTGTGTAGTACAGATGTACCTTAAATCACTTTTTAATGTAATGTCTTTATTCTGGTGCAAGGCCCTCACAGGCAAACATTTTGAACCTAGTTTAATTTGACCCTAGTGTGGTGTGTAGGGTTCACCTTGTCCAGTTAAACTGAGATAAAATGTGCTAACTGGGAGCAAGGTCAAGTTCAGATCAGGGTTAGCTGTGATGTAATAGGGACCGAGAGACTTTGTCCGTTGGACCATATGAACTGGAACCATAAACTCACTGAATGTTAAATCTCACAAAATGAGGGTCAGTCCATCCTCATGATTGTATCCACTCATTATATTCCACACCTGAACATAGCTATTATATGAACAACGTACCCTCATGTCTCAATGTCTATACTTTGACCCCTTAACCTCTTACCCCCAATCGGGGATATTGCAGAGTATGTATTCCTTACGCCACTCGATCTGAAACCGAACTTTGCTCCTCTTGATAATCCGTACATTATTTCCTGGTATCCAGAAACGTCTACTCCGGGGGTTCTCAAACTGGGGGTCAGGTCCCCTCAGGAGGTCGCAAGGTTATTACATGGGGGGTCGTGAGCTGTCAACCTCCACCCCAAACCCCGCTTTTCCTCCAGCATTTATAATGATGTTAAAAATATTCAAAAGTGTTTTTAATTTATTAGGGGGGTCGCACTCAGAGGCTTGCTATGTGAAAGGGGTCGCCAGTAAAAAAGTTTGAGAACCACTGTTCTACTCTGTACTGTTCACGGTTTTTTTTTTTTAAACATCATCTTGATAACCTCAAGCACTTTGTCTCTTGTTGAGACACCCTTGCAGGGTGTGATCATGTTTATCTTTGTTTATCATCCCTCTGGGCTCATTCCTCCACTGGCTTCCAGTTTCAACTCAAAACACTGATCTTATTCCCCACACATCCAGCTACAAACACTGATTGCAGGGGAGATTTTCAAAGGCACGTATGGTGATTAGGTGCCTAATTCACATGGACTGTCAGTAGGACTTAGGCACCCAGTGGCTGTTTTGTATCTCAGAAATCTTCCTCCTGAATCTCCACCAGGCACAACTGGTTTCCTCTGGGACAGTGTAATTAACAGAATGCCAGATGAAACATGCAAAAGCTGGAGAAGAAGCATTTTGCATGGTGTGTTTTGTAACTGGTGTTTTATGTGGATAACCAGCAGAACCCTTTCCTTCTTCAGTCTTCTCCACAACTCTCTGCCAACGTATTTCTGATTCTGAGTCAGACCTCCCCCCTTCCAACCTTTCTGCTATTGGAAGATTCTAGATGATCAACAGAATATATTAAGCCACTCAGACCTGAAAACTCATCATTTTAGAGAGATTGGGTGACATTTTCAGAAGTGCCTAAGTGATTTTGGAGCCTAGGGTTAACAATTTTGCAGGTGGTTAAGGGCCAGATTCTCAAAGGTATTTAGGGGCTTAAAATGCAGGGAGAGCTGTCCCATTTTCAAAAGTCACTTTCAAAGAAACTTAGGCTCCTTAGCATCCAAAGTGACCTTTTGAAAATGGGAACTGGACGCGTAAGTCCTGAAGGCGCTTCGGAACATGTTGTTCGTTCAGGCCAGCTGAGAGACTGTCAGGCATATTCTCCTGAAATCTCAACCATGTGTTTGTAGTAGGTTGATATGAAAAGAGGGCTCTAAGAACTGTTCCTATCAGGGACATGGGGAGAGTCTGGGATGTCCAACTTTCTCATTTGTGAAAACCGGATGCTGAGCACTGGAACCTGCCCTGTGCCCTACCGCCACTTTCCCTTGAGGCCCCGCCCCCCACTCCTCTTTCCCTCTCCCACTGTCGCTTGCTGCTCTCTCCACCTCCCTCCCCCTGCCAGCTGAGCAGAGCTCTAGGGGTGTGGTGGAGGTGACTGGGGCAGGGTGGGAGAGGGAGAGCCACGCTCCAGGGGTGGAGGGGTGATTGGAGCAGGATGGGGGAGATGCTGGTACTTTTCTCCTCCCCATGGAGCCATCCCTAAGTGCTCCTCCAGGCTCCAGCAGCAGCTGCTGCTCTTCTCGCCCTCTGGTGGTGGAAGCCAGTTACTGTGGGTAACCGGACTTCTCATGTCCAGTCAGCAGTGCTGACCGGACACTGCCAGGTTTCCCTTTTGACTGGACTTCCCAGTTGAAAACTGGACATCTGGCAACCCTTGTCCTTGATCTGTCCTTTCCTGTTCGTGTCCCTTCATTATAGGGAAAGATAGAAGCTGAGAGGCAGAAGATCATGTCTGAATTTGAGCAACTGCGGCAGTTCCTGGACGAGCAAGAGCGACTCCTGCTGGCCCAACTGGAAGAGCTGGACAAGGAAATTGTGAAGATACAGGATGAAAATGTCACCAAACTGTCTGGGAAGATTTCCCGTCTCGGTGACTTGATCAGTGAGATAGAAGAGAAGTGTCAGCAGCCAACAAGTGAATTCCTGCAGGTGAGACAGTTAGAGACACCCAGATCCCTGCCCAGGGAAGGGAGAGATTCTGATTGATTAGCTTTGGAGTTTATTAAGTTCTTGGAGAGGTCCTACTCCACAATGGAGACTGTCAGTGTGTCCTTTAGCGAAGCGAGGGAAAACAAAATGTGACATTTCTAATACTTCCAATGTGGAAACAGTTTTGCTATTTTAAAGGCAGATGTTTCAGGCCTTTTTGAGACATCCTGTGTAAGCCCCTTCATTTTCAGTTTAAACCAATTTTTACCAAAAAATTTCTGGGTTTTACAAAAAAGTATTATTCAGGTTATTCTGATTTTCATCGTACTTTTGTATCATTCAAATATACGCAAAAAAACTTGTTTTATTAAGAAAATACAATGCATTGCATGAGATCTCTGTATTCCGATAATACATTAGTCTGTGTGTATATGCAAAGCTGCCTGCTGAAGTAAGAACGTATTGTTCTAGAAGATGCACACAATAAACCAACAGGCACGCACGCAAGCTCTGAAGTGCGTGTGCGTCTGAACCTACTGATAAATCACACGCCCACCAAGTACACATTTCAAACTGTTAGTAGACAATGGGTTAAAGATTTGACGCACTAAAATGGGAAGTAAATGAAAATGTACATCAGAATACATTTCAGAACACAAGGAAGTATTCAAAAGGGCTAAAGAAACAACAACAGGAGAGAAGGATGAAGTTGAGTGTATGCGCTGCAAATGGTATGGCCCAATTATCAAATGTGAATATTTATAGACTAATTGTTCTAATCAAAGCTTTTGATACGGTCTCCCACAGTATTCTTGCCAGCAAGTTAAAGAAGTATGGGCTGGATGAATGGACTATAAGGTGGATAGAAAGCTGACTAGATTGTCGGGCTCAACAGGTAGTGATCGATGGCTCCATATCTAGTTGGCAGCCAGTGTCAAGCAGAGTGCCCCAAGGGTCGGTCCTGGGGCCGGTTTTGTTCAATATCTTCATTAATGATCTGGAGGATGGTGTGGATTGCACCCTCAGCAATTGCACCTGCAGATGACACTAAACTGGGAGGAGGAGTAGATACGCTGGAGGGTAGGGATAGGATACAGAGGGACCTAGACAAATTAGAGGATTGGGCCAAAAGAAATCTGATGAGGTTCAACAAGGACAAGTGCACTTAGGACAGAAGAATCCCATGCACTGCTACAAACTAGGGACTGAATGGCTAGGCAGCGGTTCTGCAGAAAAGGACCTAGGGGTTACAGTGGATGAGAAGCTGGATATGAGTCAACAGTCTGCCATTGTTGCCAAGAAGGCCAATGGCATTTTGGGATGTATAAGTAGGGGCATAGCGAGCAGATCGAGGGATGTGATCATTCCCATCTATTCGGCATTGGTGAGACCTCACCTGGAGTACCATGTCCAGTTTTGGGCCCCCCGCTACAAGAAGGATGTGGAAAAATTGGAAAGAGTCCAGCGGAGGGCTACAAAAATGATTAGGGGGCTGGAGCACATGACTTATGAGAAGAGGCTGAGGGAACTGGGATTGTTTAGTCTGCAGAAGAGCAGAATGGGGGAGGATTTTTTGATAGCTGCTTTCAATTACCTGAAAGGGGGTTCCAAAGAGGATGGATCTAGACTGTTCTCAGTGGTAACCAGATGCCAGAACAAGGAGTAATGGTCTGAAGTTGCAGTGGGGGAAGTTTAGGTTGGATAGTAGGAAAAACTTTTTCAATAGGAGGGTGGTGAAGCACTGGAATGGGTTACCTAGGGAGGTGGTGGAATCTTCTTCCTTAGAGGCTTTTAGGGTCAGGCTTGACAAAGCCCTGGCTGGGATGATTTAGCTGGGGAGTGGTCCTGCTTTGAGCAGGGGTTTGGACTAGATGACCTCCTGAGGTCCCTTCCAACCCTGATATTCTATGATTCTACACCAGTAACCTGTTTGTTCAAATGAAACGTTTTATTTGGGGATTTCAGATATATTGTTTTCTTAAACTCAGGGGGACCCTTGTGCTTTGAGTTCTGTTTTAGTTCTGCAGCAAACCACAGGGATGAACAGAATTCAAAGCATTCATCTACTGAATACTTTTTCTCCCTGTCTTTCCATCCACCAAAACAAACCCCGATATTTAACCAGAAAACTTAATAGTTTTCTGCACTGATTTGCACCTGTTTTTATTGTGGTAATAAACACTGATAAAATCCCAGGAAAAATTAACTAAAATAAAAACAGAAAATGAAGGGCCCTAACGATATGAAAGCAATAAAAAGCACAACTCCACTTTCTAGGAAGTGGGAGATTAGGAAAGCAAAGTTCTTTGCAGGGCCTATTAAGAAAGGAGAATGAATCCAGCTTCCAGAACTGCTGAGCAGAACTGCATACATGGAGAAAGGCAAATGCTCTGGACACAGCAGTTGCATGTGGCAGTCAGGGATTCATGCGTCTGATCAGTCTGTTTGAGCAAATGCCATTGGCACAGGCAAAATAGAATTTAGAAGGAGAAAACCCACAATCATGGTGTGTGCTTAGGGGTCCCATTCCATCGAAATCTGTGAATGGACTTTTGAAGTTGCTACCTGCAGAGAACTGCATCTCGAGCTCAACTAGGGATGGCAAAGCAAGTCCCCTGCAGAGCAGGAGCGATCCGCATCTTGTGGCACTTGGGACTGAACTCTTTCTCTTTTCTAGGACATCAAAAGCACTGGAGCAGGTACGTGACTCCTTCCCACTCCCCCTCACGTGTCGTGATGCTAGAAGGGGATTTCCCCCCAGGGTCAGATTTTGCAGGGCATTTAGTCACCTGAGACGTAGCTAGGTACTTGGTGGGGTTTTCCAAAGCAGCTAAGCAAGTTAGGCACCTCCCATTGTGATCAGTGGCAGTTGGGAGCCTGACTTGGTTAGGTGCTTTTGAAAATCCCAGGAGGCACCTTTAAAAATCAAGCCTTAAGTGACTTGCCCAAGGTCATGCAGGGAGGCTGTGGCAGAGCAGGGAGTGGAACATAGGTTTCCAGAGTCCTACAGCAACCCCTTAACCACTGGAGCATCCTTTCCTGTGAGATTAGGCCCTTCTCTCTGAGGGGCAGCTTGTGGACCCCTTACTCTCTAATTCCCATTGGAGGAGCTAGGCATTTAAAAACTCCAGTGAGGAGATGAATTGTCTCACCAGTGGGAGTTAGAGGCTCTCATTGAGCCCACAAGAGAGCAGCCTCTGGTAGCTCATTCTCAAGAAAGAAAAGATTTAGGGTGTTTCCCCTTTCCCCCCCCCAGGTGTGAGAAGGTGAAGTTCGAGAAACCAATGGCTGTGTCACAGGATGTGAGCGAGAGAGTTGGCGTCTCTTTCCAAAGAAATATTTGTCTACAGGAGGCTCTGAAGAAATTCAAAGGTAACTTAACAGTTATTTGGGCTCATGATATGGTGATGGCACATCGAGATGTGCCTCTGACTGTGGAAGGAGTTGGACTCTGGCCTATTAGTTCTCAGCTCGTCACAGCTAGACGTCTGTGGGTGGGATGGGGAGGGCTCAGGGCTGATGCCAGTTCGCCAGGCCTCCACTTGGATTGTCTCAGACCCAAACATGGGTGTCAAAATTGGCCACTCAGCATTTCAGAGACACACAATCGCCAGATGTTTTCGAAAATGTTGAATTTCACCTCCATGGCTGGGATTTTCCGAGGGACCTAAGGGATTTAGGCCCCATCTCTCTCTGACGGTCAATGGAAGTTGGCCACCACGTGGCCTGAGCCCTTTTGAAAATCCCAGACTCTGTACCTCAAGTTCCTCCATCTTGAAAAAGGAGGAAATAATGGCCAACCTACCTTGTTGTGCTAATTAGTGAATGCCACCGAGTGCTTTGAGATCGTTGGAGTAAGGCAGGAGATGGACGATATATTTTGGACGATGATTTCACTTTAGTTTGGTCTCATTGGAAAGGTCTCCCCATTTCAATCTGCCTCTTGTTCTGTGGTATTTTCCTTTGGGCTGTCTCTCAGAATTACAGCACGGTTCCATGCCGTGCTGTGACAGCCATGTCAGCCCCAGGATATTAGACAGGGTGGGGGAGGTCATAGCTTTTATTGGACCAACTCCTGTTGGTGACAGAGACAAGCTTTCGAGCTACACGGACCTGAAGAAGAGCTCTGAGTAAGCTCCAAAGCTTGTCTCTCTCAATCACGGTTACATTAATTAACGGTAGAAATGTCACCAGAGTCAAGACAACATGAAATCACCTCTCTTCCAATCCTTCCTTTCTCTTGAGACCCGGCCCTATGAACTGAGCTCAAATGCAGAGAGAAGGGGTATGGGCTAGATTCACAAAAGGACTTGGGGTGGGGGTGGGGGGGTCTACTTGCCATTTTAGGCACCTCAGTCCCAGAATCAGACCACACTGGGATTCACAAAGACCCCCACTCAGCTGCAACCAAACCTTGTAGGTGCCTAAAATTACTCATCACCTCTATTTTTGCGGTAAAAGTCCCCTAGTCACCTATGTTTCTGCCTCTGTGCATTCGCACTGCAGTTCCAGTCCAGCTACCAAGACACCTAAGCCCCAGAGAGATACACGAACTGGGAAAAGAAAGGGGTTCCTCCTCCTAACTCACCTACAGGGCCACAATCTGAAATGCCTGCTCTGAGCACGCTTACTGACTCAGGCCCTATATGTGAACTTACCCAAAAGAACCAGGCTCTAGGGAAAGAGGAGCTCCCTTATAATGTATAGTTCTGTGATTAGGGTACTGACCTGGGATGTGGGAGATCCCCAGTTCCAATCCTCTGTCCCCCCGAGGTGAAGAAGGGATTCCAACAGGGGTCTGATATAGGCCTCTCTGTTGCCCCTTTTGAATCTGATCCACTGTGTAGAAATAATTGAGCAGCGGGACAGGCTTCTGGGCGTCCCTCCGAAGAGCATGCTCTAACCACCTGGGACGTTCTCACGATTTCTCTCTGCCTCTGGCCCAATGAATTATTGATTATCCCCAGTGGAACCTCTCCCACAGGAGAGCATGTGGGCACCCCACATCAGACAATCGTGCAGCCCAGAGATTAGGGCGCTCCTTGAGAGGCGGTAGATCCCATTTCAAATCCCTGCTCCCTCAAGGCTTGACTTGAACCAGGGGCACTTCCCACTGGCTGGCGTAAGCAGGGAGTCGCCTAGCATGCTGACTTTTATGAAGCTCATTCCAAGGCGCATCTCTCTCCCCATTCATGGTGCAGATTGCCTGGGAGCCTGACTCTGGCTTTGTGAATCACAGTGACTTTCTAGGTGCCTAAGCGTTGGGTGTTGTGATGCTAAGCGTCAGCTTGTCTAAGTTTCTTTGTGAATCCAGCCCCATTTTCATGAGGCTATTTTCCTACAAGAAAGGGGCAAATCACCTCTCCTCTGATCTTTTCTTCCTCTAGAGACCCTGCCCTATCAACTGAACTTTTTGATCTCCAAGGCAGAGAAAGAGGGTAAGTTTCCATAAGGATATTTTCCTACAACAATTATTAATTAAAATCTCCTGATTAATTTTTTAGAAGACACTTCTGAATTCAAACAGGAGAGGTTTCCACCAATACAGAGTCTTGGATTCCAAGGTTAGAAGGAACCATTATATCATAACGGCCAGACTGGGTCAGACCAAAGGTCCATCTAGCCCAGTATCCTGTCTTCCAACAGTGGCCAATGCCAGGTGCCCCAGAGGGAATGAACAGAACAGGGAATCCTCTAGCCCATCGCCCATTCCCATTCAGTGATGTATGAACGTGCACATACTATTTACAATTGGAAAGTAGGGTACATTTTTTAGGTCCAATAATCAGCCTTTAGGGCACACTCAGGTCACATTTTTCTGCTTCTCTCGGCAATTATAAGGACTAGAAATTTGCTCTATTTTTATTTTTTATATGAAAGACAAGCTTCACTACTGGAAAACATCATTAACACAGAGTGCAGGTTGACCATCAGTGCCTTGTACTCTCCCAGAACGTGAAAGGAACCCATATTTCTACCTCTGAAAACTGGGAAATAAAGAGTTAAGGAAGTGTCTCCCACCAGTTCCTATGCTATACTTCCCTCTCACCCTAGTGTCAGGAGCATGGACTCATGTGCTGGGCTCTATCCATCCCCAGCTGGTAGAAGGTCCCTTGCGGGAAGACCATGCTAAGGCCAGTACTGAAGCAGGCAGAGAATCAGGACTGCAGCGGCAGTCAAAAAAGCAAACAGAATGTTGGGAATCTTTAGGAAAGGGATGGATAATAAGACAGAAAATATCATATTGCCTGTATATAAATCCCTGGTATGCCCACATCTTGAATACTGCGTGCAGATGTGGTTGCCCCATCTCAAAAAAGATATATTGGAAAAGGTTCAGAAAAGGGCAACAAAAACTATTAGGGGTATGGAACAGCTGCCATATGAGGAGAGATTAATGAGATTGGGACTTTTCATCTTGGAAAAGGGGCGACTAAGGGGGGATATGATAGAGGTCTATAAAATCATGACGAGTGTGGAGAAAGTAAATAAAGAAGTGTTGTTTACTTCTTCTCATAACATAAAAACTAGGGGTCACCAAATGAAATTTCAGAGTAGCAGCCATGTTAGTCTGTATCCGCAAAAAGAAAAGGAGTGCTTTTGGCACCTTAGAGACTAACAAATTTATTTGAGCATAAGCTACAGCTCACTTTGAGCTGTAGATCACGAAAGCTTATGCTCAAATAAATTTGTTAGTCTCTAAGGTGCCACAAGTACGCCTTTTCTTTTTTCAAATGAAATTAATAGGCAATAGGTTTAAAACAAACAAAAGGAAGTATTTCTTCACGCAACACACAGTCAACCTGTGGAACTCCTTGCCAGAGGATGTTGTGAAGGCCAAGACTAACAGGGTTCAAAAAAGAACAAGATAAATTCATGGAGGATAGGTCCAGGAATGGCTGTTAGCCAGGATAGGCCGGGATGGTGTCCCTAGCCTCTGTTTGCCAGAAGCTGGGAATGGGCAACAGGGGCTGGATCATTGGATGATCGCCTGTTCTGTTCATTCCCTCTGAAGCACCTAGCATTGGCCACTGTCAGAAGACAGGTCCATCAGTGGCTATTAGTATCCTATCTTCCATGAATTTAGCCATCGTTCAAGGAGTATTGTCTCTCCCTGGGGGTTGGTGCTCCCTGTGGTACTGGGAACTGTCCCTTTAAGTGGTTTGGCTTCCCAGACAGGAAGGAGGAGCATAGCAGAAGCTCTGTGATACAGAACCCTGGATAAAGAGGGTTTCATTCAAACATCATGCTCCCAGCACGATTACTGAACACCACACTTGCAACCGTGTTGTGTCCCCATCCTTGTCCCATGAGCACCACTGGAAGCTGGGCAAGGGGCTCTCTTCGGATCTCACAGTTACCTATCTGGCCCCCCACAACTGCATCTGAATACCTGGCATCTTTTATGCCCATTTGACAAAAAGGGAAGCTGGACTGCAGAGAGAGGAAGGGACATGCCTGAGGTCACACGGCATGTCAGTAGCAGAGTGAGGAATAGAGCCCAGAAGTCCTGGCTTCTAACCTCTACACCATGCTCCCTCCCCGAAATGCGTGTAGTGCATTGGATGACTGTTACACATCCCTCGGGTGTGGACATTTAGTGCCACCGAGAAGTCGAATTCCCAGTGCACCAGAGAGCCCAGTGTCTCTCTAGCAGGGCTGCTCGCTACTTTCTCCTGGTCCAAGTGGGTGGAGGGGTTCTCACCCCATGTGCTGTACTTTTGGGCTGGGGACTTTCCACCAGGAGATGAGGGATGAATAGGGCAGCATGGAAATGCATGAAAAGCTGAAGCTGGTGTCCCTGTTAACATCCTCTGCCTGCTGTCTGCTGCCTCCCCTGCTCTGTTCTGTTGCTGGATGTGGAGCACCCCCAGCAAGGGCGAGGGATCGGGGGAGGAGACCGAGATCCCCTCTGCCACGGATCCACAGGATTCGTGCTGCAGCCCCCGCTTTGGAACAGTCTCTGGGAGGAGCCCCTTCGATGGGCCAGACCCCCAACATCAGCCCCCTCTTCCTCCAGGGTAAGCCACGTGGCTTCACCGACTCCTTAGGCTGGACCTCTGGGCCTTCAGCTCTCCTGCCTCACAACATGAGCTGTGTTCAGTGCGTCCACCTGAGACCGACCCCTGCGGGAGCCCTCTGTGATCTCAGGGAGCAGCACAGCTCTGCAAGCACCTGCAATGACACTCAGCCACCGCCGTCACTGTCAAGCCCCTGGGGTTATTAGTCCCCTGCTCTGCACCACAGCACAGGAAGACCTTGGTTAGCTCAGAGAAATGAAGGTTACAGTATAGTCCATTCTGGGGAGCTGGTGCCCAGCCCTGCAGTGCAAACCCCGTGGTTCAAGCTCTGTCTCCCTGTCCATCTGATCTGCTTTCTCAGACTCCCAGGTGTGCCCCCCACCATAGGTGCCGATTCTGTAGGTGCTCCGGGGCTGGAGCACCCATGGAAAAAAAATAGTGGGTGCTCAGCACCCACCGGCAGGATCAGATCCTCCCCCTCCTCCCCTCCCACCCGCTGGTGGCCCTGCCAATCAGCTCCTTCCCCTCCCTCCCAGTGCCTCCTACCTACCATGATCAACTGTTTGGGCAGGGGGAGGAGCAGGGGCAGGAAGAGGTGGGGTAGGGTGGAGACTTGGGGGAAGGGGTGGAGTGAGGGTGGGGCCTGGGGCAGAGCAAGGGTCAAGCACCCCCAGGAAGTCCGCTTCTCTGCCCCCCTACTGCTTCCTGCAGCCAGCACGTAACTTCCGCTTCACCCCTCCCCCACCTCTAGTCCTTTGTTCCCAAGCCAGGGTGATGCAGCTCAGCCACAGAGGCGGGGAAGGCCGTAGCTCTCCGGGTTGCTGATCGTTATGTTTCCATGTCCGGGCAATTGGATTTGCCATTGTCTGCTGAGGACCTCAGGCCCCAGACAGTGACATGGGCAGCTTAGCCTGCCCTGAGAGCAAACACTCCCATATCACTCACTGGGTAACAATGCTGCATATTGGGAAACTGAGGCACATATAGGTTTCATTAAAAAATTGCAAAAAATCCCAGTTTCTCACACCCTCCTAACAATACCTCCTTGATGCCTGGCGGGAACCATGGGGAATTTCCTGCTCAGCTTCAGCCAACAGGCAGCTCCCCAGGACTGACACTCAGGGCCCACCCCAGCCAGCCCATGGCTACTGGGGAGCCTGAGAAATGGTCCTAGCCTCCCCCAGGGCTGAGCTCTGCCTGTAAGGGTCTGTCTGCACTGCAGAGTGAACCCTGGGGCTCAGCACCCAGGTTAGCCTGGGCTGGGTGCAAGGAGCCATGCTGCTGAGCCTGACCTCACTTACTGGGTCCTCATGGGTGCTGCTGTGGCTCTAGGACTCTGGGAGCACATCCCCTGGCTGACCAGCTATTCTGAGTTTCTTTCCCAGTGATTCGTGGGGTACCCAGTCTGTCTTTCACGGGGGAATTGGGGAAGGCACTGGAGGGCTATTTTCCCTCAGGTCAAGCTGGCAGTGGCATTCGGGGGGAGGCTTTTCACCTTCCTCCGCAGCATGTGGCTGCGGGTGATGTGCCAGGATTATCTGGGGGTATCTCACCGAATCATTTCCCTGCATTGCGGGGCCTCGGGCCCTGGTGACCCTCGGTGCCTCCTCTTCTCTGCCTGTGGCACATCATAGCACGGTCGGCTGTAGGCTGTCAGGCTTTGGGCTTATGTTGGTTGTTGGGTTAGGTGGGTGCTGGGTGGAGTTGGTGGCCTGTGATATACGGGGGTCCGATTAGATGACTTGATGGTCCCTTCTGGCCTCAGACTCTCTCACTCTCAGCACTGGAGTGGTTTAGCCTGCACAGAGGTGCCGACTTCCCCAGTTCCCAAGGGGGTGCTTGACCCTTGCTCTGCCCCGGGCCCCACCCCCACTCCACCCCTTCCGCCAAGCACCCACCCCTGCCCCATCTCTTCCTGCCCGGCTCCATTCTGCCCCCTTCCCCTGCCTCTTTCTGCCCCCACTCCTCCCTCTTTCCCGCCCCCCCAGAACCTCCTGCCCACCGCTGAACAATGGATCCGTGGCAGGAGGAAGGCGCTGGGAGGGAGGGGGAGGAGCTGATCGGCGGGTGGGAGGTGCTTTGGGTACTTAACACTCTCCTCCTGCCTCTCTCTCCCCTCGTGCAGTGCAGGCCACTCCGGATCCAGACCTGGGGATTCCCTGTTCCGTCGTGTCCACAGATGAGAGCGTGATACAGAAATACCAAGAAATGGGATATTTAGTGACACAGAACAGGTTTTACCCTGCTGCCTGTGTGCTGGGCTATAAGGGCTTCACCTCAGGGAGGTGTTACTGGCAAGTGGAGGTGGGGAACAAACGTAATTGGGTTTTGGGCATTGCCAAAGAGTCTGTGATACATGAGGGAGCGAAAAGCCGTACACCAGAGGAGGGGATCTGGGCTTTGCAGAGTACAGAGAATGAGTACTCGGCCCTCACCTCCCCTGAGACTGCTCTGGCCCTACCTCATAGCCCCAGTAACACTGGGGTTTATCTGGATTATGAAGGGGAGGAAGTTACATTTTATGACGTTACATCTTCTGGCAGAGAGACGATCTTTACTTTCACATCCTCTTTCCCTGGGAAGATCATCCCCTTCTTTGGGAGCCGGCGTGTAGAATTTGAGTTCACTGGTAAGCATACCGTTATGTGTTCACTGGCCGACATATTGTTAATCCCTGTGACAGAGGAGTAGGGATCACTCAATATGAGATATCTAAAGTAGAGCAAAGACATAGGTAATATATAAATTACAGCTATCACACTTTGCCATTCTAATCACAGTCTTGCCAGCCTGAAGCATTCAAAAAGTGTGTCAGGCTCCCCAGAATCATGAGATTGGCTGAAACATCTTTTTAAATATTGTGTCATTTTCTTTGCCTTCTGGTTTCCCAGCTTTTGGGGTGTTCTTGTTTCCAATTTTCAATCTTTGCTACACAAATGTGAAGGCTGGAAATGTATCTGTAGTATAATCTGAGGGTGCCTTGCAATCTACCTACTCCAGCTGCTGGGACTTTAAGAAAAACACCAAGTGCTGCGAGACTCACAATAAAATGATGAGAGAGGACAAGACTGACTTGCTTAGCATTATACTGGTGACAGGAGTTTCCCGACCCTCTTACATGCCTGTCTCTGTAACTCTGTGATCCTCCAGGCACACAAAAACTGGCCAACCAGGAGCCACTCTCAGGGTCACAGCAGAGCCCGCCTGTCTTAGGGCAGGTCTACACTTAAAATACTGCAGCAGAACAAATGCACCGGTGCTGCTCCGCCGCTGTAATGCTTAAGTGAAGACTCTCCTATGCCAACAGGAGAGCTTCTCCCATCAGTGTAGTTAATCCACCTCTGAGAGGCGGTAGCTATGTCCAGGGGAGAAGCTCTCCCGTCAACGTACCGCTGTCTACCCCAGGAGTTCAGTCGGTATGACTGTGTTCACTGAGGGGTGTGGATTTTTCACAGCCCTGAACGATATGGTTCTACCAATGGACGTTTATAGTGTAGACCTGGCCTAAGTTCTGACTCATTTCAGGTCATCCATCAAAGTCCTCTGTTCTTTACTTCTGAATATAAAAACCATAGTGGTGTTTCCCTCTCCCTCCAATTCCCCAGCTCAATGCTCCTATTTTGCTCTGTTTAGTTATTTGGATGCTGTAGATTCAGATGAGTAAATTCACAGAATAAAGTTTATTTCAATCTTCTGGTCTTGGACTTTGTCACAAGGGTACTAGATCTGCACGGCTCTGCCCTGAAAGGCTAGACAGACCCACCAGCAAATGCCTTGAAGGGGCTTGAAGAAAAGCAGCTGGGTAACTTTAAGCGAAAGCTCGAAAAGCAAAGCTTGAGGAAAGAGTAAATAAAATCAAAGCATCAAGCGATGCTTTCCTCGGGCAAGAAAAGAAGCAACAACATCCTCGCTGTGAAAGAAATCTGTTGGCAACTTCCAGCTGCCGAGGAACAGAAGGAAACTGGCAATAAAGTAGCCAGCTCATATGATCAACTGCAGTAATATTATGGGCTGGAACCTGGCCGCACCATGGTGCTGCAGCAGCGTTTCTTTCCCAAACCAAATTATCCCTTTTTCTTTAAGTTCACATTCGCAGTCTGAGGGGCTAGAAACCTGATCCACCACCTGAGGACAGTGGGAAGGGTCAGGGGTACAAATCTGGAGTCATTTGGTCAAGGGGTGCGTGAGATGCAGCCCTTCCCAACACGAGCTGTTTCCAAAACTGAGCTAGGCTGGAATACCAGCAGAATCCTGGCCAGGGCTGGGTGAGGGAGACTCCCAGCACACCCTGGAGCCAGCCCGGGGCTGGAAGGCAGAAGAACTCAATCTCTTCTGCAGCTGTTTCTCAGCAGTTTGTCTTGGCTGAGGCCTCACACCCTGGGGGAGGTACCTGTGCTTTGCAGATGTGGTAAGAGGCTGCAGAAGGTGAACTCAGACAAAGCTGGGACGATGTTTCATGGATTCCAAGGCCCGAAGGGGCCTCTGTGATCTTCTAGACTGATTTTCTCGTCTCCTGTGTCACACAGGCCACGGAACTTACCCCAAATAATTCCTAGAGCATCATTTTGATTTTTTTTTTCTGAATTTGATTTAAAACTTGTTAGTGACAGAGACTCTGCCTCGCCCCTTGTCAAATTGCTCCAGTGCTTAATTACTCTCACCATTAGAAACGTACACCTTCGTGCCAGGTCTCCGTCAAATACAGCAGACCCACACCTCAATCACTGAACCCCGCGGCCTTTGGAAATGAACCTCCCAGCTCAAGTAGCCCCACAGGCCAGTGGTGCATGGCCCAGCTGCACAACACTGAAACAAGGGTGCAGTCGATTCAGGCTTGGAGCATGGCCTAGACACCCAGCCTGGGACCGGGGGCAGGGGAGGTAGAGGAGAATAGGTTGGCTCTGTGCATGTCCCAGGCACACAGCAGTGCGAGCAGGCTGGGAGAGCCGACAGCCGGCCAACTTGGGGCATGGCAGACACACAGCGCTGAGAACGTGCAGAGTTGGGGCATGACACGGACATAGCACTGACTGGGGCGGGGGGAGCTGCAAACAGTCATGCCTAGTGCTTGGCAGAGACACGTGGTGCTGGAAGTGGGGTGGGAGCAGCCACGCTCTGTGCATGGTGCAGACATGCAGCGCTGAGAACACAGAATCAGCTGAGACTGGGGTGGCTGATGAGAATGGGCAGGCTCGGTGAATGACACAGACTCTGTACCTCAGTTTCCCCATCTGTAAGCTAGCTGGGCTCTTCCAGGGCAGGGCAAGGCAACCTCCTTTGGCTTGCTTGGAGGACAAGAAATAAGTTTGTGTTGTACAGGGCTCTGGTGGGGTTCCACGTTCACAATCGCCCCCTGTTGGGAAGTGAGGGGAGGGCGCGGTGGGGTGCATCAGAAAGGAGGACACTGCAGGGTTGTGCTTGGCGAGACGAATTTTGGATGATCTTCATGTGGCCTTCACTCAGAGTAGCGAGGAAGGGAAATTGCATCTTGTTGCAACATTGTATCCCTCTGCAGAGCCATCCTTGTAACCAGACGGGTCCCCAGCAGTGCTCCAGTCACTGCCCTTTTCCCACCATGGTTACATTACATGTTCTGGGCCCAGGTGGCTGCTTCTCCGAGGCCCCCTCAATCTGTCCCAGGATGCCCCCTCCTGCAGCTGGAATAGACAAGGGAGCTGGGAGACTCTGTGTAACCCCTTACCTGTACAAGGCAGGGGTCCCAGTACCAGTTCCCTTCACATACACTTTCCTGGGCCATTGGTCTTGTGCCCTGACCTGGGCTGAATCTCTTTCTAAAGGGGAAAAAGGAGCTCTGTCTGCACGGTCCATTGAGTCCCTGACCTCTCCGCTGAGCCTCGCACAGAGGGGCACGATCAGTGGAGAGTTTGCTGGTTACCTCGGCGTGTGATGGAGATGTCTACACCCCGAGAACCAGGCTGAGATCCCAGCGCATTTCATGCAGCCCCCTGAGCAGCTCCCCAATGGACTTTCAGCCACTGGCCACATGGATTTGGGTTATTAAACTGAAACAGACCAGCCAGAAAGAAGCATCTTTACTTGGTCCCAACCCCAAGGCTTTGACACTCACTTTGTTTCTCCCCAGAACAAGGGGTTGGGGGATGGCTGAATCTTTCTCAGGTGCCTCTCTGAAGGGAATCCAGAGAGAACTAGGTCAGATGTAAGTCGAGCAGGGGAAAAGAGGGGAGGTGGGCAGTGGGGCCAGGAAGATGAGCCCAGGAAACTCCTGTTTACAGATTGGCCTTAAGATGTTTGTTTGGGCCTGCGGAGCTATGTCTTGCTGCCCCATGGCTGTTCACTATTGCTTAGTCTTTCTAAGGCTGCTCTGCAGAGGGATGGACTAATGATTTTGCATCTGCCCACACAGTGCTCACTAGGGCCTCACTGGTGTAACTGTTCTCTCTTTTCCCCTGGCTTTCTAATGAGTTTGTCTTTTAAAAATGCTAGCATCCTAATGGGGATTTTCTGAGCTGTAGCTGACACTAGAGATTGACAACATTAGCTCCAGCATTTAGTCAAGCTTGTCCCTGTGAATTTCACACCACTCCTAGGGCATGCTGGGTTACAATTCTTACCATAGCCTGCAGGGGCTGTAACTTTAACTATGGCCTGATTCCAGCTCAGCAAATGTGAGTCTCTTCCAGGGTGTAGGGAAAGCCCAGTGTTTACTGCATACGGAGTTTGCGTCCCCAGCAGAGGTTGCATGGGATCCAGGAACAGCTCACCCTCACCTTAACCTGTCTACGGATCAGAAAAGTGTCAGACATGAACACACACGACAGGGCCTGCCCAACAATTCTGAGAGATTTAATTCTGCTGTGTGCACTGGGCTCTGAAGGATTCCTGGCAGGGAAACATCACTGGGAGATGGAGGTGGGGAATAGGGAAAGCTGGACCATTGGTGTGGCCAGAACATCAGTGAAGAGAAAGAGATGGTTCTGTGTAAAACCTGAAGAGGGCATCTGGGCTCTGAGATTCTGCTGGAAGCAATTCCAGGCTCTCACCTACCCACGGACCTCTGTGACTCTGAGCATAAGACTCACAAAGATCAGGGTTTATCAGGGCAAGTGGCACTTTACGATGCTGATAACAAGACCCCAATCTTCATGTTCAATTATTCTTTCACTGAGAAAATCTTCCCTTTCTTTTCTCTTCAGCCTCCGAGATCATATCTTAAAACTGTGCCCCTGAAAGCCAATAAATGGATTTCATTGGGTGTCATTTTTTCCTTACTGTTTACACAAGTCTCCAAGTTACTAAACTGGAAAGAGAAAGGATTTGAGCAACGTTAAAAGAAAGACTCAGATTCACAAAGGGACTTAAACAACTAAGACCTGGTCTACACTACAGAGTTAGGTCGAAGTCTGGCAGCTTAAACGCCGACCTAATAATGTCAGCGTCCAGACTACAGTGTACCTCCCACCGACCTAACTCGCCTGCTGCGTCGACTGAATAACTCCCCCTCCAAGAGAGGTGCGGCGCTTACGTCGACATAGTTAGGTCAACGCAGTGTATATGCTGCATTGCCTACATCAGCTTAAGTGGCCTCCAGGAGGTGTCCAACAATGCCCCATTGTGACCCACTCTGGTCACTGTTTTGAACTCCGCTGCCCATCAGCCAGGGTCACAGGAACAAGCCCCTCCTGTTTAAGGACTGGGAGTTTTTGAAATTCCATTTCCTCTTTGCTCTGCATGGAGAGCTCACCTAGCAACTGCCCAGCTGAGCAGGCTCCAGGCTCCCAATGCTCTGCTGCCGGCACCACTCAGGGGGTGGTAGATCTCCTGGGTCTGTGGGGAGAAGAGGCTGTGCAGGCCGGGCTCTGATCCAGCCTAGAAATGTGGACGTCTATGAGCAGATTGCTCGGAGCGTGGGGGAGAAGGGCTAGAAGAGGGTCCCGCAGCACTGCCATGTGACAGCCACGGGCTGCGCCAGGCGTACCAGGAGGCGAGGGAGGGAAGCAGTCGATCTGATGCGGCTCCACAGACATGCTGCTTTGACAAGGAGCTGCGCGCTGTCCTCTGCGGTGATGCCGTGCCACCCCCGAGCCCCATGGGTACCGGAGGAGTTGGAGTCATGGGCCACCGCAGCCAACCCTGAGGATGAGAATGGGAGACAGGCGAACAGGGGGTTGATTTTCAGATTCAGGGCTTAAATTCAGCTGGAGCTGTCCGGAGTGGAGCTCTAGTAAATATTTTCAACCCTGATGGAGTTTTTATCGCATATTGGAGGAGGGCATGGGGGGCTCCGCGAAATACACTACAAGAATGTAAACCCTGATCAGATTAAACTCTGTGTTCTAATCTGTAATGGACTGAGACTAATAAGAAATAACACCGCCTTCATTCTGGGGTTTACAAACACTTGCCCTGAGGTTTAATGCTGTAGAACATGTTTCCCAATCACAGAGGTACTTTATTTGTGTCCAGATTTAAAATAGAAATGTCAGACTCCTAGCAAATGGTGACAGGAATGCCCCCATCTGTCATAATGCGCTGCCCCTGGACCAGAGCATGAGGAAAGGGAGAGGTAGCACTACTGTGATAGGGGAACCCCCATCATCGCGCTCTGTTACCCCTGGGCCAGGAGATGGGGAAAGGTGACAGGTAGCAAATTGCGATGGGAATGCTCCCTCTGGACGGCAGGATGGGGAAAGGCAAAGGCAGCAAATTGTTTCATGGCAGTAAAAGGGAGAATAGAGATGTCAGTAGCAACTACAGGTTGCAAATTGTGCAGGCAGCAGTTCGTAGTGTTGAACTAACAACTTAAAATGCCTTGTTCAAAAATTTTAAGTAACACTTAACTTTCAAATGCCTGAACAGCAAATGTAACTTTTCTTGTCTGCAGAGTGAACATTGGCATTTTTATCTGTTTGAATAATCAAAGTGGTGCTTTCCGTGCCTTCTGGGCTGCAAAGATTTGAACTGCTTCCTGCTGAAGGTCCACCGTCTGGGCCAGCTCATGCTCTATTGAGATGGTTGCAAGGCCGACCAGCCTCTCCTGTGTCATTGTGGAGCACAGATGTGTTTTTATTAACTGCAGCTTGGAGAAGCTGCGTTCTCCACTGGCAACTGCTACAGGAAGTGTTAGAAGTATGCGCAGAGCAACAAAAGCATTTGGAAAGAGGTGGGTCATCTTCTTTGTGCACATATATTCCAGGACAGCCTTTGGAGTTGATCCTGCTGAAATGTATCTTGAAAGGGCTTTCAGTTCATCACCTAAATCACTCGCATCAATATCGCGCATGTCATCATGTGTCAACACTGTCTTTAGTGCCCTGCATTGCTGGTGTAGGTCTTCTTCAGGTACAGTGAGGAGTTTTGGAATATCATACAACATCCCAAACTTACTGCTGTGTTCCTTGAGTTGCATGAAATGTTCTTCAACTGACTGTATTGCACAATCTAGCACCTGGTTAAAGAATTCAACTTTGAATTGTTGTTTGGGGTCTCTGATGGGATTATCCCGTGCCTCGTCATCAAAATGTCTTCTTCTGCGGTGACTCTTGTATCCTTGAATGGGTGGGAAAAAAGCTTCAGTGTCAAGTTCCTCTAACAACTTCTCTGCACTTTTCAAACATTTTGAAATCCCTCATCTGAGCGGTAAAACTGTAGGTATGACTTTGCTTTGTCCAGTTGTTCCATTGCTCCAGATATGTCAAGGTCAACACCTTGGAGTTGAAGGGTTCATGTAGCGTTCATGCACCTGGAAACAGTCATGGCACACCCTGACTGTTGTGTAGGAGCAATGCACACATTGCTCTGTTCTGTCCAAGGACATGGACCATGAAAACATGGACCATCTGGGAAGTCAAAATAAGGACATCAGCCGTGGGAAGCTTCCTCGGCCGAAGCTCAAGGCCTGAGAATAAAGATTGTAGTAGATAGAGGCTAGTAAATAGGAATATTAATCAAAGTCATATTATTTCCTTTGTTGATGCCTTTTGCGGTCGGTTGGGGTATGTGATGCGCAGGGGGGGGAGAGAAATAAAAGAGGTGGGAAAGCTGACAGGGGCGATCCCATCAGCAGACCAGCCTGCTTGCTTGCCTAAAGCCGTGTCCTGTCTTATATTGAACCGCCACAGGAGTCTCTTGCTTACAACATTTATTTCAAACATTATGTCATGCCACAACACTAAGCTACACAGAAATTTGAAGTTATGTATGTTTCTGGTGATTCCATTTCCCTCTGCCACTGTTCTCCCGCAAACAGTTCCTGTCATAGCATTATCCTCCAGAATAGCAACTATGGCATCATCTATCTTCCCAATTTGGTGTTTGATAGGCTTTATCGCCTCCACTCGACTTTCCTATTGTATGGCTGTCACGGAGTCCCTGGGTGATGCTCTGGAACTGCTCCCTACGAAGCCAGTCAGGACTCTGGGGAAGTCTCCTTTCTGGGAGCAGACTGTCTGCAGGACACACAGCTCACACAGCTTCCACCTTCCTGCATCTGACCTCAGAGCATTCAGCATCCTCTGCCACTCCGTGCGCTTCCCACAGCGAGTCCGCCCAGGCAGGCTCCTGGGGAAGCCAGAGGGTCCTGCACTCCAACTCCGCAGTCAGATGTGACTCTCAGCCAGCCAGTAAAACAGAGGTTTATTAGATGACAGGAACATGGTCTAACACAGAGCTTGTAGGTGCAGAGAACAGGACCCCTCAGCTGGGTCCATTTTGGGGGGCAGTGAGCCAGACAACCACGTCTGTACTTCACTCCATGTCCCCAGCCAGCCTCAAAACTGAAACTCTCTCCAGCCCCTCCTCTTCTGGGCTTTGTCCATTTCCCGGGCCAGGAGGTCACCTGATTCCTTTGTTCTCCAACCCTTTAGTTCTCACCTGGCGGGGGGAAGGGCCCAGGCCATCAGTTGCCAGGAAACAGGGTGTTGGCCATTCTCTGTGTCCAGACCCCTGCACATACCTGCCCTCTAGGGCTCTGCAACGATCATATGCCCTTATCCCACCACCTAGATACTTAAGAACTGCCTAGGGGAAACTGAGGCTCCCCCACAATATTCAGAGGAAACACTACAAATAGTCCCGCTTCGTCACAGTGGCACACTGTGGTTTCAGTATCAGAGAGGATGTTCCCAGATGTTGCTTCAAAATTTGCCATCGATGAGTTGATGCCGAGAAAAATACATAGACGCTTTGAATTACATTAAAAAATTCAGCAGCCTCACTAGAAGCTGATGCTGCATCACTGACCACCAAGTTCAATGAATAAGAACTGCATGGGACAAAAAAAGCTTGAGGGTTTTACTCTCGGATCCGTGTCTGTACTCCTCTGTTCTTTCCTCTCATGTTGGCACCATTATCGTAGCCCTGACCTCTCATGTCAGCTATCGCAATTCCCGTATCTTCCAGCTTTTTAAGAAGCACATCTGTCATACCAGCTCCTGTGGTATCATCAATGTCAATAAATTCTAGAAAATGCTCTCTGACAGTCACCATTGCAGGGACATTTTCACTAGGTTCTGTTGTTGTTACAAAACGCACCATTAAAGTCATTTGTTCTGTATGGCTGATGTCAGGTGTGCAGTCCAGAATAACAGAGTAATATCTTGCTGACTTCAGATCTGCCACCATCTTCTGTTTGACTTTTGTTGCCAGTAACTGTATGATCTCATGTTGAATTGTTTTTCCAAGGTAGTGGTGTGTACACGTTTCTTGGGTGGTGACTCTTCTTAGCTGCTCCTGGAATACAGCATCAAACTCAGCCATCAGCTCCACAATTTTAAGATCAGTTAAGGTTAATTTCCATTGTTTGGCACATACAGCTGATCTGAAGTGCCACGCAGTGCTAGGTTTTGGGTAGCAAGCATTCTCACAATGGCAATGAGCCTTTTCACAACATTTTGCCAGTAAAGACATTCTGATGCAATCTTCTCTTGATGCTGATCATCTATGGTGGCCTTTAACCTTAGTCTCATCTCATGCTCTTTCCACCTATGGAATGCTCTCTGGTGATTTGCTGCCTTCTCATGGCATGCCAGATTTCTAGCCAGATTTTTCCAGTCCTTTGTTTCTGCAGAACCCAATGTGGCTGGAACATGAGACGGGAAGAGTTTGCAACAAAACCAGTATGCAGCATTCTGGGTTTTTGAGTACATAAGCCATGGCCTCTCCACTTTGTCACCATTGGGGATTTCACACCAGTAAAGTGTTGGATGGCAACTTCTCTTTTCATTGTCTTTGGGGAACATGAAGTTTTTCACTTGTTGAGGCCAATGCAGTACAAGGAAGTCCCTCGGGTTACTGCTCAAGTGGGTCCACAGTCCTGGATCATCTAGACTTAAGGAACTTAAGCAGGAGCTGTTTCTTGTGCCTCCACCACACTCTTCTCTGATCTACACTTTTCTTCAGGAATGTGCATGGTTACATCCATTTGAGATGGAGATATGGATGCTGCAGTAGCTGCCAGGTCACCTGCACTCCGACTAACTGGAAGATCAGGCATCTCCTCACCACTCACATCCTCACTGGAGCCGGAAGGCTCACCGTGAACATTTGTGTCTGTGTATCTCAGGAGAGCTCCTTCCTGCTTAGATAGAAAAGCTTCCTTTGCTTTCTTTCTTTTTCTGAGTGCTGCCCCAGAGGGGCGTTTTCTTCTTTCACTCATGACTGCTGTTCTGTGCCAGCTATAGTGGCTCTCAACACTCAGTTGAAGGGGACAAATAAGCAGGCTGGTAACAGGCCTGAGTGAGGGAAGATATCAGCATCTTAAGGGCCTAACTGGCTCCTACTGCTTCAGTTGACTGCTTGTTCTCCCCAGGTGGGTTCAGGGAAGCAGCAGGAAACAGGAAGCTGCCTGAGAAGCTGGGGTTAATCAGTCCAGGCTCCTGGGGGTGCTAGAGAGGTACATAAGAGGCTCCTTCTCCTCTTTCTCCCTGCAGCTCCTGCTGCTTTCTGCTATTCCCTCTCACCTTTTCTCCTGCCTGCCTGTTAGGTCTCTTGTGCCCTCCTTCCTCCAGCACAGCACTCCCCCATCTCTGGGCATCTCGAGCAGAGAATACAGATGCACCAGCAGCAGACACAGTTTTCTACGCTCTGGGTCCTAGTGGTGCCTCCCCACAGCCTGGCACCTGAGGCGGCCGCCTCAGTTCCCCTCATGGTCAGGCCAGCCCTGCACCCTGCCCACCTCCCATCCAGGGCTTAATTTGTGCCCCAGCTTGCGGGGTCTGAGGAAGGCTGCTGTGTAAAGTGATATTTGGATGTTTGTTAATCACTTTTCGCTGCCTCCCAGCTCGCTAGCAAGTCTCCTGCTGTGAGACGTGTTATTAACAAACGTACAAACATCACTTTTCACAGCAGCAGACTTACTCGCTAGCAAGTCTTTAAAAAAGCAACCAAAAAAGCAAAAGAAACAACAATTAAACAGAGACAAGAACATGCAAAGCACCTTACTTGTGTTTCTATTTGGTGTAGGTCCAGTAAAGAATAGAGGCAACTGTACATTATTTTTATTATTGAGTATGAAAACAACCCTACATCAATAAATTGCAATGATTTGGGCATGGATAAGGGCAGATTTATTTATTCCTAAAGTTAATTAAGTATTTTAGACCAAATTGTCAGAGTGGCCACCAGTGGTAGTTGGTGGCCATGCTGTGAGGCCACCAAAACATTTGTTGTGAGAACCCCTGCACCAGAGAGCTAACTGGGGCACGGCTGCATCAGTGGCCATGACCTAAGAGTGCTATTGAATATCTTGATTTATTTTTGGCCTAGCACTTAACTCAGTGGCACTGGTCTGTTTCCATGGCTGCAGCAGATCAATTCCAACATTTCAGGGGATTTTCTAGGTGGCCATCAGGAGAAGGCGGATGATTTTGGTGACAATTGGAAAATGATGAGGGGGAAACAGGTGACAAACCAGTGGGCAGAGCACCAGTCCCTGACCCAGAGCAAGAGGAGCTTCGCTGCTGACATCCAGGTGCCCGATGGGGAGCTGCAGTCAGTGCCCACAGGGGGGAGCCAGCCAGGACATGGGCAGAGGGGATCCCTGAGAGGGGGCAGACAGGAGGGACGTTTAAATAGAGCCCAGGGGTGGGTTCATCTGGACCTACAGGTAACCAGAGGAACCCAGGGGCAAAGCTCTGACAGCTCCATGACCCGAGTGAGGGGAGCAGAGCTGGGAGCCCAGGGCTGGTCGCCAGTGAGCCTGGTGTGGAGAGAAGAGACCAGCTCTGACCACCTGCTCCCTGTGCCAGTCTGTTACCAGAGCGGATCACACAGAGTGTCCCCGGCTCCCGTCACCCCTGGATCCTCTGGAACTACCTGGAGTCTCCCTAGAAACCCCCCTTCTCCCCCCGCCCCGGGATCTGCACGTCTCCTTTCTGTCCCCCCAGTGATCCTGTGGCTTCTAGGCAGGACGCCTACATAGGACTGGGAGAAGCTGCCCCTCCCCAGGGGAGGTGGGGCCCCAGGGGGCAGGGTCTGGGGCAGGGGGCTGCGTTGGTCGCTAGGACCCAGGAGCGGCTGGGGGGCGGCTCTGGGGGGAGCGATCACGGGGCTCAGGCCCGGCCGCAGGAAGTGAGTCTCAGCCGCTGCGGGGACTCTGGCTCCCAGGCTCCCGGCGAGATCCCCGAGCCCCGGCGGCTGGTGCTGGGAGCCTGGAGCCCGGGCTGTAGCCGGGAGAGGGGAACCTCCAGCCGGGCCCTGCCCGCTGCTCCCCGGGAGCCTCCCCCAGGGCAGAGCCCCCAGCCCGGCCAGGGCCCCTTCCGTCCGGGCCCCTGCCCTGGGGGGCCCCGCTCGGAGGGAAGGTAAGAGAGACCCGCCCCCCGTCCCGGGGTGCAGGGGGCGGGTTTGGCCCCAGGCTGCTCCCCACGGAGCTGGCTGCAATTCCCTGCCCCGGGCCCAGGAAAGCTGCCGGAGCTCCCGGTGTGCGGGGCGGGGGGAGCCCGGCCGGGCCGCGCTGGGGCAACACGTGGGGGCAGCCGGGAGGGGTCTGGAGAATCCTAGACTCTCAGGGTTGTCGGGAGCTCCGGAGGGCATCTAGTCCAGCCCCCTGCTCAAAGCAGGCCCGATCCCCAACTAAACCATCCCAGCCGGGGCTTTGTGGGGTGTAGATAAGGGGAATTGAAGGGGGGGGCAGGGATGTGTGAGGGCGCAGGAGGCGGGTTGGGGCCGCACTCGGGGCGGCACTTCTGAAGGGAGGGCACTCCCCCCCCCCCCTTGGGGCGGCAAAAAAACTAGAGCCGGCCCTGGTGCAGGGCGAGTCCAGGGCAACTCATTCATCAGGTGTTGCCACCAGAAGACTCCAGCTCTTGCTAAGCGGGAGGAGGAGGCTGCTGGTGTGTGTCTCTCTGCTCAGGATACAGCTCTGGAGTTGAGCTGCCTGGATCAGAAGCTGCCTCCTGCATTTTGACCTGGGAACCCAAACTGAGAAGCTGCTGCTTATCCAGCAGAGGAGCGACCTTTGTTAAACCCCCTCAGTGCCCCGCTCGGGTGGGGACTTTCTCCGGTGCCTGGAACCAGCCCCGGGGCAGCCCCAGGCTCTGCTGACACCAGCCCCTGAGCCGGAGCCTGCAGGTGAGGGGAGAGACCTGGGGCAAAGTGCTGGGGTGGGTGTAGTATGAGAAACTGCTCCCTGTAGGAATTTGCTACATGTAGCAGACAAGTCCTACTTTGCTAAAAACTGTAGCAAATTTCTACAGATAGATAGCAGTTCCTCACACCCTATAGTGTGAGAAACTGCTATCTGTAGAAATTAGCTAAGTCAGCTAGCTACTCACCTTTCCTGTCTTCTGGGACAGAGGTAGCAAATTGTTAACAGTAGCAGTTACTCATACCTAAGAACATTGTTCTTATGGGCTGACTTGTCGTAATTTGCTGAAACTTGACAGTGGCAAGGGATGGAAGCATAAAGTCGTCGGCTTCCAAACGATCCTGCCTGGTGTACAGATGTATCAATTACCTCTTAATAGAGGATTGTAAAAAATAGGGAGGTCATTGAAACACCACTCATTTTGCAGCGTCACTTGCTGTGCTAACAATGTAGCATCCTGATATTGATATTTCCGTGCAACTGTGGGTTGGATTCATTGTAGTGGGACGCGGGACACATGGAGGATAATTTAAACTCTGGGCTGGTGCGATCTCTGACCGTGACCGTTCATCAGCTGAGCGGGCAGGCCCAGGCAGCAATGCCCTTGTCCTGGTGCCTTGACTGAGAAAGGTTCTGATCCAAGGGAGGGTAGATTCCCGCCAGCTCCTGGGGTAATGTCTCACTGGCGATGAAAGGGCTTGTTCAGACAGAGATTTTGAAATCTGTAGGGTAAAGATGAGCCAGATGGGTTTGTCTTCATGCAGGTGTATTTTAGTCTCTGGGGGCTGGGTAGAAAGGAGAGAGAAATATGTTGGATTTCCTGTTTCCCTTACTGAGGACAATCTATGCTCCCCTGACATTTTTCCTGGCAGAAACAATTCCTATCTATTTGTTACAGGGTCAAAATATGGCTGCCATCACACAGAGCCATTAGTGGTGGTGGAGGTGAGAAGAGGGCCAAGAAGTCCTTTCCCTCCCCAAACACTCCCATGCATGTGGAAGCCGCAATGTTGCTGCTGCCGAAATACCCTGATGGCAAACGGGTGGGGGCAGAAGGCACTGCCAGCTGTCCTGAGCAGCCCAGAGGAGCCATGCACTGTGTGGAGTGTATGCTGCTACACCTATTCTGTACTGGTGAGGGCAACCCTCACTCCCCAGTGCTCCTGGTGGCCCCAGGGCTTCCCCTGGCTTCCACCAGCACAAACACCGCACCTACCACCATTGCTCGAAGATGTATCACCTTCTGCCCCTCTGGAGGGAGGGGGGAAGACCGATGACCGGTGAGATTGTTAGGGTGAAGGTGGGCTGTATGGCACCCTAGTAAAAACTGAAAAATATTTCACAACCATTTTATTAGATTTAGCTCATTTTTAAATCCTCACACAAATTAAAGTTTGCTATACAAGCCTACTGTGCAAACTCTGTTAATGAACTTCTCAAATGCAGGGCATTCATTTTTGGAGGCTTCTCATGTGTCAGATACTTCCTTCCTTCAAGGTATGCTCATGATCAGATAGAAGACAACTTCTTTCAGAACACACAATTCTATTCAATGAGGAACAAGAACACTCAGCTGTAGCTCTTGTGACTGAGAGTAGGAAGAGGTGAATTCCTACTTCTTTCATCCCAGGAAACACAGCACAAAAATTGGGTCGAACCATTAGTGATGATGATGATGAAGAAGTTGAAATCAAATCTTCGTTTGTTCATCATGTGATATTCCACTCTGTGTTCATATTCTCTATTCTGTCCTGATCACATGGCAGCCCCGTTGCTGGGAGTGCCTCACTCCACTCAACTGTCGGTGTTTTATAAGACAGGCATCTGTAAAAGCAACGTAGAGGTTGATAGAATCCAAAAGTTGTTGTAGAGATGTAAGAATCAAGTCAATGTACTGTACTTGTCAGCTGGACAGTGCACTTAACATTGGCCCCCAGTTTGTACAATGTGGTAACTCTTGCTTAAAGAGAAAGTGTGATGTGACAGCCATGTTTGTTCGCATAAACTGTGGTGTGTCTCCAGCATTCTTAACACCTCTCTAAATTCTTCTCAAATTAGCTTTGGCAATGACTGGCTTATGAGGCTTTCTGCATGTCGATGCAGTCTAGAGGATTGGTGTTTTGCAGCCTTTTCACATAGTTTGTCAGCATTGGCTTTGCTGGTCAGTCTGGCAAACCAAGCTCCTCCACTTTTACTTTATAAATCCATGGAACACTCACATCTTGAATACTGTGTGCAAAGGTACAGAGAAGGTAACTAAAATGATGAGGAGTATGGAACAGCTTCCATGGGAGGAGAGATTAAAAAGACTGGACTTTTCAGCCTGAAAAAGAGAGGACTAAGAGGGAATATGATAGAGGTCTATAAAATCTTGACTGGTGTGGAGAAAGTGAATAAGCTCCCTCATGTAACCCAGAACAAGGGGTCACCAGTAACATTAATAGGCAGCAGGTTTAAAACAAACAAAAGGAAGGACTTCTTCACACAACGCACAGTCAACCTCTGGAACTGTTTGCCGGGATGGGGGGGCGGGGGGAGAGGTTGTGAAGGCCAAAACTAGAACAGGATTCAAAAGAGACCGAGATCAGTTCATGGAGGATGTGTCCATCAATGGCTATTAGCCAGGATGGGCAGGGATGCAACCCCATGCTCTGAGAGCCTCTAGTTTTCCAGAAACTGGGAGTGGACGGCAGGGGATGGTCACTCAATAATTGCCTGTTCTGTTCATTCCCTTTGAAGCCTCTGGAGTTGGCCACTGACAGAAGACTGAGTACTGGGCTAGATGGACCCTTGGTCTGACCCAATCTGGCCGTTCTTACGTTCTTGTGCAAAAATTAATTATAATAAAAATGTTTAGTACAGAAACTCCCAACACCAGCCAAAATTGATCACTTGGGCACCGCAGCTCTGTCTGCTGGATACCTCGGCAGAGTAGGTGAGTTCATGTAAATACAGTCTGGTCCTGAAGCCTTCCCCCTACCCCTGGCTCATCACTCGCTGCCAGGGGAGCTCATTCACACCTTGCTTACAAATCATCATTTTAAATGATAAGGTTGGCCAACATTGCCGAAACCAATGTGCCGACGTTGTCAGAAAAAACAATGGCTGTGTGAGGAAGCCAGTCTTTGTTCAGACTTTTCAAACCTATTATACTTTCAGGTACAAGTATTTGATCATACACTGTATGTGTATTTTAAAGTGTGCATTAATGTTTCAATTTCTATTCCAATTTCCAACCAATGACTAAATTGGCAACACTGCGGGTAACTGGTTGATCACTGCGGGGCGGGGAAAGAATGGGCGGGGGGGAGGGGGGGAAGGGAAGTCCCTGTTTCACTGAATTAAGTCTCCTGCAGCACCTTAGTAGGTTACATCAGACAGAGAGGAGCTCCAGTGGCTAGTCATTGGGATACTTGTGCCCTTAAGAACCCAGCCCTGGGAAACCCATGCTGACAGGAGCTGTCTGTGAGAGGAGAAATAAAAAAGACCCTCTCCCCCCCACACACCCTATTTTTGGAAACACTGGTGTCTCAGTCCACCGGGGTAACTCTTACCCCGTCTGCCCCTGCCTCTGCCAGGGTTTTACCCTCTGTCACCTTCTGGCAGCGCCTTACCCCTGGGCTTAACCCCAGCTCCTTCCCCCCAATCCCTGATTTTGCCCTTCAGCCCCTATCCTAACCCTGCTTCCAGCTGCTTGACCCTCCTGACCAATGAATTTTTGCCCCCTGCTCAGAATCTGGCCAACACCTCCCTCCTCCGATTTGCCCCCTTTCCTCCTTTTTAACCCCTGTAAAAACAGTCTGCAGAATCTTATCTTATGGGTAATAAGGGCAGGGTGAAGGGCAGTGACTTCAGCAGATGTTACTGAGTGTGCTCAGTTCACGTCAGCATGCTCAGTGCACCCTAAGTAGCAAATTCCTACAGGGAGCAGTTTCTGCTCCTCCACATGGCAGGAAAGTGACTCTGCACAAAGGGCCCCTTTCAGGGACCTGCTGGCGAGTTTGAAGTACAGGAGGGAGGGGCTCCCCGTGTGTCTGTGAGTCCCAGAGCTGCTGTCCTCATGGATACTGCTAGGGTTCAAACCCCTGTTAGCAGTGTCAGTGGCTGATCTCCCTAAGGAGAGCAAAGGCCCACGTCAATGGAGCAGTCACCAGTTCTCCAGGGAGAGGGAAGATGATAAAAAGGAAGAGTGGAGAGACTGGAAGGAGCAGCAGGAAGAGAAGTTCCCAGATCTGCCCAGATCCATTCCCTGCATTATCCCAGGCAGACTGACTCTCCTGAGCACAAGGAAAGGAGCTGAGAGAGGAAAAGCCAGTTGCTGACTGCCTGGAATCACTGCGTTGCTTGTAGAGTGGAGGGACAGGCGCTGCCTTTGGGGACAGTGTCAGAGGGAATCCCCAAAAGTGGCTTTTCTGGTTCTGCTCTTTTTCCAGCATTTGGCTCAGAGACACTGTTACAGGGAGAGTTTCAAAGTGTCCCGGTGGGTTCAGTTCTGCTGGGAGGGGGCTGGCCTGGGTGGTAATAACCTAACTGGGTTTCTTCCCAGCATGGCAAAGTCCAGAGCGTCTGACTCAAGGGAAAGAGTCTGGGGGGGGGGAATCGGGGTGCGAAATGGACTCAAGCCCCTTTTGAAACCCCCCCATCGCCCCTCTCACCCTGACAGGCTGAGGAATCACGTCCAGATTTTGCTCCAGATCAACCCATCTTCCAGGAGAAAGGGAAGGAAAATGGCCATGATGGAGCCAGCTCAGGTAGGGGATTTTAAGGGAGCTGCTGGGGGGAGGAGAGGAAGGGAGAGGCAGGGAGGAAACAGGGTGTGATAAACCTGCTGTTAGGGGGCTTATTCCTTCACCCACTTACTTCCCTGGTCCTTCTCGCATGAACAGAGACCAACAATACCCGAAGTCCAAAGGTGCAAACAATTCAATGTTTATTGGGGTGAACTTCCAGCAAGCATGCTTCCAGTTTCCTTCTTTAGTGTCCCCCTTCCCAGCTCTGACACCACAGAGCCTTGCCTGTGTCCCTGTTCCCATTCCTGCCCTTAGCCAAACATGATTGCAGTTTCCCCACCCCTCCACACTCACTTCCTGATTGACTGCAGACTAGATAGTAAAACTTGAGTTCTGCTTAGCTATACCTTAACCAATCATTTTCCTGAAATTTAACGAAGCAATCCTAACATATTGTAACATGATTATGTAACCAATTATATCGTGCCACCTTAATTAGTTTACACCCAGCAAAATGAATTATACAGCAGACGAAACAATCTCAGAACCAGACAGAGACCATGCAAATAAACAATAGCAAAGTGGGAACTATAATGACAAAACAATAGAGAAGTGAGGATTTCACATCCCAGCTATTGATAAGTGGGTTCTTGCCAGACAGGATGCTATCAAACTAAGTTTCCTTTTACATTTTGTAGGCACTTCCCTTTCTCTGGAGGCGATGGGCACTATCAGGACAGGATTGTATTCCTAACAGCCCAATAGCACCTTATTTCAATGTGACTAGGTTGAAATGTGAGGAGGTGACCGGTCGCTTCCTGGCTTACGGCTGCCTCTGCTGCTTAGCCAAAGGCCTTAGCCTAAGCACAGGGCCTCAGACTGTCACAGTAAGAGAGACTTCCACCCGCAGACAGTGATTTTGATTCTTTCTTTTATACCACTAGAACTAGCCAAGTGATAAGAATACACCTAAATTCTTAGAGTATCGGCCTTTACAGCCAGGCCTGCATATCTGCATCCTCACACCTGCTGCTTTTCTGAATAGGCCCATTGGCAGCAGGGGAACTTTCCTCATTTATGAAACAGGAAACAGGGCTTGGAACATTTTCCAGACTCCCAGTGCTGGAGCCTGACTCCACTGGCCAGAGGCTGCTGTGAAATACGAAGGGAAGCTGTCGGGATTCCTGTCCCCGGCTCAGAGCTCTGCTTCCCGTATCTGCCTGTGGCTGGCAGGCGTGTGGGAAATGAGAAGACCCTGCCCTGCTCTGTGTGCTGAGGGGACAAGGAGCTCTCACCTTCTCCCACCCCCTGAAGCCACATGGCTGCTGCAGGGTGGGAGAGGGATTCTGCTTCTCTGGCCCTCCCAGAGCTTTTTTTTCTTCCTTTCCCGTGACTAGTGGGATTGTGGCTGGAGCAGCAGGTGCTGAGTGGGGGACTTTTGTTGTTCCAGATGCCGGTGACCTTCGAGGAGGTGGCTGTGTATTTCACCCAGGGGCAGGGGGCTCTCCTGGACCCCGGTCAGAGAGCCCTCTACAGGGACGTCATGCAGGATAACTACGAGACGGTGACCTCGCTGAGTAAGCGATTCCCGTTCCCTCGGTTATTAGAAAGTGTAGGGCCTGCATTTCTGACTCTGGTTACGTTCTTCCCTGGTCAGTTAGATTGGAGGAGATTTTGTCCCATAGTCCACAGTTGCGGCGAGAGAGACTTGCATCTCTGTACCCTCTCCAATGGGACCACAGTGTCAAAACCTAATGGACATGTGAAACCATTCCCACCCACCTCCAGCTTTCAGTGGGGCAGAACTCATGAAGTGTCCTGTCTATTATTTCTCATTCACACACAGCATCTCTGTTCATCTCCCTCCTTGGGTCTAGCTCTCGCCATGGGGAGGGCTCTGGGCTCTGCAGCTTTAGAAGGAGGCAGGGGTTTAACTCTAGAGCTGTATGTTTGTCAGCAAGGCCCGCAGAATGCACAGATCCTGCAAATTCCTAGTGAGGGTGTGACAATTCCCCTCACCTCCCCAGATGTCTGCCTCTCCCAAGGGGGCTCAGTGACCATGTTCCCGTCCCCTTGGATTCCACGTTCCCCCAGCACAGCATTGGGACATGGAATGCCCTTTGTGACAGACTCTCTCTCAATCCTCCATGCACCCTGATCTGGTCTGATTTCACCCCCTGTGCAGGGTTTCCCATTCCCAAGCCTGAGCGGATCGCCCAGCTGGAACGAGGGGAAGAGTTGTGGGTCCCGGATCTCCAGGCCTCTGAGGAAAGAGAGATCCCGAGAGGCACCCGCACAGGTGAGGACTGACACAGAAACCATGTGGTGAATGAAGGAAAAAGTTGAGAATCCCAAATGTGTGGTGTGAGTAAGCGCCCTCTGTTCTTCCTCATCTCAGCCAGGGCAGGGCCGTAGTCAGCAGATATCGCTCACGCCATTCCACCCACCCTGTGAGCTGCTGGAGCTTCCTTCCCAACTTTCCTTCCCTGTGAGTGTTTGGGTGGGAAGTGGAGTCAAAATCCAATTGCTGATTCTTCACAACTTTAGTGTGTTGGGTTTTCCCTCTGTGCTATTCCTCTTTCTCCCCAGCATGATGACTCCTGTCTGGATTGTCTCTCTCCCAGCAGGTGCTAAGAGAGTGAGTGAGAGTGAAGATGGGAATCATCATGAGGACGTTCCTGGGGAAGTTGATGAATCTATTACAGGTGGTGGAGGACACAAGGATCCCACAGCCCAGCAGAGAAATCCCAATGAAGAGAAACCCTATCGGTGCCTCGACTATGGGAAAGGATTCATTCTGAGATCACACCTTGTGACACATCAGACAATCCACACAGGAGAGAAACCCCTTCAATGCTTGGACCATGGCGAAAGCTTCATTAATCGCTCAGACCTGAATAACCATGGGAGAAGCCACACAGGCGAGAAACCCTCTCAATGCCTCAAGTGCTGGAAATCTTTCTACTCAAAGTCAGCACTAATTAGACATCAGAGAACCCACACAGGAGAGAGACCCCATAAGTGCTTAGACTGTGGGAAAAGTTTCACAAAGAAATCAGGCCTTGTTACACATGGGAGAATCCACACAGGAGAGAGACCCCATAAGTGCTTAGACTGTGGGAAAAGTTTCACAAAGAAATCAGGTCTTGTTACGCATCAGAGAATCCACACCGGTGAGAGATGTTATAAATGCCTCTGCTGTGGAAATGGTTTCCTTTGGAAGTCAGACCTTATAAGACATCAGAGAATCCACACAGGTGAGAGACCCCATAAGTGCTTGGAGTGTGGGAAAAGTTTCATACAGAGATCTGCCCTTGTTTCACATCAGGCAACCCACACAGGAGAGAGACCCCATAAGTGCTTGGACTGTGGGAAAAGTTTCACAGATAAATCAGGCCTTGTTACACATCAGAGAATCCACACAGGAGGAAGATCCCATAAGTGCTTAGACTGTGGGAAAAGTTTCATATGGAGGTCAGGCCTCATTAATCATTGGAGAATCCACACAGGAGAGAGACCCCATAAGTGCTTGGACTGTGGGAAAAGTTTCATATGGAGGTCAGGCCTTGTTAATCATTGGAGAATCCACACAGGAGAGAGACCCCATAAGTGCTTGGACTGTGGGAAAAGTTTCACATGGAGATCATCCCTTGTTCATCATTGGAAAATCCACCCAGGAGAGAGACCCCATAAGTGCTTGGATTGTGGGAAAAGTTTCACACTGAGATCACACCTCATTAAGCATGGGAGAATCCACACAGCATTTAAACTTCTGTGACCCATGGCCAGAAAGGGTGAAGCAACTTGCAGGCTAATTGATCTAGGTTCAACCTTTAGAAACATGCTTCTAAGTGTGTAAATGGTATTTAGGGCCATTGCATGTTCTATAGGCTTGAGCTTTGAAATGTAAACTTGTATTCCTAGAGAATTGGAAGATGGTAACCGTAGTAGTCTCTGTTTACCTGTGTCTTGTTAGAGGTTAACAATGTAATCAAACAGTTCCTCTCTAGGGCTGTATTCTGTTAACTTGGAGATCAAAAGGAAATATTAACATTTAGATAAAAGTTAGGTGTAATAATGTCCTTGTCTGCATGTCTCTTTAAAGTTTGTGGTAAACAGTCCATGAACTACTTAATGGATAATCACCTTCTGTTAATCCCTGTAGTTAATTGCCGGTGATGTTTAGGAATTACAAGGTTATTTCAAAAGCCTATTTTTCACCCCAGGACTGCGTGCCATCGAGAGGCTGCAAAAATCTGTATAAAAACTCTTGGGACCTGATCCTTTTCTCTCAGATCTTCTCAAGCTTTATTCAGAGGGAGTTTGAGTCGTAAGACTGAGATCTCCAGTCCCATCTGGACTGCCTTGATAGTGAACTGCCCTGATTTTGACATTAGACTAGAACGGGGGTGGGCAAACTTTTTGGTCTGAGGGCCACATTGGGGTGTCAAACTGTATCGAGGGCTGGGTAGGGAAGGCTGTGCCCCCCAAATAGCCTGGCCCCTGCCCCCTATCCGCCCCTTCCCACTTCCTGCCCCCTGACTGCTCAGTTAACTCAGTTAACTCAGAACCCCTGACCCATCCACCTCACCCTGCTCCTTGTCCCCTGACCACCCCGACCCAGGACTCCTGCCCCAAATTGCCCTCCCCCGGACCCCACCCCCTATTCAACCCCCCTTTCCTGACTCCCCCCTGAGTCCTAACCACAACCGCACCCCCTGACAGGCCCCCCAGGACCCCACCCCCTATCCAACCCCACCCCGCTTCCTGTCACTGGACTGCCCCAACTCCTATCCACACCCCCACCCCCTGACAGGCCCCCCAGGACCCCACCCCCATCCAACCCCTCTCCTGCTCCCTGTCCCCGGACTGCCCCGACCCCTATCCACACCCCCACCCCCTGACAGGCCCCTCGGGACTCCCATGCGTGTCCAACCCCCCCTGTTCCTCGACCCCTGACCGCCCCACCCCAGAACCTCTGCCCCATCCAACCGTTCCCTGTCCCCTGACCACCCCCCCCGAACGTCTGTTGCCCCCACCATTGCTCCCTTACCATGGCGCTCAAAGCGGGGCCATGCCGGGAGCTTGGGGGCCTGGCAGGATGGTCCCGCAGGCCATAGTTTGCTCACATCTGGACAAGAACCTGATGAAATGATTCGAAAAAGGACCCTTCAATTCTAAAGCACCATCCCTGCAGTGAAACTGCCCTAAGGACTCTATTCATGTCTGTGTGTATAATGATCAAGACTCTCTCTTTTCTTCTTTTAATAAGTGTTACTTTAGTTAATAAGAATTGGCTGTAAGCATGTATTTGGGTAAGAACTGAAGTATTCCTTAACTTCTTGGGTAATGTATCCGATCCTTTGGGGTTGGCTGAACTTTTTAGATGATGAACAAGATTTTCAGTAATCTGCATTATATTTAACTGGGCTGTCTGGGCAGGAGCCCAAGGCTGGGTGTCTTTAATGCAGGGGTAGTCAATAGGCAGACATGAGCCAAATCTAGACAACCAGATGCTTTCGAATGGAACCCTGAAATGTTTTTATTTCTCTATTATCATTACTGTTGTGGTTTCTTTATTATTATTTTCTCTGGAGTGTGGACTTTGTCTATAGCTTGACAAGGAAATTTTGACCTTGAAAAAAAGAATTGGCTACCTGTGCTTTCAGGGAACTGTGTTTTGGCTTCTGGGTAACCAGTAAGATAGGCATAGAAGGTGTTCTGTTGCTGGTTTGGTGAATCTAAGTATTGGAATATCCACCAGTTTGGGGGATTGTCTGCCCCATGCTTTGCAGTTTGTCCTAATTGATCAAGTTCAGCGTGCTGCTCCCGGAGCATCAGGCATCTGCAAATCTGCACAGGGAAGTAACCTCTGAGATGTTCTCAGTGTGGAAAATGCTCCAAATGAATGTCCACAGTGGACATCAGAGACGCCTCCATTTCCTCATTCCCACACACATCAGGGGCATTTGGCTCCCAAGGACCCAGCTGCCCATCACTCGGGTAAGGATCCAGCAGCAGCCGAGCATCAGCTGGTCAGTGACCCTCTGGCTCTGCCTGGCCTAAGCAAACCACAGACAAAGGAGCAGAAGCCCCGATCAGCCCCTCCTCCCTGCTGCAGCCCTGGCTGCTGAGCTGATGGGCCACGGGTGGGGGAAGGGAGAGAGAGAAACTTGTCCAGCTGCTTCCTCTGCCTGGCTAAAGTTCCCCCCTCTCCCTTCCCCTCCCAGCCGGGATCTCCCTGCCATGGAGATGAGGAGAAGGACTGTCATAACCATACAGCTAAGGGTAGCCTAGAATTCCTCCTTACCTGTAAGGGGTTAAAAAGCTTAAGTAACCTGGCTAGCACCTGACCAAGAAAAAACAATAAGGGGAGAAGATACTTTCAAATCTGAGGGGAGAGAAGGCTTTTTTGTCTGTGTGATGCCTCTGCTGGAGACAGATCAAGGAAGCAAGCAATCCAACTCCTATAGAATTAGTAAGTAATTTAGCTAGAAGATGCGTTCGATTTTCTTTTCTTTTTGGCTTGTGAAATTCTCTGTGCTGGAGGGAATGTGCATTTCTGTTTTGGGTTTTTTTTTTTGGTAACTTTAAGGTTTTGCCTAGAGGGGGATTCTTTATGTGTTGAAGCTAATTGCCTGTGAGATTATCTTCCATCCTAATCTTACAAGGCTAGTTCTTTGTTTTGTTTTGTTCTTCTAATAAAGTTCTGTTGTTTTTAAAAAAATCTGATTGGGGTTTTTAGGGTCCTAAAAACCCAAGGCTGGTCTGTGCTCATCTTGTTTATTCTCAAGCCTCCCCAGAAAAGGGGGTGTAAGGCTTGGGGGGATATTTTGGGGGAACAGGAACTCCACAGACATGCCGCTTTGACAAGGAGCTGCACGCTATCCTCTGCGGTGATGCCGTGCCACCCCTGAGCCCCATGGGTACCGGAGGAGTTGGAGTCATGGGCCACCGCAGCCAACCCTGAGGATGAGAATGGGAGACAGGCGAGCAGGGGGTCGATTTTCAGATTCAGGCTTAAATGCAGCTGGAGCTGTCTGGAGAAGAGCTCTGGTAAATATCTTCAACCCCCCTGGAGTTTTTATAGCATATTGGAGGAGGGCATGGGGGGCTCTGGGAAATACTCTATAAGAATTTAAGCCCTGATCAGATTAAACTCTGAGTTCTAATCTATACTGGAATGAGACTAATAAAGAAATAACACCGCCTTCATTCTGGGGTTTACATACACACTAACTCCTCACGTAAAGTCGTGCCCAGCTGTGGCCTACCTTATGCTCCTGGGCAGCCTCCTCTATAGGGACCACCCTGTGAGCGCGGTGAGCCTGGGACTCCCTGCAGATCACACAGATGAGCATTTGGTCCTGGTTACAGAAGAGTTTGAAGGGCTCCTGGTGCACATTGCACAAATCTCCTCCTCGTGCTGCTGCTGGGACATTCAGCTGCTTGGCTATTTCTACAAAGTTCCCCAGTTGTCTGTCCGGCCTTAGGGTCCTCTAGGGAAAGGTCTCTCTGCACTGAGGGCAGGAGATGTCTGCATTTGGTCCCTCCCAGAACTCGGTGATGCAGGCTTGGCAGAAATTGTGCCCACAATCTAAAGACACTGGATCCTTAACAAAACCTCAAGGTATGTCTACACTACGAAATTAGGTCGAATTTGTAGAAGTCGGTTTTGTAGAAAGCGGTTTTATACGGTTGATTGTGTGTGTCCCCAGGCAAGTGCTCTAAGTGCCTGTAGTCGGCGGAGTGTGTCCACAGCACCGAGGCACCGTCGACTTCCGGAGCGTTGCACCGTGGGGGGCTGTCCCACCGTTCCCGCAGTCTCCGCCGCCCATCTCAATTCTGGGTAGAAATCCCAGCACCTGATGGGGCTAAAACATTGTCGCAGGTGGTTCTCGGTACATATCATCAGGCCCCCCTTCCCTCCCTCCCTCCCTCCGTGACAGCAAGGGCAGACAATCGTTTCGCGCCTTTTTTCCTGAGTTACCTGTGCAGATGCCATGCCACAGCAAGCATGGAGCCCGCTCAGCTCACTGTCACCGTATGTCTCCTGGGTGCTGGCAGACGCGGTACGGCATTGCTACACAGCAGCAGATTATTGCCTTTTGGCAGCAGACAGTGCAGTATGACTGGTAGCCGTCATCGACATAGTCCTGGGTGCTCTTTTAATCAGGAGCCTGGGCAAACATGGGAGTGACTCAGCCAGGTCATTTCCCTTCTAAGTTTCATCTCGTGGCGATTCAGTCCTACAGGCAGTGCACTGTCTTTTAACCTCCAGCCAACAGAAGATGATGGCCAGTAGTCATACTGCAGCATCTTCTGCCGAGCACCCAGGAGATGACGATGGCTAGTGGTCGTACTGCACAGTCTGCTGCCAGCAAGATGTATAAAGATAGATGAAGTGGCTCAAAACAAGAAATAGACCAGATTTGTTTTGTATTCATTTTCTCCTCCCTCCCTCCTTCCCTCCGTGAAATCAATGGCCTGCCAAACCCAGTTTTGAGTTCTATCTTTGAGGTTTTGAGTTCTATCCTTGAGGGGGCCATTCAGTTTCTCGCAAAGCCACGCCCTTTGTTGATTTTAATTCCCTCTGCTGATGAGCTCTGGCCAGCGTGGCAAGCTGCAGGTGACCATGCAAACAGGAAATGAGATTCAAAAGTTCGCAGGCCTTTTCCTGTCTACCTGGCCAGTGCATATGAGTTGAGAGCGCTGTCCAGAGCGGTCACAATAGAGCACTCTGGGATAGCTCCCGGACGCCAATACTGTCTAATTGCGTCCACAGTACCCCAAATTCGACCCGGCAAGGCCGATTTAAGCGCTAATCCCCGTGTTGGGGGTGGAGTAAGGAAATTGATTTTAAGAGCCCTTTAAGTCGAAAAAAAGAGCTTCATCGTGTGGACGGGTGCAGGTTTATATCGATATAACGCAGCTAAATTTGACCTAAACTCCTAGTGTAGACCAGGGCTCAGACAGATGGAGCAAGTAGCTTCATCTCGGAGGCTCTTCAAAGGATTCACGGCTGCAGCCATGGCTCTTTGCAGACAGTGTAACAGGGTAAGTTTCATTTCCTGCCAGACCCAGCAAGCAGCCTTGTAAAGCAGATTGTTAATGTTATGTTGTTACCTTGCTGATCAATTAGAGAACATGCTCATTTAAAGTTGTGCAATGCTCCCTTATAACGTCCTTTGGCAGCTGCCTGCTTTGTCCACTGCTTGCAGGAAGAGCAGCCCGTTGCAGCTAGCTGGTGGGGGCTTGGAACCAGGGTGGACTGGCAGCCCCCCTATCAGCTCCCTGTTCCCCTAAGTTCCTAGTGTGGCAGCCGCCCAGCAGACTATCAATTGCTAGCAGTTCAGCTGTCCCTCCTCCCACTGCCATATGCTGCTCCTGCCCTCTGCCTTGGAGCTGCTCCCCAGAGCCTCCTGCTTGCTGTGCTGAGGGAGGGGAGGGGAACTAATGTCAGGGTGTCCCCCTGCACCCCACTTACCCCATCTCCATAGAATGTGTGTGTGGTGGTGGGGGAGACACGACAGGGCTCAGGATGGAGGGAGCTTCCTGGATGCAGCTCCCATCTCAACCTGCCGATCTTCTTAAAAAGGCAATGTACTTAGAGTGGGGTCAGAGTACTTAAAGGGGCAAAGTGCATCTCTCTTTCACACACACGGCGTGTGTCTCTGTCTGCCATGCTGTCTCCCTTCCCTCCATTGGTGCTGCCTTGTAGCGTGTGAGGCTACATTAACAGCAATGTGTTAACCCTTGAGGGCTCAGCCGAGTGTTAGTTCATCATTTAGCAGTAAGGCATTCCCTGGGAAATATCCCTTCCTCGTCCACCCTCTAACTTCACCACCTCAACCAAGCTTCACAACCATCATAGCTGTGAACAGCATTAAATTGTTTGTTTAAAACTTAGTGTGTGTGTGTGTGTGTGTGTGTGTGTGTGTACAGTCTTTTGTCTGGTGAAAATAATTTCCCTGGAACCTCACCTCCCCCCCCCCCCTCCCCATTTACATTCATTCTTATGGGGAAACTGGATTCGCTTAACATCATTTTGCTTACAGTCGCATTTTTCAGGAACATAACTACAACGTTAAGAGAGGAGTTACTACACTCGCTCCAAGGTTTAATGCTGTAGAACACATTTCCCAATCACAAAGGTACTTTATTTGTGTCCAAATTTAAATTAGAAATGTCACACTCATAGCAAATGGTAACAGGAATGCCCCCGTCTGTCATAATGTGCTGCCCCTGGACCAGAGCATGAGGAAAGGGAGAGGTAGCACTACTGTGATAGGGGAACCCATATCATCACACTTTGTTACCCAAAAATCCACACAGTCCGCAGGTCTGTAGGTATCTGAGACATTGGCGGTCGTGTGTCAGCCCCCAGAAATCATTTCTTAAAAATGAAAAGCCAGCAAAAAGGTGGAACTGGAGAAGAAATAGGGAAAAACCCGTTCCACATCCCCTCAGCCACAGCCAGAGAGGGATAGATCCTCATCTTTCCGCAAGTCCTGCTCCACACAGAGACGCTAGCCAACCACCGTCTGATATCTGGAGACTCAGTGGCTCAGTTTGGAGCAGATTTTTGTGTGTCAGAAAAGCTGGTGGCATCTCAGACTGGACCTCGATGAGAGCAAAGAGTCTTCTTCCTACAAACCACAATTTCTGCATTCAGTTTTTTCAAGCGGGTCCATTTACCTCACAGATGGAGGTGGCATCCCATAATTCCTCACTGGATGGCCAGGGCCACTCTGAACCTAGCTCCGGGCTCCCATGCTCTGGGTGTCTGTTCCCGATGAAGAGCTGGAAGCAGAAACTTCTCCGATTTTTGCTGCGGTACAGAGAGAGAAGACAATTATTTAGAGATGGCTTTACCTGTTGGGAACCCCAGCTAGGGAAGGCGGATGGGAATTCAGCTGTGGGTTTCCCCCCGCCATGCCCCCTCATGGACCCCAAACTAAGCTCTGTACAGAAACCCCCAGTCCTGACAATGGGCAGGCCTCCAGGAGAGAGCATAACAACCCTACGCACCATCTCCCGGTGCTCCGGGTACAGGCCTGCACTCCTGTCCCCAGAGTCATGCTAAGGGGCACACAGTGCATGCTGGGACGCTGGCCGAGCTTTGCCCTGGGGGGTGACCTTTGGATGCTGTTTCCGCTCTTTGGGGTTCCCTGGGTTTTGAGCGAAGGCAGCGCGTGTGTCAGAGATTGCCGGGGAGCCGGGGAAGGATGATGGCTGGGGCGGCCCCGCAGATTTCCACAGGCCCAGGAATTGTCAGGCCTAGAGTAAACAGCAATCGGCACTCATCTTCAGTCACTACTCCCCTCCCACTATGATGCACTGGGGCATCTGGGCCCTGTACCCCAGATTTACTCACTGGCTGCCAGAGCGTAGCTGGGTCTCCATGGGCCTGAAACACAAGCAGAGAATGAGGATCAGTGCAGGGGAGCAGGGTAACCCCTCCCCCATGGTGACCCCGACTCCCCCTTCCCCAGAAACAAGGCTCTCCGTGACCCCGATTGCACCACGCTGAGGCCAGCCCTACCCCAGTGACCCCCCGCACAATAAGATGCCCAGTCAACCACAGAGCCCACTCTGCCCCCAGCAGGACCAGGCTACTGTGATCAACGCTGCCCCACCTCTCCTTGGGGGTGGGAGGACCCATTCACCCTTGGCTGGCTGGGCTGCCCCATTCCCGAGCCGCCCTCGCATACATCCCAGCTCCACAGGGACCAACTGTTACCTGCTGATTTTCCCCTCCACAGGGTAACACTTGCTCCTACAGCTCCAGCCAGAATCAGCGCAGCCAGGGCAATGGAGGCCAGGACCCAGAGGGGCAGGGAGCCCTTCTTCCCAGGGGCTGTGGGATGGAGAAGGACTCAGGTCAGCGAGGGGAGTACCCACTGGACCATCCTCCTGGGTCAGCCACAGGCCTTTGCCTTGAACCTCTCCCCAAGGGCCTATACAGAGACCTGGCCTCCAGAGGAGAGGAAAGTCTGAGGCAGGAGGCGGACAGGGATGGGGCACAAGACCGGGCACTCTGCCAGGCACTGCCAGCCATACACGCCACACAGTTGCTGGGCCTTTCACTTGTAATAACATCAGCCTGTGGAACTCACCGTCACTGGATGCCACCATGGCCAGAAAATCAGATTCTCTGAGGGATCGGCCATTTCTGTGGATCACACAAATCCCCAGACTAGAAGAGTTCACACTGATGATGGGCAGGGATATTGACCCTTCTGCTACAGGGGCTCACCCCATCTCTGAAACTCCAAGAGGGCTGTGCCCCCACCCCCCGCCATTCGCCCCACCCTTACTCCAGACAAGCGCAGGCTCTGCCAGGCTGCTGTGCTCTACCCGGCAGGCATAGCGGTGCCTGTCCTCCTCCTGCAGGGAGATCTCAAGAGATGACTGCATGTAGTAGGTGCCGTCAGCGTTGGGCAGGATCCCGCTGGACTCTTTCTCCACCAGGATGTCTTTTCCATCCTGCATCCAGGAGATGTGGATGGGATGTGGGTAAGAACCCCTGGTGTGGCAGGAGAGGGTGATGGAGCCATCGGGGGCATCTCTGCGGGAAACTGAGACCTTGGGGTGCACTGGGAGGAGACACGGGGCGTTAGCCAGACGCCAGGGGCTGGGACCATGTAATAGAACAGGTAAAGGCCCTGCAGAGTGTCTGATAGACTTTAAGGTTAGAAGAGACCATTGTGGTCATCTAGTCTGACCTCCTGCACATTGCAGGCCACAGAACCTCACCCACCTGCTCCTGGAACCGACCCCTAACCTCTGCCTGAGCGACTGGAGTCCTCAAATCATGATTTAAAGATTTCAAGTTACAGAGAATTCACCACTGACACTAGTTTAAAGCAGCAGTGACTCGTGCCCCATGCTGCAGAGGAAGGCAACAACCCCACCCCCCAAGGTCTCTGCCAGTCTCTCCTGGCGGAAAATTCCTTCCTGACCCCAAATCTGGTGATCAATTAGACCCTGAGTATGTGGGTGAGACCCACCAGCCAGATATCTGGGAAAGAATTCTCTGTAGCAACTCATAGCCCTCCCCATCTAATGTCCAGTCTCTGGCCATTGGGGATTTTTGCTACTGACAGTCGCCAATGGGCCACACACCACTGTAGGTGGACCCATCATACGCTCCTTGATTAGGCTCAACAAGCCAACCTCTTTGAGTCTCCTCTCATAAGGTAGGCTCTCCATTCCTCAGATCATCCTAGTAGCCCTTCTCTGCACCTGTTCCAGTTTGAATTTGAGGAATACTCACATGTGAGAGAGACCTGGTCTGCACCCATTTACATTGATTCGTAAATAGAGTTAGTTAATCTGGTGTCAATCCCCTCTGTTCTAATCCTTTCTCATATTGGTGTAGCTGAACTGGGTAGTTACCAGCAGAAGCCTGGGCCCAGGTCTCCTTCACTGCGCACGCTCCTGCACTGTAACCCAGCTACATCCAGGCAGGTTTTCACTGGACCCTCCAAACATGCATGTGCGATTTAGGGGGCTAAGAGCCAGTTGGATTTCCAACCCCCCTCGGTGCCTAACCCCGGTGATTTCACAGGGAGTCAGGCGCCTCCCTTTGGAAATCCCAGCAGGTCCCTCTCTGCATCCTCGGGCACTTCAATCCCGCTGCCACACTGCCCCGAGTCCCTGGCCCTTTCCACGCCTCTGCCCTCGACTGAGGAGGTGCTAGCACTGGGCAAAAGAAGCTCAAGGCAAGTGTTTTTTCTTTGTCAAATGACAAAATGCATCCCCCGCCCCATTCCCAGTCTGCTGCCTTCACACGCACAGACGGCTGGGCCTTTTCCGGCTCAAACTTGCCAAAATTAATCAACTCACAACCCAGGGCTGAAACGGTTCAGCCCAAAAAGGAGATGTTGGAGGGAGCTGGAAGCCAACAGGAAAGGGCTTGCAGAATGGAGGCGCCCAGGCAGCCAGAACTGCTAGCACCAGCTAATAAACTGTCTGCACTGGTAACAATTGAGAACAACCCACAGTTCTCGACAAGCTCGTCATTGCTCCATCTCCATGCACTTTACAAAAAAAGGTCAGCTTCATTATCCCCATTGTACAGATGAGGAAACTGAGGCACAGAGATGGGTTGTGACTGGCCCAGGGTGACCCAGCAGGCCAGGGACAGAGCTGGAATAGAACACAGGCGCGCTTCATCACAGTCCATCTGCCCAGCCACACCACCCTTTCCGGAGATACCCAAGCATAGGCGTCGGCTCCGTGGGTGCTCCGGGGCTGGAGCACCGACAGGAAAAAACATGGCGGGTGCTCAGCACCCACCAGCAGCCCTCCCGATCAGCGCCTCCCCCTCCCCCACAACGCTGTCTGCCCGCCACAGTCAGCTGTTCTGTGTCATGCAGGAGGCTCACGGGGGAGGGGGAGGAGCGAGGGGGCGGCGCACGAGGGGGAAGGGGGCGGAACAGGGTGGGGAGAAGCAGAGGGGTTGGAGTGGGGGGCGGAGCAGGTGTGGGAAGAGGTGGGGCAGGAAGCGGTGGAGTGGGGGGAGGGCCTGGGGCAGAGTGGGGGTCGAGCATCCCCTGGAGCATTGGAAAGTCGGCACCTCTGTACCTAAGTCCCATTGGTGTGACTGTGCCCCTCCCACACCCCATGCTAGCTCCTTGCAGGCTCACTCACCCTGCTGCCGCAGGACCCCACTCCCCTGCTGCACCGGGCTCTGCAGGGTGTCCAGACACTCGTTTCAGGTACAACCGGACGTACTGAGTCCACGTCTTGCCCGTCTCCCAGCTCTGCTTCTGAGGGAAGGCCGGCTGCTCGGCCGCGACCCACGTCCCCGTCTGGTCGTCAAAGCTGATGAAGTCCCTCCCATCGTAGGTATACTGGAACCTCGGGGGTCCACGAGGGCCTGGCCGCTCAGAGCGCAGCCCACGGGAACCTGCTCGGTGTGAAACCCTGGAGGCGGGGGAGGGAGAGAGCTCAGACCGGGCACTGAGATCTGGGAAACGTGTCCATAGGGTGGGGTGGGGTCAGTGACACCGGCCATCTCTGACCGGTGCTGAGCGAGCGACCAGTTCCAGAGGACGCTGAGAAGCAGGAGGGTTCAGAGCAGAACCATGACCAGGGCCCTCCTCGTTCCCCATTGATTTCCAGGCTCAGCAGCTCACAGGGTCTGGCCCAGCTCCGAGACTCTCAGCCTGGGGAACAGTGTCCCACAAGGGAAGGACTAGGAGCCCCCTTGCTGGAACCTTTCCAAACACACTGGAGACGGCTCTGGAGAAGCCCCTGCCTGGCCTAAGAGTGAGGGGCTCTTGGGGGCTGTTTGCAAAGGAAATCCCCCTTTGGAGATAGTCTCTCCCCCCTTTTCTGCCTCTCCCCACACAGACAGGGGAAGCCACTGAGGAACCCGAATGCCACTCACTTGCTCTCAGTAATGGGATAATGGATGGCGGATGTTCAGGGTCAGCAGACGTCCCTCACCCTCCTCCTCACTCTCCAAGCCCAAGGCAGGCTGGAGAGGATGGTGACCTCAGGAGTTACCCTGCCCAGCCAGCAGGCAGGGTGATGACACGAGGGCGATCGACTGGCTGTGAAAACAAGAGTCTGTCTGATTGCGAAGGGACGGAGAAACTCAGCCAGCAGCAGGGGGCTGCAGAACACGGCCCTAGGGCAGAGGTGATCCTGACATCCCAGCACTTTACACACCTTCCTGGAGCCTCCCAAACCCACTGGACTGTAGCCATGGGACCCCAACCCTACTGATGGCAAACGGGCCTCAGCTACCAGCTCAGGGTCACACTGAGTGTCAGAGCCATGGATGGACCCCTTCACTAACCACGGCCGCACACTCCCTCCCACAGCTGGCAATTGCAACCAGGCCCTAATGTCTGGTCCCCCTGCCTTTGAGAGGGAGTGTCACTCCTGCTTCCATTGCTGCCTATTGATCTGTGGGACTTTGGGCAAGTTGCTCCCACTCTCTATGGCTCTCTGGGACTCACATCCCTGAATGGGCTTTAAAAAAGACAATGGTTCAAGTTTGGCCCCAACTAGTTCTTATTTCTCGAGATTAGCCATTTTAGCAAAGTTTAGAATTCTTGACATTCAACACCTGGAAACATCCCTTTCTCCTTCTCAGACGGCCTTAACATCCCTTATCTCACCCAGGCTCCCTGCTGCCTGGAGTTAGAGAATTGACCCTGTTCCCATTGGACCTACCCAAGGTGTCACACAGCAAAGCGGTGACGGAGCCAGAAAGAGAAGCCAACAGTGATGACTCCTGTTCTAACTATGAGACAACAACCCCCTGGAGGCAGGGATAGAGCCCAGGAAATCAGGTGTGAACATTTTCATGAAAACCGTTTCTGTCAGAAAATCCATTCAGATGAAACCACTTTGTTTCTTGAAATCATAACGAGTAGGATGAAAATTCTTAGCAAAAATATTTGTTTGCAAAACAAGAGTGTCTCCTGTTTGTCACAGTGCATTAAACTGTCTCGTCGTACACAAAGAGGAGACACTATGACCTAGCAAATAGAAAAAGGAGGACTTGTGGCACCTTAGAGACTAACGAATTTATTTGAGCATAAGCTTTCGTGAGCTACAGCTCACTTCATCGGATGCATCTGTAGCTCACGACAGCTTCTGCTCATATAAATTGGTTAGTCTCTGAGGTGCCACAAGTCCTCCTGTTCTTTTTGCGAATACAGACTAACACGGCTGCGACTCTGAAAACAACTATGATCTAGAAAATTAGATGAGAAGCTTCAGTCTGAGCTAAGTAGTTGCTGCTCTTCACAATTTCAAAAGAATAAAATACAAATCCAATCGAATATTAGGTCATAATCGGATATGGCTCAGTGTGATAGGACACCCCCTAGTCTGCACTGCTCCGAGTGACACTCTTCAGTGGATCCCCAGCAGCCACCCATGGTGAGGTAGGTGGGAGAGGATTGTTATTCGTCCTTGACAGAAGGAGAAACGAAGGCTGAGAAAGGAGCAGGGACCTGTCTTAGCTGATGCAGCCAGTCAGTAGCAGAGTTGCTCTCAAATGAGCTACAGACCAACAATTTTTCATCGTAATTATTCAACAAGTATTTCAGAAGAATTGGAATGTTCGAGAGGATCATGAACTGCTCCAGGACAATGAATGGAGACCAGCATCAACATTGGTCAGACTTATAACTGGTTGTGACTTATTTGCTTGGTCATAAAAGAGAACAACAAAGACCAGAGTTTTCTCCCTGTCAATAGCCCCCTCCTCAGCCAATCAAGGTTGAGACTTTGGGGGGTGGGAGGCTAAGGGTTCTCATCAAATAGCCCAAAGAATGGCCCTGGTCACCACCGAGGGGATCACTCTCAGAGCCCAATTCCAGTCTCACCTCTCTGTGAGGGCCTCCCACAACCGCCCCCCCTGGCCCTCGCTCCACACACAGAGTTCCTGGTGGTAGGAGGAGAGCAGAGGAAAAGGACAAAGGAAGCAAGAAGAGAAAGGTAGGAGGGATAGAGGAAAAGGGAAAACAAAAAGGAGAAACCCCAATGTCCCCAGTAATTCTAAGGGACAATGTCCTAGGTCGGAAATAAAATGCTGCCCCCACAATCTAGTGTTTTCCTTTCCTAAAAATCAGCCGGCACCTGATGGATCAGACTGAACAGGTTCCAAACCTCTCCGAGGCTCTTACCTTCTATATAGGGAAGTCTGCTTTCGAGTAAAACCACTAAAAGAAAAGGAGAAAACTCCGAAGAGGGTCCTCCTTGCGCTCACGTACGTGAAAGTGAATGCTCTCTCAGTCCTCCAGGAGAGACCTCGAGAAGGAGACGTGCTGAAGCAAAGCCACAGGGATCTCCGAGGTTGCCCCTGTCCTGCACCCCTGTCCTGCCTGGCTGATGTCAAGATCTCTCTGTGAGGTCATCGCCTCCCCACCACCTTTGTCCAATAGGCTGAGGTCCTGCCAAAGGCCCTTGTGATGTCACTGCCACACCCACCCCTCCCTTGCAGTGCTGATGTCCTGCCCCTGTCCAGCCACATTGGATATTTCAGCTGCTTCCCCTGGATCATCCCACTCAATGAGCGTTCATTGTGTGCTCAAGCCGAACACAGTAAAACATCAGAGGCTTCTCCCCATGCTACACTCAGGTTTTCATAAATGAGCAGGCTTTATGGACAGAAGAGACAATTTGAGCAAGTCATCTGACCCCCTGCATATCACATGCTTTCTGTTGAGCATAGTAGCTAGTTTTTGACTGCAGACGTTCCAGAAAGGCATCTCGTCTTCATTAGAAGACATCAAGAGGTGGGGAATTCCCACCACTTCCCTTTCTAGTTTGTTCCTTTGGTGATTCATCCTCACCATTGAATATGTGTACCCTCTTTTGAATACGAATTGGTCTCTTTTGAGTTTCCAGCCACTGTTATGCTTTTCTCTGCTAGATTAATGAGCCCTTTCCTACCCGATATTTTCTCTCCATGAAGTCACTTCAACACTTCAATGATGTCACCTCCCGATCTTCTTTATCGTGTCTACACAGGCTGAGCTCTTTCAATAGTTCATTCGCAGGCATTTTTCTCCAGCCCTCAAAATGTTTCATTGCTTTTTGCTGCCCCATCTCCAAGATTTCCAAATCTTTTTTCAAAGGTGGATGCCAAAACTGTATGCAGGATTCCATGATCAGTCTTCCTCATGGTGTGTCACCTCCCTATGCTCCTCACTGCTCTTTTCATGCATCTAATGATGGCTTTAGCCCTGTTCACCACAGCATAACCCTGGGTGCTCATGTTGAATGGCTTGCCTAGCATGGCCCCTAAATCCTCTTCACACTCAGTGCTTTCCTGGATACACTTCCCCATTCTGTAGGTGTGGCCTGCATGCTTTGTTGCTAGCTATAGGACCCTTCATTTGGTTCTTTTCCAACTTGTTTTCTTTGAATGGCTCCAGCTTATCAAGGGATCCAATTGCTCTGTGTCACTGCCCTCTCCTCATTAATTACCACTCTACTACTATTTTATCACCCACCAACGTTAGCAGCAGTGATTTTTTATTTGGGTTGCAGTTCATTGATATTTATTTTCAAGAATTAGTCCTTGACAGCCTCTTCATATCCCTCGTGCCCAGAACCTGCTCCGCACAGCACAGCGAGAAAAGGCCACCCAGCCCAGCTGTGCCCTATAGGGCTAAGCACAGAACAAACGTAGGAGCTTGTGTCATCCATAGCTTCTGAACAACATGTGGGGTCATCAGCTTTCAAAGACACTCTAGTCCTGTAGCGTAGACAGTCCCCAAATGTATCTAAGTGTCCCGCCTTGAAAAACAGAAGAGAAAAAAACAGAACCTTGAGTAGCTTTATTTTATAGTCTTGGAAACTGAGGCACAGAGAAGCAAAGAGATTCGCTCATGGTCAAAAAGCCAGGAATAGAAAATGGCAGATCTGCTGATAGTCAGTCCTGGGCCCTAGCCGTGTTTGTCTTGGCCTCTCTGCTTCAGCTCCAGTAACAACCCGAGTCAAGGTTTTCTTCTTCTCCGTGTCCTTTAACTTCATGGCACTGCAGAAGAAAGATTTTTTCTGACTAGCTGGCTCTAATGCTTGGAGATGTCTTTCCAGAAGACGTGATCTGGCTCAGTCTCATGTCGTAGGTTTTCTGGAGGAAGCATTCAGTGCCATTCTAGGGCCTGTGTTACACAGAAGATGGACTGAATGGTCCTTTCTGACCTTATTTTTTTTCTTTTGCTAGGAGGATAAAGCTGGACATTTTCCCTCAATCACTTTCCTTTGGAATAATTTCAATCAAGTCCAAAGGATTTCCTCTTCCATTGTGACTTCAGCACCTTTCCTAGCAAACAGTTACTGTTCGAGCACAGGTTTCCAGTTTCAGGCTGTCCCAGGATGAGATGGCCATGGAAGGGGTAGTAGCTCAAGTGAACCTATCCCCAGGTGAAGGGAATAAGTGCAGGGGCACATGAGAAGGAGCAGCATGTATCTAGGATCCAGGCCTGTTGGGTGATATAAGAACAGCCTGTGCTCAGCCAGGAGAGAGACCCGCAATGGGAGCAGGCCTGGGAGGGGCTTGGATATTCCTTTAAAGGCAATTTGGGTACACAGTAGGGGATGGCACAGCCAAGCTGCTAGGGTTGGGAGCTGGGTCTCCTGGCAGTGTCCAGGAACGAAAGCACAGCACCTGCCAGGAAGGGAGTCCCCACAGAGGGACGCCGTAGTCTCCCAGGGAGGGAAAAGGCTCTCACTGCCATTTCTTAACCTCATGGGGTGTTCTCCTGCTCTGCCAACCCCACCCCTATTCCAGGTGCCTGAGGGAGCAGGAACCAGAGGCCATCCTGTAGCTGGGGCAGAGATGGAGGTTGATGACCTACCTGCCCGTGGTGACCATGGTGCAGGACAGCCCTCAGGACATGCGAATGCAGCTCCAGATCTGCAGAATGAAGCTTCCCTTTGCTGGCACGAGACCTTGCAGGTTGCGGGGAGTGAGACAGGCACTAACGTTTGGTAACCCTCAGTGGGATCAGAGGGTAATGGTTTGTAGAAAGTGGTGTTGGAGAGCTTTACAAAAACTAGGCAAGCCATTTACAACACACACTTTGTTTCTCTACAAAAGAAAAAGGACACTAAACTCTCTAAACTACTACATGCCACAAGGGGCCACAACAGTGGTTCCCTCAACCCACCCAGCAATATTGTTAATCTATCCAACTATACTCTTAGCCCAGCAGAAGAATCTGTCCTATCTCGGGGCCTCTCCTTCTGCCCCTCCACCCCCAGGAACATGATACAGTTCTCTGGTGACCTAGAATCCTATTTTCGACGTCTCCAACTCAAGGAATATTTCCAACACACCTCTGAACAACATATAAACCCACAGAGACCTTCCTACCAAGACGACAAAAAGAAGGATTCTGGGTGGACTCCTCCTGAAGGTTGAAACAACAGACTGGACTTCTACAGAGAGTGCTTCCGCCGACGTGAACGACCTGAAATTGTGGAAAAGCAACATCACTTGCCCCATAACCTCAGCCGTGCAGAACACAATGCCATCCACAGACTCAGAAACAGCTCAGACATCATAATCAAGAAGGCTGACAAAGGAGGTGCTGTCGTCATCATGAATAGGTCGGAATATGAACAAGAGGCTGCTCGGCAGCTCTCCAACACCACTTTCTACAAGCCATTACCCTCTGATCCCACTGTGGGTTACCAAAAGAAACTACACCATCTGCTCAAGAAACTCCCTGAAAAAAGCACAAAAACAAATCTGCACAGACACACTCCTCGAACCCCGACCAGGGGTCTTCTATCTGCTACCCAAGATCCATAAACCTGGAAATCCTGGACGCCCCATCATCTCAGGCATTGGCACCCTGACAGCAGGATTGTCTGGCTATGTAGACTCCCTCCTCAGGCCCTATGCTACCAGCACTGCCAGCTATCTTTGAGACACCACTGACTTCCTGAGGAAACTACAATCCATCGGTGATCTTCCTGATAACACCATCCTGGCCACTATGGATGTAGAAGCCCTCTACACCAACATTCCACACAAAGATGGACTACAAACCATCAGAAACAGTATCCCCGATAATGTCACGGCAAACCTGGTGACTGAACTTTGTGACTTTGTCCTCACCCATAACTATTTCACATTTGGGGACAATGTATACCTTCAAATCAGTGGCACTGCTATGGGTACCCGCATGGCTCCACAATATGCCAACATTTTTATGGCTGACTTAGAACAACACTTCCTCAGCTCTCGTCCCCTAATGCCCCTACTCTACTTGTGCTACAATGATGACATCTTCATCATCTGGACCCATGGAAAAGAAGCCCTTGAGGAATTCCACCATATTTCAACAATTTCCATCCCACCATCAACCTCAGCCTGGACCAGTCCACACAAGAGATCCACTTCCTGGACACTACGGTGCTAATAAGCGATGGTCACATAAACACCACCCTATACTGGAAACCTATTGACCACTATGCTATTGGCCTTGTTAGAACTACCTGCCCGTGGTGATCATGGTACAGGACAGCCCTCAGGACATACGAAGGCAGCTCCAGATCCAGGAGCAGCTTCCCTTTGCTGGCAGGAGACCTTGCAGGTTGAGGCGGGGTGAGACAGGCACTAACATGGGCATGGAAGTTTGGGGAACAGGACAGAGGCCGGGGCTGGGCAAGGAGGGCAGGGACCTGGGAAGAAAGAGGGAAGATCAACCACTTTCTGAATGTGGGTAAGGATTATCCCCACTTTAGAGAGTGGGAAATTGAGATGCCACATGGAAGCTGGATTGCCATTTGGCCGAGCGTCTGAAGAATCGCTACAGCTAAAATAGAAAAGCTATTAAGTGTCAGAAGAAGATGAATCATGGAATTCAGAGTTCAGGGCTGACCAGCAAAGATGTCGTATATGTCATAAACCAGTCTGCGCTCTGCCACGTCCCTGGTCTCGGAGACAGGGGTCCATCCCTTGGACAGGGGTTAAAAAATCTTTCTCTCAGACACACAACTATGAATAGTTTGGAAAACAAACCCTACTTATAATGTTGTTCACTGGCCCTGCTAGAAACTCCACCCTCCAACCATTGTGAACCAGGACCAGGGACACCATTCCCCTCTCCTGTCTACGGGTATCTGTGAACCTGCAGACATTGCAGCTGGCACATGCATTGGTGCAGGCTCTGTCACGGAGCTGGATGAATCACCCTGCTGGCCCACATACCCAGCATTCTCTCCCTGAGCAATCCGTCCCACTGTCTGCTCCACCTCTCTTCATCCAGGAACCTCTAGAGCAGTCTCTCTTGATGGATTGTGTCCTTCTCCTCTTTGGCTCTTTTGGAAGCCAGGTGCTTTTGGCTTCTCTTTGCCTCTATTGGCAAACCTCCTGCACGGTCCTCGTCCTTCTGGCCCACTGCTGGCCACTTGTAGCACCCACAGTCCCACGCAGCAGTCTTGGCCCAGCAGGCGTGCAAGTGTCTTCCAGTGGAAGGAAACAGAGACTATATTCATTGTACTGCCTGGGGTGGGGGGAAGAATCCTCACTTTGCTTTCTGTCTGTACACACTGTGGAATGCTTCTAGATCACTCTTTCATAAATTCTCGTGTACTCTCCATCTCACTTCCGTCCCTGGAAGATTCACAGAGGCACAAGCAACCTGTCTGCTGACAGTGGCCAATGCCAGGTTCTCCAGAGGGAATGAACGGAACAGGTATTCATCAAGTGATCCATCTCCCGTTGACCATTTCCAGCTTCTGGCAAACAGAGACTAAGGACACCATTCCCACCCATACTGGTTAATAGCCATTGATGGACCTTTCATTCATCAATTTCTAGAGTTATTTTTTGAACCCTGTTATAGTCTTGGCATTCACAACATCCCCTGGCAAAGAGTTTCACGGGTTGACTGAGCATCAACCTCTTGTTTTACTTTAAATTAATTACAGATAATTAAGACGCTGGATCTGACTGATGCAGGGTAGGCTGCAGTTGTGTTTTGGGGACCTTTACCAATCCTGGCTCTGACTTTGGGGAATCCCTTAATATTTTAGAACTATCAGAAAACCAAGTAATTTTCCAGGCATGTGATAGGATCGCATCAGAGTACGCGGAGGAGCTATTGAGGGCAATGGCGTGTGAACAGCACATCAATGAGTGCAATGGTTTCATGAGATACTGGGGACAAGGGGAGGGTGACCTACAAAAGCTCTCTCTATCCAAACATTTGAAAAAGTCATCCAGAATTCATGCTTCAAAAAAAAATTCCGACTATCACCTTCCAGGAGCGGAAGGAAATCAGGACAAAAAGTAACAAACTTTTGAATTAGAATGCAGTCTTCTGCAGGCTGCAGAGTGGATTCTCTCTTACCCTCCTCCCGAGCCCGGTAATGGAGATGCCAGGATGACACAGGGCAAAAGAATGTCTGCTGCATGAAGCATCATCTAAAGTCACCTTCCAAAGAGTTCAAGAGAAACCAGGATAAAATCAAGGATTCAAAATTCCTATTGTTACTGCTAGGTGGGGTAATAATTTGCTACCTAAAGAATACACCTGAAGAATTAGATAAAAGTACCAATAGAACAAAAAGCTCGAAAGCTTGCAAAAATAGCCCCTCAGGCCTGCTAGGCTTGTTAGCCGTTAATAGTATGGAATGCTGTACCTTCAAGGGTTTCCCCCCTCTGTTTGGATTTGTGATGAGGAATACAAATCCCACGCTGGGCAAGAAGGGGTTAAGGAGCTGCTCTGGCTTCAGCCAGACCCACCCCAACACATCTGCAGGGTAGCCACAGACCGGAGGGAGGATTTAAAAGGGAGCAGAACAGCTCACTTGTGGGCAGACCTGGCAGAGGAAGGTCCTTTATCTGGCAGATCCTGAGGGAAGGCTGGCTCTGTCCCTCAGCAACTGCCTGAAGGTCCCTCCCTGACATGGGCAGCGAGTTCTATGGGCCTGTGGAGCCCGGGCACCAGGAATATTCCTGTCCCAGGGGCCCGGCTCCACCAAAGTTTCCAACCTCACACACACACACACACACACACACACACACACTCCCCCCGCACTTCCCCCAGCCCCACCTGCTGTCCCCGGGCAATTTAAAACAGCCCGGCGCCTCCCGCCGCCACCCACAGCGCAGTGGGGCTGAGCGGCTTCCTGCGCGCTCGTTGGAACTTTTGCACCGAGTTTTCAGTTTCTTTAAAAAAGAATCCCGAAATGTTTGAGGGAAGCAGACAGGTTCTAAGATGTTGTTGTTGGCGGTATTGTTTAGCTGAAAAAACAATCTCCATTAAAAAGAACCCAGCTGAAAATTTCCAACCAGCAGTAAATGTTAAATAAATTGGGGAACATTAATATTGCCTGATAAGAGCCTGATTTCAAACTCATTGATTCGATCTCATCTCTGATTTCTCTTTCAAGGGGATAGTTGCATGGAGGTAACAATTGAATAAGTAGTAAAGTTGGCAGCACACAGAATGTTTTTTACAGAAGAGCCCCTTTAAACCCTGGCTTAGAGTTGAACCAAGCAGCCAAAGCCTGTCTATCCTGACCCCGTTCAAGGACACACGGGAGCTGACTGGGAGTGGAACCCAGAGTTCCTGGCCTAGCTCCACACTGCTGCTGGCTGAGTATAAATGGTGTAAATGGGTGTACAGAACTTACACAGAAGACACAGAAGACACGGAGCTGTGTTGGCATTTTATTCTATTAGATTCATGCCCAAGTGGTAAGCTTGGTGATGGTCGCAATGGAGGGACCTTCTTTGCAAGAACTGTTGGATTTGGAGCGTGCTTTGTTCCATCCTTCATACTGCATTTTATCAAGCCACACCTTGTGCCGAATCCTCAGATTGGGTAAAGTGATGAAGGAGGTTACACAAGTGTGATAATATTACTGATTGATTGTCAGAGGTGAGGAGCACTAACAACACCTACTCATTGTAAGTGATGAGTTCTATGTATCTTTGACATTCCTAGAAAGGAATCTAGGAGGGAAAGGAGAAACAGGGGAAAGGAGAAACAGGGCCATTCCCTTTGTCACTCTAGTCCTGATCATTGTCCTTCTCATTCCCTCCACAGACATCACACAGTGTACTGAGGAAGAAAATGTCCAACCAAACCTCCATGATCGAATTCTTTCTCCTGGGATTCTCTGATGTTCGGGAGCTGCAGATTTTACAAAGCAGTGGTGTTTCTACTGCTTTACCTGATATCCCTGTTGGGGAACCTTCTCATCATCACAGCCAGAGCCTGCAACCACCACCTTCACAACCCCGTGTACTTCTTCCTGATGAATCTGTCCATCCTAGACTGTGGTTCCATCTGTGTCACCATTCCCAAATCTATGGCCAATTCCCTCATGAACACAAAATCAATTTTTTATTCTGGATGAGATACCCAAATCATTCTTTTCTTATTCTTTGCTTCAGCAAATTTTCCCTTACTGACCATCATGCCGTACGATCGATACATCGCCATCTGCCAACCATTGCACTTGGAGACAGTAATGAACAGGAGAGCTTTCGTCCAAATGGCAACCAGTGCCTGGATCAGTGTTATTCTCTACTCTGCAGTGCACACCAGGAACACATTTGCAATACCCTTCTGTGGAGGCAACGTGGTGGACCAGTTCTTCTGTGAAATCCCCCAGCTCCTCCACCTCACCTGCTCTGACTCGTATCTCAGGGAAATTGTTGTTATTTCTTTTCATGTGCTTTTAGGTTTAATCTGCTTTGCATTTATAATTGTGTCATATGTTCAGATCTACAAAACAGTGCTGAAAATTCCTTCGGAGCAGGGCCAGCATAAATCCCGCTCCACCTGCCTCCCTCACCTCACTGTGGTCTCTTTGTTCCTTTTCACGGGCACCTTTGCCTTCCTGAAACCAACCTCCAACTTGACCTCAGATCTGAATCTCTTGGTGGCTGTTCTCTGTTCTGTGTTGCCCCCAATGATGAATCCGATCATCTACAGCATGAGAAACAAGGAAATGAAAGGTGCACTGAGTAAACTGATAGGTTGGAGGTTATTCAGCAAGAATATAATGTCTATATTTCTCCACTGATTGCGAGTTCATTCTGTGTTTCTTTATGAATAGAATCATCTGATGACATTATTGCCTTCATGAGAACATACTTTGCAATCTTTTTATGCAGAATTGGGTATTTGCATTCATAAAAATCCAGACAAATTTAACCCAAGAAAATTGGAGTTACTCTAGGTTTACATCAATGTAATTAAGATCGGAATCTATCTATCTATCTATCTATCTATCTATCTATCTATCTATCTATCTATCTACTGCTAGACACCACCATTCAATGTGATAGTCACTAGCCATAGCAATGTTCCTAGTGGGTTCTCTGGCTCTTCTTTGTCAGGATAATAACTCTGACGGAGGTATCAACACATTTGTTCTTTGGTTTTTGTTTGTCAGTTTTTTAGTTTAATTTTGCTGAGTTGTTTGTTGCTTTTATTTGTTTCTTTGTTCCAGGTGGGTTTGCAGGTGGAAAGGCCTGTTGAGATGGTGAGAGTTTAGTTTGACAGGATTTTCAATGTTTGCCTTCTCTTGAGAGTGTTCATATGTCATCTCTTTGATGGGATTTTCTTAGTGAGCTGAAGGTTTGCTCCCCACCATGATAAAAGGGTACAAAAATAGTTTCTGCGTGGCTAAGTTCCTCCTGACTCGATTATGTATATACTGTTGGGATATTATTGTATTATGAATGACGTCTTAGGGGAGAAAGAGCCTCAGGTAGCTGTCTTTTATTATTTTAACCTGAAGAAGAGCTCTGTGTAACTCAAAAGCTTGTCCCTCTCACCAACAGAAGATTGTCCAATTAAAGTTATTACCTCTCCCATCTTCTCTGTGTAAGAGCTGTGTCATTCTTGCTATGGTGCAAAGACTGTTTGGAAGAGAAACTTTTTCCAATGTTTTCTAAAGAGAATCCAACTTGAGATAATGAGGCCAGGTTTGGATCCCATTGAAGTCACTGAGGTTTAGCCCCTCACTTCAAAGAAATTAGGATTTGGCCAAGAGCCTGTCTACACAAGGATCCAGAATTGGCTGACAGACTCCTGGAGAAAGTGAGTGTGACCGAAATGTAAGGGTCTGATATCCCAACTCATCTGAACCAGCACCAATGTACAGTAAACACATTCACATCACCAATTTAATACTTCTGAGGTTTCTGGCCCAAAGTCTCTGGGCTACACTCAGCAGTGACATGAACACTGGTGTAAGTTACTTGGTTGGGATCATTTTGTTCTAGCCTTGATGTAAGTGGAAAAGTGCCGTCACATGCACTGATCTGGTGTTCCATACGCTATCCCATGTAGATCTACTCATTTCCAAGCTGAGAAAGGATCTCAGAAGTTGTTACTATTAGAATACCATCTTTGTGCATGGTTCTGTACATTACATATATGACGGACAAAAACAGATCATGTGATTAGATAGAGAGACAGACAGATAGGATCATTTATTCTCCTAACACACAACCTCATTTAGTCATAATGACAGATTTCTCTTTAATTGTGAATTACGTTAGCTAGCTAGATAACAAATCACGGATGTAAATTATTGTGCTTCTTCCTGTTAATGATTGTCTTTGTCCACTTCATGATTCTCTTATAAGTACTCATTATTAAACATTATTTAGCAAAGATGGTTTATGACTCTGTCTTACTCCATCGCTCATTTACAAAGAGCTCATCAAAAGTACTCGGTGTTTAGACTTCCAGATGTTTTGACTGGATACATTTTAAACATGCTGTGTTTTGTTTCTCTGAATAAATGAACATATCACACATGGGTTCCTGAAAAACCAAGGGGCTAATTCTCAGCTGGTTTAAATTGTCATCGCTCTGTTGAAGTCAATAGATCTCTGAGAATTTACACCAGCTGAGGATCTGGTCCAAACACATGAGTGGCCCCATTGAAGGTTTAAAGAAAAACTTATACTTAAGTCCCTGTTGGTAATGGGTTAGGGCTATGAATAGGGCTTAAGGAGAACCCCAAACTGGTGTCAGACCCTGACACTGTGCAAGGTACTCTCCTTTCCCAATCAAATAAAGCCCTGCAATTGGTGCACTGGAATTATTCTCCCTTTCTGGGTTCTGGATGATTAACATGAAATAACAGTTTATCCCAAAGCCAGAATCTCTGGGTCTTCTTCTCCAAACTCACCAGTACAGTGTGCCGCTTCCTAACCAACCTCTCCCTCCTGGACGTCCTGCTCACCAGCATGGTCATCCCCATGGTGAGCAATCAGGAGACGAGTTCCTTCCCTAGCTACCATGCCCAGGCCTACTTCCACTGCCTGATGGACTGCATGGAGTTCTTCTTCTTTGATATCAGGTCCTCAGACTTCGAAATGGCATCTCATACCTGCTGCAATACCTCACTATCGTGAGCAATCGGATCTGCCTCTTCCTGGTGGCTGCCTCATGGCGAGGGGTAACATTTGCAGAAACACTTCTGTGACAAGTGCAACATGCCTTAGTCACTCAGGCCAGATTTTTAAAGGTATTTAGGTGCGTTGTGAGATCTTCAGAAACATCTTATCACTTAACACCCATGGATTTCTATAGGTATTAAGCATCTAGGTTCTTTAGGTAATCCTCCATAGGCACCTAAATACCTTTAAAAATATGGCCAGTATTATAGGTAGAAGTGCCAAAGTCACGTTTGAAAATAAGACTTTGGTACCTAAATAACTGGGTGAGGGATGATAATTTTACCCAGTGGCTGTAAATGGAGGAGAATCTCTGTGCGTGTAAGTGTGTGTGTGTTTATATGAGAAGAAGAGGGAGAATGTCTAGTGAGACAAGGTAGAGCCAGGTCTACACTGGAAAAGTTTTGCTGATATAGCAATACAAACAAACTCTCCTACTGTAAATGGACTAGTAGTTTTGCTGGTATTACTTACACTGGTTCTCTGAGAGAAACAAGCCACACCGCAGAAGCATTTGTAAGCTGGTTTAACCATGTTTACACAAGGGGTTTTACCGGTATAGAAATGTTGCCCAAAAAATCACACTTCCAAGCTGATATTGCTATGATGGTGAAGGTTTCTCGTGTCAATCTGTCTTATGTGTTTCTTTTTGTGAGATTACATGATAAGTGCAATGTACTGAGACATTGCTTTCAGTGTGTGTTTGCTAGTCAAGTACACTGCTCACATGTGTGGTGTTGTCAATGTACATTATTGTGAGTGTATACCTGAGTTGAAATCAATGTCCATGTGAGTTTTCTGTTCGTGTGCGTCCACGAGAATGTACAATAACATGTGTTTATTACAAAAAATATTGCGGAACTTTTGTGTGTGTTGTCAGTGCTTCTTCTGGCGTGCAAGTTTGCATTATTGTTGTGTTTGTGAACACACAATATTGTGTGTTTATTAGTGAAAAATATTGTGTGAATACATGAGTGTTATGACTGTGGATTATTGTGCTTGTGTTTGTACGGGTACATGATTGCATATTTATGGGAAAATATGATTTTGCTGCATGTGTGTGTTTGGAAGTGAACATTAATAAGGACTTACCGCTGAGCCTGGGATAAACATCAAAAGCTGCTGTCTTCCTGCAGCTCCTCAGATAGTGAGATTTGAGTCCTTTCAAAGGTGATGTCTCCAATGCATCATTTCCTCCCATGCCAAGTGCAGCTCATTTCAGGAGTCCTTCAACCTTTGTATTTGCTATCTTGTTAATTTTAAAACAAAATTTGCAAGAATTATTTTGAGCCACATTTTCAAATGTCACTTTTATTCTGCATCCTGAAAGGACTCCAGAATGGTGCAAAAAATTCCATATTTGGGCTTTTATTTTCAAGGGAGTCTAAAGAAGTTAGTATGTTACACCAATAAAATAAAAACCAGCAGAATCTTATTAAAGGGGAAAAGGCAAAATACCACATTTATTGTGAATACAGAAAGAATCATAGTAAGCAGTTAGTTATAGCTATAACATTCCATTCAGTCTCATATTTATTCACACATTCATTCATACACACACACACACAGGTTCTGCAAGGTTGTTATCATAGTTATCAGCCTTAGAGTTGCTCATGCCAAGCCACTGGCCAGGTGGCCTGGACATGAGGAGGGAGCAGGGCCTTGTCAGATACTCATCTGATGCTCCTGGAAGTTGGTTTGCAGAATCAGACCCCCAAAGTTCTCACTTTCTAGAGTCTATTTTTATAGGAATTTCTTCCTTTGCCAGTCTATGGGAATTGCTTCATCATGCAGATGGCACATTCCTGAGGGCTCTGTGCTGCTAGATGTTATCTTGTTCTTTGGTTCTCCCATCCTTGAGGCTGTTGGGTGGATTCCAGTCTGCCCTCTGGGGGCCCTCTGGTTATTTCCACTTGACGCCTTCTTCAGCCGATGGACACTGGATTCTTAGGCTGGCACCTCCCTAATCATTCATTTATTATCCACACCAAGCATCCATCCACATCCATCCATTTTAATCACAACTGTTAACAAAGCAAGAGGAATATAACAAAAGGGTAGGGAGTCTCTGGGTGCTGTTTCTGTTGTTACAGAGTATTGTTTTAAGTCTCTCTCTGTGTGAGTAGTTGTTACAAAGAATTGCTTTGAGAACAGACTCTGTCTTAGAATGTACTAACACAATTAGCAGCTTGCAAGTTTCACATATAGAGGGAGAGAAACAGTACTAAAAACCAAGAGACTTCTTAATTACTAATACCCTGGAATTTAAACTATGGAGAATCAAACTCATTTGTGATTTTAATACAGAACTTCTTTAATATGATTCAACAAGTGCAGTAGATAGGAGTTCAGAACTTGTTCCAGGCCCAGGTCCTCCAAAGTATTATGCACCCAGCTCTCATGGGACTTGGTTTTTGGTTTTGCCACTGACATACTTGGTGGCTCTGGGCAATAGCCAATACTTGGTGCTTCACAGCAGGTGAAAAATCAACTCATCCAGTGCTGAACATGAAATGTAACTTATTTCTTATGCCCAGAGGCCAGCTCAGAAGAACTCAGGTCCCATTCAGGCATCAAATTAAATGGTACCCATGGATGAATTTAATCTGAGAATGACATCAGCCTCATGATAGCTTCGAATGGACGGAACTGTTATAATTCAACTCTATAGATGATGTGAAAGTAGAATGAATTATATTGAAATTATAATTCATTAAAGAAATGCTGCTTGAAGGGTTTGTTGAAATATAGTTGTCAGGAAGAGAAACATTAAAGAGTGTGAGACAATGGGTCCTCAAACTAATTAACTCAGAGCTCCTACTGAGGTAGGAGATTGGTAAATGTTAGTATGCAAATAAGATAGTGTTAGCCGACGGCCAAGGATGTTTGGTGAGGTGCCAGCTATGCCCGTTTATACCATCCGTGACTTTAACCGCTAGGACGCACTGTCCCTTCGCGGCGGGCAGCCCGGGCTAGGCTGACGGATGCCCCAAGGTCCTAACCACCCGTGACTTTAACTGCTAGAGCTCAGAGCTCCTTCGCAGCGGGCAGTCAATACTGACTGACAGGTGCCCCAATGGCAGCACTAAGAGCCTCTCCACACCCGTGACTTTAACTGCTAGAGCTCGGAGCTCCTTCGCAGCGGGCAGCCAGGATTGACTGACAGGTGCCCCAAGAGTTTGCCCCGTGGAGGCGGCACAACTCAACACTAGGCTCTTAGTACTCTCACCTAATGGCCAGGCTTTAGAGCCAAAACGGCTGAGGTTCTTTCATTGTGTCGGCTGCTTTACAGTAAACCAGAGAAAACAAGTCAGGCTTATGCACAAATGGTTACCAAAATTTATTAAGCTAGATTCTAATCGTATGGTTACAAAATTGCTAGTGCCTACTTATTTAAATGTAGAGATGTTACACACACAAACAAGTTACAAAACTGAAGCCACAATCCCAAAGGAAGAAAACAAAGTATAGAGCTCTATTTCAAAATATGTGTACACTAAAGATAGGAGATCAGGTGTGGGTGCTTCTTACCCTCCTTGCATCTCTCGATTCCAGCGGTACCAAGCCAGGATCGGTCACTCAATTCTGCGGAAAGACGAATAAGGGACAAGGCATAGGGACCCTCTTAGCTGCAGAAGCCTTGGGAGGCTGTCACTTATCTGACCAGCAGATAGATAGTGAAAAGCACTCAAAAATCATGGTGCTGTAGGTCCCCTACTTATACCTCTGTACTCCTTTATTCTCTTTCTCCTTTCTTATGCCAAATTGAGGCTGGTCTGTCTGGGTGACGCCAGCTTTCGCAAGAGTAGTTTACACTTGCAAGGGAGAGAAACAATAAGTGTTGACTACTGGACATTTCTTTTATCAGGGTAAATATTTTCCCAACTAGGATGTTGGTGTGTGTGCATCACGCTAGTTAGTAGGGGCTAAGAGCCATGTCTGTCACAGGGCCTCTGCCTGCTGTGAGCTTAATCGTTGTATCTGCCCCCAGAGGCACATTGTAGCAGCACACCTGTGCTTCTCACAGCTTCAAAGGCTGTGCTGGAATATATGTTAAGTGCCCTGTTCCGGCTTCCTCCTGTGTTTCCAGCAATGCTGGTCTGAGGGGGGGGGCTGGCTGTCTGGCTACAGATAGGCATGTATATTTGTCAGTTTCTGCTTCCTTTTGTCTCTTATGTTAAATTGGCTTTGGCTTATCTGTTTAAACAAGTTAGCTTGAGCTTTTGCAAGAGGCACACATATCTGGGTGCATTGGCAAAGCGCTTTGCTAATAAACAGAGTAGTCTGACAAACCTTCTGAGTCTTGAATCTGACTTTGACAATGATCAGGAAAAAAAGTCCCATTATTCACTGCTCTGTCTATCTAAAGTGTCTATATGGCTGCCATGACTGCATTCCATCATGATGTTTTCCAATGTATAAATTGCAGGTTTCACCAAACAAAATTTTCACAGAAAGTCTTCACTTTCCTTGAACATTTTCTGTTTTTCATTTAAAGAAATGAAAACTGGAAAAACAAATAGTTTTGCCTGAAAATTGTATTTTTCATTTAATTTAATTTAATTTAGTTTAATTTAATGTTTTTTGACAGTTTTCAGACAAAAAAGTTCAGTTTTGAGAAATGTTGGGGATTTTCTTTAACAAAAAAAACCCACAAAATATTCATGAGGAAACAAAGTTTCCAACCACCTCTGTTTTAACCACTAACTCTTTAATATATTTATCCTCCCCGCAACCCTACAAGGCAGGGCAGTACTATTATATCCATGTTATAGATGGGAACTGTTGTCCAGACAGAATGACGTGCCCAAGATCACACAGGAAACCCATGGCAAAGCAGGTAGCTGAGCTGGGTCTCTCAGGTTCCATGTTAGCGTCCAGACCACCTGGACCATTCTTCCTCAGTCATTGCTGTCACGCTGTCTGGAACGGCTCACAACCATGAGTGCCAATCGCAGGTCAGACGGTCAGAACACAGGGCAGACACCCCAAACTGGTGGTATATTTGGTAATTAGATTTCACCAAGCCAGTAATAAATGTGAACTCCTGGATCACTATATTAGTATTACCATGGAGTCACAGACAGTCCCCTAGGATCTCGAGCCACTTTTACCAACCAGATAAACTGGACTTTGTGATAAAAGGTTATTAAAACAAAGAATCACATTATATTGGGTTACTCTCAACCCCAGTGGGTCAGTCACTTATCCCAGGTCAATGGATACTCTTGATCTCACATCAAAGGCAATGCTGGCAGCAAATTTCTCTAGTAAACTAACTAAAGTTTTATTAGCTAAGAAAAGAAATGAAAGTTATTGAGAGTTTAAAGCAGGTAAAATACATTAACAGGTTTGGACAGTCCAAGTTTGTCAGTCCAAAGTGACAGCAGAGATGTGGTATCTGCTAGTTTTCCATAAGTCTCTCAGGGTTACGCAAGATAACTTTGGGGATCTCTGTCTTGCATCTTTTCAGGTTTCAGAGTAGCAGCCGTGTTAGTCTGTATTCGCAAAAAGAAGAGGAGTACTGGTGGCACCTTAGAGACTAACCAGTTTATTTGAATAAACTTTCGTGAGCTACAGCTCACTTCATCGGATGCATTTAGTGGAAAACACAGTGAGGACATATATATACACACAGAGAACATGAGAAAAAAAACAAACCAAAAAACCAAACCTGTAAGGAGAGTGATCAATTAAGATGAGCTATTACCAGCAGGAGAGCGGGGTGGGGGGAAGGAGGGGGAAACTTTTTGTAGTGATAATCTAGGTGGGCCATTTCAAGCAGTTAACAGGAACAACTGAGGAACAGTGTGGGGTGGTGGGGGGGAGGGAAGAAATAAACAAACATGGGGAAATAGTTTTACTTTGTGTAATGACCCATCCATTCTAAGTCTCTATTCAAGCCTAAGTTAATTGTATCCAGTTTGCAAATTAATTCCAATTCGGCAGTCTCTCGTTGGAGTCTGTTTTTGAAGTTTTTTTGTTGTAATATAGCGACTTTCATGTCTGTAATCGCATGACCAGAGAGATTGAAGTGTTCTCCAACTGGTTTATGAATGTTATAATTCTTGACATCTGATTTGTGTCCATTTATTCTTTTACGTAGAGACTGTCCAGTTTGACCAATGTACATGGCAGAGGGGCATTGCTGGCATATTGCTTGCATCTGGAATGTTCCCTGAAAGTGTCCAAACATCTCAGAGAGACAGAACCATTCCCTGGATCCATTCTCACAGCTGTATTCCCCGGAAAGCAATCTGGCAAGTGTTTCCATCACAGCATGGGTTTTTCCTCTGATGACTAAACGCAGACTGGGTCTGTGGATTTCCATTTGTGCAACACAATGACCCGTGCTTTGAAGGTAGCATGTTCTTCATTTACATTTCCAAGGCTCCAATCGCATTTGATGAGCAAACGTAATTACCGGGATACATGCGATGTAAATTACAATGTAACAGCAGACAACAATCCTTCCTTAGTTTTCATGAAGTTCACACATCAAGTAAATTCACACTTTTGATCTAGGGTTAATTAAGTAGAGGGATATACATAATGTAAAGGGATAGCATTCAACAGGTTACAGATAAGTGAAGGCAATATCATTCCCATTTCCTTTGAACTAAACACTTGAGTGAATTAGTACACTTAACATTTCTTTGATAGTCATACGTTAGTGATGGTAATATAGTATGTAGTCCTGTTTATTTGCCTGAGATAGAATTTTGGGTTTTGTTTGCCCACTTGAATTTTGAGGTTTTTAAAATAGAATTGTTTGTGTCTTATACCCTTATTAACATATGTGAACAAGGGGTGGGGGGGACACCACTGTGTGTTGCTTCTGCCTACAGATGGGGGTTTTTCAATACAAAGAGAAAAGATAAGAAATAGGGTTCCAGTGTTGCCGGATATGGCGGGAGTTTGATATACAGTGTATAATTGATGGCTGCCTGACTCCTCTCCCAAGACAAGGTCAAGTAACCAGTTTGGGGGGGCCAGGGAGATGGGGGAAGCTATAAGGAACACTAAAAAACAATGAAAAAGGTAACCCTGACCGGTGCATAACTTCACTCCCTACCCCTCCCACAGGGTACAAAAGAGGTGGTACCGAAGCCCCCAGACTCAAGACCCTCCAAAACGGAATATGACCATAAATTGCAAGGGTGGTACCAGGGTTCAGGGTACCGGGGCGTACACCTCAGGTATAACTAAGCCCACTACAAAGGAGGAGGGAGAGGAAGCTCTGTTGGTGTAAAGAGCTGGGGTTATGCATTGCCGGCAGTTTGGACACTGGCTACCTGCTTTCTGTCTGCATGACAAGAACCAAGGGAGGGTAGGGGAAGCCCTAACAACACACAAGTGAATCGGCCTATTGCTCTGACCTGAGCTGGCCTGTCAGTGTCACAATTGCTACGTGACCAGAGGGAGCGACATTACTCAGGTATGCCTTCACAGGGATTAATAAACCCATGGCTGGCCTGGATCTGCCGACTCGAGCTCATGGGGCTTGGGCTCCGGGGCTGATATATTGCTGTGTAGACATTCGGACCCAGGCTGGAGCCCGAGCTCTAGGATCCTACACAGCAATTTTTAGCCCCACAGTCTAAGCTCTGCAACCCTGAGTCAGATGACCCAGGCCTGCCGAAGCCATGCCACAGGGCTTTTATCCCCGTGTAGACATACCTGAAGGGACTGGGACTCATGACACCCGGGTTATATTCCTCAGAGCTGCTGTGTGACCTCTAGCCAGTCACTTCCCCTCTCTGTACACTCTGTAAAATGAGGATGATGATCCTGACCCGGCTTGATAAATCACTTTGAGATCTACAGCTAAGTTGTATTGTTATCTAGATCTACAGGGTAACCAGGCACAGAGCAGGGAAGAATACCTGAAGAATGCAGCTGGGTGGGAAATGGGTTTCCCATCCTGCAAGACCTTTCAAGATTTTGAGAGAGACAAAGAAGGTGAGGTATCATTTTTTATTGGACCAACTTCTGTTGGTGGATGGGACAAGCTTTTGTGCTTCACAGAGCTCTTCCTCTGGTCTGGAGAAGAGAAGCATAGTGTCCATGATCAGTACAAGGTGGGACAGATTGTTATGCATAAGGGGATCACACATATTGTAGGAGACCACTTAAAATGAAGTGGGCAATTAACATGAAGTGGGCGATTAACACTCTGCAGAATAGGCAGCAGGGCCCATTGGCTCCAAAGGAGCTACAGCCAATTTACACCTGCTGGGCGACCAATGTGAATTCAATATTTTTTAAAACGCTTGCAGCGTTGCATCTGTAGCCCATTGAGCTTTTTAGTTTAGTGCTGTCTGTAGCAAGAGAAAAATTAATGTAATGGCTGAGAAAGAAAGAAAGAAAGAAAGAAAGAAAGAAAGAAAGAAAGAAAGAAAGATTTGGGCCATTCATCCCAACAGAAGTTGAAGATGAGATACTTGAAAACTGTGCAACACTGAATTTCTCCAAAGTTCTATCCCTAGAGGGACTGAACCATTCTCCGCCACCAATAAAAGTTACATTTGTAATTAAACCCATGGGGCAAAGAGCTAAGAAAGTGCAGACAGGTTCAGAACTTTCAAATCAGCTTCGGATCACATTGGCAGGCAAAAAATATGGATTTATAACTGTGTAATGGACTAGATCCCCAGCTGATGTAAATTGACATCGCTCGACGGAAATCCAAGGCCCAGATTCCCAGTTGGCATAAATAGGCCAAACTACCATGAACTCAATGGAAGTGTAACAATTTACACAAGCCCATGACCTGGTCCTTAGTTTTTAGTCTTCACCTTTGGGTACCTCTTGGTGAATGACTTCAGTCAGACAAGGCAGCCTGAGCTGTGGGTTCCTGTAGCAGAGGCATCCCAAGAGCTGCTGATACAATGCAGGAGGAAAAAAAAGTCTCTGCTCCCCCAGAAGTGATTACGTGATGTTAATGAAGGAACAGGCTATTCCAGGCCAGCTGAGATTCTGGTGCGACAAGGCTCTTCGCTATTGTGGATCATGTGTCTCTGTTAGAAATCGCTGTTTTAGTCCCTTCCAACCCTGAGATTCTATGATTCATTCATTCTATGATTCATTCTACAAACAACTTGGGACATGCTTTGGGCCTCTGCCCTGCCTTGTTTTTAGCCAAGGGTCCTTCCAGGGATGCTGCCATCAAGTGAGATAAAGGGCAGGTACTGTTCTCCCTCTGTGGGGTTAGTGTTGGGCAGGTTGTCAGGGTGGTTTGCTCCAGAGGTGAGATCAGAGCTGGGCGTAAAGCCTTGAAGACCGGATTCAACTGTTTAGCCCCAGAGTAGGGACATCCTGGGCTGTGGCAATATCTGAACCCTGCACAAGACAGGATCAGCTCTAGAGCTGGGAGGAGTTTTCAGTCTCTGATCCCATTTAGTCCTTCGTCTCCCAGCCAAGCCTGTCCAAGGAGGGGAGCAGGGAGCGCCCCTCTGTGGAGTGGATCCCTGTCTACCAGGAACTGCAGAGAGACTCAGGAAATCCAGTGAAGGGACATGAAAACTGCTGCTGGATAATACAGTGATGGGGGCATGAGAGAGAGATGACCAAAGAATCCTGGTGCTGGAGGATCAAAAGCATCGCATGTTGGGAAAAAATCCACAAAGACCAACAGACTACATTTTTGCTTTCAATTCTACACGTGAAGGTATTAATATACAGACAAATTTAATAATAGAGATATGAATTGTAATTGGAACTTTTAAAGACTTTTATTATCAAACAGCTAGAGCCTGTCAGATTTCTTTTCAGCAGAATGTAAGAACTGAAATTTAAGTTAGAATTTGAACTCTTTAAGGAATTAACTCTCAGTCTAGTCAGACATCTAGATCCAGTCAGAGAAAAAGAAGGGGGACAATGACTTTGCAACAGAAATCAGAAATGTTTGCAGGGTTTAGCAAGCAACAACTAATTTCTTTTCAGCTAAAAACTACTGTAAACTGGAAATTGCACATTGCAAACCAAAGAATATTGGGATTTGCAGATTTCAAAAAAACCGAAACCAAATATCTGAGTATAGGAGATACTTTCCCTGAACATTTTTGTTTAGTTCAAAAACTCGTTTTCCTACAAAAAAACCTCATTTTCCTACTACTACAAAAAAAATCTAAATTTCCAAACATCTCTAATTTGGAATGGAGCTTTAAACAAGGGAGGGGAACACTAATACTGTTCAATAATAGCATAATTTCAAAACCATTTTTTCTCTTGAAACTGGGTTTGTTTCTGTGTCAAAGGGATAATTACTGGAAGGTCAAAATTGAATAAGCAGCAGAGCTGATAGCCACAGTTGATATGTTATGCACACTAGCATCTTTAGACTCAGAGTTGAACCACCAGTTAAAGCCAGTCTATCTCAATGTTTCCAAAGGACATACAGGAGGTAAATGGGACTAGAACCCATATTTCCAGGATTTCCTTGGAAGTTAACAAGATAGACACAGGCCCAGGATTACAAAGGGTTTAAGCACCTAAAGAAGGAGAAAGGTGCCTTTGGGGATTTACAATAGCATCTGAGCAGGTTAGGTGCTATCTTTAATCACAGGTTTCATAGTAACAGCCGTGTTAGTCTGTATTCGCAAAAAGAAAAGGAGGACTTGTGGCACCTTAGAGACTAACCAATTTATTTGAGCATGAGCTTTTGTGAGCTACAGATCTGATGAAGTGAGCTGTAGCTCACGAAAGCTTATGCTCAAATAAATTGGTTAGTCTCTAAGGTGCCACAAGTACTCCTTTTCTTTTTATCTTTTAATCGTGGCCCACAGATAACACAGAAGCTTGGCTGGAATCAGGGAACCCCGGTGGCGATTGTACTCCCTGTGTTATGCTGGGGTCAGACTACAGGGTCTGAATGGCCCTTTTGGTGTTATCACCTTTGTTTCTGTGCCCTTGCCTCTGAATCTCTGCTTCTGAGCTCTGCAGGGCTCCAGGGCGTGAGTCTTGCTAGCCCTCAGGAAATAGACGTGGATAAATCACCTTCCCGTAGCATCAGTCCTTTAATCTCAGTTCAGCTCAATGCCAGCTACTCACAGCTCGTCTGCAGAGAGAAATCGGTTTGAGTCTAGTTCAATCGCTGAATGAGGCTGAAAGGATTCTCAGATACCTGTGCCCTTAGCTTCTAGATTCTGCTATATAGATAGTGACCAAAAAATCCTAGTGCTGGATGACTGAATGTGTCTTCCGTTGGGAAAAAGGCACAAAGGTTAGCACAGGAAGTTTGCTGTTTCAATTAAATGTGTTGGGGGATCAACATATAGGGAAGAATTAAGATGATAAATATGAATTACAATATGAACTGGTTAAGACCTTTCCCATCAGTTTAATCAAATACCTACTGCTGACTGGAATTTTTCCTCCCATCAGGAAAATGTTTACTTTTCACTGAACACCCTAAATCCATTCCCCGCTCCCCCCTCCCCCCCCCCCAGTTTTTGGCAAATGAAAACTTTCTGCTGAAAACTGATTTTTTTTATTCCAAAACCAATATAGTTTGTTTTTTTAAGTTTTCATTTTTTTTACAAAACAATCCCAAACATGTTTGAGAAAAGCAGACAGATTGTGAGATGTGTTGTTATTTATCTTAAAAACCAATCTCCATTAAAAAGAACACAGCTGAAAATTTCCAACCAGCCTCTATGCACAGAGTTTGGGGTGGAAAAATGACAGATGAGCTGCTATTTACGATGCTGGGTGAGTCAACATCATATTGCCCTGCAAAGTGAGAATCAGGCTGTGTTAGAATTTTAGTTGATCAGTTTCATATCCAAGTTGTGAGAATTGTTGGGTTTGGAGTGTGCTTTGTTCCATCCTTCATATTGCATTTTATCAAGCCACACCTTGGGCCAAATCCTCAGATGAGATAAAGTGACGAAGCTCCATTGACTTTAAAGGAGCTGACCTAATTTACACTAGTGTGGTAACGTGACTCCTTGATTGTCAGAGGCGAGGAACACTAACAACACCTACTCATTGTAAGTGATGAGTTCTGTGCACCTTTGACATTCATAGAATGAGATATTAGGGAAAGGGGAATCAGAGCCATTCCCTCTGTCGCTCTAATCCTGACCATTGTCTTTCTCGTTCCCTCCACAGACATCGCACAGTGTACTGTGGAAGAAAATGTCCAGCCAAACTGTCGTGACCGAGTTCCTTCTCCTGGGATTCTCTGACATTCAGGAGCTGCAGATTTTACACTTTGTGGTGTTTCTACTGCTTTACCTGATATCCCTGCTGGGGAACCTTCTCATCCTCACAGCCATAGCCCTTGACCGCCACCTTTACACCCCCATGTACTTCTTCCTGATGAATCTGTCCATCCTAGACCTCGGCTCCATCTCTGTCACCATCCCCAAATCCATGGCCAGTTCCCTCACGAACACCAGATCGATTTCTTATTCTGGATGTGTCACCCAAGTCCTTTTCTTCATCTTCTTTGCTGAAACCGACTTTGTCTTACTCACCATCATGGCATACGATCGATACGTCACCATCTGCAAACCACTGCACTATGAGACTATAATGAACAGGAGAGCTTGTGTCCAAATGGCAGCCAGTGCCTGGATCACTGGAATTCTCTACTCTGCACTGCACACTGGGATCACCTTTGAAATCTCCTTCTGTGGAGGCAACGTGGTGGATCAGTTCTTCTGTGAAATCGCCCAGCTCCTCAATCTCGCCTGCTCTGACTTGTACCTCATTGAAGTTGGGTTTCTCATCTTTAGTTCATTCTTAGGCTTAAGCTGCTTTCTTTTCATCATTGTGTCATATGTTCAGATCTTCAAAGCAGTCCTGAGAATCCCCTCTAAGCAGGGTGAGCATAAAGCCTTCTCCACCTGCCTCCCTCACCTCACCGTGGTGTCTTTGTTTTTTAGTACTGCTGCCTTTGCCTACCTGAAACCCACCTCCAGCTCAACCTCAGGTCTGAATTTCATAGTGGCTGTTCTCTATTCTGTGTTGCCACCAATGATGAATCCGATCATCTACAGCATGAGAAACAAAGAGATCAAAGGTGCACTGAGTAAACAGATAGGTTGGAGGTTATTCACTAAGAACAAAATGTCCATATGTCTCCTTCGGTAGCAATTTCATTCTGTATTTCTTTATAAATAAAATCTGATGACATTATTGCCTCCATGAGAAAATACTGTGCACTCTGTTTATGCGGAATTGGGTATTTGCACTAGTAAAGATAGAGACAAACATGACTCAGGAAAAAAAGGAGTTTCTATAGGTTTACACCAATGTAAATAAGATTGGAATATATCATATACTGCTACCGATCACCATACTACCTGAGACCCTTGCCTATAAAATCAGTAGCCATAGCAGAGTCCCTGGTGAGGTCTTTGGCTCTTCTTATATTTTGGGATAAAAACTCAGATGGAGGTATCGATGCATTTGTTCTTTGTGTTTTTTGTTTGTTTGTTTGTTTGTCAGATTTTTAGCTTATTTTTGCTTAACTGGTTGATTGGTGGTTTGGTTTGTTTGTTTGTTTTAGGAGGTTTTGGAGGTGGAAAGGCCTGAGAAGATGGTGAGTGTTTGATGAGATGGGATTTTCAATGTTTGTCCCTTCTTGGGAGTATCCATATGTCATCTCTTTGATGGGTTTTCTGAGCGAACTGAAGGTTTGCTCCCCACAATGACAAAAGAGTGCAAAAGAGGATTATGCATGGCTTAGTTCCTACTGACATGATTATGTGTAGATTGTTGGGATATTATTGTATTATTAAAGATATGTGTCATAAATATAAAGGGAAGGGTAACCACCTTTCTCTGCACAGTGCTATAGAATCCCTCCTGGCCAGAGGCAAAACCCTTTCACCTGTAAAGGGTTAAGAAGCTAAGATAACCTTGCTGGCACCTGATCAAAATGACCAATGAGGAGACAAGATACTTTCAAAGCTGGAGGGTGGGGGGAACAAAGGGTATGTCTGTCTGTGTGATGCTTTTGCCAGGAAGAGATCAGGAATGCAGCTCAGAACTCCTGTAAAAAGTTAGTAAGTAATCTAGCTAGAAATGCATTAGATTTCTTTTGTTTAATGGCTGGTAAAAAATAGCTGTGCTGAATGGAATGTATATTCCTGGTTTTGTGTCTTTTTGTAACTTAAGGTTTTGCCTAGAGGGATGCTCTATGTTTTGAATCTGATTACCCTGTAAGGTATTTACCATCCTGATTTTTAGAGAGGTCATTCTTTTACCTTTTCTTTCATTAAAATTCTTCTTTTAAGAACCTGATTTCTTTTTCTTTGTTCTTAAGATCCAAGGGTTTGGGTCTGTGTTCACCTGTACAAACTGGTGAGGATTTTGATCAAGCCTTTCCCAGGAAAGGGGGTGTAGGTCTTGGGGGGATGTTTTGGGGGAAGATGTCTCCAAGTGGGCTCTTTCCCTGTTCTTTGTGTAACACACTTGGTGGTGGCAGCATAGGGTTCAAGGACAAGGCAAAGTTTGTACCATGAGGAAGTTTTTAACCTAAGCTGGTAAGAATAAGCTTAGGGGATCTTTCATGCAGGTCCCCACATCTGTACCCTAGAGTTCAGAGTGGGGAAGGAACCTTGACAATATGTAAGGCATCTTTTTATTATTTTAACCTAAATGAGTATAGCATCATAGAATATTAGGGTTGGAAGAGACCTCAGGAGGTCATCTAGTCCAATCCCCTGCTCAAAGCAGGACCAACGCCGACTATATCACCCCAGTCAAGGCTTTGTCAAGCCAGGCCTTAAAAACCTCTGAGGATGGAGATTCCACCACCTCCCTAGGTAACCCTCCTAGTGAAATAGTGTTTCCTAATATCCCACCTAGACCTCCCCCACTGTAACTTGAGACCACTGCTCCTTGTTCTGTCATCTGCCACCCCTGAGAACAGCCTAGCTCCATTCTCTTTGGAACCCCCCTTCAGGTCGTTGAAGGCTGCTATTAAATCCCCCCTCTCTCTTCTCTTCTGCAGACTAAATAACCCCAGTTCCCTCAGTCTCTCCTCATAAGTCATGTGCCCCAGCCCACTAATCATTTTCATTGCTCTCCACTGGACTCTCTCCAATTTGTCCACATCCGTTCTGTTGTGGGGATGTAAAAACAGTGTCATTCTTGCTATGGTGGAAAGACTATTGTAAAGTAAGTGACATGAACACTAGTGTCTCGGGTCTTCTTGTCTTCTTGTCTGGGGTCATTTTGTTCTAGCCCTGGTGTAAGTGGACAAGTGCCATCATGTGCACTGATCTGGTGTTCCATACGCCTTCCCATGTAGATGTACTCACACCCAAGCTGAGAAAGGATCTCAGAAGTTGGCCTGTTAGTAGTATTAGAATATCATCTTTGTGCATGGTTGTGTACACTTCATATATGACAGACAAAAGCAGAGTATGTGATTAGCTAGAGAGACAGACAGACAGGACCATTCCTTGTCCTAACCCACAACCTCATTTAGTGATAATGATAGATTTCTATTTGATTGTGAATTACATGAGCTAGCTAGCTAGTGTGACAAAGTTTCTCCTCTACCTTGGTGGGTCTTGCGCTTATTGGCAGATTTGTTCGCCTTTGAGCTTCACGGCAGCCCTCAGTTTGGCCGTTTTCGTGAACCCACAGTCCAGGTCAACTCCTCCTGTGTCTGACCAGGAGTTGGGAGGTTTGGGGGGAACCCGGGCTCGTCCTCGACTCCAGGGCCCTGCGGAATGCAGCTGTCTAGAGTGCCTCCTGGAACAGCTGTGCGACAGCTACAACTCCCTGGGCTACTTCCCCATGGCCTCCTCCCAACACCTTCTTTATCCTCACCATAGGACCTTCCTCCTGGTGTCTGATAATGCTTCTATTCCTCAGTCCTCCCACAGTCCACATTCTCACTCCTAGCGCCTCTTGCTCTCAGCTCCTTACACGTGCACCACAAACTGAAGTGAGCTCCTTTTTAAACCCAGGTGCTCTGATTAGCCTGCCTTAATTGATTCTAGCAGCTTCTTGATTAGATCAGCCTGTCTGTCTTAATTGTCTCCAGAAGGTTCCTGATTGTTCTGAACCTTTCCTGTTAGGAAACGGAACGTCCTTTGCTTGCTCCTCAGCTATCTGCTTTCTATTCTTTCCTAAAGCCCCCTGGCCTGGATTTTTCTTACTTTTTGCACCCGCCTTAGTCCCCCCCCGACTGGGCCAGACGCTTTTTTTTGTTTTCTTTTGATTTTTTGGTTTTTTTCCGTCTACGTGCTTCGGCCCTTAGTTTGCCAGCACCCGCCCCCCCTCCACGCCTGCTTTCGGGCGCAGCTATTTGCCTCAGCTGAGCCCCCGGAGGAGGGGGGGGGGAAGATTGCCGATTTTGCTGTCCGGAGGGGGGAGTGGAAACCCCAAGACCCAGCCGTTTTGCCAGCAGATCGGACTTTACAACATTCTTAGCATGCCGGAAGCCTTGGAACACAGCCAACACAGCCGGAGAAGAAGGTTTCAGCAGACAGGAGAAATAATCCAGGAGAGCTATAAATCATCGTGAAGGGGGCCGTAAGACTGAGTAATTTTCTGAATTATACTCTCGTGGGGGGGAGTTTGACTGTGGTTACTTGCGTTTGTGGCGGCACAGGGGGTGTGGCGTGGAGACCCCCACCCCCGACCCATCGGTGCCCCTACCCCCCCATCGTTATTACTACTGTCACGGCCCCCCCGCCGTCTGTCCCTGCTGGCAACCTGCCATCTCCCTTCGGATCCAGCTGTTCGCTTTGAACTTTGCCTTCCGGACCGAACATAACAGCCGACCAACCGAGACTCTTTGGACAAACGTGTGTGGGTCTGCACCCCCCCGCCCCGGATTGCTTATCCCACAGCTTGCCCCTATTACTGGACCCCGATTTTGTTTCCCCCCCCTCCCAGTCTAACCCCCTCGGCATTCCCCCGCTCCCTGCCCGCAGCCTAGCGGAAGGAGGGGCTACTTCGCTTTTTCCCCTCCCCCTCCTCCTTCCGGTCTCTCCCTGTCTCTCCCTGCTCACAATGGCGGGGAACGAGAGGGGCGAGACTGCTTCAACAAAATTAGTTGTCCCTCCCCCACCACCACCCCTGCCCGACCCCCAAGGTCCCCCCCCCACTATTGTCAAGATACTTGCCACCCCCCCTGCTGGGGCACTGGTAGCAGGAGGCACCAGGATGATTGCTGCTGCTGCTGCACCCACCGCCCACCCAGATTCTAGGAAACCCCCCTGGGTTGGCCGGAAGGGCCAGGGCGGGATGAAAGGAAAGGGCCCCGCTAAAACCACTAAGCCCTCCATGGCAGAGGCTGCCCCCACCGCTGTGGCCTCGTCATCAACCGTGGTGCCCCTCCCTCGTTTCCCTCCACCAGCTCTGCGATTGTCCCTCCCCAGCCCCCAGGACATATGCCCGGGCGGCAACGTGCTCCCCCCTGCCTGCCGCCTCGTCATCTCGCCCCTCCCCGCCTCCGCCACCATCACCAGCGGCCGGGGCCCTTTCCCCACCGTGACCAGGAGGCACGGTGTCCATTGCCTCCCGGTGCCCGCCTCGCCCCACGTGGAGACATACGTGCAGGCGTTGGCGAAGGTGGTAGGACCCACGGCTATTGTGACGGCCTCCAAGATGTATGGGAAGTTCGTTTTTTTCTTAGCTTCGGAGGATGCCGCCCAGGAGGCGGTGGAGAGGGGCCTGACGGTGGGGGGGGTGTTTGTCCCCCTAGAACCATTAGAAGACCTGGGCGTTCGCCTCGTCCTCACCTCCGTTCCTCCCTTCTTACCCAATGCTGCCCTGTTACCTGCTCTCTCCACTCTGGGGAAACTTGTCTCTGTCATCAGCCCTCTCCCGTTGGGCTGCAAGGACCCCACCCTCCGTCACATTTTTTCGTTCCGCCGGCAAGTGCAGCTTCTACTGCCGGCAGGAGTGCGTGACGAAGAGGCGCTCGAGGGATCTTTTCTAGTCCCCTACCAGGGAGCCCGCTATCGGGTCTTTTACTCTACCAGAGAGGCCTGGTGCTACCTCTGCCGCTCAGTGGGGCATGTCCGCAGAGACTGCCCTTTGGCCCGGGGGGGAGGGGCACCCGAAACCACCGAGACCCGGCAGGACATCGGCCCCGTTGCTGCCGACGCCCCTGGCTGCCCGGCACCTGAAACCAACCCTCCTCCTACTCGACCCATCGCTGCTCCCGTCCGGGCCCAAGAGATACCTTCCCTAGAACGCCCGGGCGAGCAAGGGAGTTCCACCCTTGCTATTACCAATCCAGCAAAGCCTATGGAGGAGGGTGTGGCAAGGATATTATCGGGTATAGGAGAGGGCCCGCCCCAAGGAGAAACCCCTGCCCCTCATGCTGCCTCACCGCTACCCCCCCGAACCCCTGAACCATCACCTCCGCCCCCTGACACGACCCCTGCTAACCAGCCCCCAGATGACGCTATGGAGGGCTGGACCCTAGTCCAGGGGAAGCGAGGCAAGCGGAAGGCTCGAGCTCCGCTGCATCCATTCGACGCGGAAGCCCTCCAGAAGACCAGGAAAGGAGGCACTGACATCGAGCCTCCCGCCACGGCCACGAGTGAGATCCATCCGCTGGTGTCGAGAGGGGAAGACGGACTGGCATTGGAGGGCAGAATCCCCCCTCCACGGGAGACTCTCCCCTCCGAGACTTCTGAGGATGCCCCTTCCGCCTGGATACCACCTGAACCCCCCGCGGACCCCGAGGCGACCGTTGAGGCGGGCCCTGGAGGAGAGGCCCCCGGGGTGGCAGGAGCTGGCCTCTCCCCCGTGTATGCGGAGATTGAGGCCCTAGATTTGACCCCGGTCACCCAGGGAGGGGATGATCTGCTGCTGGCTGGCCTCGAGCTGGGCAACCTTACCCCAGCCTCCCTTTCCCCATGCTCCCTCCCCCTAATTGCCTTCCCGGGTGAGCACCCTGCAGAAGGTGGTCCACCACCTGATGCCATGGCCGCTAAGACCACCATGGAGCCAGTGCCTAGCATTATTGGGAGCCCCCTCCCTTACCCCTTAACCCTTGACTCTGCTCAGGAGGCACTTTCCTTTAGCTGCTTGCCTCCTGAACCCCAGAGCCTTACCCCTGCCCTTGCCCCCACCCCTGTCCCTGCCCAAGTCCCCTCCTCCTGCAATGCTAATGCCACCCCTGGGGTTATTTCCTTTCCGCCTTTCGCAGATTCCCCCCAGGGAGCAGTCTTTGCACTTTCTAGCCGCGACCCATTAGGAGTGGTAATTTTTCCCCTGCCATCCCCCTCCACCTCAAGGCGTGAAATGAATTTAATAACCCCAGCCTGTCAGACGCCCCGTCGGTGGTCCGCACCCTGTTTACCCGTCTTAGCGGACCACGAGGCTGTATTAAGAGTCCCACCAAGGAACACCTCGGGAATTGTAACCCCACCCCCCCATGAGCTGCGGCATGCACTATGGAAGTTCCTATAGCACACCCGTGGTGCCCGCGATAGGGCACAGCTGGCTCTTCAGCTATGGGGGGACTTTGATCAAATCCTCCAGGCCACAAGGGCCCTTATAAAGGAGGGCAGGGGGCAAGGAAGGCGCGGTGCTGCGGCCTACGAGTGAGCCCGCAGCTTCCGACGTGATCTACTCACCCACGGGATGGGTCACGGGTTGCTGCGCAACCCACCAGGGGCCCTGAACACCCCCGCCAACACGAAACCCCCACCCCCCCAGCCCTCCGCATGACGCCTCTTATTATTGCGACCCTGAATACCAGGGGCTGTAGGATGGCTCTCCGCAGGTCCCAGGTGCTCTCTTACCTTCGGGAAGGGGGGTACTCTGTAGTTTTCCTGCAGAAGACCCATACGGACCCGGCCGCCGAGGACAGGTGGCGGCTGGAGTGGGGGGACGGGGTATACTTTAGCCACTTCGCGACCTGGCAAGCTGGAGTGGCAACCCTGTTCTCCCCCAACCTACGGCCTGAGGTGCTAGGGGTCAACGAGGCCGTGCCGGGCCACCTGCTGCACCTTCAAGTCTGTATGGAGGGGCTCGTGGTCAATCTTGTTAACATCTATGCCCCGCAAACGAGCTCCAGGCGGCCACAATTTTATCAGCGGGTGTCCGACTTTCTCGGCACCCTGGATTCGCACGAGTGCCTGGTCCTGGGAGGGGACTTTAACACCACCCTTGAGGAACGGGACCACTCAGGGGCCGAACCGAGCCCGGCCGCCGCGAATATTCTCCAAGGGATAGTTGAACATCACTCCCTAGTGGACGTCTGGCGTGACCATCACCCAGATGACACCTCCACGTTCACCTTTGTCCGGGTGGAGGCCCATCGGTCACACCACTCTCGGTTGGACCGTATTTACTTCTCCCGTTTCCATCTTTCACAGGCCCACTCCTCCACCATTCGGCTGGCCCCATTCTCCGATCATCATTTAGTCACCGTAACGGTCTCCCTCCGTGCAGAGAGACCGGGGCCGGCCTATTGGCACTTTAATAACAGCCTGTTGGAGGACGAGAGCTTCGTGACGTCCTTCCGGGAGTTCTGGCTGGCCTGGCGAGAGCAGTGGAGTGCCTTTCCCTCGGTGCGGCGATGGTGGGATCTCGGGAAGGTGCGCGCCAAGCTCTTCTGCCGTGACTACACCCGGGGCACCAGCCGACGGCGAAATGCGGCGATCGAGCAGTTGGAACGGAAGGTCTTAGAGATGGAGAGGCGCCTGGCCGCCGATCCCGAGGACCCGTCCCTCTGCGGAGCGTGCCGGGAGAAGCGGGAGGAGCTCCGGGCCCTCGAGGACCACTGGGCCCGAGGTGCCTTCATTCGGTCCCGCATCCGCCTCCTTCGGGAGATGGACCGCGGCTCCCGCTTCTTCTATGCCCTGGAGAAAATGAGGGGGGCCAAGAAACACGTCACCTGCCTTCTTGAGGAAGACGGCACCCCCCTCACGGATCCGGAGGAGATGTGTGGGAGGGCCCGTGACTTCTACACAAGCCTTTTCTCCCCGGACCTGACCGATCCTGGCACTTGCGGGGTGCTCTGGGAGGAACTCCCCACGGTCTGCGTGGGCGACCGAGACCGACTAGAGCTACCTCTCACCCTGGCCGAGTTCTCGGAAGCCCTCCGTCGCATGCCCACCAATAAATCTCCGGGCATGGACGGGCTGACCGTGGAGTTTTACCGCGCGTTCTGGGACATTCTTGGCCCAGACCTAGTCACCGTCTGGGCTGAGTCCTTGCAGAGCAAGGTCCTCCCTCTGTCGTGCAGGCGAGCAGTGCTCTCCTTGCTGCCAAAGAGGGGGAACCTCCTCAATCTACGAAACTGGCGTCCCGTCTCACTCCTTAGCACGGATTACAAAATCGTAGCGAAAGCAATCTCGCTGCGGCTAGGGTCCGTGATGGCGGATGTGATCCACCCAGACCAGACCTATACTGTCCCGGGTCGCAGCATTTTTGACAACCTCTTTCTAGTCCGAGACCTTTTGGAACTCGGGCGGAGAGATGGTCTGTCGTTCGCCCTCCTGTCTCTTGACCAGGAGAAAGAGTTCGATAGAGTAGACCATGGGTACCTCCTGAGCACTCTGCAGGCGTTTGGATTTGGACCTCAGTTTGTGAGTTTTCTCCAGGTGCTGTATGCCTCCGCGGAGTGTTTGGTTAGGCTCAACTGGACCCTGACTGAACCGGTCAGCTTCGGGCGAGGAGTGCGGCAGGGGTGCCCCCTCTCGGGCCAGTTGTACGCTCTGGCGATCGAGCCTTTCCTCTGTCTCCTCCGCAGGAGGATGACAGGGTTGGTGCTGCGGGAGCCGGAGCTGCGGCTGGTCCTGTCGGCGTACGCCGATGACGTACTCCTCGTGGTCCAGGACCCGGGCGACTTGGCGCGAGTGGAGGCATGCCAAGCCATCTATTCGGCAGCCTCCTCCGCCCGAGTCAACTGGGTCAAGAGCTCTGGCTTGGCGGTGGGGGACTGGCGGCAGGTGGGCTCCCTCCCACCCGCACTTCAGACCATCCGGTGGAGTGCGGGTCCACTGCTCTATCTCGGCGTTTACCTTTCCGCCATGCACCCTTCCCCGCCGGAGAACTGGCAAAATTTAGAGGGCGGGGTGATAGAGCGGCTCCGGAAAAGGACAGGACTACTCCGATGTCTCTCCCTCCGAGGGAGAGCACTGGTGCTTAACCAACTAGTCCTGTCCACGCTCTGGTACTGGCTCAACACCCTGGCCCCGGCCCCGGGTTTCCTGACCCACCTCCGGAGATTGATTCTAGAGTTCTTCTGGTCAGGAATGCACTGGGCCCCTGTTGGGGTTCTTCATCTACCCCTGAAGGAAGGAGGGCAGGGCCTGAAGTGTCTGTACACTCAGGTCCGCGTTTTCCGCCTCCAGGCCCTGCAGAGGCTCTTTTATAGTGCAAGTAGTTCGGCGTGGAGCACACTGGCGCACGCCTTCCTGCACCGCTTCCAAGGGCTTCGATACGACCGGCAGCTCTTTTACCTTTCTCCGAGGGGTTTTCCGCGAGACCTCTCCGGGCTGCCGGTCTTCTACCAGGACCTCCTCCGGACCTGGAAACTGTTTCTAACAACCAGGTCCGTGGCGGCCACCGTGGGAGCAGATCTCCTCACGGAGCCCCTGCTACACAACCCCCAGCTCTGTGTGCAGGTGGCGGAGTCCCGCTCGGTGCGCCAGAGCTTGGTCCTGGCTGAAGTCACGAGGGTCGGAGACCTCCTGGACTACGACCGGAGAGACTGGCCGGATCCCCTGACGCTCGCTCGGTGCATGGGGCTCTCCAGCCCCCGTACCCCCCGGCGCGTACTTCAGGAGGTGAAGGCTGCCTTGACCCCCGGCTTATGTTAGCCGAGCCTTGTGCGAGGGCGCACCCCGCCCATCTTTTACCCCAGGCCCGCCGGACCTTTCCATCGGGCCCCTACCTCGTAGATCCCAACAAACCCCTCACCCTTTCACTGCAAGCCGGCTGCACGAACTGCAGCCGGTTAGTTTTCAAATTGCACCATGGAAATATTTATATACACTTACGCTTCACACCCTTCACTCCCACACCCTGGTGTCCCACCCCGATACAAAGTGGCGGGACCTCCTGCCACCTTTGGAGGGTGAGCAACCTCGGTGGGCCAGCCTGTATTCCACCTTGGTCCCGAGGCCCATCGGGGACATCAGTTGGCGGCTCCTTCATGGAGCTGTGAGTACGGGCGTGTTTCTGACACGGTTTACCCCCATCCCAGACACTTGTCCTTTCTGTAATGTGAGGGAAACCCTGGCGCACGTATATTTAGAGTGTGCCAGATTGCAGCCCCTTTTCCGGCTCCTCACAAATATTTTATTACGCTTCTGGCTTCATTTCTCCCCTCACCTTTTTATCTATACACTTCCCATCCATGGCCCCACAAAGTCGCGGGATCTTCTGGTCAACCTCCTCCTAGCCTTGGCTAAAACAGCCATTTATAAAACCAGAGAGAGGAGGTTGGCCCATGAAACGTCCTGCGATTGTGGGGCCTTCTTCCGATCCTCAGTACATTCACGTATCCGGGCGGAGTTCCTCTGGGCGGCGTCCACCGACTCCCTTAATGCTTTCGAGGAGCGGTGGACGCTGTCCGGGGTTCTCTGCTCGGTGACCCCATCCGGTTCCCTCCGTCTGACCCTTTGATTGAGGGGAAGAGCGAGAGATGCCAGCCCCAGCCGTTGCCACTGTGGATACCATCATTCCTGTCATCTAGGAGGGGTCCACTAATACATGGGTGTCTACCCCACCCCTATCCCTAAACCACCCACCCCGCAGCCGTGCCCATCTTACCGGGCACTCTCAGAAGAGGGAGGATCGGTGACACTGGGCGCGGCACTAGGTAACTCGAGGGGGTGGAAGACCACAAGTGTCGAGGAAGCCCTCCTGCTCTGGGCCCAGGCTAGCCTGAACACTTCTCCCTCCTGAAAGCTGCTGTGTTATACCTTCTGTTTGCGTTGTTTTGTTGCATAGTTGTTTTGTTTCCTTTGGTAATTTTGTAAGTGTTACCAATAAACTTCTTTTCTGTTTCAAAAAAAAAAAAAAAAAAAAAACCCTTCCCTGTTACCTTACCCAGGGGAAAGGGACCTACTTAACCTGGGGCTAATATATCTGCCTTCTACTACTCTCCTGTAGCCATCTGGCTCGACCCTGTCACACTAGATAATGAATAATCTATGGAAATTTTTGTGCAAATTATTGTGCTTCTTTTCCTGTTAATGATTGTCTATGTCCAGATCATGATTTTCTTATAAGTACTCCTTATTACACATTATTTCGCAAAGATTTTGTATGACTATATCTTACTCCATCGCTCATTTACAAACAGCTCATCCTAACGCACTTAGTGTTTGAACTTTGAGCTGTTTTGACCGGATATATTTTTAACATACTCTGGTTTGCTTGGAAGTATCACAGACAGGTTGGAAGAGACCTCAGGAGGCCATCTAGTCCAATCCCCTGCTCAAAGCAGGATCAACACCAACTAAATCATCCCAGACAAGGCTTAGTCATGCCGGGCCTCAGGCCAATGCTCAGCTGATTTAAATTGGCATAGCTCTATTGAAGTCAATAGATCTCTGAGAATTTACACCAGCTGAGGATCTGGTCCAAACACTCATGATTATGAATTTAAAACTCATTTCCTTTGAATATTCTGTACAATGGTCCTGATTCCGCAGCCACTTCAGCACGTTCTTAACTTTAACCATATGAGTGGTCCCATTGAAGGTTTAAAGGTAAACTCATGTTTAAGTCCCCGTTAAATATGGGTTAGGGATATGGATAGGGCTTAAGGATAACCCCAAACTGATGTCAGACCCTGACACTCTTTCCATTTCTCTCCTTTCCCAGTCAAATAAAGCCCTGCAATTGGTGCATTGGAATTACTCTCCCCGTCTGGCTTCTTTCAAAAATTAGGATTCTGGGACCTGACGTGTCAGTGACTTTCGGCACCACACCGATGAATGGAGTAGAGAGAGAGAGATCAACATTGACAAGGACTTGCACAGAGAAAGGATGCTGTGCCACTGTCCATGTCATCAGTGTTAGGGGTATTCTGATGTGAGGCTCCCAAAGTCACTCCAGTTGAAGCTGTTCCAGTCTGGAAAAATAATTAAAGAGTTATTGGAGCAGGGGGTGTGGACACGGGGTCTCCCAGGTGAATGCTTTGGCCACCAGGCTACAGGGTAATTCTCATGTGCTCTCTCTCCCTCTCTGACCCAATGATTCTTTAATGATTTAATCCAAAGTGGAACAGCTTGAACAGGAGAGGTTGAGGGAGCCCCACATCGGAATATCCCACAGCCCAGTGATTAGGACACTCACCCAAAAGGTGGCAGATCCCCCTTCAAATCCCTTCTCCTCCTCAGGCAGAGGGGGGACTTGAACTGGGGGTTTCCCCATGGCCAGGTAAGTACCCTAACCACTGGGCTAAAAGTTAAACAGGAGGGCCTTCTCCTTCTCACACAAAACACCAGAGGTGCCTGACCCAAGGAGAGGGTTCCCAGGTATGCATCACAAGCAGGGATAGGCGCCACCCAACAGTTCGACATAGGCAACTATCTCTGTGAGGGGGTGGAGCTTGGCACACCCGCGTCTAGTCATCATCTCCCAGTGGTCAGGTTAGGCACCTCCCCACTGCCTGCTGGCAACTGTGGATCCCATTTAGGTGTTTACCTCTCCTGTCATTGAACAGGGAGCCTGGGCTCCGAACACAAGCTTTAGGAATCATGGGGATTTTCTAAGTGCCTAAATGTTAGGTGCTGCAATGCTCATCGTTAGAATACCTAAAGGTAAGATTTTTAAAGGTATTTAGGTGCCTGGTGGGATTTTCAAAAGCATTTAGGTACCTAAATCCAATTGAAATCAAAGGGTGTTTTGAAAGTCCTACTAGATGCTTAAATACCTTAAAAAATCAGGCCCTAATTCCTTCTGTGAATCTAGCCCTGAGTGTCTGATATCCCCGAAGAGGCTTTAACAATATCATCCCAGAAGACTGAAGACAGATCCAAAAACCATATTTTTGAGCCCTTCCTAACACTGAAGGGCTTTGTAAACTGCAGCCATATCCAGACATGGATTCTACAAATGGCCCTGTCCCTTTAAAATGAGCCAGACACAGACCCCAGGACCAAAGACTCATGAGTTTGAGGTTTTAAAATATAAGGCTGCTCCCATCTCAGCTGAGATAGGGACCACCGCACCTCTAGATCATGCAGAACAATCTGGTCCCAGCAGGGTACACGAGAAAGGCTGATATTCATTGGATAGCTGACAGTCAGTGGTAGCTGGGTAGCTTTGAAAATGAGTCCTCTTTGAAAATGCCAGCTGAGGGCTTTGTCAAGTGGAAAATGATCTATTGTCAGATTTTACAAATGGCCCCTCTCTTCATCATTGGCCAAACAGAAACATCCATCCCTGAGCTTTGCAGTGTTCAACATCCAGCCTTGCCTTCATCACTTCTTAGGGGTGCACTAGGCCGCGAGTGACTATATTGGCATAAGCATCAAAGTTTGTGCCTTGTGATGGCTTCATGGTGGCCTTAAGAAATGGACTGGGGGTCTTTGTGCGGTTCCTAGAAGACGTGTCCCCAACACACAAACATCATCATTACTGGAAATAGATTTGCATCCTTGTGCTCCATTACTATAGAGAGGTCCAGAAGTATGCAGAAAGGAATCCTCTGTCCTATATAGCAAGGGTCCCTCCACGGCAGGGGAGAAGCACACGTCCGGGGAATGGGGAGCGAGGGAAGATCGCACAGCTGCCACCTGGGCTTCTATACGTACTACTGAAAAATGTCAGACTTCAGAACCTTGGCTAATCATCTGGCCACTGAGGGTTAGTGTGGTGCAAAGAAAATTAGGATACAAAGGGACAAGACAGAAATCTCTGTATATTAAGTCTGGGATATTCAAAGGGGTCTAAGGACATTAGTTGCCTAACTCCCATTGTGCAGTCAATGGGAGCTGGGCACGTAATTCCCTGAAGCCACTCTGAAAAGCCCTGTCACAGCTCATGGCCCTCAGTGAAAGTTCACTGTACGGTTCCAGATTCTGCAGCACCCACAGCCCCTTGTGTCTGCTCTAATTGCACAGGATGCTGGAGAGTCAGTCACTGGTTCCTCCAGAGGGCCAAGCCCATTCCTCCAGGGGTCTCTCCAGGGAAATCGGTGATTTTGCACCCAGGATACATTGGGTCCCTTCTGCTGAGCTGTTTTCTACTCTCTCCCCTGCTAGTGCCCCCTGGGGATAATCACAGCTCTGTGCTCCTCACAGGGGTTTCCTAGGGATGCCCCACTTGGTCTGATTGCTTTGGTTGCTCTCAGTAACTGAATCCCTGGGCTGATGTTATGTCCCTGGCACACCATGCTTGGTGCACCATGCTGCGGCAGGGCCTGGGAATAGATTGTGCCCCAATAAGGCAACTATAGAGAGCATTCGGCCCCTGAACATTTGAGAGGAGCTGAGGTCTCAGTTCACACCCCATTTCCATGTGGAAGCTACAAACATTGTCGAGCAGGATGGGACAGGCTGGCTTGGGAGATAAGAGATGAAGTTGCTGCTTTCACCTCTAAGTCACCTGTCCAAACCCAGCCCCACTGAGCAGGAGCCAAGGGCTAAATCCGCAAAAGCATTTAGGTGCCTAAGTCCAAAATTTATACCCTCAAAAGCTCTGCTCAGCTGCTGCCTAACCCTGTAAGCACCTACATGTCCCTGGATAAAGTCCACTGTGGTTGCTATTGCAGAGGGATGCAGATGGTGGTGTATCAGTTGTAGAAACCCAAGGTTTGCTCCAATAGGCTCTTTTGCAAATGATAGGTGTAATGTTTCTGAAGTTCAGGTGAAGTCCAGGCCTTAGAACTTGAGAAGATAGACACAGGGCACAGATTATAAAGGGGTTTAGGCACCTACCTATTCTAATAGGTGCCCAGTGGGATTTACAAGAGCACCTAAGCAGGTTAGGTGCCTAACTCCCATTGAACGTCCATGGGATCTAGCCACCTGGCTTACTTAGGAGCTTTGATTAATCTCCCTAGGTGCCTGTCTCCATTGGTAGGTGCCTAAATGCCTTGAGCAATGCAAGATGGTATATTTCTGAGGTACAAGGCTGGGAGCTGGGGGCATCTGGCTGGTGCCTTTCTTTGTGTGATTCACGAGTGGATCTGGGAGCATTCATGCAATCTAGCTGGGTGTGGGGCTTCACATGCTTCTGGACTGAGTGATAGCACCTGGAGGGGTTTGCTGTTAGTCGCTAGCAGAGCATTGTGAGAGACACACCAGGCTAGTGAATTCAGGAGCCACAGCCACCCCACAGTCCCAGGTTGCAGCCCGGGGAACACCATCACACACTCCCACTCTGCCTAGGCACATAGCATGATGGGAATGCTTTGCCCAAATGATGACTTTTGGCTGGTGTTGGATCACAAGACACTTTGTTATTGGGGCAGGGGTAATAAAGGGTTTGTGTATCCTTCTTGTGTGAATCAAGGGCAGCAGAACTGTGCTTGACATGCCCTGACTGAGGAACTCACCGTCAAGTAAACTGCACTTGCTAAGCAGGGGACATGGGTGCCAAAGGCCAGTGGAGGTGGGTGGGTGGATGTGTGCAGGATGGCTGGTAGAGGCCAGAGCAAATGTCTGGACAGTGGAGAGAGCAAGGTGCCTTTCTCTCTGTCCACCAGGGTGGGCTGTGAATGCCACAGATGCACCTCTGAACTCTGGGTCTTCGCTGACCAAGGACAACAGCTGTGAGTGTGGTGCGGTGAAGGGAAGGGCACGTTACAGGAACTTTTGGTTGCTGGACTTAAGAACCTGAGGCAAAAGGACAAAGCCCAACATACTCTGGGGTGGGTGTTTTGCTCATGGTTTATGTTATGAATCCTGCTTGCAGTGTTTTCCCAAGTTAATACCAGCTTACTTTCCTCCTTTTTATTAAAAGTTTCTTTTCTACACTCGGACTCTGTGCTTGTGAGAGGGGAAGTGTTATCTCTAGAGGTGCCCAACGGGGGATGTGTAATTGTGCCAAGTTACTAGTTGGGAGCTCAAGTCGGTGTTATGTTGCATTGTTGAAAAAGACCCCCAAGATATTGAACCCGGCCCTTGTTGCTGCCGACTCCAACTGGCAGAAGGGTTACACAGGTTTCTTAAAAGTGAAGGGAGAGGTTCTCAGTTGGTCTAAATCATTATAGCTGGGTAGATGTGACCGTGCGGTGCTGCGGGCTGGGAGAGCTGCCTGAGGCAGAAGCCTCCAGCTCGCATGATATTCCAGGCAGGACTGAATCTCCATGAGACAAAACCTAAAGAAGAGAATGACCTGGAGTCTCTGGCTCCCATTCGGTGCTCTAAGAGGAGAAGCGCCATGTCTGTCCAGGCGCCCCAATCGACCTCACCGAGGTCTGCCAGGAGCACCCAGGAGATGTACGCCGGCTACCAATCCTACTGCACCGTCTGCCGTGAAGGCAAGGAGCTGCTGCTGTGTAGCAATGCAGTACCGCGTCTGCCAGCAGCACCCAGGAGACATACGGTGAGCTGAGCGGGCTCCAGGCTTGCCGTGGTATGGCGTCTGCATGGATAACCCAGGAAAAAAGGCGCAAAACGATTCTCTGCCGTTGCTATCACAGAAGGAGGGAAGGGGGGGTGGTCCTAACGACATGTACCCAGAATCATGTGCGACAATGTTTGTGCCCCATCAGGCATTGGGAGCTTAACCCAGAATTCCAATGGGCAGCGGAGACTGCAGGAACTGTGGGATAGCTACTCACAGTGCACTGCTCTGTAAATCAATGCAAGCCACGATATTGACGACACACTCCGCCGACTTAATGCGCTTAGTGGGGATATACGCGATCGACTGAATAAAATCAGTTTCTAAAAATGGACTTCTATAAAATCGACCTTATTTCGTAGTGTAGACATACCCTAAGAGAGTTAAGCATCTAACTCCCATTGTGCAGACAATGGGCATTGGGCACCTGTTTCCCTGAAACCACTCTGAAAATCCCTGTCATAGCTCACATCCTGGAGCAAGTGTCCATGTATTGTTCCAGATTCTGCAGTACCCACACCCCCTTGCTTCTGCTCTAATTGTGCAGGATGCTGCAGAGTTGGTTACAGGTCCCCCCAGAGGGCCAAGCCCATTCCTGGGGCCTCTCCATGGAAATCAGCAATTAGTACCCAGGATACATGGTGACCATTCTGTTGAGCTGTTTTCTACTCACTAGATATTACCTCGCCCACCTTGTCTCTCTGTTCCCGGAAAAGCCATCTTTAGAGAGCAGGACAGTCCCTGGTCTTCGCTTCCAGCACTGGACACATGAAAGGAGAGGAGGTCTCTGTTCACACCCCATGTCCACATGAATGCTATAGCCATCTCGGCGCAGGATGGGAAATGCTGGCTTGGGAGATAACAGATGAAGCAGCTGCTTTCATGTCTAGGTCACCTATTCAACCCAGCCCCAGTGAGCAGTGCCCCAGTGTCCTCCCCTTCCGAGTGCTGTGAAAAATTGGTTTTGTGCCTCATCTCCTTGGACACGACATGAAAGCACCCACCAAACATCTCATCCATCCAAACTAGAACGCGTTAATCCCCTGTGAGCAGCCTCAGCAGAGACCACGGACCAGCCTGGACCTGAAGAGATCATCTCAAAATGGGAGAGGGTAGATCGGGCTCCCAGTCCCCTTCACTACATGGTCGCTCCATGGAAATTGCGATAGCCATCAAAGGAGCCAATTGTTGCCAGTCAAGGTAAAGGTGGGTTCTGCAGGGATGGGCTTTAGTGTGGAACCAGAACCTCAGATCCTAAGCCCCCTCACCTGAGCTTTGGGGAAGTGAGGATCCCAAGAAAGAGCCCAGTGTCTGAGCTGGGCCCATCTCAAATTAATTTGCAATTTCCTGATAGAAATAGTCTTCTTCTGTCAGCCACACAACCCTCAGCTCTTACATAGCAGGGAAGGCCTACTCCTGATCAGTGAGACTCATTCTTCTCTCCCTCAGCCTGGTGTAAATAAAGAGTAACTCTAGTCGAGTAAATGGAGCTGTTTCTCCTCTTACTCACCCAGTGAGTAACTCAACAGAGTTAGGCCATGTCGACACTATGGACCTTACAGCTTTTACCTTTACCGCCTTGTCTACCCTTCGGACCTTACTACCTTTACCGCTTGTGACGGTCAAACTTTTGTTGGTCGGGGTGGTTTTTTCACATCCCGACCAACAAAATTGGTAGTGTAGACAAAGCTTAAGGTGGGGGCTTTTGGTTAACTTATTGTTAGTTATGTTAATTGAAGGATGAATTCACAGCCGTCAATCTCAATGAGGTCTGTGATTGATCCCATCATTCGTACCTCGCAGTTTAACAATACAAGGCAGCAGAAGGAAACTGGAAGTTATGGAGGGGCTTATAACTCCGGAAGCCCTTGGTCAAATGACAACAAATTTGGAACGCGACTCTACCCCGGGCCTGCCTGAGGTACCCAAATTTCAAAGCTTTCCGAGTAACCATTCAGCTTCTAGTGCACTTCCAGAAACTGAGCTTTAAACCATACAAAATGGTGGGAATGGAAATCCGCTAGCCCTCCTTCTGCATTGGCACAAGCGCACAATCCAACACGCAGACTTTCTTAAATTCCATTCTCATTTCGGGTCCCCCAAGATTTAGTGGGGGCCGTGCACTACCTTGGGTAAAATGAGACAGATTGAGACCATTTTGACCTGCCTCACATCAATAGTTCGATCTCTAGCTTTGAGCAAAATAAACAAAACCTAGAAACTTGTAACTGGGCTCATATCTCCACAACCCTCTCTCAGATGACCCCACATTTAGGTCACTAATCCTACCCTGCACCCTCCTAAGGCACATTAAATTTCAAAAGAATCTGACTAAGCATGTCTTCTGTTTTTTCCTTTTCTTTTTTTTTTTAAGAAAGGAGGACCTTTAAACAGAAGTCATGATGCAACCTTAACTAGAAGGGCGTTGCTGTGATGGTAATAATATTCACCAGTTCATTCACTGGTTGGGTATCCATCTTGCACGTTTCTATGAACCCTGCTATTGGAATATTCCAGGAGCATTGAGATGGGATTGTGATGTTCAGCAACGAGAATCTCAGAGACAGGAACAAGCAAAAAAACTCGACATCACGGCACTGATATTTAGCTCATGTAACCTGGCCGAGTTCCATAGCACTCTGCCAATTTACATTCGCTGAGGAACTGGTCTAATTGACTTCAGTGGGGCTAGGGCTGATTTACACAACAGCTGTTTGGGGATCTGGACTCTTTGAGTCCAAGGCAGCTAGAGGTGATTTACAGAAACTGGGACACTGACCCATCCACTTCAGTGGAGCTACCCTGATTTGAACTTGCTGAGGATCGGAACCATTGATTCCAACAGGTCTCGGGCTGATTTCTACTCTTTGGCTCTTTGTATTTCATCAGTTTCTCTGACATGAATGTCTCGTGTAAATTACACATTTTTAAACAGTGCATCTGCAGCCAAAGGAGCCTTTTATTTTAATGTTGTCTGCCGGAAGGAAAACAATGTTACGACTGAGAAAGAAAGAAAGAAAGAAAGAAAGAAAGAAAGAAAGAAAGAAAGAAAGAAAGAAAGGAAAAGACCTGGGCTATTCATCCCAATAAAAGTTGAAGATCAGATGCAGAAAATCTCCACAACACTGTCCCCAGTTCTGTCCCAAGTGGGAATGAATCGCTCTGTCACCCTTACAAGTTACACTTGTAATTCATCCCAGTGGACAAAGAGCTAGGAAAGAGGAGACTGGTTACGAATGTTTGACTCTTCTTTGGTTCAGTTTCACAGGCAAAGGATATGGGTTGGAAACTGCGTCATGGGCCAGATCCCCAGCTGGTGTAAATGGATGTAGCTCCCTGGAAGTCAATGAGTAAGATCCCCAAGTGGTGTAAATAGCCCGTGCTACTCTGAAGTCAATGGAAGTGTATCAATTTACACCAGCTCAGGACCTGGTCCTTAGTTTTTAGTGTTTGTCTCTTAGTGAGGAACTTGAAGCAGCCAGGGCAGCCTGAGCTGTGGGTTCCTCTGGTGGCTGCACCCCAAGAGCTGCTGGTGCAATGCAGGAGAAAAACATCTCTGCTCCTCTAGAGGTGACTATGTGGAGTTAATGAAGGAACAGGCTATTCCAGGCCAACTGAGACTCTGGTGCCAAGAGGCTCTTAGCTATTGTAGAGCCCATGTCTGTGCTACAAATATATGTTTTATTTTGCCATCCTGTGGGGACCCCCTTTGTGATCCAGCCCTGCCTTGTTTTTAGCTAAAGGTCCTTCAAGAGGTGCTGTCATCATGTGAGATGCAGGGCAGGTGCTGTTCCCCCTCTGGGGGGTTAGGGTCAACTAGGGCAGGTTGTCAGGATGGTTTGCTCCTGAGGTGAGAGCAGAGCTGGGCTCACAGCCCTGGAGACCAGATTCAGCTATTTAGCCCCAGAGCAGGGATATCTTGGGCTGTGACCTTGTTTGAAGCCGGCACAAACCAGGATCAGCTCGAGAGCTGGGATTGTCTTTCAGTCCCTGATCCCATTTAGTCCATCACCTTTCACCCAAGCCTGCCCTAGGAGGGAAGCAGGGAGCGCCCATCTGTGCTAGGAACTGCAGAAAGACCCCCACAACTAGGACATCCAACAAAGGGATGCGACACAGCTGGTGGATACTACAGTGATGGGGGCATGAGAGAGAGAGAGAGAACCAAAGAATCCTGGCAGCGGGTGAACAGATAGATAGATAGATAATGACCAATGATTTCTAACACAGTCGGATCAAATGCATCACAAATTGGAATAAAGACCAACAAAGTAAGTTTTCTATTTCAATTAAATATGTTAGAGTATTCATATATGGGGCAAATTTAATATCAGAAATATGAATTGCAATTAGAACTCTTTAAGACATTTACTATCAAATTATGCAGATATATAGAGATGATCAGATTTTTTTTTCCACCAGAAAAAATTGACTTTTCATTGAGGTTGTGAGAACCAAACAGTTTCAGCCGAAAACTGTTGGAACCTGAAAATTTTTAGGTATAACCAAAAAATGTTTTCATTTTTATGGATTTCAGAAACTTTCCATGAAAATATATTAACTGAAAACTGAATTTTCCTTTGAAATAAAGTAGAAATTGTCTGACTACTCCTACCTGGAAACTTAGCTTTTCACCAGGGTGGGGAACATGAATATTGTCCAATAACACCATAATTTACAACCCCATTCCCTCTATTGCAACCGTGTTTGTCTGTTTCAAAGGGGTAGCTGCAGGATGGTAAAACTGAGTAAGTAGCAAAGTTGGTCGCCCAGAGAATGTGTTTTAAACATACTAACCTCTCTAAACTAAAGCCCTGAGAGTCGAAGCTCCCAGACAAAGCCTGTCTCTCTTTATCCTACCCAAGGACAGGCAGGAGGTTGATGGAACTAGAACCCAAATCTCCACTTCTACCATCATAGCCTCTGTCCCACACTGCTGCCTGCTAAACAAAAATACTGTCAACATGTGCACAGAACATGTACATAGGAAGACACAATCCATCCCCAAAAGAGTTCACATTCAAAGTACACAAGACAGACAAAGGGAAGGGGAGGAAAGAGAGGCAGCAGTGACTGCTCCATGGTCACAAAGTGACAGAGGAAAGACTAGAACCGAAGTCTCCTGACTCACACAGCACAGAAATAAAGTCACAGGGGGGAACCACACAACCTAGCAGCAACTGAGCGATGCGACCAGCCCATCATCACCCAGCAATGGGAGTGCAGCTGGGATCTGGTGCCATAAATCATTGTATAAGTAAGGAATCAGGCGGTATGTGGGATGTTGGGGTGGAATCATCACAGAAAAGCTGCCATGCTGGAAGCTGGGTGATTCTGTGCTGTGTTTCTCAGTTAAGTGGGAATCAGACTGTGCTGGCATTTTAGTATTTTAGTTGGCCAAGTTGTGAGCCTGCTGTCTATAGCAATAGGGGCATAATTTTGGCTCAGATTGTTGGATTTGGGTTGTACTTTGTTCCATCTTTCATCCTGCATTTGATCAAGCCACATCTTGGGCCAGATCCTCAGATGGTGTAAACTGACCCAGCTCCAGTGACTTTAAGGGAGCAATGCCAATTTACACTCCTGTCATAACGCACCAGAGTAGTGCTCTGGTTGTGAGCGGTGAGGAGCCCTCACTACTCCAGTCAATGGACGTGACAAGTGCTGTGCACCTTTGACATTCACACCATGAGATATCATGGAGAGGGGAATCAGAGTCATTCCCTCTCTCACTATAACCCTGACCATTGCTCTTCTCCTTCCCTCCACAGCCATCACACGATGAACTAAGAAAGAAAATGTCCAACCAAACCACCGTGACCGAGTTCCTTCTCCTGGGATTCTCTGATGTTCGAGAGCTGCAGATTTTGCACTTCATTTTCTAGTGCTTCATGCATTCAGTTTCTAGTGCTTTACCTGGCAGCCCTGACAGGGAATCTTCTCAGCATCATAGCCATAGCTCTTGACCACCACCTTCACACCCCCATGTACTTCTTCCTGATGAGTTTGTCCATCCTAGACCTCAGCTCCATCTCTGTCACCATCCCCAAATCTATGGCCAATTCCCTTATGAATACCAGGTCCATTTCCTATGTTGGATGTGTCGCCCAAGTCTTTTTCCTCATCTTCTTTGCTGTAGCCGACTTCGCCTTACTCACCATCATGGCGTACGATTGATACGTTGCCATCTGCAAACCACTGCACTATGAGACTATAATGAACAGGAAAGCTTGTGTCCAAATGGCAGCCAGTGCCTGGATCAGTGTAATTCTCTCTGCTTCATTGCATACCGGGAACACGTTTTCGATAACCTTCTGTGGAGGCAACATGGTGGATCAGTTCTTCTGTGAAATCCCCCAGCTACTCAAACTCGCCTGCTCTAACTCGTACATCAGTGAAGTTGGGGTTATTGAATTTGGTGTGTGTTTAACCATAAGTTGCTTTGTTTTTATAATTGTGACATATGTTCAGATCTTGACCATGGTATTGAGAATCCCCTCTGAGCAGGGCCGACATAAAACCTTCTCCACATGCCTTCCTCATCTCATTGTAATTTCCATGTTTTTTTCCACTGTTGTCTTTGCCTACATGAAACCCATCTCCAGCTCTCCGTCAGCTCTGGATCTCGTGGTGGCTGTTCTCTATTCCGTGCTGCCGCCAGTGATGAATCCGATCATCTACAGCATAAAGAACAAGGAAATCAAAGCTTCCCTGAGGAAACTGACTGGGTGGAGGTTATTCAACAAGAATAAAATGTCTGCGTTTCTCTGATGAACATGATTTTATCTGTGTTGTTTTAGCAAATACAATCAACTGATGACATTACTGTCCCCGTAATATGGTGTGTGATTTATTTATGCAAAATGCTGTATGTATAGTGGTAAATCCACACTAACTCCACTAAGCCAGAAGAGTTCCCAGAAGTCACCTATTACAGGACAGGCCTAACAAAGAAAATAACAGAACGCCACTAGCCATCACCTTCAGCCCCCAACTAAAACCCCTCCAACGCATTATTAAGGATCTACAACCTATCCTGAAGGATGACTCAACACTCTCACAAATCTTGGGAGACAGGCCAGTCCTTGCCTACAGACAGCCCCCCAACCTGAAGCAAATACTCACCAACAACCACATACCACACAACAGAACCACTAACCCAGTAACCTATCCTTGCAACAAAGCCCGTTGCCAACTGTGTCCACATATCTATTCAGGGTACACCACCATAGGTCCTAATAACATCAGCCACACTATCAGAGGCTCATTCACCTGCACATCCACCAATGTGATATATGCCATCATGTGCCAGCAATGACCCTCTGCCATGTACATTGGTCAAACTGGACAGTCTCTACATAAAAGAATAAATGGACACAAATCAGATGTCAAGAATTATAACATTCATAAACCAGTCGGAGAACACTTCAATCTCTCTGGTCACGCGATTACAGACATGAAAGTTGCGATATTACAGCAAAAAAACTTCAAAACCAGACTCCAACGAGAAACTGTTGATTTGGAATTCATTTACAAATTGGATACAATTAACTTAGGCTTGAATAGAGACTGGGAGTGGCTAAGTCATTATGCAAGGTAAACTATTTCCCCTTGTTTTTTCCTACACCCCCCCCCCTCAGACTTCTTGTTAAACCCTGGATTTGTGCTGGAAATGGCTCACCTTGATTATCATACACATTGTAAGGAGAGTGATCACTTTAGATAAGCTATTACGAGCAGCAGAGTGGGGTGGGAGGAGAGAAAACCTTTTGTAGTGGTAAACACCCGTTTTTTCATGCTTTGTGTGTATAAAAAGATCTTCTACACTTTCCATAGTATGCATCCGATGAAGTGAGCTGTAGCTCACGAAAGCTTATGCTCAAATAAATTGGTTAGTCTCTAAGGTGCCACAAGTACTCCTTTTCTTTTTAAGTCAGTGGAGTTCTTCCAGGTTTATACCAGTATAAGTAAGATGAAAATCTGTCTATCTCATGCTTTTAGACTGCCACCCCTCACCATGTTATCTGAGTACCTTCCACATAAAATCAGTAGCTATTAGAAAGTACCCAGTGGACTTCATGGAGTCTCTGGTTCTTCTCCTTTTTTGGGGTCAAAACTTTGCTTGGGGTATGATGGCTTTTGGGTTTCTGTTTGCTGGTGTGATAGAGTGGGACATGGCAGCATCAGATCATGAACTCTGTGTTTTGCTATCTGGGTAGATGTTGACATGGTGACTGCAGAAGTCTGGGCTTGCTCAATAGCCGTCTATCGCTCTTTGTTCATGGCAGCTCTCCTACCTGAGAAAGGTGCCTGTTACGTTGCTGAAGGACTATCACTCAGAGAAATCAAGACTGACTTTTGTTGCCTTTCACCTACAGGCCCTGCAGCATGGAACAAGTCTTTTGCTGTATAGGGAGTCTGCAAGTGATGCGCCGGAGGGAGGGGCGGGGGACATGGCTGGTGGGTCTGGAAGTCTTAATTTTAGCACATGACAAAGAGACAGGGGAACTATTTAAGTGCAGAATCCTACCCTGTGTCAGGTGCCAACCATAATCCCATGTAAGAAGGACTTGCAGGAGTTCGTTCTATCTAATCTAATCTATCTGTCTATCGTAGGATTCCACACTGTACCCATTACCATGATATCTGAGCACCTTCCACATAAAATCAGGAGCCATAGCAAAGCCCCTAGTAGACCGTGAGGAGCCAGAGACTCCATTCCTTTTTTTTGTTCTTCCCCTCAGGGTAAAAAATATGATTGTGGTATCAGTGCAGTTGTTTGGTTCTTGCTTCTTTCTCAGATTTTTTAAATTTTATTTTAGGGGTTTTTTTTTCGTTTTTTTTTTAACTGGTGGATTGATTTGTTTCTTTATGAGGTGGGAGTGCCTGGGTACAGGAGCACTGGAAGCTCCCTAGAAGTGGGGGGGCCACCGACACCTGAACCAAGGCCTCACCCCCACACGGCCTCTTCCTCCGAGGCCCCACCCTCGTGCCACCTCTCCCCCCCAAGGCCCTTCACCATGCTTGCTCCTCTCTGCCCCCTCCCCACTCCCCATCGCTCACCTTTAAGGCCAGTAAAAAGTGGGAGAACATAGCCCTCCCACTTTTAAAAGTGATGGGGCCATGGCCCCCTTCCCCCCCACCCCCATCTCCATTCTGGTGCCCCTGCCTGGGGAGATGCTGAGTGTTTGGGTAGACAGTGTGGTCAGTGTTTTCCCCTTTGTTGGGCGTGCCCGTATCTCATCTCCTTGATGGGGTTTTCCGAGCAATGGGTGAAGCAACATCTTGTATTGGCCCAATTTCTGTTGTTGGGAGAGACAAATTTCCAAGCTTACACAGAGCTTTTCTTCGGGTCTGGGAAAGGTGTTCAGAATGTCACAGCTAAATACAAGTTTCAGAGTGGTAGCCGTATTAGTCTGTATCAGCACGTTTTAAATTTTCATCCAGATTTGGGATAAAAACCAATTTCAAAATATTGGAATTTCCTCTACAATGAAAATTCCAACCAGCTCTAATTAGGGCTGTGTCAAGGTTCCTCCCCCACTCTGAACTCTAGGGTACAGATGTGGGGACCTGCATGAAAAACCTCCTAAGCTTATCTTTACCAGCTTAGGTCAAAACTTCCCCAAGGTACAAAGTATTCCACCCGTGGTCCTTGGAATGGCCGCTACCACCACCAAACTAATACTGGTTACTGGGGAAGAGCTGTTTGGACGCGCCTTTCCCCCCAAAATACTTCCCAAAACCCTGCACCCCACTTCCTGGACAAGGTTTGGTAAAAAGCCTCACCAATTTGCCTAGGTGACTACAGACCCAGACCCTTGGATCTTAAGAACAGTGAACAATCCTCCCAACACTTGCACCCCCCCCTTTCCTGGGAAATGTTGGATAAAAAGCCTCACCAATTTGCATAGGTGACCACAGACCCAAACCCTTGGATCTGAGAACAATGAAAAAACATTCAGTTTTTTACAAGGAGACTTTTAATAGAAAATAGAAGTAAATAGAAATGAAGAAATCCCCCCTGTAAAATCAGGATGGTAGATATCTTACAGGGTAATTAGATTCAAAAACATAGAGAACCCCTCTAGGCAAAACCTTAAGTTACAAAAAAGATACACAGACAGAAATAGTTATTCTATTCAGCACAATTCTTTTCTCAGCCATTTAAAGAAATCATAATCTAACACATACCTAGCTAGATTACTTACTAAAAGTTCTAAGACTCCATTCCTGGTCTATCCCTGGCCAAGCACAGCATACAGACAGACCCAGACCCTTTGTTTCTCTCCCTCCTCCCAGCTTTTGAAAGTATCTTGTCTCCTCATTGGTCATTTTGGTCAGGTGCCAGCGAGGTTACCTTTAGCTTCTTAACCCTTTACAGGTGAGAGGAGCTTTCCCCTGGCCAGGAGGGATTTCAAAGGGGTTTACCCTTCCCTTTATATTTATGACACGCCCCCCAAATCTCAGCTAGGGTGAAACACTGGCTGGGATTTCTTCCTGGAGCTCTAGGAAAAACAGAGTTAATGAGACACATGCATCTCTAAATATACTACCAAGTACATAAAGACTAACAATATTTTCCACATCTCAGGGACGATTTTAACCAGTTGATTCTGGGAAACTTTCACGGGAGAGTGCATCAGCCACTTTGTTAGAAGCTCCTGAGATGTGTTGGATGTCGAAATCAAAATCTTGGAGAGCTAAACTCCACCGAAGAAGTTTTTTGTTAGTTTCCTTGACGGTGTGAAGCCACTTCAGTGCAGCATGGTCGGTTTGCAGGTGGAAACGCCGTCCCCAAACATATGGGCGTAGCTTTTCCAGAGCGTAGACAATGGCATAACATTCTTTTTCAGTGACTGACCAGTTGCTTTCCCTCTCAGACAGTTTTTTGCTGAGAAACACTACAGGGTGGAATTCTTGATCAGATCCTTTCTGCATTAAAACTGCTCCCACACCACGCTCGGATGCATCTGTGGTTACTAGGAACGGTTTGTCAAAGTCTGGGGCCCTTAGTACAGGGTCAGACCTGAGTGTCGCTTTAAGCTTGTTAAAGGCCTTCTGACACTTTCCGGTCCACTGAACAGCATTTGGCTGTTTCTTTTTGGTTAGGTCTGTCAGTGGGGCAGCGATTTGGCTGTAGTGCGGTACAAATCGTCTGTAATAACCGGCCAAGCCTAAGAAGGATTGAACCTGTTTCTTTGACTTTGGGACAGGCCACTTTTGGATAGCATCCACTTTGGCCTGTAGGGGGCTGATAGTTCCTTGACCCACCTGGTGTCCAAGGTAAGTCACTCTGTTTAGGCCTATTTGACACTTCTTAGCCTTAACAGTTAGTCCTGCCTCCCTTATGCGCTCAAGGACTTTTTGTAGATGTTCTAGGTGGTCTGCCCAGGAATCCGAAAATATGGCCACATCGTCAAGGTAGGCGACTGCATATTCTCCTAATCCCGCTAGGAGACCATCTACAAGTCTTTGGAAAGTGGCGGGTGCATTTCGCAGCCCGAAAGGGAGTACATTAAATTCATACAGCCCGAGATGTGTGATGAAGGCTGACCTTTCCTTGGCAGATTCATCTAGCGGTACCTGCCAGTACCCCTTTGTTAAGTCCAAGGTAGAGATGAACTGGGCCCGTCCCAGTTTCTCTAACAGTTCATCTGTGCGTGGCATTGGATAGTTGTCTGGGCGAGTTACAGCATTTAGCTTACGGTAGTCCACGCAAAAACGTATTTCCCCATCTGGTTTGGGAACTAGAACCACTGGAGATGCCCATGCACTTTCAGAGGGGCGGATTACACCCATCTGTAACATATCCTGGATCTCCCGTTCTATAGCAGTTTTAGCTTGAGGTGACACCCGGTAAGGTTGGACCCTAATTGGGTGAGCATTACCTGTGTCAATGGAGTGGTATGCCCGTTCAGTCAGTCCTGGGGTGGCTGAGAACGTTGGCGCGTAGCTAGTGCACAGCTCCTGGATCTGCTGTCGCTGCATACGCCCAAGGGTCATGGAGAGGTTCACCTCTTCCACACCACCAGCACATTTCCCTTCGTAGTAGACACCTTCAGGCCACTCAGCATCATCTTCTCCCTGGGCTGTAAACTGACAAACCTTTAATTCTCTGGAATAAAAGGGCTTTAGAGAATTAATATGGTACACCTTAGGCTTTCGGTTGGAGGTGGGGAATGCTATGAGATAATTAACAGCTCCCAGGCGCTCCTGGACCATGAATGGCCCTTCCCACGATGCTTCCATTTTATGGGCCTGGAGCGCCCTTAAGACCATGACCTGGTCTCCTACTTTGAAGGAACGCTCTCTGGCATGTTTATCATACCAGGCTTTTTGCTCTTTTTGAGCATCCTGTAAGTTTTCTTTAGCAAGGGCTAAAGAGGTTCGGAGGGTGTTTTGTAGGTTGGTTACAAAGTCCAGAATGTTAGTTCCTGGAGAAGGTGTAAATCCCTCCCATTGCTGCTTCACCAACTGCAATGGCCCCTTAACCTCACGGCCATATACAAGTTCAAATGGGGAAAACCCTAAACTGGGATGTGGTACAGCTCTGTAGGCAAAGAGCAACTGCTGCAACACTAGGTCCCAATCATTGGAGTGCTCATTTACGAATTTACGTATCATGGCCCCCAAAGTTCCATTAAACTTCTCCACCATGCCATTTGTTTGATGGTGGTAAGGAGTGGCAACCAAGTGATTTACCCCATGAGCTTCCCAAAGGTTTTTCATAGTTCCTGCCAGGAAATTAGTCCCTGCATCTGTGAGGATGTCGGAGGGCCAACCTACCCTGGCAAAAATGTCTGCTAGTGCCTGGCATACACTTTTAGCCCTGGTGTTGCTTAGAGCTACTGCTTCCGGCCATCGGGTGGCAAAATCCATGAAAGTCAGTATGTACTGCTTTCCTCTGGCTGTCTTTTTCGGAAAAGGACCCAGAATATCCACAGCTACTCGCTGAAATGGAACTTCAATGATGGGGAGTGGTTGTAGAGGGGCTTTGACCTGGTCTTGGGGTTTTCCCACTCTTTGGCACACCTCACAAGACTGGACATAGGTAGAAACATCCTTGCCCATTCCCTCCCAGTGGAATGACCCCCCCAAACGGTCTTTGGTCCTGTTCACCCCAGCATGGCCACTAGGGTGATCGTGGGCTAAGCTCAAGAGCTTGGCCCGGTATTTAGTTGGAACTACCAACTGTCTCTGAGGATGCCAGTCTTCCTGGTGTCCACCAGAAAGAGTTTCCTTGTATAAAAGTCCTCTTTCTACAACAAACCTGGATCGATTAGAAGAGCTGAGAGGCGGTGGGTTGCTCCGTGCCGCCGTCCAAGCTCTCTGGAGGCTTTCATCTGCTTCCTGTTCAGTCTGGAACTGTTCCCTTGATGCTGGGGACATCAGTTCCTCATTGGATTGTGGACCTAGGCTTGGTCCCTCTGGAAGCGATATAGGGGATGGAGCTGTTTCTGTTGACTGTGAACCGCTCTCCGCTGGTGCACTAGGTTGGGATTCAGGCTCCGGCTGAGCCTCTTGTGTAGGGTTATCGGCTGCTGCCAGTTCAGGTTCGGTGGGGCCCTCTGGTGTTGAGGTTGCAAGTACTGGATTCAGTGCTGGCACGGGGTCTGGTGTTGGTTGTTCGGCTGGTTCCGGTTCTGGGACTGGTTCCGTCTGGGTCTCTGGGACTGGATCCACTACTGCTGTTGCAGACATTGGCCTGGGGTCCGGGTCCATCACCTCTGACTGGGTCCTGATAGAAGTTTCCGGAACAGAGCTAGGCCTCACGGCTTGTTTAGCCTGGCTGCGGGTGACCATTCCCACCCTCTTGGCCTGCTTCACATGATTGGCCAAGTCTTCCCCCAACAGCATGGGGATGGGATAATCATCATAGACTGCAAAAGTCCACATTCCTGACCAGCCCTTGTACTGGACAGGCAACTTGGCTGTAGGCAAATTGAAAGAGTTGGACTTGAAGGGTTGAATCGTCACTTGGATCTCTGGGTTGATTAAATTGGGGTCCACTAAGGAAGCATGGATAGCTGACACTTGTGCTCCGGTGTCCCTCCACGCGGTGACCTTCTTCCCGCCCACACTCACAGTTTCCCTCCGCTCCAAGGGTATCTGGGAGGTATCTGGGCCTGTGGACCTCTGGTGTGATTCCGGTGCAATGAACTGTAATCTGTTGGGGTTCTTGGGGCAGTTGGCCTTTACATGCCCCAGCTCGTTACATTTAAAACATCGTCCAGCTGACGGGTCACTGGGGCGAGGAGGGTTGCTGGAGAACGGGGTGGCAGGACGATAAGGGGTCTGGAGGGTTCTTTGGGAGGTAGGTGGGGCCTTGGGCGGCCCCCGGTAATAGGGTGTGGTCTGGGGTGGTCCCTTCTGGTCTCCGCTCCAACTGCGACCAGTTTTCTTCTTCTCTGCCACCTCCACCCATCTGGCTCCAATCTCTCCTGCCTCGATTACAGTTTTGGGTTTCCCATCTAGGATGTATCTTTCTATTTCCTCAGGAACACCCTCTAAGAATTGTTCCATTTGCATTAGGAAGGGCAAATTTACTGGAGATTCAACACTTGCTCCTGATATCCAGGCATCCCAATGTTTCACAATGTGGTAGGCATGTCGGGTAAATGACATGTCTGGTTTCCACCTTAGGGCTCTGAACCTCCGACGAGACTGCTCGGGTGTTATCCCCATTCTGACTCTCGCCTTGGATTTAAACAGTTCATACTTGTTCATGTGTTCTTTAGGCATTTCAGCTGCCACCTCAGCTAAGGGTCCACTGAGCTGCGGCCTCAGCTCTACCATGTATTGGTCAGTAGAGATGTTGTACCCAAGGCAGGCCCTTTCGAAGTTTTCTAGGAAGGCCTCAGTATCATCGCCTGCCTTGTAGGTGGGGAACTTTCTGGGATGGGAAGTGGTACTTGGAGAAGGATTACTAGGGTTTGTTGGGATATTCTGCTGAGCCTTTATCTTCTCCATCTCCTCCACATACTTCCTCTCTTTTTCCTTCTCCTCCAGGTCTTTGTCCCTCGCTTCCATAGCTCTCCTGTGAGCAGCCGCTTGGTGTTGTTCTGCTTCTCTCGCTGCCTCCCTTTCTTGTTCCTTCTTCAGCCGCATGAGTTCTATCTGTCTTTCATGTTCCCTTTGTCTTTCCTCAGCCTGAAATTTGGCTAATTCGAGCTGTAGTCGAGCCGCGGATTTTGCCATTCTAACCTCTCTGTTTTTAACTAACTTTACACCCGAGGTTTAGAAATAAACAAACAAAACTTGGCTGTAAAATTTTGCTGTGCTGGAATAGAATACCTATTCTCTGATAGTGATTGTCAGCCTACTGAAAAAGACAATTCCCTTGTCTCTGCTCTGGGCCCAAATTAAAGCAAAAAACCTCCAACTACTTGGAAACCTGCTTACCCAGCCCAAAGAAAAAAAAATTCCCTTTCAAACCTGTGCTCCTTGTAAAACAAAAAAAATCAAAATCCTAAAAAAACCACCCTGCCACTTTTGTCTCCAGGCAAATGGGTAGAGCACACCCCCCCTATTTACTTTTTGGAAGAAAAGAAAAAAAAAAAACCTCTGGGTTGGAAGACTGTGAATTTCCCTGCAGGAGTTAAGTACCCTGCCTCCAGGCAAAGAAAACCTGCAATTCACAAAGATAATCCCCTTTTGTCTCTGCTTGGCCACAAAGCAGGGAAAACCCAAGCTGCTTTCAGTTTCAAAGCTGCTTCAAAGCCACAGGAAAAAAAAATTCCTTTTTAAAATCTGTATTTCTAGTTCAAAAAATCTCAACTGGATCTCAAAATGATTTCAGGTTAATCCCACCACTATGCCACCATGTCAAGGTTCCTCCCCCACTCTGAACTCTAGGGTACAGATGTGGGGACCTGCATGAAAAACCTCCTAAGCTTATCTTTACCAGCTTAGGTCAAAACTTCCCCAAGGTACAAAGTATTCCACCCGTGGTCCTTGGAATGGCCGCTACCACCACCAAACTAATACTGGTTACTGGGGAAGAGCTGTTTGGACGCGTCTTTCCCCCCAAAATACTTCCCAAAACCCTGCACCCCACTTCCTGGACAAGGTTTGGTAAAAAGCCTCACCAATTTGCCTAGGTGACTACAGACCCAGACCCTTGGATCTTAAGAACAATGAACAATCCTCCCAACACTTGCACCCCCCCTTTCCTGGGAAATGTTGGATAAAAAGCCTCACCAATTTGCATAGGTGACCACAGACCCAAACCCTTGGATCTGAGAACAATGAAAAAACATTCAGTTTTTTACAAGGAGACTTTTAATAGAAAATAGAAGTAAATAGAAATGAAGAAATCCCCCCTGTAAAATCAGGATGGTAGATATCTTACAGGGTAATTAGATTCAAAAACATAGAGAACCCCTCTAGGCAAAACCTTAAGTTACAAAAAAGATACACAGACAGAAATAGTTATTCTATTCAGCACAATTCTTTTCTCAGCCATTTAAAGAAATCATAATCTAACACATACCTAGCTAGATTACTTACTAAAAGTTCTAAGACTCCATTCCTGGTCTATCCCTGGCCAAGCACAGCATACAGACAGACCCAGACCCTTTGTTTCTCTCCCTCCTCCCAGCTTTTGAAAGTATCTTGTCTCCTCATTGGTCATTTTGGTCAGGTGCCAGCGAGGTTACCTTTAGCTTCTTAACCCTTTACAGGTGAGAGGAGCTTTCCCCTGGCCAGGAGGGATTTCAAAGGGGTTTACCCTTCCCTTTATATTTATGACAGGCTGGGACTTCCAAAGATGCCAAAGGGACATAGGTGCAAAAATTCTATTGAAACTCTCTCAGGTTCCTTTGGTAAACCCAGCCTATGTCTTTACCTCCTTTGAAATCCCTGGCCTTAATAAGTAAAACACTTTCCAAAAGGTAGGGGGATACAAAGGTAAAAGTTAAAGTTTATTTATTTATCTCTGATGATAAGACTGGTCTAGATAGAAATATACAAAAATACAAATAAGTCCGGCATCAAGGGCAAGATATGTAAAGGTATTTAGGAACCTAGTGGCATTGTCAAAAGCATCTAGGTGTCTATCACCCATTAAAATCAACAGTCCCCATCAACAGTTATGTTTTGAGAACTATCAGTTAGCCAGTTTTTAATCAATTTACTATTGTTTTTGTGTTGTGTTATTTTTTTAAATAGTGTGATGTTACCCTGAATCAAACCTTTAGAAAAATGCAAGTCTATTACATAAACACCATTGCCTTTATCAATCAGAAATGTCACAGTTAAATCAAGTTCATCTGATAAAAAACATTCTGTGAAAACATATTGATCAACATTAATTGAACTTGTCCCTTGTAATTCCTTTTTGTTGAAAAATGACCATTTTCAAAAATGAAAATTTTTGTAAAGAACTGTTGATTTAGTGAATTTTTTCTTTTTTTAATTAAATTTTTCATTTCAATTTTTGACAACATTTAAATGGAAAACTTTATAAAAAACATGATTGAATTGTTTCCATTCACCAACATGTAGGACCCCCAAACTTAAAACCCTTAAAAAGGGAAATAAGTTTGATTTTTTGAAATTCTTCACTAATTAAAAAAAAAAATCCACCATGGTTGTTCATCATTCTTTATTTCCTGCATGTTGTTCTTTAGTCTGCTGTTTAATAATTTTTCAGCTATTGAATCAGGGAACAGACACAATGTCGTGTGAGTTGGCCAACCAGTCATACATCACAGGTAATGAAAACTCTGGAGTTGCTACAAATTTAAACTTAGGACAAACTTCTGAGTCACTAAGGTCTTGATCCTGCACATGCTTTATGCACAAGCTTTCTTTCCTAGTGTGAGTAGTCCCATTAGAGTCAACTGGACGACTCAAAATAATATAATTTAGCACTTGAGTAAGGATCTCAGGATGGGGGCCGAAATGTGAATTGCTAAAAGTAATGTCCACATAGGGCCCGATCAAAAGGCCATTTAATTCAGTTGAAAGATGTTCATTGATGCCAATGGGCTGTTGATGAGACCTCTCGAGAGATTTTAAGGGACAGATTTTCAAAAGTATTTGTAGCTACCACTGAAATCAATGGGATTTTGGTGCCTCATCTGCTGAAGTGCTTTGGAAAAGCCCACTAAACAACTATCTGCATCTTTAGACACCTAAATATCTTTGAAAATATGCCCCTTAGGAGCTCACGTCCAGTAGATTTTCAATAAAAATTAGGCTCCTAGAAACCACATCTTTCATGGTGTTTAGGGGCCTATCTGAATCTTTAGGTGCCTAAATTCCTTTGCAAATCTGGCCCTTAGGCACTTCTGAAAATTTTACCCAAATAAAAAGGTGTAAATGTAAAACTGGAACCAGGATTAAAAGAACAACAACAAGGACAGTTACTACCAAAGGGAACATGAGCACAGGCTGAGAATCAGACCCAGTAACATCTAAGCCATTCAAAAACAACTTCATGTCCCACTGAATAGCTTCCATAAAGCCTCCTTCACCTCTTTGTTTCTCAGACTGTCAAAGAAGAGGTTGAACAGTGGAGTTACAATAGTATTCAAAGTGTTGACAGTCTTGTTCATGTCCAAGGCGTTCTGTCTGGAAGGCCTGACATACAGGAAGATGGTGGAGCTGTACCATATAATCACAAGAGTGGGAGGGGAAGAGCAAGTGGAAAAGGCCATTTGCCAGCCTTGGGCTGACGGGATTCTCAGTATGGTGGAGAGGGTGTAAATGTAGGAGACCAGAGTTATTGAACATAATCCCAGGATGACGATGATCGAGATGATAAAAGCTGCCATCTCAATCACGTAGGTGTCTGGGCAGGAGAGAATGATGAAGGAATCTATGCTGCAGAAGAAACAAGTAATGACATTAGTGCCACAGAAGGACAACCTAACTCTCAGAGATTCTGGGATAGAAATAGCCAGGAAACTACACACCCAGGAGCCAAGGGCCAGCTGAGCAGACAAAGGTGCTGTTCATGATGGTGCTATAGTGCAATGGGTAGCAAATAGCCAGATAGCAGTCATAGGCCATGGCAGAGAAGAGGAAATATTCTGTGCAGCCCAGGGAGAAAATGAAGTCCATCTGCAGGATGCAGCTACTAAAGGGGACGGTTCTGCTTTTCCCCAGGAAAATCGCAGTGATCTTGGGAACACAGGCTGTGCTGTATCATATCTCCAGCAAGGAGAGGTGGGAAAGGAAGAAGTACATGCGGGTGCGGAGTTGATAGCTGGCCCTCACTAGGACTAGGATGGCAACATTTTCTGCAACTGTCAGGACATACATCATGGCAAACACCACAAAAAGAGAGATCTGCAAATATTGACGACCGGGGAAGCCCAGAAGGATAAATTCTTATATCTTGGACTGGTTTTCCTTCTCTATTCCAGTCACAGGCTCCATCTGTCAAGACACAAGAGACCATAATTCAGGAGAAGCTTTGTTACATGGATTGTTAGACATCACAAGTACAGTTTTCATTGGTGCCTGTCAAGATTCCTTCTTCACTCTGAACTCCAGGGTACAGCTGTGGGGACCTGCATGAAAGACCCCTAAGCTTATTCTTACCAGCTTAGGTTAAAAACTTCCACAACATGCAAACTTTGCCTTGTCCTTGAACCCTATGCTGCCACCACCAAGCGTGTTACACAAAGAACAGAGAAAGAGCCCACCTGGAGACGTCTTCCCCCAAAATATCTCCCCAAGCCCTACACCCCCTTTCCTGGGGAAGGCTTGATAAAAATCCTCATTAATTTGTACAGGTGAACACAGAGCCAAACCCTTGGAACTTAAGAACAATGAAAAAGCAATCAGGTTCTTAAAAGAAGAATTTTAATGAAAGAAAAGGTAAAAGAATCACCTTTGTAAAAGCAGGATGGTAAATACCTTACAGGGTAATCAGATTCAAAACATAGAGAATCCCTCTAGGGAAAACCTTAAGTTACAAAAAGACACAAAACCAGGAATATACATTACATCCAGCACAGCCTATTTTACCAGCCATTAAACAAAAGGAAATCTGATGCATTTCTAGCTAGAGTACTGACTAACTTTTTACAGGAGTTCTGAGCTGCATTCCTGATCTGTTCCCAGCAAAAGCATCACACAGACAGACAGACAGACCCTTTGTTCCTCCCCCTCCAGCTTTGAAAGTATCTTATCTCCTCATTGGTCATTTTGGTCAGGTGCCAGCGAGGTTATCTTAACTTCTTAGCCCTTTACAGGTGAAAGGGTTTTGCCTCTGTCCAAGAGGGATTTTATAGCACTGTATACAGAAAGGTGGTTACCCTTCCCTTTATATTTATGATAGTGCCTACATGATATAGAAGCCTAAATCCCATTACAAAATCATGTAAGTTGCTTAGGAGCCTGAGAGCTAGAGTTTCAAAAGTGTTTAGATGTCAATGGTGCTGACTGACAAAAATGCTTAAGCAGGTTAGGCACCTAATCTGGTTAGGGGTTTTTGAAAATCCCACTCAGCATCTATCTGAAGCTTTAGACATCTTCATACTTTTGAAAATCTGGCTCTGAAAGATTAAAGCTCTTTTGAAAATTGGATGTAGTCTCTCAAGTCACCCAGGGCCAGATTTTAAATGGTATTTAGGCATGTAGTGGGATTTTCAAAAACATCAAGGCACCTAAACTGATTGAGTTCATTGATTCATAGATTCCAAAGCCAGAAGGGACCATTGTGATCATCTAGTCTGACTTTCTGTATAACACAGGACATAGATCTTCTCCAAAATAATTCGTAGAGCAGATCTTTTAGAGAAACATCCAATCTTGATTGAAAAATTCTCAGTGATGGAGAATCCACCATGACTGTTAGTAAATTACTCCAAAAGTTAATTACTCTCACTGTACGCCTTATTTCCAGTCTGATTTTGCCTAGCTTAAAGTTCCAGCCATTGTATGGTGTTATCCCTTTCTATGCTAGACTGAAGAGACCATGAAGGAATTTATAGACTGGTTTATTCATCCATTAACCTTCTTTTTGTTAAGCTAAATAGATTGAGCTCCTTGGGTCTGTCACTATAAGGCGTGCTTCCTAAACTTTTAATCATTCTCATGGCTCTTCTCTGAACCCTCTCCAATTGATCAACATCCTTTTTGAATTGTTGACACGAGAACTGGACATAGTCTTTTTCCTGTTTATGCATCCAAGAATTGCATTAGTCCTTTTGGCACAGCATCACACTGGGAGCTCATGTTCAGCTGATTATCCACCATGACCACCAAACCTTTTTCAGAATCACTGTTACCCACAATAGAGTTCCACATCCTGCAAGTATGTCCTACACGCTTTGTTCCTGGATGTAGACATTCACATTTAGCCATAGTAAAATCATATTGTTTGCTTGCGCCCAGCTTACCAAGCGATCCAGATTGCTCTGTAACCCTGTCCTCTTCATTATTAACTACTTCCTCATTTTTGTGTCATTTGCAAACTTTATCAGTGATGAGTTTATGTCATCTCCCATGTCATGAAAAAATGTTAAATAGAGTTAGGATATGAACAGAACCCTCTTGGACCCCACTGGAAACATACCTGTTCCAAGACAATTCCCTTTAACAATTACATTTTGAGACCTAACCGTGAGCCAGCTTTTAGTCCATGTATTGTGTGCCATGTTATTTTTGTATCCTTCTAGTTGTTTAGTCAAAATGTCATGCAGTACCAAGTCAAATGCCATAGAGAAGTCTATTATATCAGCACTATTGCCTTTATTAATAAAGAAATTAAGTAATATAATTAATGTCATTTAACGTGGGTTTATGGTAAATAGATCCTGTCAAACTAACTTGGTATCATTTTTGATGACAATTGTAATGTCATCAAAAATGATACCAAGTTAGTTTGACAGGATCTATTTACCATAAACCCACGTTAAATGACATTAATTATATTACTTTATTTCTTTATTAATTGAGTCCCTTATCAGTGTAACGATGCTGGTTCTGGCGGGACCCAACGGAGAGTGCCCATTCAGGACAAATTGCTTCAAGCAGGGCAGTTACAGCCCAAGGCTGGGGTTTCTGTGCACACCAAGGAAACCAAACCAGCCAGACAGAGAAGACTTTGGCTAACCACAAGTCACACAAGCAATTCCCTTAGACACCCCAGTTTCCCAGTATCACCACCAGTGCCACATGTTATGAGGACAAATGGTGATGAAAACCAAGACCCCAGTAAAGGGAAAAAGGTTCTCTCCATCCCAAAGGACCAAGCCCCAGACCCAGGTCAATATACAAATCAGATCTGACCCACAAATCACGCTGTTGCCAATCCTTTAGATCTAAAATCTAAAGGTTTATTCATAAAAGGAAAACGATATAGATGAAAGCTACAATTGGTTCAATGGAATCAATGACATACAGTGATGGCAAAGTTCTTGGTTCAGGCTTGCAGCAGTGAGAGAATAAACTGCAGGTTCAAATCAAGTCTCTGGAGGACATCCACAGCTGGGATGGGTCTTTCAGTCCTTGGTTCAGAGCTTCAGTGTGCAGTAAAGTTCCTCCAGACGTAAGAAGCAGAATTGAAGACCAGATGGAGGAGCTGCAGCAGCTTTTTATAGTCTCTTGTCATTTGGCCTCCTCTTTCTTTGTCCTCAAGACAAGCTGCCCAGCACATGGCATAGAAAAACCTCAGTGTTCTGTCCATAGGCAGGGTCCCTGCATACCTTGCTGACTCAGAGGGTGAAAACCAACGCACTGAATCAGTTCTCCATCTGTACCCCAGTCTTGATTTGAGTTGGAGTTAAACAGTTAAAATACATTACTGGATGTAAAACAGTTAAACAGTTAAACAGTTAAACAGTTTAACAGTTAAACAGTTAAAATACATTACTGGATGTTCCTTGAATGTTCAAGTCAGGATCCTAATGCCTGAACAATTATTACCACCTCCCCTATCTCCCGAAGCCTCAATCAGCTACTACTTGCAACTAGAGTTTGTCAAGAAACAGGGCAAGGGAAAGGAAGGGGATCCTGATCATTTCATCATTTTTCCCATTGACATTGGAAATGTTGATGGCACTTTTGATCTACTAATTGTTCATTCAATCTTCAGCCAGTGCTATTCCTTGTCAAAAGTCCCTCCATGCTCTTAGCTGGGATTTTCAAAGGGGCTTAAGAGAGTTTGGTACCCAATACCCATTGAACTCCATTAGGTTATGGACACACGGCATGTAGAATTTCCCTTGATTCTGGATGTCCATATTTAAGGGATGATCTTGACTTGCACTCTGGAGAATCACTGATATGCAAATCCCATTTTAACAGATCTACGGAATTTAGCATGAAGAAGAAGAGGAAGAAAAATATCCCAGTTTCCCTGAAAATTTCCTTTCTTCTAATATTAAGGTAAATGGGTCAGTCTTGTCCTCTGCTATTTTCTCCTTCATGAATCTCTGCTGTGCTCTGCGGCAGGCAGGACTTGTCTTTGTTCCTCAAAGGCTCTACGATGAACATTTTACATTGGTATATTCCAAGGCAGAGAATCCTAATCTCTAGTTCCAGCACAACATTGCCAAACTTGAACTCCTAATCTTTTCTCCTAGATCCTCCCTCATTTTCCATTCTCCAGCTCATTTCAGAACTCAGCTACCCTTCCCAATACACACCTTTGGAACATTGGGGTTATTTATGTGTCTTCTTCTGAGTCCAGGACCATGATTTTTGTCTTTGGTGAAGATTTTCAGAGGCAAAGTGGGCAATTCTGTGGCCCAACTCCCATTGAAAATCCTTTGACAATCTCCCCCTTTGTATTGAACATTAAAACTGATTGTACATTTTGCCCAGGATCAAATTCTAACAACCAAGGAACAGACATCATGACTAGGCTTGGAAAGATTAGATTTGTATTGGTGAACGTTGGTAAATGTCAATTTCACCACACACACACACACGCAAACTGATGAAAATGTATTTTCATCGATAATACTCAAAATGTACAGATAGGCAAAGTAAGAAAAATACTGCGGGAGAACTTATTAGAGTCAAAATCCAGTGATTTAGACTTCTGATTTTGACTTACAAATGGATTAGTGAATGAATAGTGAAAACAGGTATTATCTGTTGAATTAAGGATATTTACTTTCTATAGTTTAACACGTGATGTTGACAATTTGTGTTTTAATGGTTTATAGAACTTTCACTTTTTGAATCTCAGTGTTAACTATCATTTGTCTGACAGTCTCCCACGCCCCACCCCCATAATTTTGTACAACTATGAACACTGAAATAAATAAAAAGTGGAGAATATGCTTAAAAATAAACAGTGACAGTACCCATCAAAATTATAAATAATAAAAATAAAATGCTGCCAAGCCTATCCATGACATATTAACATACAAGTGAGAACAGAACAAGAATTTCATACAGAATTATGTACCAGACAGTGCTTAATTGACAATGCTCATTAAGTATAATCCCTAGCTTTTGTGCAATGCTTTTCATCAGTAGATCTCAACACATTTTACAACCGGAGTCAGGGTCATTGTCCCCATTTTACAAAAGAAGAAATTATAAACCAAAATAAATGTATCTGATTTTGCAGTGCTGGACCTTAGAGGCACATTCCATGCTCAGCTGAGATGGAAATAAGACTTTGCCCTGAAGGATAAACGGTTGATTATTACTGTGCAATGGGATTTTCAAAGGAGTTCAAAACAATTAAAAATTCAAATCTCATTGTGATTCAGTGGAATGTAAATGCCTGATTCCCACAGACTCTTTTAAAAATCGCACCCATAATGATTATCCTCCTTATGCTAATCTGAGCTAGTCTGGCAAAGATAATAATACCTTGTACTTATAAACATCTTTACATCTTCAAATCACTGTCCAGTCATAAGCTATTTTATTCTAGAACAGGTTGAAAAGAACTGCCTTTGTAGCCATAACTTCAGTGTTGTTTGGAATGGGCCCAATGCCCCTCTGTAGTAAATAATTAAGGATTATCAATCCTCTGCCATCTGAGGAGAAATTGGGGCAGAGGGGTAAAGGATCTTGCTTAGGGATGCATTGGAAGTCAGGGGAAAAGACCGGAACAGAGACCAGGATCTCCTGACTTCTAATACCCTAAACTTCATAGTTACAGAGGTCCTGATCCAATGACAGAGGAAGTCAAAGTTATTCTATTCATTCACTCTAGTAGACTTGGGAAGAAATTCATGGTGCTTTTTCACCTGTAGATTTCAAACCATTTTACCAAGGTGGGTGAGTAGTATTATTTCATTTATTTACAGATGGGGAAACTGAGGCACAGACAGTTAATCTGACTTTCACACAGTAAATGAGTGACAGAGCTGGGACAAACTCCAACTCCTTATTTCCCATCTACCAGACCAGGCTACAGCTGAGAGTTCAAAAGCTGCCTAAGAGATTATGGGGCAAATTCTTAAAGGCTTTTAGGTGCGTAGTGGGAATTTTCAAAGCAGCTAGGTGTCTAATACCCATTGCAATCAAGGATTTTTAGGTGCCGGGATGCTTCTAAAAATCTCATTAGATGCCTAAAAACCTTTAAAAATCTGGTTTTTAAACAAAGAAATACCCGTGAAAATTAATGAGGAGTGGGCATCCATGTGGCATTTGTAGCTATGAAAACCTAAAGTCTACCTCTAAGAGAAATATCCAATCCATTTTTACATTCTTATCTATGCGACTCAATAAATTACAGCAGCAGTGAGTTCCACAGATCTATCATATAGTTATTTTCTCTTCTGCATTCAAGAGTTGAAAAAGATGAGTGAAATTTAGAAAGTGAGAAAGTAAGTGAGAGAGAAGGAAGTATGTTACAGATGAACCAATTACTCACTGGGAAACCTATTCCTTCCAACCAGATATGGCCCACTAGGTCACATTACCAAGTATACAAAAAATAGGTCTTAATACAAGTGGTTTAAAGTATATTTCTGGGATCCTCTCCCTCTCTCTCTCTCTCTCTCTCTAGTGGACCTAACTTATTAGCTTTTGCTGACAGAACTAGCCAGAACAGACTCCCTTCACACATTATATTCTCTCCTTAGAATGAGACGTTCTTGGATTCTGAGGAAAAAAATGCATTGCGAGCCATATTTTTTCCTCCAGCTATAAATCAAACATTTAAAGGTTTCATACACAAAATCCTCCTACTTATTGCATAAATTTCTATATTGATTAGAATCTCATTGCATTACCATTTTGTCATCACCCTGCTGTCTTTTTCCCTTACCTGCTTCGTTTATGTATGGCAACTCAACAGGTCCAAGAAAGAAGACGAATTTATGTTCCTCAGAAGTGCTCTTGGGATTTGGTCTCAACAGAATTTCACTGTCTTCTCAAGAATGTGCCAAACCCCTGGCTTAGTAAGGACGGTGTACTTGTTTAAAGAAGAGCACTGGAAGTCAGGAGACCTTGGTTCTGTGTCTCCATTGACTTGCTGATGGACCACTGTGAAATTGTTTAAGTTCTTTGTTCCTCAGTTTCTCCGTTTGTAAAAGACAAAAGGCCAGATTTCTCAAGGTATTTAGATGCCTATTGAAATTTCCAGAAGCACCTTGGAACCTACAACTCATTGATTTCTGTGGATGTTAGGTGCTTATGTCCTTTTAATAATCTCACTAGGTGACTAAATACTTTTTAAAATCTGGCCCTAAGTGGCTGCCCAAAGTTAGGCAACTACGTCCACATTTAGACAACCTAATAGGTGATCTAAGATACAGAAGTATAAAGCACCATAGGCTGAAGACATTCAGACGTCTTAAGATAGGCAGATAGGCACCTAGTGGGAATTTCAGAAGTACCTACGCAGGTTAAGCACATAACTCCAATTGAATTCAATGGGGTTTAGGTGCCTAGGCCTTTGAAAATCCCACTAGACACCTAATAACCTTTGAAAATCTGGTTCTAAGACACTTTGGTGCTTTTAAAATATTTGCCTCTAGTCTACACAAAAAGTTGTACTGACATAATGAAAGGTGTGATTTTATACCAATTTAGCTAAAAGAGTGCAACTTTGTGTGTGGATATTATATTGGTTTAAACCTCATGTATACCAATTTTCAGGTGCAAATTGAACTGATATAACCAGTTTTCAACCTAAGAGTCCACAAAGGCACAAAAGTGGCAGTGGCCTAAATAAACATATTGAAGTTAAGTTGCTGTGTCTTCTCTGTATAGACAAGCCCTAGGGCCAGATTTTTAAAAGTATTTAGGCACCTAGTGGAATTTTCAAACCTTCTAGTTGCCTAACATCCATTGAAATCAATGTTTTAGATACCAAGGTGCCTAAATACCTGTCATAAATATAAAGGGAAGGGTAAACCCCTTTAAAATCCCTCCTGGCCAGAGGAAAACTCCTCTCACCTGTAAAGGGTTAAGAAGCTAAAGGTAACCTCGCTGGCACCTGACCAAAATGACCAATGAGGAGACAAGATACTTTCAAAAGTTGGGAGGAGGGAGAGAAACAAAGGGTCTGTGTGTCTGTCTATATGCTGTTTTTGCTGGGGATAGACCAGGAATGGAGTCTTAGAACTTTTAGTAAGTAATCTAGCTAAGTATGTGTTAGATTATGATTTCTTTAAATGGCTGAGAAAAGAATTGTCCTGAATAGAATAACTATTTCTGTCTGTGTATCTTTTTTGTAACTTAAGGTTTTGCCTAGAGGGATTCTCTATGTTTTGAATCTAATTACCCTGTAAGGTATCTACCATCCTGATTTTACAGAGGGGATTTCTTTACTTCTATTTACTCCTATTTCTATTAAAAGTCTTCTTGGAAGAAAACTGAATGTTTTTTCATTGTTCTCAGATCCAAGGGTTTGGGTCTGTGGTCACCTATGCAAATTGGTGAGGCTTTTTATCCAACATTTCCCAGGAAAGGGGGGGGTGCAAGTGTTGGGAGGATTGTTCATGGTTCTTAAGATCCAAGGGTCTGGGTCTGTAGTCACCTAGGCAAATTGGTGAGGCTTTTTACCAAACCTTGTCCGGGAAGTGGGGTGCAAGGTTTTGGGAAGTATTTGGGGGGAAAGACGTTTCCAAACAGCTTTTCCCCACTAACCAGTATTTGTTTGGTGGTGGTAGCAGCCAATCCAAGGACAAAGGGTGGAATATTTTGTACCTTGGGGAAGTTTTTGACCTAAGCTGGTAAAGAGAAGCTTAAGAGGTTTTCATGCAGGTCCCCACATCAGTACCCTAGCGTTCAGAGTGGGTAAGGAACCTTGACAATACCTCAACTAATCTGGTGCTAAGTCACTTTTGAAAATAGGATGGACAGTTAAATTTTCAAGTGCAGCTAATTGACTAAAGAGCCAATGAGACCTAAGCTCCTAAGTCACCTAGGTGCTTTAGGAAATTTTACCCTAAGGCTCCCTAGTGTGCTTGAATGTAATATAGTTTGAATTCTAGGGACTTCAATGGAAGTTAGACACCAAAGTGCTTTTGAAGATCCTGCTAGGCACCTGTTTGTCTCTTTAGCACCTTTATACCTTTGAGGAGCTCAGCCCTAGTGCTTAGCTGTCCAGTTCCACCGGGTTGTCATTGTGCTCATGAAATCCTGAACTGCTCAGAGCATTTGCCATCCACATGGGTGTGAAAATTACTGAGCAATATCAGGCATCATCCCGGTAAATACAATGGGAATTTGCTGGGCTCAGGACTGAATAAAATTTAAGTCAGGAGTAAAATAATTGCTGAAATTATGCACCTGATCTCCCTTCCCCTTCCAGAGATTTAGGCTGGGATTTTCAAAGGCGACTAAGGGAGTTAGGTTTCCAACTCCAATTTAAATTAATGAGATTTGGGCACCTAAATTCCTTTAGGCACATTTGAAAATACCAGTCCACTTTGGCATGGACTTAATTGAGGCAGGACTGGCCCCTAAAGCAGAAGCTACTCCCCATAATAGTGCAATACATGTGAGAAGAGAATCAGGATCTGTGACTTTATGGCCCTCAACTCCGTGAGAGATTCATGATAACATCGCTAGGCTTGGCAACATGGACACCCCATTCTAAATGATAGGTCAGAGCTCCTAAATGTAAATGAGCTGCAAAGATGAGAGCACATGTGTTTGTGGCTAGCATACAGAAATTGTGACTTGTTCCAGTTCAGAGCCAGTGGGCAAATTCCGTACGCCTTAGGGTGAAAATCATCCTGTGCAGAGAAGTACTTACCTTACACCTAACCCTCACAGGATCACTTAACGAGGTCTTCAGTAGTGCACTGACTGAATTTGATTCCTCATCTCAGCATGGGACACAGGACCAAAGACATAGGTTGATAGAAATCTACAGCTGATATAGTGAGTTCATATCCATGGCGTCCATACCCATGGCGAGGTAGGTGCGAGAGCATTGTTATTCGTACTTGACAGAAGGAGAAACGAAGGCTGAGAAAGGAGCAGGGACTTGTCTTAGCTGATGCAGCCAGTCAGTAGCAGAATTGCTCTCAAATGAGCTACAGACCAGCAATTGTTCATAGTAATTATGCAGCAAGTATTTGAGAAGAATTGGATTGTTCGAGAGGATATTGAACTGCTCGGAGACAATGAATGGAGAGCAGCATCCACATTGGTCAGACATATAGCTGGTTGTGACTTATTTGCTTGGTCATAAAAGAGAACAACAAAATCCAGAGTTTTCTCCCTGTCAATAGCCCCCTCCTCAGCCAATCAAGGTTGAGACTTTGAGGGGTGGGAGGCTAAGGGTTCTCATTAAATAGCCCAAAGAATGGCCCTGGTCACCACCGAGGCGATCATTCTCGGAGCCCTATTCCAGTCTCATCTCTCTGTGAGGGCCTCCCACAACCTCCCCGGCCCCCGTTCCACACACAGAGCTCCTGGTGAGCAGAGGAAAATGACAAAGGAAGCAAGAAGAGAAAGGTAGGAGGGACAGAGGAAAAGGGAAAACAAAAAGGAGAAAAAGCAACGTCCCCAGTGATTCTAAGGGACAAAGTCCTAGGTCGGAAATAAAATACTTCCCCCACAATCTAATGTTTTCCTTTCCTAAAAATCAACCAGCACCTGATGGATCAGACTGAAGAGGTTCCAAACCTCTCTGAGGCTCTTACCTTCTATACAGGGATGTCTGTTTTCGATCAAAACCACTACAAGAAAAGGAGAAAACTCCGAAGAGGGTCCTCCTTGCGCTCACGAATGTGAAAGTGAATGCTCTCTCAGTCCTCCAGGAGAGACCTCGAGAAGGAGACGTGCTGAAGCAAAGCCACAGGGATCTCCGAGCTTGCCCCTGTCCTGCACCCCTGTCCTGCCTGGCTGATGTCAAGATCTCTCTGTGAGATCATCGCCTCCCCACCACCTTTGTCCAATAGGCTGAGGTCCTGCCAAAGGCCCTTGTGATGTCACTGCCACACCCACCCCTCCCCTGCAGTGCTGATGTCCTGCCCCTGTCCAGCCACACTGGATGTTTCAGCTGCTTCCCCTGGATCACCCCACGCAATGACTCTTCCTTGTGGGGATGACACCGACCACACAGTATAACACAGAGCTTCTTCCCCAGGCCGCAATTAGGTTTTCACAAGTTAGTTGACTTTATGGCCAGAAGCAACCTTTCGAGCATTTAATCTCATCCCCTGCATATCCTAAGGCCTCCTGTATATCAGAAGAGCTGGGCTTTTCTTTTACTCAAATGTTTTCCAGAAAGGCATCGAGTCTTTATTCAAAGAGATCAAGAGATGGAGAATCCATCATTTCTCTTGGCAGTTTGTGCCAATGACGAATCACCCTCTTACAAATCTGGGTCTTATTGTCATTATACTTTTTCTGATTTCTGCTTCCATCCATGGGGTCTTGTCATGCCTTTCTCTGCTACATAAAAGAGCCCTTTTATATTCAACATTTTCTCTCCATGAAGTCAAGCAACTCACCTCTCATTTGTCTTTTGTGTATACTAAACAGATTGAGCTTTTTCAATGTCTCATTAGAAGGCATCATCCCTATCACTCAATTACAAATCTTTTCTGTACCCTCTCCAATTGTTTTAACATAATATTCAAAATGTGGACACAAGAACTGGATTCAACATTCCAGCATCAGACTCACCAATGCTCTTTCATTTCCCTTTCCATTCTCACTACTCTATCCAGCCAAGAATGGCTTTAACCTTTTTTAACACAGTTTCACATTGACAGACCGTGCTGAGCAGCTCGTCTTCTATGGCCCCGAAATCCTTTTCAGGGTCGCTGCTTTCCAGCGGATTGTCCCCCATTCTGTAGGGTGCCACCTGACTCCTTTGTTACTGAAGCTATGGGGTTGCATTTGGCTTGATTAAAACCTAATTATTTCGTAAGTATTTTAGAAGAACTAGCCCATTAGAGAGAGAATCGTGAATTACTCCAAGACAATGAATGGAGAAAAGCGGCAAGAGCAATCAAATACATGTTTGGTTATGGCCTATTTCCTTGGTCTTAAAAGAGAGTAAGGAGGACCTGAGTCTCCTCCCTCACAATAGCCCCAAGCTCCCCCAATCAGCATTGAGACTCTGAGAAGCAGAAAGCTGAGAGTCCTCACCAGATGTCCCGGGTAACCACCGGCACCTGATTGATCAGACTGGTCAGGTTCCAAACCTCTCCGAGGCTCTTACCTTCTATACAGGAACATCTGTTTTTGAGCAAAAGCACTACAAGAAAAGGAGAAAACTCCGAAGAGGGTTCTCCTTGCTCTCACGAATGTGAAAGTCAATGTTCTCTCAGTCCTCCAGGAGAGACCTCGAGAAGGAGACGTGCTGAAGCAAAGCCACAGGGATCTCCGAGCTTGCCCCTGTCCTGCACCCCTGTCCTGCCTGGCTGATGTCAAGATCTCTCTGTGAGATCATCGCCTCCCCACCACCTTTGTCCAATAGCCTGAGGTCCTGTCAAAGGCCCTTGTGATGTCACTGCCACACCCACCCCTCCCTTGCAGTGCTGATGTCCTGCCCCTGTCCAGCTACATTGGATGTTTCAGCCGCTTCCCCTGGATCACCCCATGCAATGAGCGTTCATTGTGGGCTCAAGTCGAACAAAGTAAAACATCAGAGGCTTCTCCCCATGCTACACTCAGTTTTTCATAAATGAGCAGACTTTATGGACAGAAGAGACAATTAGAGCATGTCATCTGACCCCCTGCATATCACATGCTTTCTGTAGAGCGTTGGAGCTAGTTTTTGACTACACACATTCCAGAAAGGCATCTAGTCTTCATTAGAAGACATCAAGAGGTGGGGAATTCCCACCACTTCCCTTTCTAGTTTGTTCCTTTGGTGATTCATCCTCACGGTTGAATATGTGTGCCCTCTTTCTAATATGAATTGGTCTCTTTTGAGTTTCCAGCCACTGGGTCTTGTTATTCTTTTCTCTGCTAGATTAATGAGCCCTTTCATACCTAATATTTTCTCTCCATGAAGTCACTTCAACACTTCAATGATGTCACCTCCCGATCTTTTTTTATCATCTAAACAGGCTGAGCTCTTTCAATAGCTTATTCACAGGCATTTTTCTCCAGCCCTCAAAACGTTTCATTGCTTTTTGCTGCCCCATCTCCAATATTTCCAAATCTTTTTTCATTGGTGGCTGCCAAAACTGCATGCAGGATTCCATGATCAGTCTTCCTCATGGTTTCAGAGTAACAGCCGTGTTAGTCTGTATTTGCAAAAAGAAAAGGAGTACTTGTGGCACCTTAGAGACTAACCAATTTATTTGAGCATAAGCTTTCGTGAGCTACAGCTCACTTCATCGGCTGCATACTGTGGAAAGTGTAGAAGATCTTTTTATATACATACAAAGCATGAAAAAATACCTCCTCCCACCCCACTCTCCTGCTACTAATAGCTTATCTAAAGTGATCACACTCCTTACAATGTGTATGATAATCAAGTTGGGACATTTCCAGCACAAATCCAAATTTTTTCATGCTTTGTGTGTATATAAAAATATCTTCTACACTTTCCACAGTATGCATCCGATGAAGTGAGCTGTAGCTCACAAAAGCTTATGCTCAAATAAATTGATTAGTCTCTAAGGTGCCACAAGTACTCCTTTTCTTCCTCATGGTGTGTCACCTCCCTATGCTCCTCACTGCTCTTTTCATCCATCTAATGATGGCTTTAGCCCTCTTCACCACAGCATCACCCTGGGTGCTCATGTTGAATGGCTTGCCTAGCATGGCCCCGAAATCCTCTTCACAGTGCTTTCCTGGATACACTTCCCCACTCTGTAGGTGTGGCCTGCATGCTTTGTCGCTAGCTATAGGACCCTTCCTTTGGTTCTTTTCCAACTTGTTTTCTTTGAATGGCTCCACTTTATCAAGGGATCCGATTGCTCTGTGTCACTGCCCTCTCCTCATCATTAATTACCACTCTGTTACTATTTTATCACCCACCAACGTTAGCAGCAGTGATATTATATTTGGGTTGCAGTTCATTGATATTTATTTTCAAGAATTAGTCCTTGAGAGCCTCTTCATATCCCTCGTGCCCATAACCTGCTCCACACAGCACAGTGAGAAAAGGCCGCCCAGCCCAGCTGTGCCCTAGGGGCTAAGCACAGAACAAATGTAGGAGCTTGTGTCATCCATAGCTTCTGAACAACATGTGGGGGTCATCAGCTTACAAAGACACTCTAGACGGGTAGCATAGACAGGCCCCAAATGTATCGAAGTGTCCCGCCTTGAAAAACAGAAGACAAAAAAACATAACCTTGCATAGCTTTATTTTATAGTCGTGGAAACTGAGGCACACAGAAGCAAAGAGATTCGCTCATGGTCAAAAAGCCAGGAATAGAAAATGGCCAATCTGCTGATAGTCAGTCCTGGGCCCTAGCTGTGTTTGTCCTGGCCTCTCTGCTTCAGCTCCAGTAACAACCCGAGTGGAGGTTTTCTTCCTCTCCGTGTCCTTTAACTTCACGTCACTGGAGAAGAAAGATTGTTTCTGACCAGCTGGCTCTAATGCTTAAAAACCTTCATTTTTTTCTTTCGCTAGGAGGATAACGCTGGACGTTTTCTCTCATTCACTTTCCTTTGGAATAATTTCAATCCAGTCCAAAGGATTTCCTTTTCCATTGTGTCTTCAGCACCTTTCCTAGCAAACAGTTCCTGTTCGAGCACAGGTTTCCAGTTTCAGGCTGTCCCAAGGTGAGATGGCCATGAAAGGGGTAGTAGCTCAACTGAACCTATCCCCAGGTGAAGGGAATAAGTGCAGGGGTCACATGGGAAGGAGCAGCATGTAACTAGGATCCAGGCCTGTTGGGTGATATAAGAACAGCCTGTGCTCAGCCAGGAGAGAGACCCGCAATGGGAGCAGGCCTGGGAGGGGCTTGGATAGTCCTTTCAAGTCAGTTTTGGTACACAGCAGGGGATGGAACAGCCAAGCTGCTAGGGTTGGGAGCTGGGTTTCCTGGCAGTGTCCAGGAACGAAAGCACAGCACCTGCCAGGAAGGGAGTCCCCACAGAGGGACACCGTAATCTTCCAGGGAGGGAAAAGGCTCTCACTGCCATTTCTTAACCTCATGGGGTGTTCTCCTTCTCTGCCAACCCCACCCCTATTTCAGCATCTCTAGGTGCCTGAGGAAGCAGGCACCAGAGACCATCCTGCAGCTGGGACAGAGATGGAGGTTGATGACCTACCTGCCCGTGGTGACCATGGTGCAGGACAGCCCTCAGGACATGCGAGTGCAGCTCCAGATCTGCAGAATGCACCTTCCCTTTGCTGGCACGAGACCTTGCAGGTTGCGGAAGGTGAGACAGGCACTAACTTTTGGTAACCCTCAGTGGGATCAGAGGGTAATGGTTTGTAGAAAGTGGTGTTGGAGAGCTTTACAAAAACTAGGCAAGCCATTTACAACACACACTTTGTTTCTCTACAAAAGAAAAAGGACACTAAACTATCTAAACTACTACATGCCACAAGGGGCCACAACAGTGGTTCCCTCAATCCACCCAGCAATATTGTTAATGTCTCCAACTCTACTCTTAGCCCAGCAGAAGAATCTGTCCTATCTCGGGGCCTCTCCTTCTGCCCCTCCACCCCCACGAATATGATACCGTTCTGTGGTGACCTAGAATCCTATTTTCGACGTCTCCGACTCAAGGAATATTTCTCACACCTCTGAACAAAATACTAACCCACAGAGAGCTTCCTACCAAGACGACAAAAAGAAGGATTCTGGGTGAACTCCTCCTGAAGGTCGAAACAACAGACTGGACTTCTACAGAGAGTGCTTCCGCTGACGTGCACGGGCTGAAATTGTGGAAAGCAACATAACTTGCCCCATAACCTCAGCCGTGCAGAACACAACGCCATCCACAGCCTCAGAAACAGCTCAGACATCATAATCAAAAAGACTGACAAAGGAGGTGCTGTCGTCATCATGAATAGGTCAGAATATAAACAAGAGGCTGCTAGGCAGGTCTCCAACGCCACTTTCTACAAGCCATTACCCTCTGATCCCACTGCGGGTTACCAAAAGAAACTACACCATCTGCTCAAGAAACTCCCTGAAAAAGCACAAGAACAAATACGCACAGACACACCCCTAGAACCCCAACCTGGGATATTCTATCTGCTACCCAAGATCCATAAACCTGGAAATCCTGGACGCCCCATCATCTCAGGCATTGGCACCCTGACAGCAGGATTGTCTGGCTATGTAGAGTCTCTCCTCAGGCCCTATGCTACCAGCACTCCCAGCTATCTTCCAGACACCACTGACTTCCTGAGGAAACTACAATCCATCGGTGATCTTCCTGAAAACACCATCCTGGCCACTATGGATGTAGAAGCCCTCTACACCAACATTCCACACAAAGATGGACTACAAGCCATCAAGAACAGTATCCCCGATAATGTCACGGCAAACCTGGTGGCTGAACTTTGTGACTTTGTCCTCACCCATAACTATTTCACATCTGGGGACAATGTATACCTTCAAGTCGGCCGGATTGCTATGGGTACCCGTATGGCCCCACAGTATGCCCGCATTTTTATGGCTGACTTAGAATAACGCTTCCTCAGCTCTCGTCCCCTAATGCCCCTACTCTACTTGGGCTACATTGATGACACCTTCATCATCTGGACCCATGGAAAAGAAGCCCTTGAGGAATTCCACCATGATTTCAACAATTTGCGTCCCACCGTCATCCTCAGCCTGGACCAGTCCACACAAGAGATCCACTTCCTGGACACTACGGTGCTAATAAGCGATGGTCACATAAACACCACCCTATACCGGAAACCTATTGACCACTATACTTACCTACATGGCTCCAGCTTCCAACCAGGACACACCACACGATCCATTGTCTACAGCCAAACTCTACAATACAACCGCATTTGCTCCAACCCCTCAGGCAGAGACAAATATCTACAAGATCTCTATCAAGCATTCTTACAACTACAGTACACACCTGCTGAAGTGAAGAAACAGATTGACAGAGCCAGAAGAGTACCCAGAAGTTACCTACTACAGGACAGGCCCAACAAAGGAAATAACAGAACGCCACTAGCCATCACCTTCAGCCCCCAACTAAAACTTCTCCAATGCATCATCAAGGATCTACAACCTATCCTGAAGGACGCCCCATCACTCTCACAGATCTTTGGAGACAGGCCAGTCCTTGCGTACAGACAGCCCCCCAACCTGAAGCAAATACTCACCAGCAACCACACACCACACAACAGAACCACTAACCCAGGATCCTATCCTTGCAACAAAGCCCGTTGCCAACTGTGTCCACATATCTATTCAGGGGACATCATCATAGGGCCTAATCACATCAGCCACACTATCAGAGGCTCGTTCACCTGCACATCTACCAATGTGATATATGCCATCATGTGCCAGCAATGCCCCTCTGCCATGTACATTGGCTAAACTGGACAGTCTCTACATAAAAGAATAAATGGACACAAATCAGACGTCAAGTATTATAACATTCAAAAACCAGTCGGAGAACACTTCAATCTCTCTGGTCACTCGAACTCAGACCTAAAAGGGGCAATTCTTCAACAACAAAAAACTTCAAAAACAGACTCCAAGGAGAGACTGCTGAATTGGAATTAATTTGCAAACTGGATACAATTAATTTAGGCTTGAATAAATACTGGGAGTGGATGTGTCATTACACAAAGTAAAACTATTTCCCCTTGTTTATTCCCCCCCATACTGTTCTTGTCAACTGCTGGAAATGGCCCACCTTGATTATCACTACAGAAGGTTTTCTTCACCCTCCGCCACCTCCCCCGCCCACCTCTGCTCTCCTCCTGGTAATAGCTCACCTTTCCTGATCACTCTTGTTACAGTCTGTATGGTAACACCAATTCTTTCATGTTCTTTATGTATATAAAATCTCCACCCTGTATTTTCCATTGCATGCATCCGATGAAGTGAGCTGTAGCTCATGAAAGCTTACGCTCAAATGTCTTTGTTAGTCTCTAAGGTGCCACAAGTCCTCCTTTTCTTTTTGTGGATACAGACTAACACGGCTGCTACTCTGCCATGCCTCCACCCACTTTAATCCAAAACAAACTCAGGTTTTGGGTCAAAGGGGGTAGAGGCATGGAAGAGAGTATATAGTGAACAAAAGATTGATTTTAAAAGTGTCAGAACAATATTGTGAAAACAGGAAATTCCTAGTCTTGACAATCTTTCACGAAAAACCCTTGCATTCCAAAAATAGTCCCTTTTCTACAGACAATCCTTCCTTTGGAAAAGATTTTCAACCGTGTCTAGAAATCGCTCCCAGGTCAGTGTCTCTCTGAGCGTGGGCTGCACTCATTTGCCCTCCCCTTCCCCTGGGGATGTGTATGAAGCACTAGTTAGAGGGGTACAGAGGAGGTATAAATAAAGATGATTAGGTCTTGACGAATACACATGTGGAGGGTGTGGGGGGAGAGAGACATGACTGATTGTATTGTCCTGAAGCAGTGCACAGCTTCCAAAGATTTGGTGAATGCTTCTCTGGGGGTCTGATTCTGCAAACCAACTTCCAGGAGCATCAGATGTGCATCTGACAAGGCCCTGCTCCCTCCTCATGTCCAGGCCACTTGGCCAGTGGCTTGGCATGAGTAACTTTAATGCTGGACTGCCATTTGCCTACCCCTGCCTCTATGTGCATTGTGAGCAGCTGCACTGCTGCACATCCAAGTGGCTAAAGAACCATCAACAGGCTTCACTCTTCTTCACTCTCTGGTCACGCAATTACAGACATGAAAGTTGCGATATTACAATAGAAAAACTTCAGAAATAGACTCCAACCAGAGACTGCTGAATTGGAATTCATTTGCAAATTGGATACAATTAACTTAGGCCTGGGAGTGGTTGAGTCATTATGCAAGGTAACCTATTTCCCCTTGTTTATTCCTTCCCCCTCCCCCCCACTGTTCCTCAGACATTCTTGTTAAACCCTGGATTTGTGCTGGAAATGGCCCATGTTGATTATCATACACATTGTAAGGAGAGTGATCACTTTAGATAAGCTATTACCAGCAGGAGAGTGGGGTAGGGGGGAGAGAAAATCTTTTGAAGTGATAAACACCCATTTTTTCATGGTCTGTGTGTATAAAAACATTCTCACTGTATTTTCCACTTTATGCATCTGATGAAGTGAGCTGTAGCTCACGAAAGCTTATGCTCAAATAAATTGGTTAGTCTCTAAGGTGCCACAAGTCCTCCTTTTCTTTTTGCGAATACAGACGAACACGGTTGCTACTCTGAAACCTGACAACACATAGTGCTGTCATTTGCACAAAGATAAAATGGAGAAATGTTGTGTGTGTTTAACCTCTTTCAAACAATGGGCTCTTAAATGTGGCAAATAATTTCTAGCTCAACCAGAAGTTAGGGGCTTGAGGTAGGAGTCTCCCAGGCATTGTCTTCACTGCAAAAGTGTGTTTACACAGAGATAGCTAACTTGATGTAAAATCCGCGTGGAGACATAGAATAGAAACATAGAATATCAGGGTTGGAAGGGACCTCAGGTGGTCATCTAGTCCAACCCCCTGCTCAAAGCAGAACCAATCCCCAATTAAATCATCCCAGGAGGGGTTTGTCAAGCCTGACCTTAAAAACCAATAAGGAAGGAGATTCTATCTACCACCTCCCTAGGTAATGCGTTCCAGTGTTTCACCACCCTCCTAGTAAAAAGTTTTTCCTAATATCCAACCTAAACCTCCCCCACTGCAACTTGAGACCGTTACTCCTTGTCCTGTCCTCTTCTACCACTGAGAATAGTCTAGAACCATACTCTCTGGAACCACCTCTCAGGTAGTTGAAAGCAGCTATCAAATCCCCCCTCATTCTTCTCTTCTGCAGACTAAACAATCCCAGTTCCCTCAGCCTCTCCTCATAAGTCATGTGTTCCAGACCCCTAATCATTTTTGTTGCCCTTCACTGGACTCTCTCCAATTTATCCACATCCTTCTTGTAGTGTGGGGCCCAAAACTGGACACAGTACTCCAGATGAGGCCTCACCAATGTCAAATAGAGGGGAACGATCACGTCCCTCGATCTGCTCGCTATGCTCCTACTTATACATCCCAAAATGCCATTGGCCTTCTTGGCAACAAGGGCACACTGCTGACTCATATCCAGCTTCTCGTCCACTGTCACCCCTAGGTCCTTTTCCGCAGAACTGCTGCCTAGCCATTCGGTCCCTAGTCTGTAGCTGTGCATTGGGTTCTTCCTTCCTAAGTGCAGGACCCTGCACTTATCCTTATTGAACCTCATCAGATTTCTTTTGGCCCAATCCTCCAATTTGTCTAGGTCCCTCTGTATCCTATCCCTGCCCTCCAGCGTATCTACCACTCCTCCCAGTTTAGTATCATCCTCAAATTTGCTGAGAGTGCAATCCACACCATCCTCCAGATCATTTATGAAGATATTGAACAAAACCGGCCCCAGAACCGACCCCTGGGTCACTCTACTTGACACCGGCTGCCACCTAGACATGGAGCCATTGATCACTACCAGTTGAGCCCGACAATCTAGCCAACTTTCTACCCACCTTAGAGTGCATTCATCCAGCCCATACTTCTTTAACTTGCTGACAAGAATACTGTGGGACACCGTGTCAAAAACTTTGCTAAAGTCAAGAAACAATACATCCACTGCTTTCCCTTCATCCACAGAACCAGTAATCTCATCATAGAAGGCGATTAGATTAGTCAGGCATGGCCTTCCCTTGGTGAATCCATGCTGACTGTTCCTGATCACTTTCCTCTCATGTAAGTACTTCAGGATAAGTGCTTCAGACAAGGCACAGGTGGCTTTAACCTCTGTGTCACTTGTCCAGGTAAATACCAGGCTGAGCATATAGCATTCCTGGACTAGCTACATCAAGGTAAAAGACACCTCTCCCTCACCTCTACTAGTACTTTACATTGAGTTCGCCAGCTGAGTGTAAACACATACGTTTTGAGCTGGGAGGTTGATTTTTTTTGTTTGTTTTGCTGCTTTTTGGTGGTGGTGGTGCAGGGGGGAGGGCATTGAAGCCATAATAGTGACATTCTCTAGCCCGTGTTATTTGTATTACTGTAGCACATAGGAGCCCCAGTCATGGATCAGGACCCGATTGTGCTAGGTGCTGTACAAAAAAGTACAAAAGACAGTCCCTGCCCCAAAGAGTTGACAATCTAAGTATAAGACAAGAGACAGATGCAGACAGACAGACAGGGGAGTGCAAGGAAAGAATGAGAGTGTATCGGTCGGTATGATAGGCAGTGGTCTCAGCACCCCAGGAGACAGACTGTTGAATTTTTGGTAGACACCAGGGCAAAGAAGAGCATTGATTTGGGAATTGGAGATGGATAATGAGGTAGGTTTGCGAATGTTTAAGGGGCTCTCCTCCCGAGCATGTAGGGCATGTGGCAGAAAACATGAAGGTGGTTGTCTGAAAATTTAACAAGTGGGTGTTGCTGGCAGCACGGACCAATTGGAGGTGGGAGTCAACACCTTGGTACGGTGAATGAAAGATGTCCGGTTGGGATAGGACAGTACCTGAAGGGCCTTGAAAGAGAAGACAAGCAGCTTCTGTTTGATGTAATAGAGAAGGGGGAGCCAGTGGAGGGATGCAAAGAGGGGTGACATGGTGAAAGCAGTGGGCTCAGAGAATGATTTTTGCAGCTTGCAGCAATATTCTGAATGGATCTGAGCTGGGCAAGAGGGAGAAGAGAAGCATGTGGCGGTAACTGAGATGTGATGTGATCAAAGCCTGGATGGGAATTTTAGCTGTGTGGATGGAGAGGAAAGGCTGTATCTTAGAGATGTTATGCAGGAAAACTCCACAAGACTTAAGCACAGCCCTGGATGTGAGGACCTAGAGCAGAGGTGGGCAAAGAACGGCCCACGGGCCACATCCAGCCTGCGGGACTGTCCTGCCCGGCCCCTGAGTACCCGGCAGGGGAGACTAGCCCCCGGTCCCTCCCCTGCTGTCCCCCCGCCCCTGCAGCCTCACCTCACTGCGCCGTCGGCGCTCTGGCCCGCTGCTGCTACCGGGCAGCGAGGTGGCAGGGCTGCGAGCTCCTGCTGGTCTGAGCAGCATGGTAAGGGGGGGGCGTTAGATAAGGGGCATTCAGGGGACGGGGGCAGTTGGATGGGGTGGAGGTTCTGGGGGGCGGTCAGGAGATGAGGAACAGGGGGGTTGGATAGGTGTGGGATTCCCGGGGGGGCTGTCAGGGAGCAGGGGTGTGGATAGGGGTCAGGGCACTCAGGGGACAGGGGTTGGATAGGGGATGGGGTCCCAGAGGGGGCGGTTATGGATGGGGGTCAGTCAGGGGGCAGGAAGTGGGAGGGGGCGGATAGGGGGTGGGGGCCAGGCTATCTGGGGAGTCACAGCCTTCTCTACCCGGCCCTCCTCCGGTGGGCGGGGGAGGGAAATGAACAATTCATGAAATCGAGTCAGACTGATCTTTGAAAACAGTGTGAGAAAACTCAAACCCTGTAACCACCATTTCTGGGTGGGATCTGGGGTCCCGCCCACCTCAGGGCCAGGGGGCACAGGAGGAGGAGGAGGGGAGGGTGGCGTGGCGTTGATAGCCATGTAAACAGAGTATTAGGGAAGGTTTCTGGCTGTAACAACCGTAACACAAAATGTCCACTGGAAACCAAAGGACAGCACATTGTTCATCACAGAGAGCAGGGCTCCCCTTGAAAGCCTCCTATCCCCACACCCAGAGAACAGGCTGCATGCAGAGCAGACTCAGGAGAGGGGGTGGGGAGAACACGCGGGGCGGGAGGAGAGAGATTGAAATTGAGGTGAGGAAAGGAAGGAGGGAGGATTGAGAAAAGGGGGAACAGGAGAAACGCAGGAAGGGGACGGGGGAGAGAAAGAACTGGGGTAGAAGCAGGAACTGGAGAAGGAAAGAGAGAGAAGAGAGGAGGGAGAAGAAGAAAAACCTGAAAGAATCAGGGAGGGAAGGTGGGAGCAGCTCCCAGCGACTGCGACAAAGAAAACCCAGAGGTGGGAATGAAACCCGCAGTCACGGCCCCTGGAATCAAAGTGCACCTCTGAAGGGTGAACCACTGAGGGGGGTTGGGGGGTCAGATTGCACCCTTCAGCATGGCCCCCCTCCATGCACCATGTAACCTAAACCAGCTCCCCACGTCTGCCTGGAATCAGGGAGGTGTCTGCTGCTAGCCAGAGACGCCCAGGTGGGATATGTGAGCCGTGGCTCCAGGGCTCCCTGGCTGGCCACCAACCAGTTGTTCCAGCAGCCCCGGGGCTGGATCGGCTAGCAGGAGGCGCTCGGGGGAGGGGCGGAGAGGAGCAAGTGGCAGGCGGGGGAGGGGCCTTGGGGGGGGATGGAGAGGAGTGAGTGGCGGCCATGCGGGGCGGGACCTCGGGGGAAGGGGGCAGGAAGCGGCGGAGTGAGGGCTGGGCCTCGGGGTGGAGCACCCACCAGGAGAAACAAAAGTCTGCACATGTGACGGGCCGGGCCTCCTCTTCGACCACACAGCCTCGTGCCTGTGTCACACTCTGTGCTCCCCCCTTCCGGGGGACCTGCAGGCCGCTGGTCACCACTTCCCTTAGTGGCTACTGCAGCGTATTGTCTGGCCATTTTCTCATGGCCCCAGTATCCTGTTTGCCCTCGCCTCAGCCTGCAAGCCCCAGCAGCCTCTCTCGCTCCCCCATTCCCCGCACACTGCCCCCTAGGTCAAGTGGCTGCAACGCGGCTGTTAGCCCATCCTGGGTCTTTGTCCCAGCCCTGCCGCCAGCCACCCATGGGCCCTGCATAATCCAGCAGGTTTTGGTCATTGCCTGACTGCTGCGTATGATCTGCATGCTCTGGTCCTCTTTGGCTCCTGGCAACCAGCAAGCAAGAAGTGGCCATGAGCCGCGAGGCTCCTATCATGGTTCTAAATCATGTGCTTGACCCCCTGGGTCCTTTACTGCCGTGGCAGGTTGTTAGACACTGCAATGGCCCATGCTGTCTGTTCCCTGCTGCACACGTAAGAGGGCTGAACCAAAGGGCTCTGTCCCCTTGAAGGGATTTGGCGCGCTTTGTGCTAATCTGATCAGTGTCATTACAAATGTCCCGCCACGCCGGTCAAGTTTCCTTCATTTCAACAGCGGATGTAGTTAAGGCTCTTGGTGCCTTGTCCCATCCAGGATCAGTATGCTAATAGAGTATATGGCCACGCCCCTGTGTGTATTGCAGTCCCCTTGCGGCTGGCTTTTTTCGCGGGTTTTTCCTTGCCCTAGCAATGGGGGAAAACATGATGTGTGTGAAGGGGGGAGTTCGGGCTCCCCCCTCAGAGATATGGGGTCATGTTGTTCATATAATGAGTATGTTCAGATGTGGAGTATAATGAGTGGATACCATGATGAGGTTGGATTTACCCTCATTTGGTGGGATTTAATGTTCAGTGATTTATGGCTCCCAGCAGAACAGAATCCCATTGTGCTTGGTGCTGTATCTGTATGGAGTAAGAGACTGTCTCTGCCTTGAAGAGCTGTGCTAGGTGCTGTAGAGAACTTAGTTAGAACTGCATGGTCTCTACCCTGAAGCTGGTATGATCCAGTTTCACATGTGTCACCAGGAAAGGGATGAACAAAATACCTGAAAGGAGGATAGGTGTGTTACTGCCTCAGTTTCCATAGATACAGGTTTTTTAGGTTTACTTCTGAGTCTTCAGCTTGCCTAATCCCTATGGTATATCACAGCCCCAGTGCATGAAATGCAGCCACCTCTGGGTTGGGGCAGCTGGCAATAGCCATGCAGCAAGGTTGCCCAGGGATTGTGTAGGCATATTCTTAATATTTGTGATTCTGTTCATAATAAATTGTAAACCTGCAATATTGATTTATAGTATTTGTAAATCTGCATTTATAACATTTATAATTCTTCCATTTGACATAATTGTAAATCTGCAATATTGATTTACAATTCTGTATTAAAGCTTGCAAACCGTACCTTGCAAGCTGCTCAATTGGCTCTGCTTTCTCTGAAGTGATACTTTCTCTCACTTGTTAGTAAGACTGACGCTTGTAAAACTAAACCGCTCAATTGATTCTGCTTTCTCTGTATTGAGGCTTTCCATTGATTGTAATTGAGATTGACGCTTATAAATGTAAACCAATCAATTAATGTGACTTTCTTAAAAGGTTATGTTCAATTGGCTCTACTTTGCAAAGGGATACTTTGTGATGGAGATGGACATGATTTCTTGTAACACGGCGAAGAGCCGCGATTTGGAGCGGCGCTCATAGAAATGCCACATAGAGACTCCCACCCTCTATAGTTTGGATCAGGAATGTTAAAAAACGGGGAGTCTCAAATAAATAACACCTTTGTATGAAAAAGAAAGTCAATACCGAAGGAATGTTAAGAGACAGGGAGTCTCAAATAAAATAACAATAGTCCGTGAAATGAGAAATGTGTTTTTATTAAAGTAAGGAATGTATGTGAATGAATGGTGGGTTTTGAATAATCAGGGAAGTGCCAGCCTAGGAATTTAACATCAATTGGCCGAAGAAGACGCCAGGTGGAGACAACCAGAGAACCCCACCGGAGGGCAAACTAGGATCCACCCAACCAATTCAAAGGATGAAGAAAGCTGATGAGCACCTGACAGCCGTCCTGGAGCAGTCATGACTAACAATATGACAAAGCAAATTCCACGGACTGGCATAGGAAGAAACTCCTACAAAAATGGACACTAGGGACTGAGAACTTTGAGTCTCCAGTTCTGCCACTACCCTTCAGGAGCATCGGATGCGCATCTGACACGGACTCGGCTCCACTCTCGTGTACAGGTTACCTGGCCAGTACTCTGTCACGAGCAACTTTTAGGCTGGTAACTATAACCCCTATGCAGAACTGGTATGAATGAATGAATGAATGAATGAATATATATATATATATATATATATATATATATATATATATATATTTAAGTAAGGAATAAGTAACAATACAACAGTGTGAGTTTTATATTTCTTTTTATTATATTTACAATAAATGTGGCATTTTGCCTTGTCCCTTTTATAAGATCCTGCTGGTTTTTATTTTATTGGTACAACAATTGCTTGCCAAGTACTGAAATCTAACTGCCTCTGGGGTTGGGTGCAGCAGCTGGTTGACAGCCATATGGTAACAATGCGCTGCGATCGTTCATCCAGTGCTGAAATGCAGCCATCTCTGGGGTGGGACTCATCAAATGTTTAAATGTATATCAACATTTTTTGCAAAAAAATTTAGTTGCATTTTTTCCACTTAGAACAAACTCAGGTTTTGGGTCAAAGGGGGTGGAGGCATGAAAGAGAGTATATAGTGAACAAAAGATTGATTTTAAAAGTGTCAGAACAATATTGTGAAAACAGGAAAGTCCTATAGTCTTGACAATCTTTCCTGAAAACCCTTGCATTCCAAAAATAGTCACTTTTCCACAGACAATCCTTCCTTTGGAAAAGATTTTCAACCATGTCTAGAAATCGCTCCCAGGTCAGTGTCTCTCTGAGCGTGGGGTGCACTCATTTGCCGTCCCCTTCCCCTGGGGATGTGTATGAAGCACTAGTTAGAGGGGTACAGAGGAGGTATAAATAAAGATGATTAGGTCTTGACGAATACACATGTGGAGGGTGTGGGGGGAGAGAGACATGACTGATTGTATTGTCCTAAAGCAGTGCACAGATTCCAAAGATTTGATGAATGCTTCTCTGGGGGAAGCAGTGAAACTGACTACACAGAGTGCTGTCAGTTGCACAAAGATAAAATGGAGAAATGTTGTGTGTGTTTAACCTCTTTCAATCAGTGGGCTCTTAAATGTTGCAAATAATTTCTAGCTCAACCAGAAGTTCAGGGCTTGAGGTAGGAGTCTCCCAGGCATTGTCTTCACTGCAAAAGTGTATTTACACGGAGATAGCTAACTTGATGTAAAATCGGAGTGGAGACAAGGCACAGGTGGCTTTAACCTCTGTGTCACTTGTCCAGGTAAATACCAGGCTGAGCGTATAGCATTCCTGGACTAGCTACATCAAGGTAAAAGACACCTCTCCCTCACCTCTACTAGTACTTTACATTGAGTTCGCCAGCTGAGTGTAAACACATACGTTTTGAGCTGGGAGGTTGATTTTTTTTTGTTTTGTTTTGCTGCTTTTTGGTGGTGGTGGGGGGGAGGGCACTGAAGCCATAATAGTGACATTCTCTAGCCTATGTTATTTGTATTACATTAGCACATAGGAGCCCCAGTCATGGATCAGGACCCGATTGTGCTAGGTGCTGTACAAAATAGTACAAAAGACAGTCCCTGCCCCAAAGAGTTGACAATCTAAGTATAAGACAAGAGACAGATGCAGACAGACAGACAAGGGAGTGCAAGGAAAGAATGAGAGTGTATCGGTCGGTATGATAGGCAGTGGTCTGAGCGCCCCAGGAGACAGGCTGTTGAATTTTTGGTAGACACCAGGGCAAAGAACAGCTTTGATTTGGGAATTGGAGATGGATAATGAGGTAGGTTTGCAAATGTTTAAGGGGCTCTCCTCCCGAGCATGAAGGGCATGTGGCAGAAAGCATGAAGGTGGTTGTCTGAAAATTTAACAAGTGGGTGTTGCTGGCAGCATGGACCGATTGGAGGTGGAAGTCAACACCTTGGTACAGTGAATGAGAGATGTCCGGTTGGGAGAGGACAGTATGTGAAGGGCCTTGAAAGAGAAGACAAGCAGCTTCTGTTTGATGCAATAGAGAAGGGGGAGCCAGTGGAGGGATGCAAAGAGGGGTGACATGGTGAAAGCAGTGGGCTCAGAGAATGATCTTTACAGCTTGAAGCAATATTCTGAATGGATATGATCTGGGGAAGAGGGAAAAGAGAAGCATGTGGCGGTAACTGAGATGTGATGTGATCAAAGCTTGGATGGGAATTTTAGCTGTGTGGATGGAGAGGAAAGGCTGTATCTTAGAGATGTTATGCAGGAAAACACCACAAGACTTAAGCACAGCCCTGGATGTGAGGACCTAGAGAAGAGGTGGGCAAAGTACGGCCCGCGGGCCACATCCAGCCTGCGGGACTGTCCTGCCCGGCCCCTGAGCTCCCAGGAGGGGAGGCTAGTCCCACGTCCCTCCCCGCTGTCCCCTCGCCCCTGCGGCCTCACCTCACTGTGCCGCTGGTGCTCTGGCCTGCTGCTCCTACCGGGCGGCGTGGCTGCGAGCTCCTGCTGCTCTGAGCAGCGTGGTAAGCGGGTGGGGGGTGGGTTGGATAAGGGGCAGTCAGGGGACAGGGGGCAGTTGGATGGGGTGGAGGTTCTTGGGGGGGGCGGTCAGGGGATGGGGAACAGGGGGGGGTTGATAGGTGTGGGAATCCCGGGGGGGAGGGGGATGTCAGGGAGCAGGGGTGTGGACAGGGGTTGGGGCACTCAGGGACAGGGGTTGGTTAGGGGTTGGGGTCCCAGAGGGGGCGGTTAGGGATGGGGGTCAGTCAGGGGGCGGGAAGTGGGAGGAGGTGGATAGGGGGTGGGGGCCAGGCTACTTGGGGAGTCACAGCCTTCCCTACCCGGCCCTCCATGCCGTTTTGCAACCCCGATGTGGCCCTTGGGCCAAAAAGTTTGCCCACCCCTGACCTAGAGAGAGGTGTAGTGGAAGATGACAGGTTATGGGCCTGAGTGACAGGCAGGATGCTGGCGTTGTCCACAGCGATGGAGAAAGGGGGTAATAGAGAGGGCTTGGACAGGAGGGGAGAGACAGAGAGCTCTGCTTTAGCCATGTTGGGCTTGAGCTGACACCTAGGTAGGCACAAGGAGATGTCCCAGAGACAGGCTGAGGTGTTCATTTGGCCAGCAGGAGATGGGGCTGGTGCAGAGAGGCAAATGGGTGAGTTGTCAGCATGGAGAGGGGAGTTGAATTTGTGTTTACAGAGGAGACAACCCAGAGAGGAGGGGCAGAGGGAGAAGAGAACAGAAGAGGGAGGCTGGCCATAAACCATGTCACATTTACTGGTTTGTTTGTTTTTTTTTCTCAAGACCTCCCCCCTCCTTGTCACACACTGTTACACCGAAACAAACCAGTAAGGACCCTCCCCGCCCCATGTGTTTATATACTATTTGGTCAGCCCCAGGGGACCAAGGACAGAGCCTATGGAAGGGCCCCGGGGAGCTGGCAGGAGGGGGAAGCAGCGATCAGAGGGGTCGGGGCTGGGGGGAGCAGGGGAGGGCAGAGGGAGGACAAGGTTTCAGGAGGAGGGCGGGCAGGGCGGGCAGGCCAGGGAGGGCGAGGACTGAGCCCCGATCGGCGCTTTGCCCTGGGCCGGGCGGGACGCCGCTCGGGCACCCGGCCAGCCCGGGAGAGAGGGGGAAGGTTTGTGGGGAGCGGAGCGGCCGGGAGTCCAGGGGTTAAATGGAGGCGGGGCTGAGGGTGGGGATCGGCCGCTGTTGTGGTGACCCCCGAGCAGGGACGTTTCCGCTGTTCAGACCCACGTGGGAAAGAAGCTGGCGCGGGGTCACAGGGAAGCCGGTCGCTCTTCGGTCGCTCTGCGGCTGCAAACTCACCCGGCGGGATCCGCTGCGAGCCCGCCTGGCTGCTGGGACCTCAGCTCCTCCCTGGGCTGCGGCACCGGGCGCTCTTCCCGTGGGTGAGACTCCGGGTCCCAGGGGTCCCTGCCCGGGCCGCGGGTGGGTGGGTGGGTGCTGCTGGCTGCTCGGCGGTGGCTGGCTCGCTCGCTGCGCGGCGGGGATTGCGGGCCGGTTCCAGCCACCGCCGGACTGGGGCGAGGGGGGACCGCGGGCCCGAATGGGGAGGGGGTGGGGCCGGGGCTCGGGCCCGAATGGTGGGCGGGGCTCGGGCCCGAATTGGGGGGCGGGGCTCGGGCTCAGGGACCAAATGGGGAGGGGGAGGGACCGGAGCCCGAATGGGTGGCGGGGCTCGGGCTCGGGGCTGGGGAGCACATGGGGGGCGGGGCTCCAAAGGGGGGGCGGGGCTTGGGCGGTGCCTGGGGACCGTGTGGGGAGGGCAGCGCAGTGGCAGGGGCCGGTCCTTGGCCGAAGGGCTGGGACTCTGGGTCAAAGGGCGGTGATTCGGGGGGCAGGCCCCGAGCCGAAGAGTGGGGGGTGGGTTCGGGAGAGTCCCCCCCGGAAGGGAAAGGAGGGGCTGGGCAGAGGAGCGCTGGACACTGGTTGAAGTCCCGCCCTCCAAGGAGGGGCTGGGCCAGGGACAAGGCTGTTTCGAGCCCCAGCCCCTCCCCTTCTGATATCCGACCCACACTTACTTCTAGGAGGATTGTGTGTGTGAGGAGGGTCTTCTCCCCCACCCCCCAGCTGGGTGCCTGTCACGGGTGGGAGGGGCCCGTAGGACATCAGGTCTCTGAGGCCCTGGGGGCGGAGGGGCCGATGAGAGTTAAGGGGTTTTAATCATCATGGCACCTCCTTTGGCAGGGGGTTGGGCTGCTGGGCAGGGAACAAGAAACCACAAATGGCCTCCCCCACCGCTGACCTGTCCTGCTTGGTCCGTCTCGGGTTCAGATTGGCTGGAGAGCTTGGAGCAGGGACGGGGAGCCAGGGCCAGGACCTGCGCCTCGGCTTTGCTGCTGCCAAATCGGACTCACTCAGACCGAGAGGAGCCGACCCCAGCCCAGCACCTGTTGCAGCGTCTGTGGCCTGAGTGTCGCTGAGAGAGACGATGGGGCCAGCAGCTAGGGCTGCTGAGAGCTAAGAGCCGCTGCAGGAGTTGTGTGTTAATGGCAATGGACACCGGGAGACTGGAGGGAACCCAGGTAATGGGGAATCTCTGCCTGGGAGCAGGCTGCAGAGAGACACTGAGACTGCCTGGGGTGCTGGAAGGGGGCATGGCCCTCCCACTTTTTGTCACTGGCCCTGCCCCTCCCCGTTCTCTTCCCCCTGAGGTCCCCCCCACCCCGCCTCTGGCAGGCAGCTGGAGTCCAAGCAGTTGCAGGGAGCCGTGGATGACCCTCCACTTGCCTGGGGTGGGGGGCCAAGAGCAGCCCCTGGTCCATATCCCTCCCCACAGGCTTCCGGCCCAGAGCAGGGGGAGGGTCTGTAGTTCCCCACAGCTGCGGCTCTTACCATGGCCCGGCTGCTGCTCTGAGGCCCTGCTACCCAGCCAGAGCCGGATCTTGGTAACAGCCCCAGGGTAGCTCTAGGGAGACATGGACCCTCCATCTGCCCTTGGTGGGGGGGTCTGCCTGACCCTCTGGGCTCCCCTCCCAGAGCGTCTGAGGGAAGGAGCAATCGACAGAACGGTGCATGTTCCAGGGCAGCTCCAGCCCCGCTGCTGTCAGTGAGACGTGTCCTCCCAGCCCTGCCTGACGGGTCTGTCTGTTTCAGACCCTCCTTGGAACTGCCAGAAAAGCCCAACCTGTAGAGTTGTGGTTGCACTGATAGTTGTATCGTCTCCTTTGATCGCTGCCATCATTGGTCTGGCAGGTGAGTTCCCAGCTCCCGCCCCGCTCCCTTCCCCTCCATCTACGATCTCCGTGCATCCCATTCCCCGTGACCTGCCACGGTCCCTCTCTCCTCCCGGTCTGTCTGGCTTCTGCCCCTGGGACAGAGGATTCCTGGGGGATCTTCCTCACCGACCTTCCTCCTGCTCCCTCCCAGACCCCGGCACCTGGGCACTCTCTGTGTGGGGACGATCTGACTGACATTAGCCCCCCCAGCCCATCTCTGAGCACTTTGGACCCAAGTCACCTTTGCCATGCGCCATGAAACAGTCCCTGTCCAGGGTGTCCAGTGGGACAGGGTGCAGCGCATCCCTGAGCCCTTTGCCTTCCCTGTGTTGCTCTGAGGTTACCAGCCTGGCCTTCCTGGATCTTCAGGTCACGCCTGTGGCCGGGCGGCAGGTGCTGCCGTGTTATTGAAATGAGCCGTAGAAGTCAGTCTAGACCCCTCCACCAGCGCAGTGTGGAAACCCCCCAATCGCTGAGCGTGGCCATGAAGGGTCCCTTAGCACCATTCACTCCCCTCGGATGCACAGACGGCGTGTGCTCGTGCAGAGGGCGTCTGTTTGCCGTGAACATGAACCCTGCTGTATCCCCCCGTCGTCTGGGGCAGGGGGTGCTGGAGGCTGTCGGGGGTGGGATTTCTCTACTGCCCTGGGATCTGATCACTGGGCCCCAGGAGGGTTTAGCAGCTGGCAGAGGGGATTGAATCCAGCTCTGTCTGCATTAGGAATCCTCTGTGCCGATGTCATGACATCCGTGCAGTTGAATTGGTGCAAACCGCTAAAGCAGACACACTGCACTGGTGCACAAAGGAGCTTTCCTTGGTGCAGTTCGCTGCAGGAAGTTACCAGAGCGAGCCGCACTGCTCCAGCGCATCTCCAGGAGGTGTTTGCCCTGATGTCACTGCGTCACTGTGATTATACCGGTGCAGATTGCTCGGATACAGATGGGCCCTGAATCCCAGCTCCCTGCTGTAATGGCAGGCTGTTGCAATGGGCAGCATTGGCTCTCACTGTGTAAGGTGGGAATCTGTGAGCTTAGGGTTGGTTACACACCTGCAGGTGCAGGGAGCTCTGCAGAACATGTGGCATCTGACCTGGAGATGGATGGTGGAGACAGCCTGTGCCATCAACTATTAGTCACTGACTTCTCTGCTCAGTTCAGTGGGGGAGGGATGTGGGCTACCGTGCACTGGACAGTTAAATCTACAGGGTCAGACATGCCTTGTGCGTGAGGCGAACACATGCTCGTTTTCTGATCACCGCTGCCACGTTTCCTAACTCTTCCCGACTCAGAGTGTCTGTTCCTCGCTGAGCACCAGCCACATGGGAAGGCTTGAAAACCAGCTACCGAGTTACTGTGGTGCAAAGAAAAGTGACATGCTCAAAAACGTCTGGAGGGGTTTGAGTCCGACTCCTCTCAACTAGACAGGTCTTTCAAATCCTCTTTGGTGTCACTTATGGGTGAGCCCCCTGCTGCTCTTTCATGGCTCTGAAAGGGTTACACTGCCGTGAGGGTTTCCAGAAAGTGCCTTTCTTGCTGCTGTGTTTGGGGAAAGAAAAGTCTGCAGGTAGGAGGTGAATAAATTTACATCATTCCTGGCCCACAGTGCAACAGGTCGCTTCCGGTTGCTGTGGTTTCTGGTGCCCCCTTGTGGCTTTCATGTCCCTGAGTGAAAGTTCCCACGTTCTTCTCAGTTGTTCACCTGCTGTTTGTTGCGAGGTTGAAGGTCCAGCTGTTGATCTTGTGCCTGGGGTGAAATGCTCTGAGCTGTGTCAGTCCCTCGCAGGCTGGGAGTGTCCCTGGAATCCTTCTTGCCAGGCAAATTTACAGTGACAAACGTCTCCGTCCCCCTGCGTCTGATTGCCATGGTCCAGCCCCAGCTGGGGGTCCCAATGGGCTTGGCAAGCCGGTCAACTAACTGCCTGTTTGGCCACAGTCAAATACTCCAGCGAGAGCCCTGGGGGTAGGAGGCAGCCTGCCTTTCGGATTGCGTCTTGGAGCCTCACTTGTGTTTTCCGGAACCTGGTTTCATTGTTTTGCCTTTTTTTTCTGAGCTAAAATAACTCAGTGAAGTACATTTTTTTAAAAAATGAGGTAGATCCGTATCTATCGAAAGCTAAACCTACTGGAGAGAATGACATCTTGCTCTTTTTTGTTCCTGGCGGGAGGTAACCAATTCTGATAAATTGGTATTTTAAAATATCTGACCACTCTTTGACAGATTTGACTGGTCAGTTGACCAATTTTTGTACCAGTCAAATGCCCAATTCTAGGTGTAACACTTACCCTCCATGTGACTGTCTCATTCTCAGTGCTGACATCTCAGCTTTCATCAGCTGATCTGTGCCCCCCTGCTGGCCCCTAGTGCCCAGACGGCTGGATGGGATACCAAGGGAAATGCTACTATTTCTCAAAGATGAAGGGAGCTGGATTGACAGCCGGAGCCGCTGCTCTGCCCCGGGTGCCTCCCTGGCTGGGATCGACAGTGAGCAGGAAATGGTGAGAGACTCTCGAATTGCCATACACTGATCTTGGCACAGTGGTGGCTGCTGCAGTAGGACCTGGGCTCTGCCCCGTGGGGTGAGGAGCAGCTCTGAGCCCTCCCGTGCTGGGAGGCCAGAGTGAATGAACTTCCAGTTGCTGAACGACAGCCGTGGCTGGGCCCAGAGCCCTACTGTCTGTGTGTGATCACAGGGATTGCCCATTCTCCGCTCCCCCCTCCCCAAATAGGGAGACAGCTTCTGTCTAGGGCAGGGCTGGCTCAGGCATCTCCTGGCCTCCTGGCTGCTGGAGTGGGACCGAGAACCCAGCCAGTGCTCCTGTTGTGGGGATGGGAAAGGAGCAGCCAGCCGAGGAGGCGGGGGAGGAGGGGATCCTCTCAGACTGACTTCAGCTTGACTCGCTCCCTCCTCCTGCCTTGCTGTGGTGAGCGGGGGCTGATCTGTGAGAAGAGAGGTCTCTGCAGAGAGCTCAGACCCAGCAGCTGCCCCCAGCCCAGGGGGACTTGGGGTGTGGGTGACTGGGAGCACAGGGGTGGGGCTGCTCTGTGCAGGGGGAGGGTTAATACTGCCTGGGTGATCTTGTACTTTGCAAAAGGCAGGGGAACACCCCCGCCCCCCCAAAAAAATAAACTGAGCACTCTTCAATATGGGGGGAGGGATAGCTCAGTGGTTTGAGCATTGGCCTGCTAAACCCAGGGTTGTGAGTTCAGTTCTTGAGGGGGCCATTTAGGGATATGGGGCAAAAATCTGTTGGATGACTTAATTGGGGATGGGGGTGGGACTAGAAGATCTCCTGAGGTCCCTTCCAACCCTGATACTCTATGAATATGAGACTGGGATTCTCTGCGGCACAGAGCCCTGGAGGGGTGGGGGTGGGGAAGCACCGGAGCTGGGGCTGATACCTGCTGTCCCTCGGCTTTCTTGAAAGCGTTCCTGCTGCGCCATAAGGGTGTCCAGGACCACTGGATTGGCCTCCGGAGGGAACAGGGTCAGCCCTGGAAATGGACCAACAGCACCAAATTCAACCACCTGTGAGTCTCTCTCACCCCTCTGTACTAATTCCCTGGGCTTGGGATTCTGGTGTCTGAGCTGTTTGAGTTCAGGTAGATCCACCATTCAGTGCTAGTGAAACAACCAGACACGACCCTGGTCCGTTCGCGTCCTGCGTGTATCGGAGACCGATGGGAGCCGGCATGTCCCTGAACTCTTGGCTCCTCCCTGCAGCACGGTGCTGGGCCGGAGACAGAGCCCGCCACAGCCAGAGGTGCCCTCGCAGCGCGCTGGGATTTCAGCTGGGACACTCGCTGTTCTCCCCCAGCCCTCTTCAGCAAGGTCCCTGGGGTGTCTGACCTCCCCTGCGGAAAGGAGGCAGCAGGGAGCTCAGGTTAACAGTGGCTGCTAGAGAGGGCAGCATGTTGAGCACTGCATTGCAGGTGCAGGTCCCGCTGGGGATTGCAGCCGGCAGGTTTGAGTGACTTGGCTGGTGAGGCCTCTGAATCCGCAACAAGGCACCGATGTTAAAGGAGCCTGCGGTTCACAGGTGCTGGACGCCTGGGGCTCCCACGGGAACGGGGTACAGTAGTGATGGCTGTCCAGCCAACACCCCGCGATGGGTTTCAGTGGGCTCCAAGTGTGATCACAAAACCAGCGCTGCTTGAACCCTGGGACTTCAGGACTAGAAGCATGAGCCTCTGCCATAGGAGCGAAAGAATCCACTTCTTTAACTGAAACCCCCCCCATTGATAAAGCTCTTTTGCAGGCCAGCCATTAGAGGGGGATGGAGACCCCCCCACTTCTCTGGTCTGGGTTACTTCAGTACTTTGAAAAATCAGGCTCTTTTGGCGCTGGGTCAGGGCTCCCCAATGGACAGTCCCCATTCTGCTGTATTGGACCCAACCTTTGGATCCTACCTGCTTCCAGCCTCACTGGGTCTGAAGAGCTACCAGACACTGTCCTGAGTTCGGGCCTCTGTGGCACTCTCCTGGGGTACAGACTCCCTGTCTGGTATGCTCCTTAGGATGTGGGACCCTGCAGATCAGCTGCTGTAGGATCCAAAACCAGTGCTGAACCCTCCCAAATCTCCCGAGAGTCATGTTGTCCCTAGAGCTCCACCCTCCACTCCAGATGAACTCTGGGAGAGTCACGTGAGGGTTACAAACAAGGAACACATGCTTTCACAAAGGAACTTCTTCAACACTCTCTTTTTCCCCCATCCCCAATGGAAAGCTCAAGAGTTATAGATCAACAGAAAGAAAACCCCTGAATGCAATTTCTTCTTTCAGTGTCATCTTGGTTCTGCTCCATGTGTTTCAAGGAGGCGAGATCCCTCCTGTCCCCCGCTTTTCCTGCTCAGTCGTCTGGTTCTGGTGATGGTCTGCCCCTCTTGTTAGAGGGCCGGTCCCTTTTGACAATCAGTCTAACAAATTCTCTCTGTCCTGCTGGGGACTGTCCATTCTCCAGCACCCCTGTGGGCTGCTCAGCATAGAGGGTCAGGAACAGTCAGCGGTTCTGCAAAGCCCCCGCTGTCCTGAGCTCTGCTCCTGAGGGGCTGGGAGAGTAGCTGCTCCGCACTCAGGCCTGCACTGTGGAGAACGGCTCCCCTGGCTGGGACTGGTGTGAAATGCCTGGCCTCTGCCTGACTGCAGCTCCCTGGCTTCTGTGTTGCAGGTTTCACTTAAGAGGAGGAGGTGACTGCACATATCTGAACGACGAGAAAGGGGTCAGCAGCTCACGGTGCTACATGGGAAGACGGTGGATCTGTAGCAAACCTGAGATGTATGTGATGGTGTCATAAATATAAAGGGAAGGGTACACACCTTTAAAATCCCTCCTGGCCAGAGGAAAAATCCTTTCACCTGTAAAGGGTTAAGAGGCTAGGATAACCTCGCTGGCACCTGACCAAAATGACCAATGAGGACACAAGATACTTTCAAAAGCTGGAAAGAGGGAGAACATCAAAGGGGTCTGTGTCTGTCTGGGTGAGGCTTTTCCCAGGGACAGAACAGTAATGGAGTCTTAGAACTTAGTAAGTAATCTAGCTAGATATGCGTTAGCTTATGATTTCTTTAAATGGCTGATAAAATAAGTTGTGCTGAATAGAATGAATATTCCTGTCTGTGTGTCTTTTTGTAACCTAAGGTTTTGCCTAGAGGGGTTCTCTATGTTTTGAATCTAATTATCCTGTAAGGTATTTACCGTCCTGATCTTACAGAGGTGATCCTTTTCTTTTTACTGTTTCTTCTATTAAAATATTTCTTTTCAAGAACTGAATGCTTTTTTCATTGTCCTAAGATCCAAGGGCTTGGGTCTGTGGTCACCTATGCAAATTGGTGAGGATTTTTACCAAACCTTCCCCAGGAAGTGGGGTGCAAGGTTTTGGGGAGGATTTTGGGGGGGAAAGACGTTTCCAAACAACACTTTCCCAGAAACCCGGTTAAACGTTTGGTGGTGGCAGTGGAAGTCCAAGGGTCAAATAGTTTGTACCTTGGGGAAGTTTTAACCTAAGCTGGTAAAGTAAGCTTAAGAGGTTTTCATGCAGGTCCCCACATTTGTACCCTAGAGTTCAAAGTGGGGAAGGAACCTTGACAGATGGGAAAAGAGACTGCACTCGAAAGGGGCTCGAAATGAGACTCCTAGAAGTGACACTTACACAACTCACACCTACTTGAACGAGCCAAGATCTCAAAATCAGGCAGTGGGGCCCTCAAGCAATAAGTGTGTCTCATTTAAACTCCGTATGTGCCTTCTGCTTTTGAACCTTTTAAACTCAGGGTCACGTTGTCAAGCTTTTCTCTACAGCTGAGAGAGAGTGATCTCATGAGAAGGAGTCTTACTTCATTTCCCCAGCATGTGGCTAAGGGAAGGCCTTGTTCCTTTAGACTCCAGAACAGCATTTCTCAAATGCAGTCACCAGCTGATTGTTTGCAGCCACAAGAGCCTCCAAAGTGCCCCAACAATCGCTCAGATGTTAAGTATTAAAGGTGTCTTCTAAATGCCATAAATCCTAATGCGCGCTCCCTTTTAAATAGTACCATGCCGGCAGAGCTGAGCTACATAGGTGTGGTTTTCTTTCAAGTCACAAAGTGTATTCTTTGGCTAAGAACATAAGAACGGCCATACTGGGTCAGAGCAAAGGTCCATCCAGCCCAGTATCCTGTCTGCCAACAGCGGCCAACACCAGGTGCCCCAGAGGGAGTGAACCTAACAGGCAATGATCAAGTGATCTGTCTCCCGCCATCCATCTCCACCCTCTGACAAACAGAGGCTAGGGACACCATTCCTTACCCATCCTAGCTAATAGCCATTCATGGACTTAACTTCCATGAATTTATCCAGTTCTCCTTTAAACCCTGTTATAGTCCTAGCCTTCACAACCTCCTCAGGCAAGGAGTTCCACAGGTTGACTATGCACTGTGTGAGGAAGAACTTCCTTTTATTTGTTTTAAACCTGGTGCCCATTAATTTCATTTGGCGGCCCCTAATTCTTGTGTTATGGGAACAAGTAAATAGCTTTTCCTTAGTCACTTTCTCTGTACCACTCATGATTTTATAGACCTCTAACCACTGTGTTTACATCTCATGTTATTGTAGCTCTGTAAGTGGCTATGGGCCATCTCACTGCGTGATGTTTGGGCAGGTTGCGATTGTTCATGGGGGTGGGGAGGGAGGTGAAAAAGTTAAAATGTGACTGGGTATCAGAAAGTATTTCAGATAATCTAGTGCCAGAAAATGACCTTGAATGTGACAGCAGGTGGCTCCTCTGAGACCTTCTGCTAAGAAAAGCAAAACATAGAAAGAAAAAGAAACACTTCAGCACCAGGGGGAAAGGCAGTTTCCTGTGTTTGCGAAGCCATCTGATTCCATTTCTGAGTAAGTTGCAGTGTGAGAGAGAAATTCATCAAATTGAAATGTATGTAGTGCAACGTCCCTACAGCACTTGTGCAAGGGAAGTTGAACCAAATTACTACGGTGAGCTTCAGAGGCGCAAGCTGTTAAATGATGCAAAAACCAAGCTGAAAAGACAACAGCAACGGCTCAGATTTTGTTGTTACTGTTATCATTATTATTACTGGGCTACGTTGATTGGGTTTTTTTGTCTGTGAAAGAAACTTTGGACATATTGGCAGATACATTCTTTCCTTATTAGTCATTATCCTTTCTATTATGTAAAGCATTTTTAAATTTAGTTCAGAATTGTACAGCCGTCCACCTTTGACCAAAAAAGTAAAAAAGACAAGACTGTGCAAAGCACTGGTTTCTTCTGTGTTTAGGTCCACTAAAGATAAGACACAACTGTACCTTATATTTATTATTGAGTCTGCAAAAAATCCCTATGTAAATATGCACATGTAATTTATTTATTTGTTTTTCCTACAGTTAGTTCAGTATTGTCAGAGCCTCATTCTGAGGCTGCCAAAAATTTGTGAGAACCCCGGCTCTAGAAAGTGTTAGAAAACAAAATCCTATGTGACCATTACTTTCCAGTATTTGCAAAAAGAAAAGGAGGACTTGTGGCACCTTAGAGACTAACCAATTTATTTGAGCATGAGCTTTCGTGAGCTACAGCTCCCTTCATCAGATGCATTCAGTGGAAAATACAATGGGGAGATTTATATACACACAGAACATGAAACAATGGGTGTTACCAGTATTTATTCACTCTCGCTTGCATCTCTGTTCTTTGATAATAAACTCATTCCTGTTTTCTGTATATCTAATTGCTGTGTTCTCAATAGAGTGGTTGGCCTGAATTGAATCTTACAAGCTGCTGTGGACCGCGCCTGAGGGAATAGAGTCACAGTTCTGCATGTGCTCTGGGGAACGGGCTGAGCACTCCTGAGGGATGCTCAGAGGCTTTGGGAGTGTTTATCGCTAACCTGTACACAGAGAGCGAGGCCTGCAGGGGGCTGGAAGGTCAGGCTTGCGCTGCCAGGGGTGGTGGTTTGAGAGAGCTGACCCATGGCAGGCCTGGACAAGGCTCCCCCAAAAGTGCCTCGTATGCCTGCTATGAATCACTCAAACGGGCAGACGTCCCCGGCTCATTCCACCCCTGCACCCCCCAGGTACAACCCGCAGAAGGCATTCGACCAGGGTGAGGAGAACACCTGCAATGCCCTGTCACCTGACGTGCTGAATTTGCCTCTGAGCCCATTTTCCCTTCCAGCTTGGGACTCCAGAACCCTGCCTTGTTGAGCCAGACATGCTTGCCAGCTGCAAACACAGACCCAGGTCTGGGCCACACCCCTAACGCTGCAGACTTTAACCCAAAATTGCTCAGCAGGTCACCTGTCTCCAGCACCCAGCTCCCAATGGGATCCAAACCCCAAATAAATCCGTTTTACTCTGTATGAAGTTTATACAGGGTAAACTCAAATTGTCCACCCTCTATAACACTGATAGGGAGAGATGCCCAGCTGTTTGCTCCCCCAGGTATTAATCACTTACTCTGGGTTAATTAATAAACAAAAGTGATTTCATTAAATATAAAAAGTAGGATTTAAATGGTTTCAAGTAATAACAGACAGAACAAATAAGTTACCAAGAAAAATAAAACAAAACACGCAAGTCTAAGCCTAATACATTAAGAAACGGAATACAGATAAATCTCACCCTGAGAGATGTTCCAATAAGCTTCTTTCCCAGACTGGACTCCCTCCAGTCTGGGCCCAATCCTTTCCCCTGGTACAGCCTTGTTCCAGCTCAGGTGGTAATTCGGGGATTTCTTATGACTGGCAGCCCCCTTTGTTCTGTTCCACCCCCTTTGATATCTTTGGCACAAGGCGGGAATCCTCTCACGGTCTCTCTGGGTTTCCACCCCTCCTTCTAAATGGAAAAGCACCAGGTTAAAGATGGATTCAAGTATCGTGTGACATGTTCACATGTCCTGTAAGCCCCTCTCCATTCTTTCAGGACTGGCCCGCACGTATGCAGTGAAAGCTTGCAGGTGAACAGAGCCATCTACAGTCAGTTGTCCTAGCTAATGGGAGCCATCAAGATTCTAAACCACCATTAATGGCCCACACTTTGCATAACTACAGTAGGACCTCAGAGTGATATCTCATATTCCTAATTTCAGATACAAGAATGACACATTCATCCAAATAGGATGAACACACTCAGTAGATTTGTAAGGTCTCATTACAAAACTTATAGAGACCTTTTGCATAAAGCATATTCCAGTTACATCATATTCACACTTAAACATTTTTATAAAGCTTATGAAGTGCAATGTCACAGGGTCAATACCCTCAGAGGATACCTGCAGATAGAGGCTTCCCTGGCTGGTGGAAAGGCCTCAACTGTCCTGCTTCCCATGGCCAGAAGGCATTGTAGTGCAGCTATTCTCAGCTTACCCGGGCCTATGTGGAGCGGAATGTACATTAGAGCAGCCCCAAGGCTGCTCTGACTTAGACCTGGTCAGCACAAAGCCTGACGATCATTTGTCTACTCTCCGATCAGCACGGGCTGCCAGTGAGTTGGCCACCCAGGAAGCCTAGCCCCTGGCCCTTCCCCTTGTGCCTGAGGTCCCGACACTCCCCTTCTGCCCCCCTCCCTCTCCTACCTACCTCTTCCCCGCAGGAGCCCAAAGCACCCTCACCACAGCCCACAGCCCCAGCACTGGACGGCAGAGGTCGGGGGGCGAGACCCCAGCCCCGGGGCACTGCAACCTCAGTGCCCACAGCCCCATGACACCTGCTGCCCATGCTGATCACGCTGTCTGGATTGAAGAGATTTGATGCATGTTACCCTACTGTTCCCGTATCGTGTCCGAATCCCAGAGCTGTTGGCATGAAGACACCACTGGAAATGGAACATTCATTCATTCCTAAATCTGCTCAAAGTTTGTAAGTGCAAAGAAGAAAGGAATAATAAAATATATATAAGAGAACCCCTGAGATGCCTAGCTCTGTAAACAGTGAGAGGTGAGGAAGCCCCTCTCGTGTGGGTGCATCGTATAGTGCCATATGCACACCCAGCACTTCTCAAATCCCAGATGTTCTAATCCACATCCATCTCCTTGCCCTCCCATTCTCCCATCTCCTCCACCTCCATCTCCTCCATGTCGCTGCTGTCCGGGTCGTCCTGGGGCTCCGTCGGAGCCCTGGCTTTTGGGCTATCTGCTGCTCCATAGAAATCCCTGGCAGCATCTCCCATTGGCAGCTGCAATGTGATATTCACAGCAAAGTACGAAGCATGGTTGAAATCTACAAGCACAGAGCCCCACGGCTGGGTTAGAGGCCAAGTGCACAGAGGTTTGTGCTGCTCATGCAGGTGGAGGGATGAAGGCAAAAACATCAAACTAGGAACCGAATTGGACAACCATTTCACTGTAGACAAAGATCTCATGCCCCTCAATCCCGACCAGCAGCTCCCTGCTAGCCCAGTTTTGTCAATACTCCTCAGTCCCACCCCAGAGCCCCCTGCGGTTCTGGCCTTAGGTCATCCCAGACAGCTCTCTTGATTCTCTTCACTCCTTCTGTGGCAGATACAGGATACACAGCGGGGCGGTGTGCAGGTTTCCTTGGCACTCACTTCGAGTGAGCTCCATAACTCAAGGCTTCACCGTTCATTAGTAACATGCCAATTGCAACCCCACACCAGCCAAACCCATTCGCAGCTCCAGCAGGGCTTCCTTTCTGTTCCTTACCCGCCTTACACACTCTCCGCCCAACCTAGAATACACTGGCGAGGAAAATCTCTTCCTGACCTCTGCATGTGACCAGCTGAAGCAAGAGACTTGGGACCATAAGACATATACCAGACAAGACCCTCAGGGTTGCCCAGTCCACCCCCATCCCACAAGCAACCCTCTCATACAGTCACACTCAAATGTGTCCAATGCTCTCTTAAAACTAATAAAGTTTGCCCCATTGGGAAGCTGTTCCAGAACCTCCCTCCTCAAATGGTTAGAAACTTTCTAATCTCCAGCCTGAACTTCTTCTTGGCCAGTTGATTCGCCTTTGTTCTTGGGCCTACATTGTCCTTTAGCTAGAACAGCTCTCCACCCTCCCTGGTATTTACCCCGATGTATTTATGGAGAGCCATCAGATCCCCTCTCAGCCTTTGTTTTGCTAGACTAAACCAGCCCAGCTCTCCCAGCCTTCTCTCATAAGACAGGCCCTCCATTCCCTGATCATCCTGAGAACTCTTCTCTGTACCTGTTTCACTCTGAATTCATCTTTCTCGAATGATCAGAATCATACACAGGATTCTAGAGGAGGGCTCTCCAGGGCCATGTACTTTCGTACTTCTCTGTCTCGACTGGAAGTGCCTCAGCTGATGCATCCTAGCATCACATTTGCCTTTTTCATGGCCACATCACATGGGTGGCTCAGTCACCGTATAATCGACCAACACATCAAGGTCTCGCCCCTCCTCTGTCGCCTCCAACTGATGAGCCCCCAGCATCAAGAAGAAATTCTTCTTATTAGACCCTAAGTGCAGGATTTTGCACCTGGTACCATTAAATGTCATCCTTCTTCTGGTACTCCAGTCTTCAAGGTCATCCAGATCTTCCTGTATAATATTCTACCCCCTCTGGACAGACCATGTTTCCCAGCTTTTTAATCATCAGTAAGTTTTGTTATCACTCTCCTACTTTTTGGGTTAACACCATTAATAAAGAGATTAATGAAGATGGATCCCAAAACAGATCCTTGAAGAACTCCATTAGGAACCTCCCTCCGATCCCATAACTCAGCTTCCAGACTTCTCCCCTTTAATTGGTTCCTTACCCGCCTTACAATTCTTGTACTGATCCCCGTCTTCTCTAATTTAGCTAAGAATTTCCCACGTGATACCGTATCAAATGCTTTACTGAAGTCCAAGTATATTAGATCTGCTGCATTTCCCTTCTCTAAACAACCAGTTCTCAGCTCAAAGAAAGAGCTCAGGTTAGTCTGGCCCCATCTACCTTTGGTTACATCCCCTTTTCCATTTACCTCTGTTGGAGACCCCAGGGCATGGCCACTAGTTAAGTTGAGGAGATGGAAGGCCATAAGGGTTGAGGAGGTCTCCCTGCTAAAGGCCTAAGGGCTTCTTCTCAACCCCCCTTAATAGAATTTAGGCCTGGCTGGTTTGAGTAAGCTCTTTTGCTCTTAAAACAATGTTGCAGCCGCAGACAATGCCCCATAGTGTAAGGTTTGCTGAAGCCAAGTTAAAGATAATAGGAGAGAGAGCTACAAGGCCAGACAGGATGTGCTGGTTCTTTAAGTTGCTAGGAATGCTTGTTAGAGTTTGCAGGAAATAAACATTGTTCTAACCCATATAAGAAAGGCAGAGTATTTGTGCAAAGTTTTGATTGGCTGATGTGTAGTGCAGTAGCATTAAGGAATATAAAAGTGTGTGTAATGACCTGCTCTGATGTGCAGGATTTGAGATTCTATTCTCCCTGTACCTTGTTTGCAGCTGCAAATAAACTTTTCTGCTTCTCCACCCCGTTGTGATTATTGAGTGACGCACACCGGGTAACGAACCCCCCCTGCTGTTGTTCGCCTCTGGCACTGGGTGCCGGCAACAGCTTTTGGAGTCCCAACGTGGGGTGACGAGGATGCAATTTAGCCTTGCCCAGATCCCTTCTGGAGGTCGAGGATTGCAGCGACAACCGACGCCCAGCACACACCGGTGAGTTCATTGGGGGCCTCAGAGGAGACGCAGTTTGATCGATCCCGGAGGGCACGACGGTGCAACGCACTCACATAGTGGAGAAGCAGCTGTGGGAGACGGTTCCTTGGATATAAGGGAGGAGCAGCTGCGGGCGACGTTGGGGAACTGGTCCCTTGGATAAGGTAGGAACCTTTTGAAATCCGGATTATATGCTCTGTTGGAACCTGGAGACGCCCAGAGTTACACTGTAGGTATGGGACAGGAACAGAGCACGGGAGGTATGGTACGATGCATGCCCCTAGAGTGTATTTTAGTAAATTGGAAGATATTTGGATCAGATCCAATGGCTAAGGGTAAATTGAAGCGATTTTGTACGGTTGACTGGCCTCAGTACCAATTAGAGGACCAAGAACAGTGGCCTCCCGGAGGATCACTAAATCATAATACAATCCTCCAGTTACTCCTGTTCTGTCAGCGAACGGCGAAGTAGAATAAGCATTCGTATGCTTACTTGTTTATAACCTTATAGTCTCGTACTGATATTTTACAATGCTGTAATTTAACCCCGATTGGTCCTGTAGCAATTAATGTCAGTCCCCGGATCCCCACCCCAAATGCAATGGCAGATCCGGTGTCTCCTTCGGCCCCTACACCCACACAGAGCGAGGCTCCTTCGGCCCCTACACCCACACAGAGCGAGGCTCAAAGTAAGATTCCTAGTGAAGCTCATAGTGAGGTTCAGGCTCCATCTGCTGGATTATACCCGTTACTTACCAAGACTAAAATCGCCCCTAATGCAATAGAAAGGACAAGCTCTTACCATGCAGGTCTATACTCATGCACCTTTTAATCCTATGGACCTGGCCGCTTTCAAAGCACAGGCTGGAGAATTTTCTATCAATCCAAGCAAGTTGGTATCGGTCTTTGAGGAATGTCTTAGCAGCTACAAGCCAGACTGGGATGATTGTAATGTCCTTCTGCAAACATTATTGACTGAGGTTAAACAAGAACAGGTCATAGCTAAAGCAAGGAAAAAAGCGAAAAGGCGATATGACCAAGACCGTAACAACGTCCCGATCCCAGAAAATCAAGTTCCTATAAAAAATCCTAGGTGGGACCCAAATGACAATCAGGCTGTGACCCACCTCACCTCCTCTAAGGAGCTGCTACTGTATAGACTCTGTCACGCAGCTGTCAGACGGAATCATTAAACTAAACCGTAGAAGGTAGTGCAGGATCCAAAGGAAAGCCCTGGAGCTTTTTTGCAGCACATTCGAAACATGATCCAACAGTATACCAATGCAGATCCTAATATTCCACAAACTGAGGCAGTTATTAAAGGAGTATTTACAAGCAGGGCAGCCCCCGACATTAAGAGAAAGCTACAGAAAAAGGAGGATTTGATAAGTATGACAATGGCACAGATTTTAGAAGCAGCAAATCAAGTGCATAGTTTAAAAAAAGTAAAAAAAAAAAAAAAGCAGGTAAAATTAATGGTAGCGGCAATGCAGGCAGGCACGAAGGAAAGTAAACAAAAAAAAGGGGGCCGTGGACACGGACATCCAGGCCCGCGAAAAAGACGATTGGGGCGCAATCAGTGTGCCCTGTGTCGGCAAGAGGGACACTAAAAAAATAAGTGCCCAAACAAAAAGAAAAGGGGAAGTACCTCTATGATGGTGATAAAAAAACAAAAATAAGGGTGTCAGGGGAAACAGATCATCCTACCCCCGGAACCCCGAGTAAAAATGAGGATGGGAAATGAAGAAATAGATTTTTAGTGGACTCTGGAGCGGCGCGAACTGCTGTAAATCAACCGCTTCAGTTGCCAGTAGCAAACTCCCTCACTGTCACAGGAGCCACAGGCAAAGATACCAAGTGCCTAGTGTATGCCCCAGCAGAATGTGCTTTGGGAAACAAAACCATATCCCATAAGCTGGTATAGCTCCCTGAATGCCCAACACCATTGCTGGGATGGGACCTGCTGTGTCGCCTAGGTGCCACCCTGCATTTTACTCCAGATGAAATAACCCTTACCTTACCCCCTGAAAATGCATAGATTATGACCCTTGCAGCTGAACCCTCGGCTATGCAAGCCCCAAAATGGGACCAGTGGGAAGTCCAAGTGTATCCCCTTGTGTGGGCATCAGGGATCCCAGGAAAAGCTACTCACCAAACCCCCATTCATGTCCAGCTCATACCCGGGAAAGGCCCGGTGCGGGTAAAGCAATAGCCAATCAAGAAGGAAGCCAAAAAGGGGTTACAGGAAACCATAGATCGATTTCTAACCTACGGTATTCTCCGGGAATGTCGGTCAGCCTGGAACACTCCCATTTTACCCGTACAGAAACCTGATGGCACGTACCGGCTGCTACAAGACCTAAGGGCAGTTAATGAACGGGTTAAGACTCTGCACCCTCTTGTCCCTAACCCCTATACCCTATTGGCTTCTATAGGGGAACAGTATACCCATTTTCCAGTTCTTGATTTAAAAGATGCTTTTTTTGCCATCCCAGTTGACACCTCAGCACAGGAGATTTTCTCCTTCGAATGGGAGGACCGGAACAGAGTTAAAAAGCAACTTTGCTGGACAGTGTTAGCCCAGGGGTTTAAAAATTCCCCCACCCTCTTTGGCCAGGCTCTGGCCAGGGACCTAGAGGAGTGGGATAATAAAGAAGCCCTCCTTTTGCAATACATAGATGATCTGTTAATTGCCACTGTAGGTTTAACTCCCTGCCTTAAAGCCACCGTGAGTCTCCTGAATTTTGTGGGACTCCAAGGATATCGGGTAGCACGAAGTCAGGCTCAGATTGCTCTCCCGCAGGTACAGTACCTCGGGTTCTACATACAGCAGGGGGAACGCCAGCTTTCAAATAAAAAAATAAAAGCAATATGCCAAGTTCCTATCCCGAGTAATCGCAAGCGGCTCAGAGCATTTCTGGGGATGGCAGGCTTCTGTAGAATATAAATCCCAGAGTCTGAACTATAGGTTAGACCCCTGTATGACTGTGTAAAAGGAGCAGACCATGACCCCTTTCATTGGACCTCAGAGGCTGACAGGGCATTTAAAATCCTAAAAAACAAGCTAATGGAAGCCCCGGCTCTAGGTCTGCCAGATCTCTCCAAGCCATTTCAGTTGTATGTACACAAACGAAAGGAGGTGGCCCTGGAAGTACTCACACAGCTGCTAGGAGCATGAAAACGTCCGGTGGCATATTTTTCGAAATAACTGGACCAAGTAGCCAAGGGCTGGCCAGCGTGCCTGCGGGCAGTGGCAGCCACCGCCCTGACCCTGGCAGAAGCAGAGAAACTGACACTAGGGGGAACAATACAGGTTTTTACACCACACATGGTACGCGCTTTACTGGATGTTAAGGGCGGCCTCTGGCTCACACAAGCGCGTATGGCAAGATACCAAGCAAAGCTCTTAGAGAACCCTGAGGTCACGCTGCAGCCTTGTCCATCCCTTAACCCTGCCACCCTCTTACCAAAAACTGAGAAACAGAAACATGACTGTTTAAAAATCATAGATGCCCAATATTCTAGCCGCCTGGACTTGAAGGATGCTCCCCTCCCAAATGCAGATTATGAGTGGTACACTGATAGTAGCAGCATGGTAATAAATGAGCAAAAAACGGCGGGTTATGCTATTGTAACCCTCAGTGACACCGTGGAAGCTGAAAGTTTGCCCGCTGGGACCTCTGCCCAGTTGGCTGAGCTAGTGGCCCTGGCCCATGCACTCGAACTGTCCAAAAAAAACCCAGGTCAATATTTTCACTGATTCCAAATATGCTGTTGGGGTGCTGCATGCTCCTGCTGGCCTGTGGAAGCAGAGGGGAATGCTGACAGCCCAAGGCTCCCCAGTCAAGTACGGGCCCCAAATCCTCCAGCTTCTAGAGGCAGTGCAACTCCCTTTGGAAGTGGCAGTGGGACACTATAAGGCCCATCAGAGGGAGGATCAAGATGTGACCAGGGGTAATGCCAGGGCAGATAAAGAGGCAAAGCATGCTGCCACCCTGATGTTCCCTCAGACTAAAAACACCTATATGCATGCCCTTATCCCATCAGTGGGGAAGCTCCCGACCCCTCAGTATTCTGGGGAGGAGAAACAGCTAGCTGACAAACTTGGTCTCCAGGAAAAGGAGGGATGGCTTCATTCCCCGGAAGGGAAAGTCCTCTTACCAAAGGGCCTAATTCTGCCAGTATTACAAAAGTTACATCAAAATACTCATACTGGCAGGGAGGCACTTATCCAAGTAATAAAACAGTACTTCATAACCTCCAGACTCAGAGCCCTAGCTGCCCAAGTACAAACAAAATGCCTAGTCTGTCAAAAGAATAACCCCTAATCAGGACACCCAGTGCCACCAGCGGCCCTGGAACCCACTCCAGGCCCCGGACGGGTGTGGCAAATAGACTTTGCTAAGTTTCCCCGGACCCAAAAGTTCAAGTATCTCCTTGTCATAGTAAATGGATTCAGCAGCTGGTCAGAAGCCTTTCCATGTCGCAATTGCACTGCCAGGACAGTGGCTCTCAAGTTTGTTAAAAAGATTATTCCTCCCTTTGGACTTCCCCAGTAAATAAAATCTGACAATAAAACACACTTCACGTCAAAAATCGTCCAAAGCATCTCAGACACCTTACAGATTCCCTGAAAACTCCATACACCCTGGAGACCACAAGCCAGTGGGGTAGTGAAGTGGATCAATCAGACCCTTAAGCAACATCTCTCGAAAGTATGCCAGGAGGCCGCCCTGCGGTGGCCTGATGCCCTGCCCCTAGTTCTGCTCCGCAGCCGTGCTCTCCCGAAGGGTAAATTAAAGCTCATTCCCTTTAAAGTTATGTTTAAAAAAACATGGCCTATAAATAGTACACCGCTTATGTCAAAAAAAAAAGTAAAAATTAAAAAACAAGTTTCTCTCTCAGTATATGTGTTCCCTGTCTGCTGTTCTTTTGTCTCTTCACAGGTATACTAAGGATTCCCAGCCTCTACCCTTGGACTCACCCATCCACTCCCTGCAGCCTGGTGATTCAGTGCTCGTACGTACCTGGAAAGACGAGCCCCTCCAGAAAAAGTGGAAGGGACCCTATACCATCCTGCTGGTCTCCCACACGGCAGCAAAGGCCGAGGGACACAAGAATTAGATTCATTATACCCAGCTGAAAGACGTGTCAACCCCCCCCCCACCCCCGCCCCCCGGCTAAAAGGTAGACCGTGCATTCAGCCCCCTCCAGTGAAGATCTTAGACTAAAATTACTATTTAAACAGCAGCCCACCAAAAAAGCAAAAAAATAAATAAAAAAGTATATTTTATTCCCCCTCTTAGCCATGTGCCTAACCGGTACTGCTGTTTCAAGCATTGTACCCGTAAATACCTGGCTGGCACTGGCCCAGAGTGCAGTGAACGCAACGTCGTGCTCAGAGAACCTTATTCTCAGAGACTAAGGCAGCAGCTCTGGCCTTTTCTTTAGTTAGTATCCCTGGGCTTGTGGTGCATAATTATCACGCAGTAGAGCACCTTGCCTGCACAGTGGCAAAGGCCATTAATTTAACCTCAGCCGTCCTGGCCCAACTCTCACATGAGTTAGGGGAAGTACGTCAGGGTATGCTACAGAACAGGCTGGCTGTAGACTATTTACTTCTACGCCATGGTCACCTATGCCAGGAGTTTGCAAGCATGTGTTGCTTTAATATAACAGATGCAGAGCCATCCGTAAAAGCTGATTTCCAACGCCTAAAGCAGCTAGCAAAGAGCATTCGTCAGCAAACTAGAGAAAATTAGCTAAGCTCTCTATTTTCTAGTTGAAGCCTTTCCCCGTAGCTAAATAAGTTCTTTAGCCTATTATTTAAGTTTTTTTTTTTCCTGTATGAATCATGTTATATTTACTGTGTTATATATAGTCCTGGTAAAAATGCTTATTTTGCATAGTTTTAAAAATCTTAATTTTATGCATAGCCCGCTAGTAAGTAAATAAAAATAAAAAACCTCAAGCAATAAAAATAAATATTCTCAAAAAAAAAAAATTGTTAAAAACCCCAGGGCATGGCCACTAGTTAAATTAAAAAAATAAAAGGCCATAAAGGTCAAAAAAGTCTCCCTGCTAAAGCCCTAAGAGCTTCTTCTCAACCCCCCTTAATAAAATTCAGGCCTGGCTGGTTTGAGTAAGCTCTTTTGCTCTTAAAACAATGTTGCAGCCGCATATAATGCCTCATAGTGTAAAGTTTGCTAACGCCAAGTTAAAAATAATAAAAAAAACAGCTACAAGGCCAAACAAGATGTGCTGGTTGTTTAAGTTGCTAAAAATGCTTGTTAAAAGTTGCAAAAAATAAACATTGTTGTAACCCATATAAAAAAAGCAAAATATTTGTGCAAAGTTTTAATTACCTAATGTGCAATGCAGTCGCATTAAGGAATATAAAAGTGTGTGTAATGACCTGCTCTAATGTGCAAAATTTAAAATTCTATTCCCCCTGTACCTTGTTTGCAGCTGCAAATAAACTTTTCTGCTTTTCCACCCCGTTGTGATTATTAAGTGACGCATACCGGGTAACAAACCCCCCCTGCTGTTGTTCGCCTCTGGCACTGGGTGCCGGCAACACCTCCATGAATTTAATTCTCCTCCCCTCACAGTGTCTTCTACAGCGCCTTGCCTACTGCTGAGCTCACTGACAGAAAAGCAAGAGGGAGCGAAAAGCTGGGATGTGGCCACTAGATGGGGACAAAGAGCTGCATCTGCTGGCCAAGAGCAGCTGGGGGAAGCCTGGGAGCAACACGTATCAGAATAAGCAAGTCAATCTCAGACCGTGGCCTAGTTTTCAGACATCTCTGGGCCGATTCTTGGAGGACGCAGCTCCTGGCAAAGCCACCCCCCAGAGTCAGGCCCTCAATGGTTCTCCCAGCGCAGTGGGCCCTGGGTGCAGCAATGGTGCAGAGATCGGTGTGAAATAGGAACCCCTGCGAGATGCTGGCTCTACCTGCGGTCCCTGACCCCTTCCGGGGGCTCCAGCGCAGCTCCCCCATACGCAGGCAGAGCTCAGAGCAGAGTCCGCAGCAGCCCCACTCCAGCGAGAGCTCCCAGCGAAGGGAGAGGCCTGGCAGAGAGAGGAGAGGGGCACAGGCAGGTCAGCGGAGAGCTGGAAGGTGGCTTCCACCCCAGCAGGGTTAACAGAGAAAGAAGAGCGGAGCTGGGAGAGCGCAGAACAGAGACACCCCCCAGCAAATCCCCCCCGCCCCCAGACACCGAGATCCCGGCCTGGGAGAGCCCTAGCAGAGGGGTTCACTCCCCGATACTTACTCATGACACTTGCAGCAAGGGGTCCTTGTGGGGTGGGAGGAGGTGCCACCCCGCTCTGGCTGGCTGGCTTTGGAGAGATACAACGGTGAAGAGCGCGGTGAGGAGTTGGTGCCCTGGGAAAGAGGTGGAAGAAGAGTGGGGGCTAAGGGCCGAACAGGGGTGGAGCATCTACGGGGAAAAATAAGTCAGTGCCCGTGGAGGGGAAGGCCGGGGGCTCTGTTCCACGAGGGCTGAGCGTGTCAGAGCAAAACTCCTGAGCAGCGTCATTGTGGCCTCCCCCTGAGCGTCCCTGATTCCTCAGGGTATACTGCGTTTCTCCGGCTCCTTCCCTTGCTAGGTGTAATTTCAGAAAATCACTCTCCTGTCCCTAACTCCCACAGCTGCTGTGTATGAGCCACTGCCAGGCCTCTCTAGATGGGCTAACATCTGGATCCTGCCCAAGCTGGTTCTATCCCACGTGGCCAATTGCAAGTGACCAAAAAAAAAATCACAAGTCAGAGCCCCCCTGAAAAACGATTGTTTTTAAAGTCTCGTTGGTTTTAAGCCAACAAGTTTGGGTTCTGTTCTCCAGCTCCTGGTGTTGGAGCCTTTTGGGGGGGGGTCACCTTTTCAAGCTTTTCTCCCCATCCAGGAGAGCAAGATCATGAAAAACTTCTGCCAAGAATGGCCAACCCCGCCAAAACCTTCTACCAGCACCGGAAAACAGTTAGTCCCAAATTGGGGAAAAAGCAAAACAAAAACCCCCACATCATCCAAACCATTTTTGGTTTTTGAATTTTCCAACAAAAAATTGATTTTTTCCTGCTAAAGTGACACTTTCCACAAAAAATTGTCTTTAATCGAACACCCAATTTTCCCTAGCACAAAATGTTGATGGAAACATTTCAGTGTATTAGTTAAAGTTGCTGTGAAATCCCCACCTCCCCATACCTCCCTACCAGCACCAGCCCCAGCACCTATGGGGCGTGCAGCTGTGCAGCCTGCCTGGCTGTAGGGCCCCTTCCCTGCCTCCCAAACAGCAGCTGGAGCCAGGGAGCCATCGGGGATCCCCACAAGGACTGGCTGCACCTGCTGCTGCTCAGCTCAGCCCCACAGGGTCAGCATCAGCCTCTCCCCATCCCTTTCCTGGGTAGAGAAGAGGCAGTACCTGGAGCTCCGCTGCCCTGAAGATGCCCCATGGGCTGCGGTGCCTTGGCACAGGGAGAAGCTGCTGGATGCGGCTGGGCTGGGGGTGAGCGCTGGGCTCGGGAACCTCTGGGACAGCCAGGCGGTCGGTTTGCGGGGCTGGTCCTGCTCCTGTGAACACAGCGTGCTTCTCTCCAAGGGGAGCTTGAACAGGGCCTCCAGCCCCAGTAGGAGGAAGCGTCTGCAACAGCCCCGGGGACCCAGCACAGAGACACCCCCGACCCCAGTGAGCTCCCCTGGGGCAGCAGCAGCCTGGCCTGAGGGGAGAGAGGGAGAGAGACACAGCAGGGGAGAGTAATGGGATAGTTCTGGTTTTGCACCGTGCAGCGAGGGAGAGCTCAGCTGAGCACCCAGGGCAGGCAGGGTGTTAGGGCAAGGGGCTGACAAAGGAGGAACTAGAGAGTGCCTGAATCCTGTACAATCCTCTAGTAAAGCTCAAATCTTGACCGCCTCAGGAAGCAAAGCATGGCTCGGAAAACTCTCCTCCCATTGCAAAGCGATTCCAGAGTTGTTAAATGAATCTCTAACCGGCTCTGTTGATCGTCTGGTGGAACTGCCCATGCACCGTTTACACCATCAGCTTACTGTGCTTTCGTAGAGTCAGGTGATGGTGGGCTGGCCTTAGCTTCTGGTGAAGTTGCCGCCGATCTCGCCCGTTCCTTTTGCGCCTCTGACATGCCGTGGGTCGGGGTGTCTCTGGGGCTCTTCCTTCCAGCCCGCCCCTCTGGGTTTTTGGATGGCACTTCAGGTAAGAGATTCCATCTCCCTTCTGGACTGTTCAGTGGGGCTGGAGTCCTAAGCAGAAAAGGGGAGGGGGAGGTGTGTTGTCTGGGGGTTAGAGAAGGTAGAGCTGGGGCGGGGGGGTGCATGGCGGGGGAGCAGCTGCAGGGCCCATGTGTTCCCAACACCTCCACATGCCCCTTTCTTCAGGCCCTGTCCCACCCAGGGGCGCTGGAACAATTTGTACAGTGAGGGGGCAGAGAGCCACTGAGCCAAACTGTAAACCCTGGATAGGACGGAAACCGCTTCAAGCCAGGGGGAGCGGCAGCCCCGCTAGGTCCAGCACTGGTGGTCCTGCCCATGTCGATTTTACAGAAAATATTTGGGGGCTTTTTTGTCCAGTTTTTTAATTTTTATTTATTTATTTGCAAATCCCCAGCTGCTGGCTGAGCAGGTGAAACTTAGAGACGCAGAGAATAGGGATGGAGGGAAGAGCGCATGGAAAGAACATACAGAGGAGGGGGGAGAGGGATTATTTTGTAAACTTTCTTTGAATGCAGTTTAGCAGCTGGAGACAGAGAGGAAGCAGTGAAGTGGGATGGGGAGAGCTTGAGACCTTTCCCCATCACACCCCAGTGACAAAAGCTGAAACCATAGGATGGCAGCCCTGTTGAACAGGGCAGGTCAGCAGCCCCTGCCAACTGAATCCTCCCAATCTCTCGGGAGCGGGTCCAGCCCTACCAGCAGCAAGACCAGCTTCCCACGCCCACGTGCCTCAGTCAGTCACCATCACCAGTCAGTCCTTGGCCTCCCAGGCTGCCAGGGATAGGAGCAACTCTCGATGGTGGCTGGGGTGACATGGACACTAGGCTATGGGGAAATGGGGGCAGCTCTGTGGGGCAGGAAAGGTTCCCAGAAGGCACTTAGGGGACTCTCCTGTCCTTCCCAGGAGTGATAGCAGAGCACCACATCCTAAGAACAGAAGTCCATGAAGTCCAGAAGTTCCCACTAGGCTTCTTGCTACCAGGCCAGTGCATGGCGAGAGGATGGGAAGGAGGCCCTGGGCCCCACCCCAAGCTTCTGAGTCGATTGCAGCTGCTTACCGTGTCCCCCATCAGTTGCTGGGCTTCCCCCAGGAGGGAGTAGACGAGCACCAGCCCAGCCTGGCTGACACGCAGCAGGGGGTCGTGGATGGCCAGCAAAGCTGTCTGCACGAAGGATCTTCTCTGCCTGATGGAGAAGAATTTTCCAAAGACCTAAAACCAAGAGGACATGAGGCTCGAGCAGTTTGCCCAGAGCCAGCCTCCAAGTCCTGATGGTACAATGGCGTCTCATGCCCCAAAGGGCGGGGAAGAGAGCTGCTGTGGCCAAGGCAGTTCATTCCCCAGGAGGCTTTCAGGGTCCCAGGGCTCAGGGAAGCCCCTTTATTAAAAGGTCGCAGATGCTGAGGGACCAAAGCCTCCAGTGGCTCTTTCGGGAAGGGCAATTTATGGCAGGGGCCAGGATGGGCTGGAAATGGATCTCTAATGTGTGTGAGCAGGGCCAATCTGCTGTGCAGGGCACAGAGATGACAGGGGACCCTGTCTTGCTTCCAGCAGAGAGATCTCCTGCACCTCAGCGGCTAGAGGAGTGTGCGTGTGTTGTTACATGGGGAGGGGGTTGGAGATGACAGACCAAAGGTCTCTTCCCCGAGCTAAGTGATTTCTCTAGTTGCTGGCTATGGCCTCTGCAACTCCTTGGTTTCTTCAAGGGGAATCCAACCTGCAGCCTGACAAGAACAAGGAGACTCATGGCCCAGTCCCAGTGTGGGACCTTTAGCACCAGCATGTCCCACTGGTTGCTGGATGAGGAACTCTGAACTGGAAATAAGGAGCGGGCTCTTTTCCTGTCTCCAGGAGGCATCCACTGCAGGGAACCCAGCCAGCTACACTCCCTGAGCTGTGTCATGCCCTGGCACAGTGCCCTTACCTCCTCCACTCTGGCTGTGTTATTGTAGCCCAACAGCCTGCTGTCCTGGTGCCAGTCATAGCACCAGAGATCTTCCGCCTCATGTATGGTCAGGCCTGGAAGAAAGAGAGAGAGAGAGACTTTTCTCGTCATTCTGGTTGCAGTTTCTGTGTCCTTCCAATCCAATTGGTGGCTGCACAGTGGAGTGGAGAAGAACAGAGGCAGAGAGAGACTTGTCCTCCAGCTGGGGTCAGTCGGAGAGAAATGGTCTGGGGTCCCATTATCAACCTGTGGTCACTCTCAGTCCCCTATTGGGTTCCATGTCCCAGCTGGGTTCCTTACCCCTCTGTTGGAGCAGCAGTTGGTAGAGCCGGTAAGTCCCCTCCCTGGCCTGCAGGCTGATGTCCTTGTCTGGATTGCTGACAAATACAGCCAGCTGGGCCACATGGTGCCCCATCCTAGGGAACTCTGCTGAGATCTAATGGAAGGGAGAGCAGAGGGGACTCCATCAGCATTTTCCTCTCAGCTCCCTGTCCACCCTGGGCCAGAGGGCTCCTTCCCCTTAGCCCCTCTGCAGGAGATGCTGGGGGAGAGGAGCTTGAGATCGAGCCTTCATTTGCTCTGCTGCCAAGGGAGCTCGGAGCTGCTTTGGGATGCCAAGCAGGGGCTGGAGCATGATCCCCTTAAAGGCCCAGGGACAACACTGAACCAGGACAAGGAGAACTTGACTCAAGCCTAGCTCAATCCTGCTCTGACTCTGCCTCCCCATGAAGAACCCTCCTAAGCCACAGCCCCGGCAGCAGCAGCAGATCCTGCAGCCCGCTGGAGCCAGCCCACCTCTGCCTGGAGCCAGCAAGCTGGGCTCGGAGTTCACTTAAGTCAAACTCAGGGAGGGTGACTGTGTATCTCAGCAGGGCTGTGCTGCTCCTGATGGCCCTGGCTCGCTCCTGGGACACCCTGGACACGACCCAGAGGTTGACATGCTGTGGGGAAAGGAGGCAGGTCAGACTCAATGGCCAGCTGCTCCTGCTTTGCAAATGAGCCCTCCACGCCTCCAGCCCCAGGGGCCTGAGACATTCTGCGCAGGGGGGAATATCTGAGTCCTTGATGGCAGAGCTTTAGAAGGGGATTCTTTCCCCCAGGATGCAGCTTGTACCCTTCACGTCACAACTTCTCCGCGTCTCTCTAGATTGGGACAATGTTCGGGGTCGGGGCTGGTCCCATCCTCCCAGAATTCCTGATTCCTGAACAGTTCACCAGAAAGAAGACTGAACCCTCGGCCCTTCCCTGCTACGCAAATCCTTGGGGGGATGTAGGGAGTGACTGAGAGCACAATCCCCCCAGGAATTTCAGAGCAGATCAGAGGGAAGGGCTGATTCCCTGGGGCCCTCCTGTTTCTCTAGGAAGGAGCATGTGCCTCTTCTCTGAGAACTATCTCCCTAATCTCATGGGCTCTGTGTGTTGGAGGGGAGGGGGAAGGGTGGATTTTCAGACTCTCACTCCCCAAGACAGCCAGGAGCCCTGTGCTTAGTGCTCAGCAGAACCAGGCAGAGCTCTGGCTTGAAGTCCCAGCTCCTTCCTCTGTCCCTCAAGAAGGAAGGACCTGACACTACATTGTACTGACCTCCCCAACCAAGGATGGCCCACTGGGGACCCAGCTAGGAGGACAGAGTAGAAAATGGATATTCCAGTCTCTCCTTACCAGTCCCCCAAAGAGTTACGGTCAAATGGGGCTCACCTCCAAGATGAAGTGGAGCCTGTCTGTGTCTGGGGACTCTGCCAGCAGGTTCCCCAGCATGGCATCCAGGACCTCTGGGATGACTTTGTGCAGAGCCTGCAAAGCATGGGTCAGACTTAGGGAACCTGGGCCTACACCTGCCACAGGATGGGAAGAGGGGTCTCTGGGAAGCACTGGGGAGACTCCCAAACACATCTCCCAGCCTCCCTCCTTCACATCCCACTGCAGGCAATTCGCAAGAATTGATGACCCCTGGACCTTTAATCCACGAGCTTAGCAGGTCTCTGCAGAGGGCCTTGTAGGCAGAAGAGTAGGAAACAGCCAAGTTGCTATGGACGGAAGCTGGGCTTCTGGGCAAAACACGGCTTATGAAAGAAAGAAAGAAAGAAAGAAAGAAAGAAAGAAAGAAAGAAAGAAAGAAAGCAAGCAAGCAATCCCCCAGGGAGGCGTAATCTCTTCCCTGCTGGAGGGAAGGATCCAAGCCTGCAGCTTGTTCCATCTCCACTACCCCACCCCTAAAGCTGGAGCTCCAGTGAATCAAGAGAGCAGGGACGAAGGACCACTCTGGAAGAGGAGGAGGATGGAGGAGGAGGAGGTACCTGGATGTCGGTGGTGTCCTTCTCCGTGCCCAGGGTGAAGACGGAGTGAAGGGCAGCTCGCAACAGGTGGGTCTCTAGGGCTGGCTCCAGGGCAGGTTTCATGGTGCTGGCAAGAGAGAGGAGCTGCTATTAGACTGTGCAGTACGGGGGTGGGACTGTCGCCAACACAGACACCAAGCCACAGGGATAGAGGCACAGGCTGGCGAGAATGGAAACTGAGGCACTTAGCTAGGGAATGACAAGGCCAAGGCGTCCCAGACAGACAGTGGCAGGACAGGAATAGCTGCTGTTCCCTGGAGCCTGCTGCCCCTCCTGTATCTGATCCCCAGAGTGAGCCCCTCCCCAAGGCCCCTGTCATGTTATGGGAGTGGAAAGAAGAGCCCTGCCAGGAGAGAGTGACCCTTCCCACCCCACCATCTCTGCCAGAGGCGCCACTCTTGGGAGGTGACCTGGGAGGGACAGTGACGGTGACTCCCAGCCTTGGGCCTGAGCAGCACTGGGGTGAGGGGAGCCGGCGGGGTCGGGGGGTGGGGCTGTCTCGGTACCAGAGGTTGCCCACTGCAGCCAGGGAGTGGGCGAGGACGGCGCTGGGTGACGAGTCATCGGGAAGCTCCTCGATGAGCTCCTGTGAGACGCGAAGGAGACAAAGGAGCGTGTGAGATTCAGGCCCGACTGACACCTCCCAATGACGAAATGACACAGCCAGTGCCCCACATGGCCAGCAGGATCCCCCACCACCTCCCGCTCCCCCGATTCCTTCCTGCCCATCAAACTTGTCCCCCTTCCCGGATTCCTGCAAAGCTCACTCCCAATCTCCTTCTCTCCTCCTCCCTGTCAAAAATGCCCCCATTCAGCCCCATCCCGATGACCGAGCTGGGACCATGTGATTCCTTGGCCCCCACTCTCAGCTGTCCTCCAGCCCCACAATTTCCCCCCTGCCCACTACTGACCAGTCTCACAATTTCTCCCTTCTCTTCTCCCAAGTCTTCAGCCCGAGGAATCCTTGTCCTCTGCTGCCCCCTCCAACACCACCCAGTCCCCACCCAAGAGCCCGGCCATACCCCTGCCAAACCCATGTCTCTCTCCTCCCTCCAGCTGCCGTATGGCGTGTCTCACTCACCACAATCCTCTTCACCACAGCCGCCTTGCAGTAGCGCGGCTCCAGCGTGTCCTCCCCTCTCTCCCGTGCAGCCAGACATGCGGGGTAGATGGCCTGAAGGAACAGGAGCTGCTGCCCCTCATCCTGTACCCACCGGGAGTGGGGTATAGCAAGAGAGAAACTGTTAGCTAGGGACCTTCCTACCCCACCCAAACCAGCTCCAGGGCTCAGGCCTCAATGGGGGATTGTGGGGACCCGCCTATTGTCCAAATCCCCCACCACTCCTACACAAGCAGGATCAGGAACTGGGACAGTGCCTGTGGGGGGAGACGACCTCGGCTGTTGTGGGACAAACACCCCCATCTTGGGTGTCCCACATCATGGGTGTAAAAGGGCCCCATTAGAGGTGGTGGATCATGAGGGACAAGACCCTCGGCAGGGGGTGGGGATGCTGGGAAGGGACAGGGCAATCTTGGTTCAAGCCCAGGTGGGGAACATTTCTACCTTATCTCTGCACTGGAGCTGCTTTCGGATGAGCTTGAGAGCAGCTTCATCTTTGGCCATGTGCACCCCTTCCTCCTGCTCCGAATCCCGGGGGGGTCCCTGCACCAGGGAGGGAAGGACAGGGGCGTGGTGGGCAGAGCAGGATTCAAGACCCCCCTTCCCACCTCAGGCACCCAGGGCAGATCGGGCCCCAAACCTCCCTCTCAGGGATGCCTTCAGTCCCCAACAGCTGCTGAAGCCCAGAGCAGAGCCCCCCTCCCCTGCCCAGGACTCCAGGGGAGGTGCCTGTTCCCCCCGCCCACAGCAGCAAGGACCAACTGGCAGCAGCTCTTCACGCCCCCACCCCCAGGTCCCCATGCGGAAGGGGCAGCTGTGTGACGGCTGCTGCTGTCCGTGGGGTTCCCGTGGCTCAGGCCAGACACCTGGGATGGGGACCCCCCCCGGTATCCCTGGGAGAGCGTCTGGGACCAGAGTGTTCACAACCCCGTCCTCACCCCTCCCTTAGCCCAGCCTGGCTCCTCACCTGGAACAAAGCAGTGGCCTCCATCGGCCTGGCTGCTGCCAGAGGCCCAGGTGCTGCCGCTGTCCCAGGCTGAGCTGCCGGTGCTGGGACAGGGACCTTCCCCCTCCTGGCCGGCGGGGGCTGGAAGGGCCTCAGAGACCGGGCAGGGCGATGCCCCCTGATGGGAAGGAGGGCTGGGCTCCTGGGGCCGCTGCTGCCCACACAGCAAGCCCCAGAGCAACCCTGCCCGGCGCCCCTCCTGGGCTGGGTCCTGTCTGCAGCCTGGGCCAGCTGCATTGGGGCCTGGTCGGGGCCTCTCCCAGCTCGGCGCCTGCGCCGGGAGCTGGGTTCCTTTTCCAGAAGGCCGGGCACTTCCGCCGTCTGGCCTGGACGGAAGCTGTTTCCCCGCCAGCGGGGATGTAGGGGATGCTCTGCCCCTTGGGAAGGTGGCAGCTGCTTCCCTCAGGCTCTGGGGCCACCTGCAGAGCCTTCCTCCGCAACATCCGCAGGAGCCTGGCCATCCTGGAACCGAGCGGGGAGCAGGGGTGAGTCTGGGCTCAAGGCAGCCTTTCACTCATGGGGCTTTTCTGTCCCTCCTCCTCCCTGCTCCAACCACAGCAGCCCCTTCTGCCCCCACAGGAGTGCAGGGAGTGCCATCTACACACACGGGCAGGAGTTCATTGCATGATCTGCTCCCAACGTTCCCCCTCGTAATCCCTGCTGCTGCAATAGCCAGGAAGTCTCATCCTTTTCCAGCAATGGGGTCAGTCCCTAAGACCATCGGTTCCTCTGGACAAGCAGTCCCCTCCTGTCGTCCCAGGCCACTCTCCCACCCAGGCTAGAGAAGGAACAGAAGCCAGGAGTCCGGACTTCTCCTGGGAAACCATTCCCCACGGCAAAGTCACAAAGAGCCTAGGCACAGGAAGCCCAGGGCCCTCCTCGTTCCCCCTTGATTTCCAGGCTCAGCAGCTCACAGGGTCTGGCCCAGCTCTGAGACTCTCAGCCTGGGGAAAGGTGTCCCACAAGGGAAGGGTTGGGAGTCCCATTGCTGGAACCTTTCCAAACACACTGGAGAAGGCTCTGGAGAAGCCCCTGCCTGGCCTAAGAATGAGGGGCTCTTGGGGGCTGTTTGCAAAGGAAATCCCCCTTTGGAAATAGTCTCTCCCCATTTCTGCCTCTCCCTAGACAGACAGGGGAAGCCACCGAGGAACCCGAATGCCACTCACTTGCTCTCAGTGATGGGATGACGGATGGCGGATGTTCAGGGTCAGCAGACTTCCCACGCCCTCCTCCTCACTCTCCAAGCCCAAGGCAGGCTGGAGAGGGTGGTGACCTCAGGAGTCACCCTGCCCAGCCAGCAGGCAGGGTGATGACACGAGGGCGATCGACTGGCTGTGAAAACAAGAGTCTGTCTTATTGCCAAGGGACGGAGAAACTCAGCCAGCAGCAGGGGGGTGCAGAACACGGCCCTAGGGCGGAGGTGACAGCGCCTCCAGGATCCTGACATCCCAGCACTTTACACACCTTCCTGGAGCCTCCCAAACCCACTGAGCTGTAGCCATGGGATCCTAACCCGACTGATGGCAAACGGGCCTCAGCTAGGAGCACAGGGTCACACTGAGTGTCAGAGCCATGGATGGACCCCTTCACTAACCACTGCCGCACACTCCCTCCACAGCTGGCAATTGCAACCAGGCCCTAATGGCTGGTCCCCCTGCCTTTGAGAGGGAGGGTCACTCCTGCTTCCATTGCTGCCTCTTGATCTGTGGGACTTTGGGCAAGTTGCTCCCCCTCTCCATGGCTCTCTGGGACTCACATCCCTGAATGGGCTTTAAAAAAACGATGGTTAAAGTTTGGTCCCAACTAGTTCTTGTTTCTCGAGACTAACCATTTCAGCAAAGTTTAGAATTCTTGACATTCAACACCTGGAAACATCCCTTTCTCCTTCGCAGACGGCCTTAACATCCCTTATCTCACCCAGGCTCCCTGCTGCCTGGAGTTAGAGAATTGACCCTATTCCCACTGGACCTACCCAAGGTGTCACACAGCAAAGCGTGATGGAGCCAGAAAGAGAAGACAACAGTCCTAACTCCTGTTCTAACTAACAGACAACAACCCCCCCGGAGGCAGGGATAAAGCCCAGGAAATAAGGTGTGAACATTTGCATGGAAACCGTTTTCTGTCTGAAAATCCATTCAGATGAAACCACTTTGTTTCTTGAAATCATAAGAAGTAGGATGAAAATTCTTTGCAAAAATATTTGTTTGCAAAACAAGAGCATCTCCTGTTTGTCACAGTGCATTCAACTGTCTCGTTGTACACAAAGGGGAGACACTATGATCTAGCAAAAAGAAAAAGGAGTACTTGTGGCACCTTAGAGACTAACGAATTTATTTGAGCATAAGCTTTCGTGAGCTCCAGCTCACTTCATCGGATGCATCTGTGGCTCACGACAGCTGTAGCTCACGAAAGCATATGCTCAAATAAATTGGTTAGTCTCTAAGGTGCCACAAGTCCTCCTGTTCTTTTTTGCAAATACAGACTAACACGGCTGCTACTCTGAAACCAACTATGATCTAGAAAATTAGATGAGATGCTTCAGTCTGAGCTAAGTAGTTGCTGCTCTTCACAATTTCAAAAGAATAAAATACAAATAAAAGAGAATATTAGGTCATAATCTGATATGGCTCAGTGTGATAGGACACCCCTAGTCTGTACTGCTCCGAGTGACACTCTTCAGTGGATCCCCAGCATCCACCCATGGCGAGGTAGGTGGGAGAGGATTGTTATGCATACTTGACAGAAGGAGAAACGAAGGCTGAGAAAGGAGCAGGGACTTGTCTTAGCTGATGCAACCAGTCAGCAGCAGAGTTGCTCTCAAATGAGCTACAGACCAACAATTGTTCATAGTAATTATGCAGCAAGTATTTGGGAAGAATTGGAATGTTCGAGAGGATATTGAACTGCTCCGAGACAATGAATGGAGAGCAGCATCCACATTGGTCAGACATATAACTGGTTGTGACTTATTTGCTTGGTCATGTAAGCAGTGTCAGGATGAGCTCCACCCTGACATCTGGTGGTGAGGTGTGGCAAGTTGTGGAAAAGAACTTCAGGGGCCGATCTCATTTGCATAGGCACACCCACCCCGCCTAGAATGAGACCATAGCTGCCCAAATGATCACTTTGGCTGCTGTGGGATCCCCAGTGTCTCTGTTATTGGGGCAGGAAGAATAAATTGTTATTACCCTGATTATGGGAACTGTGCTTGGAACTGTATGTGGCCTTTTGTTATGATGGAGGGATTCACCATCAACTAAGTAGCACTCGCTAGGCAAGGGTCATGGGTTCCAAAACTGGGTGAATGGAGAGAGGTTGGGGACAAGTATTAATACTTGGTGGCATGGGCCCCTTGGAGAGGGCCTTACATGCTAATTGCACTTTCTCCTGTCTCCACTGTGGAGTATCAGAGCTAATTTTGATTTCATTAGAAGTCTAGTTATAGGCTGCTGAGCTCACTTTGGGCTGACAGTGCACCAGCACTGGGGCTCCCCTGCTACAAGCTGAATTCACCTAAGAGCTGAAATCACTGAGTGTTGTGTTAAGTAGTGGGGGAGCCTGAAGATATATTGTGGAGCAGTTCGACGTGGAGCAGTGTGTGGATGGCAGGAGCTGCTTGTGGGTCGTGGAGCTGAGCGAAGGAGTTCGTGGGGCGGCTGGCGGAGCGGAGTGCAGCTGAGCGAAGGAGTTCGTGGGGCGGCTGGCGGAGCGGAGTGCAGCTGAGCGAAGGAGTTCGTGGGGCGGCTGGCGGAGCGGAGTGCAGCTGAGCGAAGGAGGTTGTGGGGCGGCTGGTGGAGCGGAGTGCAGCTGAGCGAAGGAGGTCGTGGGGCGGCTGGCGGAGCGGAGCGCCGCTATGGAGCTATGGGGCGGTCAGCTTCAGATCATGTAAGGTGCCTCTTACCCCCATCCCATTTCCACCCAGGTTGGGAGGTAAAGCTCCGCAGATAAACTTTCGAACTCTGGGGCTGCCCTGACCAGGGACAGAGACTTTTGGGGCATTGGACTTTTGGGACTTTGGGTGATTTGGGGTTGCTGGACTCAAGAACCAAAGGGAAAAGGGCATGCCCCAATTTGCCTGGGGTGGGTTTTTTTTTTGCTCATGGGTTGTGTTATGAATCCTGTTGGTGGTGTTTCCCCAACATAATGCCACATTGTTTCTCTCTGTTATTAAAAGGCTTCTGCTACACTCAGACTATGTGCTTGCGAGAGGGGAAGTATTGCCTCTTGGAGGCGCCCAGCGGGGGTGGTATATATTTGTCCCAGGTCACTGGGTGGGGGCTCGAGCCGGTTTGCATTGTGTTATTGGAATGGAACCCCTAGATATTGAACCCGGCCCTTGTTGCTGCCAACTCTGACGGGCAGAAGGGTTACAGTCATAAAAGAGAACAACAAAGACCAGAGTTTCCTCCCTGTCAATAGCTCCCTCCTCAGCCAATCAAGGTTGAGACTTTGAGGGGTGGGAGGCTAAGGGTTCTCATCAAATAGCCCAAAGAATGGCCCTGGTCACCACCGAGGCGATCATTCTCGGAGCCCTATTCCAGTCTCACCTCTCTGTGAGGGCCTCCCACAACCTCCCCGGCCCCCGCTCCACACACAGAGCTCCTGGTGAGCAGAGGAAAATGACAAAGGAAGCAAGAAGAGAAAGGTAGGAGGGACAGAGGAAAAGGGAAAACAAAAAGGAGAAAAAGCAACGTCCCCAGTGATTCTAAGGGACAAAGTCCTAGGTCGGAAATAAAATACTTCCCCCACAATCTAATGTTTTCCTTTCCTAAAAATCAACCGGCACCTGATGGATCAGACTGAAGAGGTTCCAAACCTCTCCGAGGCTCTTACCTTACCTTCTATACAGGGATGTCTGTTTTCGATCAAAACCACTACAAGAAAAGGAGAAAACTCTGAAGAGGGTCCTCCTTGCTCTCACGAATGTGAAAGTGAATGCTCTCTCAGTCCTCCAGGAGAGACCTCGAGAAGGAGACGTGCTGAAGCAAAGCCACAGGGATCTCCGAGCTTGCCCCTGTCCTGCACCCCTGTCCTGCCTGGCTGATGTCAAGATCTCTCTGTGAGGTCATCGCCTCCCCACCACCTTTGTCCAATAGGCTGAGGTCCTGCCAAAGGCCCTTGTGATGTCACTGCCACACCCACCCCTCCCCTGCAGTGCTGATGTCCTGCCCCTGTCCAGCCACACTGGATGTTTCAGCCGCTTCCCCTGGATCACCCCACGCAATGACTCTTCCTTGTGGGGATGACACCGACCACACAGTATAACACAGAGCTTCTTTCCCAGGCCGCAATTAGGTTTTCACAAGTTAGTTGACTTTATGGCCAGAAGCAACCTTTCGAGCATTTAATCTCATCCCCTGCGTATCCTAAGGCCTCCTGTATATCAGAAGAGCTGGGCTTTTCTTTTACTCAAATGTTTTCCAGAAAGGCATCTAGTCTTTATTCGAAGAGATCAAGAGATGGAGAATCCATCATTTCTCTTGGCAGTTTGTGCAAATGACGAATCATCCTCTTACAAATCCGGGTCTTATTGTCATTATACTTTTTCTGATTTCTGCTTCCATCCATGGGGTCTTGTCATGCCTTTCTCTGCTACATAAAAGAGCCCTTTTATACTCAACATTTTCTCTCCATGAAGTCAAGCAACTCACCTCTCATTTGTCTTTTGTGTATACTAAACAGATTGAGCTTTTTCAATGTCTCATTAGAAGGCATCATCCCTATCACTCAATTACGAATCTTTTCTGTACCCTCTCCAATTGTTTTAACATAATATTCAAAATGTGGACACAAGAACTGGATTCAACATTCCAGCATCAGTTTCACCAATGCTCTTTCACTTCCCTTTCCATCCTCACTACTCTATCCAGCCAAGAATGGCTTTAACCTTTTTTAACACAGTTTCACATTGACAGACCGTGCTGAGCAGCTCGTCCTCTATGGCCCCGAAATCCTTTTCAGGGTCGCTGCTTTCCAGCGGATTGTCCCCCATTCTGTAGGGTGCCACCTGACTCCTTTGTTACTGAAGCTATGGGGTTGCATTTGGCTTGATTAAAACCTAATTATTTCGTAAGTATTTTAGAAGAACTAGCCCATTAGAGAGAGAATCGTGAATTACTCCAAGACAATGAATGGAGAAAAGCGGCAAGAGCAATCAAATACATGTTTGGTTATGGCCTATTTCCTTGGTCTTAAAAGAGAGTAAGGAGGACCTGAATCTCCTCCCTCACAATAGCCCCAAGCTCCCCCAATCAGCATTGAGACTCTGAGAAGCAGAAAGCTGAGAGTCCTCACCAGATGTCCCGGGTCACCACCGGAGGGAGTCACTCTTAGAGCACTATTCCAGCCACATGTCTTTGGGAGCAACCCCCCATCCCCAACTCCACATGCACAGACAGGTCCTGGTGGTGAAAGGAAAGCAGGGGAAAAGGACAAAGATGCAAGAGAAGATGAGAAAGGAGGGAGAGACAGGAAAAGGGAAAACAAAAAGGAGAAACCCCAGTGTCCCCAGTAATTCTAAGGGACAAAGTCCTAGGTCTGAATTAAAATGCTGCCCCCACAATCTAGTGTTTTCCTTTCCTAAAAATCAGCTGGCACCTGATTGATCAGACTGGTCAGGTTCCAAACCTTTCCGAGGCTCTTACCTTCTATACAGGAACGTCTGTTTTTGAGCAAAACCACTACAAGAAAAGGAGAAAACTCCGAAGAGGGTCCTCCTTGCGCTCACGAATGTGAAAGTGAATGCTCTCTCAGTCCTCCAGGAGAGACCTCGAGAAGGAGACGTGCTGAAGCAAAGCCACAGGGATCTCCGAGGTTGCCCCTGTCCTGCATCCCTGTCCTGCCTGGCTGATGTCAAGATCTCTCTGTGAGATCATCGCCTCCCCACCACCTTTGTCCAATAGGCTGAGGTCCTGCCAAAGGCCCTTGTGATGTCACTGCCACACCCACCCCTCCCTTGCAGTGCTGATGTCCTGCCCCTGTCCAGCTACATTGGATGTTTCAGCCGCTTCCCCTGGACCACCCCACGCAATGAGCGTTCATTGTGGGCTCAAGTCGAACAAAGTAAAACATCAGAGGCTTCTCCCTGTGCTACATCAGTTTTTCATAAATTAGCAGACTTTATGGACAGAAGAGACTATTAGAGCATGCCATCTCACCCACTGCATATCACATGCTTTCTGTGGAGCGTAGGAGCTAGTTTTTGACTACACATGTTCCAGAAAGGCATCTAGTCTTCATTAGAAGACATCAAGAGGTGGGGAATTCCCACCACTTCCCTTTCTAGTTTGTTCCTTTGGTGATTCATCCTCACGGTTGAATATGTGTGCCCTCTTTCTAAGATGAATTGGTCTCTTTTGAGTTTCCAGCCACTGGGTCTTGTTATTCTTTTCTCTGCTAGATTAATGAGCCCTTTCATACCCGATATTTTCTCTCCATGAAGTCACTTCAACACTTCAATGACGTGACCTCCCGATCTTTTTTATCATCTAAACAGGCTGAGCTCTTTCAATAGCTTATTCGCAGGCATTTTTCTCCAGCCCTCAAAATGTTTCATTGCTTTTTCTGCCCCATCTGCAATATTTCCAAATTTTTTTCAAAGGTGGATGCCAAAACTGGATGCAGGATTCCATGATCAGTCTTCCTCATGGTTTCAGAGTAACAGCCGTGTTAGTCTGTATTCGCAAAAAGAAAAGGAGTACTTGTGGCACCTTAGAGACTAACCAATTTATTTGAGCATAAGCTTTCATGAGCTACAGCTCACTTCATCGGATGCATACTGTGGAAAGTGTAGAAGATCTTTTTATATACATACAAAGCATGAAAAAATACCTCCTCCCACTCCACTCTCCTGCTACTAATAGCTTATCTAAAGTGATCACTCTCCTTACAATGTGTATGATAATCAAGTTGGGCCATTTCCAGCCCAAATCCAGATTTTCTTACACACACCCCCACCCCACACACACAAACCCACTCTCCTGCTGGGAATAGCTTATCTAAAGTGACCACTCTCCTTACAATGTGTATGATAATCAAGGTGGGCCATTTCCAGCACAAATCCAAATTTTTTCATGCTTTGTGTGTATATAAAAAGATCTTCTACACTTTCCACAGTATGCATCCGATGAAGTGAGCTGTAGCTCACAAAAGCTTATGCTCAAATAAATTGGTCAGTCTCTAAGGTGCCACAAGTACTGCTTTTCTTCCTCATGGTGTGTCACCTCCCTATGCTCCTCACTGCTCTTTTCATACATCTAATGATGGCTTTAGCCCTTTTCACCACAGCATCACCCTGGGTGCTCATGTTGAATGGCTTGCCTAGCATGGCCCCGAAATCCTCTTCACAGTCAGTGCTTTCCTGGATACACTTCCCCACTCTGTAGGTGTGGCCTGCATGCTTTGTCGCTAGCTATAGGACCCTTCTTTTGGTTTTTTTCCAACTTGTTTTCTTTGAATGGCTCCACTTTATCAAGGGATCCGATTGCTCTGTGTCACTGCTCTCTCCTCATCATTAATTACCACTCTGCTACTATTTTATCACCCACCAACGTTAGCAGCAGTGATATTTTATTTGGGTTGCAGTTCATTGATATTTATTTTCAAAAATTAGTCCTTGAGAGCCTCTTCATATCCCTCGTGCCCATAACCTGCTCCACACAGCACAGTGAGAAAAGGCCGCCCAGCCCAGCTGTGCCCTAGGGGCTAAGCACAGAACAAATGTAGGAGCTTGTGTCATCCATAGCTTCTGAACAACATGTGGGGGTCATCAACTTACAAAGACACTCTAGACCGGTAGCGTAGACAGGCCCCAAATGTATCGAAGTGTCCCGCCTTGAAAAACAGAAGACAAAAAAACATAACCTTGAGTAGCTTTATTTTATAGTCGTGGAAACTGAGGCACACAGAAGCAAAGAGATTCGCTCATGGTCAAAAAGTCAGGAATAGAAAATGGCCAATCTGCTGATAGTCAGTCCTGGGCCCTAGCCGTGTTTGTCCTGGCCTCTCTGCTTCAGCTCCAGTAACAACCCGAGTGGAGGTTTTCTTCCTCTCCGTGTCCTTTAACTTCATGTCACTGGAGAAGAAAGATTGTTTCTGACCAGCTGGCTCTAATGCTTAAAAACCTTCATTTTTTTCTTTCTCTAGGAGGATAACGCTGGACTTTTTCTCTCATTCACTTTCCTTTGGAATAATTTCAATCCAGTCCAAAGGATTTCCTTTTCCAGTGTGTCTTCAGCACCTTTCCTAGCAAACAGTTCCTGTTCGAGCACAGGTTTCCAGTTTCAGGCTGTCCCAGGGTGAGATGGCCATGAAAGGGGTAGTAGCTCAACTGAACCTATCCCCAGGTGAAGAGAATAAGTGCAGGGGTCACATGGAAAGGAGCAGCATGTATCTAGGATCCAGGCCTGTTGGGCGATATAAGAACAGCCTGTGCTCAGCCAGGAGAGAGACCCGCAATGGGAGCAGGCCTGGGCGGGGCTTGGATAGTCCTTTCAAGGCAGTTTCGGTACACAGTAGGGGATGGAACAGCCAAGCTGCTAGGGTTGGGAGCTGGGCCTCCTGGCAGTGTCCAGGAACGAAAGCACAGCACCTGCCAGGAAGGGAGTCCCCACTGAGGGACACCATAATCTCCCAGGGAGGGAAAAGGCTCTCACTGCCATTTCTTAACCTCATGGGGTGTTCTCCTGCTCTGCCAACCCCACCCCTATTTCAGCATCTCCAGGTGCCTGAGGGAGCAGGCACCAGAGGCCATCCTGTAGCTGGGGCAGAGATGGAGGTTGATGACCTACCTGCCCGTGGTGACCATGGTGCAGGACAGCCCTCAGGACATGCGAATGCAGCTCCAGATCTGCAGAATGCACCTTCCCTTTGCTGGCACGAGACCTTGCAGGTTGCGGAAGGTGAGACAGGCACTAACTTTTGGTAACCCTCAGTGGGATCAGAGGGTAATGGTTTGTAGAAAGTGGTGTTGGAGAGCTTTACAAAAACTAGGCAAGCCATTTACAACACACACTTTGTTTCTCTACAAAAGCAAAAGGACACTAAACTATCTAAACTACTACATGCCACAAAGGGCCACAACAGTGGTTCACTTAACCCACCCAGCAATATTGTTAATGTCTCCAACTATACTCTTAGCCCAGCAGAAGAATCTGTCCTATCTCGGGGCCTCTCCTTCTGCTCCTCCACCCCCACGAATATGATACCGTTCTGTGGTGACCTAGAATCCTATTTTCGATGTCTCCGACTCAAGGAATATTTCTCACACCTCTGAACAACATACTAACCCACAGAGAGCTTCCTACCAAGACGACAAAAAGAAGGATTCTGGGTGGACTCCTCCTGAAGGTCGAAACAACAGACTGGACTTCTACAGAGAGTGCTTCCGCCGACGTGCATGGGCTGAAATTGTGGAAAGCAACATAACTTGCCCCATAACCTCAGCTGGGCAGAACACAACGCCATCCACAGCCTCAGAAACAGCTCAGACATCATAATCAAAAAGACTGACAAAGGAGGTGCTGTTGTCATCATGAATAGGTCAGAATATAAACAAGAGGCTGCTAGGCAGGTCTCCAACACCACTTTCTACAAGCCATTACCCTCTGATCCCACTGCGGGTTACCAAAAGAAACTACACCATCTGCTCAAGAAACTCCCTGAAAAAGCACAAGAACAAATCCGCACAGACACACCCCTAGAATCCCAACCTGGGATATTCTATCTGCTACCCAAGATCCATAAACCTGGAAATCCTGGACGCCCCATCATCTCAGGCATTGGCACCCTGACAGCAGGATTGTCTGGCTATGTAGAGTCTCTCCTCAGGCCCTATGCTACCAGCACTCCCAGCTATCTTCCAGACACCACTGACTTCCTGAGGAAACTACAATCCATCGGTGATCTTCCTGAGAACACCATCCTGGCCACTATGGATGTAGAAGCCCTCTACACCAACATTCCACACAAAGATGGACTACAAGCCGTCAAGAACAGTATCCCCGATAATGTCACGGCAAACCTGGTGGCTGAACTTTGTGACTTTGTCCTCACCCATAACTATTTCACATTTGGGGACAATGTATACCTTCAAGTCGGCTGGATTGCTATGGGTACCCGCATGGCCCACAGTATGCCCGCATTTTTATGGCTGACTTAGAATAACGCTTCCTCAGCTCTCGTCCCCTAATGCCCCTACTCTACTTGGGCTACATTGATGACACCTTCATCATCTGGACCCATGGAAAAGAAACCCTTGAGGAATTCCACCATGATTTCAACAATTTGCGTCCCACCATCATCCTCAGCCTGGACCAGTCCACACAAGAGATCCACTTCCTGGACACTACGGTGCTAATAAGCGATGGTCACATAAACACCACCCTATACTGGAAACCTATTGACCGCTATACTTACCTACATGCCTCCAGCTTCCAACCAGGACACACCACACGCTCCATTGTCTACAGCCAAACTCTACCATACAACCGCATTTGCTCCAACCCCTCAGGCAGAGACAAATATCTACAAGATCTCTATCAAGCATTCTTACAACTACAGTACACACCTGCTGAAGTGAAGAAACAGATTGACAGAGCCAGAAGAGTACCCAGAAGTTACCTACTACAGGACAAACCCAAAAAAGAAAATAACAGAACGCCAGTAGCCGTCACCTTCAGCCCCCAACTAAAACCTCTCCAATGCATCATCAAGGATCTACAACCTATCCTAAAGGACGCCCCATCACTCTCACAGATCTTTGGAGACAGGCCTTGCGTACAGACAGCCCCCCAACCTGAAGCAAATACTCACCAGCAACTGCACACCACACAACAGAACCACTAATCCAGGATCCTATCCTTGCAACAAAGCCCGTTGCCAACTGTGTCCACATATCTATTCAGGGGACATCATCATAGGGCCTAATCACAACAGCCACACTATCAGAGGCTCGTTCACCTGCACATCTACCAATGTGATCTATGCCATCATGTGCCAGCAATGCCCCTCTGCCATGTACATTGGCCAAACTGGACAGTCTCTACATAAAAGAATAAATGGACACAAATCAGACATCAAGTATTATAACATTCAAAAACCAGTCGGAGAACACTTCAATCTCTCTGGTCACTCGAACTCAGACCTAAAAGGGGCAATTCTTCAACAACAAAAAACTTCAAAAACAGACTCCAAGGAGAGACTGCTGAATTGGAATTAATTTGCAAACTGGATACAATTAATTTAGGCTTGAATAAAGACTGGGAGTGGATGTGTCATTACACACAGTAAAACTATTTCCCCTTGTTTATTCCCCCCCATACTGTTCTTGTCAACTGCTGGAAATGGCCCACCTTGATTATCACTACAGAAGGTTTTCTTCACCCTCCCACCCCTCCCCCGCCCACCTCTGCTCTCCTCCTGGTAATAGCTCACCTTTCCTGATCACTCTTGTTACAGTCTGTATGGTAACACCAATTCTTTCATGTTCTTTATGTATATAAAATCTCCACCCTGTATTTTCCATTGCATGCATCCGATGAAGTGAGCTGTAGCTCATGAAAGCTTATGTTCAAATGTCTTTGTTAGTCTCTAAGGTGTCACAAGTCCTTTTCTTTTTGCGGATACAGACTAACATGGCTGCTACTCTGAAACAGTGTTAGTCTTGCAGATGCAGACTAACACGGCTGCTACGCTTCCATGCCTCCACCCACTTTAACCCAAAACAAACTCAGGTTTTGGGTCAAAGGGGGTAGAGGCATGGAAGAGAGTATATAGTGAACAAAAGATTGATTTTAAAAGTGTCAGAACAATATTGTGAAAACAGGAAATTCCTAGTCTTGACAATCTTTCACGAAAAACCCTTGCATTCCAAAAATAGTTACTTTTCTACAGACGATTCTTCCTTTGGAAAAGATTTTCAACCATGTCTAGAAATCGCTCCCAGGTCAGTGTCTCTCTGAGCGTGGGCTGCACTCGTTTGCCCTCCCCATCCCCTGGGGATGTGTATGAAGCACTAGTTAGAGGGGTACAGAGGAGGTATAAATAAAGATGATTAGGTCTTGACGAATACACATGTGGAGGGTGTGGGGGGAGAGAGACATGACTGATTGTATTGTCCTGAAGTAGTGCACAGCTTCCAAAGGTTTGGTGAATGCTTCTCTGGGGGTCTGATTCTGCAAACCAACTTCCAGGATGTGCATCTGACAAGGCCCTGCTCCCTCCTCATGTCCAGGCCACTTGGCCAGTGGCTTGGCATGAGTAACTCTGATGCTGGACTACCGTTTTCCTACCCCTGCCTCTATGTGCATTGTGAGCAGCTGCACTGCTGCACATCCAAGTGGCTAAAGAACCATCAACAGGCTTCACTCTTCTTCACTCTCTGGTCACACAATTACAGACATGAAAGTTGCAATATTACAACAGAAAAACTTCAGAAACAGACTCCAACCAGAGACTGCTGAATTGGAATTCATTTGCAAATTGGATACAATTAACTTAGGCTTGAATAGAGACTGGGAGTGGTTGAGTCATTATGCAAGGTAACCTATTTCTCCTTGTTTATTCCTTCCCCCTCCCCCCCACTGTTCCTCAGACATTCTTGTTAAACCCTGGATTTGTGCTGGAAATGGCCCACCTTGATTATCATACACATTGTAAGGAGAGTGATCACTTTAGGTAAGCTATTACCAGCAGGAGAGTGGGGTGGGGGAGAGAAAATCTTTTGAAGTGTTAAACACCCATTTTTTCATGGTCTGTGCGTATAAAACATCCTCACTGTATTTTCCACTTTATGCATCTGATGAAGTGAGCTGTAGCTCACAAAAGCTTATGCTCAAATACATTGGTTAGTCTCTAAGGTGCCACAAGTCCTCCTTTTCTTTTTGCGAATACAGACGAACACGGCTGCTACTCTGAAACCTGACTACACAGAGTGCTGTCATTTGCACAAAGATAAAATGGAGAAATGTTGTGTGTGTTTAACCTCTTTCAAACAGTGGGCTCTTAAATGTTGCAAATAATTTCTAGCTCAACCAGAAGTTAGGGGCTTGAGGTAGGAGTCTCCCAGGCATTGTCTTCACTGCAAAAGTGTGTTTACACGGAGATAGCTAACTTGATGTAAAATCCGCGTGGAGACATAGAATAGAAACATAGAATATCAGGGTTGGAAGGGACCTCAGGTGGTCATCTAGTCCAACCCCCTGCTCAAAGCAGGACCAATCCCCAATTAAATCATCCCAGCCAGGGCTTTGTCAAGCCTGACCTTAAAAACTTCTAAGGAAGGAGATTCTATCTACCACCTCCCTAGGTAACGCATTCCAGTGTTTCACCACCCTCCTAGTGAAAAAGTTTTTCCTAATATCCAACCTAAACCTCCCCCACTGCAACTTGAGACCATTACTCCTTGTCCTGTCCTCTTCTACCACTGAGAATAGTCGAGAACCATCCTCTCTGGAACCACCTCTCAGGTAGTTGAAAGCAGGTAGTATCAAATCCCCCCTCATTCTTCTCTTCTGCAGACTAAACAATCCCAGTTCCCTCAGCCTCTCCTCATAAGTCATGTGTTCCAGACCCCTAATCATTTTTGTTGCCCTTCACTGGACTCTCTCCAATTTATCCACATCCTTCTTGTAGTGTGGGGCCCAAAACTAGACACAGTACTCCAGATGAGGCCTCACCAATGTCGAATAGAGGGGAACGATCATGTCCCTCGATCTGCTTGCTATGCCCCTACTTATACATCCCAAAATGCCATTGGCCTTCTTGGCAACAAGGGCACACTGCTGACTCATATCCAGCTTCTCGTCCACTGTCACCCCTAGGTCCTTTTCCACAGAACTGCTGCCTAGCCATTCGGTCCCTAGTCTGTAGCTGTGTATTGGGTTCTTCCATCCTAAGTGCAGGACCCTGCACTTATCCTTATTGAACCTCATCAGATTTCTTTTGGCCCAATCCTCCAATTTGTCTAGGTCCCTCTGTATCCTATCCCTGCCCTCCAGGGTATCAACCACTCCTCCCAGTTTAGTATCATCCGCAAATTTGATGAGAGTGCAAGCCACACCATCCTCCAGATCATTTATGAAGATATTGAACAAAACCGTCCCAAGGACCGACCCCTGGGACACTCCATTTGACACCGGCTGCCACCTAGACATGGAGCCATTGATCACTACCCGTTGAGCCTGACAATCTAGCCAACTTTCTACCCACCTTAGAGTGCATTCCTCCAGCCCATACTTCTTTAACTTGCTGACAAGAATACTGTGGGAAACCGTGTTAAAAGCTTTCCTAAAGTCAAGAAACAATACATCCACTGCTTTCCCTTCATCCACAGAACCAGTAATCTCATCATAGAAGGTGATTAGATTAGTCAGGCATGACCTTCCCTTGGTGAATCCATGCTGACTGTTCCTGATCACTTTCCTCTCATGTAAGTGCTTCAGGATAAGTGCTTCAGACAAGGCACAGGTGGCTTTAACCTCTGTGTCACTTGTCCAGGTAAATACCAGGCTGAGCGTATAGCATTCCTGGACTAGCTACATCAAGGTAAAAGACACCTCTCCCTCACCTCTACTAGTACTTTACATTGAGTTTGCCAGCTGAGTGTAAACACATACGTTTTGAGCTGGGAGGTTGATTTTTTTTTGTTTGTTTTGCTGCTTTTTGGTGGTGGTGGTGCGGGGGGGAGGGCACTGAAGCCATAATAGTGACATTCTCTAGCCAGTGTTATTTGTATTACTGTAGCACATAGGAGCCCCAGTCATGGATCAGGACCCGATTGTGCTAGGTGCTGTACAAAATAGTATAAAAGACAGTCCCTGCCCCAAAGAGTTGACAATCTAAGTATAAGACAAGAGACAGATGGAGACAGACAGACAGGGGAGTGCAAGGAAATAATGAGAGTGTATCGGTCGGTATGATAGGCAGTGGTCTGAGCGCCCCAAGAAACAGGCTGTTGAATTTTTGGTAGACACCAGGGCAAAGAAGAGCATTGATTTGGGAATTGGAGGTGGATAATGAGGTAGGTTTGCGAATGTTTAAGGGGCTCTCCTCCCGAGCATGAAGGGCATGTGGCAGAAAGCATGAAGGTGGTTGTCGAAAATTTAACAAGTGGGTTTTGCTGGCAGCATGGACCAATTGGAGGTGGGAGTCAACACCTTGGTATGGTGAATGAAAGATGTCCAGTTGGGAGAGGACAGTACGTGAAGGGCCTTGAAAGAGAAGACAAGCAGCTTCTGTTTGATGCAATAGAGAAGGGGGAGCCAGTGGAGGGATGCAAAGAGGGGTGACATGGTGAAAGCAATGGGCTAGGAGAATGATTTTTGCAGCTTGCTGCAATATTCTGAATGGATCTGAGCTGGCAAGATGGAGCAGAGAAGCAAGTGGCGGTAACTGAGATGTGATGTGATCAGAGCCTCGATGGGAATTTTAGCTATGTGGATGGAGAGGAAAGGCTGTGTCCTCTCCATCCACACAGGAAAACTCCACAAGAGTTAGGCACAGCCCTGGATGTGAGGACCTAGAGCAGAGGTGGGCAAAGAACGGCCCGCTGGCCACATCCGGCCTGCGGGACTGTCCTGCCCGGCCCCTGAGTTCCCGGCAGGGGACGCTAGCCCGCGGTCCCTCCCCTGCTGTCCCCCCGCCCCTGCAGCCTCACCTCACTGTGCCGTTGGCGCTCTGGCCCGCTGCTCCTACCGGGCAGCGAGGTGGCGGGGCTGCGAGCTCCTGCTGGTCTGAGCAGCATGGTAAGGGGGGGGCGTTAGATAAGGGGCATTCAGGGGACGGGGGCAGTTGGATGGGGTGGAGGTTCTGGGGGGCGGTCAGGAGATGAGGAACAGGGGGGTTGGATAGGTGTGGGATTCCCGGGGGGGCTGTCAGGGAGCAGGGGTGTGGATAGGGGTCAGGGCACTCAGGGGACAGGGGTTGGATAGGGGATGGGGTCCCAGAGGGGGCGGTTAGGGATGGGGGTCAGTCAGGGGGCAGGAAGTGGGAGGGGGCGAATTGGGGGTGAGGGCCAGGCTATCTGGGGAGTCACAGCCTTCTCTACCCGGCCCTCCTCCGGTGGGCGGGGGAGGGAAATGAACAATTCATGAAATCGAGTCAGACTGATCTTTGAAAACAGTGTGAGAAAACTCAAACCCTGTAACCGCCATTTCTGGGTGGGATCTGGGGTCCCGCCCACCTCAGGGCCAGGGGGCACAGGAGGAGGAGGAGGGGAGGGTGGCGTGGCGTTGATAGCCATGTAAACAGAGTATTAGGGAAGGTTTCTGGCTGTAACAACCGTAGCACAAAATGTCCACTGGAAACCAAAGGACAGCACATTGTTCATCACAGAGAGCAGGGCTCCCCTTGAAAGCCTCCTATCCCCACACCCAGAGAATGGGCTGCATGCAGAGCAGACTCAGGAGAGGGGGTGGGGAGAACACGCGGGGCGGGAGGAGAGAGATTGAAATTGAGGTGAGGAAAGGAAGGAGGGAGGATTGAGAAAAGGGGGAACAGGAGAAACGCAGGAAGGGGACGGGGGAGAGAAAGAACTAGGGTAGAAGCAGGAACTGGAGAAGGAAAGAGAGAGAAGAGAGGAGGGAGAAGAAGAAAAACCTGAAAGAATCAGGGAGGGAAGGTGGGAGCAGCTCCCAGCGACTGCGACAAAGAAAACCCAGAGGTGGGAATGAAACCCGCAGTCACGGCCCCTGGAATCAAACTGCACCTCTGAAAGGTGAACCACTGAGGGGGGTTGGGGGGTCAGATTGCACCCTTCAGCATGGCCCCCCTCCATGCACCATGTAACCTAAACCAGCTCCCCACGTCTGCCTGGAATCAGGGAGGTGTCTGCTGCTAGCCAGAGACGCCCAGGTGGGATATGTGAGCCGTGGCTCCAGGGCTCCCTGGCTGGCCACCAACCAGTTGTTCCAGCAGCCCCGGGGCTGGATCGGCTAGCAGGAGGCGCTCGGGGGAGGGGCGGAGAGGAGCAAGTGGCAGGCGGGGGAGGGGCCTTGGGGGGGGATGGAGAGGAGTGAGTGGCGGCCATGCGGGGCGGGACCTCGGGGGAAGGGGGCAGGAAGCGGCGGAGCGAGGGCTGGGCCTCGGGGTGGAGCACCCACCAGGAGAAACAAAAGTCTGCACATGTGACGGGCCGGGCCTCCTCTTCGACCACACAGCCTCGTGCCTGTGTCACACTCTGTGCTCCCCCCTTCCGGGGGACCTGCAGGCCGCTGGTCACCACTTCCCTTAGTGGCTACTGCAGCGTATTGTCTGGCCATTTTCTCATGGCCCCAGTATCCTCTTTGCCCTCGCCTCAGCCTGCAAGCCCCAGCAGCCTCTCTCGCTCCCCCATTCCCCGCACACTGCCCCCTAGGTCAAGTGGCTGCAACGCGGCTGTTAGCCCATCCTGGGTCTTTGTCCCAGCCCTGCCGCCAGCCACCCATGGGCCCTGCATAATCCAGCAGGTTTTGGTCATTGCCTGACTGCTGCGTATGATCTGCATGCTCTGGTCCTCTTTGGCTCCTGGCAACCAGCAAGCAAGAAGTGGCCATGAGCCGCGAGGCTCCTATCATGGTTCTAAATCATGTGCTTGACCCCCTGGGTCCTTTACTGCCGTGGCAGGTTGTTAGACACTGCAATGGCCCATGCTGTCTGTTCCCTGCTGCACACGTAAGAGGGCTGAACCAAAGGGCTCTGTCCCCTTGAAGGGATTTGGTGCACTTTGTGCTAATCTGATCAGTGTCATTACAAATGTCCCGCCACACCGGTCAAGTTTCCTTCATTTCATCAGCGGATGTAGTTAAGGCTCTTGGTGCCTTGTCCAATCCAGGATCAGGATGCTAATAGAGTATATGGCCACGCCCCTGTGTGTATTGCAGTCCCCTTGCGGCTGGCTTTTTTCGCGGGTTTTTCCTTGCCCTAGCAATGGGGGAAGACATGATGTGTGTGAAGGGGGGAGTTCGGGCTCCCCCCTCAGCGAATGCACAGAGAGGGGGAGATGGAAAAGGGACCTGAGCTACAAGGAGTGCTGCAGCCATGAAGTCCCTGGACGAAGGAAGCTGTGATCTTGCTACGTAGCAGTGGCTTGTGACACTGACTCCCAACCCCCTGCTCTGCAAAGAGGGACATGGGCTTGGGTGGAGATCAGAGGTTCTTTGGGAGACCCTGATATTGCAGCAGCTCTATTGTTGTTTTTACAGCCCCCAAAGGTGAGCTAAAGGGCCTCCCAGGGCACATGAATGATGTACTATTATTTGCAGATTTAATAATTTTATTAAGATGATGTTGAAGAAAAAAGAAAATGGTACAGAGTTTAAGCATAGAAGTTTCTGGTGATCAGGGAATAAGGTACAGATTATCAAGGGGTGCGAAATTTGGTTTAGGAACAGATGGCGTAAGGAATACATAATCTGCAATCTCCCCGATTGGGGGTAAAAGTTTAACGGGTCAAAGTACAGACATTGAGATATGGGGTCATGTTGTTCATATAATGAGTATGTTCAGGTGTGGAGTATAATGAGTGGATACCATGATGAGGCTGGATTTACCCTCATTTGGTGGGATTTAATGTTCAGTGATTTATGGTTCCCAGCAGAACAGAGTCCCAGTGTGCTCGGTGCTGTATCTGTATGTAGTAAGAGACTGTCTCTGCCCTGAAGAGCTGTGCTAGGTGCTGTAGAGACACTTAGTTAGAACTGCATGGTCTCTACCCTGAAGCTGGTATGATCCAGTTTCACATGTGTCACCAGGAAAGGGATGAACAAAATACCTGAAAGGAGGATAGGTGTGTTACTGCCTCAGTTTCCATAGATACAGGTTTTTTAGACCAGTACGGGCCAGTACTCTGTTCTGAGTCTTCAGCTTGCCTAATCCCTATGGTATATCACAGCCCCAGTGCATGAAATGCAGCCACCTCTGGGTTGGGGCAGCTGGCAATAGCCATGCAGCAAGGTTGCCCAGGGATTGTGTAGGCATATTCCTAATATTTGTGATTCTGTTCATAATAAATTGTAAACCTGCAATATTGATTTATAGTATTTGTAAATCTGCATTTATAACATTTATAATTCTTCCATTTGACATAATTGTAAATCTGCAATATTGATTTACAATTCTGTATTAAAGCTTGCAAACCGTACCTTGCAAGCTGCTCAATTGGCTCTGCTTTCTCTGAAGTGATACTTTCTCTCACTTGTTAGTAAGACTGACGCTTGTAAAACTAAACCGCTCAATTGATTCTGCTTTCTCTGTATTGAGGCTTTCCATTGATTGTAATTGAGTTTGACGCTTATAAATGTAAACCAATCAATTAATGTGACTTTCTTAAAAGGTTATGTTCAATTGGCTCTACTTTGCAAAGGGATACTTTGTGATGGAGATGGACATGATTTCTTGTAACACGGCGAAGAGCCGCGATTTGGAGCGGCGCTCATAGAAATGCCACATAGAGACTCCCACCCTCTATAGTTTGGATCAGGAATGTTAAAAAACGGGGAGTCTCAAATAAATAACACCTTTGTATGAAAAAGAAAGTCAATACCGAAGGAATGTTAAGAGACAGGGAGTCTCAAATAAAATAACAATAGACGGTGAAATGAGAAATGTGTTTTTATTAAAGTAAGGAATGTATGTGAATGAATGGTGGGTTTTGAATAATCAGGGAAGTGGCAGCCTAGGAATTTAACATCAATTGGCCGAAGAAGACGCCAGGTGGAGACAACCAGAGAACCCCACCGGAGGGCAAACTAGGATCCACCCAACCAATTCAAAGGATGAAGAAAGCTGATGAGTACCTGACAGCCGTCCTGGAGCAGTCATGACTAACAATATGACAAAGCAAATTCCATGGACTGGCATAGGAAGAAATTCCTACAAAAATGGACACTAAGGACTGAGAACTTTGAGTCTCCAGTTCTGCCACTACCCTTCAGGAGCATCGGATGCACATCTGACACGGACTCGGCTCCACTCTCGTGTACAGGTTACCTGGCCAGTACTCTGTCACGAGCAACTTCTAGGCTGGTAACTATAACCCCTATGCAGAACTGGTATGAATGAATGAATGAATATATATATATATATATATATATATATATTTAAGTTAGGAATAAGTAACAATACAACAGTGTGAGTTTTATATTTCTTTTTATTATATTTACAATAAATGTGGCATTTTGCCTTGTCCCTTTTATAAGATCCTGCTGGTTTTTATTTTATTGGTACAACAATTGCTTGCCAAGTACTGAAATCTAACTGCCTCTGGGGTTGGGTGCAGCAGCTGGTTGACAGCCATATGGTAACAATGCGCTGCGATCGTTCATCCAGTGCTGAAATGCAGCCATCTCTGGGGTGGGACTCATCAAATGTTTAAATGTATATCAACATTTTTTGCAAAAAAATTTAGTTGCATTTTTTCCACTTAGAACAAACTCAGGTTTTGGGTCAAAGGGGGTGGAGGCATGAAAGAGAGTATATAGTGAACAAAAGATTGATTTTAAAAGTGTCAGAACAATATTGTGAAAACAGGAAAGTCCTATAGTCTTGACAATCTTTCCTGAAAACCCTTGCATTCGAAAAATAGTCACTTTTCCACAGACAATCCTTCCTTTGGAAAAGATTTTCAACCATGTCTAGAAATCGCTCCCAGGTCAGTGTCTCTCTGAGCGTGGGGTGCACTCATTTGCCCTCTCCTTCCCCTGGGGATGTGTATGAAGCACTAGTTAGAGGGGTACAGAAGAGGTATAAATAAAGATGATTAGGTCTTGACGAATACACATGTGGAGGGTGTGGGGGGAGAGAGACATGACTGATTGTATTGTCCTGAAGCAGTGCACAGCTTCCAAAGATTTGATGAATGCTTCTCTGGGGGAAGCAGTGAAACTGACTACACAGAGTGCTGTCAGTTGCACAAAGACAAAATGGAGAAATGTTGTGTGTGTTTAACCTCTTTCAATCAGTGGGCTCTTAAATGTTGCAAATAATTTCTAGCTCAACCAGAAGTTCAGGGCTTGAGGTAGGAGTCTCCCAGGCATTGTCTTCACTGCAAAAGTGTATTTACACGGAGATAGCTAACTTGATGTAAAATCGGAGTGGAGACAAGGCACAGGTGGCTTTAACCTCTGTGTCACTTGTCCAGATAAATACCAGGCTGAGCGTATAGCATTCCTGGACTAGCTACATCAAGGTAAAAGACACCTCTCCCTCACCTCTACTAGTACTTTACATTGAGTTTGCCAGCTGAGTGTAAACACATACGTTTTGAGCTGGGAGGTTGATTTTTTTTGTTTTGTTTTGCTGCTTTTTGGTGGTGGTGGGGGGGAGGGCACTGAAGCCATAATAGTGACATTCTCTAGCCAGTGTTATTTGTATTACTGTAGCACATAGGAGCCCCAGTCATGGATCAGGACCCGATTGTGCTAGGTGCTGTACAAAATAGTACAAAAGACAGTCCCTGCCCCAAAGAGTTGACAATCTAAGTATAAGACAAGAGACAGATGGAGACAGACAGACAGGGGAGTGCAAGGAAATAATGAGAGTGTATCGGTCGGTATGATAGGCAGTGGTCTGAGCGCCCCAGGAGACAGGCTGTTGAATTTTTGGGAGACACCAGGGCAAAGAAGAGCTTTGATTTGGGAATTGGAGATGGATAATGAGGTAGGTTTGCAAATGTTTAAGGGGCTCTCCTTCCGAGCATGAAGGGCATGTGGCAGAAAGCATGAAGGTGGTTGTCTGAAAATTTAACAAGTGGGTTTTGCTGGCAGCATGGACCGATTGGAGGTGGGAGTCAACACCTTGGTACAGTGAATGAGAGATGTCCGGTTGGGAGAGGACAGTATGTGAAGGGCCTTGAAAGAGAAGACAAGCAGCTTCTGTTTGATGCAATAGAGAAGGGGGAGCCAGTGGAGGGATGCAAAGAGGGGTGACATGGTGAAAGCAGTGGGCTCAGAGAATGATTTTTGCAGCTTGCTGCAATATTCTGAATGGATATGAACTGGGGAAGAGGGAAAAGAGAAGCATGTGGCGGTAACTGAGATGTGATGTGATCAAAGCCTGGATGGGAATTTTAGCTGTGTGGATGGAGAGGAAAGGCTGTATCTTAGAGATGTTATGCAGGAAAACACCACAAGACTTAAGCACAGCCCTGGATGTGAGGACCTAGAGCAGAGGTGGGCAAAGTACGGCCCGCGGGCCACATCCAGCCTGCGGGACTGTCCTGCCCGGCCCCTGAGTTCCCAGCAGGGGAGGCTAGCCCGCGGTCCCTCCCCTGCTGTCCCCTCGCCCCTGCGGCCTCACCTCACTGTGCCGCTGGTGCTCTGGCCCGCTGCTGCTACCGGGCGGTGGGGCTGCAAGCTCCTGCTGCTCTGAGCAGCGTGGTAAGCGGGTGGGGGGTGGGTTGGATAAGGGGCAGTCAGGGGACAGGGGGCAGTTGGATGGGGTGGAGGTTCTTGGGGGGGGCGGTCAGGGGATGGGGAACAGGGGGGGTTGGATAGGTGTGGGAATCCCGGGGGGGGGGGCTGTCAGGGAGGAGGGGTGTGGACAGGGGTTGGGGCACTCAGGGACAGAGGTTGGTTAGGGGATGGGGTCCCAGAGGGGGCGGTTAGGGATGGGGGTCAGTCAGGGGGCGGGAAGTGGGAGGAGGTGGATAGGGGGTGGGGGCCAGGCTACTTGGGGAGTCACAGCCTTCCCTACCCGGCCCTCCATGCCGTTTTGCAACCCCGATGTGGCCCTTGGGCCAAAAAGTTTGCCCACCCCTGACCTAGAGAGAGGTGTAGTGGAAGATGACAGGTTATGGGCCTGAGTGACAGGCAGGATGCTGGCGTTGTCCACAGTGATGGAGAAAGGAGGCAATAGAGAGGGCTTGGACAGGAGGGGAGAGACAGAGAGCTCTGCTTTAGCCATGTTGGGCTTGAGCTGACAGCTAGGTAGGCACAAGGAGATGTCCCAGAGACAGGCTGAGGTGTTCATTTGGCCAGCAGGAGATGGGGCTGGTGCAGAGAGGCAAATGGGTGAGTTGTCAGCATGGAGAGGGGAGTTGAATTTGTGTTTACAGAGGAGACAACCCAGAGAGGAGGGGCAGAGGGAGAAGAGAACAGGAGAGGGAGGCTGGCCATAAACCATGTCACATTTACTGGTTTGTTTGTTTTTTTTTCTCAAGACCTCCCCCCTCCTTGTCACACACTGTTACACTGAAACAAACCATTAAGGACCCTCCCCGCCCCATGTGTTTATATACTATTTGGTCAGCCCCAGGGGACCAAGGACAGAGCCTATGGAAGGGCCCCGGGGAGCTGGCAGGAGGGGGAAGCAGCGATCAGAGGAGTCGGGGCTGGGGGGAGCAGGGGAGGGCAGAGGGAGGACAAGGTTTCAGGAGGAGGGCGGGCAGGGCGGGCAGGCCAGGGCGGGCAAGGACTGAGCCCTGATCGGAGCTTTGCCCTGGGCCGGGCGGGACGCCGCTCGGGCACCCGGCCAGCCCGGGAGAGAGGGGGAAGGTTTGTGGGGAGCGGAGCGGCCGGGAGTCCAGGGGTTAAATGGAGGCGGGGCTGAGGGTGGGGATCGGCCGCTGTTGCGGTGACCCCGGGGCAGGGACGTTTCCGCTGTTCAGACCCACGTGGGAATGAAGCTGGTGCGGGGGTCACAGGGAAGCCGGTCGCTCTTCGGTCGCTCTGCGGCTACGAACTCACCCGGCGGGATCCGCTGCGAGCCCGCCTGGCTGCTGGGACCTCAGCTCCTCCCCGGGCTGCGGCACCGGGCGCTCTTCCCGCGGGTGAGACTCCGGGTCCCAGGGGTCCCTGCCCGGGCCGCGGGTGGGTGGGTGGGTGCTGCTGGCTGCTCGGCGGTGGCTGGCTCGCTCACTGCGCGGCGGGGATTGCGGGCCGGTTCCAGCCACCGCCGGACTGGGGCGAGGGGGGACCGCGGGCCCGAATGGGGAGGGGGAGGGGCCGGGGCTCAGGCCCGAATGGGGGGCGGGGCTTGGGCTCAGGGACCAAATGGGGAGGGGGAGGGACCGGAGCCCGCATGGGTGGCGGGGCTCGGGCTCGGGGCTGGGGAGCACATGGGGGGCGGGGCTCCAAAGGGGGGGCGGGGCTTGGGCGGTGCCTGGGGACCGTGTGGGGAGGGCAGCGCAGTGGCAGGGGCCGGTCCTTGGCCGAAGGGCTGGGACTCTGGGCCAAAGGGGGGTGATTCGGGGGGCAGGCCCCGAGCCGAAGAGCGGGGTGGGGTTTGGAAGAGCCCCCCCCGGAAGGGAAAGGAGGGGCTGGGCAGAGGAGTGCTGGACACTGGTTCAAGTCCCGCCCTCCAAGGAGGGGCTGGGCCAGGGACAAGGCTGTTTCGAGCCCCAGCCCCTCCCCTTCTGACATCTGACTCACACTTACTTCTAGGAGGATTGTGTGTGTGAGGAGGGTCTTCTCAACCACCCCCCAGCTGGGTGACTGTCACGGGTGGGAGGGGCCCGTAGGACATCAGGTCTCTGAGGCCCTGGGGGCGGAAGGGCCGATGGGAGTTAAGGGGTTTTAATCATCATGGCACCGCCTTTGGCGGGGGGTTGGGCTGCTGGGCAGGGAACAAGAAACCACAAATGGCCTCCCCCACCGCTGACCTGTCCTGCTTGGTCCGTCTCGGTTTCAGATCGGCTGGAGAGCCTGGAGCAGGGACGGGGAGCCAGGGCCAGGATCTGTGCCTCGGCTTTGCTGCTGCCAAATCGGACCCACTCAGAGTGAGAGGAGCCAACCCCAGCCCAGCACCTGCAGCAGCATCTGTGGCCTGAGTGTCGCTGAGAGGGACAATGGGGCCAGCAGCTGGGTTGCTGAGAGTGAAGAGCCGCTGCAGGAGTTGTGTGTTAATGGCAATGGACACCTGGAGACTGGAGGGAACCCAGGTAATGGGGCATCTCTGCCTGGGGGCAGGCTGGAGAGAGATACTGAGACTGCCCGGGGTGCTGGAAGGGGGCGTGGCCCTCCCACTTTTTGTCACTGGCCCCACCCCTCCTCCTCCTCTTCCCCCTGAGGTCCCCCCCACCCCACCTCTGGCTGGGTGCTGGAGTCCAGGCAGTTGCAGGGAGCTGTGGATGACCCTCCACTTGCCAGGGGTGGGGGGCTGAGAGCAGCCCCAGGTCCGTATCCCTCCCCACAGGCTCCCTGCCCAGAGCAGGGGGAGGGTCTGTAGTTCCCCACAGCTGCGGCTCTTACCATGGCCCGGCTGCTGCTCTGAGGCCCTGCTACCCAGCCAGAGCCGGATCTTGGTAACAGCCCCAGGGTAGCTCTAGGGAGACATGGACCCTCCATCTGCCCTTGGTGGGGGTGTCTGCCTGACCCTCTGGGCTCCCCTCCCAGAGCGTCTGAGGGAAGGAGCAATCGACAGAACGGTGCATGTTCCAGGGCAGCTCCAGCCCCGCTGCTGTCAGTGAGACGTGTCCTCCCAGCCCTGCCTGACGGGTCTGTCTGTTTCAGACCCTCCTTGGAACTGCCAGAAAAGCCCAACCTGTAGAGTTGTGGTTGCACTGATAGTTGTATCGTCTCCTTTGATCGCTGCCATCATTGCTCTGGCAGGTGAGTTCCCAGCTCCCGCCCCGCTCCCTTCCCCTCCATCTACGATCTCCGTGCATCCCATTCCCCGTGACCTACCACGGTCCCTCTCTCCTCCCGGCCTGTCTGGCTTCTGCCCCTGGGACAGAGGATTCCTGGGGGATCTTCCTCACCGACCTTCCTCCTGCTCCCTCTCAGACCCCGGCACCTGGGCACTCTCTGTGTCGGGACGATCTGACTGACATTAGCCCCCCAGCCCATCTCTGAGCACTTTGGACCCAAGTCACGTTTGCCACACGCCGTGAAGCAGTCCCTGTCCAGGGTGTCCAATGGGACAGGATGCAGCGCATCCCTGAGCCCTTTGCCTTCCCTGTGTTGCTCTGAGGTTACCAGCCTGGCCTTCCTGGATCTTCAGGTCACGCCTGGGGCCGGGCGGCAGGTGCTGCCGTGTTATTGAAAGGAGCCGTAGAGCTCAGCCTAGACCCCTCCACCAGCGCAGTGTGGAAACCCCCCAATCGCTGAGCGTGGCCATGAAGGCTCCCGTAGCACCATTCACTCCCCCCGGCTGCACAGACAGCGTGTGCTCGTGCAGAGGGCGTCTGTTTGCCGTGAACATGAACCCTGCTGTATCCCCCCGTCGTCTGGGGCAGGGCGTGCTGGAGGTTGTCGGGGGTGGGATTTCTCTATTGCCCTGGGATCTGGTCACTAGGCCCCAGGAGGGTTTAGCAGCTGGCAGAGGGGATTGAATCCAGCTCTGTCTGCATTAGGAATCCTCTGTGCCGATGTCATGACATCCGTGCAGTTGAATTGGGGCAAACCGCTAAAGCAGACGCACTGCACTGGTGCACAAAGGAGCTTGCCTTGGTGCAGTTCGCTGCAGGAAGTTACCAGAGCGAGCTGCACTGCTCCAGCGCATCTCCAGGAGGTGTTTGCCCTGATGTCACTGCGTCACTGTTGTTGCCGGCACCCAGTGCCGAGAGGCTGAACAACAGCTCGAGTTGGTTCGTTACCCGGTGTGCTACACCCAATAATCACAACGGGGTGGAGAAGCAGAAAAGTTTATTTGCAGCTGCAAAAAGGTACAGGGAGAATAAAATCTCAAATCCTGCACAACAGAGCAGGAAGTTACACAGGCTTTTATACATCCTTTTTCCCAGCATACTTATCCAATAGCAAGCTGCCCCAAGCATCAATATAGCCAGCCAATCCAGTTCCCAGCTAGTTCCCTGATTCTCTGTATCATTTGTTAAACTATACATAAAGCTGCTTTATTCAGCATTGTTCTTCCATATCTCCCCTGTTTGGCCTTGCTTAGTTTCAGGCAGTCTGACTCTGCAACATACTGTTGCAGATTCTCAGCATAACTGCTGTGTGTGCCTCCAGGCAGGGGGGCCAAGGACACTTGGGCCTAGTACGCAGAGCTGCTGCGAGTGCCTCCAGGCAAGAGGGGGGGCCAAGGACACCGGGGCCTAGTGCAAGGGGCTTCATCGACACTCGTGGCCTTCCATCCCCTCGAGTTACCTAGTGGCCATGCCCCAGTGTCCCCAACACTGTGATTATACTGGTGCAGCCTGCTCGGATACAGATGGGCCCTGAATCCCAGCTCCCTGCTGTAATGGCAGGCTATTGCAATGGGCAGCATTGGCTCTCACTGTGTAAGGTGGGAATCTGTGAGCTTAGGGTTGGTTACACACCTGCAGGTGCAGGGAGCTCTGCAGAACATGTGGCATCTGACCTGGAGATGGATGGTGGAGACAGCCTGTGCCATCAACTGTTAGTCACTGACTTCTCTGCTCAGTTCAGTAGGGCAGGGGTGTGGGCTACCGTGCACTGGACAGTTAAATCTACAGGGTCAGACATGCCTTGTGCGTGAGGCGAACACATGCTCGTTTTCTGATCACCGCTGCCACGTTTCCTAACTCTTCCCGACTCAGAGTGTCTGTTCCTCGCTGAGCGCCAGCCACATGAGAAGGCTTGAAAACCAGCCACCGAGTTACTGTGGTGCAAACAAAAGTGACATGCTCAAAAACATCTGGAGGGGTTTGAGTCCGACTCCTCTCAACTAGACAGGTCTTTCAAATCCTCTTTGGTGTCACTTATGGGTGACCCCACTGCTGCTCTTTCATGGCTCTGAAAGGGTTACACTGCCGTGAGGGCTTCCAGAAAGTGCCTTTCTTGCTGCTGTGTTTGGGGAGAGAAAAGTACAGGTAGGAGGTGAATTAAGTTCCATCATTCCTGGCCCACAGTGCAACAGGTCGCTTCCGGTTGCTGTGGTTTCTGGTGCCCCCTTGTGGCTTTCATGTCCCTGCGTGAAAGTTCCAAAGTTCTTCTCAGTTGTTCACCTGCTGTTTATTGCGAGGTTGAACGTCCAGCTGTTGATCTTGTGCCTGGGGTGAAATGCTCTGAGCTGTGTCAGTCCCTCGCAGGCTGGGAGTGTCCCTGGAATCCTTCTTGCCAGGCAAATTTACAGTGACAAACGTCTCCATCCCCCTGCGTCTGATTGCCATCGTCCAGCCCCAGCTGGGGGTCCCAATGGGCTTGGCAAGCCGGTCAACTGACTGCCTGTTTGGCCACAGTCAAATACTCCAGCGAGAGCCCTGGGGGTAGGAGGCAGCCTGCCTTTCGGATTGCGTCTTGGAGCCTCACTTGTGTTTTCTGGAACCTGGTTTCATTGTTTTGCCTTTTTTTTCTTAGCTAAAATAACTCAGTGAAGTACATTTTTTTAAAAAAAAAATTAGGTAGATCCGTATCTATTGAAAGCTAAACCTACTGGAGAGAATGACGTCTTGCTCTTTTTTGTTCCTAGCAGGAGGTAACCAATTCTGATAAATTTGGTATTTTAAAATATCTGACCACTCTTTGACAGATTTGACTGGTCAGTTGACCAATTTTTGTACCAGTCAAATGCCCAATTCCAGGTGTAACTCTTACCCTCCATGTGACTGTCTCATTCTCAGTACTGACATCTCAGCTTTCATCAGCTGATCTGTGCCCCCTGCTGGCCCCTAGTGCCCGGACGACTGAATGGGATACCGAGGGAAATGCTACTATTTCTCAGAGACGGAAGGGAGCTGGACCGACAGCCAGAGCCGCTGCTGTGCACAGGGTGCCTCCCTGGCTGGCATCGACAGTGAGCAGGAAATGGTGAGAGACTCTCGAATTGCCATACACTGATCTTGGCACAGTGGTGGCTGCTGCAGTAGGACCTGGGCTCTGCCCCGTGGGGTGAGGAGCAGCTCTGAGCCCTCCCATGCTGGGAGGCCAGAGTGAATGAACTTCCAGCTGCTGAACGCCAGCCCTGGCTGGGCCCAGGGCCCTACTGTCTGTGTGTGATCACAGGGATTGTCCATTCTCAGCTGCCCCCCTCCCCAAATAGGGAGACAGCTTCTGTCTAGGGCAGGGCTGGCTCAGGCATCTCCTGGCCTGCTGGCTGCTGGAGTGGGACTGAGAACCCAGCCAGTGCTCCTGTTGTGGGGATGGGAAAGGAGCAGCCAGCCGAGGAGGCGGGGGAGGAGGGGATCCTCTCAGATTGACTTCAGCTTGACTCGCTCCCTCCTCCTGCCTTGCTGTGGTGAGCGGGGGCTGATCTGTGAGAAGAGAGGTCTCTGCAGAGAGCTCAGACCCAGCAGCTGCCCCCAGCCCAGGGGGACTTGGGGTGTGGGTGACTGGGAGCACAGGGGTGGGGCTGCTCTGTGCAGGGGGAGGGTTAATACTGCCTGGGTGATCTTGTACTTTGCAAAAGGCAGAGGAACACCCCCCCCCCCCCCAAAAAAAATAAACTGAGCACTCTTCAATATGGGGGGAGGGATAGCTCAGTGGTTTGAGCACTGGCCTGCTAAACCCAGGGTTGTGAGTTCAATTCTTGAGGGGGCCATTTAGGGATATGGGGCAAAAATCTGTTGGATGATTTAATTGGGGATGGGGGTGGGACTAGAAGATCTCCTGAGGTCCCTTCCAACCCTGATACTCTATGAATATGCAGCTTGGATTCTCTGCGGCACAGAGCCCTGGAGGGGTGGGGGTGGGGAAGCACCGGAGCTGGGGCTGATACCTGCTGTCCCTCGGCTTTCTTGAAGGTGTTCCTGCTGGGCCATAAGGGTGTCCAGGACCACTGGATTGGCCTCCGGAGGGAACAGGGTCAGCCCTGGAAATGGACCAACAGCACCAAATTCAACCACCTGTGAGTCTCTCTCACCCCTCTGTACTAATTCCCTGGGCTTGGGATTCTGGTGTCTGAGCTGTTTGAGTTCAGGTAGATCCACCATTCAGTGCTAGTGAAACAACCAGACACGACCCTGGTCCGTTCGCGTCCTGCGTGTATCGGAGACCGATGGGAGCCGGCGTGTCCCTGAACTCTCGGCTCCTCCCCGCAGCACGGTGCTGGGCCGGAGACAGAGCCCGCCACAGCCAGAGATGCCCTCGCAGCCTGCTGGGATTTCAGCTGGGACACTCGCTGTTCTCCCCCAGCCCTCTTCAGCAAGGTCCCTGGGGTGTTTGACCCCCCCTGGGGAAAGGAGGCAGCAGGGAGCTCAGGTTAACAGTGGCTGCTAGAGAGGGCAGCATGCCGAGTACTGCATGGCAGGTGCAGGTCCCGCTGGGGATTGCAGCCGGCAGGTTTGAGTGACTTGGCTGGTGAGGCCTCTGAATCCGCAACAAGGCACCGATGTTAAAGGAGCCTGCGGTTCACAGGTGCTGGACACCTGGGGCTCCCACTGGAACGGGGTACAGTAGTGATGGCTGCCCAGCCAACACCCCGCAATGGGTTTCAGTGGGCTCCAAGTGTGATCACAAAACCAGCGCTGCTTGAACCCTGGGACTTCAGGACTAGAAGCATGAGCCTCTGCCATAGGAGCGAAAGAATCCACTTCTTTAACTGAACCCCCCCCCCATTGATAAAGCTCTTTTGGAGGCCAGCCATTAGAGGGGGATGGAGACCCCCCCCCCACTTCTCTGGTCTGGGTTACTTCAGTACTTTGAAAAATCAGGCTCTTTTGGCGCTGGGTCAGGGCTCCCCAATGGACAGTCCCCATTCTGCTGTATTGGACCCAACCTTTGGATCCCACCTGCTTCCAGCCTCACTGGGTCTGAAGAGCTACCAGACACTGTCCTGAGTTTGGGCCTCTGTGGCACTCTCCTGGGGTACAGACTCCCTGTCTGGTATGCTCCTTAGGATGTGGGACCCTGCAGATCAGCTGCTGTAGGATCCAAAACCAGTGCTGAACCCTCCCAAATCTCCCGAGAGGCATGTTGTCCCTAGAGCTCCACCCTCCACACCAGATGAACTCTGGGAGAGTCACGTGAGGGTTACAAACAAGGAACACATGCTTTCACAAAGGAACTTCTTCAACACTCTCTTTTTCCCCCATCCCCAATGGAAAGCTCAAGAGTTATAGATCAACAGAAAGGAAACCCCTGAATGCAATTTCTTCTTTCAGTGTCATCTTGGTTCTGCTCCATGTGTTTCAAGGAGGCGAGATCCCTCCTGTCCCCCGCTTTTCCTGCTCAGTCGTCTGGTTCTGGTGATGGTCTGCCCCTCTTGTTAGAGGGCCGGTCCCTTTTGACAATCAGTCTAACAAATTCTCTCTGTCCTGCTGGGGACTGTCCATTCTCCAGCACCCCTGTGGGCTGCTCAGCATAGAGGGTCAGGAACAGTCAGCGGTTCTGCAAAGCCCCCGCTGTCCTGAGCTCTGCTCCTGAGGGGCTGGGAGAGTAGCTGCTCTGCACTCAGGCCTGCACTGTGGAGAACGGCTCCCCTGGCTGGGACTGGTGTGAAATGCCTGGCCTCTGCCTGACTGCAGCTCCCTGGCTTCTGTGTTTTGCAGGTTTCACTTAAGAGGAGGAGGTGACTGCACATATGTGAATGACCAGAAAGGGGTCAGCAGCTCACGGTGCTACATGGGAAGACGGTGGATCTGTAGCAAACCTGAGGTGTATGTGATGGTGTCATAAATATAAAGGGAAGGGTACACACCTTTAAAATCCCTCCTGGCCAGAGGAAAAATCCTTTCACCTGTAAAGGGTTAAGAGGCTAGGATAACCTCGCTGGCACCTGACCAAAATGACCAATGAGGACACAAGATACTTTCAAAAGCTGGAAAGAGGGAGAACATCAAAGGGGTCTGTGTCTGTCTGGGTGAGGCTTTTGCCAGGGACTGAACAGGAATGGAGTCTTAGAACTTAGTAAGTAATCTAGCTAGATATGCGTTAGCTTATGATTTCTTTAAATGGCTGATAAAATAAGTTGTGCTGAATAGAATGAATATACCTGTCTGTGTGTCTTTTTGTAACCTAAGGTTTTGCCTAGAGGGGTTCTCTATGTTTTGAATCTAATTCCCCGTAAGGTATTTACCGTCCTGATCTTACAGAGGTGATCCTTTTCTTTTTACTGTTTCTTCTATTAAAATGTTTCTTTTCAAGAACTGAATGCTTTTGTCATTGCCCTAAGATCCAAGGGCTTGGGTCTGTGGTCACCTATGCAAATTGGTGAGGATTTTTACCAAACCTTCCCCAGGAAGTGGGGTGCAAGGTTTTGGGGAGGATTTTGGGGGGAAAGACGTTTCCAAACAACACTTTCCCAGAAACCCGGTTAAACGTTTGGTGGTGGCAGTGGAAGTCCAAGGGTCAAATAGTTTGTACCTTGGGGAAGTTTTAGCCTAAGCTGGTAAAGTAAGCTTAGGAGGTTTTCATGCAGGTCCCCACATTTGTACCCTAGAGTTCAAAGTAGGGAAGGAACCTTGACAGATGGGAAAAGAGACTGCACTCGAAAGGGGCTCGAAATGAGACTCCTAGAAGTGACACTTACACAACTCACACCTACTTGAACGAGCCAAGATCTCAAAATCAGGCAGTGGGGCCCTCAAGCAATAAGTGTCTCTTGTTTAAACTCGTTTAAACTTCGTATTCGCCTTCTGCTTTTGAACCTTTTAAACTCAGGGTCACGTTGTCAAGCTTTTCTCTACAGCTGAGAGGGAGTGATCTCATGAGAAGGAGTCTTACCTCTTTTCCCCAGCATGTGGCTAAGGGAAGGCCTTGTTCCTTTAGACTCCAGAACAGCATTTCTCAAATGCAGCCAGCAGCCGATTGTTTTGCAGCCACAAGAGCCTCCAAAGTGCCCCAACAATCTCTCAGATGTTAAGTATTAAAGGTGTCTTCTAAATGCCATAAATCCTCATGCGTGCTCCCTTTTAAATAGTACCATGCCGGCAGAGCTGAGCTACATAGGTGTGGTTTTCTTTCAAGTCACAAAGTGTATTCTTTGGCTAAGAACATAAGAACGGCCATACTGGGTCAGAGCAAAGGTCCATCCAGCCCAGTATCCTGTCTGCCGACAGCGGCCAACGCCAGGTGCAACAGAGGGAGGGAACCTAACAGGCAATGATCAAGTGATCTGTCTCCCGCCATCCATCTCCACCCTCTGACAAACAGAGGCTAGGGACACCATTCCTTACCCATCCTAGCTAATAGCCATTCATGGACTTAACTTCCATGAATTTATCGAGTTCTCTTTTAAACCCTGTTATAGTCCTAGCCTTCACAACCTCCTCAGGCAAGGAGTTCCACAGGTTGACTGTGTGCTGTGTGAGGAAGAACTTCCTTTTATTTGTTTTAAACCTGGTGCCCATTAATTTCATTTGGCGGCCCCTAATTCTTGTGTTATGGGAACAAGTAAATAGCTTTTCCTTAGTCACTTTCTCCGCACCACTCATGATTTTATAGACCTCTAACCACTGTGTTTACATCTCATGTTATTGTAGCTCTGTAAGTGGCTATGGGCCATCTCACTGCGTAGTGTTTGGGTAGGTTGCGATTGTTCATGGGGGTGGGGAGGGAGGTGAAAAAGTTAAAATGTGACTGGGTATCAGAAAGTATTTCAGATAATCTAGTGCCAGAAAATGACCTTGAATGTGACAGCAGGTGGCTCCTCTGAGACCTTCTGCTAAGAAAAGCAAAACATAGAAAGAAAAAGAAACACTTCAGCACCAAAGCCATCTGATTCCATTTCTGAACAAGTTGCAGTGTGAGAGAGAAATTCATCAAATTGAAATGTATGTCGTGCAACGTCCCTACAGCACTTGTGCAAGGGAAGTTGAACCAAATTACTACGGTGAGCTTCAGAGGCGCAAGCTGTTAAATGATGCAAAAACCAAGCTGAAAAGACAACAGCAACGGCTCAGATTTTGTTGTTACTGTTATCATTATTATTACTGGGCTACGTTGATTGGGTTTTTTTGTCTGTGAAAGAAACTTTGGACATATTGGCAGATACATTCTTTCATTATTAGTCATTATCCTTTCTATTATGTAAAGCATTTTTAAATTTAGTTCAGAATTCTTGTACAGCCGTCCACCTTTGACCAAAAAAGCAAAAGAACAACAAAAAAGACAAGACTGTGGAAAGCACTGGTTTGTTCTGTGTTTAGGTCCACTAAAGATAAGACACAATTGTACCTTATATTTATTATTGAGTCTGCAAAAAATCCCTATGTAAATATGCACATGTAATTTATTTATTTGTTTTTCCTACAGTTAGTTCAGTATTGTCAGAGCCTCATTTTGAGGCTGCCAAAAATTTGTGAGAACCCCGGCTCTAGAAAGTGTTAGGATTTTGTTTTCTATGTGACCATTACTTTCCAGTATTTGCAAAAAGAAAAGGAGGACTTGTGGCACCTTAGAGACTAACCAATTTATTTGAGCATAAGCTTTTGTGAGCTACAGCTCACTTCATCGGATGTATTCACTGGAAAATACAATGGGGAGATTTATATACACACAGAACATGAAACAATGGGTGTTACCAGTATTTATTCACTCTCGCTTGCATCTCTGTTCTTTGATAATAAACTCATTCCTGTTTTCTGTATATCTAATTGCTGTGTTCTCAATAGAGTGGTTGGCCTGAATTGAATCTTACAAGCTGCTGTGGACCGTGCCTGCGTCTGCTCTGGGGAACGGGCTGAGCACTCCCGAGGGACGCTCAGAGGCTTTGGGGGTGTCGATCGCTAACCTGTACACAGAGAGCGAGGCCTGCAGGGGGCTGGGAGGTCAGGCTTGTGCTGCCAGGGGTGGTGGTTTGAGAGAGCTGACCCATGGCAGGCCTGGACAAGGCTCCCCCAAAAGTGCCTCGTATGCCTGCTATGAATCACTCAAACGGGCAGACGTCCCTGGCTCATTCCACCCCTGCACCCCCCAGGTACAACCCGCAGAAGGCATTCGACCAGGGTGAGGAGAACACCTGCAATGCCCTGTCACCTGACGTGCTGAATTTGCCTCTGAGCCCATTTTCCCTTCCAGCTTGGGACTCCAGAACCCTGCCTTGTTGAGCCAGACATGCTTGCCAGCTGCAAACACAGACCCAGGTCTGGGCCACACTCCTAACTCTGCAGACTTTAACCCTAAACTGCTCAGCAGGTCACCTGTCTCCAGCACCCAGCTCCCAATGGGATCCAAACCCCAAATAAATCCGTTTTACTCTGTATGAAGTTTATACAGGGTAAACTCAAATTGTCCACCCTCTATAACACTGATAGGGAGAGATGCCCAGCTGTTTGCTCCCCCAGGTATTAATCACTTACTCTGGGTTAATTAATAAACAAAAGTGATTTCATTAAATATAAAAAGTAGGATTTAAATGGTTTCAAGTAATAACAGACAGAACAAATAAGATATCAAGAAAAATAAAACAAAACACGCAAGTCTAAGCCTAATACATTAAGAAACGGAATACAGATAAATCTCACCCTGAGAGATGTTCCAATAAGCTTCTTTCCCAGACTGGACTCCCTCCAGTCTGGGCCCAATCCTTTCCCCTGGTACAGCCTTGTTCCAGCTCAGGTGGTAACTCGGGGATTTCTTATGACTGGCAGCCCCCTTTGTTCTGTTCCACCCCCTTTGATATCTTTGGCACAAGGCGGGAATCCTCTCACGGTCTCTCTGGGTTTCCACCCCTCCTTCTAAATGGAAAAGCACCAGGTTAAAGATGAATTCAAGTATCATGTGACATATTCACATGTCCTGTGAGCCCCCCTCCATTCTTTCAGGACTGGCCCGCACGTATGCAGTGAAAGCTTGCAGGTGAACAGAGCCATCTACAATCAGTTGTCCTAGCTAATGGGAGCCATCAAGATTCTAAGCCACCATTAATGGCCCACACTTTGCATAACTACAGTAGGACCTCAGAGTGATATCTCATATTCCTAATTTCAGATACAAGAATGACACATTCATCCAAATAGGATGAACACACTCAGTAGATTTGTAAGGTCTCATTACAAAACTTATAGAGACCTTTTGCATAAAGCATATTCCAGTTACATCCTCAGAGGATACCTGCAGATAGAGGCTTCCCTGGCTGGTGGAAAGGCCTCAACTGCCCTGCTTCCCATGGCCAGAAGGCATTGTAGTACAGCTATTCTCAGCTTACCCGGGCCTATGTGGAGCGGAATGTACATTAGAGCAGCCCCAAGGCTGCTCTAACTTAGACCTGGTCAGCACAAAGCCTGACGATCATTTGTCTACTCTCCGATCAGCACGGGCTGCCAGTGAGTTGGCCACCCAGGAAGCCTAGCCCCTGGCCCTTTCCCTTGTGCCTGAGGTCCTGCCACTCCCCTTCTGCCTACCTACCTCTCCCCCGCAGGAGCCCAAAGCACCCTTATCACAGCCCACAGCCCCAACACTGGACGGCAGAGGTCGGGGGGCGAGACCCCAGCCCCGGGGCACTGCAACCTCAGTGCCCACAGCCCCATGATACCTGCTGCCCATGCTGATCACGCTGTCTGGATTGAAGAGAATCATAGAATCATAGAATCATAGAATATCAGGGTTGGAAGGGACCCCTGAAGGTCATCTAGTCCAACCCCCTGCTCGAAGCAGGACCAATTCCCAGTTAAATCATCCCAGCCAGGGCTTTGTCAAGCCTGACCTTAAAAACTTCCAAGGAAGGAGATTCCACCACCAATGTCGAATAGAGGGGGACGATCACGTCCCTCGATCTGCTCGCTATGCCCCTACTTATACATCCCAAAATGCCATTGGCCTTCTTGGCAACAAGGGCACACTGCTGACTCATATCCAGCTTCTCGTCCACTGTCACCCCTAGGTCCTTTTCCGCAGAACTGCTGCCTAGCCATTCGGTCCCTAGTCTGTAGCGGTGCATTGGATTCTTCCGTCCTAAGTGCAGGACCCTGCACTTATCCTTATTGAACCTCATCAGATTTCTTTTGGCCCAATCCTCCAATTTGTCTAGGTCCTTCTGTATCCTATCCCTCCCCTCCAGCGTATCTACCACTCCTCCCAGTTTAGTATCGTCCGCAAATTTGCTGAGAGTGGAATCCACACCATCCTCCAGATCATTTATGAAGATATTGAACAAAACCGGCCCCAGGACAGACCCCTGGGGCACTCCACTTGACACCGGCTGCCAACTAGACATGGAGCCATTGATCACTACCCGTTGAGCCCGACAATCTAGCCAGCTTTCTACCCACCCTATAGTGCATTCATCCAGCCCATACTTCCTTAACTTGCTGACAAGAATACTGTGGGAGACCGTGTCAAAAGCTTTGCTAAAGTCAAGAAACAATACATCCACTGCTTTCCCTTCATCCACAGAACCAGTTATCTCATGATAAAAGGCGATTAGATTAGTCAGGCATGACCTTCCCTTGGTGAATCCATGCTGGCTGTTCCTGATCACTTTCCTCTCATGCAAGTACTTCAAGACTGATTCTTTGAGGACCTGCTCCATGATTTTTCCAGGGACTGAGGTGAGGCTGACTGGCCTGTAGTTCCCAGGATCCTCCTTCTTCCCTTTTTTAAAGATTGGCACTACATTAGCCTTTTTCCAGTCATCCGGGACTTCCCCGGTTCGCCACGAGTTTTCAAAGATAATGGCCAATGGCTCTGCAATCACAGCCGCCAATTCCTTCAGCACTCTCGGATGCAACTCGTCCGGCCCCATGGACTTGTGCACGTCCAGCTTTTCTAAATAGTCCCTAACCACCTCTATCTCCACAGAGGGCTGGCTATCTCTTCCCCATTTTGTGATGCCCAGCGTAGCAGTCTGGGAGCTGACCTTGTTAGTGAAAACAGAGGCAAAAAAAGCATTGAGTACATTAGCTTTTTCCACATCCTCTGTCACTAGGTTGCCTCCCTCATTCAGTAAGGGGCCCACACTTTCCTTGGCTTTCTTTTTGTTGCCAACATACCTGAAGAAACCCTTCTTGTTACTCTTGACATCTCTCGCTAGCTGCAGCTCCAGGTGTGATTTGGCCCTCCTGATTTCATTCCTACATGCCCGAGCAATATTTTTATACTCTTCCCTGGTCATATGTCCAACCTTCCACTTCTTGTAAGCTTCTTTTTTATGTTTAAGATCCGCTAGGATTTCACCGTTAAGCCAAGCCGGTCGCCTGCCATATTTACTATTCTTTCGACTCATCGGGATGGTTTGTCCCTGTAACCTCAACAGGGATTCCTTGAAATACAGCCAGCTCTCCTGGACTCCTTTCCCCTTCAAGTTAGTCCCCCAGGGGATCCTGGCCATCCGTTCCCTGAGGGAGTCGAAGTCTGCTTTCCTGAAGTCCAGGGTCCGTATCCTGCTGCTTACCTTTCTTCCCTGCGTCAGGATCCTGAACTCAACCAACTCATGGTCACTGCCTCCCAGATTCCCATCCACTTTTGCTTCCCCCACTAATTCTACCCGGTTTGTGAGCAGCAGGTCAAGAAAAGCGCCCCCCCTAGTTGGCTCCTCTAGCACTTGCACCAGGAAATTGTCCCCTACGCTTTCCAAAAACTTCCTGGATTGTCTATGCACCGCAGTATTGCTCTCCCAGCAGATATCAGGAAAATTAAAGTCACCCATGAGAATCAGGGCATGCGATCTAGTAGCTTCCGTGAGCTGCCAGAAGAAAGCCTCATCTACCTCATCCCCCCGGTCCGGTGGTCTATAGCAGACTCCCACCACTACATCACTCTTGTTGCACACACTTCTAAACTTAATCCAGAGACACTCAGGTTTTTCTACAGTTTCGTACCGGAGCTCTGAGCAGTCATACTGCTCCCTTACATACAGTGCTACTCCCCCACCTTTTCCGCCCTTTGATTTGATGCATGTTACCCTACTGTTCCCGTATCGTGTCCGAATCCCAGAGCTGTTGGCATGAAGACACCACTGGAAACGGAACATTCATTCATCCCTAAATCTGCTCAAAGTTTGTAAGTACAAAGAAGAAAGGAATAATAAAATATATATAAGAGAACCCCTGAGATGCCTAACTCTGTAAACAGTGAGAGGTGAGGAAGCCTCCCTCGTGTGGGTGCATCGTATGGTGCCATATGCACACCCAGCACTTCTCAAATCCCAGATGTTCTAATCCACATCCATCTCCTCGCCCTCCCATTCTCCCATCTCCTCCACCTCCATCTCCTCCATGTCACTGCTGTCAGGGTCATCCTGGGGCTCCATCGGAGCCCTGGCTTTTGGGCTATCTGCTGCTCCATAGAAATCCCTGGCAGCATCTCCCATTGGCAGCTGCAATGTGATATTCACAGCAAAGTACGAAGCATGGTTGAAATCTACAAGCACAGAGCCCCGCGGCTGGGTTAGAGGCCAAGTGCACAGAGGTTTGTGCTGCTCATGCAGGTGGAGGGATGAAGGCAAAAACATCAAACTAGGAACCGAATTGGACAACCGTTTCACTGTAGACAAAGATCTCATGCCCCTCAATCCTGACCAGCAGCTCCCTGCTAGCCCAGTTTTGTCAATACTCCTCAGTCCCACCCCAGAGCCCCCTGCGGTTCTGGCCCTAGGTCATCCCAGACAGCTCTCTTGATTCTCTTCACTCCTTCTGTGGCAGATACAGGATACACAGCGGGGCGGTGTGCGGGTTTCCTTGGCACTCACTTCGAGTGAGCTCCATAACTCAAGGCTTCACCATTCATTAGTAACACGCCAGTTGCAACCCCACACCAGCCAAACCCATTCGCAGCACCAGCAGGGCTTCCTTTCTGTTCCTTACCCACCTTACAATTCTTGTACTGATCCCCGTCTTCTCTAATTTAGCTAAGAATTTCCCACGTGATACCGTATCAAATGCTTTACTGAAGTCCAAGTATATTAGATCTGCTGCATTTCCCTTCTCTGAACAACCAGTTCTCAGCTCAAAGAAAGAGCTCAGGTTAGTCTGGCCCCATCTACCTTTGGTTACATCCCCTTTTCCATTTACCTCTGTTGGAGACCCCAGGGCATGGCCACTAGTTAAGTTGAGGGGATGGAAGGCCATAAGGGTCGAGGAGGTCTCCCTGCAAAAGGTCTAAGGGCTTCTTCTCAACCCCCCTTAATAGAATTTAGGCCTGGCTGGTTTGAGTAAGCTCTTTTGCTCTTAAAACAATGTTGCAGCCGCAGACAATGCCCCATAGTGTAAGGTTTGCTGACGCCAAGTTAAAGATAATAGGAGAGAGAGCTACAAGGCCAGACAGGATGTGCTGGTTCTTTAAGTTGCTAGGAATGCTTGTTAGAGGTTGCAGGAAATAAACATTGTTCTAACCCATATAAGAAAGGCAGAGTATTTGTGCAAAGTTTTGATTGGCTGATGTGTAGTGCAGTAGCATTAAGGAATATAAAAGTGTGTGTAATGACCTGCTCTGATGTGCAGGATTTGAGATTCTATTCTCCCTGTACCTTGTTTGCAGCTGCAAATAAACTTTTCTGCTTCTCCACCCCGTTGTGATTATTGAGTGATGCATACCGGGTAACGAACCCCCCCTGCTGTTGTTCGCCTCTGGCACTGGGTGCCTGCAACAGCTTTTGGAGTCCCAATGTGGGGTGACGAGGATGCAATTTAGCCTTGCCCAGATCCCTTCTGGAGGTCGAGGATTGCAGCGACAACCGACGCCCAGCACACACCGGTGAGTTCATTGGGGGCCTCAGAGGAGACGCAGTTTGATCGACCCCGGAGGGCACGATGGTGCAACGCACTCACATAGTGGAGAAGCAGCTGTGGGAGACGGTGAGGAACCGGTTCCTTGGATGTAGGGGAGGAGCAGCTGGGGGCGATGTTGGGGAACCGGTCCTTTGGATAAGGTAGGAACCTTTTGAAATCCGGATTATATGCTCTGTTGGAACCTGGGGACGCCCAGAGTTACCCTGTAGGTATGGGACAGGAACAGAGCACCGGAGGTACGGTACGATGCATGCCCCTAGAGTGTATTTTAGTAAATTGGAAGATATTTGGATCAGATCCAATGGCTAAGGGTAAATTGAAGCGATTTTGTACGGTTGACTGGCCTCAGTACCAATTAGAGGACCAAGAACAGTGGCCTCCCGGAGGATCACTAAATCATAATACAATCCTCCAGTTACTCCTGTTCTGTCAGCGAACGGCGAAGTAGAATAAGCATTCGTATGCTTACTTGTTTATAACCTTATAGTCTCGTACTGATATTTTACAATGCTGTAATTTAACCCCGATTGGTCCTGTAGCAATTAATGTCAGTCCCCGGATCCCCACCCCAAATGCAATGGCAGATCCGGTGTCTCCTTCGGCCGCTACACCCACACAGAGCGAGGCTCCTTCGGCCCCTACACCCACACAGAGCGAGACTCCAAGTAAGATTCCTAGTGAAGCTCATAGTGAGGTTCAGGCTCCATCTGCTGGATTATACCCGTTACTTACCAAGACTAAAATCGCCCCTAATACAATAGAAAGGACAAGCTCTTACCATGCAGGTCTATACTCATGCACCTTTTAATCCTATGGACCTGGCCGCTTTCAAAGCACAGGCTGGAGAATTTTCTATCAATCCAAGCAAGTTGGTATTGGTTTTTGAGGGATGTCTTAGCAGCTACAAGCCAGACTGGGATGATTGTAATGTCCTTCTGCAAACATTATTGACTGAGGTTAAACAAGAACAGGTCATAGCTAAAGCAAGGAAAAAAGCAAAAAGGCGATATGACCAAGACCGTAACAACGTCCCGATCCCAGAAAATCAAGTTCCTATAAAAAATCCTAGGTGGGACCCAAATGGCAATCAGGCTGTGACCCACCTCACCTCCTCTAAGGAGCTGCTACTGTATAGACTCCGTCACGCAGCTGTCAGACAGAATCATTAAACTAAACCGTAGAAGGTAGTGCAGGATCCAAAGGAAAGCCCTGGAGCTTTTTTGCAGCACATTCGAAACACGATCCAACAGTATACCAATGCAGATCCTAATATTCCACAAACCGAGGCAGTTATTAAAGGAGTATTTACAAGCAGGGCAGCCCCCGACATTAAGAGAAAGCTACAGAAAAAGGAGGATTTCATAAGTATGACAATGGCACAGATTTTGGAAGCAGCAAATCAAGTGCATAGTTTAAAAAAAGTAAAAAAAACACAGCGCGCTTCTCTCCAAGGGGAGCTTGAACAGGGCCTCCAGCCCCAGCAGGAGGAAGCGGCTGCAACAGCCCCGGGGACCCAGCACAGAGACACCCCCAACCCCAGTGAGCTCCCCTGGGGCAGCAGCAGCCTGGCCTGAGGGGAGAGAGGGAGAGAGACACAGCAGGGGAGAGTAATGGGATAGTTCTGGTTTTGCACCGTGCAGCGAGGGAGAGCTCAGCTGAGCACCCAGGGCAGGCAGGGTGTTAGGGCAAGGGGCTGACAAAGGAGGAACTAGAGAGTGCCTGAATCCTGTACAATCCTCTAGTAAAGCTCAAATCTTGACCGCCTCAGGAAGCAAAGCATGGCTCGGAAAACTCTCCTCCCATTGCAAAGCGATTCCAGAGTTGTTAAATGAATCTCTAACCGGCTCTGTTGATCGTCTGGTGGAACTGCCCATGCACCGTTTACACCACCAGCTTACTGTGCTTTCGTAGAGTCAGGTGATGGTGGGCTGGCCTTAGCTTTTGGTGAAGTTGCCGCCGATCTCGCCCGTTCCTTTTGCGCCTCTGACATGCCGTGGGTCGGGGTGTCTCTGGGGCTCTTCCTTCCAGCCCGCCCCTCTGGGTTTTTGGATGGCACTTCAGGTAAGAGATTCCATCTCCCTTCTGGACTGTTCAGTGGGGCTGGAGTCCTAAGCAGAAAAGGGGAGGGGGAGGTGTGTTGTCTGGGGGTTAGAGAAGGTAGAGCTGGGGCGGGGGGGGTGCATGGCGGGGGGGCAGCTGCAGGGCCCATGTGTTCCCAACACCTCCGCATGCCCCTTTCTTCAGGCCCTGTCCCGCCCAAGGGCGCTGGAACAATTTGTACAGTGAGGGGGCAGAGAGCCACTGAGCCAAACTGTAAACCCTGGATAGGATGGAAACCGCTTCAAGCCGGGGGGGGCGGCAGCCCCGCTAGATCCAGCACTGGTGGTCCTGCCCATGTCGATTTTACAGAAAATGTTTGGGGGCTTTTTTGTCCAGTTTTTTAATTTTTATTTATTTATTTGCAAATCCCCAGCTGCTGGCTGAGCAGGTGAAACTTAGAGACGCAGAGAATAGGGATGGAGGGAAGAGCGCATGGAAAGAACATACAGAGGAGGGGGGAGAGGGATTATTTTGTAAACTTTCTTTGAATGCAGTTGAGCAGCTGGAGACAGAGAGGATTGGCCAGTGCCTTGCATGCAGCCAGCCCCACTTGATCACAAGCAGAGAATCCCCTGGCAAGCCCCAGGTTAGGGAACTGGGGGTACGGGGTGGGGCAGGTTTGAAGCGTGTGTCTTCTCGAGCAGGGGGAGTCGACCTTGGGTTTTAAGGTCTTGGGGCTGGGGGGAGCATGTCCTCACTGCAGAGTTAACTGGAGTTATGGACACTGGGGGTTATAATCTGCTTGCAGAGATGTGCTGTGTAAATGCATGAGATAAAATCAGATCTGGTGCCGGGGTGATAGGTGTGCATGGCGTGATGGGGGGTGTGTGTGTGAGTATGAGAAGCAGCCCTTGTTAATTGCACGTTGCCCACTCATGGCAGGGAAACCCCAGCACTCACCTCTAGATCTTTCTGTGATCTACCTACAGGAAGGAGCAGGTGGATGTGACACCCCTTCATTACCTGTCTCAGGATCTTCCCAGGCCTTCCTCACCTCTGACTCCGCTCTCCCGGTTGATTGTTAGGGCTGAGCTCTGGCTCTTTGTCCGGCCAAGCCCCAGCAGAAAATGCACAAGCCCCATGCCTGTAGAACGAATTGTAAGAAGCTTGGGGTCACATTCTTTTAGATCAAAACCCCCTTTGTTCTGCCACAGCAAATATCTCAAACTTTTTGGTAGCAAGTTGTTCGTTTAAAATCATTTTGTTTAAGAAGAGTCCTACCTCTCTTCGAGCCAGCATTGTTGATGTTCCTGGAGATGTTTTGCTCAGTCATGGAATGTCGGGGGTTTAAAAAACGCCATGGTTTGCTCCGAAAAAGCTCTAAAAGTCTTGAGCAGGTTTTGCAAAATAATGCCCAGAGTTCGGCTCCTAAATCCAGGTATAAATGGGCAGCGCCCTGCAAATCTGCAGAGATCCGCTTCGTAGCCGTGGATCGTGTGCAGAAACAAATGTTGTACCCGCACAGGGCTCTATAAACGTGGCCTGATGCACAAGAGTGTGAGACCCTCTCGCTCTAACTGCAGCTGCTGAAGGCCTGGCACTTCAGTGTCCTTACAGGACCAAGAATGGACGGAAAGACATGAGAATGATTGCATTGCACTCTTCCCGTTGTGCTGCCCTGCAGCAGAATTGCATGAAGTGCAATGGGTGGGGACTGGAGGGTTGTCAAGGGGAGAGGTACCTTCAGGCACAAGACCACTGATGTTCCCGGGGTACCCATGGCCTCTACCTCCACAGGGGGAAGAGCTAAAGAGCCTAACGATGCATTAATTAGAGGATTCCCTACAATTAGTTCCCTGTGACTTAGGCAAATATTCCTCATTCCCACCGTTGGCAACTCCCCTGATCTTTGTCATGCATCTCACGGTATTTGGTGTTTGATTTTCTAAAAGCCCCAGAGGCTGGAGTCCTGTGATAAGCACATCCATTTGTTTAAACCAAAATATGGGGTTTATGTAGGACGACTTGAAAAAAGTGACTTCCCCTGCTCCCTTCTCTTCCCCGACCCCCACCCCCCCGCTCAAAACTCAAAAGATGAAAAAGCAGACCCCACCACAAATTTATTATTTTTAAATATTTCATGATTTTTAAGGCAACCTGCTGAGATTTGAAGGCTGTGGGTTGGCAAAACTCTGCAAGATACAATAAAGTGGCATTCCAAGAGGATAGAGTTAAGGTTATATGGGGGAACCGGCACCTATAACTGAGCTCCTCCTGGTTAGCAGAGCTCTGTGGTTCGTTTTCCGCTCTAGTGCTAAGATTCTTTCCTAGTGTTACATGGGGAAGATCTCAGCTGAGCATTTCCTGGTTTTCTAACAGCTGAGTTTGGGGCAGTGACACCCCGGAAGGGCCTGGGGAGCAGAACTGCCTGTTGGTCAGCAAAAACAGGGTGGATTTGATTTTAAATCAAATTGATTTAAACCACTAGTCAGGACGACTCGATTTAATCATGGATTTCTACATAAAAGTGTATTCTTGTTGGTTGTTATAACCTTAATACATGTTCTTCACAACTCACAGATAGATGTAGGTTTCATTTTTAGAAGGTACACTCTATACATTTTTAAAGGATGATTTATTCTGAAAACTTTTCAGATGAGTTTTACAGCTATCTCAGAAAATGAATGATTGTTTGGTTATTTCATTTACCCAAGGTTATTGAAGCAGATAGTTCCCCTCCCAATGACTTCATAAATATCTCCAATTCAACAGGTTAATCGTTAATATTTGGAGGATTTTCTTGCCAGGCTGTATATCACCTCTCTATATTTATTTATTTATTTGAAAACATTTTTGCTGTTAACAAGCATGTTACCTCTGGAGACACAAATCCACAGTTTGAGAACTGCAAAACTAAGCATCTCTGATGGTATCTTCTAGACTGAGCACTGAATCCCATTGGGTAGATAGATTAACCTACATAATCTATACAGAAGCCTGTGGAACCCCATAAGATTGGGTCCTTAATCCATGAAGTATTGGAACTCATTTACAAAACTTTTCTTAAACATTACATGAATATATTGTCTCATACTATAGAATTAGAATTTATCCTCCCTATTCCATGATGAGAGATCTTTGAACTAGAATGTATCTTAATTAAAACTATCTTTAGATAGCTTTTTGAGGGGCAAAAACCATTTTATCAAAAAAATCCAATTTTTTTGATTTTTTTTTTTAAATCATTGATTTTTATCCACCCTGTTTGCAAGTGAATAGCAAAGCTGGTCCCAGCAGGGAGCCAGAGTGTCCAAATTCTTAGCTGGTGGGAGAGCCTGTCTGTGAGCATCTGTAAAGCATCTCACTTCAACAGTGACTGGTTGAACGATTTATTGTAAGGGACGCCCTTTCTCAGACCCTTTCCCTTTATTGTCTCCCAACCCCTCATGTCAGTCCCTGACCCAGGATTGCCAAGCCAAACTCAAATACTACTTGTTTGAAATCTCACAGATCGCCAAGATTACCTAATTGTCCAGGTGGCTGAGCCCGTTTTCCACAGGGTCAGTCTGAGTTCAAGTCAATGCCGCAGGGCATTTCAGGCTGCTGTCCTGTCTGGTCCAGCCCAGGGGACAATATCTGATGCTTCCAGGAAAAGCAAGAACCCGCTATAACATACATGGCTAGTTTTACCATGCTGCAAATGCAGGTGGGGAATTAATTACTGACCTCGGTGGCGTTCAGACTATGTCCTGAAGCATGGGATTGGGCCAGAGGGACAGCTAGCGCTGGACACAGTGTGTAGGGTCTCGGAGTGGGAAGTTCCTTGGAGAATTTCACTGGGTGGGAGACTCAGCTGTGAAGGGAGGGGGCGGGCAGGAGCATCTCATAAACCCAAGATTGGAATAACTGAAGTAATGTTCCTTTTACATGGAACCTCAGGTCTCTGGAACCTCTGCAAACGCTTTAACCACATGTTTAACTCCATCTGTAGGAGAAGCCTTGGATCGCAGTGGGAGGGCTCAGGTGCGTACGTGTTTGCAGGGTGGGCGCTCAGGGCAGTCCCTGACACCAGGGCAAAGCGGATGTGACGTGCCACTGTCTGGATTTGGGAGCCTGCCTGCACACCAAATTCACTAGGTGCTGGGTGCATGACTGCAAGGCGCTGGGCTGGGGAAAATCAGCCCCGGGTGGTTATTTTGAGAAGAAAACCAGAGCCACTTCTGGGGTCTTTCAGCTTCTAATGCCCTTTCTCTTCTGCAGCTGGATTTCAGCCTATGATAAAATCCTTCTCAATGCCAAGTCAGTGCCATAAATCACTGGGCTGGGTGCAGGAATCAGTAGGCGACGTTCTCTGGCCTGGGTTATGCCAGGGCTCAGACTAAATTATTCTTCCCAAAACTTTTAAAAGCTGAGCCCCCTCCTCAAGGCAAAGAAACCAATCGTGCCCCTCACCCATCAGCAATGTGTTAGTGACCCCACCCCCCATTTTCCTGTATACATCTTCAAACCCCACCATCTTCCCACCATGGCTAGCCCTTCCCCACGCTTCAGGAGACGCTGGAGGAGATGATCTTAACCATCCCCTCTAACCTTAAGAACCTGAGGGACCCCATCTTGGAGCATCTTAAAAATCACGGTTCCCAGACTCTGGAACAGGGGCTGCTTTGCCGGGCTCACCTTTCTCCCTCAGGTTGGCCGATGGGGATAATGAGCCTGGAGATCTCATTCCCGCTGCTCTGAGTGCTGCCCATGTGCACTCGACCCAACTCAGCTCTTACTGTACCCCAGGAACGTCTTCATCTTCTGGGATCCTCATGGCAGCAGTGGGATGATTTAACGGACTCCCTTAGTCATGGGGCCTTTCTCTCTCTTTTGTTTCAGAGCCAGCGTCCTGGAATCGTCTCATGGTGCGTGGAGTGGTGGCAGTGGTGGAGGTGCTAGTCTTACTATACCTATGTGGGTTTTGGAAAGGTAGAGGGAAAGTGTTTGCCTGCTCGCAACTCGTCTTCAGGAAGCTGCTGACTCATCCCTCCCAGTAGCCTGGAAGTCCGCAGGATTCCCAGGAATCTGAGCTCCCCGCAGTGTGTGACAGGGACGGGGACCAGGCCCAGGGAACCAGAAACAGGAATCGAGACCCAGCCCTGGAGAATGGGGAAGGAGACCTGTTTGCGATTTCGTATCCAGTCTGCTGAATTGTTCACGTCCAGACCCTCCCCCCAGTTCTTAAAAAGTCGAAGCATTTTGTTTAGACACTTTCCAAACAAACCATTTTGATTTTTCAGTTTGAAACTATTTTTTATTTAAAAATGTCCTTCACTTTTATTTTAAAAATTCAAAAAGTTATAACCCTTGAAATGTTCCTGGGTCCTTTTTTTTTTTTAAAGCTTTTTGGTTCATCAAAAATTTGGAAAAATGTTAGTTTTGTTCAACCTGAAACCGTTTTTTTTTCCATCTCTTTTTTGGAATTGCCAGTGACCAAAAAATTCTGTTTGCCCAGCTCTAGGGGCGGGTGAGGATTTTGGCGGTTATATTGTGGGTCTCTAAGTCCCCTTGTTGCTCAAAGTTTTCTTACTGCAACAAATTAATTTGGGATGAGGGCAGGATGGGCAAAAGCTTCCTAAAAGTGTGTGTGTGGGGGGGCTGCTGGCACAAAAACTGTGGCCCACCCCCTGTGCCACCCCTTCTCCTCGAGGTCCTGCCCCCTCAAACTGCCCTTTTCCCTGAGGCCCCCCCTCACACCGCCTTTCTCCCTGAGCTCCCACTTCATGCCGCCCCTTGCCCCCAAAACACTGCCCTCCCCACTCCCTTCTCTCCCCCATCATCCAGTCGCTCACACTTATGGCCAGTAAAAAGTGGTGGGCCCTGGTCTCCCCTGTTCCGGCACCCCTGGATGAGAGTGGGAGAGGATGAAGAACTCCTTTCAAATATAACTCCCCCCCACCCTCAGAAAAGCACAATTTGCCAGCAACAGCAAAACATGCACCTAACCAACCCGGGCCAGTCACGCTGTGTTGTGTGTGACATTCCCGTCCTGGGGTGGTTTATGTCTTGGAGAATGTGAACCCTGCCGGCCTGGGTGTTTCTCTGCGTAATGTGACCTCAGTGCTCCTGATGAAAGCCATTGTTTGTAAATGTTTCAGTAGCAGACATATTTATCATTCATGTATAGACAGACATTTATTCACAATTAGAACTGGTCAAAAATAGGGAGGGTGGCGAGGGTCATGAAAATGGAAGAAGAAACCACTCCCCCCCATATTCTTCCAACTTATTTGGAAATGTTTTTAATGATCAAATTTTTGTTTCGTTTTGGTGGGAAAAACTCCATGTTCTCTCTCAAGTGGGCAGAGAAATCCCAAATGTTTTTTTTAAAGAGGTAACTTTTTTCAAATGATCAATGTAATCCAAAGTGACATTTTTAGTTCAAAGGTTGCATTGTCAGTGTAAAACCCTTTTGAACCAGCTCTGTTACTGTATAACAAGATGAGTTTATTTTTCATGATGCATTGTTTGGGCCAGGTTCCAAGTGGCATTTCAGTTTTTGCACAGCTCTTCTCTTCTTGCATCTGCACCTCTCATAAGCTGTGGCCTTAATCTTGGGCCTGGAAACACTTACGTGCATATTTAACTTTAATTACTGCTGTGAATAATTTCATTTCAATGGGACAACTCTGAGATCGGCTTTACACTACGGCCCTATATCGGTGTACCTATGTCATTTATTTAATTTTCTTTCTTTTATATGTGAAAGTTCTTGAGAGGTTAAAGCAGGTAAAATACATGAACAGGTTCGGACAGTCCGAGTTTGTCCGTGCAAAGTGACAGCAGAGATGTGGGATCTGCTAGTTTTCCATAAGTCTCTCAGGGTTACCCAGGATAACTTTGGGGATCTCTGTCTTGCATCAGGAATGTTCCCTGAAAGTGTCCAAACAGCTCAGAGCTACAGAAGCATTCCCTGGATCCATTCTTCTAGCTGTCTTCCCCAGAAAGCAGTCTGGCAAGTGTTTCTGTCAGCTCATTGCTAAGTTATCTGTCAAAACACTAGAGTTTTCAGGTGCCTAAGTAGCCCCTGGAATCAGGGTGAAATCACATTCTCCCCGTCACCACCAAAATTGGAAATGGTGCCCCGGAGTGCACGGTACCCTACCGTGCTTCCCCCATAGGAACTGCATGAACAGGCAACTCTGCAAGTTCTCTGCATGCCTCTGCAAGTGACCCCCATGCCTCTCCATTTCCTTGGCCACATGTACCCAGTCCCCATGCCGGCGGCGAATCCAGAAAAAGAGGGAAAAGCTCACCACTGCGAACACCTGAGGGCGGTGTTGGGTTGAGATCAGCTGGTCAAAGCAGGCAATAGGGACAGAATCTGAGACTTGAAGTTCCTCGAGCGACCTCTGACCTTTCTAGACCTGCCCTTCAATCAGACACAGCGATTGTAAAGTTGAATGTGATAGTAACTAGACCCATTTTAAACCCTTCACCACACAAGACAAAGCCCATAGGATTCATCATGAACTATTTATTTCTCCTCCCCTGGCTCCATGCAGCCACCAGCCACCTTGAAGCTTTCTCTCGTCTCTCCCAGGCTGTGCTCACTTGATTGCAGGAGCTCAGTGGAGGGTCCAGCTTTGCTCTTTCGCTTCCATTCTTTACCTCTTTGGGTGGCTGCATTTGCAACTGAGCAGCCTGATGGAAGCACTGAGTCCTCTGTCTCGGCAGGCAGGCCCAGCCGCGAAAGCCAAAGGCTCCCTGAGAACAGGGGGAGGTTCATCTCAACTCTCAGGAGAGGAGGCTTGGCCCATAGGTTAGGGTTACCATATTTGAACTTTCAAAAAAGAGGACACTCCGAGGGTGGGGGAGGAGTGGTAGCCCTGCCCCCTATCTACTCTCTCCCCCTTCCTGCCCCCTGACTGCCCCCCACAGAACCGCCATCCCATCCAACCCCCCCTGCTCCTTGTCCCCTGATCACCCCCTCCCAGGACCCTGCCCTCTATCTAAGTCTTCCTTCTTCCTGTCTCCAACTGCCCCCTCCTTAGACCCCTCCACCCTAACTGCCCCCCTTGAACTCCACCCCCTACCTGTCCCCTGACTGCCCCGCCCCCTATCCGCACCCCCGCCCCCTGACAGACCCCTGGCTCTCCCACACCCATCCAACCACTCCCTGTCCCCTGACTGCCCCCGCAGAACCCCCAACCCATCTAATCCCCCCTGCTCCCTGCCCCTGACTCCACCCCGAACCTCCGCCCCGTCCAACCCCTCCCGCTCCCTGTCCCTTGACTCCCCCGACCCCTGGGATCTTCCATCTAAGCCTCAATGGGACCCCTGTTGCTTGATCTGACAGGAGGAGATCATCTGTCCCCACTGCTCCCTGCGCTGGGCTGGCTGCAGCACACATCTGTGTAAGAGGCTGGGCCAGAGAGATGTTTCAGTCAGGGTCCAGGCAGCCCAGAAGGAGAACAGAGGGTCTGAAACCAGAAGACGAAGCAATCAAATCAGCGGATTCGACAGAGAAGTTTTCTACCCTACAGGGACATCAAAGAAGGTCTGCTAGGAAAGCTGAGATTTTAGTCTGGAAACTGCTAAGGCAAAGATTGTGACTTGTTAAGATTCAGTTTTAGTGACTACAAAGTGTGTTCTGTTTTGTTTCTCTCTTTGAAATGTGTCTCTTTCTCTTGCTTAGTATCACTTAAATCTCTTCTTTGTTACTATGCTTCCCAAACCACCTCAGTGTTGTGTGTTCGAGTGAAGTGAGATTCTCCAGCCTACCCAACAGGCTGAGCTGTGCCCTATCTCTCTGAAGGTAGCGAATAATTTCTGAGCGGTGCTGGGCCCAGGGTCCAAGGGCAGTTCACCAGACATATCCTGTGAAGCCCAAAGAGACCAAAGGAGCAGGAGAGATTCTGGCCCCACTGACCCATGGGAACTTCCCACAGAAGAGCCTACACAGGGCTCTAGACACGGCCACTTTGGGTGTGTACCAGAGTTCACTCACCGCTAGATGCTGGCCAGGCCTCGTGTCACCGCTTTCTCTCTGGGCTAGCAACCGCGCTGATACTCACTCTTGCAGTTTCTTGGCTGGGAACTCAGCCCTCCAACCAGGTGACTGTCATTTACTCCACTCCTTCCTGGGTTGTGCTCCTTGCAAACAAAGTCCCAAAATGTCTTGAACAGAAACAAGGCCTTGCACCCTCATGGGGAGTTCTGCCTCAGCCTGATTTCGGTTCGGGTTGCCCTTCTTGGGTTTCTCTGGTCTTCTATGTCCCCTTCCTGAGGGACGGTGAGAGAAGCCAGTCCTACCCTGGACTCCAGGGTTTGGCCCAAGGCCTTCTACTGAACAGCTCACTCTGCTTCTGGACTTTTGATGCTGTTTTCCCTTGTTTCCTCTCAGGTGGGGCTCACTTGATCATCAATTTGGCCTAGCCCCAGGCTAGGCAGCCATAGGCCAGGCCATCCTGTTAGATACCTCCTCCTTCAAATCCGGTCCAGCCCGGCTGACAGGTTTGCTGAGGGGAGGGGGAAACCCCATTGCTGATCAGAAGGAGGTCAGAGTCTGTTCTCTAGGAGCTGAAGGTCCGTTTGTCCTGCTGCGGGAAGTGGAGCTGGAGGGCGGAGATGTTAGGTGAAAGAGACTGCATGATGGAGTTGGAGACTGAGGGACGGGAGCCTCCTCCCAGAAACCGTGCCAGGAGAAGAGGTTTGGGGAGGAGTTCTCTGGGGAGCCTCTTGCTTGGAAAAAAACAAGGGTGGCACATTGATGGAGATGTCTCTGTCCCAGGGATGGGGGAAGCTCCCAGCCAGGCTATGCAACAGGGATCCCATTTCTCCCCCAAGAAACCCAGATGCCCAAAGAAGTCAATGGCTCTTACCTCCAAGAGGGAGTAGGGTCTTCCCTCTCAGCCTCTTTGAAAACTACCACTGCTTGGCTTCCTCGGACAAAGGACCTGTCCCCACTGCTCCCTAAGGTGGTTCAGCTTCTGACTGCACCCATCTGGGAGGCTGTCACACACCCCAGGGCCTAGAAGACGTGGCGGGGGGACGAGGCTCCTCTTCATCTCAGACTCGGAGAGCCCAGAGAAGGGCCAAAGGATGAATAAAGGGCAGGAGATGAAGCTAGCCCTAAGCCTCTGTCCCATCCTCACCTCTTCAAATGTGGAGCTTCCTGGGCTTCAGTTGGGCAGACAGTCTGTAGCCCTGACCCAAAGGTCCTTCTTCGCCATATGGGGCAGGAAGATCTCTGCCTGGGAGCACGGGGAATGGGATGGGGGTGAGATCAAGAAAAGAGGGGAGGGATATGGATGTGAGGGAAAGAGCTTCTGCCCCAGATGAAGGAATTTGGGGAGGCCGAGGGAAGGACACAGCTCCACAGAGAGGGGAGAGAATTTCTGTGAATGCCAGGGGCCTCCGTTTCTGCTTCCACTAGCCTGGCATTTACAGTGAGACAGAGCAGTACCTGCAGCAGGGAGCGGGACTTGCTGAACAGGGAGGGGAACCTTGAAGAGCATCAGATGAGCCACAGCCCTTGCAGCGCCTCGGGCATCTGGTGCAAGTGCCGGATGATGTGAAGCTGGCCCATGACCTTGGCTGTGACATCCTCGTGCTGCATGGGAATGAGAACATGTCAGAGACTGAGACGCTCCCCAGGAATCAGGAAGAATTAAGGGCACCTGGAACCAGCGCCATCGTTTCCACCCAGCAGCTGCTCATGTCTGAGTGGTGGATTCACCCTCCTGACCCCCAGGATGGAGGCTTGCTGTCCTCTCTAGTGACCTCCAGTGCCAACCCCCCTCCTTGTCGGGTGAGCTCCTGCCACCTCCCCATCAGTGCCCCTGACAGCTGTTCCACCTCCAACCCACCTGGGGACATCGCTCACGTTCAGAGAACCCTCCCCTCCACCCCTACCTCCATCCCCACCCAGGTAGGGCAGGGGGGGGCTCTAGAAGGGTGGCGGGGGGCGGGAGGGATTCTGGCAGCAGTGAAGTAGGATGGGGAGAGCTTGAGACCTTTCCCCAACACACCCCAGTGACAAAAGCTGAAACCACAGGATGGCAGCCCTGTTGAATGGGGCAGGTCAGCAGCCCCTGCCAACTGAATCCTCCCAATCTCTCGAGAGCGGGTCCAGCCCTACCGGCAGCAAGACCAGCTTCCCACGCCCATGTGCCTCAGTCAGTCACCATCACCAGTCAGTCCTTGGCCTCCCAGGCTGCCAGGGAAGGGAGCAACTCTCGATGGTGGCTCAGGTGACATGGACACTAGGACATGGGGAAATGGGTGCAGCTCTGTGGGGCAGGAAAGGTTCACAGAGGGCACTTAGGGGACTCTCCTGTCCTTCCCAGCAGTGATAGCAGAGCACCACATCCTAAGAACAGAAGTCCATGAAGTCCAGAAGTCCCCACTAGGCTCCTTGCTACCAGGCCAGCTCATGGCAAGAGGATGGGAAGGAGGCCCTGGGCCCCACCCCAAGCTTCTGAGTCGATTGCAGCTGCTTACTGTGTCCCCCATCAGGTGCTGGGCTTCCCCCAGGAGGGAGTAGACGAGCACCAGCCCAGCCTGGCTGACACGCAGCAGGGGGTCGTGGATGGCCAGCAAAGCTGTCTGCACGAAGGATCTTCTCTCCCCGACGGAGAAGAATTTTCCAAAGACCTAAAACCAAGAGGACATGAGGCTCGAGGAGATTGCCCAGAGCCAGCCTCCAAGTCCTGGCGGTACAATGGCGTCTCATGCCCCAAAGGGCGGGGAAGAGAGCTGCTGTGGCCAAGGCAGTTCATTCCCCAGGAGGCTTTCAGGGTCCCAGGGCTCAGGGAAGCCCCTTTATTAAAAGGTCACAGATGCTGAGGGACCAAAGCCTCCAGTGGCTCTTTCGGGAAGGCAATTTCTGGCAGGGGCCAGGATGGGCTGGAAATGGATCTCTAATGTGTGTGAGCAGGCCCACTCTGCTGTGCAGGGCACAGAGATGACAGGGGACCCTGTCTTGCTTCCAGCAGAGAGATCTCCTGCACCTCAGCGGCTAGAGGAGTGTGCGTGTGTTGTTACGTGGGGAGGGGGTTGGAGATGACAGACCAAAGGTCTCTTCCCCGAGCTAAGTGATTTCTCTAGTTGCTGGCTATGGCCTCTGCAACTCCTTGGTTTCTTCAAGGGAATCCAACCTGCAGCCTGACAAGAACAAGGAGACTCATGGCTGAGTCCCAGTGTGGGACCTTTAGCACCAGCGTGTCCCACTGGTTGCTGGATGAGGAACTCTGAACTGGAAATAAGGAGCGGGCTCTTTTCCTGTCTCCAGGAGGCATCCACTGCAGGGAACCCAGCCAGCTACACTCCCTGAGCTGTGTCATGCCCTGGCACAGTGCCCTTACCTCCTCCACTCTGGCTGTATTCTTGTAGCCCAACAGCCTGCTGTCCTGGTGCCAGTCATAGCACCAGAGATCTTCCGCCTCATGTATGGTCAGGCCTGGAAGAAAGAGAGAGAGAGAGACTTTTCTCCTCATTCTGGTTGCAGTTTCTGTGTCCTTCCAATCCGATTGGTGGCTGCACAGTGGAGTGGAGAAGAACAAAGGCAGAGAGAGACTTGTCCACCAGCTGGGGTCAGTCGGAGAGAAATGGTCTGGGGTCCCATTATCAACCTGTGGTCACTCTCAGTCCCCTATTGGGTTCCATGTCCCAGCTGGGTTCCTTACCCCTCTGTTGGAGCAGCAGTTGGTAGAGCCGGTAAGTCCCCTCCCTGGCCTGCCGGCTGATGTCCTTGTCTGGATCGCTGACAAATAGAGCCAGCTGGGCCACATGGTGCCCCATCCGAGGGAACTCGGCTGAGATTTAATGGAAGGGAGAGCAGAGGGGACTCCATCAGCATTTTCCTCTCAGCTCCCTGTCCGCCCTGGGCCAGAGGGCTCCTTCCCCTTAGCCCCTCTGCAGGAGATGCTGGGGGAGAGGAGCTTGAGATCGAGCCTTCACTTGCTCTGCTGCCAAGGGAGCCCGGGATGCCAAGCAGGGGCTGGAGCATGGTCCCCTTAAAGGCCCAGGGACAACACTGAACCAGGACAAGAAGAATTTGACTCAAGCTAGCTCAGTCCTGCTCTGACTCTGCCGCCCCATGAAGAACCCTCCTAAGCCACAGCCCCGGCAGCAGCAGCAGATCCTGCAGCCCGCTGGAGCCAGCCCGCCTCTGCCTGGAGCCAGCAAGCTGGGCTCGGAGCTCACTTACGTCAAACTCAGGGAGAGTGACTGTGTATCTCAGCAGGGCTGTGCTGCTCCTGATGGCCCTGGCTCGCTCCTGCAACACCCTGGACACGACCCAGAGGTTGACATGCTGTGGGGAAAGGAGGCAGGTCAGACTCAGTGGCCAGCTGCTCCTGCTTTGCAAATGAGCCCCCCAAGCCCCCAGCCCCAGGGGCCTGAGACATTCTGCATAGGGGGGAATATCTGAGGCCTTGATGGCAGAGCTTTAGAAGGGGATTCTTTCCCCCAGGATGCAGCTTGTACCCTTCACGTCACAACTTCTCCGCGTCTCTCTAGATTGGGACAATGTTCGGGGTCGGGGCTGGTCCCATCCTCCCAGAATTCCTGATTCCTTAACAGTTCACCAGAAAGAAGACTGAACCCTCGGCCCTTCCCTGCTACGCAAATCCTTGGGGGGATGTAGGGAGTGACTGAGAGCACAATCCCCCCAGGAATTTCAGAGCAGATCAGAGGGAAGGGCTGATTCCCTGGGGCCCTCCTGTTTCTCTAGGAAGGAGCATGTGCCTCTTCTCTGAGAACCATCTCCCTAATCTCATGGGCTCTGTGTGTTGGAGGGGAGGGGGAAGGGTGGATTTTCAGACTCTCACTCCCCAAGACAGCCAGGAGCCCTGTGCTTAGTGCTCAGCAGAACCAGGCAGAGCTCTGCCTTGGAGTCCCAGCTCCTTACTCTGTTCCTCAAGAAGGAAGGACCTGACACTACATTGCACTGACCCACCAACCAAGAACGGCCCACTGGGGACCCAGCTAGGAGGACAGAGTAGAAAATGGATCTTCAAGTCTCTCCTTTCCAGTCCCCCAAAGAGTTCAGGTGAAATGGGGCTCACCTCCAAGATGAAGTGGAGCCTGTCTGTGTCTGGGGACTCTGCCAGCAGGTTCCCCAGCATGGCATCCAAGACCTCTGGGATGACTTTGTGCAGAGTCTGCAAAGCATGGGTCAGAGTTAGGGAACCTGGGCCTACACCTGCCAGAGGATGGGAAGAGGGGTCTCTGGGAAGCACTGGGGAGACTCCCAAACACATCTCCCGGCTTCTCTCCTTCACATCGCACTGCAGGCAATTCGCAAGAATTGATGACCCCTGGACCTTTAATCCATGAGCTTAGCAGGTCTCTGCAGAGGGCCTTGTAGGCAGAAGAGTAGGAAACAGACAAGTTGCTATGGATGGAAGCTGGGCTTCTGGGCAAAACACGGCTTATGAAAGAAAGAAAGAAAGAAAGAAAGAAAGAAAGAAAGAAAGAAAGAAAGAAAGAAAGAAAGAAAGAAAGAAAGCAATCCCCCAGGGAGGCGTAATCTCTTCCCTGCTGGAGGGAAGGATCCAACACTGCAGCTTGTTCCATCTCCACCACCCCACCCCTAAAGCTGGAGCTCCAGTGAATCAAGAGAGCAGGGACCAAGGACTACTCTGGAAGAGGAGGAGGATGGAGGAGGAGGAGGTACCTGGATGCCGGTGGTGTCCTTCTCCGTGCCCAGGGTGAAGACAGAGTGAAGGGCAGCTCGCAAGAGGTGGGTCTCTAGGGCTGGCTCCAGGGCAGGTTTCATGGTGCTGGCAAGAGAGAGGAGCTGCTATTAGACTGTGCAGTACGGGGGTGGGACTGTCGCCAACACAGACACCAACCCACAGGGATAGAGGCACAGGCTGGCGAGAATGGAAACTGAGGCACTTAGCTAGGGAATGACAAGGCCAAGGCGTCCCAGACAGACAGTGGCAGGACAGGAATAGCTGCTGTTCCCTGGAGCCTGCTGCCCCTCCTGTATCTGAGCCCTTGAGTGAGCCTCTCCCCAAGGCCCCTGTCATGTTGTGGAAGTGAAAAGAAGAGCCCTGCCAGGAGAGAGTGACCCTTCCCACCCCACCATCTCTGCCAGAGGCGCCACTCTTGGGAGGTGACCTGGGAGGGACAGTGACGGTGACTCCCAGCCTTGGGCCTGAGCAGCACTGGGGTGAGGGGAGCCGGCGGGGTCGGGGGGTGGGGCTGTCTTGATACCAGAGGTTGCCCACTGCAGCCAGGGAGTGGGCGAGGACGGCGCTGGGTGACGAGTCATCGGGAAGCTCCTCGATGAGCTCCTGTGAGACGTGAAGGAGACAAAGGCGCGTATGAGATTCAGGCCCGACTGACACCTCCCAGTGAGGAGATGACACAGCCAGTGCCCCACATGGCCAGCAGGATCCCCCACAACCTCCCGCTCCCCCGATTCCTTCCTGCCCATCAAACTTGTCCCCCTTCCCGGATTCCTGCAAAGCTCACTCCCAATCTCCTTCTCTCCTCCTCCCTGTCAAAATTGCCCCCATTCAGCCCCATCCCTATGACTGAGCTGGGACCATGTGATTCCTTGGCCCCCACTCTCAGCTGTCCTCCAGCCCCACAATTCCCACCCTGCCCACTACTGACACAATTTCTCACTTCTCTTCTCCCAAGTCTTCAGCCCGAGGAATCCTTGTCCTCTGCTGCCCCCTCCAACACCACCCAGTCCCTACCCATGAGCCTGGTCATACCCCTGCCAAACCCATGTCTCTCTCCTCCCTCCAGCTGCCGTATGGCGTGTCTCACTCAGCACAATCCTCTTCACCACAGCCGCCTTGCAGCAGCTCGGCTCCAGCGTGTCCTCCCCTCTCTCCCGTGCAGCCAGACATGCGGGGTAGATGGCCTGAAGGAACAGGAGCTGCTGCCCCTCATCCTGGACCCACCAGGAGTGGGGTATAGCAAGAGAGAACCTGTTAGCTAGGGACCTTCCTACCCCACCCAAACCAGCTCCAGGGCTCAGGCCTCAATGGGGGATTGTGGGGACCTGCTATTGTCCAAATCCCCCAGCACTCCTACACAAGCAGGATCAGGAAGTGGGACAGTGCCTGTGGGGAAAACGACCTCGGCTGTTGTGGGACAAACACCCCCATCTTGGGGGCCCCACATCATGGATGTAAAAGGGCCCCATTAGGGGTGGTGGATCAGGAGGGACAAGACCCTCGGCAGGGGGTGGGGATGCTGGGAAGGGACAGGGCAATCTTGGTTCAAGCCCAGGTGGGGAACATTTCTACCTTATCTCTGCACTGGAGCTGCTCTCGGATGATCTTGAGAGCAGCTTGATCTTTGGCCATGTGCACCCGTTCCTCCTGCTCCGAATCCCGGGGGCTCCCTGCACCAGGGAGGGAAGGACAGGGGCGTGGTGGGCAGAGCAGGATTCAAGACCCCCCTTCCCACCTCAGGCACCCAGGGCAGATCGGGCCCCAAACCTCCCTCTCAGGGATGCCTTCAGGCCCCAACAGCTTTAGAATCCCAGAGCAGAGCCCCCCTCCCCTGCCCAGGACTCCAGGGGAGGTGCCTGTTCCCCCCGCCCGGAGCAGCAAGGACCAACTGGCAGCAGCTCTTCATGCCCCCACCCCCAGGTCCCCGTGCGGAAGGGGCAGCTGTGTGACGGCTGCTGCTGTCCGTGGGGTTCCCGTGGCTCAGGCCAGACACCTGGGATGGGGACCTCCCCCCCCCGTATCCCTGGGAGAGCGTCTGGGCCCAGGGTGTTCACATCCCCGTCCTCACCCGTCCCTCAGCCCAGCCTGGCTCCTCACCTGGAACAAAGCAGTGGCTCCCGTCGGCCTGGCTGCTGCCAGAGGCCCAGGTGCTGCCGCTGTCCCAGGCTGAGCTGCCTGTGCTGGGACAGGGACCTTCCCCCTCCTGGCCGTCGGGGGCTGGAAGGGCCTCAGAGACCGGGCAGGGCGATGCCTCCTGATGGGAAGGAGGGCTGGGCTCCTGGAGCCGCTGCTGCCCACACAACAAGCCCCAGAGCCACCCTGCCCGGCGCCCCTCCTGTGCTGGGTCCTGTCTGCAAAACCGCAGCCTGGGCCAGCTCCACTGGGGCCTGGTCGGGGCCTCTCTCAGCTCAACGCCTGCGCCGGGAGCCGGGGTCCTTTTCCAGAAGGCCGGGCACTTCCGCTGTCTGGCCTGGACGGGAGCTGCTTCCCCGCGAGCGGGGACGCAGGGCTTGCTCTGCCCCTTGGGAAGGTGGCAGCTGCTTCCCTCAGGCTCTGGGGCCACCTGCAGAGCCTTCCTCCGCAACATCCGCAGGAGCCTGGTCATTCTGGAACTGAGCAGGGAGCAGGTGTGAGTCTGGGCTCAAGGCAGCCTTTCACTCCTGGCCCTTGTCTGTCCCTCCTCCTCCCTCCTCCAACCACAGCAGCCCCCTCTGCCCCCACAGGAGTGCAGGGAGTGCCATCTACACACACGGGCAGGAGTTCATTGCATGATCTGCTCCCAACGTTCCCCCTCGTAATCCCTGCTGCTGCAATAGCCAGGAAGTCTCATCCTTTTCCAGCAATGGGGTCAGTCCCAAAGACCATCGGTTCCTCTGGACAAGCAGCTCCCTCCTGTCGTCCCAGGCCACTCTCCCACCCAGGCTAGAGAAGGAACAGAAGCCAGGAGCCCGGACTTCTCCTGGGAAACCATTCCCCACGGCAAAGTCACAAAGAGCCTAGGCACAGGAAGACCAGGGCCCCCTTTGTTCCCCCTTGATTTCCAGACTCAGCAGCTCACAGGGTCTGGCCCAGCTCCGAGACTCTCAGCCTGGGGAACGGTGTCCCACAAGGGAAGGGCTGGGAGCCCCATTTCTGGAACCTTTCCAAACACACTGGAGAAGGCTCTGGAGAAGCCCCTGCCTGGCCTAAGAGTGAGGGGCTCTTGGGGGCTGTTTGCAAAGGAAATCCCCCTTTGGAGATAGTCTCTCCCCATTTCTGCCTCTCCCTAGACAGACAGGGGAAGCTACCGAGGAACCCGAATGCCACTCACTTGCTCTCAGTGATGGGATGATGGATGGTGGATGTTCAGGGTCAGCAGACTTCCCACGCCCTCCTCCTCACTCTCCAAGCCCAAGGCAGGCTGGAGAGGGTGGTGACCTCAGGAGTTACCCTGCCCAGCCAGCAGGCAGGGTGATGACACGAGGGCGATCGACTGGCTGTGAAAACAAGAGTCTGTCTTATTGCCAAGGGACGGAGAAACTGAGCCAGCAGCAGGGGGGTGCAGAACACTCCCCTAGGGCGGAGGTGACAGCGCCTCCAGGATCCTGACATCCCAGCACTTTACACACCTTCCTGGAGCCTCCCAAACCCACTGAGCTGTAGCCATGGGACCCTAACCCGACTGACGGCAAACGGGCCTCAGCTGGGAGCACAGGGTCACACTGAGTGTCAGAGCCATGGATGGACCCCTTCACTAACCACTGCTGCACACTCCCTCCACAGCTGGCAATTGCAACCAGGCCCTAATGGCTGGTCCCCTTGCCTTTGAGAGGGAGGGTCACTCCTGCTTCCATTGCTGCCTCTTGATCTGTGGGACTTTGAGCAAGTTGCTCCCCCTCTCCATGGCTCTCTGGGACTCACATCCCTGAATGGGCTTTAAAAAAAACAATGGTTAAAGTTTGGCCCCAACTAGTTCTTGTTTCTCGAGACTAGCCATTTCAGCAAAGTTTAGAATTCTTGACATTCAACACCTGGAAACATCCCTTTCTCCTTCGCAGATGGCCTTAACATCCTTTATCTCACCCAGGCTCCCTGCTGCCTGGAGTTAGAGAATTGACCCTATTCCCACTGGACCTACCCAAGGTGTCACACAGCAAAGCGTGATGGAGCCAGAAAGAGAAGACAACAATCCTGACTCCTGTTCTCACTAACAGACAACAACCCCCCCGGAGGCAGAGATAAAGCCCAGGAAATAAGGTGTGAACATTTTCATGGAAACCGTTTTCTGTCTGAAAATCCATTCAGATGAAACCACTTTGTTTCTTGAAATCATAAGAAGTAGGATGAAAATTCTTTGCAAAAATATTTGTTTGCAAAACAAGAGCATCTCCTGTTTGTCACAGTGCATTCAACTGTCTCGTCGTACACAAAGGGGAGACACTATGATCTAGCAAAAAGAAAAAGGAGTACTTGTGGCACCTTAGAGACTAACGAATTTATTTGAGCATAAGCTTTCGTGAGCTCCAGCTCACTTCATCGGATGCATCTGTAGCTCACGACAGCTGTAGCTCACTAAAGCATATGCTCAAATAAATTGGTTAGTCTCTAAGGTGCCACAAGTCCTCCTGTTCTTTTTGCGAATACAGACTAACACGGCTGCTACTCTGAAACCAACTATGATCTAGAAAATTAGATGAGATGCTTCAGTCTGAGCTAAGTACTTGCTGCTCTTCACAATTTCAAAAGAATAAAATACAAATAAAAGAGAATATTAGGTCATAATCGGATATGGCTCAGTGTGATAGGACACCCCTAGTCTGTACTGCTCCGAGTGACACTCTTCAGTGGATCCCCAGCATCCACCCATGGCGAGGTAGGTGGGAGAGGATTATTATTCATACTTGACAGAAGGAGAAACGAAGGCTGAGAAAGGAGCAGGGACTTGTCTTAGCTGATGCAGCCAGTCAGTAGCAGAATTGCTCTCAAATGAGCTACAGACCAGCAATTGTTCATAGTAATTATGCAGCAAGTATTTGAGAAGAATTGGATTGTTCGAGAGGATATTGAACTGCTCCGAGACAATGAATGGAGAGCAGCATCCACATTGGTCAGACATATAACTGGTTGTGACTTATTTGCTTGGTCATAAAAGAGAACAACAAAGACCAGAGTTTCCTCCCTGTCAATAGCTCCCTCCTCAGCCAATCAAGGTTGAGACTTTGAGGGGTGGGAGGCTAAGGGTTCTCATTAAATAGCCCAAAGAATGGCCCTGGTCACCACCGAGGCGATCATTCTCGGAGCCCTATTCCAGTCTCACCTCTCTGTGAGGGCCTCCCACAACCTCCCCGTCCCCCGTTCCACACACAGAGCTCCTGGTGGTGGGAGGAGAGCAGAGGAAAATGACAAAGGAAGCAAGAAGAGAAAGGTAGGAGGGACAGAGGAAAAGGGAAAACAAAAAGGAGAAAAAGCAACGTCCCCAGTGATTCTAAGGGACAAAGTCCTAGGTCGGAAATAAAATACTTCCCCCACAATCTAATGTTTTCCTTTCCTAAAAATCAACCGGCACCTGATGGATCAGACTGAAGAGGTTCCAAACCTCTCCGAGGCTCTTACCTTACCTTCTATACAGGGATGTCTGTTTTCGATCAAAACCACTACAAGAAAAGGAGAAAACTCCGAAGAGGGTCCTCCTTGCTCTCACGAATGTGAAAGTCAATGCTCTCTCAGTCCTCCAGGAGAGACCTCGAGAAGGAGACGTGCTGAAGCAAAGCCACAGGGATCTCCGAGCTTGCCCCTGTCCTGCACCCCTGTCCTGCCTGGCTGATGTCAAGATCTCTCTGTGAGATCATCGCCTCCCCACCACCTTTGTCCAATAGGCTGAGGTCCTGCTAAAGGCCCTTGTGATGTCACTGCCACACCCACCCCTCCCCTGCAGTGCTGATATCCTGCCCCTGTCCAGCCACATTGGATGTTTCAGCCGCTTCCCCTGGATCACCCCACGCAATGACTCTTCCTTGTGGGGATGACACCGACCACACAGTATAACACAGAACTTCTTCCCCAGGCCGCAATTAGGTTTTCAGAAGTTAGTTGACTTTATGGCCAGAAGCAACCTTTCGAGCATTTAATCTCATCCCCTGCGTATCCTAAGGCCTCCTGTATATCAGAAGAGCTGGGCTTTTCTTTTACTCAAATGTTTTCCAGAAAGGCATCTAGTCTTTATTCGAAGAGATCAAGAGATGGAGAATCCATCATTTCTCTTGGCAGTTTGTGCCAATGACGAATCACCCTCTTACAAATCCGGGTCTTATTGTCATTATACTTTTTCTGATTTCTGCTTCCATCCATGGGGTCTTGTCATGCCTTTCTCTGCTACATAAAAGAGCCCTTTTATACTCAACATTTTCTCTCCATGAAGTCAAGCAACTCACCTCTCATTTGTCTTTTGTGTATACTAAACAGATTGAGCTTTTTCAATGTCTCATTAGAAGGCATCATCCCTATCACTCAATTACAAATCTTTTCTGTACCCTCTCCAATTGTTTTAACATAATATTCAAAATGTGGACACAAGAACTGGATTCAACATTCCAGCATCAGTTTCACCAATGCTCTTTCACTTCCCTTTCCATCCTCACTACTCTATCCAGCCAAGAATGGTTTTAACCTTTTTTAACACAGTTTCACATTGACAGACCGTGCTGAGCAGCCCATCCTCTATGGCCCCGAAATCCTTTTCAGGGTTGCTGCTTTCCAGCGGATTGTCCCCCATTCTGTAGGGTGCCACCTGACTCCTTTGTTACTGAAGCTATGGGGTTGCATTTGGCTTTATTTAAACCTAATTATTTCGTAAGTATTTTAGAAGAACTAGCCCATTAGAGAGAGAATCGTGAATTACTCCAAGACAATGAATGGAGAAAAGCGGCAAGAGCAATCAAATACATGTTTGGTTATGGCCTACTTCCTTGGTCTTAAAAGAGAGTAAGGAGGACCTGAGTCTCCTCCCTCACAATAGCCCCAAGCTCCCCCAATCAGCATTGAGACTCTGAGAAGCAGAAAGCTGAGAGTCCTCACCAGATGTCCCGGGTCACCACCGGAGGGAGTCACTCTTAGAGCACCATTCCAGCCACACATCTTTGGGAGCAACCCCCCATCCCCAACTCCACATGCACAGACAGGTCCTGGTGGTGAAAGGAAAGCAGGGGAAAAGAACAAAGATGCAAAGGAAGACGAGAAAGGAGGGAGAGACAGGAAAAGGGAAAACAAAAAGGAGAAACCCCAGTGTCCCCAGTAATTCTAAGGGACAAAGTCCTAGGTCTGAATTAAAATGGTGCCCCCACAATCTAGTGTTTTCCTTTCCTAAAAATCAGCTGGCACCTGATTGATCAGACTGGTCAGGTTCCAAATCTCTCCGAGGCTCTTACCTTCTATACAGGAACATCTGTTTTTGAGCAAAACCACTACAAGAAAAGGAGAAAACTCCGAAGAGGGTCCTCCTTGCGCTCACAAATGTGAAAGTGAATGCTCTCTCAGTCCTCCAGGAGAGACCTCGAGAAGGAGACGTGCTGAAGCAAAGCCACAGGGATCTCCGAGGTTGCCCCTGTCCTGCACCCCTGTCCTGCCTGGCTGATGTCAAGATCTCTCTGTGAGATCATCGCCTCCCCACCACCTTTGTCCAATAGGCTGAGGTCCTGCCAAAGGCCCTTGTGATGTCACCGCCACACCCACCCCTCCCCTGCAGTGCTGATGTCCTGCCCCTGTCCATCTACATTGGATGTTTCAACCGCTTCCCCTGGATCACCCCACGCAATGAGCGTTCATTGTGGGCTCAAGTCGAACAAAGTAAAACATCAGAGGCTTCTCCCTGTGCTACGCTCAGTTTTTCATAAATTAGCAGACTTTATGGACAGAAGAGACAATTAGAGCATGTCATCTGACCCCCTGCATATCACATACTTTCTGTGGAGCGTAGGAGCTAGTTTTTGACTACACACGTTCCAGAAAGGCATCTAGTCTTCGTTAGAAGACATCAAGAGGTGGGGAATTCCCACCACTTCCCTTTCTAGTTTGTTCCTTTGGTGATTCATCCTCACGGTTGAATATGTGTGCCCTCTTTCTAAGATGAATTGGTCTCTTTTGAGTTTCCAGCCACTGGGTCTTGTTATTCTTTTCTCTGCTAGATTAATGAGCCCTTTCATACCCAATATTTTCTCTCCATGAAGTCACTTCAACACTTCAATGATGTCACCTCCCGATCTTTTTTATCATCTAAACAGGCTGAGCTCTTTCAATAGCTTATTCGCAGGCATTTTTCTCCAGCCCTCAAAACGTTTCATTGCTTTTTGCTGCCCCATCTCCAATATTTCCAAATCTTTTTTCAAAGGTGAATGCCAAAACTGCATGCAGGATTCCATGATCAGTCTTCCTCATGGTTTCAGAGTAACAGCCGTGTTAGTCTGTATTCGCAAAAAGAAAAGGAGTACTTGTGGCACCTTAGAGACTAACCAATTTATTTGAGCATAAGCTTTCGTGAGCTACAGCTCACTTCATCGGATGCATACTGTGGAAAGTGTAGAAGATCTTTTTATATACATACAAAGCATGAAAAAATACTTCCTCCCACCTCACTGTCCTGCTACTAATAGCTTATCTAAAGTGATCGCTCTCCTTACAATGTGTATGATAATCAAGTTGGGCCATTTCCAGCACAAATCCAGGTTTTCTCACACACACCCCCACCCCACACACACAAACCCACTCTCCTGCTGGGAATAGCTTATCTAAAGTGACCACTCTCCTTACAATGTGTATGATAATCAAGGTGGGCCATTGCCAGCACAAATCCAAATTTTTTCGTGCTTTGTGTGTATATAAAAAGATCTTCTACACTTTCCACAGTATGCATGCGATGAAGTGAGCTGTAGCTCACAAAAGCTTATGCTCAAATAAATTGGTTAGTCTCTAAGGTGCCACAAGTACTCCTTTTCTTCCCCATGGTGTGTCACCTCCCTATGTGCCTCACTGCTCTTTTCATACATCTAATGATGGCTTTAGCCCTCTTCACCACAGCATCCCCCTGGGTGCTCATGTTGAATGGCTTGCCTAGCATGGCCCCGAAATCCTCTTCACGCTCAGTGCTTTCCTGGATACACTTCCCCACTCTGTAGGTGTGGCCTGTATGCTTTGTTGCTAGCTATAGGACCCTTCTTTTGGTTCTTTTCCAACTTGTTTTCTTTGAATGGCTCCTCTTTATCAAGGGATCCGATTGCTCTGTGTCACTGCTCTCTCCTCATCATTAATTACCACTCTGCTACTATTTTATCACCCACCAACGTTAGCAGCAGTGATATTTTATTTGGGTTGCAGTTCATTGATATTTATTTTCAAGAATTAGTCCTTGAGAGCCTCTTCATATCCCTCGTGCCCATAACCTGCTCCACACAGCACAGTGAGAGAAGGCCACCCAGCCCAGCTGTGCCCTAGGGGCTAAGCACAGAACAAATGTAGGAGCTTGTGTCATCCATAGCTTCTGAACAACATGTGGGGGTCATCAGCTTACAAAGACACTCTAGACGGGTAGCATAGACAGGCCCCAAATGTATCGAAGTGTCCCGCCTTGAAAAACAGAAGACAAAAAAGCATAACCTTGAGTAGCTTTATTTTATAGGCTTGGAAACTGAGGCACACAGAAGCAAAGAGATTCGCTCATGGTCAAAAAGCCAGGAATAGAAAATGGCCAATCTGCTGATAGTCAGTCCTGGGCCCTAGCCGTGTTTGTCCTGGCCTCTCTGCTTCAGCTCCAGTAACAACCCGAGTGGAGGTTTTCTTCCTCTCCGTGTCCTTTAACTTCATGTCACTGGAGAAGAAAGATTGTTTCTGACCAGCTGGCTCTAATGCTTAAAAACCTTCATTTTTTTCTTTCGCTAGGAGGATAACGCTGGACGTTTTCTCTCATTCACTTTCCTTTGGAATAATTTCAATCCAGTCCAAAGGATTTCCTTTTCCAGTGTGTCTTCAGCACCTTTCCGAGCAAACAGTTCCTGTTCGAGCACAGGTTTCCAGTTTCAGGCTGTCCCAAGGTGAGATGGCCATGAAAGGGGTAGTAGCTCAACTGAACCTATCCCCAGGTGAAGGGAATAAGTGCAGGGGTCACATGGGAAGGAGCAGCATGTAACTAGGATCCAGGCCTGTTGGGCGATATAAGAACAGCCTGTGCTCAGCCAGGAGAGAGACCTGCAATGGGAGCAGGCCTGGGAGGGGCTTGGATAGTCCTTTCAAGTCAGTTTTGGTACACAGCAGGGGATGGAACAGCCAAGCTGCTAGGGTTGGGAGCTGGGTTTCCTGGCAGTGTCCAGGAACGAAAGCACAGCACCTGCCAGGAAGGGAGTCCCCACAGAGGGACACCATAATCTCCCAGGGAGGGAAAAGGCTCTCACTGCCATTTCTTAACCTCATGGGGTGTTCTCCTGCTCTGCCAACCCCACCCCTATTTCAGCATCTCCAGGTGCCTGAGGGAGCAGGAACCAGAGACCATCCTGCAGCTGGGACAGAGATGGAGGTTGATGACCTACCTGCCCGTGGTGACCATGGTGCAGGACAGCCCTCAGGACATGCGAGTGCAGCTCCAGATCTGCAGAATGCACCTTCCCTTTGCTGGCACGAGACCTTGCAGGTTGCGGGAGGTGAGACAGGCACTAACTTTTGGTAACCCTCAGTGGGATCAGAGGGTAATGGTTTGTAGAAAGTGGTGTTGGAGAGCTTTACAAAAACTAGGCAAGCCATTTACAACACACACTTTGTTTCTCTACAAAAGAAAAAGGACACTAAACTATCTAAACTACTACATGCCACAAGGGGCCACAACAGTGGTTCCCTTAACCCACCCAGCAATATTGTTAATGTCTCCAACTATACTCTTAGCCCAGCAGAAGAATCTGTCCTATCTCGGGGCCTCTCCTTCTGCCCCTCCACCCCCACGAATATGATACCGTTCTGTGGTGACCTAGAATCCTATTTTCAATGTCTCCGACTCAAGGAATATTTCTCACACCTCTGAACAACATACTAACCCACAGAGAGCTTCCTACCAAGACGACAAAAAGAAGGATTCTGGGTGGACTCCTCCTGAAGGTCGAAACAACAGACTGGACTTCTACAGAGAGTGCTTCCGCCGATGTGCACGGGCCGAAATTGTGGAAAAGCAACATCACTTGCCCCATAACCTCAGCCGTGCAGAACACAGCGTCATCCACAGCCTCAGAAACAGCTCAGACATCATAATCAAAAAGGCTGACAAAGGAGGTGCTGTCGTCATCATGAATAGGTCAGAATATAAACAAGAGGCTGCTAGGCAGGTCTCCAACACCACTTTCTACAAGCCATTACTCTCTGATCCGACTGCGGGTTACCAAAAGAAACTACACCATCTGCTCAAGAAACTCCCTGAAAAAGAACAAGAACAAATCCGCACAGACACACCCCTAGAACCCCAACCTGGGATATTCTATCTGATACCCAAGATCCATAAACCTGGAAATCCTGGACGCCCCATCATCTCAGGCATTGGCACCCTGACAGCGGGATTGTCTGGCAATGTAGACTCTCTCCTCAGGCCCTATGCTACCAGCACTCCCAGCTATCTTCCAGACACCACTGACTTCCTGAGGAAACTACAATCCATCGGTGATCTTCCTGAAAACACCATCCTGGCCACTATGGATGTAGAAGCCCTCTACACCAACATTCCACACAAAGATGGACTACAAGCCGTCAAGAACAGTATCCCCGATAATGTCACGGCAAACCTGGTGGCTGAACTTTGTGACTTTGTCCTCACCCATAACTCTTTCACATTTGGAGACAATGTACACCTTCAAGTCGGCCGGATTGCTATGGGTACCCGCATGGCCCCACAGTATGCCCGCATTTTTATGGCTGACTTAGAATAACGCTTCCTCAGCTCTCGTCCCCTAATGCCCCTATTCTACTTGGGCTACATTGATGACACCTTCATCATCTGGACCCATGGAAAAGAAGCCCTTGAGGAATTCCACCATGATTTCAACAATTTGCGTCCCACCATCATCCTCAGCCTGGACCAGTCCACACAAGAGATCCACTTCCTGGACACTACGGTGCTAATAAGCGATGGTCACATAAACACCACCCTATACTGGAAACCTATTGACCTCTATACTTACCTACATGCCTCCAGCTTCCAACCAGGACACACCACACGATCCATTGTCTACAGCCAAACTCTACCATACAACTGCATTTGCTCCAACCCCTCAGGCAGAGACAAATATCTACAAGATCTCTGTCAAGCATTCTTACAACTACAGTACACACCTGCTGAAGTGAAGAAACAGATTGACAGAGCCAGAAGAGTACCCGGAAGTTACCTACTACAGGACAGGCCCAACAAAGAAAATAACAGAACGCCACTAGCCGTCACCTTCAGCCCCCAACTAAAACCTCTCCAATGCATCATCAAGGATCTACAACCTATCCTGAAGGACGCCCCATCACTCTCACAGATCTTTGGAGACAGGCCAGTCCTTGCGTACAGACAGCCCCCCAACCTGAAGCAAATACTCACCAGCAACCACACACCACACAACAGAACCACTAACCCAGGATCCTATCCTTGCAACAAAGCCCGTTGCCAACTGTGTCCACATATCTATTCAGGGGACATCATCATAGGGCCTAATCACATCAGCCACACTATCAGAGGCTCGTTCACCTGCACATCTACCAATGTGATCTATGCCATCATGTGCCAGCAATGCCCCTCTGCCATGTACATTGGCCAAACTGGACAGTCTCTACATAAAAGAATAAATGGACACAAATCAGACGTCAAGTATTATAACATTCAAAAACCAGTCGGAGAACACTTCAATCTCTCTGGTCACTTGAACTCAGACCTAAAAGGGGCAATTCTTCAACAACAAAAAACTTCAAAAACAGACTCCTAGGAGAGACTGCTGAATTGGAATTAATTTGCAAACTGGATACAATTAATTTAGGCTTGAATAAAGACTGGGAGTGGATGTGTCATTACACAAAGTAAAACTATTTCCCCTTGTTTATTTCCCCCCCTACTGTTCTTGTCAACTGCTGGAAATGGCCCACCTTGATTATCACTACAGAAGGTTTTCTTCACCATCCGCCCCCTCCCCCGCCCACCCCTGCTCTCCTGCTGGTAATAGCTCACCTTTCCTGATCACTCTTGTTACAGTCTATATGGTAACACCAATTCTTTCATGTTCTTTATGTATATAAAATCTCCACCCTGTATTTTCCATTGCATGCATCTGATGAAGTGAGCTGTAGCTCATGAAAGCTTACGCTCAAATGTCTTTGTTAGTCTCTAAGGTGCCACAAGTCCTCCTTTTCTTTTTGTGGATACAGACTAACATGGCTGCTACTCTGAAACAGTGTTAGTCTTGCAGATGCAGACTAACACTGCTGCTACTCTGCCATGCCTCCACCCACTTTAACCCAAAACAAACTCAGGTTTTGGGTCAAAGGGGATAGAGGCATGGAAGAGAGTATATAGTGAACAAAAGATTGATTTTAAAAGCGTCAGAACAATATTGTGAAAACAGGAAATTCCTAGTCTTGACAATCTTTCACGAAAAACCCTTGCATTCCAAAAATAGTCCCTTTTCTACAGACAATCCTTCCTTTGGAAAAGATTTTCAACTGTGTCTAGAAATCGCTCCCAGGTCAGTGTCTCTCTGAGCATGGGCTGCACTCATTTGCCCTCCCCTTCCCCTGGGGATGTGTATGAAGCACTAGTTAGAGGGGTACAGAGGAGGTATAAATAAAGATGATTAGGTCTTGACGAATACACATGTTGGGGGTGTGAGGGGAGAGAGACATGACTGATTGTATTGTCCTGAAGTAGTGCACAGCTTCCAAAGATTTGGTGAATGCTTCTCTGGGGGTCTGATTCTGCAAACCAACTTCCAGGAGCATCAGATGTGCATCTGACAAGGCCCTGCTCCCTCCTCATGTCCAGGCCACTTGGCCAGTGGCTTGGCATGAGTAACTCTGATGCTGGACTGCCATTTTCCTACCCCTGCCTCTATGTGCATTGTGAGCAGCTGCACTGCTGCACATCCAAGTGGCTAAAGAACAATCAACAGGCTTCACTCTTCTTCACTCTCTGGTCACGCAATTACAGACATGAAAGTTGCGATATTACAACAGAAAAACTTCAGAAACAGACTCCAACCAGAGACTGCTGAATTGGAATTCATTTGCAAATTGGATACAATTAACTTAGGCTTGAATAGAGACTGGGAGTGGTTGAGTCATTATGCAAGGTAACCTATTTCTCCTTGTTTATTCCTTCCCCCTCCCCACCACTGTTCCTCAGACATTCTTGTTAAACCCTGGATTTGTGCTGGAAATGGCCTACCTTGATTATCATACACATTGTAAGGAGAGTGATCACTTTAGGTAAGCTATTACCAGCAGGAGAGTGGGGTGGGGGAGAGAAAATCTTTTGAAGTGATAAACACCCATTTTTTTCATGGTCTGTGTGTATAAAAACATCCTCACTGTATTTTCCACTTTATGCATCTGATGAAGTGAGCTGTAGCTCACGAAAGCGCATGCTCAAATAAATTGGTTAGTCTCTAAGGTGCCACAAGTCCTTCTTTTCTTTTTGCGAATACAGACGAACACGGCTGCTACTCTGAAACCTGACTACACAGAGTGCTGTCAGTTGCACAAAGATAAAATGGAGAAATGTTGTGTGTGTTTAACCTCTTTCAAACAGTGCGCTCTTAAATGTTGCAAATAATTTCTAGCTCAACCAGAAGTTAGGGGCTTGAGGTAGGAGTCTCCCAGGCATTGTCTTCATTGCAAAAGTGTGTTTACACGGAGATAGCTAACTTGATGTAAAATCCGCGTGGAGACATAGAATAGAAACATAGAATATCAGGGTTGGAAGGGACCTCAGGTGGTCATCTAGTCCAACTCCCTGCTCAAAGCAGGACCAATCCCCAATTAAATCATCCCAGCCAGGGCTTTGTCAAGCCTGACCTTAAAAACTTCTAAGGAAGGAGATTCTATCTACCACCTCCCTAGGTAACGCATTTCAGTGTTTCACCACCCTCCTAGTGAAAAAGCTTTTCCTAATATCCAACCTAAACCTCCCCCACTGCAACTTGAGACCATTACTCCTTGTCCTGTCCTCTTCCACCACTAAGAATAGTCTATAACCATCTTCTCTGGAACCACCTCTCAGGTAGTTGAAAGCAGCTATCAAATCCCCCCTCATTCTTCTCTTCCGCAGACTAAACAATCCCAGTTCCCTCAGCCTCTCCTCATAAGTCATGTGTTCCAGACCCCTAATCATTTTTGTTGCCCTTCGCTGGACTCTTTCCAATTTATCCACATCCTTCTTGTAGTGTGGGGCTCAAAACTGGACACAGTACTCCAGATGAGGCCTCACCAATGTCGAATAGAGGGGGACGATCACGTCCCTCGATCTGCTCGCTATGCCCCTACTTATACATCCCAAAATGCCATTGGCCTTCTTGGCAACAAGGGCACACTGCTGACTCATATCCAGCTTCTCATCCACTGTCACCCCTAGGTCCTTTTCCGCAGAACTGCTGCCTAGCCATTCGGTCCCTAGTCTGTAGCGGTGCATTGGATTCTTCCGTCCTAAGTGCAGGAGCCTGCACTTATCCTTATTGAACCTCATCAAATTTCTTTTGGCCCAATCCTCCAATTTGTCTAGGTCCTTCTGTATCCTATCCCTCCCCTCCAGCGTATCTACCACTCCTCCCAGTTTAGTATCGTCCGCAAATTTGCTGAGAGTGCAATCCACACCATCCTCCAGATCATTTATGAAGATATTGAACAAAACCGGCCCCCGGACCGACCCCTGGGGCACTCCACTTGACACCGGCTGCCAACTAGACATGGAGCCATTGATCACTACCCGTTGAGCCTGACAATGTAGCCAACTTTCTACCCACCTTATAGTGCATTCATCCAGCCCGTACTTCTTTAACTTGCTGACAAGAATACCGTGGGAGACAGTGTCAAAAGCTTTGCTAAAGTCAAGATACAATACATCCACTGCTTTCCCTTCATCCACAGAACCAGTAATCTCATCATAGAAGGCGATTAGATTAGTCAGGCATGACCTTCCCTTGGTGAATCCGTGGAATAAAGTCCTTATTTACTTTCTCCACACCAGTCCTGATTTTATAGACCTCTATCGTATCCCCCCTTAGTTGTCTCTTTCCCAAGCTGAAAAGTCCCAGTCTTATTAATCTCTCCTCATATGGAAGCTGTTCCATACCCCTAGTCATGTTTATTGCCATTTTCTGAACCTTTTCCAATTCCAATATACCTTTTTTGAGATGGGGCGACCACATCTGCGCACAGTATTCAAGATGTGGGCATACCATGGATTTATATAGAGGCAATATGATATTTTGTGTCTTTTTATCTATCCCTTTCTTAATGATTCCCAACATTCTGTTTGCTTTTTTGACTGCTACTGCACATTGAGTGGATGTTTTCAGAGAACTATCCACAATGACTCCAAGAATTCTTTCTTGAGTGGTAACAGCTAATTTAGACCCCTAAAAAGTATGGCTCTGGTTTGGGAATCCCCCTCACATTCTCAGCCATGAAGACTGATGCAAAAAATTCATTTAGTTTCTCCACAATGGCCTCATCATCCTTGAGTGCTCCTTTAGCATCTCGATTGTCCAATGGCCCCACTGGTTGTTTAGCAGGATTCCTGCTTCGGATGTCCTTAAAAATTTTTTTGCTCTTAGTTTTTGACTCTTTGGATGGCTGTTCTTCAAATTCTTTTTTGGCCTTTCTAATTATATTTTTACACTTCATTTGTCAGAGTTTATGCTCCTTTCTAGTCTCCTCATTAGGATTTAACTTCCATTTTTTAAAGGATGCCTTTTTGCCTTTCACTGCTTCTTTTACTTTGTTGTGTAACCACAGTGACACTTTTCTGGTTCTCTTACTATGTTTTTTAATTTGCGGTATACATTTAAGTTGAGCCTCCATTATGGTGTCTTTAAAATGTTTCCATGCAGGTTGCAGGGATTTCACTTTTGGCGCTGTACCTTTTAATTTCTGTTTCACTAACCTCCTCATTTTTGTGTAGTTCCCCTTTCTGAAATTAAATGCTGTGGTGTTGGGCTGCTGTAGTGTTTTCCCCACCACAGGGATGTTAAACCTTTACTAGTGTGTCTTTAAGTGAGGTGTTTGGGAAAATCTCTGCTTGGTAAACAAAGGCTGTTGCACATCTTCCCCACATCGAGGGGGGAGAGAATTAATTAATGAGCTTGCATTGTACAGATCCTGTGCAGTGCAAAATGATACAATTCTGGGCTCATACTCCAACAGGGGTGCAAGGCTGGGGAGCTGGGAAAATGGAGGTTGTCTCCTGTTTGTCCTTGCGTGGCTTAGGTAAAGCACTGAGGTAACTCAGTTAGGTGTGTGGCGTCACCCGCTGTCATGTTGGGTGATAACAGGGCCTGGAGGGGCTGGCTGTGTATCACCAGTAGAGCAGTGTGAGAAAGGACAACTCAGCTGAATTGTTAGGAGGCACAGCAGTTCCAACCACTCCCAGACTACACCCCGGGGAGTGACAACCTCTCACAGCGGGCAATGACCCTAACTCAGGCTGAGCAGAGGGAACCTTTTCCCAGTGCCCTCCCCAGCAATCCTCCCACCCTTTGCCCAGCCCAGTGCTGCCACGCTCTCCCTGCCAAAGTTACCGACTGGGTGTGGGAGACCTTTCCTTCTCCTGCTGCACCTCCCCCTGGCATTTTTCTGGCTCACTCAGCTTCTCTCCCTGGCAGCCAGGCCCAAATGTGGAGCAGAGGGGGCAGGACAGAGATGCTTCTCACGTTTGAGGGTGGCTACTCTGGTTTGCTGCCTTTGTGTACAGAGCCTGGCTGGGGAAGGGGTGGCTCGCCTCCTGTCTCACTGCCTGGACCTGGCTGCCAGGAAGAGGGGGCTGGTTGCAGGACCACAGCCTAGCCTAGTGGTATTGTTTTCACAAGAGCCCCAGGGCTGTAATGTTACCAGGGGGCTCGCTCCAGCTCAGCAAACAGCAGGAGTCAGTTCCAGGAAGGGAAACACCCAGGTGCTGCTACAGGGGGGGCTTGTTTCTGAGCTCGGGAAAGTGAACCTTACCCTGTTACACTGTCCAGAGGGAGCCATGGCTGCAGGGAGCTCTGTGGAAAGTCTCCAGGATGAAGCTACTTGTCCCATCTGTCTGGAGTATTTCACAGAACCTGTCACTCTGGAGTGTGGGCACAATTTCTGCCGAGCCTGCACCACCCAGTGCTGGGGAGAATCAGACACAGGCATCACCTGCCCTAAGTGCAGACAAGCTGTGCAACAGAGAAACCTCAGGCCAAACAGGCAGCTGGCCAATGTCCTAGAAATAGCCAAATGGCTGGGTGTCCAGGCAGCGAAGGGATCAGGAGTGTGTGTGGAACACCAGAAGGCTCTGACACTGTTCTGTGAAGAGGATCAAACCCCCATCTGTGTGGTTTGCCATCTGTCCCGGACTCACCGAGCTCACACTGTGGTTCCCATAAGGGAGGATAACCAGGAGTACAAGGTAGGGAATTGCTGTCAAGTTCAATGAGTAACAGCTTTGGATTTTTATGCCAGGTGGAAGTTGCCTGTCAGAGGTGTGACTGCATTGTTCAACTCTGTAAGGCCTTCATTGTATGGGAGATGCTATAAACAATAAATGAGACAGCTGGGTGGCAGGAAGGGCAAACAATTAAGACTTGAAAAATTTCTAATGTGGGAAAGTTTTACCTGAGAAGCAGAATCCTTTTCAAACCCAGCTCCCACTGGTGAACTAAGGGAACTCTCTATGGAACAGAAGCTGTTAAATGATCAGTGAGGTTTAAATCACCTGCAGGCCTGTCTATGTGAGACTGTTGCCTTCAGACTGGAGAATATCAAGTTAAAAAGCTGATGTTGTCATTGCTGATTTGTATCTTAGCATTTATTATCATTGTTGTTATTTGCATCCCAGTAGCCACTACAGACCCCAGATGAGATTTGACCTTGATTTTGCTGGAACCTGCACAAAACAGTGTGAGGGACAATCCCTGCTCTGAGCAGGGATAATCTAATGTATAGGCTAATCTGAGAAGAAAAATGCAGAGTGGGATGGGAAATGGAGGGTCAGAGTAGGGAAGTTAATTGCCTAAGGTCACCCAGCAGGAGAGTGACTGGGTGGGCAATAGGACCAAAGTCTCTCAAGGCCCACACCAGTGCCTGAACCATGAGACCATGCTGTTGTGGCCCTAGCAGAGATGAAGTCTGTTAGAAGGGGAAGACTCTTTGAGAAAAGTCTGAATCATAGAATATTAGGGTTGGAAGGGACCTCAGGAGGTCATCTAGTCCAACCCCCTGCTGAAAGCAGGACCAATCCCCAATTTTTGCCCCATATCCCTAAATGGCCCCCTCAAGGATTGAACTCACAACCCTAGGTTTAGCAGGCCAAAGCTCAAACCACTGAGCTATCCCTCCCCTCAAGCCAGTAAGGAGATGAAGTTTCTCCTTGGGATTCTGAATTTCCATGAGGGGTGAAACTGAGATGCACTCTCACCCCTAAAAATAAAAATCAAACCACCCAAATCATTTCTGTTGATTCAGGATAAAATCCAGCTCTATTTGAAGATTCTGAGGGAAGAGAGAGAAAATTTCCAGGGATTTAAATTGAGTAGAGAGAAGAAAAGCCAGGAGTATCTGGGAGGCTCCTGTTGTTATTAACCTGCATTGACATGGGGTGCGAGGTTGGTTTGTAGGCAGATTCCCTTGTGGCCTTAGGAAATGTTGGCTTTTATCTACTACTCCATTACCACGGATGCTCTGTGCGTATGTGTGCACTCACCTCCAAACAGAAGGCCTGAAAAATCCTCTTCTCCATCTTCAGATTCTAAGCTTTCATTTCTGGTAATGAATTCTTGTCCACCTTTTGTGGCTTTGACGAAAATCTTGCCAAAATGATCTGAATGTATCCAATGCACAGTTCTGTGCCTGTCTGCACTTTTTGTTCAATTGATTCATTTTTTCTTTCCATACATCTGTGTCAACGTCGTTCTGTGTAGAGCTGAGTAAACAACAGGACTTTTCATTGACTGGAAATTGGGAAAAAAAATGGTCAAACCAAAAATAATTTTAAAAAGTTTAGCAAATCAGTGTTCCATTTTTTCTTGGGCAGAGTGTTTTGTTTCAATTTTGACCATGAAGAAGGACTTTTTGAAGCAAAAACTGCCTTTTCCCTCCAAAAAAGTTTAGTGCAAAAAATGTCACTCAGCTCTAGTGCTAAATCTTGCCTCCAGCTGCCTTGGATCTGCATTTTTAAAGGCCCCTGGTAACACGATATCCTAACCATGTCAGACATGAGAATATCCCTTTAAGAGATATAGGGGCCAAATGGGAAGGTGTGAGAAAATCCTCTTTCTACTAACCACAGGTCACAGGCAAGTGTAAGATGTCTTAGAATGTGCAAAGAAATTCTCCCTCCTGCACACTCAGCACTCCATGAAAGGACCCCAGGCTCCATTCACATCCCAAACAAGCCCTTTCCCTATTTTCTTACAGAAACAGACAGAAACAGAGAGGCAGAAGATTGTATCTGAATTTCAGAAACTGCGGCAGTTCCTGCAGGAAAAAGAGCGACTCCTGCTGGCCGAGCTGGAAAAAACAGGACAAGGAGATTGTGAAGATACAGAATGAAAATGTTACTAAACTCTCTGAGGAGATTTCCCACCTCAGTGAGCTGATCAGTGAGATGGAGGGGAAGTATCTGAAGCCAGTAAGCAAATTCCTGCAGGTGAGACAGAGTAAGAAATACCCCAGATCCCACACAGGGACAGGACCATTCCCAAATTGTGGGCACTGGAGTCCAGCTGTCAGTGAATTCCTGAAATGTGCATTACAATTTTTCTATGACCAATTAGAGATATATAGATATGAGAGATGGAAAAGCCCCATTAGCTGAGATAATCCATGGTTCTGGGGCCAGACCAGAGCTTCTTTTTTCAAGATTTGCAAAATCCCTTCCCTGCAATCCTCAGTGTGTTTCAAGTGGGTCTCAGATTATTTTTCTCTCTTTTTCTCCTCTAGGATGTCAGAAGTACCTTGAGCAGGTACATGGCTCTTTCTCACTCCCACACCCATTTCACATGCTGGGAAAGGACTTGGAAGCCATGTTAACCCCGCTTCTCTCCAGGGCTACATGGCAAAATGTGTGGCGCAGGTTTACATTTTGGATACAAATCTCTTTAATGAATTTAATCCTGATGTTCTCACTGTCTTTCTGTCTGGAATAGCTCACAACTGTGAAAGCCAAATTCAGGTCAGATGCCAGAAAACAGGGCAGACACCCTAAACTGGTGGTATATTCTATAATTAGATTTCACCAAACCAGTAACGAACATGCACTCCTGGATCTCTGTATCAGTCTTACCATGGAGTCAAAGACAGGCCCCTTAGGATCTCCAGCCCTTCTTGCCACCCAGACAAACTGGGCTTTTTGATATTGGTCACTATACCAAATATCACATCACATTAGGTTACTCCCAACCACAAACGGTCAGTTACTTACCCTGGTCAAATTTGTACTCTGGATCTCACCAAAGACAAAGCTGAAGTAAATTCACTAGTAAACTAACTAAAGATTTATTAGCTAAGAAAAAGAACTGAGACTTATTGAGAGGTTTAAGCAGGTAAAATACATTAACAGGTGAGTCAAAGTTTATAATTCCAAGATGATAGCAGAGATGTAGTAGTCTGCTAATTTTCCAGAAGTCTCTCAGGGATACCCAAAATCACTTTGGGGACCTCCTTCCACTCACTCAGTATTCTACCCTCTTCGAATCTAAAACAGTTCAGAGATACAGGATCATTCCCTGGAATCAGTATTTACGGCTTCTTTTCACAGAAAGCAATCATCCAAGTGTTTTCATCACAGCATGCATTTTTCCTTTGTTGACTAAATGCAGACTGAGCCTGAAGATTTCCATTGTCGAATGCAATGACCCATGCTTTGAAGTCAGCATGCTTCTTCATTTCCTGTTCCAAGGCTCCAATCCTGTCTGATGGGCAATTAAATTACAAAGATATTACATTATGTATGTCCCTGTACTTAATTGATCCTAGATCAAAAGTGTGTGTTAGCATCAAGATGAAAATTTACTTGATGTGTAAAGTTCATGAAAACTAATGGATTGTTACATGCTATTACCTAACAATATTCATTATGTATGAGATAGCAGAGAACAGGTTACAGATGAGAAGACAATATCATTCACATTTCCTTTGAACTAGATTAATACTCACATGAATTAGTACACTTAACATTTCTTTGACATTCACACAGAAGTGAATTGGCCTATGGCTTTGACCTGAGCTGGCCTGGTGGTGTCACACTGACCCTTTTTAGAGAAGACTCTGGAATTATCCATTCAGGGGGAAAGATTATCCTAAAGTATTTCTTAGAGATGTCACACAAAGAACAGCCCCCCAACAGTTAAAAACACAGAACATAGGGAATACTTATAGGATGGGGGACTCTGAAAGCAGTTACTCTGAAAAAGACTTGCGGATCATGGTGGATAATCAGCTGAACATGAGCGCCCAGTGTAATGCTGTGGCTAATTGGGCTAATCTGATCCTTAGCTGTCTAAACAAAGGAACATCAAGCAAGAGTAAGCAGGTTATATTACCTTTGTATTTAGCATTGGTGCAACCACTACTGGAATACTGTGTCCAGTTCTGGTGTACTCAATTCACGAAGGGTGTTGATAAACTGGAAAGGGTTCAGAGAAGAGCCATGAGAATGATTAAAAGATTGGAAAACATACCTTATAGTGAGAGACTTGAGCAGCTCAATCTATTTAACTCAAAGAGAAAGTGAAGGGGTCACACCTTATCATGCAAGAGAATGTGATCTACCTACCTGATCACACAAAAGAATGTGCTTAAGGAGCTGATAAGCCTACCTATAGTATATAGGAAAAGCATCTGCAATATCTTGGGAGACTAATCTGAGAGACATACAGTCACATTCCAGGGTGCAGTCCAGACCAGAGAAGGGTTGTGTCACTGCCTGCCCTGCAGCCTTGGGTCCCTCACAATGCTTTGCTGTTGTAGCTTCCCCACTGGGCTGCTCTCAACTAGCCTACCAGCATGCAGGACACACCCTGAGTGTTTCTATGTTGCTTCAGCCCTGGTCTAGTATCTCTGACCCCAACAGCCTCTCAGTAACATGCCAGCCACACTCCGGCTTCCACCAGCCTTGGTTACTACTTGCAGGGTGACCCTACCATATTCCCAGTCCTGAATTTTCCCCAAAACATGTGCTCTGCAATGTCCAACCCTCTCCTGAACAGTTCAGATATTAAGGTTCATTGCTCTTGTCAAGGTTCCTCCCCCACTCTGAACTCTAGGGTACAGATGTGGGGACCTGCATGAAAAACCTCCTAAGCTTATTTTTACCAGCTTAGGTCAAAACTTCCCCAAGGTACAAAATATTCCACCCGTTGTCCTTGGACTGGCTCCTACCACCACCAAACTAATACTGGTTACTGGGGAAGAGCTGTTTGGACGCGTCTTTCCCCCCAAAATACTTCCCAAAACCCTGCACCCCACTTCCTGGACAAGGTTTGGTAAAAAGCCTCACCAATTTGCCTAGGTGACTACAGACCCAGACCCTTGGATCTTAAGAACAATGCACAATCCTCCCAACACTTGCACCCCCCCTTTCCTGGGAAATGTTGGATAAAAAGCCTCACCAATTTGCATAGGTGACCACAAACCCAAACCCTTGGATCTGAGAACAATGAAAAAGCATTCAGTTTTTTACAAGAAGACTTTTAATAAAAAATAGAAGTAAATAGAAATAAAGAAATCCCCCCTGTAAAATCAGGATGGTAGATATCTTACAGGGTAATTAGATTCAAAAACATAGAGAACCCCTCTAGGCAAAACCTTAAGTTACAAAAAAGATACACAGACAGAAATAGTTATTCTATTCAGCACAATTCTTTTCTCAGCCATTTAAAGAAATCATAATCTAACACATACCTAGCTAGATTACTTACTAAAAGTTCTAAGACTCCATTCCTGGTCTATCCCCGGCCAAGACGACTACAGACAGACACAGACCCTTTGTTTCTCTCCCTCCTCCCAGCTTTTGAAAGTATCTTGTCTCCTCATTGGTCATTTTGGTCAGGTGCCAGCGAGGTTACCTTTAGCTTCTTAACCCTTTACAGGTGAGAGGAGCTTTCCCCTGGCCAGGAGGGATTTCAAAGGGGTTTACCCTTCCCTTTATATTTATGACACTCTTGTACAAAGTAATTATTCAACAATTTGCTACTTTAACTGGAGTTGCCAAACAGTTCAGTTTAAACACAGCACTGGATTGGTCTAGATTAAAAAACAAACAAACAAACAAAACAAAAGAAGATAGGATTTAAATTAACTCACAGATAAGAGAGAAAATTAGAAATGGTTTTAAGCAAATAGAAGTAAAAACATGCATCTAGAAGTCTAAAACAATCTAGCAAGTTTTGGTTCAAGGTTTTGTTCAAGAGGGACTTTCTCAGTCACAGTCTTCCGGGCAAGATTATGACTGTCCCTTTCCTTGGTCAGGATCTCTCCCAGAGGCCCAAAGATGTGTTGTTTTAGGTGAAAGAGAGACTGTGTGGGGTTTTCTGCCCCCCTCTTTTATGTGCAGTGTTGTTGTAGCCCAGGATATTAGAGAGACAAGGTGGATGCATGGACTTCTATTGGTGAGAGAGACAAGCTTTCAACCTTACATAGAGCTGTTCTTCAGCTTAAAAGCTTGACTCTCTCATGAGCAGAAGTTGGTCCAATAAAAGATACTACCTCATCCACCTTGTCTCTCTCTCTTTTATAGTCCACATGAACCTTTGAAATGAATAGGTACCTTGATGAAGAACAGAAATTTGACAGTAAAGGGCTCTTTAGTTTAGCAGACAAAGGAATATGAAGATACAATGACTGGAAGTTGAAGCTAGGTAAATTCAAAAAACATAAGGCTCGTATTTTTAACAGTGAGGATAATTTACCCATGGAACATCTTACAAAGGGTTGTTGTGGATTCTTCATCATCAGAAATTTTAAAATCAAAATTGGATTTTTTTTTTTTTTGGAAATATATGCCCTAGTTCAACCGCAGCTATTGGGCATGGGACAGGAATTAATTCAGGTGAGTCCCAGAGCTTGTTGTACAGGAGGTCAGATTAGACAATCACAGTGCTTCCTTTGGGCTTAAAAAATCTATGAATTTATGAATTAATTTTAATTAAGTTGAAAAATTAAGTCCACATTATTCCATTGTTGAGATCATTTTATACAAAGACTGCAACACAGGGTCAATTTCTTAAAGGGCCCAGTTTGTAATTAAGTTTGATTTATAGGCTAATTAACAAATTTGTGAATTCTCAGAAAATTAATTCTTCCCTCGAAGACTAAGTGCTGTAAATTTGGGGAGGGTAATGTATGGTTTCTCAGACATAACAAAGAGGTGGAATTCTCTGATTGAGGTGCCAAACAGAACTCTGCCTGAACAATGATGTGACTACCTCAGCAGTGTGCCCTTGTTGCCAAGAAGGCCAATGGCATTTTGGGATGTATAAGTAGGGGCATGGCGAGCAGATCGAGGGACGTGATCGTCCCCCTCTATTCGACATTGGTGAGGCCTCATCTGGAGTACTGTGTCCAGTTTTGGGCCCCACACTACAAGAAGGATGTGGATAAATTGGAAAGAGTCCAGCGAAGGGCAACAGAAATGATTAGGGGTCTGGAACACATGACTTATGAGGAAAGGATGAGGGAACTGGGATTGTTTAGTCTGCAGAAGAGAAGAATGAGGGGGGATTTGATAGCTGCTTTCAACTACCTGAGAGGTGGTTCCAGAGAGGATGGTTCTAGACTATTCTCAGTGGTAGAAGAGGACAGGACAAGGAGTAATGGTCTCAAGATGCAGTGGGGGAGGTTTAGGTTGGATATTAGGAAAAACTTTTTCACTAGGAGGGTGGTGAAGCACTGGAATATGTTGCCTAGGGAGGTGGTGGAATCTCCTTCCTTAGAAGTTTTTAAGGTCAGGCTTGACAAAGCCCTGGCTGGGATGATTTAATTGGGGATTGGTCCTGCTTTTGAGCAGGGGGTTGGACTAGATGACCTCCTGAGGTCCCTTCCAACCCTGATATTCTATGATTCTATGATTCTATGCTGCTACCGTGTCTGTATAGTGGAGATAGCATTCCTGAAGAGAGATTATTACCCTGGTCCCTGTACATTGGGTAAAGGGTCCAGAGTAGAGTAAATGGGGTTCTAAGAACCTCTGATCCAGCTGTGGGAGGACTGCCCTGGTGCAGCCTCAGGTTGTCCTGAGAACGCCTTTGCAGGCCCTGGTGTAGGGGGCAAGCCAGGGGCATGGCTATTGGTATTCCTAATAGCGCAGCACAAAATCTCACCCCAGTCAACATATAGCAGTAGAAATATTGCTTTTCTTGCAGAATGGACTATTTTCAGTAGTCATTCTTTAGTCTTCCAGGTATTTTTGACGTCAGGTGATGTCTCTACTTATTGGCATTTGTTAACATCAAGCCATTTCTGTTTCTCCTGCTACGACAATTTTTCTTGCTATTCTCAGGGGTTGCTGGGTTGTGGCTATTATACCTGATTCAGCTGTGTCCCCGTCTTTACCAAGAAAGACTCAAAACCTCGTCTTCACACCCAGACTCCACACAGCGCTTAAAAAAAAAGAGGGAGACTGGTTTAAAAAAACAGCACACCAAGAAGCTCTTATTTTCAGTCTTTCACTTCTGACAAAGTGCAGTTTCTATAGCTGCTTCAGTACAATTACAGAAATCATTCCCACTCTTGAACCCTAATTTGCTGCCAGAAAATCAGGGTTGTTCTATGTACTCTGTATACTTCAGTTTAATGAACCCCACCCCACAAGATTACTGAGTGGTAGTGAGGAATGGGTTGTGGTGGATTTGCAAGAAAAGTCAGAGGCCTCAATGGGGTGTACCACCATAGTTTACCATTGTGGAAATATCCAAAAGAATTGAATAGCAAATGATAAGCTTTCTATAGCTTCTTGAACCATTCTGGAGAACATAATGGAGAATGATGTCCCTGTTACAAAATTGTACTGTTTGGTTTCGAAAACACATAGGAAGGATGTGAATTCTATAGTTTTTTAGAGCAGTGGTTTTCAACTTGTGACCCGTGGACCCCCGGGGGTCCACAGACTATGTCTAAGATTTCCAAAGGGGTTTGCACCTCCATGTGAATAGTTTTAGGGGTTCCGCAAATGAAAAAAGTTGAAAACTACCATTTTGGAGTAATTCTTACAGAATGCTTACATTTCTATAGACCCCTATTGGTTTAATATCTGTTAACTTTATGGGACTAACATAGGGTGTTACCTCCAGGGACAACCCCTCATGGCCTCACGGTGGCCCTGCAGGAGGCCTCTTTTTCAATTTCCTTCTTCCAGACTCCCCCACTCACTCCAAGCAAACTTTCTGAGCACAAATAGCCCTTTGTGGGGCTAGTACCAAAGTCCCACAACCATAATCCCGAATTCCCCAGCACAGTCCAAACAGTACATTCAATCTCCAGCAGCCCATCAACAGCTCTGGCATCTCTGATCATGCTCTGGATCTCCAGTATAGCTCCATCCCTGACAGGTGTTTGTCCAACCTGTTCTTAAAAAACTTCCCATGATGGGGATTCTACAAACTCCTTGGGAAGCCTATTCCAGAGCTTAAATGTCCTTATATTTAGAAAGTTTTTCATGCTATCTAACCTAAATCACCCTTGCTGCAGATTAAGCCCATTACTTCTTGTCCTACCTTCAGTGGACATGGAGAACAGTTGATCACTGTCCTCTTTGTAACGTCCCACCTCAGTCTTCCTTTCTCAAGATGAAATAGGCCCAGTTTTTTTAACATTTCCTCATAGGTTTTCTAAACCTTTTATCATTTTTGTTGCTCTCCTCTGAACTCTCTTCAATTTGTTCACATCTTTCCTAAATTGCAGAGCCCAGAATTGGACACAGTACTCCAGCTGAGGCCTCATCAGTGCTGAGTAGAGCGGGACAATTACCACCCATATCTTACCTACGATACTCTTGATAATACATTGCAGAATGATATTAACTTTTTTTGCAACTGCATCCCATTGTTCAACATTCAACCTGTTATCCACTATAGCTCCCAGTTCCTTTTCAGCAGTACTACCATACAGTTTGTTATTCCCCATTTTGTATTTGTGGATTTAGTTTTTCCTGCCTAAGTAAAATACTTTGCATTTGTCTTTCTTGAATTTCAGATCCATTCTTTAATCTGTCAAGGTCATTTTGAATTCTAGTCCTGTCCTGCACAGTGCTTGTAATCCCTCCCAGGTGACATCCTCCACAGATTTTATAAGTACACTCTCCACTTCATTATCCAAGTCATTAATGAAAATATTGACTAGCACTGGACGTAGGACTGACCCCTCTGGGACTCCACTTGATACATCTCCCATTGTGACAGCCAGAGAGATAACTACTCTTTGAACTACTTTTTCAACCAGATGTATCCCTACCTTATAGTAATTTCATCTAGACCACATTTCCCTAGTTTGCTTATGAAAATGTCATGTGGAATGATGTCAGAGACTTACTAAAATCAAGATAAATCAAAGAAGGAAATTAAGCTGGATTGGAATGATTTGTTCTTAACAAATCCATGCTGGCTACTCTTCATAAACACTGATTTGCTAGGGGCTTACAAATTGATTGTATAATAATTTGTTTCAGTATCTTTCCAGGTATCGAAGTTAGGCTGACTGGTCTATAATTCCGTGCGTCTTCTTTGTTGTCATTTTTTTAAAAAATAGATAATACACCTGCCCTTATCCAGTCCTCTGAGATCTCATCTGTCCTCTGAGAGTTCTTGAAGGTAATTGCTCATGGTTTCAAGATTGCTTCAGCTACTTCCCTAAGTACCCTAGGATGAATTTCATCAGGCCCTGCCAGCTTGAATACACTTAACTTATCTTAATATTCTTTAACCTGTTCTTTCCCTATTTGGGCTTGCATAACATGTACCCTGCAGAGGAAGATTGGGGCCTGCATAGTATAATCTATTTGCACTGCAATTTAGTGGCAGAGGCCCCAGTCCTGGAAACACTCATGCAGATAACTTTATGCTTACGAGTGGGCTCATTGACTTCAATGGCATTTTTCATGTGCATAAAATTAAGCAAATGTGTGCCTGTTTGCAGGATCGGGACCAGAGTTTGTAGTAATTTATACACTGGCTCTAATGTGGTTTAGAATCCCCATTGTGAAGAAGGTTCCTGGAACAGTTGTAAAAGAGCTTCTTGTGGCACAGTTCCTGTGGGAGATCCAGTATTTAGTAGCGATATCTTTGGCAAGGGGGTTAAATCCCACTCTTCCTCCTGCATAAGGCTGGGAAAATTCATAACTCCTCTTTGTAATTATTCTTGCATCAGGGAGAATGCTTCCCATATTGGGAAGCAATCTCATCTTGTGTGGAGCCATTTGTCCAAACCTAGGCCTTGAATCTAGAAGGTACTTGCACATATGATTGACTTAAAGCGTGTGAGTAGTCCCCTTGCATTTAGTGGGACTACTCTCATGATTAAAGTTAGGCATGAGTTTAAGAACTCCTATGAATCACAGCCCTAATGAACACTTGAGAACAGGCACAGCTCTCTGCACCAAACGAAAACAAACTACATTGACAAAGGGTGTTTCATGACTAACTTAAAAAAACAACAAAGCATTTTATTTGGAATTTATTAATTTGTTTTGTCTTTCAATAATTAAAGGGGACTGATTACCATTCAAAAAAAAATATAACAGGTTGGCTATTCACCTTTGAAAGATGGTATTTGTAGTGCTATAATAGCAGACAAGAACTTGGAAAATAATGAAGAAGCATAAAAATGCAAATTACTGCTGCTAATTGGCTGTGTCTTCTTACGCCATCTGAATTATTAAATTATGATAGAGTAAATCTGCCACATTTAAATATATAGTGAGGAACATAGTTGTGTTCTGCGCTGTAGAGCAAGACTTATAATATGCTACTATTTGTTCCCTAATTTGATGGTAAACTGTTCTTTTTCTTTGCAATTGCAAGATACTTGCAATGTTCTAAAAATGTACACGGTATATGGAACTCTGATCATGCAAAATGGCACCATTACATTTCCTATTTCTAGTCCTGATTGAAAAGAAATGATGCAATTATTACAATAATGCTAATAACAGCTTGTGCTGTTGGCCCTAACATGTAATCTGAATGTATTGAGTCTAATCCTGTAGACTCTGATGTATGTGACTATTTTACTCACATGAGTAATTCTGTTGACTTCAGTGGGGTTATTCACATGCATAAATGATTGCAAGATTGAGGCTGAGAAGGATAAAATTAAATAAATAGGCTTGGCTTGAATTATTTTTTTCTTTTAACTTCAACAGAATTTGCACAATAACCTTCCTAATAGCAATTCTCTAATTGTGATTTATATCCCATCCAAAATCTTCATATGAGGTACTAATAAAATGCTAAAAATATGACTTTGGGGCTGAAATTTCTCATGCTTAGTTTCAGCCCGGAAATGATTTTTTTTTTTTAAGTTTGAACAGAATAGGTTTTCAGCTATTTTTGAGTTTTGTGATTGTGAAATAAGTTTTGTTATACTGATTGTGTGTTCCATATATAACAGAAGTGCATGATGCTTTGTGAAACAAATTAGGATGAAACCCCTATCCTGAGAAGCTTATAAGTCCCAAGCCTGCAAACATTTGTTTGCACATTGACCTGCGTGGAACTACTTAAAGTTATGTTCTTGTCTAAGTGTTTGCAGGATCGGGGCTTGTGTTATGGCGACAGAAGGAGATGGCAAACACAAATGATGACGGGCATGTGAGGTAGGGGGAACAAAGGTGAAAAAATAAGTTCATGGGGTAACTTGTTTTAATTTTTCTCGACATTTTGTACTCAGAATACTCACAAATCTAACACTGATTGACATGGCCCTCATCACTAGTATCTGAGCGCCTCAAAATTAATATATTTTATAGTCACAACAATGCGATGAGGTAGAGTGGTATTATCTCCATTTTACCAATGGAGAATTAAGGCCCAGGGTAGGTTAAGTGTCTTCCCCAAGATCACACAGGAAGTCAGTGGTTGAGCTGGGAACTGAACCAATGTCTCCTGAGGTCACTGGACTATGCTTGCTATCCAAGCAGCCTTGTTTGCACCATGGATGTGCATGGGATTCTCATGATATTTTTTAAGTTTAAAAAAACCTGATTTTTTAAAAAAACATCAGCAACTCTAGCTGTCAGAGTCAAAGCCTAAGGGGCCACTAACTCATTCCGTCTGAATTGATCATAAACCTCCAACACCACTCAGAAACTGCACACTAAACCCAATAACTGGAATTAGAAAATATTAAAGTTCACAGGAGACAAAACTATTGTCTGCCACAGGCAGAGAACAGAGGGAGCATGGTGCACCAGTGCCCCAGGTCCCTGTAAATGTCAGGGAAATGATTAAATGAGATATTCCCAGATAATCCTGGCAAGCAACCCATGCCCCATATTGCAAAAAGAGAGGCAAAAATCAGCTAGTGTAACTGCCAATTTGATATGGGGGAAAATTCCTTCTCAGTCCACAAAAGGCAATCAGTTAGACCTTGTGCCTGTGAACAAGAACCAACCAGACAGCCAAGCATGTGAGAAAGAATTATCCATCCCACCTCAGAGCCCTGGCCCACCCTGTGCAGTGTCCCATCTCCAGCTGTGGACATCCCTCATGCTTCAGAGAAAGGAAACAACCATCCCCTCCCTCCCTCCCTCCTTCAGTATACATTTGGGGGAAAATCCCTTCCTGACCCTCACAGGTGACCTACTGAAGGCCTGAAGCATGAGATTTAAGGAACATAAAACATGATCCAGAAGAGACCTTCAGGGCTGTTGAGCCCCGGTCACCCACACCACAAGTAACCCAGTCATAAAGTCCCACTCAGACAAAAAATTGGAACTTATGGTAAACTCAAGAGTTTAGTGCGGAAGATGAGGATTGGCAGAAATATATTGAAAGACTGGGCTTTTATTTTCTTGCAAATGAGATAATAGGATAGGACAAAAAGAAAGCAAATTTCCTCAATTTTGTGGCAGTAAAACCTACTCCCTCATAAAGAGTTTGTTAAAGCCTCAGAAACCAGGAGATAAAAGTTTAGGAGACCTGAAAAAGATCTTAACAGAGCACTACACAAAGCCAAACATTACTGTGGAACGTTTCAAGTTTCATAGTAGGATGAGAAGACAAGAGGAAAGCATACCTGTGTATGTTGCAGAGCTGAAATGATTAACAGAATATTGTTCCTTCAGAAATGTCCTAGAGGATATGCTCTGGGACAGATTTGTTTGTGGTATAAGAGTAACAGCCGTGTTAGTCTGTATTTGCAAAAAGAAAAGGAGTACTTGTGGCACCTTAGAGACTAATAAATAAATAAATAAATAAATAGGTTGGTCTCTAAGGTGCCACAAGTACTCCTTTTCTTTTTGTGGTATAAGTATTCAAAGACAATTGCTGGTGGAGATGAATTTAATCTGTCCCAAAGCAGTAGAACTGGTAACAGCAATGGAAGCAAACAGTGAAAAATTTGCACTTACAGTGCAGGGGAACTCAAACTGACTCAGTTAAATGGGGAGTCTCTGTAAATTGAAGGCTTTAAATCAAGATTTGAGGACTTTGGTTATTCAGCCAGAGGTTGTATGTCAGTGAGGTTCTGTGGCCTATGATATCCAGGAGGTAAGGCTAGATGGTCAGGATGGTCCCTTCTGGTCTTAAAGTCTATGAGTATAAAAAAGGCAAAGCAAGCTGAAAGGGACTCAGGCTCCAAAGGGTGTTTCTGCTGTGGAGAAGCTCATTTTTAATCTGTTTGTAAATTTAAAAAGGCCTAGTAACTCAAGATTGCACACTTAGTCAGAAAATGCAAAGGTGACTATCAAACAGTATCTCAAACTCAGGAGGGTAGACTCCAAATGTCCAGAGGGAAAGAACAAAAAACAGAGGACTCTCTTCCTCAAGGGGGAGGAGGTATATACTATGTATTGTCTGAAAGGAAAGAAAGTCAGTCCTTATGAAGTAATGGTAGAGGTAAACAGGCAGTCAGTATCCCTTGGGGAGGGATAGCTCAGTGGTTTGAGCAGTGGCCTGCTAAACCCAGAGTTCTGAGTTCAATCCTTGAGAGGGCCATTTAGGGATCTGGGGCAAAAATTGGGGATTGGTCCTGCTTTGAGCAGGGAGTTGGACTAGATGACCTCCTGTGGTCCCTTCCAACCCTGATATTCTATGATTCTATGAGTACAAATGGAAATAAATACAGGGACTTCAGCTAGTGTGATCAATGAATATACATATCAGCAGTGTAAAGCAGGACTGAGACTTGTAGTTAATGCAGGAGTGATCCTGCATACCTAAACCAGGAACCTGTCGTGGTGGTAGGTTCTGTGCTTGTCCCTGTAAAATATAAGGGTATGTCTACACTACGGAATAAGGTTGAATTTATAGAAGTCGGTTTTTTAGAAATCGGTTTTATATATTCGAGTGTGTGTGTCCCCACAGAAAATGCTCTAAGTGCATTAACGCGGCGGAGTGCTTCCACAGTACCGAGGCTAGAGTCGACTTCCGGAGCGTTGCACTGTGGGTAGCTATCCCACAGTTCCCGCAGTCTCCGCTGCCCATTGGAATTCTGGGTTGAGATCCCAATGCCTGATGGGGCTAAAACATTGTCGCGGGTGGTTCTGGGTACATATCGTCAGGCCCCCGTTCCCTCCCTCCCTCCGTGAAAGCAAGGGCAGACAATCGTTTCGCGCCTTTTTTCCTGAGTTACCTGTGCAGACGCCATACCACGGCAAGCATGGAGCCCGCTCACCCTATGCCTCCTGGGTGCTGGCAGACGCGGTACTGCATTGCTACACAGTAGCAGCAACCCCTTGCCTTGTGGCAGCAGACGGTACAGTACGACTGGTAGCCGTCCTCGTCATGTCCGAGGTGCTCCTGGCCACGTCGGCTGGGAGCGCCTGGGCAGACATGGGCGCAGGGACTAAATTTGGAGTGACTTGACCAGGTCATTCTCTTTAGTCCTGCAGTCAGTCTATTGAACCGTCTTATGGTGAGCAGGCAGGCGATACGGATTGCTAGCAGTCGTACTGTACCATTTTCTGCCAGGCAGGCAAGAGATGAGGATGACTAGCAGTCGTACTGTACCATCTTCTGCCGAGCAGCCATGAGATGTGGATGGCATGCAGTCCTTCTGCACCGTCTGCTGCCAGCCAAAGATGTAAAAGATAGATGGAGTGGATCAAAACAAGAAATAGACCAGATTTGTTTTGTACTCATTTGCTTCCCCCCCTCCCCTGTCTAGGGGACTCATTCCTCTAGGTCACACTGCAGTCACTCACAGAGAAGGTGCAGCAAGGTAAATCTAGCTATGTATCAATCAGAGGCCAGGCTAACCTTCTTGTTCCAATAAGAACAATAACTTAGGTGCACCATTTCTTATTGGAACCCTCCGTGAAGTCCTGCCTGAAATACTCCTTGATGTAAAGACACCCCCTTTGTTGATTTTAGCTCCCTGAAGCCAACCCTGTAAGCCGTGTCGTCAGTTGCCCCTCCCTGCGTCAGAGCAACGGCAGACAATCGTTCCGCGCCTTTTTTCTGTGCGGACGCCATACCAAGGCAAGCATGGAGGCCGCTCAGCTCACTTTGGCAATTAGGAGCACATTAAACACCACACGCATTATCCAGCAGTATATGCAGCACCAGAACCTGGCAAAGCGATACCTGGCGAGGAGGCGATGTCAACGCAGTCGCGTGAGTGATCAGGACATGGACACAGATTTCTCTGAAAGCATGGGCCCTGCCAATGCATGCATCATGGTGCTAATGGGGCAGGTTCATGCTGTGGAATGCCGATTCTGGGCTCGGGAAACAAGCACAGACTGGTGGGACCGCATAGTGTTGCAGGTCTGGGACGATTCCCAGTGGTTGTGAAACTTTTGCATGCGTAAGGGCACTTTCATGGAACTTTGTGACTTGCTTTCCCCTGCCCTGAGGTGCATGAATACCAAGATGAGAGCAGCCCTCACAGTTGAGAAGCGAGTGGCGATAGCCCTGTGGAAGCTTGCAACGCCAGACAGCTACCGGTCAGTTGGGAATCAATTTGGAGTGGGCAAATCTACTGTGGGGGCTGCTGTGATGCAAGTAGCCCACGCAATCAAAGATCTGCTGATATCAAGGGTAGTGACCCTGGGAAAAGTGCAGGTCATAGTGGATGGCTTTGCTGCAATGGGATTCCCTAACTGTGGTGGGGCCATAGACGGAACCCATATCCCTATCTTGGCACCGGAGCACCAAGCCGCCGAGTACATAAACCGCAAGGGGTACTTTTCGATAGTGCTGCAAGCTCTGGTGGATCACAAGGGACGTTTCACCAACATCAACGTGGGATGGCCGGGAAAGGTACATGACGCTCGCATCTTCAGGAACTCTGGTCTGTTTCAAAAGCTGCAGGAAGGGACTTTATTCCCAGACCAGAAAATAACTGTTGGGGATGTTGAAATGCCTATATGTATCCTTGGGGACCCAGCCTACCCCTTAATGCCATGGCTCATGAAGCCGTACACAGGCAGCCTGGACAGTAGTCAGGAGCTGTTCAACTACAGGCTGAGCAAGTGCAGAATGGTGGTAGAATGTGCATTTGGACGTTTAAAGGCACGCTGGCGCAGTTTACTGACTCGCTTAGACCTCAGCGAAACCAATATTCCCACTGTTATTACTGCTTGCTGTGTGCTTCACAATATCTGTGAGAGTAAGGGGGAGACGTTTATGGCGGGGTGGGAGGTTGAGGCAAATCGCCTAGCTGCTGGTTACGCACAGCCAGACACCAGGGTGGTTAGAAGAGCACAGGAGGGCGCGGTATGCATCAGAGAAGCTTTGAAAACCAGTTTCATGACTGGCCAGGCTACGGTGTGAAAGTTCTGTTTGTTTCTCCTTGATGAAACCCCCTGCCCCTTGGTTCGCTCTACTTCCCTGTAAGCTAACCACCCGCCCCTCCTCCCTTCAATCACCGCTTGCAGAGGCAATAAAGTCATTGTTGCTTCACATTCATGCATTCTTTATTCATTCATCACACAAATAGGGGGATGACTACCAAGGTAGCCCAGGAGGGGTGGTGGAGGAGGGAAGGAAAATGCCACACAGCACTTTAAAAGTTTACAACTTTAAAATTTATTGAATGACAGCTTTCTTTTTTTTGGGCAATCCTCTGTGGTGGAGTGGCTGGTTGGCCGGAGGCCCCCCCCCACCGCGTTCTTGGGCATCTGGGTGTGGAGGCTATGGAACTTGGGGAGGAGGGCGGTGGTTACAGAGGGGCTGCAGTGGCAGTCTGTGCTCCAGCTGCCTTTGCTGCAGCTCAACCATACACTGGAGCATACTGGTTTGGTCCTGCAGCAGCCTCAGCATTGAATCCTGCCTCCTCTCATCACCCTGCCGCCACATTTGAGCTTCAGCCCTGTCTTCAGCCCGCCACCTCTCCTCCCGGTCATTTTGTGCTTTCCTGCACTCTGACATTATTTGCCTCCATGCATTCGTCTGTGCTCTATCAGTGTGGGCGGACAGCATGAGCTCGGAGAACATTTCATCGCGAGTGCGTTTTTTTTTCTTTCTAAGCTTCACTAGCCTCTGGGAAGGAGAAGATCCTGTGATCGTTGAAACACATGCAGCTGGTGGAGAAAAAAAAAGGGACAGCGGTATTTAAAAAGACACATTTTATAAAACAGTAACTACACTCTTTCAGGGTAAACCTTGCTGTTAACATTACATACATAGCACGTGTGCTTTCGTTACAAGGTCGCATTTTGCCTCCTCCCACCGCGTGACTACCCCCTGAACCTTCCCCCCTCCCTGTGGCTAACAGCGGGGAACATTTCTGTTTAGCCACAGGCAAACAGCCCAGCAGGAATGGGCTCCTCTGAGTGTCCCCTGAAGAAAAGCACTCTATTTCAACCAGGTGACCATGAATGATATCTCACTCTCCTGAGGATAACACAGAGAGATAAAGAACGGATGTTGTTTGAATGCCAGCAAACATACACTGCAATGCTTTGTTGTACAATGATTCCCGAGTACGTGTTACTGGCCTGGAGTGGTAAAGTGTCCTACCATGAAGGATGCAATAAGGCTGCCCTCCCCAGAAACCTTTTGCAAAGGCTTTAGGACTACATCTAGGAGAACCGCGAATGCCAGGGCAAAGTAATCCTTTCACATGCTTGCTTTTAAACCATGTATAGTATTTTAAAAAGGTACACTCACCAGAGATCCCTTCTCCGCCTGCTGGGTCCAGGAGGCAGCCTTGGGTGGGTTCGGGGGGTACTGGCTCCAGGTCCAGGGTGAGAAACAGTTCCTGGCTGTCGGGAAAACCGGTTTCTCCGCTTGCTTGCTGTAAGCTATCTTCTTCGTCCCCAAAACCTGCTTCCGTATTGCCTCCATCTCCATTGAAGGAGTCAAACAACACGGCTGGGGTAGTGGTGGCTGAACCCCCTAAAATGGCATGCAGCTCATCATAGAAGCGGCATGTTTGGGGCTCTGACCCGGAGCGGCCATTCGCCTCTCTGGTAGGCTTGCCTCAGCTCCTTCAGTTTCACACGGCACTGCTTCGGGTCCCTGTTATGGCCTCTGTCCTTCATGCCCTGGGAGATTTTGACAAAGGTTTTGGCATTTCGAAAACTGGAACGGAGTTCTGATAGCACGGATTCCTCTCCCCAAACAGCAATCAGATCCCGTACCTCCCGTTCGGTCCATGCTGGAGTTCTTTTGCGATTCTGGGACTCCATCGTGGTCACCTGTGCTGATGAGCTCTGCATGGTCACCTGCAGCTTGCCACGCTGACCAAACAGGAAATGAGATTCAAAAGTTTGTGGTTCTTTTCCTGTCTACCTGGCCAGTGCATCTGAGTTGAGAGTGCTGTCCAGAGCGGTCACAATGGAGCACTCTGGGATAGCTCCCGGAGGCCAATACCATTGAATTGTGTCCACAGTACCCCAAATTCGAGCCGGCAAGGTCGATTTAAGCGCTAATCCACTTGTCAGGGGTGGAGTAAGGAAATCGATTTTAAGAGCCCTTTAAGTCTAAATAAAGGGCTTCATTGTGTGGACGGGTGTAGGTTTACATCGATTTAACGCTGCTAAATTTGACCTAAAGTCCTAGTGTAGACCAGGGCTAAGAGCCAAAAGAAAAGGTTACCAGCCCTAATAAACTAGGGAGAAAGTCAGAATCAGTTTGGCGAAGATTGCTTGCAAGAACAGAATCTGAACTGGGAGGAAATTTTCAAATGAGACCCTAACAAAACATCAGCATTCTAGGAAGTCTTGAATGTTCACCCATCTATTTTAAAAGAAGGGTCAGAGGCTCTGGATAGAGTAAGAGTCAGGATTTATGTCCAGGATGGGGTCAAACCAAAATTACTTAAAGCAAAACCAGTTTCTTATGCCCTCAGAGAAAAGACAGACTGAGTTAGACAGGCTGGGGGAAAAGGGAATCATGTCACCATCATTTCTGAATGGGCCACACCTATCATACCCAGGGTTAAACCAGATAAGACCATCCACAACTGTGTGGATTATAAAGCCATGGTGAATCATGTCTCCAGGTTAGACAATTACTCCATTCCAAGGACAGAGGACTTACTGGCAGTGTTAGGTGGGGGTTGAAAAATTTAGTAAGTTAGAAATGTTGCAGGCTTACCAGAAGATGAGGCTGAAGGAGGACTGTAAAAAAAAAAGAAAGAAAGAAAAAGAAAAGAAAAAAAGTACCACTATAAAACACTCAAGGGATTATATCAGTACCATCAATTACCATATGGAATATTAGCAGCACCTGGAATTTTCCAGAGGGCTGTAAAAATTTGTTGAACCCACATGTTGTAGTGAGGATCGATGACATCCTCATCATAGTTGGAAGTGATGCTGAGCATCTGTCAACACCGGAGAAGGTGCTTCACAGATTGGAGGCAACAGGACTTCACTTAAAACAAAGTAAGTGCTTTTTTGTAAGACCGGAAGTGATGCACCTGGGTAATAGGATGGATTAGAAGGGATTCATGGAGCTCCAGTTGGTATGGAAGAGCACATTCATTCCCTCCACAGCCTGCCATCCACTAATATGCATTTCCATCTGGCATCTAGGGCCCCCGACTGACCACCCCCAGTAAAGGAACAAGTACATGAAAATCTCTGGAATGTAAGTAAATAAATATTTGATTGCTGTGAGCTTTGCAAGTGGCCAAAAGACAAGGAGAACGGAGACCCAACTCTATCTCCCTCTCCCCTCCGAACAAGATGGCTGATGTGGGCACGGCAGACACATCAGATATCAAGGCCATAGCACAGCTGACTTACTTCAATTGACTCCTCTCTGGAAGCGCTGACAGGATGCATGAATGAAACAGAAGGGTGAATATCAACGGTGGAAATTCAGGTACAAGGGCTCTCTGCCCAGGTGCAGAGAAGCTTCACAGACTAATCTTCTCTTAAATCAAAAGTGGCAGACATTGAGCAGAGGTCTTGCTGAAATGATCTGGGCATTATAGGAGTACCTGAAAGAGAGAGAAAGAATTTGTTTCCCCATCTCCTTGCAGAAGTGCTCAGTCTGCCGGATGATTTTAAATTTGATTTAGAGAGAGCACATAGGTCCCTCGCTCCTAAGCCCATCTCAAATGCCAAATCTCACACATAGATTGTCAATTTTCTCAGATTTACTGTAGAATAAAAATACTACACCTAGTTTGTGGGGGAAAAAACTGTTTGGGGGAGACCATAAGATAATGATTTTTCAAGATTGTGCAAAAGCTGCGGTTGAACAGAGATCAGCCTTCAGAAGAGCAAGGGTACTTGCCAAGCACTGAGGGCTCAAATATTTTATGAAATTTACAGCTCAGTTCCCTGTCAAGGTGAGGAAGTGAATCTGTTCCAAGAGCCCCAAGAAGCAGAATGTTTTTAAACAGCCTGCAGTGAACTGAGTAGTTCTGTTTTACAACAAAGTTTACTTCTTATTTGTTATGTCTGCCCTACTCGGATACATAAGCTTGTCTAGTGACTGGGACAAACTTACTTGGGTCATCTTTTGCTGCAAGCTTTTACTCTCAACTTTTGGGACATGTAGATCAATTCTCAAATGGCTGAATGTGAAACACCCTAGCAGGGGAGTAGAGGGAATACCTCATCCCAAACTGATATCATCAGAATGATGTATGAGCAAGATTAAGTGCCTTTGCTTCTGTATTTGTGATGGGGGAACTGATGAAACATTTGACAACATCATTATCAAGGCAGAACACCTTCTATGTGTTTTCAATTATATAAAGGTCTGTATATTAGCTAGGTATTGACATACACTAAAGGAATCACCAGAGTGTGGTGCAGCTCCTGTTGCTGTGTAGAAATTTGAAAGCTCTGGTTCCACTTTTTAAAATTGGTGCCAGTGGCAGATCCTGCTGTGTCACCCGTCTCACTGGGGGTTCTCAAATCCTGGCAGCTTTACATTCCACGTACTGGAATTGCAAGAGACAGCTCTCCTCCCTGCAAGATGTATGATATCTGGCAGCTCATATGCCTAACAGGTGGGGACTATTCATACTTTTCCTCTCTCTGTGAGTTCATTTCAATTTACTTTTGATCTCTAGGGACGTGATAAATTCTGTAACTGACTCCTCCATTGATGCAATTGCTGTCTCTGCTGATGATCCTCTACTTCTTTGAAGAGCAACAGTTTTGGGCCAGAAACAACCATGTAGATGAAGTTTGAATTCCTCACTTTTAGTACATCCCCATTTCAAAATTTTTATTGAAAAATAAATTAGCCTGTTCATGAAGACAAATGACCCCCAAACATCTTCTAACAGGCTCAAGCAGGGTGGCAGTACTTAAAATTAAAACACTTACTAACAGATCAGTTGGATGCACCAAGACTGCCAGAGGCTCCAGAACTATGGAGAAATGCTTCATAAACTCCCCAGGTCCACATCCACCATGCTTTGCAGAACCCAAAACCATGACTATGATCCAGAGACAGAGACGTGGGCCCAAAGGACCTGGTCTATACTAAAGGTTTCAATAGTGATCAGCCAACATGGATTCCAGGTACTGTCCTAGAGCAAACTGCCCCCTTGTCTTTTAAAGTCGGTTTAAGTGATGTTTGAGTCGTAAGATGGCATTGAATGATATCCGTTTACAGGGTGACATGTGGGTGCCAGAGCCTTTGCTCTTGGGTGATGAGTCTGGAGGAGCTGAAGCCAACAGAGGATGCCGTTTTGCCAGGAATGCCGGAGATCTCAAGAGGAGGGTATTTGCAAAACTGCTGGAGCAGGAGACTGGAGGCAGTGGGCCTCTGCCCCATGGCTGCCATGGAGAGGTACTACCCTGTGTAAAAGAGAACAGTTCCAAGTTTTTTAGAAGACTAACTCAGGGCTGCAGATTGAAAGGTGAGCAATGTAGCTAAGTGGTCATCAAGGACTTAACTGGGTTACTCAGAGTATTATGGGTTGGAGCCACGCTCTATCCCCTCCCTTACCTCCTATTGAGTTAGTGAGTGTTTTACCCCACTCTTTTTGTGTATAGTTGAATAAAGCAGCATGTTCCCAGCCTGCAGTATTGGAAGTAAAGTGTGATTCTTGTGCTCAGAGTGGTTCTTTTTAGGGCTGTCAAGCAATTAAAAACATTGCAATTAATCACTCAATTAAAATTTTTCTATCACGATTAACTGTGGCATTAAACAATAGAATACCACCTATTTAATTATTTTTGGATGCTTTTTACATTTTCAAATATATTGATTTCAATTATAACACAGAATACAAAGTGTACAGTGCTCACTTAATTTTTAACAACAAATATTTGCACTGTAAAAAAAGACCCAACACACACATGATACTGTAGACCCAATTGTTTAATAGACCCAATACTGTTTACAGTATTATGTAAAGTTTACCCAAGTTTACATTTAAATCGTAATATAAAGTGAGCACTGTACACTTTATTTTCTGTATTGTAATTGAAATCAACATATTTGAAAATGTAGAAAAACATCCAAAAATATTTAATAAATTTCAATTGGTATTATATTGTTTGACAGTGCAATTGAATCTGCGATTAATCACAAATAATTTTTTTAAATCACCATTAATTTGTGTGTTGATTGTGTGATTTATTTGAACACATTAAACTAAGTTTTTCTCTCATCTCAGATGTGAGCATTGCCATTTCTGTGCACATTTCCATCAGCTATCCTGCCGTCATGTTCATGTTCTATATTATCATCCTTATTGCAAACTGAGTCAAAGGAGTCATTTATTTTTTGGCCAATGCCTCGATTCTCTTTCCCACCCACCTGGGCAGCCCAACCTCATAATTCCATGTTGAAACTGTGGCCAATGGGAGCTGCGGGGGTGGGGCTTGCAGGCACAGCAGCGTGTGGAGCTACATACCCTTCCCCAGGGGACCCAGGAGCATGCTGGCTGGGTCTGGGAGTGGCGTGGGGCCAGGGAAGGCAGGAAACCTGCCTTAGCCCCCCTGTGCCACCACCTGGGAGCTGTCTGAGGTAAGTGCCGCCTGGCGGGAGCCCACACCCTAATCCTGAGCCCCCTCCCAGAGCCTTCACCCCGCACCCCCTCCTGCACCCAAACTCCCTCCCAGAACTTGCATCTCTACCCCAGGCTCAGCCGGGACCCCCCTCCCAAACTCTGAGCCGCTTGGCCGCAGCCCAGTGAAAGTGAGTGAGGATGGGGGCGGGGGAAAACAAAGGGGAGTGAGCGGGGCAGGGGTGGGGTAAATCCTGGGTTGCACTTAAATTCAAAAAGTGATCTTGGGAGTAAAAAGGTTGGAGACCACTGATTTATATAATTAGAAATCCTCTTACTAGGTGTTTTGTCTTCAGTGGGAGTTACAGGTATTCGGTACTTCTCATGTAGCCACATCATGCCACTGAATGTTACACAGAACTTCCCATTGATTTTATTGAGGTATTCTACTTCAAATATCCATGGCATATTATGGTCCAGGATCAGGTTCCAAGTTTGGGAATGGCATACTGAGCACGTGGCATAAATCATTTTGGTTACTTTTAAAATATTAATTATGCATTTAATCATTGTTAGATTAACGCCAACAAAAGAAATGGAAAATACACCCTGAATATGAATCATGTGAATGAGAAAAAACAAAGGGAAACAGAGCATACACCTGGGATCATTCTGCTAATAGGAGTCCATAGCTGATAATTAAAGCAAACCACAGAATTTTTTTAATTAAAGAGTGCCTTGCTATACTGGTAGAAGTGAGTCAGACTCAATCGGTAAAGAGAAAAAGAGCAGAAAAATATCAGGTGTCCATTTTTCAGGTAAATAACAAGGTTTTTTTCCTTAATTAAAAGGCCCATGGGAAATGCATCCATTTGTAATATGAAATTCCAACAACAAAATCCAGTAGCCTTACATAAGCAGGGACTGAATGAGCGCTCCCCTGACATCTAGTGATGAACTGGGGAAAGACTTCAGGAGTAGATACTCCTACTCTGCCTAGGTGTTCACCAGACAGACCTGCTTTGCCAGAGTGATGAGTTTTGGGTTAAAATTCACTTCAGTATTGAGTGCAGGGGTAATAAAATTGTGATGCTTTGGGGTTTCACCCAGACCAGTAAGAGTTTGGGTCACCACCTGCCCAGTAACCCTGACTATTTCTGTGCTGTGCAGCTTCGGCTCAGGGCCCAAGTAGCCTGCTCACAGCACAATGACCTCACCCAGCAGCTTCCAGCAACCAGCAACACACCAACTGCCCCTCCAGTCCCGAGTCACCCCAAAACCATCTCCCTGGTAGTATCCAGTCCCTCTCACTGGACCCTCACAGAAGTTATCCAGTTAGCTGCCTCCAAAGGGAAAGAATACACACCAGCCTGCTAGAATAGCTGAGGATTTTGCCCTTTAGTTTAACATACAACACTGACATGGTAATAAACTTGTTTTACCTTTTACAAAACTAATAGAACCTGGATTTAAGAGATACCAAGTAGAAAGAATAGGGATAGAAGTGGTTACAAACAACTAAAAATAAGGCTTCTAAGGCTAAAATCTAAGTTACACTTTAGATTTTTATTCAAAGTAGTTTGCTCACCAGTCATTCTTCCACCATGACTGGCCAGTCTTTAGCCAGGATCCAATATGGAGCCTAAAACACTTCATTTCTTGGTCTTCTCAGGGGAACGATGACAAATGGCTTTCCCCCTCTACTTATATCTTCCAAAGTCCATTGACCCTGTTTCAAGAAGCAGGAAAGCATCCTTGGGGAGGTGGGTGCGGGGGTGCAGTCTCCATCCCCCACCAACATTGTTAAGTGGTTGTCTTCTCCCACTTACTTGCCTGATGGCTTTGTCTAACCTTGCATATAAATGTGCTTTTCATGGTCTTTGGTCACACCTTATGGAATTTACATTGGAGCCACACTCAAGCCTGTGAAGCATTCCTTTCCCTAGGACAAGCTGTGCTTAGGTACTGCAATGCCAAACACATTTGAGGAACATATCTCCAGCACACATCTATAACTCTTTATACACTTCTGGTACATACATCATGCGCTAATATTAATGGCCAGTATATTACCAGTTTGCATGTGACACCTTCCATGACACGTTATAGATACAGATGACAATAGAGAGTTGGGGCAATGTGCTAGGCCTGATGAGCATTATAGGGTATCCTCTGCAAGTGAGCATTGAGGGTCTCCCTGGGACACAGAAATGTTATCCTGATTGTATGAGTAAAGGTACTTAACTTGCCCTGGTTGAACCTAAATTTAACCTCACTCACTAAGCAGGGGGTAAGGGTGCTGTGTTCTGAGGTTCCACTATTTAGCCCAGTTCTTAATGATTGGAGTGCTTAATGATTGCACCAGGTAGCAAAGCAGTGGGGTTGGGGACAGGTGTTCCTACCTGGGGGTGTAGGCTCTTTAAATAGAGTCATAGACACCATTTGAACCTCCCCCTCTATGTTTAAAGACAAAGCTGATCATACTCATTTAAGAGTCTTTGTTTCTGCTCAGTGATGACTAGAGCTGAAGTCACTGGTGACCGGGTCTGGGGGCTAAGTCTTTGACTTGGTATGAGGACAGTGTTGGAGTGAAAGACAATGCAGACGTTTCAGTTGCAGAGAGGTTCCCCCCTCCGTGGTGAAGTCACTAAGAACAGGGCTAGGTGATGGAACCCCAGAAAATGTTATCACAGAGGCACCAAGCAGTGCCAGCAGTGGCAAAGGTGGCAGCAGGGACAGTGGGCAGTGGCAACTACAGAGGGATTGCTAGACCTTTCCTTTGAGATGTGGGAGGTGAACCCACATGAACACACCCCTGAATGCTGGGACTTCACTGACTACGGACAACCAACTCTGAGCAGAGCGCAGTGGAGGGGAAAGGAATAGTATGATAAAGGGTCATTTGTCCCTCAGACTTTTGTACTACAAGGGGGGAAACTGAGGCAAAGGGGGGAAACTGAGGCAACACGGTGGGGTGTTGACTTGTGGTTTGCATACTTTTGCATCATTGTTGTGCTGTTTTTCCAAATTAATGCTGAGTTCCCCCTTCCTTTTAATACAAGTTTTCTTGTGTTGTATACAGATTCAGTGCTTATAAGTGGAGAACTTTCACTTCTTAGAGGTGCCTAGGGTGGTGGTAAGTTTTCCCACATTGAGTGAGGCTCGAGCCAGTTCTGTTTTGTAATGTTAAGAGGAACTTCTGAATATTGAACCTGGCCTTTGTTGTTCCTGATACCACCTGGCAGAAGAGTTGCCTCTAGAAGACCCAATTTTATAAGCATGCAGAATGCAGCTAGCTAAACTCTAACCTGAGCCAAGGTTCCAATCGCCATCTAGGCTGATTTCCTAGATGCTGGAGACTAGCTGTATACTTACTCGACTCCTTCATTTTGCTTCAGCCAGCAAGCCCCCTTCACATTTTCCTGCTGCATTCCTAGCATTTGATGGTGCTATGTTAGGGTATAAATAGAAGCAATCAGATGCTCCATCACATGACCGAAAATGGAGTTCAACAGCTATCAGAAAGTACAGTTGGTACCGCTTAGTTTTGAAACAAAAACAAGCCTCTCCCCTACTTTAAAAGTTCTCAGGTCTCTGCTGTTGGAAAGGGAAAATAGTGCTGTACCCTGTACGCTGCAGTTGGCTTCTTCTCTGTCTTTGCTCTTGAGGCTTTACATACAGTTGCAGCAATTTTTAAAAATATATAGAGTCAGAATACCTCTTGATATTAACCTATTAATAGATCTACCCCTTGTGTTCTCATTCTCCAGTGGGGGCTTGACCAGGCATAGAAAGACAAGTGGGAAATATGGAATTTATTCCAAGACCTGTCTATCACTATAATATCTGCTCACCTGGAATTTGCTTTTATCTTCACTAAAAAGGAGAAGACTAACAGATGTATTTATGCAGCAGTGGTTAATGAAAGGGAGAAAAGACAATCATCATCTCTGGCTCCATGGAGAGCTATAACGCATACAGGGAGCAGTCTCATTTATCAACAGACCAAAATATAAAGGGGAGAGTCTGCAGCAAATTAGGTTAAATACAAAGAAAACCAAGAGTATAAATATTAGTCATGCAGGGGATATTGCAGAATCAACATCAGTGACTATTCAAGTTTAGTCTTCATAACCATCTACTGAGGATGATTAAGGATTAATTAAATAACTCCTATCACAATGCAGGCAGATGGACTGGAGAACTCCTGAGGGGGCTAGATCCTGAGGCTCAGAACTTCTCACAATCAGCTGACAGAAGACCCACTCAGCCCAAATCATCATATTATTCTGCCTAGTGCCTGAGTCAACTGAATGTAAGCCAATTGCAAAGTGAGATTCCAGCGGTGAAAACAAAAACAAAACTTAAACCCCCACCCCAGCAACATGCTTTAGCCCAGGGGTTCTCAAGCCTGTTTTTGCTGGAACCCCCTTTGAAAAGGTTTCGGGTTGTGATAACATCCCCTACCACCATGCCACCCTTGCTTCTATGCCGCCGCTGGTGGCGGCATCTTCAGAGCTTGGTGCCCAGCCCAGCAGCTGCTGCTCTCTGGCCGCCCAGCTCTGAAGGCCGCACAGAAGAAAGGGTGGCAATATCGTGATCCCCCTACAATAGGTTTGTGACCACCTTTTGGGTCAGGACTCCCAGTTTGAAAAACACTGCTTTAGCCCTTACATTTATATTTATTAATTTACATTTCTCTAATTCATGAGTGTAAAACTGGTATAAATCAGGCCCCCGGAGCCCTGGAATTCCACTTGACTTGCAGTAAGAGGTTTTTTTAACTTAATGTTATTCAGTGAAATTCACACTAAAAGGAATGAAGTCTCCTGCAAGACAGTGGAAATGTATGGCTCAAGGACTATAGGTTTCAAAAGAGAATCTGCCCAAGAAATTCTTTTGAAGTGAAGCCAGAGGATAATTAGCAATGTCTCTCATACCCCTGTTGGAATGCAGCAATCTTCTACTTCCAAAACCTCCAAACACACTATAAAAGACTCTACTACAATGACCACTTTATTTGGGATGAGCTGCAGAACTCACCCACACCTTCACCATGTGTGTAAGCTGGCCATCTAGAAAAGCCTTTACGCCATCTCACCATGTATTCCCTCTAAATATACCTTTGTTACAGTGAATATATAAAGAGTGCTACTTTCACTCAAGAAAAAAAGAAAAATACATTTGGTTTGAATTCTTACACTGCTCTTCAGTGGTAGAGACAGAACAGTAAGCAGCCTAAAGCAATGTTATGTTAGTGCAAGAGTGTCCTCCAGTGGTGACAGTGTTATGTAACTCAAAGGATGCCTACTATAGAAGGATCCAACATGGCTGCCTCCTGAATGTAACATGGATCATGCCTGTCACAATGGTGAGGCTGAATGAATATAAAATACAGGGTCGGATTCTTCATTGCATTTTGTGTAGTCATTTACCCCTATGCAAAGTGACCTCAAATTGGGTATAAGCCACGACCATTTTCATTTTGCGGTATTGTATATCTATTTTACATTAACTTTTCACAGGGGTAATTTCCTACACAAGGAACAAAGCAATAGAGAACATCTATATTTTTACTTATTGACTTTTTAAAAAAATCTCTGATCTGTGCTTTATTTCTGAGGGGGATGCAAGTAGAATTTTGCAAAAAAACCCACTGCAGTCTGTAGAACATAATATCCAAATCAATACTGGCCTCCTGGTCCTTTCTGGAGATCGCACAGCTGTGCACAGATGGGACCTCATCACCACAAAGACAAGAATCTCTCTACCTGGAATGTTGAAAGGGGTACAAAGAATAAACTATGGGGAAAGATTTTTCTCTCTATTCTCCTCACCCTCCATTTCCTTTCCACTATTATTTAACTTTGTGGGTGATGGGTGTTTCCCTTTTAAAATGGGACAAAGGCTGCCAAAACTTACAATTCTCTTCATCGCCAGCTGGCTTCTTGTGCCAAACCACAGCTTTCCACCTCTTTCCCCACTCTCCTCTTTCCTAAATTTGTACGAGTGAAACGAGATCCCTAAATCAACTCCTTAATTCAGGTCCAGTTTAGGTTTATTGTTCCCAATTGTGAAAAAACCTACCGACAGCAGCCAGGGTAAAGGAAAACTACGAGGTTCTCTTTGAAGTTTATGAATTCTTCTGTCAGGGGGAAGTTCAGGGTTTGGCCTGCCCTTCACTTGTGTTTAAGATGTCCTCATCTGCTTTCAAGCAACTGTTTGCTTTCATGAGCTCAAGTAAAAGGGGAATCTTACATCCTGGGGCTCTGATTTTAGGGGGGCTACGTTAGCCACCAACAGCTATATTGAAGTAGCTTCTAGGTCTTGCTTTTTAAGTGTTAGGGTTTCACACAGGGAATGTGGGATATGGACATGTAAGGTAAACTCAAATCAAACAAGAAAATTGATAGTTTTTGTTTGTCAGCTGAGGGTTGTGAGTCTGTACAATTACATTATTCAAGTTTAAGGGTATTTGCCTGTATTAAAAGCAATGTTATCCAGATGACTGAAGGAGATATTGATAAAATTGCATTAAGCCTTTCTCTCATTTTGCTGAGATATCTTGAATTTGACAATTTAGTCATTCCGGTTATCTCATAAATGTCTCAGTTTTGTGACTGAAGACTTACTTGCAGGAGCCACCATCTATCAAGGGGAAAAAAATGCTTCTATTGTGATGTGCAGGTCCTCAGCTGATGTGAATTGTCTTGAAGTCAATGGAACTAGACAGTTGACACCAGCTGTTTATACTGAAATATACCTCTGATGTTCATGTGAACTTATCAGGAGGCATTTTCTGGCTTTCAAACTAGGTTTAGATAAATCCCTAGGTTTATTTTGATAAAGTAAATGCCTTTAAACGGGTCATTTCTGCTTTCATTACATATTTTAAATGCATCAGAACCAATCTAATAAAATGGGCTAGATTCCTTGAAGGCTGCAAGAACAAGGTGAGTGTCACCAAAAATGGGATATATTAATTATTAATGTGCAACATCACATTTTTAGTATTGAGTTAAAGTGCATAATCTTTCAACCAGTTTTGGGAACAGCTAAAATGCATATTGGAGTAACAAGTTATTTAAAATAGGGAAGTGAAACTGTTCCATTGACTTTGGTACAGAACCATGCTAGACACTGTCTGTTGAACCAAGACATAAGCCCCAACATAAACCAAACAATTTACTGGAATAATGGACATTAACCTAATGATTTACTGGAATACTTAATTGGGAATATTAGGATGGGCTTCTGAAGATATTTATCATGTCTAGCCCCAGAAATGTTACAAACGCTCATGACTGGTGAAATATTGAGATGTGCTCACTGGGCCTGCCAATTGGGGTGACCCATAACTGTTAGGAAAATGGGCTGCATTTGATTGTGTCAAATGACTTGAAATTGAGCTCAATGTTGATTCATCGAGGGACCCTGGAGGAGGTGCAAGTGGGAGGAGCAACAGATCCTCATAGAGAATGACTGCTTCCAATGCAAAACACTGCATCCAAAACCAGAATTCTAGAATCTGGTCTACAGCCACACTAGTACTTCTGAGCCAACTCACACCTGAGTTTGAGAAAGAAATTGGAGATAGGACATAAAAGGCTGTCCAACTTGCAAGGACCAAATGATCTATGAAGCATTTAACATTCCATCTCTCAGAGGCCTGTTTCAAGAGAACTCCCTTGCCAAGATCCAGGAACAACACAGAGTTATACATATCATTGCGGAAGAAACTTGAACTGTCCTTCCCTATCTGAAGACCCAGTCACTGCCAGCTGTCAAACTGAGCTGGGGAATCCAGCTCCATGAGGCATCTACCTAATAAGTACCAGAGACATTGTTAATTCATTTTCTTTTGAGTAATGGCTCAATTAATTGAAGTTAAGTGTTTTCCAGATGTATTCCTGTGAATATTTATAAGAAATATTTATTTAGATCACCAATGCCATAACTGGACTTTGTGTGACAAGTGTCAGCAATGACTATTGTACTCTGGGAGAGGTAGTTTTGAATTGAATTGGCATCTTCAGTAAATAAGTTATTGGCTGGAGACCTCAGTTCTTCAACTTGTTGCTTGTGGGCAGATTCTGGAGCCCACACGGAGCCCCACTGATGTCAGTGGGGCACAGGTCAGCCCATGTGCACCAAATTGCAGAATGGAGACCTAAGCTTCTTTGGAGTTATTTGGATGACTTGGCGCAAAGAAGGGCCATAGCTTGGAACTGGCATATTAAATTGGAGTGGCAAATTAGAAAAGGACTTGTATTAAGGATCCATGATTTTATATTGATATTGAAATTACTTACCTGAATAGGTTATGTTTTAGCTGCAATAAGGTACTGCTATCTCAAAAGGTTTGTGATAAAATGTTTATGGAGTCTACATAAAGTTCTAGTACTTCATATTCCATTCATTATTTTAAAACTCTATAAACACTCATTTAACTATTTTTATTTTCCATTCTTTAACTTAGCACTGTAATATTTTGTTTTACAAGATTTATAAATTTAAAAGAATTTTTGAGTCTGTACTTTAGATTGGATTAACCAAACAAACAGCCATGAAAATTAGGATATGGATAATTGGTTAATTCAAGTTACTTAACCGATGTGTGTCTAATCCCATACGTAGTCTATTGGTCTTATCTGGGTAAAATGGAATTTAAAACAGCTACTGCTATTCACTTTCAAACTGTAAGTGTTTATAACAGCTATTAAATTTCTGTATTTATAGGAAAAAAACACTTGATAAATATCAAACTATACATTTATAAATATGCCAGTCTTACAGAACTATAGAAATATGGCAAATGCCACGAAAACTATTCATTAAAGTTCAAAAATAAATAATGAATAGGCATATCCTGTCACCAAAATTGAGTGACAGATTAATGAATCCAGGCAAACAGCTCAATTTATTTGTAATACTATATATTTTCACTGAACACCTACTCACGACACATTTGTGTAGGATGCATATTTGAAGACATGAGTCTAGCAAAGAATAACTTGCAGAGTAATAAACCTATTGGATTGACCATTGGTCCATCTAGTCTTGTATCCTGTCTCTAGCAAAGTCTAGAACTTAATGCTTCTGAATAAGGTGCAAAAAACCCATAGTGGACAATTATGGGATAAGCTACCTACTGAAATTTCTTCATAAGACCCATCAGTTAAATGTTTTATTCTCAGGAGGTAGAAGAGTTTCTCTTAAAAATAACCTTACATAATGCAATTATAGATGCTTCCATTGCCAATATATTTATTTTTATTTGTTTCATATAAGCTGATAAAAAGGACATATCTAAGACTCTGGGCACCTTAGCACATTAACTATATAATACAGTTGTCAAGGTTCCTTCCCCACTCTGAACTCTAGGGTACAGATGTGGGGACCTGCATGAAAGACCCCCTAAACTTATTCTTACCAGCTTAGGTTAAAAACTTCTCCAAGGTACAAACTTTGCCTTGTCCTTGAACTGTATGCTGCCATCACCAAGCGTTTTAAACAAAGAACAGGGAAAGAGCTCACTTGGAGGGATATTTTGGGAGAAGATGTCTCCAAGCCCTACACCCCCCTTTCCTGGGGAAGGCTTGATAAGAATCATTACCAATTGGTACAGGTGAACACAGATCCAAACCCTTGGATCTTAAGAACAATGAGAAATCAATCAGGTTCCTAAAAGAAGAATTTTAATTAAAGAAAAGGTAAAAGAATTACCTCTGTAAAAATCAGGATGGTAAATACCTTACAGGGTAATCAGATTCAAAACAGAGAATCCCTCTAGGCAAAACCTTAAGTTACAAAAGACACAAAAACAGGAATATACATTCCATTCAGCACAGCTTATTTTATCAGCCATTAAACAAAAGAATCTAATGCATTTTCTAGCTAGATTCCATACTAACTTTCCAGGAGTTGTAAGGCTGCATTCCTGATCTGTTCCCGGCAAAAGCATCACACAGACGGACCAAAACCTTTGTCCCCCTCCTCCAGATTTGAAAGAATCTTGCTTGTCCCCTCATTGGCCATTTTGGGTCAGGTGCCAATGGGATTACCTTAGCTTCTTAACTCTTTACAGGTGAAAGGGTTTAGCCTCTGGCCAGGAGGGATTTTATAGCACTGTATACAGAAAGGTGGTTACCCTTCTCTTTATATTTGTGACAACAGTAATCCCAGCATCATCAAAATAACCATTCCAACAGGAACTCAGCCATTCAGAGCTTACAGGGAGTGGGACTCCCCTCTACCCCTTGAGTATTATGGGGTAACGTATACCTCTCTGAATGTTATTGAAACTCTTGGTCTTATGATATCTAGTGGCAATGAGTTTTACAGTTTAGTTATGCATGGTGTAAAAAAGTATTTCCTTTGATAAAGTTACATTTATCCCCTTACAATTTCATTGAGTGTCCCTTGTTCTATTAGAGAGGAGTCAAATAAAAGCACTCTCTTCTCTGTACATTTAATTTTATACCTCTATCATATCCACTTATTCATGTAAAATAATTTTTAATTTAAATTCAGATTTTCAGGCTCTCTTCCTGTTGAAATCTTTCTAAGCTTCTAATCATTTATGTTGCTCATCTCTGAGCCTCCCCACACCATTTCTGATTTTTTTTTAAGACAGGGTGATGAGAAATGAATATAATGGGTGAAATCCTGGCCCAGTTGAAATCAATGGGAAGTCTATTATTGACTTCAATGGGACCAGGATTTCATTCATTTGTTCAAGGGGGTGTACCAATGATTTGTAAAACAGTATTACCATAGCTTCAGTATTATGTTCCTTATGAATTCTTACATTGTGTTTGCTGTTTCAGCAGCCCTTGCACATTGAGCAGAGGTTTTAGTCTAGCTGTTCACACCACCACTTTGGTCTTTTTCCAGAGTGGTTGAAATGAACGTAGAACCCAGTAATTATTTAAATTATTCTTTCCAATGTGAACTACTTTGCATTTGTTAACATAGAATTTTAGCTTCTATCATGCTGTCCTTTAATTTAGCTTGGTTAGGTCCCTCTGAAGTTTCTCAGTCTTCTCTAACCTGAGTCATTTTGGGTCATCTGAACATTTTTCACCTCACTTTTAACCCTCTTTTCCAGATCATTAACATATTAAGCACCACTTTTAGTGCAGAATCTCGGGGCATCTCTGTTAATCTTTGGACAAATTGAAAATTGATCATTTAGTCCTACTCTGTTTTTTTATCTTAGCATCTGCACAATATTTCACCTCTCATTCTGTAATTACTTAGTTTCCTTAGTATTTTCTAATGCAGGTGAGGCACTGTGTCAAAGGCTTTTTGAAAGTTCAAATAAAAGGTCATCTCACTCTCCTTTACTAGCTATTTTGCTGACATGCTCAAATTACCTAGATGAGTCACAATATTTCTTTATAGACGCTTTCTTTGTAGGAGTCCATTGTGGTCTTAAATCTATTGATATCTTTTCCTCTCAGCATCTCGTGTCAGAACCTCCAACTTGGACAATACCTCATCTTTATTACTGCTAAGAATAGATTTGAGGAAGATATTCCCCACAACAGTAGCCTCTGTTGTGAAAATGGATACAAATAAATCCTTTATTTTCCTGCAATGCCATTATTCTCCTTAATTATGGATAGTCCAGCAAACCTACTGGTTTCCTTACAACTTTCCTGCTTCTATTGTATTGAAAAGAAATATTTATTTTTTATAACTTTGGCTACTTGCTCTACAAATTCCATCAGTACCATACTGTTTCATCTTCTTACCCGATCCTTTCTATTACCTTCATTTAAGCTAGATTTCCATTTTCTGAAGCCTGTTTGGCTAGAATAGTCACTTGGGCTTTGCCATTCAGCTATACTTTTTTTCTTGCCTTTCTGCTTCCTTTCTTTTTAAAAGGTATGCATGTACCTTCTGTGACTCTATTTTGCAGTACTTACGTGACCGCCATAGTAATTCTAAGGCTTTTAATTTCTTTGTAGTTGTCTATAGAGACGTTTTGACTAGCTTCCTTATTATTTTAAATATATCTTTCTAAAGTTTAGTGTCTTGTTGACAATTCTTTGTAGTATGGTTTTGGTGTCTCATGTATTAGTATTAATTTACTGCTTGGGAACTTGCACCAAGATTTTTAAAAAATGGGCGCCTAAATTTAGGCTTCTGAATAAGTAGGTTGATTTTCTAAAGGGCTGAATACCCAGTCATTTCCACTGGAGTCCATGCTGGGGCTCAGCATCTTTCAAAGTCAGGCCACTTCAGAAACCTGTTTTTGAAAATATTGGCCTCAAATATGTTGACAGAGGAAATAAAAGCTTTGCAAAAGTTGTGTTTTGAAAGCAGTGTTTTGCTTATAAACTTTTCACTTTGCAGTTCATATAACAATAGAGGCTTTTATTCTTTTCAAGACTTATTGTCTAGCCTGTGGGATATACTGTACAGTTAGCAACCAAAACAAACCACTTCATTGGTTATGAGGAGAGGCTTGTGATAGCACCATTTGTTCAAATACAAAAATAAAAGTGAAGTAATTAATCTAAGGAGTAGCGACAGACAAAATGCAATAATCGCTAAATTTCAATCCTAGTCTTAAAAACCCTAGCAAAGGTGCCAGTCTTCAGAGATCAAGCAGCATCAAGAGCAGACTGCAGTCTCATTACCCGCTAAAGCTTTTTGCCTTCTTTAGGGGCCTGCCTCTGATTCAGTATTCCATCTCAATTCAGCCAAGCACATAAGCATGTGCTTAATTCTCATTGATGTCAACGGGACTTACACACATGCTTAATGATTTGCTGAACAGCGGCCTACACGTAGCTGTGAGAAGACTTCTGTTTGTTCCCACTTTCATATCAGAACCGCAGCAGCAGAGGCCAGGAGAGAGTCACTGTAGTTTATATTTCAGAATAGAGGCAAACATTTGTAGCTTACTCTGTTCAGTATTACAAACTTCGCATATTGTTCACATGTGCTAGCAGCCCTATCAGCGCTTTTATTATTGTTTCACTTGCACACTTGAACCATCCCATCCAATATTGGAGATCGGATCAAGAGTCCTGTCTTTCTGATGGGAGAGCCTTCCAACCAACGTTCAGAGAAGGAGGTAAGGACTGCTCTAAAAGTCTATCCCCCACAATCCTTATATGCCAGCAGCAACAGCAACTTGAGCCCAGGGGCTACTGGTCTGCTGCTGTTCCATTTCATTGATAACTGTAGCAGGTTTTCAAGTAACTTGCTATTTATCCAACAACCAAAAACATAACCACAGTCCTCATACTGATTTTACTCTGCTGTCTCCACATCCTAGTTCTAGGACTTTATCATCAGTGCTGATATATTGGGCTATTGAATAATAAATAATTTTATGTATATATTTTTCTCCCACAGTAATGGATTATTTATCACAACCTACAAGATTCTGAGCAGAATAAAAGAATATTATTGAGTATTTAGAGGTTGTTCTGCTGATCAGCTTGATTGAAAACAAAGAAAGTTAATCAGCTAACACTCAGCAGACCACAGTTTAAAATCTTTTTTAAAAAGACTTCACCATGACCCACTGATCAGCACTGTTGTGACTAAACATATTTAGCTATTTTTATCTAACACCTGGCAACAACTTGTGCATCACTACTGAGGTCATCAATTGAGCTATTAAGAATGAGGACATTCGCAGTTCTCATAAAAAGCAGGGCAAGGGGTAATGGTATTTAGTTCTTAACACCAGCACTGAATTCTGGTATAAATTATCATCTTGTCCATTATTTTTCCATAGTTAGAATCTGCAGCAGGCTTACAAAGCATACACTTACCACTACAAATATGAGAGGTTTCCCAGTTGGCAGGAGTGGTCATAAGTCAGTATAATAATCTTCTCAGGGAGTAGAGAGAGAAAAAAGTCTATGAGACTGTAAAACATGAAGTGGCTACAGGACCTACAGAGAAAATAATGGAGGCAGTCTCTTCCACCGAGCATGACAATGGAACCCAACAGTGGCATGAGACACCTTCTCAGTGGCATTGGAACTTCTATAGTCGGCACGCTGAAAGTCCTGTAGACAATGGCAAGTACTTCATGCCAAGGGGTGCTGCCCCAGTATCACTCCAGTATCTCTAGTTCCAACACCCCTGCAACTTCTTCCCCTGGTGTAAGCAGCTGGAGAGGATTGCCATGTTCAGCAGGAAAACAAAAGTCTTTTGATGAGGGAGTCTTTTATCCAAGGCTTTAATCTGGCTCTGTTATGTAGAGAAACAAAACATTCTTACTTAAAAAACATTCAGCTTGGGGTTATGCGCAACTGCCAGGTTATCAGGAGCACCCGGAACTGTTTGTTAGTAGAGGAAAAGCAAGTAAGCAAGATTTTACTAGGGAGGGCTGAGTCCATGCCCCTCAAGGAAAAAAACCCATGAATTTGGTCCCACCTCTTTCTCCCACTTCCAGATGCCCTCACTTACTTGATGATCCACTGTGTTAAGCTTGATGGGACCCACTGTGTTAAGCCAACATATTTATCAACGTTTCCAAAGATGATGGCAAGACAAAGGTTCACACGGTACACTGGCTCTTGACAAGAGCCTATAGGGCAGGCATGTATTGCTGGTGCAGATCAGATGCTTGGGTATCTCGGGGGATGCTGTCTGCAGGGACTGATGGAAATGGTTGTGCGAGGAGTACGTGACTGAGATCAGGTGGTTGCAGACCATATAATGCAAGCTGTTTGGTCAACTTGCAGTATTGCCAACCCCAAGCATTTAAAAATCATGACTCAAGCCCTGAAAAAACAAAAAACCCAACCCTCCAACCCCAAATCCCACAAGATTAAAGCTCAATTTTAAACTAAAAAAAGAAAAGGTTTGGGTGCTTTTTATGTGCTATCTGATTCTGGAGTTTTTGGGTACACTTCATCCACATTAAAGCGTCTCTGCCATCATAAGGGCTAGAAAGTTATTTTTTTTAAGAAAGTAAAGCTGAGGTTCTCAAAATCATTTGGCCTTAGGAGCTAAAAATAAAGTTGTTGGTGTGGCAACACTGATTTTAGAGGAGTCCTTGTGGCACCTTAGAGACTAACAAATTTATTTGGGCATAAGCTTTCGTGGGCTAGAACCCACTTCATCAGATGCATGGAGTGGAAAATACAGTAGCAGGTATATATATACAGTACATGAAAAGATGGGAGTTGCCTTACCAAGTGGGGGGTCCGTACTAACAAGATAATTGAATTAACAGTAGAATACCAAGGGAGGAAAAATCACTTTTGTAGTGGTAATGAGGATGGCCCATTTCAAACAGTTGACAAGAACGTGTGACTGTTAATTGAATTGTCTTGTTAGTACTGACCCCCCACTTGGTAAGGCAACTCCCGTCTTTTCATGTACTGTGTTTATATACCTGCTACTGTATTTTCTCCTTATTGTTTTTGCTAATACAGACTAACACGGCTACCACTTCTGAATACTGATTTTAGAGATATCAGGGATAAGGCAAGACAGGAAAAGGGCTCTCCTCCAAAGGAAGGCAGCCTGTGACGTCGGGCCTGTGGTGAAAAGGCCTATGAAGAAACTCAGGAGGAGGTCTTACAGATAAGCAGGGGAAGAAAAAGGACCTCCAAGGAAGAGTAATAAACACTTGAAGGAAAGATCTTGGGGCATCACAATAATGGTGTTCGCTTGAAGCCTGGTGTTAGCATGTATCCTTGTTTAGGGGCACCAGACTGGAGTTTCCAGAGTTCTGTTGCCAGCTCAGCTATAGACAAAGATGTGAGGATACTTTTTATCCCGAGTGTTTGGAAGAAGTCCTTTGTTATTCTCCCTGCAACAATCAAGAGATTATTTAGCCTGTGAGGGAATCGCTTAGCTTTGTTTCAGTGGTGTAAGAGACTGTTGAGCCTGGAGAGAGCTGAAGGACTACTGAGCTGAAGGAAGGGAAAATCTGAAACAGTCTCAAGGTTATGAACATTTACATTTCGCTACTGCTATTTTTTAAAAATATCTACTGAAACCTAGCATGTTGAAGGCTGTGAAAGGTCTTAGGTTTGAATGAGTCTTACTTTAGCTGTTGAATGCTTCAGAATTAAGTGCAAAAGAGGAGAAAAGATTGACTTTTGGTGAAGACATGGCACTAAGCTAGGAAATGAGAGTTCCACTGCCAGCTCACCCATAGACAAGGGGGTGAGCATACTTTGCTTATAAAATTGATATACCATAGAGAGAAATGTGTACTTTCAATGACTTTTCAAAGTCCATCATGGAGCAAAGAAAGAGCAGCGCCTCCCAGGCCCAATATAAAACTATCTTCTCCACCTCAGTAAAAGTCACAAAAATACCATTGTTACTCAAAAAAACCAAAACCAAAACAAAAAAACCACAACCACTCTCCAAACACAAATGTTCTAATTAAAAAATTAATCAAACTCAGGAAAGACGCTTCTGCTTGGTCTCAGAGAATGTCAGAGGAACAGTGTTCCACTTGCAGAGAAAAGAACAAACTTAAAAAACGCCTTTCACACATGTTATCTTTAACTTTCACTATACTTACTTCTATAGTTATCAAATTCCTTGTTCCACAGCAAACATCATGTTAGAACCAAGACTAATTAGGAGACTAATCACGCTTTTATGTTGATTGGCTGTTTTGCCCCCAACTCTTCAAAGGTTGTGACCCTACACTGGTTATTTAAAGAAATGAGATTCATAGTGGGGTTTTCAAGAGCACCTACATACTTAATCCCCATTGGGTGTGAGGTGCCCAGGCACTTTTGAAAACCCCACTAACTGTATCAGTTTTATAAAAAACACTTGAACTAATATAAAAATCAAGAAAACATATCACCAAAACCAAGCTATTATTAATGTTAAATTGAAGTAAAAACGGAACGTTACAAAAACTGAATTAAAATCAAATTGGCAAATTAGTCTCAAGATTTGATTGAAATTAAATAATCATATAAATAAAAGTCATAAAATTAATCCACTTAATACCAAATGTAATCAACATAATCAATTCTAAAGAGGATTTTAAGTAGGTAGCTGTCTGTTTAGTTATAAAACCCAACTAAAGAATTTTACCAAAGTTAATCAAATCTATGATTTACAGCTGGTCACAGGATTGATACTGAGAACAAGTTATCTAATGTCTAAAGCCTGGTCTACACTACATGGTTAGGTCAACATCAGCTGCCTTGCATCAACCTAGCTGTGGAAGTGTCTTCACTTAAATTTGGCTCCCATTGATGCAAGTGCCTCTCTGCACTGATTTAGTAACATCACCTCCCCAAGTGGCGTAGAGCTCCAGTTGATGTAACTAGGTCAACACAGAGACAGTGTAGACACTGCGTTGCTTACATTGACTATTATTGGCTTTCAGGAGCTGTCCCACAATGCCCCACATTGGCAATACAATCAATACCAGCCCTCCTAGTGAGGACACGCACCACCGACACAAGGAGCCAAGTGTATGCGCACACGATTTAAAAGTGCAGGGGGTGTATGCTGATGTAAATTAGGTTGGCATAATTTTGTAGTGTAGACATGGCCTAAGGCACATCCTCAGAGCCAATTATAAAGCTTCCTTAGAATTCTATTCTTGTGAGATGGGTAACCCTTTCCTCCCTCTTCCCATCAGAGAGATTATGGTCTAGACTTTAGCAGACTACTTAAGCAGAAGTTAGACAACTTTTATTTACCAGAAATTACAGATGACGATCTCAAGTCTCTTAAGACAAACAACCACAGAACACACTTTAGTGAATAATTTTATGAGACAATATTTTAAGCTACTAAACAGAGAACTTTCTGTCACCTTTCTGAGGTGGACTTTATGGTTATTCATACCCACACATGTACACAACCACGCTTTCAAACCCGAACGTTAAAAAGAATATAAAAAGGCTGCTATGTCTCCCAGCTACAAAAATATTCAGAAAAGAAAAACAAAATACTTAACAGAAGCTTTGCAAACTCTTCAACTGATGTCTGACACATCCCCTCAAAATATAATAAATTCAATTACATGAGACCACTTTTGAATAAGCTGGTACTGTCTTATCTGTGTGAAAGTTCTTAAGAGGACATTGTGTTATCAGTTTAAGGAAAGTTCAACAACAAAATCCTTTAAAAATATTTGACTGAAAAAACCAAACAAACAAAAACACCCTAACAGTCACTCAACATTCATCCACCAGTAAAATTAAAAATAAGTTCAAACAAATAATCAATTTCATCACTTCAGTTTCCTCAGAAAGAGTAAATGCCTCATTTCTATTTTAGAACTGGGCTATAAGTCAAACAGCTTGTCTTCTGCAATCTTCATCTTGAAGGATAAAAGTTATTGTAAAGCCTCTGAAGATGAAACCCATCTAAAACATAAATACCTTTATATGAAATTTAAGGTAACTATACCCATGAAGCTATTCTTCTCACAACTGTATTCCAGTCCTGTGATTTTTCCATTTTGTAGTTTCAGGAACTCTATTTTTTATCCCCTTGATCAGAAAGTTTGTATGTGTCAGAGTCATTGTCAGAGGACCAGGAAAAAACAAAAATAATCCTGATTCTTGTTTGCAGAATAATAATTCTACACACCACTTCAAATATAGATTGATAAAAAATTCCAAGGTGTACAACACAATTTTAAAATTTATTTTATTCTGTGACTGGATGATTTTTGTGTATCAATGGATTGAGGTGTCAACACACCTAACGTTGGGAGTACATAACACCCACCCACACCATGCTTATAGTTATACTTCTGGCCACAAGCTCTCTGTTTGACGTTGGGCAAGTTATTTAGCGTATTTGACTCAGTGTCCTCTCGCTGTATAACAAGTACAACAATATTGACTTATCCACAGCCGTACTTTAAAGCTTACTTTGTTAATATCTGCAAATCCCTCTGAAATCCTCTGATTCAAGATGCTATACAAGTACAACATTCAAAGTAATGAATTCAAAAATATTAGATGATAAATTTATCTTAGTGAGGATATGTGTAATGTTTCTTTAAAACTGTAGCAGGAAGCCAGGAGGAAAGGGCCCTGGAGAAGTTTGTAGGAAAAGCTCTACAGTGAACCAGAAAGACAGAATAGTTTCAGGGAATAACACTCAGTCTAATAAAGTTCCCTTTTCAGTGTTAAAAAAGATGTACTTTACCATTTTCACATGACAATGCCTCAGTTAAGGTCAAGCCTGTAAAAGGCAAGCCTACCTTCAAGGAAATCATATAACTAACATTAATTGTATGAACATTTTACATTAAATATTTCAACTTGCTTAATTTCATTTAAGATTGAATCAGAACTGGCGTGGGGTAGAACATTGGACAGTTTCAAACTCTAGCACATCTCAAATTCAGGATTGCCTCAAACTCTGGATCATTTAAGTAACTTCTCCAGTGGGAGAGCACCTGAAACTGGAACACATAAAAAAACCTCTGAGATTATTACAATCTGTGGACCAGCTCAAATTTGGGACCAGCTCAAACTCCAGGCCATCAATTTGAAACTTCATTACTTTAAAAGTACTGAACTGATTTTCTTCACATTTGGCTTGTTTTGTAGATATAATTGAAAAAACAAGCAAGGCTGAAGGTTATAAGTACTACACTGATTTACTGTATGCAAGTATAAGAAATTTCAGCTGTGTATCATATTAAATTTTAAAATAACTAGAATTCTATAAGGGACAATACTTAAATATAAGTCTGAGGGGAAGGAGTTACATTTGAGACTTAAGCTCATCATTTCTTGATTATATTTCTCCTGTTGCAGAATTACAGGCAGTTCAGAGAAGAGTGACAAATGATAATAAAGCACCTGGAAAACCTCATCTGTGGAGAGATTGAAAAGATTGGGATGGTTTATTTAGAAAGGAAATATGAGAAAAGTATAATACAATGAATGGTTTAGAGAAGGTACATTTGGGAACTTCTGTTCTCCCAGTCTCATTACTCAGGAACACAGAGCCATTCACTGCAATTAAAGGACATGAAATTTAAAACTGATAAAAGGAAATACTTTTTCACACAATGTTTGATTAAACAGTGGAACTTTCAAAGATTAAAAAAGATCTTACAGAAAAATGCATCGCTCTTTCCCTCAAGTGTGGATTCTTCTTTCCCCTCGTCTGCAAAAGTTACACTGGTCCATGATCAAGGATGGGCCTTACACAGCTGTAATTCCCATGGATGAGGCAGATCAAAACACAGTGCAGAGGTCAGAGTTCAGGTAAGGATCCGATAGCCTGGAGATCCAATCCAAGGGGACAGTTCAGCAAGGCAGCAGAAGGGTCCAAGTAGCAACAAGCAGGCAATGGCTTGTTGGTCAGACAAGGACAGGAAGGAAGCAGGAAGTTTATATAGGGTCACTAGCCAATCAGGGTCAAGATCATGTGGCCAATCAGGGAGCAGGCTGCAAAACCCTGGCTGTTGACCCACTCAACTCTGTAAAGTCCCCTATAGCCTGGTGCATGGCTGTGGTGTGATGGGTAAGGCTGTTTTCTGAGCTTCTAAAGGGCTTTGCTTTGAGACTAGATTACTGACAACAGCCCCATTCCAGTGATAGATTAAGGTCCAATATCTTATATGTCTTCTTGGATAGAAATGTGAGTTCAGCCCTTAGACAGGATATTATGGCTTTTCCAAAGGAACACATAACACTTTCTTCCACTTCTCTGAACATACCTGGACTTACAACGTATATCATTTAAATGCATAGAATAGCTACTTTAAGTTATTTTCAGAGATTTCTAAAATGTATTAGAAATTGTATTACAATTTTTTATTAAGGTACATTTCTGCTCTTCCGCTGATCACTGTACAGTTGGATTTGTCATACAAAAGCAATCTGGCTTTTTAGACAGGGGGATACAAAAAATAATCCTCTCTTTTTAAACAACTCTCTAAAATGCTTTTCCTGTTAAGTATGTGGCGTAGAATCAACCCTGGTTATATGCATCTATATTATATCATATGCACACACAAAATAGGACACAGTTCATATAACATCAACATCTTACTATATCCACCCATATCTTTCTTTTTCCATAAATGTGACTATTCAGTTGTAAAAGTGAGATGTTCCTGTATTTGCTTATTTAACTTTCCTTTTCTGTTTTTGATGTAACTAACAACCAACCTCTCTACTTTAAGCAGACTTTTACTCAAAAAAGTAGACATGCCAGTAATTCCATGCACTCCAGGAGGATTTTACTTATGTTTCCAATTTACATGGAAGATGCTCAGATACTACACTGATGGGCAACTGTGTAAACCCTACAATGGACAGAGAGATAGATATAATAATTAACCAGATCATCTGTCCACCTTCTGGGAAATGTATACTTATTATTAGTGTAATACTCTTTCCCAAAGTGACATAAAGGGGTTGCTGATTAATAAAAAAGGCAACACATTGAAAAGAAATATGTTTTAACATTTTTCGAAACCTAACAACAACAAAAAGGTATCTTGTAAGGCTTTCATCTTCTAATTACTACTGATTTGAGACTCTATTTCTGTAATTATATTTATGTAACCTGTTTTAATAACTGCTAAATCACAATAGCAGCTGCCTCCTATGACTGTGAAGACTACTTAGAATGCTTTCTTTCCATCAAAACAATAATTCCAATAATTTTAATGACCAGATTTCTGCAGATGTTTATTGCAATACAAGTGCCTGATGCATTGAAGTGAATGGCAGAACTCCTATTGACTTCTGTAGGAGCAAGATTGGGCCCTTGATTTTCACTATTGAGATATTTCTTCCCCCATTCAGTTAAAGGAGCATTTCAAGACAAGCATCCTTTGATCAAACTGTTTGGAATCTTTCCCAGAATTACAAGTGAAGCAAGTCTGGTCATCTCATACTTCATTTTATCCCATGCTATATAGATGGTTCTCAGATCCTTCCGATCATATTTTAAAGAATGACAAAAGATTCTCACAACAGTTTTTCTCAATATCCCTTTAAGAAAAGTTTACACACCAAATTCATGAACATCTTCTTGTTTGGGTCATAGAATCATAGAATATCAGGGTCGGAAGGGACCTCAGGAGGTCATCTAGTCCAACCCCCTGCTCAAAGCAGGACCATTCCCCAATTAAATCATCCCAGCCAGGGCTTTGTTAAGCCTGACCTTAAAAACTTCTAAGGAAGGAGATTCTACCACCTCCCTAGGTAACGCATTCCAGTGTTTCACCACCCTCCTAGTGAAATTTTTTTTCCTAATATCTAACCTAAACCTCCCCCACTGCAACTTGAGACCATTACTCCTTGTCCTGTCCTCTTCTACCACTGAGAATAGTCTAGAACCATCCTCTCTGGAACCACCTCTCAGTTCGTTGAGAGCAGCTATCAAATCCCCCCTCATTCTTCTCTTCTGCAGACTAAACAATCCCAGTTCCCTCAGCCTCTTCTCATAAGTCATGTGTTCTAGACCCCTAATAATTTTTGTTGCCCTTCGCTGGACTCTTTCCAATTTATCCACATCCTTCTTGTAGTGTGGGGCCCAAAACTGGACACAGTACTCCAGATGAGGCCTCACCAATGTCGAATAGAGGGGGACGATCACGTCCCTCGATCTGCTCGCTATGCCCCTACTTATACATCCCAAAATGCCATTGGCCTTCTTGGCAACAAGGGCACACTGCTGACTCATATCCAGCTTCTCGTCCACTGTCACCCCTAGGTCCTTTTCCGCAGAACTGCTGCCTAGCCATTCGGTCCCTAGTCTGTAGCGGTGCATTGGGTTCTTCCGTCCTAAGTGCAGGACCCTGCACTTGTCCTTGTTCAACCTCATCAGATTTCTTTTGGCCCAATCCTCCAATTTGTCTAGGTCCCTCTGTATCCTATCCCTGCCCTCCAGCGTATCTACCACTCCTCCTAGTTTAGTATCATCCGCAAATTTGCTGAGAGTGCAATCCACACCATCCTCCAGATCATTTATGAGGATATTGAACAAAACCGGCCCGAGAACCGACCCCTGGGTCACTCTACTTGACACCGGCTGCCAACTAGACATGGAGCCATTGATCACTACCCGTTGAGCCCGACAATCTAGCCAACTTTCTACCCACCTTATAGTGCATTCATCCAGCCCATACTTCTTTAACTTGCTGACAAGAATACTGTGGGAGACCATGTCAAAAGCTTTGCTAAAGTCAAGAAACAATACATCCACTGCTTTCCCTTCATCCACAGAATCAGTAATCTCATCATAGAAGGCGATTAGATTAGTCAGGCATGACCTTCCCTTGGTGGGAAGGGATCACTTTCCTCTCATGTAAGTGCTTCAGGATTGATTCCTTGAGGACCTGCTCCATGATTTTTCCAGGGACTGAGGTGAGGCTGACTGGCCTGTAGTTCCCAGGATCCTCCTTCTTCCCTTTTTTAAAGATTGGCACTACATTAGCCTTTTTTCAGTCATCTGGGACTTCCCCCATTCGCCACGAGTTTTCAAAGATAATGGCCAATGGCTCTGCAATCACAGCCACCAATTCCTTTAGCACTCTCGGATGCAACGCGTCCGGCCCCATGGACTTGTGCACGTCCAGCTTTTCTAAATAGTCCCTAACCACCTCTATCTCCAGAGAGGGCTGGCCATCTACTTCCCATGCTGTGATGCCCAGTGCAGCAGTCTGGGAGCTGACCTTGTTCGTGAAGACAGAGGCAAAAAAAGCATTGAGTACATTAGCTTTTTCCACATCCTCTGTCACTAGGTTGCCTCCCTCATTCAGTAAGGGGCCCACACTTTCCTTGGCTTTCTTCTTGTTGCCAACATACCTGAAGAAACCCTTCTTGTTACTCTTGACATCTCTTGCTAGCTGCAGTTCCAGGTGCGATTTGGCCCTCCTGATTTCATTCTTACATGCCCGAGCAATATTTTTATACTCTTCCCTGGTCATATGTCCAACCTTCCACTTCTTGTAAGCTTCTTTTTTATGTTTAAGATCCGCTAGGATTTCACCGTTAAGCCAAGCTGGTCGCCTGCCATATTTACTATTCTTTCGACACATCCGGATGGTTTGTCCCTGTAACCTCAACAGGGATTCCTTGAAATACAGCCAGCTCTCCTGGACTCCTTTCCCCTTCATGTTAGTCCCCCAGGGGATCCTACCCATCTGTTCCCTGAGGGAGTCAAAGTCTGCTTTCCTGAAGTCCAAGGTCCATATCCTGCTGCTTACCTTTCTTCCCTGTGTCAGGATCCTGAATTCAACCATCTCATGGTCACTGCCTCCCAGATTCCCATCCACTTTTGCTTCCCCTACTAATTCTTCCCGGTTTGTGAGCAGCAGGTCAAGAAAAGCTCCCCCCCTAATTGGCTCGTCTAGCACTTGCACCAGGAAATTGTCCCCTACATTTTCCAAAAACTTCCTGGATTGTCTATGCACCGCTGTATTGCTCTCCCAGCAGATATCAGGAAAATGAAAGTCACCCATGAGAACCAGGGCATGCGATCTAGTAGCTTCTGCGAGCTGCCGGAAGAAAGCCTCATCCACCTCATCCCCCTGGTCTGGTGGTCTATAGCAGACTCCCACCACTACATCACTCTTGTTGCTCACGCTTCTAAACTTAATCCAGAGACACTCAGGTTTTTCTGCAGTTTCGTATCGGAGCTCTGAGCAGTCATACTGCTCCCTTACATACAGTGAATAACCAATTTATTTGAGCATGAGCTTTCATGAGCTACAGCTCACTTCATCGGATGCATACCGTGGAAACTGCAGGACATTATATACACACAGAGACCATGAAACAATACCTCCTCGTCCCCGGGGCGGGGGAGGGGGGGGAGGTTGAGAAAGCCTGGATTTTTGCTGGAAATGGCCAACCTTGATTACCATGCACGTTGTAGGGAGAGTGGTCACTTTGGATAACCTATTACCAGCAGGAGAGTGAGTTTGTGTGTGTGGTTTTTGGAGGGGGGTGAGGGAGTGAGAGAACCTGGATTTGTGCAGGAAATGGCCCACCTTGATTATCATACACATTGTGAAGAGAGTGGTCACTTTGGATGGGCTATTACCAGCAGGAGAGTGAGTTTGGGGGGGGGTGGAGGGTGAGAAAACCTGGATTTGTGCTGGAAATGGCTCAACTTGATGATCACTTTAGATAAGCTATTACCAGCAGGACAGTGGGGTGGGAGGAGGTATTGTTTCATGGTCTCTGTGTGTATATAATGTCTTCTGCAGTTTCCACGGTTTGCATCCGATGAAGTGAGCTGTAGCTCAGGAAAGCTCATGCTCAAATAAATTGGTTAGTCTCTAAGGTGCCACAAGTACTCCTTTTCTTTTTGCGAATACAGACTAACACGGCTGTTACTCTGAAACCTGTCATTATGCAGATTAAAAGGTGTCTCTCCCCCCGCCCCCACCCCCCATCAACTTAAACATCACCCTGGTGGTGGAACATTGTTCTCCCCCTGTAGTTACGAGCAGAGCGAGCCCGCCTGCCCCAGCCAGGCCAATGCAGGGTCAGACACCGTCTCCCCTTCACCCGGAGAGCTCCCCGCCACACGGCCTATTCGCGGCTCCTGCTCGCAGCCCCCGAGGGGCGAGCGCAGCTGTCGGGTTGCTCGGGTGTGAGCTTCTCTCGTGAAGGCTCCTGCAAAGACCCCGGCTACCCTGTCCCCCAGGAGCCTGCCCCCCCGTCAGCTGCCGTAACACCCCCGCCCCCAGCCACGAGCATGGGACCCCAGAGGTTGGAGGGGCCGGGGCAGGAGGCCAAGCGATGCGCACCGTGCTCTGGGCCAGGCTCCTCAGGAAGGGAGAATTGACGTCTGCACACGGGGTTGATTTGTCCCCCGAAGGGAGGATTTCCCAGAGAACAGGAGCCCTTTCTGAAAGGCAGGACGTCTCGCCGACTTGGGAGCAATTCTGGGTTTTTTGCTGGGTTTTCTGGCACGTCTAAAAGCTACTGTTCATTTCCTGGAACCCCCCCCCCCCCGCCCCAGTCTCCCCTTAACCCAACACCTAGCTTTGGGGGAAACAAAAATATTCGATCTCAATTTGTGGCCGAAGAATGGACACACAATTAAACAGCGGCTGCAGTACACATCGTACATCATTCACAGACACTGCGGGGCCCTGCAGCCTGCCAGGCTGTAAAAATAATCACAGGGCTGCTATGACACTGGGATCTTGAGAATAACCCCCTGTCTCCACCCTAACCCCAGTCCCTCCATTGCAGAGCAGGGGTGGGAGTCAGGTTCCCAGGGCACTGCTCTGGAGGAAGATCATAGAATCATAGAATCATAGAATATCAGGGTTGGAAGGGACCCCTGAAGGTCATCTAGTCCAACCCCCTGCTCGAAGCAGGACCAATTCCCAGTTAAATGATCCCAGCCAGGGCTTTGTCAAGCCTGACCTTAAAAACCTCTAAGGAAGGAGATTCTACCACCTCCCTAGGTAATGCATTCCAGTGTTTCACCACCCTCTTAGTGAAAAAGTTTTTCCTAATATCCAATCTAAACCTCCCCCACTGCAACTTGAGACCATTACTCCTCGTTCTGTCATCTGCTACCATTGAGAACAGTCTAGAGCCATCCTCTTTGGAACCCCCTTTCAGGTAGTTGAAAGCAGCTATCAAATCCCCCCTCATTCTTCTCTTCTGCAGGCTAAACAATCCCAGCTCCCTCAGCCTCTCCTCATAAGTCATGTGTTCTAGACCCCTAATCATTTTTGTTGCCCTTCGCTGGACTCTCTCCAATTTATCCACATCCTTCTTGTAGTGTGGGGCCCAAAACTGGACACAGTACTCCAGATGAGGCCTCACCAATGTCGAATAGAGGGGAACGATCACGTCCCTCGATCTGCTCGCTATGCCCCTACTTATACAACCCAAAATGCCATTGGCCTTCTTGGCAACAAGGGCACACTGCTGATCACAGCTTACCTCCTCCAGGGACTCCATGGCTGCAGCAGCCTTTGCAAGGCAGGTCCCTGCTCCATCTCCCCCTCTCTGTGCATTAGCTGAGGGGGGAGCCCCAACTCCCCCCTTCACACAAATCATGTCTTCCCTCATGGCTCGGGCAAGGGAAAGCGCGTGAAAAAGCCAGCCGCGAGAAGAACGAAACTACACAGCACAGGGGAGATCATACACCTTATTAGCATATTGCTTCTGATCGGACAAGGGGCAGGAGTGCCACAGTGGAAGGAGGGTCCACTTGCTCTGACCCAGGGCCCCAGGAAACCCCCATCCGCCTCTGCTCATCTCGCTATTGGCCTAGTTTTACCAGGGGCTGCCTAAAAGCACTGGTGACATCAGTGCAAACCAACATTCCAGACAGTGACGTCTTCATCTTGCTCTATGGAGTGTACACCGACATGTACATTTCCAGCTGATTTCTTTTATAATTATATGGTAACAAGGAGAGAGTCAGCAATTTTTCCATAATAGTGGCTGTGTGACACTTTTGTATTTTTATGTCCAGCTTTGTAAGCGAATGGTTTTTAAGTGAGGTGTAACTTGGGGTCTGTAAATCAGACTCCTGAAAGGGGTACAGTAGTATGGAAAAGTTGAGAGCCACTGCAATCCTTGGGCGAGCAGGGGCAGAGACTGGTGGGACGGGGGGAGAAGGGGCAAAGAAGGGCCTCTCTGCCCCGGGCACAGACTGGGGGAGGGTTGGAACTGTGACAGAGTGGGAATTTTCTGTACTATTTTGTATGAATACTATGTGCCTCAGTTTCCCCTATGTGCTGCATGGTTAAGTAGGAGGTGGGAAAAGGTTGTTTATCCTTTGTAGAGACCCAGAGATACAGACGTGGCCGACGCCTAGATGCCTGGGCCCTGGGGCCCCATGCCCATGCAGACGCCCAGAAGACAATGGCCACTCCAATTGCCCAGACATTTGGCACCCAGCAACTAACAACCATGGATGGCCCACCCTCTGCAGGAAGCCAGTGGGATGGGACCAGCTGGAGAACAAAGGGCTGAGGAGGAAGGCCAGGGGACAAGGTTTGCCCAGGAAGAAAAAGAAAGGGCTGAAGAGGAGCCACGTTGGGGGTTGTTCAGTGTGGGGCCACTGGAATCGGGGACGCTCTCCTGAACTGGGACAACAAAGGGGTCAAAGGGCTCTCGGTTGACGCGGATGGACCATGCCGGAACTCTCTGTTCTAACCAAGGACTCTCTACGCTGTGTTCCAGACAGCTAATAAACCCTCCTGCTTTTACAACAGTGGCTGAGAGCCACATCAGTTTAAGGAATTTGGGGGTACATTGCTCCCTTTGGGGGTACAAGTCTCCCTGATGTAAGGTGACTGTTGTCCACTTCCTAAAACTCAGTGGGTGTGTTTGGGTTAGCTAGCTCCCAGTACCAAAAGGAAGGGGAAGGGTCAATGGGAAATCAGGACCTTGAGACTGCCAGTCCCCAGGAACAATGGGGAGAGGCCAATGCGCCAGGTCAGTCTGATTGACAGGGCGGGCAGGCTAATCAGGGAGTCAGGAGGCCAGGGGGGTCCCATCCTCTGTGTAAGCTAGAATTGCCTAGGTCAGAGAGAGAGGGGCCGAGCTAAGGAGAAAGCAGGGGTTCAAGCTGAGCTGGGGAACAAGGTCGTGCCAGCCAGGGGGCCCAGAAAAGCAGCCCAGGGAGCACGTCAGTGCTGGGAACAGAGCCAAGAAGCAGCCAGCCACAAACCCAAGGGAACAAAGTTTCCCTGGAAAATTGTGGAATGTAATTATCACTTGCCATTCATTCTCAACTCTGCCACACGCTTCTCTCCGGAATGGGGGGCTTGGAGAGACAGCCCCATAGACATCTGGGGGCAGGGAGAGACCCAGGGGTGCAGGGAAAATGGGGGTAGGATGGAGGGAGCTGGAGAAAAGTAAAGATACATGGGGGAGGTGTTATGTGTTGGGACAGGGACTGACCAACCCTCAGTACATGCTGGGGGGGGTGCCTGGGTGCCATTTCAGATGGGGGGCAACTTTAATAGGTACTACTTAGGCATCTGAAAAATCTAGGGTTTTTTTTGCAGATAACTTGGAAATTAGCTGACAGGAGCACTGTATCTAATTCCTATGTAACTGTAACCCTTCTGCACGTCAGAGTTAGCAGCAACAAGGGCCAGGTTGAGTATCTAGGGGTTTCAATAACGCAATACAAAACCAGCTCGAGCCCCCACCCAGAGACCTGGGACAATTACAAATCACCCCCGGGTGCCTCCAAGAGGCAATACTTCCCCTCTCGCAAGCACAGAGTCTGAACGTAGCAAAAGCCTTTTAATAAAGGAGGGAAACAATGCGGCATTATGCTGGGGAAACACCACCCACGGGATTCATAACACAACCCATGAGCAAAAGACCCACCCCCAAGTAAATCTGGCAGGGTCCTTTTCCCCTCAGGGTCTTGAGCCGGTGAGAAACGTGCAACCCACACCGGGCTCGCTGGTGGGAGCTCCGGGACACTGGGGGGCAGGGGCTGGAACCCCCTCTCCAGAACCCCCCCGCCGGAACCCCGACTCATGGGCTGGGCATCGCCGTTTGGCGACCGCTCCCCCTAAGGGGCCCCCTCCCCCTCTTTGAGCTGGGGGGGGCCTCTCTCCCCCCTCTCCCCTCCCCTCCCCCTCTCCGGGCTGGGGGGGGGTCCCCCGTCCCTTCCCCCTCTCCTCTGTCCCTCGCCTCTAATTCCCAGGTTTCTGATGCTTGAGTTTTGCTGATGCCCACGTTCTGGAAGGGAAGGAGCTGTCCCTGCCCAGCAAGCCGGACCTCTGCCTGCATGAAGTCTCTGCTGTTTAACTGAGTTCAGATTCCTGCCCCTGGTTGGAGCTGAATTCACACTGCTGCGGGGTGGCGGCGGGGGGGGGGGAGACAGTCTCTCAGAGCCCCACAAGTCTTGTCCATCCCAGCGGCCTTTCAACCCTCTGGCTCTCTTTCTGTGCATGCTCAGTGTAGTCCAGGGGTCCTCAAACTGGGGATTGTGAGGTTATTATGTGGGGGTCCTGAGCTGTCAGCCTCCACCCCCAAACCCTGCTTCATCCCCAGTCATTATAACAGTGTTAAATATATTAAAGTGGTTTTTAATTTATAACAGGGGGTTGCACTCAGAGGCTTACTGTGTGGAAGGGGTAACCAGGACAAAAGTTTGAGAACCACTGAAATGGTTCAATTAATTTTTTTTTTTTCGGAAAAATTGGGTGTTTGATTCAAGGCAATCTTTTGTGGAAAGTGTCGGCTTTAATAAAAAGCATTCACTGTCTTCTTGGAAAATTCAAAAACCAAAAATTGCTCTGTTTTCAGTCATTCTGGACTAATTTTTTTCTGATTCTGGTAGAAGATTTTCGCAGGGTTGGCCATTTTTGTCAGAAGTTTTTCTTGTTCTAGCCCTCCTGGATGGGGAGAAAAGCTTGAAAAGGTGACCCCTAAAGGCTCCACCACCAGGAGATCAAGAACAGAACCCAAAGTTGTTTTCAAAATCTCATCTTGTTTAAGCCAATCTGATGGTTTTGGGGAGCTCTGACTTGTGATTTTTGGTCACTGGGGGTTGGCCACATGGGCTAGAACCAGCTTGGCCAGGATCCAGATGTTAACCCCGGTGTAGAGGGCCCTGGCAGTGGCCCAAACCCAGCAGCTGTGGGGGACAGGAGAGAGATTTGATGTGTTCCCTGAGGTTCAAATTAGCAAGAGAAGCGGCCGGGGAGACGCATTCTAAACTGGGGGATCAGTGACATTCAGGGTGAGGCAACATTGAAAATACTCAGCAGTGTTAGAGTTACTCTGCTCTGACACTCTCAGGAGCAGAGCCCCCGGCCCTTCCCTGAACACACCCACAGCTACTCCTGCAATGGGGGTCCAGAGCTAGGAGCGGAGCAGGGGGACTCCTGGGCACCAACTCCTCACTGCACTCTCCTCTCCCTGTTCTCTCTCTCTCTTTCCAGATCCAGCCAGCTGGAGCGGGGTGGAAGCTCCTCCCGCCCCACAGGGACCCCTTGCTGCAGCTGTCATGAGTAAGTGTTGGGGAGCGAACCCCTCTGCCAGGCCGGGATCTCAGTGTCTGGGGTGGGGGGATTTCCTGGGGGGTGTCTCTCTTCTGCGCTCTCACAGCCCCGCTTTCCTCTCTCTGTTAAATCTCCTGGGGTGGGATCCACCTTCCACCCCTCCGCTGACCTGCCTGTCCCCTCTCCTCTCTCTGCCATGCCCCTGCCTTCGCTTGGAGCTCTCGCCGGGGAGGGGCTGCTGCTGCTGACTCTGCTCTGAGCTCTGCCTGAGGCTGGGGGAGATGCACTCGGCCCCTGGAGGGGTCAGGAACCGAAGGTAGAGAGCATCTTGCAGGGGTTCCTGTTTCAAACGGATCGCTGCACCCAGGGCCTGCTGCACTGGGAGAGCCATAGAGGGCCTGATTCTGGGAGTTGCCTCCTCTGAGAATCGGCCCAGAGACGCCTGGGAACTAGTTCATGGTTTGAGATTGTCTAGCTCGGCATTTGTGCAGCTGGGAGTCCTGACCCAAAAGGGGGTTGCAAGGCTTGGGAGGGGGGAGGGGGGGGTCAAGAGATCACAAAAAAATATTCTCAGGGGAGGGGGGCAGGAGGGGAAGAGGGCTACAACAGCTGCCCCTCTCCAGCTGCCCAGCTCTGAGGGCAGTGCCCCGCCCGTAGCAGCCCAGAAGTAAGGGTGACAATACCATGCGTATGTTTCTATGAGTCCGTACAGTAACTTGCTATGACTGTTTGGGTGTTGGGGGTTGTCATAGCCTTTCAAAGGGGGCCAGCAAAACCAAAAATTTGAGAAGCCCGGGTCTAGCTTATTCTGATACCTGTTGCTCCCAGCCTTCCCCCAGCTGGTTTTATAGAGCTGGTGAGGCTCTTCCTCCTCATCTAGTGTCCGATGATAGTAAAGCAAGAGGGAAAAAAGTGATCCAGGCAACTACAGACTGATTCATCTAAGCAAAAAGAAAAGGAGTACTTGTGGCACCTTAGAGACTAACCAATTTATTTGAGCATGAGCTTTCCTGAGCTACAGCTCACTTCATCGGATGCATACCGTGGAAACTGCAGAAGACATCATATACACACAGAGACCATGAAACAATACCTCCTCCCACCCCACTGTCCTGCTGGTAAAATACAGTGAGGAGATTTATATACACACAGAATGTTAAAAAATGGGTGTTATCATACACACTCACTTCAAATGAGCTATTACCATCAGGAGAGTGGAGGAGGGGAAAGAAAACCTTTTGTAGTGATAATCAAGGTGGGCCATTCCACTCTCACAAATCTTGGGAGACAGGCCAGTCCTTGACTACAGACAGCCCCCCAACCTGAAGCAAATACTCACCAGCAACCACACACCACACAACAGAACCACTAACCCAGGAACCTGTCCTTGCAACAAAGCCCGTTGCCAACTGTGTCCACATATCTATTCAGGGGACACCATCATAGGGCCTAATCACATCAGCCACACTGTCAGAGGCTCATTCACCTGCACATCTACCAATGTGATATATGCCATCATGTGCCAGCAATGCCCCCTGCCATGTACATTGGCCAAACCGGACAGTCTCTACGTAAAAGAATAAATGGACTCAAATCAGATGTCAAGAATTATAACGTTCATAAACCAGTCGGAGAACACTTCAATCTCTCTGGTCACTCGATCTCTGACCTAAAAGTTGCTATATTACAACAAAATGACTTCAAAAACAGACTCCAACGAGAGACTGCTGAATTGGAGTTAATTTGCAAACTGCATACAATTAATTTAGGCTTGAATAAAGACTGGGAATGGATGAGTCATTAGACAAAGTAAAACTATTTCCCCATGTTTATTCCCCCACCCCCACCCCCCACTGTTCCTCAGACGTTCTTGTTAACTGCTGGAAATAGCCCACCTTGGTTATCACTACAAAAGGATTTCTTCCCCACCCCCACCCCCCCAATGGTAATAGCTCATCTGAAGTGAGTGTGTATGATAACACCCATTGTTTCACGTTCTGTGCGTATATAAATCTCCTCACTGTATTTTCCACTGAATGCATCCAATGAAGTGAAGTGAAGTGCATCCAACTATACTCTTAGCTCAGCAGAAGAATCTGTCCTATCTCGGGGCCTCTCCTTCTGCCCCTGCACTTATTCCCTTCACCTGGGGATAGGTTCAGTTCAGCTACTACACCTTTCATGGCCATCTCACCCTGGGACAGCCTGAAACTGGAAACCTGTGCTCGAACAGTAACTGTTTGCTAGGAAAGGAGCTGAAGACACAATGGAAGAGGAAATCCTTGGACTGGATTGAAATTATTCCAAAGGAAAGTGAATGAGAGAAAATGTCCAGCCTTACCCTCCTAGCGAAAGAAAAGAATTAAGGTCAGAAAGGACCATTCTGTCCATCTTCTGTGTAACACAGGCCCTAGAACGTCACCGAGCGCTTCCTCCAGAAAACCTACGACATGGGACTGAGCCAGAGCACGTCTTCTGGAAAGACATCTCCATGCATTAGAGCCAGCTGGTCAGAAACAATCTTTCTTCTGCAGTGACGTGAAGTTAAAGGACATGGAGACGAAGAAAACCTCGACTCGGGTTGTTGCTGGAGCTGAAGCAGAGAGGCCAGGACAAACACGGCTAGGGCCCAGGCCTGACTATCAGCAGATCTGCCGTTTTCTATTGCTGGCTTTTTGACCATGAGTGAATCTCTTTGCTTCTCTGTGCCTCAGTTTCCACGACTATAAAATAAAGCTAATCTAGGTTCTGTTTTTTTCTCTCCTCTTTTTCAAGGCGGGACACTTAGATACATTTGGGGCCTGTCTACACTACTGGTCTAGAATGTATTTGTAAGCTGATGACCCCCACATGTTGTTCAGAAGCTATGGATGACAAAAGCTCCTAAGGTTGTTCTGTGCTTAGCCCCTCTGGCACAGCTGGGCTGGGCGGTCTTTTCTCACTGTGCTGTGTGGAGCAGGTTCTGGGCACTGGGGATATGAAGAGGCTCTCAAGGACTAATTCTTGAAAATAAATATCAATGAACTGCAACCTAAATAAAAAATCACTGCTGCTAACATTGGTGGGTGATAAAATAGTAGCAGAGTGGTAACTAATGATGAGGACAGGGCAGTGACACAGAGCAATTGGATCCCTTGAGAAGCTGGACCCATTCAAAGAAAACAAGTTTGAAAATAACCAAAGGAAGGGTCCTGTAGCTAGCAACAAAGCATGCAGGCCACACCTACAGAGTGGGGAAGTGTATCCAGGAAAGCACTGACTGTGAAGAGGATTTCGGGGCCATGCTGGGCAAGCCATTCAACATGAGCACCCAGGGTGATGCTGTGGTGAATGGGGCTAAAGCCATCATTAGATGTATGAAAAGAGCAGTGAGGCGCAGAGCGAGGTGACACACCATGCGGAAGACGGATCATGGAATCCTGCATCCAGTTTTGGCATCCACCTTTGAAAAAAGATTTTGAAATATTGGAGATGGGGCAGCAAAAAGCAATGAAACCTTTCGAGGGCTCTAGAGAAATGCCTGCGAATGAGCTATTGAAAGAGCTCAGCCTGTTCAGATGATAAAAAAGATTGGGAGGTGACGTCATTGAAGTGTTGAAGTGACTTCATGGAGAGAAAATATGGGGTATTAAAGGGCTCATTAATCTAGCAGAGAAAAGCATAACAAGACCCAGTGGCTGGAAACTCAAAAGAGACCAATTCGTATTCGAAAGAGGGCACACATATTCAACCGTGAGGATGAATCACCAAAGGAACAAACTAGAAAGGGAAGTGGTGGGAATTCCCCACCTCTTGATGTCTTCTAATGAAGACTAGATGGCTTTCTGGAACGTGTGTAGTCAAAAACTAGCTCCTATGCTCTACAGAAAGCATGTGATATGCAGGGGGTCAGATGACATGCTCTAATTGTCTCTTCTGTCCATAAAGTCTGCTAATTGAAGAAAAACTGAGCGTAGCATGGGGAGAAGCCTCTGATGTTTTACTGTGTGGTCGGTGTCATCCCCACAAGGAAGAGTCATTGAGTGGGGTGATCCAGGGGAAGCAGCTGAAACATCCAGTGTGGCTGGACAGGGGCAGAACATCAGCACTGCAGGGGAGGGGTGGGTGTGGCAGTGACATCACAAGGGCCTTTGGCAGGACCTCAGCCTATTGGACAAAGGTGGTGGGGAGGCGATGATCTCACAGAGAGATCTTGACATCAGCCAGGCAGGACAGGGCTGCAGGACAGGGGCAACCTCGGAGATCCCTGTGGCTTTGCTTCAGCACGTCTCCTTCTCGAGGTCTCTCCTGGAGGACTGAGAGAGCATTCATTTGCACATACGTGAGCGCAAGGAGGACCCTCTTCGGAGTTTGCTCCTTTTCTTTTTGTGGCTTTGCTCGAAAACAGACATCCCTGTATAGAAGGTAAGAGCCTCGGAGAGGTTTGGAACCTGTTCAGTCTGATCCATCAGGTGCCGGCTGATTTTTAGGAAAGGAAAACACTAGATTGTGGGGGCAGCATTTTATTTCCGACCTAGGACTTTGTCCCTTAGAATTACTGGGGACATTGGGGTTTCTCCTTTTTGTTTTCCCTTTTCCTCTGTCCCTCCTACCTTTCTCTTCTTGCTTCCTTTGTCCTTTTTCTCTGCTCTCCTCCCACCACCAGGAGCTCTGTGGGTGGGGCGGGGGCCGGGGGGGCTTGTGGGAGGCCCTCACAGAGAGGTGAGACTGGACTAGTGCTCCGAGAGTGATGCCCTCGGTGGTGACCAGGGCCATTCTTTGGGCTATTTGATGTGAACTCTTAGCCTCCCACCCCTCAAAGTCCCAAACTTGATTGGCTGAGGAGGGGGGTATTAACAGGGAGGAAACTCTGGTCTTCGTTGTTCTCTTTTATGACCAAGCAAATAAGTCACAACCAGTTAGATGTTTGACCAATGTGGACGCTGCTCTCCATTCATTGTCTCGGAGCAGTTCATGATCCTCTCGAACATTCCAATTCTTCTGAAATAATTGCTGAATAATTACTATGAACAATTGTTGGTCTGTAGCTTATTTGAGAGCAACTCTGCTACTGACTGGCTGCATCAGCTAAGACAAGTCCCTGCTCCTTTCTCAGCCTTCGTTTCTCCTTCTGTCAAGTACGAATAACAATCCTCTCCCACTTACCTCGCCATGGGTGGATGCTGGGGATCCACTGAAGAGTGTCACTCGGAGCAGTGCAGACTAGGGGGTGTCCTATCACACTGAGCCATAGCAGATTATGACCTAATATTCAATTGGATTTGTCTTTTATTGTTTTGAAATTGTGAAGAGCAGCAACTACTTAGCTCAGACTGAAGCATCTCATCTAATTTTCTAGAGCACAGTGTCTCCCCTTTGTGTACGATGAGAAAGTTTAATGCACTATGATAAACAGGAGATGCTCTTTTTTTGCAAACAAATATTTTTTGCAAAGAATTTTCATCCTACTTCTTACGATTTCAGGAAACAAAGTGGTTTAATCTGAATGGATTTTCTGACAGAAAACGGTTTCCATGCAAATGTTCACATCTTATTTCCTGGGCTTTATCCCTGCCACCGGGGGGTTGTTGTCTGTTAGTTAGAACAGGAGTTAGGACTGTTGTCTTCTCTTTCTGGCTCCGTCCCCGTTTTGCTGTGTGACACCTTGGGTAGGTCCAACGGGAACAGGGTCAATTCTCTAACTCCAGGCAGCAGGGAGCCTGGGTGAGATAAGGGATGTTAAGGCCATCTGCGAAGGAGAAAGGGATGTTTCCAGGTGTTGAATGTCAAGACTTCTAAACTTTGCTAAAATGGCTAGTCTCGAGAAACAAGAACTAGTTGGGGCCTAACTTGAACCATTGTCTTTTTTAAAGCCCATTCAGGGATGTGAGTCCCAGAGAGCCATAGAGAGGGGGAGCAACTTGCTCAAAGTCCCACAGATCAAGAGGCAGCAATGGAAGCAGGAGTGACCCTCCCTCTCAAAGGCAGGGGGACCAGCCATTAGGGCCTGGTTGCAATTGCCAGCTGTGGGAGGGAGTGTGCGGCAGTGGTTAGTGAAGGGGTCCACCCATGGCTCTGACACTCGGTGTGACCTTGAGCCGGTAGCTGAGGCCCGTTTGCCTAGAGTAGGGTTGGGGTCTCATCGCTCCAGCCCAGCGGGGTTGGGAGACTCCAGGAAGGTGTGTAAAGTGCTGAGATGTCAGGATCCTGGAGACGCTGTCATCTCAGCACGAGGGCAGTTCTCTGCACCCTCCTGCTGCTGGCTGAGTTTCTCCGTCCCTTGGCAATAAGACAGACTCTTGTTTTCACAGCCACTAGATCGCCCTCGTGTCATCACCCTGCCTGCTGGCTGGGCAGGGTAACTCCTGAGGTCACCACCCTCTCCAGCCTTCCTTGGGCTTCGAGAGTGAGGAGGAGGGCGAGGGATGTCTGCTGACCCTGAACATCCACCATCCATCATACCATCACTGAGAGCAAGTGAGTGGCATTCGAGTTCCTCCGTGTCTTCCCCTGTCTGTCTGGGGAGAGGCAGAAACAGTGGGAGAGAATATCTCCAAAGGGGGATTTCATTTGCAAACAGCCCCCAAGAGCCCCTCACCCTTAGGCCAGGCAGGGGCTTCTCCAGAGCCGTCTCCAGTGTGTTTGGAAAGGTTCCAGCAATGGGGCTCCCAGCCCTTCCCTTGTGGGACACTGTTCCCCAAGCTGACAGTCTCTGAGCTGGGCCAGACCCTGTGAGCTGTTGAGCCTGGAAATCAATGGGGAACGAGGAGGGCCCTGGTCTCCCTGTGCCTAGGGTTTTTGTGACTTTGACGTGGGGAATGGTTTCCCAGGAGAAGTCCATACTCCTGGCTTCTGTTCCTTCTCTAGCCTGGGCGGGAGAGTGGCCTGGGACGACAGGACGGGGCTGCTTGTCCAGAGTAACCAATGGTCTTTGGGACTGACCCCATTGCTGGAAAAGGATGAAACTTCCTGGCTATTGCAGCAGCAGGGATTACGAGGGGGAACGTTGGGAGCAGATCATGCAATGAACTCCTGCCCGTGCGTGTAGAAGGCACTCCCTGCACTCCTGTGGGGGCAGAGGGGGCGGCTGTGGTTGGAGCAGGGAGGAGGAGGGACGGAAAAGGCCCAGGAGTGAAAGGCTGCCTTGAGCCCAGACTCACCCCTGCTCCCCGGTCGGTTCCAGGATGGCCAGGCTCCTGCGGATGTTGCGGAGGAAGGTTCTGCAGGTGGCCCCAGAGCCTGAGGGAAGCAGCTGCCACCTTCCCAAGGGGCAGAGCAAGCCCTGCGTCCCCGCTGGCGGGGAAGCAGCTCCCGTCCAGGCCAGACGGCGGAAGTGCCCGGCCTTCTGGAAAAGGACCCCGGCTCCCGGCGCAGGCGCCGAGCTGGGAGAGGCCTCGACCAGGCCCCAGTGGAGCTGGCCCAGGCTGCGGTTTGGCAGACAGGACCCAGCCCAGGAGGGGCGCCGGGCAGGGTGGCTCTGGGGCTTGTTGTGTGGGCAGCAGCGGCCCCAGGAGCCCAGCCCTCCTTCCCATCAGGAGGCATCACCCTGCCCGGTCTCTGAGGATCTTCCAGCCCCCACCAGCCAGGAGGGGGAAGGTCCCTGTCCCAGCACCGGCAGCTCAGCCTGGGACAGCGGCAGCACATGGGCCTCTGGCAGCAGCCAGGCCGACGGGCGCCACTGCTTTGTTCCAGGTGAGGAGCCAGGCTGGGCTGAGGGAGGGCTGAGGACGGGATGTGAACACCCTGGGCCCAGACGCTCTCCCAGGGGTACGGGGGGGGTCCCCAGCCCAGGTGTCTGGCCTGAGCCGCGCGAACCCCACGGACAGCAGCAGCCGTCACACAGCTGCCCCTTCCGCACGGGGACCTGGGGGTGGGGGCATGAAGAGCTGCTGCCAGTTGGTCCTTGCTGCTCCGGGCAGGGGGAATCGGCACCTCCCCTGGAGTCCTGGGCAGGGGAGGGGGGCTCTGCTCTGGGCTTCGGCAGCTGTTGGGGGCTGAAGGCATCCCTGAGAGGGAGGTTTGGGGCCCGATCTGCCCTGGGTGCCTGAGATGGGAAGGGGGGTCTTGAATCCTGCTCTGCCCACCATGCCCCTGTCCTTCCCTCCCTGGTGCAGGGAGCCCTCTGGATTCGGAGCAGGAGGAAGGGGTGGACGTGGCCAAAGATGAAGCTGCTCTCAAGGTCATCCGAGAGCAGCTCCAGTGCAGAGATAAGGTACAAATGTTCCCCACCTGGGCTGCAACCAAGATTTCCCTGTCTCTTCCCAGCATCCCCACCCCCTGCCGAGGGTCTTGTCCCTCCTCATCCACCACCTCTAATGGGGCCCTTTTACATCCATGATGTGGGACGCCCAGATGGGGGTCGTTGTCCCACAACAGCCGAGGTCGTCTCCCCCCACAGGCACTGTCCAAGTTCCTGATCCTGCTTGCGTAGGAGTGGTGGGGGATTTGGACAATAGGCGGGTCCCCACAATCTCCCATTGAGGCCTGAGCCCTGGAGCTGGTGTGGGTGGGGCAGGAAGGTTCCTAGCTAACAGGTTCTCTCTCGCTATACCCCACTCCTGGTGGGTCCAGGATGAGGGGCAGCAGCTCCTGTTCCTTCAGGCCATCTACCCCGCATGTCTGGCTGCACGGGAGAGAGGGGAGGACACGCTGGAGCCGCGCTGCTGCAAGGCGGCTGTGGTGAAGAGGATCGTGGTGAGTGAGACACGCCATACGGCAGCTGGCGAGAGGAGAGAGCCATGGGATTGGCAGGGGTATGGCCAGGCTAATAGGTGTGGGCTGGGTACTGTTGGAGGGGGCAGCAGAGGACAAGGATTGCTGTCACTGAAGACTTGGGAGAAGAGAAGGGAGAAATTCTGAGATTGGTGGGTAGTGGGCAGGGGGGGAATTGTGGGGCTGGAGGGCAGCTGAGAGTGGGGGACAAGGAATCACATGGTCTCAGATCGGTCATCGGGATGGGGCTGAATGGGGGCAGTTTTGACAGGGAGGATGAGAAAAGGGGATTGGGAGTGAGCTGGGCAGGAATCCGGGAAGGGGGACAAGTCGGATGGGCAGGAAGGAATCGGAGGAGCAGGAGGTTTTGGGGGATCCTGCTGGCCATGTGGGGCACTGGCTGTGTCATCTCCTCACTAGGAGTTGTCAGTGGGGCCTGAATCTTACACGCTCCTTTGTCTCCTTCGCGTCTCACAGGAGCTCATCGAGGAGCTTCCCGATGACTCGTCACCCAGCGCCGTCCTCGCCCACTCCCTGGCTGTAGTGGGCAACCTCTGGTACTGAGACAGCCCCACCCCCCCACCCCGCCGGCTCCCCTCACCCCAGTGCTGCTCGGGCCAAAGGCTGGGAGTCACCGTCACTGTCCCTCCCAGGTCACCTCCCAAGAGTGGCGCCTCTGGCAGAGATGGTGGGGTGGGAAAGGTCACTCTCTCCTGGCAGGGCTCTTCTTTTCACTTCCACAACATGACAGGGGCCTTGGGGAGGGGCTCACTCCCGGGCTCAGATACAGGAGGGGCAGTAGGCTCCAGGGAACAGGAGCTATTCCTGTCCTGCCACTGTCTGTCTGGGATGCCTTGGCCTTGTCATTCCCTAGCTAAGTGCCTCAGTTTCCATTCTCACCAGCCTGTGCCTCTATCCCTGTGGGTTGGTGTCCGTGTTGGCGACAGTCCCACTCCCATACTGCACAGTCTAATACCAGCTCCTCTCTCTTGCCAGCACCATGAAACCTGCCCTGGAGCCAGCCCTAGAGACCCACCTCTTGCGAGCTGCCCTTCACTCTGTCTTCACCCTGGGCACGGAGAAGAACACCACCGACATCCAGGTACCTCCTCCTCCTCCATCCTCTTACTTTTCCAGACTTGTGGGTCTTGATCCCTGCTCCCTTGATTCGCTGGAGCTCCAGATTTAGGGGTGGGGTAACAGAGTTGGAACAAGCTGCAGGGTTGGATTCTTCCCTCCAGCAGGGAAGAGATTACCCCTCCCTGGGGGATTTCTTTCTTTCTTTCTTTCTTTCTTTCTTTCTTTCTTTCTTTCTTTCTTTCTTAAGCTATGTTTTACCCAGAAGCCCAGCTTCCATCCATAGCAACTTGGCTGTTTCATACTCTTCTGCCTACAAGGCCCTCTGCAGAGACCTGCTAAGCTCATGGATCAAAGGTCCAGGGGTCATCAATTCTTGCGAATTGCCTGCAGTGGGATGTGAAGGAGAGAGGCCAGGATATGTGTTTGGAGTCTCCCCAGTGCTTCCCAGAGACCCCTCTTCCCATCCTGTGGCAGGTGTAGGCCCAGGTTCCCTAACTCTGACCCATGCTTTGCAGGCTCTGCACAAAGTCATCCCAGAGGTCCTGGATGCCATGCTGGGGAACCTTCTGGCAGAGTCCCCAGACACAGACAGGCTCCACTTCATCTTGGAGGTGAGCCCCATTTCACCTGAACTCTTTGGGGGACTGGTAAGGAGAGACTGGAAGATCCATTTTCTACTGTGTCCTCCAAGCTGGGTCCCCAGTGGGCCATCCTTGGTTGGGGAGGTCAGTGCAATGCAGTGTCAGGTCCTTCCTTCTTGAGGGACAGAGGAAAGAGCTGGGATTTCAAGCCAGAGCTCTGCCTGGTTCTGCTGAGCACTAACCACAGGGCTCCTGGCTGTCTTAGGGAGTGAGTGTCTGAAAACCCACCCTTCCCCCACCCCTCCAACACACACACCCCATGAGATTTGGGAGACGGTTCTCAGAGAAGAGGCACACGCTCCTTCCTCGAGAAACAGGAGGAGCCCAGGGAATCAGCCCTTCCCTCTGATCTGCTCTGAAATTCCTGGGGGGATTGTGTTCTCAGTCACTCCCTCCATCCCCCCAAGGATTTTCGTAGCAGGGAAGGGCCGAGGGTTCAGTCTCCTTTCTGGAGAATTGTTCAGGAATCAGGAGTTCTGGGAGGAGGGGACCAGCCCCAACTCCGAACGTTGTCCCAATCTAGAGAGATGCTGACAAGTTGTGACCTGCAGGGTACAAGCTGTGTCCTGGGGGAAAGAATTCCCTTCTAAAGCTCTGCCATCAAGGCCTCAGATATTCCCCCCTATGGAGAATGTCTCAGGCCCCTGGGGCTGGAGGTGTAGGGGGCTCATTTGCAAAGCAGGTGCACCTGGCCACTGAGTCTGACCTGCCTCCTTTCCCCACACGATATCAACTTGTGGGTCATGTCCAGGGTGTCGCAGGAGCGAGCCAGGGCCATCAGGAGCAGCACAGCCCTGCTGAGATACACAGTCTCCCTCCCTGAGTTTGACGTAAGTGACCTCCGACCCCAGCTTGCTTTCTCCAGCTGGAGGCGGGCTGGCTCCAGCGGGCTGCAGGATCTGCTGCTGCTGCTGCTGCTGGGGCTGTGGCTTAGGAGGGTTCTTCATGGGGAGGCAGAGTCAGAGCAGGGACTGAGCTCGGCTTGAGTCAAGTTCTTCTTGTCCTGGTTCAGTGTTGTCCCTGGGCATTTAAGGAGCCCATGCTCCACCCCTGCTTGGCATCCCAAAGCAGCTCCATGCTCCCTTGGCAGCAGAGCAAATGAAGGGTCGATCTCAAGCTCCTCTCCCCCAGCATCTCCTGCAGAGGAGCTAAGGAGAAGGAGCCTTCTGGCCCAGGGGAGCTGACAGGAAAATGCTGATGGAGTCCCCTCTCCTCTCCCTTCCATTAGATCTCAGCCGAGTTCCCTAGGATGGGTCACCATGTGGCCCAGCTGGCTCTATTTGTCAGCGATCCAGACAAGGACATCAGCCGGCAGGCCAGGGAGGGGACTTACCGGCTCTACCAACTGCTGCTCCAACAGAGGGGTAAGGAACCCAGCTGGGACATGGAACCCAATAGGGGATTGAGAGTGACCACAAGTGGATAATGGGACCCCAGACCATTTCTCTCAGACTGACCCCAGCTGGAGGACAAGTCTCTCTCTGCCTCTGTTCTTCTCCACTCCACTGTGGAGCCACCAATGGGATTGGAAGGACACAGAAACTGCAACCAGAAGGAGGAGAAAAGTCTCTCTCTCTCTCTCTCTCTTCCAGGGCTGACCATACATGACGCGGAAGATCTCTGGTGCTATGACTGGCACCAGGACAGAAGGCTATTGGGCTACAGGAATACAGCCAGAGTGGGGGAGGTAAGGGCACTGTGCCAGGGCATGACACAGCTCAGGGAGTGTGGCTGGCTGGGTTCCCTGCAGTGGATGCCTCCTGGAGACAGGAAAAGAGCCCACTCCTTATTTCCAGCTCAGAATTCCTCATCCAGCAACCAGTGGGACGGGCTGGTGCTAAAGGTCCCACATTGGAACCTCGCTAGTTGCCGTGATTTGAATGTCTTACATGGCTGCATTGCTCCGTGGCATAAGGAAGATCCCCGGGTGGGTGAGTTAATATAGGATTATGGCTCTGGGTGTCTCTCTGCTCCTTGTTCCCCTGGCTGATCCCCAAGTGTCTGAGAGGAGAGCCCTGAGTCAGTCAGTCACGATTGCTTGATCAGACCCTTGTTTAATTCCCTGCACCCTGTAGAAGCAGAGAAAGGAGGTGGGCTTTGCCCAATTCCATTGGCGGTCAGGAAGCAGAATGCCCCAACCTGGGAACTGGGTAGGGGACATAGTGAGCTCCAGAGCCAATATGGACCACATGCGCCCCGCCCCCCGCATGTCTCCAGCCCTGGCCAGGGAATGGCAGAGTATCTGGACCTCAGCCACTGTTCCAAAGAAGCACATTGTCACTGAGCCAAGTTGCGGCTACTTGCTGCACAAGTAGAAAATCAAAGACACCCCCCACCCCCGTCTCACAACTGTGGTGAGAATATCCAAACCTTCCAACACACTGTAACACAGTGCCCCCAGACTGGAGTCAAAGGTGAAATGGGTGATTGCCACAACATCACAGAGGAGGCCTTGGAGTGGCTCCTGGATCGACAAGGGCATCGACAGAACGCTGCTCCACAGACGCCCCGTGAGAGAGACTGTGTGAGCTTGTCCCGCCTCAAACAAGCTGAATTGCTGCCGCGGAAGAAACGTCTCCGAGGAGCGTATGGGATGGGGACTGGGCCATGAGTCTCCTTGTCCTTGTCAGGCTGCAGGTTGGATTCCCTGTGAAGAAACGAAGGAGATGCAGAGGCCGTTCCCAGCAACGAGAGAAATCACTAAGCTGGGGTGACAAGACCTTTGGTCTGTCAGCTCCAACCCCCTCGCCCCCCACAACACACACAGACTCCTCTAGCCACTGAGGTGCAGGAGATCTCTCTGCTGGAAGCAAGACAGGGTCCCCTGTCCTCTCGGTGCCCTGCACTGCAGAGTGGGCCTGCTCACACACATTAGAGATCCATTTCCAGCCCATCCTGGCCCCTGCCAGAAATTGCCCTCCCGAAAGAGCCACTGGAGGCTTTGGTCCCTCAGCATCTGTGACCTTTTAATAAAGGGGCTTCCCTGAGCCCTGGGACCCTGAAAGCCTCCTGGGGAATGAAGTGCCTTGGCCACAGCAGCTCTCTTCCCCGCCCTTTGGGGCACTAGACGCCATTGTACCGCCAGGACTTGGAGGCTGGCTCTGGCCAATCTGCTCGAGTCCCGTGTCCTCTTGGTTTTAGGTCTTTGGAAAATTCTTCTCCATTGGTCAGAAAAGATCCTTCCTTCAGACAGCAGTGCTGGCTATCCACGACCCCGTGCTGCGTGTCAGCCAGGCTGGGCTGGTGCTTGTCTACTCCCTCCTGGGGGAAGCCCAGCAACTGATGGGGGACACGGTAAGCAGCTGCAATCGACTCAGGAGCTTGGGGTGGGGGCTAGGGCCTCATTCCCATCCTATCGCCATTCACTGGCCTGGTGGCAAGGAGCCTAGTGGGGACTTCTGGACTTCATGGACTTCTCTTCTTAGGACGTGGTGCTCTGCTATCACTCCTGGAAAGGACAGGAGAGTCCCCTAAGTGCCCTCTGGGAACCTTTCCTGCCCCACAGAGCTGCCCCCATTTCCCCATAGCCTAGTGTCCAAGTCACCTGAGCCACCATCGAGCGTTGCTCCCTTCCCCGGCAGCCTGGGAGGCCAAGGACTGACTGGTGATGGTGACCGAGCAGGAAGGGCTGAGGCACATGGGCGTGGGAAGCTGGTGTTGCTGCTGGTAGGGCTAGACCCGCTTTCGAGAGATTGGGAGGATTCAGTCAGCAGGGGCTGCTGACCTGCCTCGTTCACCAGGGCTGCCATCCTGTGGCTTCAGCTTTTGTCACTAGGGTGACTTGGGGAAAGGTCTCAATCTCTCCCCATCCCACTTCACTGCTGCCAGAATCCCTCCTGCCCCCCGCCACCCTGCTAGAGCCCCCTCTCTGCTCTACCTGGGTGGGGATGGAGGTGGGGGTGGAGGAGAGGGTTCTACGAACTTGAGCGGTGTCCCCAGGTGGGTTGGAGGTGGAACAGCTGTCAGGGGCACTGATGGGGAGGTGGCAGGAGCCCACCCGACAAGGAGGGGGGTTGGCACTGGAGGTCACTAGAGAGGACAGCAAGCCTCCATCCTGGGCGTCAGGAGGGTGAATCCACCACTCAGACATGAGCAGTTGCTGGGTGGAAATGATGGTGCTGGTTCAAGGTGCCCTTAATTCTCCCTGATTCCTGGGGAGTGTCTCAGTCTCTGACATGTTCTCGTTCCCCTGCAGCATGAGGATGTCACAGCCAAGGTCATGTGCCAGCTTCACATCATCAGGCACTTGCACCAGATGCCCGAGGCGCTGCAAGGGCTGTGGCTCGTCTGATGCTCTTAAAGGTTCCCCTCCCTGTTCAGAAAGTCCCGCTCCCTGCTGCAGGTACTGCTCTGTCTCACTGTAAATGTGGGGCTAGTGGAAGCGGAAATGGAGGCCCCTGGCACACACAGAAATTCTCTGCCCTCTCTGTGGAGCCGGGTCCTTCCCTTGGCCTCCCAAATTCCTCCATCTGGGGCAGGAGCTCTTTCCCTCCCACCCATATCCCTCCCCTCTTTCCTTGATCTCACCCCCATCCCATTCCCCGTGCTCCCAGGCAGAGATCTTCCTGCCCCATATGGCGCAGAAAGACCTTTGTGTCAGGGCTACAGACTGTCTGCCCAACTGAAGCTCAGGAAGCTCCACATTTGAGGAGGTGAGGATGGGACAGAGGCTCAGGGCTAGCTTCATCTCCTGCCCTTTATTCTTCTTTGGGCTCTCAGAGTCTGACATGAAGAGGAGCCTCGTCCCCCCGCCACGTCTTCTAGGCCCTGGGGTGTGTGACAGCCTCCCAGATGGCTGCAGTCAGAAGCTGAACCACCTCAGGGAGCAGTGGGGGCAGGTCCCTTGTCCGAGGAAACCAAGCAGTGGTAGTTCTCAAAGAGGCTGAGAGGGAAGACCCCACTCCCTCATGGAGGTAAGAGCCATTGACTTCTTTGGGCATCTGGGTTTCTTGGGGGAGAAATGGGATCCCTGCTGCATAGCCTGGCTGGGAGCTTCCCCCATCCCTGGGACAGAGACATCTCCATCAATGTGCCACCCTTGTTTTTTTCCTAGCAAGCGACTCCCCAGAGAACTCCTCAAACCTGATCTCCTGGGAGCGTTTCTGGGAGGAGGCTCCCATCCCTCAGTCTCCAACTCCATCATGCAGTCTCTTTCACCTAACTTCTCCGCTCTCCAGCTCCACTTCCCGCAGCAGGACAAACGGACCTTCAGCTCCTAGAGAACAGACTCTGACCTCCTTCTGATCAGCAATGGGGTTTCACCATCCCCTCAGCAAACCTGTCAGCCGGGCTGGACCGGATTTGAAGGAGGAGGGTATCTAACAGGGTGGCTTGGCCTATGGCTGCCTAGCCTGGGGCTAGGCCAAATTGATGACCAAGTGAGCCCCACCTGAGAGGAAACAAGGGAAAACAGCATCAAAAGTACAGAAGCAGAGCGAGCTGTTCAGTCGACGGCCTTGGTCCAAACCCTGGAGTCCAGGGTAGGACTGGGTTCTCTCACCGTCCCTAAGGAAGGGGACACAGAAGACCATAGAAACCCAAGAAGGGCAGGCCGAGCCGAAATCAGGCGGAGGAAGAACTCCTCACGAGGGTGGAAGGTCTTGTTTCTGTTCAAGACATTTTTGGACTTTGTTTGGAAGGAGCACGACCCAGGAAGGAGTGGAGTAAAGGCCAGTCACCTGGTTGGAGGGCTGAGTTCTCAGCCAACAAACTGCAAGAGTGAGTATCAGCGGGGTTGCTAGCCCGGCTAGAAAGCGGTGACACGAGGCCTGGCCAGCATCTAGCGGTGAGTGAACTCTGGTACGCACCTGCTTCCATTCTGGAACAAATTGCCTGGTATTGGAGAATGAGTGGGGAGAGCAGGGAGGTGGGAGGGGTTCCTGAGGCTGGGGTGGGGAGGAAGCTGTGGGGAGATCTCACCAGCCTCTGGCTCGGGGTGAGATCTGTCCCAGAGAAGGGAGAGCCCAGCTCACAGCCACCTGAGCAGATGGCTGTGGGTGGCTCCCCCAGCAGCATCACCCCAGACGAGCTCTGAGGGGATGGCAATGATGCACCCAGAGCCTTCTGCTGGGGGGGCGCCCACAGGGGGGCAGATTTCAGGGTTAACACCCCATTGAGATGCCTGTTTACCCAGTTCCGGTAAATTGGCGTCACATTAGCTATCCTCCAGTCATCGGGTACAGAAGCGGATTTAAATGGTAGGTTACAGACTACAGTGAGTAGTCCTGCCATTTCACATTTGAGTTCCTGGTCCTGGTGACTTGTTACTGTTTAGTTCCTCAATTTGTTCCAAAACCTCCTGTAATGACACCTCCATCTGGGACAGTTCCTCAGATTTGTCACCTAAAAAGGACGGCTCAGGTTTGGGAATCTCCCTCACATGCTCAGCCATGAAGACTGCTGCAAAGAATTCATTTCGTTTCTCTGCAACGGCATGGTGCCAGCTGCGGTGTGGACAGACCCCAAACAGGCCGGCTAACAGATGGGCTCCTGAGGCAATCACAAAGACAGACTGCTGCCGACACCAGGGCATCCTTGCTGGAATATGTGAAAATATCTGGCTGGGATCAAACAACAGGTCATCAACTGACTTGTTTTCGAAGCCTCCTCTGGGCACATTTTCCAGCTTCCCATCAATCGCAAAGGGCTCTTTTAAAAATGCCATTCAGCTGTAAGTACCTAAGACTGGCCACATGGGTCAGACCAATGGTCCATCTAGCCCAGTGTCCTGTCCTCCGATACTGGCCAGCGGTAGGTGCTTCCGAGGGAATGAACAGAACAGGGTCAGTATCGAGTGATCCATCCCATTCACACCCAGCTTCTGGCAGTCAGATGTTTATGGACACTCAGAGCATGGGGCTGCATCCCTGACCATCCTGGCTGATAGGAACTGGTCGAGCTATCCTCTGTGAACTTATCTACTTCTTGTTTGAACAGAGTTATACTATTGGCCTTCACAACATCCCCTGTCAACAAGCTCCACAGGTTGACTGTGTGTTGTATGAAGAAATACTTCCTTTTGTTTGTGTCAGGATGTGACAATATCCTGTGAGGAAAGGAGGCAGGTCAGACTCAGTGGCCAGGTGTACCTGCTTTGCAAATGAGCCCCCCACACCCCCAGCCCCAGGGGCCTGAGACATTCTGCGCAGGGGGGAATATCTGAGGCCTTGATGGCAGAGCTTTAGAAGGGGATTCCTTCCCCCAGGACACAGCTTGTACCCTGCAGGTCACAACTTGTCAGCGTCTCTCTCGATTGGGACAATGTTCGGGGTCGGGGCTGGTCCCATCCTCCCAGAATTCCTGATTCCTGAACAGTTCACCAGAAAGGAGACTGAACCCTCGGCCCTTCCCTGCTACGAAAATCCTTGGGGGGATGGAGGGAGTGACTGAGAACACAATCCCCCCAGGAATTTCAGAGCAGATCAGAGGGAAGGGCTGATTCCCTGGGCTCCTCCTGTTTCTCAAGGAAGGAGCGTGTGCCTCTTCTCTGAGAACCGTCTCCCAAATCTCATGGGGTGTGTGTGTTGGAGGGGTGGGGGAAGGGTGGGTTTTCAGACACTCACTCCCTAAGACAGCCAGGAGCCCTGTGGTTAGTGCTCAGCAGAACCAGGCAGAGCTCTGGCTTGAAATCCCAGCTCTTTCCTCTGTCCCTCAAGAAGGAAGGACCTGACACTGCATTGCACTGACCTCCCCAACCAAGGATGGCCCACTGGGGACCCAGCTTGGAGGACACAGTAGAAAATGGATCTTCCAGTCTCTCCTTACCAGTCCCCCAAAGAGTTCAGGTGAAATGGGGCTCACCTCCAAGATGAAGTGGAGCCTGTCTGTGTCTGGGGACTCTGCCAGAAGGTTCCCCAGCATGGCATCCAGGACCTCTGGGATGACTTTGTGCAGAGCCTGCAAAGCATGGGTCAGAGTTAGGGAACCTGGGCCTACACCTGCCACAGGATGGGAAGAGGGGTCTCTGGGAAGCACTGGGGAGACTCCAAACACATATCCTGGCTCTCTCCTTCACATCGCACGGCAGGCAATTCGCAAGAATTGATGACCCCTGGACCTTTGATCCATGAGCTTAGCAGGTCTCTGCAGAGGGCCTTGTAGGCAGAAGAGTATGAAACAGCCAAGTTGCTATGGATGGAAGCTGGGCTTCTGGGTAAAACATAGCTTAAGAAAGAAAGAAAGAAAGAAAGAAAGAAAGAAAGAAAGAAAGAAAGAAATCCCCCAGGGAGGGGTAATCTCTTCTCTGCTGGAGGGAAGGATCCAACCCTGCAGCTTGTTCCAACTCCGCTATCCCACCCCTAAATCTGGAGCTCCAGCGAATCAAGGGAGCAGGGACCAAGGACCACTCTGGAAAAGTAAGAGGATGGAGGAGGAGGAGGTACCTGGATGTCGGTGGTGTTCTTCTCCGTACCCAGGGTGAAGACGGAGTGAAGGGCAGCTCGCAAGAGGTGGGTCTCTAGGGCTGGCTCCAGGGCAGGTTTCATGGTGCTGGCAAGAGAGAGGAGCTGGTATTAGACTGTGCAGTATGGGAGTGGGACTGTTGCCAACATGGACACCAACCCACAGGGATAGAGGCACAGGCTGGTGAGAATGGAAACTGAGGCACTTAGCTAGGGAATGACAAGGCCAAGGCATCCCAGACAGACAGTGGCAGGACAGGAATAGCTCCTGTTCCCTGGAGCCTACTGCCCCTCCTGTATCTGAGCCCGGGAGTGAGCCTCTCCCCAAGGCCCCTGTCATGTTATGGAAGTGAAAAGAAGAGCCCTGCCAGGAGAGAGTGAAACTTCCCACCCCACCATCTGCGCCACTCTTGGGAGGTGACCTGGGAGGGACAGTGACGGTGACGCCCAGCCTTTGGCCCGAGCAGCACTGGGGTGAGGGGAGCTGGCGGGGTTGGGGGGTGGGGCTGTCTCGGTACCAGAGGTTGCCCACTGCAGCCAGGGAGTGGGCGAAGATGGCTCTGGGTGAAGAGTCATTGGGAAGCTCCTCGATGAGCTCCTGTGAGACGTGAAGGAGACAAAGGAGCGTGTAAGATTCAGGCCCCACTGACACCTCCCAGTGAGGAGATGACACAGCCAGTGCCCCACATGGCCAGCAGGATCGCCCACCACCTCCCGCTCCTCCGATTCCTTCCTGCCCATCCGACTTGTCCCCCTTCCCGGATTCTTGCCCAGCTCACCCCAATCCCCTTCTCTCCTCCTCCCTGTCAAAACTGTCCCCATTCAGCCCCATCCCGATGACCAAGCTGGGACCATGTGATTCCTTGTCCCCCACTCTCAGCTGCCCTCCAGCCCCACAATTCCCCCCCTGCCCACTACCCACCAATCTCAGAATTTCTCCCTTCTCTTCTCCCAAGTCTTCAGCGACAGCAATCCCTGTCCTCTGCTGCCCCCTCCAACAGTACCCAGCCCCCACCCATTAGCCTGGCCATACCTCTGCCAATCCCATGGCTCTCTCCTCTCGCCAGCTGCCGTATGGCATGTCTCACTCACCACGATCCTCTTCACCACAGCCGCTTTGCAGCAGCGCGGCTCCAGCGTGTCCTCCCCTCTGTCCTGTGCAGCCAGACATGCGGGGTAGATGGCCTGAAGGAACAGGAGCTGCTGCCCCTCATCCTGGACCCACCAGGAGTGGGGTATAACGAGAGAGAACCTGTTAGCGAGGGACCTTCCTGCCCCACCCACACCAGCTCCAGGGCTCAGGCCTCAATGGGAGATTGTGGGGACCCGCCTATTGTCCAAATCCCCCACCACTCCTACACAAGCAGGATCAGGAAGTGGGACAGTGCCTGTCGGGGCAGATGACCTCGGCTGTTGTGGGACAAAGACCCCCATCTGGGGGTCCCACATCATGGATGTAAAAGGACCCCATTAGGGTTGGTGGATCAGGAGGGACAAGACCCTCGGCAGGGGGTGGGGATGCTGGGAAGGGACAGGGCAATCTTGGTTCCAGCCCAGGTGGGGAACATTTGTACCTTATCTCTGCACTGGAGCTGCTCTCGGATGACCTTGAGAGCAGCTTCATCTTTGGCCACGTCCACCCCTTCCTCCTGCTCCGAATCCAGAGGGCTCCCTGCACCAGGGAGGGAAGGACAGGGGCGTGGTGGGCAGAGCAGGATTCAAGACCCCCCTTCCCACCTCAGGCACCCAGGGCAGATCGGGCCCCAAACCTCCCTCTCAGGGATGCCTTCAGCCCCCAACAGCTGCCGAAGCCCAGAGCAGAGCCCCCCTCCCCTGCCCAGGACTCCAGGGGAGGTGCCGATTCCCCCTGCCCGGAGCAGCAAGGACCAACTGGCAGCAGCTCTTCACGCCCCCACCCCCAGGTCCCCGTGCGGAAGGGGCAGCTGTGTGACGGCTGCTGCTGTCCGTGGGGTTCGCGCGGCTCAGGCCAGACACCTGGGCTGGGGACACCCCCGTATCACTGGGAGAGTGTCTGGGCCCAGGGTGTTCACATCCCATCCTCAGCCCTCCCGGAGCCCAGCCTGGCTCCTCACCTGGAACAAAGCAGTGGCGCCCATCGGCCTGGCTGCTGCCAGAGGCCCAGGTGCTGCCTCTGTCCCAGGCTGAGCTGCCGGTGCTGGGACAGGGACCTTCCCCCTCCTGGCTGGTGGGGGCTGGAAGGTCCTTAGTGAGCGGGCAGGGCGATGCCTCCTGATGGGAAGGACGGCTGGGCTCCTGGGGCCGCTGCTGCCCACACAACAAGCCCCAGAGCCACCCTGCCCGGCGCCCCTCCTGGGCTGGGTCCTGTCTGCCAAACTGCAGCCTGGGCCAGCTCCACTGGGGCCTGGTCGGGGCCTCTCCCAGCTCGGCGCCTGCGCCGGGAGCCGGGGTCCTTTTCCAGAAGGCCGGGCACTTCCGCCGTCTGGCCTGGACGGGAGCTGTTTCCCCGCCAGCGCGGACGCAGGGCTTGCTCTGCCCCTTGGGAAGACGGCAGCTGCTTCCCTCAGGCTCTGGGGCCACCTGCAGAACCTTCCTCCGCAACATCCGCAGGAGCCTGGCCATCCTGGAACCGAGCGGGGAGCAGGGGTGAGTCTGGGCTCAAGGCAGCCTTTCACTCCTGGGCCTTTTCCGTCCCTCCTCCTCCCTGCTCCAACCACAGCCGCCCCCTCTGCCCCCACAGGAGTGCAGGGAGTGCCATCTACACACACGGGCAGGAGTTCATTGAATGATCTGCTCCCAACGTTCCCCCTCGTAATCCCTGCTGCTGCAATAGCCAGGAAGTCTCATCCTTTTCCAGCAATGGGGTCAGTCCCAAAGACCATCGGTTACTCTGGACAAGCAGCTCCCTCCTGTCGTCCCAGGCCACTCTCCCGCCCAGGCTAGAGAAGGAACAGAACCCAGGAGCCCGGACTTCTCCTGCGAAACCATTCTCCACATCAAAGTCACAAAGACCCTAAGCACAGGAAGACCAGGGCCCTCCTCGTTCCCCATTGATTTCCAGGCTCAGCACCTCACAGGGTCTGGCCCAGCTCAGAGACTCTCAGCCTGGGGAACAGTGTCCCACAAGGGAAGGGCTGGGAGCCCCATTGCTGGAACCTTTCCAAACACACTGGAGACGGCTCTGGAGAAGCCCCTGCCTGGCCTAAGAGTGAGGGGCTCTTGGGGGCTGTTTGCAAATGAAATCCCCCTTTGGAGATAGTCTCTCCCCGTTTCTGCCTCTCCCCACACAGACGGGGAAGCCACCGAGGAACCCGAATGCCACTCACTTGCTCTCAGTGATGGGATGATGGATGGCGGATGTTCAGGGTCAGCAGACGTCCCTCGCCCTCCTCCTCACGCTCCAAGCCCAAGGGAGGCTGGAGAGGGTGGTGACCTCAGGAGTTACCCTGCCCAGCCAGCAGGCAGGGTGATGACACTAGGGCGTTCAACTCGCTGTGAAAAGAAGAGTCAGTCTTTTTGCCAAGGGGATGGAGAAACTCAGCCAGCAGCAGGGGGGTGCAGAACACTGCCCTAGGGCGGAGGTGACAGCGCCTCCAGGATCCTGACATCCCAGCACTTTACACATCTTCCTGGAGCCTCCCAAACCCACTGGGCTGTAGGCATGGGACCCCAACTCGACTGATGGCAAACGGGCCTCAGCTGGGAGCACAGGGTCACACTGAGTTTCAGAGCCATGAATGGACCCCTTCACCAACCACTGCCGCACACTCCCTCCCACAGCTGGCAATTGCAACCAGGCCCTAATAGCTGGTCTCCCTGCCTTTGAGAGGGAGGGTCACTCCTGCTTCCATTGCTGCCTCTTGATCTGTGGGACTTTGGGCAAGTTGCTCCCCCTCTCTATGGCTCTCTGCGACTCACATCTCTGAATGGGCTTTAAAAAAGACAATGGTTAAAGTTTGCCCCCAACTAGTTCTTGTTTCTCAAGACTAGCCATTTTAGCAAAGTTTAGAATTCTTGACATTCAACACCTGGAAACATCCCTTTCTCCTTCGCAGATGGCCTTAACATCCCTTATCTCACCCTGGCTTCCTGCTGCCTAGAGTTAGAGAATTGACCTTATTCCCATTGGACCTAACCAAGGTGTCACATAGCAAAGCAGTAACAGAGCCAGAAAGAGAAGACAATGGTCCTGACTCCTTTTCTAACTAACAGACAACAACCCCCCAGAGGCAGGGATAAAGCCCAGGAAATAAGGTGTCAACATTTTCATGGGAACTGTTTTCTGTCAGAAAATCCATTCAGACAAAACCACTGTGTTTCTTGAAATCATAAGAAATAGAATGAGAATTCTTCGCAAAAATATATGTTTAGAAAACAAGAGCATCTCCTGTTTGTCACAGTGCAGGAAACTGTCTCGTCGTACAAAAAGGGGAGACACTATGATCTAAACAATTAGATGAGATGCTTCATTCTGAGCTAAGTAGTTGCTGCTCTTCACAATTTCAAAAGAATAAAATACAAAACAAATCGAATATTAGGTCATAATCTGATATGGCTCAGTGTGATAGGACACCCCCTAGTCTGCACTGCTCCGAGTGACACTCTTCAGTGGATCCCCAGCATCCACCCATGGCGAGGTAAGTGGGAGAGGATTGTTATTCGTTCTTGACAGAAGGAGAAACGAAGGCTGAGAAAGGAGCAGTGACTTGTCTTAGCTGATGCAGCCAGTCAGTAGCAGAGTTGCTCTGAAATGATCTACAGACCAACAATTTTTCATAGTAAATATTCAACAAGTATTTCAGAAGAATTGGAATGTTCAAGAGGATCATGAACTGCTCTGAGACAATGAATGGAGAGCAGCATCCACATTGGTCAAACATTTAACTGGTTGTGACTTATTTGCTTGGTCATAAAAGAGAACAACAAAGACCAGAGTTTCCTCCCTGTCAATAGCCCCCTCCTCAGCCAATCAAGGTTGAGACTTTGAGGGGTGGGAGGCTAAGGGTTCTCATCAAATAGCCCAAAGAATGGCCCTGGTCACCACCGAGGGCATCACTCTCGGAGCACTAGTCCAGTCTCACCTCTCTGTGAAGGCCTCCCATAACGCCCCCCAGGCCCCCGCGCCACCCACAGAGCTCCTGGTGGTGGGAGGAGAGCAGAGGAAAAGGAAAAAGGAAGCAAGAAGAGAAAGGTAGGAGGGACAGAGGAAAAGGGAAAACAAAAAGGAGAAACCCCAATGTCCCCAGTAATTCTAGGTCGGAAATAAAATGCTGCCCCCACAATCTAGTGTTTTCCTTCCCTAAAAATCAGCCAGCACCTGATGGATCAGACTGAACAGGTTCCAAACCTCTCCGAGGCTCTTACCTTCTATACAGGGACGTCTCTTTTCAAGCAAAACCACGAAAAGAAAAGGAGAAAACTCCGAAGAGGGTCCTCCTTGCGCTCACGTACGTGAAAGTGAATTCTCTCTCAGTCCTCCAGGAGAGACCTCGAGAAGGAGACGTGCTGAAGCAAAGCCAAAGGGATCTCTGAGCTTGCCCCTGTCCTGCACCCCTGTCCTGCCTGGCTGATGTCAAGATCTCTCTGTGAGATCATCTCCTCCCCATCACCTTTGTCCAATAGGCTGAGGTCCTGCCAAAGGCCCTTGTGATGTCACTTTCACACCCACCCCTCCCCTGTAGTGCTGATGTCATGTCCCTGTCCAGCCACATTGGGTGTTTCAGCCGCTTCCCCTGGATCACCCCACGCAATGAACGTTCATTGTGGGCTCAAGCCAAACACAGTTAAACATCAGAGGCTTCTCCCCATCCTACGCTCAATTTTTCATCAATTAGCAAACTTTATGGACAGAAGAGACAATTAGAGCATGTCATCTGACCCCCTGCATATCACATGCTTTCTGTAGAGCATAGGAGCTAGTTTTTGACTACACACGTTCCAGAGAGCCATCTAGTCTTCATTAGAAGACATTAAGAGGTGGGGAATTCCCACCAGTTCCCTTTCTAGTTTGTTCCTTTGGTGATTCATCCTCATGGTTGAATATGTGTGCCCTCTTTCGAATACGAATTGGTCTCTTTTGAGTTTCCAGCCACTGGGTCTTGTTATGCTTTTCTCTGCTAAATTAATGAGCCCTTTCCTACCCCATATTTTCTCTCCATGAAGTCACTTCAACACTTCAGTGACGTCACCTCCCAGTCTTTTTTATCATCTAAACAGGCTGAGCTCTTTCACTAACTCACTAGTAGGCCTTTATTCTCCAGCCCTCATAATGTTTCATTGCTTTTTGCTGCCCCATCTCCAAGATTTCAACATCTTTTTTCAAAGGTGGATGCCAAAACTGGATGCAGTATTCCATGATCAGTCTTCCTCATGGTGTGTCACTTCCCTATGCTCCTCACTGCTCTTTTCATACATCTAATGATGGCTTTAGCCCTGTTCACCACAGCATCACCCTGGGTGCTCATGTTGAATGGCTTGCCTAGCATGGCCCCGAAATCCTCTTCACAGTCAGTGCTTTCCTGGATACACTTCCCCATTCTGTAGGTGTGGCCTGCATGCTTTGTTGCTAGCTATAGGACCCTTCCTTTGGTTCTTTTCCAACTCTTTTTCTTTGAATGGGTCAAGCTTATCAAGGGATCTGATTGCTCTGGGTCACTGCCCTGTCCTCATCATCAATTACCACTCTGCTACCATTTTATCACCCACCAATGTTAGCAGCAGTGATTTTTTATTTGGGTTGCAGTTCATTGATATTTATTTTCAAGAATTAGTCCCCAACAGCCTCTTCATATCCCTAGTGCCCAGAACCTGCTGCACACAGCACAGCGAGAAAAGGCCACCCAGCCCAGCTGTGCCAGAGGGGCTAAGCACAGAACAAACTTCGGAGCTTGTGTCATCCATAGCTTCTGAACAACATGTGGGAGGTCATCAGCTTACAAATACACTCTAGACCGGTAGCGTAGACAGGCCCCAAATGTATCTAAGTGTCCCGCCTTGAAAAACAGGAGAGAAAAAAACAGAACCTTGAGTAGCTTTATTTTATAGTCATGGAAACTGAGGCACACAGAAGCAAAGAGATTTGCTCATGGTCAAAAAGCCAGGAATAGAAAACGGCAGATCTGCTGATAGTCAGGCCTGGGCCCTAGCCGTGTTTGTCCTGGCCTCTCTGCTTCAGCTCCAGTAACAACCCGAGTCAAGGTTTTCTTCTTCTCCATGTCCTTTAACTTTATGTCACTGCAGAAGAAAGATTGTTTCTGACCAGCTCGCTCTAATGCATGGAGATGTCTTTCCAGAAGACGTGCTCTGGCTTAGTCACATGTCGTAGGTTTTCTGGAGGAAGCACTCGGTGCCGTTCTAGGGCCTGTGTTACGCAGAAGATGGACAGAATGGTCCTTTCTGACCTTAATTTTTTTCTTTCGCTAGGAGGATAACGCTGGACATTTTTTCTCATTCACTTTCCTTTGGAATAATTTTAATCCAGTCCAAAGGATTTCCTCTTCCACTGTGTCTTCAGCACCTTTCCTAGCAAACAGTTACTCTTTGAGAACAGGTTTCCAGTTTCAGGCTGTCCCAGGGGGAGATGGCCATGAAAGCGGTAGTAGCTCAACTGAGCCTATCTCCCGGGGAAGGGAGTAAGTGCAGGGGTCACATGAGAAGGAGCAGCATGCAACTAGGATCCAGGCCTGTTGGGCGATATAAGAACAGCCTGTGCTCAGCCAGGAGAGAGACCTGCAATGGGAGCAGGCCTGGGCGGGGCTTGGATAGTCCTTTCAAGGCAGTTTCGGTACACAGTAGGGGATGGAACAGCCAAGCTGCTAGGGTTGGGAGCTGGGCCTCCTGGCAGTATCCAGGAACGAAAGCACAGCATCTGTCAGGAAGGGAGTCCCCACAGAGGGACACCGTAATCTCCCAGGGAGGGAAAAGGCTCTCACTGCCGTTTCTTAACCTCATGGGGTGTTCTCCTGCTCCGCCAACCCCACCCTTATTTCAGCATCTCCAGGTGCCTGAGGGAGCAGGCACCAGAGGCCATCCTGCAGCTGGGACAGAGATGGAGGTTGATGACCTTCCTGCCCGTGGTGACCGTGGTGCAGGACAGCCCTCAGGACATGCGAATGCAGCTCCAGATCTGGGAGCAGCTTCCCTTTGCTGGCATGAAACCTTGCAGGTTGTGGGGGGTGAGACAGGCACTAACTTTTGGTAACCCTCCGTGGGATCAGAGGGTAATGGTTTGTAGAAAGTGGTGTTGGAGAGCTTTACAAAAACTAGGCAAGCCATTTGCAACACACACTTTGCTTCTCTACAAAAGAAAAAGGACACTGGCTATGTAGACTCCCTCCTCAGGCCCTAAGCTACCAGCACTCCCAGCTATCTTCGAGACACCACTGACTTCCTGAGGAAACTACAATCCATCAGTGATCTTCCTGAAAACACCATCCTGGCCACTATGGATGTAGAAGCCCTCTACACCAACATTCCACACAAAGATGGACTACAAGCTGTCAGGAACTGTATCCCCGGTAATGTCATGGCAAACCTGGTGGCTGAACTTTGTGACTTTGTCCTCACCCATAAGCCTGGACCAGTCCACACAAGAGATCCACTTCCTGGACACTACAGTTCTAATAAGCAATGGTCACATAAACACCACCCTATACTGGAAACCTACTGACCGCTATTCCTACCTACATGCCTCCAGCTTTCACCCAGACCACACCACATGATCCATTGTCTACAGCCAAGCTCTACGATACAACTGCATTTGCTCCAACCCCTCAGATAGAGACAAACACTTACAAGATCTCTATCAAGCATTCTTACAACTACAATACCCACCTGCTGAAGTGAAGAAACAGATTGACAGAGCCAGAAAAGTACCCAGAAGTCACCTACTACAGGACAGGTCCAACAAAAAAAATATCAGAACGCCACTTGCCATCACCTTCACCCCCCAACTGAAACCTCTCCAACGCATCATCAAGGATCTACAGCCTGTCCTGAAGGATGACCCATCACTCTCACAAATCTTGGGAGACAGGCCTGTCCTTGACTACAGACAGCCCCCAACCTGAAGCAAATACTCACCAGCAACCACACACCACACAACAGAACCACTAACCCAGGAACCTGTCCTTGCAACAAAGCCTGTTGCCAACTGTGTCCACATATCTATTCAGGGGACACCATCACAGGGCCTAATCACATCAGCCACACTATCAGAGGCTCGTTCACCTGCACATCTACCAATGTGATCTATGCCATCATGTGCCAGCAATGCCCCTCTGCCATGTACATTGGTCAAACTGTACAATGGACACAAATCAGATGTCAAGAATTATAACATTCATAAACCAGTCGGAGAACACGTCAATCTCTCTGGTCACTCGATCTCTGACCTAAAAGTCGCAATATTACAACAAAAAGACTTCAGAAACAGACCCCAAGGAGAGACTGCTGAATTGGAATTAATTTGCAATGGGCTTTAAAAAAGACAATGTACAATCTTGAGTAATTTTGTATCATCTCCTGTGAGAGCTACATCTCAGTCATTGTAGTGTTATGTTTAAGAGCCTTCTGGAAAGTAACTAGCCAACTCTTATGATTTCATCCTGAGTCTCATGATAATGATTGTTTTCCTTAAAGCCCCAGCTCCTGGAGTCAAGTGGATATGTGAAGATTTCAGCCTTCATTCTTAAACAAAAATGAAGTTTCTAGCCCCCATGGATATGGAGATAGCTTCAAAATGTTACCCCAGTGCACCCTAAAGGCTCAAAAAGCAGACAGCAAATAAAAAGAACTCCAAAGCTGTTATTTTTATATAATCTCATGATTTCAAAGCCAATCTCATGATTTTTGGTGGGCCTGATTCATGATTTTTGAACATTTGGGGTCAGCAATACTGTAAAAGTTACTTGAAAGGGTCAGTTTCACTCCTTTTTAAGGTCAATTTCTATTTTATTATTTGCAGTGGGGTAACACCCCTAGAGCCCGAGGCAGTACAGTATAAACTCAGAGGGCCTTGCCCTCGAAGAATGTTTCCAAAGGTTAAATGATCTGTTCCATGCTTGGTGAACTACAAAAAGGTGATAGAAAGTAATCTAGATTTTTCTACAGTTGTTTTAGTTGTTGTAATCAAGAGTTAATAACAAAGTCAGAATATACATTAAAATTTTAAACCTAACCAATGTCCCTTAAGTGAATTGACACAAGATGTGAGAACATTACTATGAGAGCCGAGCGAGTGTAATATTTATTTAATTCTCTTTTTTTATATTGGAATTAGACACAGTGCTCCTGTCAGCTAATTTCTAAGTAGCCCCTGGAATCATGGTTAAAATTGCGCCCCCACCCTCCACCAAAATCTGAAATGGCGCCCCTGTGTTCCTGGGGAAAAAAAGCGGGCGGGCAGGGGGGTGTAATTCACCAGGCAGAAAATAACTTTATTTTAAACTGTGATTCATAGAAAATAAGCTGGATTTGAATACCTTGCGAGGGATCATTTAATAATCAGAACAGAAACCAGGAACAAAATTTGAACAAACTTTTTCAAGGCACTGAAATGGCTAAATTTCTCCAGGACTAAAGCAGTAAAGGAATGAATTCTCTAAACAACAAGTGACACCATCACTTTCAATGCAATCTACAAATCTCACTGTCAAACAGCTTAGTCATGTAAGACCAGTTCCTCAAAGGTTTTTAGGTGCCTCACTCCCATGGATTTAAATGGGAATTAGGTGCATAAATATGTCTGATTATCTGGGCCTTTTTCCTTCTCACTTCTATTCATTTTTTCCCCTTCAATTCCCAGGTTCCCCACTCCAGTCTCCACTGTCTTCTACCCGCTATTGCCTCAGAGTTCAAAAACGGTGAGCCAGGCCACCAGAAATCATGGGATTGCCCTAAAATTCAGGAGTATTTTAAAATATATATATTTTTAAAAAATCCTGGCTTGGGTCAAATGTTTGATTTTTTTACCTATTTCCTCCCCTGCCAAATGTTCCAGAGATCATTTCAGTTTGAAAATATGATGAATAAATACTCATATTAAAGAAATTAATATAATAAATACTAATGCATAATATAATCAATAAAATACATATATTTGGCCCATCATGTATTAATATGTATAACGATCACAGTAATTAATGATCATTAATTCAATACTCCACCAATATCCCCAGCCCTCCCCTCTCCCTTTTGAGACCAGCTTTCTGAGATCTCCCTTCACCTCTCTCCCACTTCTCCCAGCCCCCTTTCCTCCGTAGCCCTGCTTCCTGGCAGCTGTCTCTAACTTTAGATTTTGGATAACCTAAGAAATGATTAATAAGAGTAATAACTTGGGATTTTAATTACAGATTAATTTGATAGCAAGTTGCCTATCACGGCTATTGATGTAACTGCATCTCTGAGCTCTGTAAAGCCTCCATTGTATGAAACAATAAAACAAATATTGTTTTAGAAAATTGATTTGGAAAAATGTCTAAAGAATTCCTTTTAAAAAAGAAAGAACAACACATACAAAGAAATATATGTACAACAGAAATAAACTTTATTTACGAATGTGGAACGAATGTGGGAGGGGGAAAGCTCATTCATTTGCCTTTTAAAAACACATACACTGATCTTGTCTGTCACAGATCAGTGTATATGTGACTGTGATGTCTGTACTCTCCCGCAGGGTGGAGTGGCAGTGATAGGGCACCAGCCCCTGACACCATGTGCAGTGTGTGGGGGGACTGCCGCATCATGCTGGAATGCAGTTCTGAATGGGTTGCAGAGGGAGGCGAGCTCAAATGTGTTGCACTTGAAGGTCAGCCAGGCTCTTCAGCATGTCTGTTTGCTCCTTCAGAAGTGCTGTCATCTCCTGCTGCGTGTCACGCTCATTCTGCTGAGCTTTTCTCCTGTCCTCAATGTCCCTGTCCATTTTGTGCGAGACCATGACCTCCATGCCCTCTGCTCAATGTTCGCTGCTCCAGAGGCTTGCGTGATCTCTGCAAACATGTCATCCCGCATTCTCTTCCTTCACCTCCTTATCTGGTTCAGCTTCTCCACTGGTGTGGAGGGAGAGATGAAGGTTGCATTTTCAGCTGCAAAAGAAACAATGTACAGAGGCACTATTGTGAGTGCATAGTGAAGCTATAAGGCTATATTGAAATCACTCCCCTGAATCCATGCAAGTTTAAAGAAGTACCATCTCACTTTGGCCAGGTATTCATGGACAGCGCTGGTTTCCCAGCCATGGTGAGTAGAGCCCAGGCGGGGGAGGGGAGAGGGAGTAGGGGATGAGCTGGCACAAGACGGAAGCGGGGGGGCATACAGGCAGTAGTGTTTGTGGTTTGGGCAACTGAACTAAGTACAGGCATCGGTGACTTTAGCTGATATCTCACTCCTGAGGGTAGCAGAGGTGGAAAGGGAACAGCTGCTGCACAGTCCTGGTCCGTATGGTGCTAGCCTGGGTGCTGCAATAATGCCTTCTGAATTAATAGATGAATGGCGTAGGAAATTGTCCTACTGTGGCAGAAGAAATAAGGCAGCCCTTCCCAGAAACCTTCGGCAACAGACTGCAGATTACCTCCAGGAAAGTTTCCTTGAGATCTCTATGGAGGATTCACAGGACATCCCAGTGTGCATAACCAACTGGTTTGCAGGGTCCCCTTTGCCTAGCTGTGCCTGGCAATGAGAAGCAGACAGCCACTCTACCTCAACTGGGTATTTCACTATCTCCTGTAACACAACTAAAGAATAGTGAATGAGAAGATATGTTCCCACAATATCAATGCAAACTGCTTACTTACCAGACGTTCATTCCCTGATATTACGGTTGCCCATGCTGGACTGCTCCAGGGTTACAAACAGCTCCTGGCTCGGCGTGACAATGGGTCGCTTGTTCGCCTGTGCCCCTTTCTCCTCCTCCTCTTTCTTGTCCAATACCTCATCCTCAGGGTTGCCTGCAGTGGCCACTGACTCCATCTCCTCCGATGTATCCAGGGAGCCCTTGGCGGGGAAGTTGGGTCATCGCAGAGGACAGTATGCAGATCTTTGTAAAAGTGGCGTGTCTGCGGCGCTGCATGAGAGCAACTGGTTGCCTCCCTTGCCTTCCGGGATGTCTGCCGCAGCTCCTTGGCTGGGTGTCTCTCTCGTAGTCCTTCTCCCCCATTCCCCGAGCGATCTGCTCATTGATGCCCACATTTCTATGGCTGGATAGGAACTGTGCCTATACAGCCTCTTCCCCCCACAGACCCAGGAGATCCACCGTCTCCTACACTTAGCCCAGACAGGAGCACATTTGGACTGTGTAGCCAGCATGCTCAGCTGGGCAGTTTCTACGTGAGCTCTCCATGCCAAGCAAACAGGAAATGGAATTTCAAAAATTTCTGGTTCTTTAACGGGGAGGGGCTTGTTCCAGTGCACCTGGAAGCTGGGCAGCACAGTTCAAAATGGTGACCAGAGTGATCACAGTGGGGCATTGTGGGACACCTCCTGGAGGCCACTTAAGTCAACATAAGCAATGCAGTGTCTACAGTGTTGTCCTAACTACATCAGTTTAAGCACTACGTCTCTCACAGAGGTAGAGTTATTAAGTCAATGTAGCAGGTGAGTTACATCAGAGAGAGAAACTCTGGAGTGTAAACGCTGACATTATTAGGTCAACGTAAGCTTGTGACACACTATACCTTGGGGGAGAGCCCTGTAAGCCCCATATTCCTCATTTACATATAATTATGATATTTCATATAAAGCATGCCATGTGAGGTATTGTGGGAAAGGTTATGATCTGCTGAAACCCACTCTTCCATCTAAATATGTGTACCATTAATGTATATAAAATTATAAGAATAGTGTTGTGTTAGGGGGCTTATTCCTTCACCCACTTACTTCCCTGGTCCTTCTCTCATGAACAGAGAGCAACAATACCCGAAGTCCAAAGGTGCAAACAATTCGATGTTTATTGGGGTGAACTTCTAGCAAGCATGATTCCAGTTTCCTTCCTTAGTGTCCCCCTTCCCAGCTCTGACACCACAGAGCCTTACACGTGTGTCCCTGTTCCCATTTCCCCCTTTAGCAAAACATGATTCCAATTTCCCCACCCCCATTCCCTGTTCCCATTTCCCCCTTTAGCAAAACATGATTCCAATTTCCCCACCCCCATTCCCTGTTCCCATTTTCCCCACACACACCCACCCACTCACTTCCTGATTGACTGCAGACTATATAGTAAAACCTGAGTTCTGCTTAGCTATACCTTAACCAATCATTTTCCTGAAATTTAACTAACCAATCCTAACATATTGTAACATGATTATGTAAACAATTATATCCCACCACCTTAATTAGTTTACACCCAGCAAAATTAATTATACAGCAGGCAGAAACAGTCACAGAACCAGACAGAGATTATACAGACAAACAATAGCAAAGTGGGAACTATAATGACAAAACAATACAGAAGTGAGGATTTCACATCCCAGCTATTGATAAGTAAGTTCTTGCCAGACAGGATGCTATCAAACTAAGTTTCCTTTTACATTTTCTAGGCACTTCCCTTTCTCTGGAGGTGATAGGCACTATCAGGACAGGATTGTATTCCTAACAGCGCAATAGCACCTTATTTCAATGTGACTAGTTTGGAATGTGAGGATGTGACCATTCACTTCCCAGCTTATGGCTGCCTCTGTTGCTTAGCCAAAGGCCTTAGCCTAAGCACAGGGCCTCAGACGGTCATAGTAAGAGAAGGCCCTTACACCAGCAGACAGTGATTTTGATTCTTTCTTTTATACCTCTATAACTAGCCAAGTGATAAGAATACACCTAAATTCTTAGAGTCTAGGCCTTTACAGACAGGCCTGAATATCTATATCCTAACACTCCACCCCCTTTTTTTCCCTTTTTCTGTTGGGATCCTCCTGCCCAGGTATCCCTGGAAAAGCATAGGACATATGGTGACACATTTCCTGATAGGGCCAGGCATCAAGGTGGAAGGTGTCGATATTCCATTTGTCCCACTGCCCCTTGTGTAGTATAGTGCCCTACACCTTCTCTCATACGGGCATACCACACCTATTCCAATTAGTGTTCCAGACTTCCCATTAGAGTGGGCCCGAGAAGGTTGGGTCTGGGTTGTCTAGTACACTGCAGGGTTTGGAGGGCTTATTACATTACTTATAGGTTATCTCCATATGCAACGTAACACAAGTACAGTTAACAATACAAAATCCACAGCAACACCGAGTCCTGACCACCGCAGTATGGTCCAACATCCGAGACACCCCCAAAACACTGCCTCTCCTCCTTCGATGGGGTCACGATCTTATGTGTCCAATTGCTGGCAGTTGCAACAAGCTGCCCCTGCAGGTTTTCCTTGCTTTTGTCCACATCGTAAGTCCATTGAATGTTCACAGAGAAATGGGATATTGTCCAAACCAGCTTGACCACTTGGTATGGAATCAGGCAGTAGGCCCTAGTTTGATTATTCACAGCAATAAGATTCACAGATCCATTTGTGCACCAAAGTCCAGATAGCAGCATGTGGATGTGTGTAATTTTGTTATGGGCTGGTGTAACTGTGCCCCCAGTAATATGTATGTAAGCAATGTCAGGATGAGCTCCACCCTGACATCTGGTGGTGAGGTGTGGCAAGTTGTGGAAAAGAACTTCAGGGGCCAATCTCATTTGCATAGGCCCACCCAGCACGCCTAGAATGAGACCATAGCTGCCCAAATGGTCACTTTGGCTGCTGTGGGATCCCCAGTGTCTCTGTTATTGGGGCAGGAAGAATAAATTGTTATTACCCTGATTATGGGAACTGTGCTTGGAACTGTATGTGGCCTTTTGTTATGATGGAGAGATTCACCATCAACTAAGTAGCACTCGCTAGGCAAGGGTCATGGGTTCCAAAACTGTGTGAATGGAGTGAGGTTGGGAGTGCTAGTACTTGGTGGTATGGGCCCCTTGGAGAGGGCCTTACATGCTAATTGCACTTCCTCTTCTCTCCACTGTGGAATATCAGAGCTAATTTTGATTTCATTAGAAGTCTAGTTATAGGCTGCTGAGCTCACTTTGGGCTGACAGTACACCAGCACTGGGGCTCCCCGACTACAAGCTGAATTCACCAAAGAGCTGAAATCACTGAGTGTTGTGTTAAGTAGTGGGGGAGCCTAAAGATATATTGTGGAGCAGTTTGTGGGACAGCTGGAGTGCTTTGTGGACCGGCTGGTGAAGCAGTTTGATGCGGAGCAGTTTGTGGATGGCAGGAGCTACTTGTGGGCCGTGGAGCTGAGCAAAGGAGTTTGTGGGGTGGCTGGCGGAGCGGAGCGCCGCTATGGAGCTATGGGGCGGTCAGCTTCAGATCATGTAAGGTGCCTCTTAACCCCATCCCATCTCCACCCAGGTTGGGAGGTAAAGCTCCGCAGATCAACTTTCGAACTCTGGGGCTACCCTGACCAGGGACAGAGACTTCTGGTGCATTGGACTTTTGGGACTTTGGGTGATTTGGGGTTGCTGGACTCAAGAACCAAAGGGAAAGGGGCATGCCCCAATTTGCTTGGGGTGGGTTTTTTTGCTCATGGGTTGTGTTATGAATCCTGTTGGTGGTGTTTCCCCAACATAATGCCACATTGTTTCTCTCTGTTATTAAAAGGCTTTTTGCTACACTCAGACTATGTGCTTGCGAGAGGGGAAGTATTGCCTCTTGGAGGCACCCAGCGGGGGTGGTATATATTTGTCCCAGGTCACTGGGTGGGGGCTCGAGCCGGTTTGCATTGTGTTATTGGAATGGATCCCCTAGATATTGAACCTGGCCCTTGTTGCTGCCAACTCTGACGGGCAGAAGGGTTACACTAATTTACAACCTTTCAGCAGCTCTTGCTGAAGCAGCACCAAACTTGAAAGATTACAGGCAGCTTCCCATAATGCTGCCCTTATTTCAAACCTCTCACAAGCAGACTGAAGTGCCTCCTTTCCCTGGAAGACATTCAGTCACCATGGGCAGGGACCTTCTTCCACTACCCATATACCGAGGAGGGTGGGCTCCTCAGCCACCCCCCATCCCTCTGGGTCCCCTAACACTTCCTCCGTTTCCTTTTTAATCTCATCCCAGGTTGACCTCTGCACCTGGGATGGGCCTTGGTTCTTCCTTATCCATTTATTCAAAAAATCCTTTACCCTGGCTTGCCAGAACCCCCAACTACCATCACGAGAGTTTGCGATACCCCCTCAAAGCAGCTGCGTGGACTGTTGGGGAGGGGGACTTACAGGCTGCCACTCACCTATCCAATGCGATGCATCCGAGTCAGTCACCGGCACAAGATGTTAGGGGGCTTATTCCTTCACCCACTTACTTCCCTGGTCCTTCTCGCATGAACAGAGCGCAACAATACCTGAAGTCCAAAGGTGCAAACAATTTGATGTTTATTGGGGTGAACTTCCAGCAAGCATGATTCCAGTTTCCTTCCTTAGTGTCCCCCTTCCCAGCTCTGACACCACAGAGCCTTACACGTGTGTCCCTGTTCCCATTCCTGCCCTTAGCCAAACATGATTCCAATTTCCTTACCCCCATTCCCTGTTCCCATTTCCCCCTTTAGCAAAAAATGACTCCAATTTCCCCACCCCCATTCCCTGTTCCCATTTTCCCCCCACACACACACCCACTCACTTCCTGATTGACTGCAGACTATACAGTAAAACCTGAGTTCTGCTTAGCTATACCTTAACCAATCATTTTCCTGAAATTTAACTAACCAATCCTAACATATTGTAACATGATTATGTAAACAATTATATCCCACCACCTTAATTAGTTTACACCCAGCAAAATTAATTATACAGCAGGCAGAAACAGTCACAGAACCAGACAGAGATTATACAGACAAACAATAGCAAAGTGGGAACTATAATGACAAAACAATACAGAAGTGAGGATTTCACATCCCAGCTATTGATAAGTGAGTTCTTGCCAGACAGGATGCTATCAAACTAAGTTTCCTTTTACATTTTCTAGGCACTTCCCTTTCTCTGGAGGTGATAGGCACTATCAGGACAGGATTGTATTCCTAACAGTGCAATAGCACCTTATTTCAATGTGACTAGTTTGGAATGTGAGGATGTGACCATTCACTTCCCAGCTTATGGCTGCCTCTGTTGCTTAGCCAAAGGCCTTAGCCTAAGCACAGGGCCTCAGACGGTCACAGTAAGAGAAGGCCCTTACACCAGCAGACAGTGATTTTGATTCTTTCTTTTATACCTCTATAACTAGCCAAGTGATAAGAATACACCTAAATTCTTAGAGTCTAGGCCTTTACAGACAGGCCTGAATATCTGCTGAAACCCACTGTTCCATCTAAATATGTGTACCATTAATGTATATAAAATTATAAGAATTGTGTTGTATGGTTTTCACTAAAATATGCTGTGGTTTTGGGAAGAGCCCAGATACTAGCTCTCTAGAGATAATGACAAGGGAGGTAACTAACCCCAGGGTGGGTGCTGAACAGACATCACCAGCACAGGAGTTACAATTCAATGACTCACTCACAGGTGACATACCTCACCCTGTGACTCAGCAATGTCCATCAGACATGCCTGGACTTGTGTTCTCCAAGCACATGGACTAAGGATATAAAACAGAACACAGTGGCCCCATGCTTGGCCTTTTATCCTCCACCAAACCTGTGCTGCAAGCAATAAGGACATTCAGAAGATTGAAGACTCTAACAGAGGAGATTGGCCCAGATTTCAAGAGTGAAACCTATGTACTATGAACTGCAATATTCAGTGGGGTGAGAAAAACTGCTTAATCTAGCTGTTGCCCAGTCTAATTGGATTGAGAGTTTAGACTGCATACTTATATTTTATTTTATTTTATTTTGGTAGCCACTCTGACGTTTTGCCTATCACTTATAATCACTTAAAATCTATCTTTTCTAATCAATACACTTATTTTACTTTTCATCTTTACCAGTGAGTTTAAATGAAGTGCGTGGCAAATCTGCTCAGGTTTACAAAGGCTGGTTTATATCCACTTTCCATTGATGAAGTGGTGAACCAATTAATGAACTTGCACAGCTCGTCTTGAGAAGTGCAAGATGGTATATTCCTGAGGTATAAGGCTGGGAGCAGGGGGGATTCGGCTTGTGCCTTTCTCTGTGTGATTCATGAGTGGCTTTGGGAGCATTCATGCAATCTAGTTGCCCGGGGGGGCTCCACGTGTGGTGGTGCTGAGTGATAACAGTGCCTGCAGAGGTTTGCTGCTTTTCACTAGCAAAGCATTGTGAGAGACAGCCCAGGATGGAGAGATAAGAGGGCACAGTGGTCCCATGGCCCCAGGGTGCACCCCGGGGATCCCGTCAGAAAGCTGCCTTATGATGACCTAACTCTGTAATGTGGAACAGGCCTTAGTGTGCTTTACTTTCCCCCTCTCTCCTCACCCTCGCATCCAGTTTCAGTGACACAGTCTGACCCATGATTTCCAGAGTCCTCCCAGATCGTAGCAAATAGTGATAAAGGGGCTGCACAATGCCTGGGACAATGGGATTGGCTTCTCCATCTTGATCACCCCCTGCTCTCTATGGTTTGACAGTCCAGACCCCATGGAACTTCCAAAGTCAAAGAAATTGCACAGAAGAAAGTCTGCATAGAGACTGGTGCATCTGAGACTAGACAGGCTGATTTCAGGGTCCTCAGTGGGGTGTTCCCTCCATGTCTCAGTAACACAGTCTGAGCTGGGATCTGGCCCCCACCCAGAGACAGGGGTGGATTTTCTCTCCAGGGAAAGAGGCTGGCGGGAAAGTGAAGAGCGGGGCCTCATTATCAGCATCAAAAAATGTCACCTGGCCCCTTTCATAGTCCAGACAACCCCGGATCCTGCTGGGGACATGACTCAGGGTCAGGGGAGTCTCGGGGGAGGTGAGAGCTTGATACCAATCCACCCACCACATCACAGCCCAGATCCCCCCCTCAGGATTACGTCTGATCCCTCCCTTCCTCCTCACAGACTCTCTGGCCACCCCCACAGCCCAGCACATCCCATCTTCCAGCTCCACCTCCCAGCAATGTCTCCCTGAGGTGAATCCTCATGTAGCTGGAGTGGGGATTCCTTCACCTGTCTCATTAAACTGTTAGAAACTGCTCAGCAGGGGCACAGTCTTTGGGGAGTTCCCAGCTGCCCCTTCCTTAGAGTCAAGCCAGAAGCTTTATCGTGCAGTACATATTTCAAGTTTCCTTCTAAGGCATAAATATTTTCCCCAACTCTTTGATGTTCCTCAAATCTTAAAGACATTTGAACAATTTTAATGAGCATTTAATGTGCCCCCTCTACTGCAGTCACAGAGATTGAATGTGACAGTGAATGAGCAAAGCAGGACTTCAGTAAACTCATTGTTTGTGGTATTAAAAAATAACAGCTCTCTCTAAAGAAACACAAAGAACTGTGACAATCTATGCGAGGTCTCAGGGCCTGGTAGTGGCCTGGCTACTACTTCTGTTCTCCTGCCAGTGTCCCCACTTCTAGCAAGGTCCCGGCCCTCTTTAGAGCTCCTGCACAGCGCACGGGCTTGGCAAAATAGAGAACGGCAAAGTCCTCAGGCCACTGGTTTACCCCAGCTGCAGAAGGGGGATCAGGGGCCAGACTGAGGGGGCCTGTGAGAGTCTGGGGCACGGCCACCTGGGACCAGGAAAGGGGAGTCAACCATGAAGGGAAGGAAGCACTGGCAGGAGATGCTTTTGGGGATGCAGGCAGTTGCACAGGTTGCTCTGTAACTGGCTATAATAAGAGGCTACTTCTTCAAGCTGCACCAGCTCGCTGAGATCCATTGAAGCCAGGGAACACACTCAGTGCCCCAGCTGAGAAACTGGCTCAGCGTCACTGCTGTTTCATCACACTGGCCATATTGTTGCAGCTGAGTAATGTGACCTACCCGTGTTGTTGTAAATTAGCTTCCCAGGCCCTGATGCTCCCTGGCAGCCATATGCAGTGTGCTAGCTATTTCATTAAGGAACAGATGGAAAACAAATTCTCAGCTCTGACAGCAAGGTGGGGGGAAGGGAGAGCTCAAACTTTTGCAAAGTTTGGACCCCATCTCAAAGTGACTGTCTCTAGCAGCAGCTCCCCTCCCCTTAACACACTGTGGCCACCACAGCAAATGCTGGTGAGGAAAAGAAATGTGAACAACACATGCCTTATATTTTAGTTGCCTTTGAATGTAAGTTACCTACTGGAAAGAAGAAGGAAGATCAGCACCATATGATGGGCAGAGCTCCCAAGTTATTAGATTGGTATGTAACCTTTCTGCCAGGCTGAGTTGATAGCAGCAAGGGCCGGGTTCAGTACATAGGGGTTCCCTCTCAACAATGCAATGCAAAACTGGCTCGAGCCCCCACCCAGTGACCTGGGAAAATCTTACACACACCCCTGGGTGCCTCAAAGAGGCAATACTTCCCCTCTCACAAGCACAGAGTCTCGGTGTAGCAGAAAATCTTTAATAACATGAGGTAAACGACATCAGCATTAAATAGGGAAACCACCACAACTGGGGTCCATAAACCAAACCATGAGCAAAGACTCACCCCAGCAAATTGGGCCATGTCCTTTCCCTTTGGTTCTTGAGTCCAGCAATCCAAAAATCACCCAAAGTCCCAAAAGTCCAACAAGTCAAAAGTCTCTGTCCCTGGTCAGTGCAGCCCCAGGGTTCAAAAGTTTATCTGCAAAGTTTTACCCCCCAGTTTGGGTAGAAATGAGGGTGGGGTGGTTAAGGGGCACCTTACATGGTCAGAGGCCAACTGCCCCACCTCTCTGTCAGGTTCTGCTATAGCCTTCACTGCGAGCCATCCTGCAAACTGCGCTGCTCTGCCATCCATTCTGCAATGTATTTTCAGCCCCCCCAACACAGCACTCAGCAATTCCAGCTCTTTATTGACTTCAGCTTGTAATAGGAGAACCTCAATGCTAGAGCATCATTGGCCCAAAGTGAATCCAGCTCAGCAGCCTGTAACTAGACTCCTAATAGAATCAAAATTACCTCTGATAGTCTACAGTGACAAGAAGGTGTAATTAGTAGTTCAGACCCCTAAAAACAGACCCACACCATCTAGTACAAATATCTAGCCCCAACCTCTTTCAAGCTACTGGCTTTTGGAATCCATGTCCCTTGTCTAGCGAGTGCTACTTAGTTGATGGTGAGTCCCTCCATCATAAAATAGTTCCACTGTCCTTGATTCATATAATCAGGGTAACAACACTTTATTCTTTCTGCCCCAATAATAGAGAAACTGGGGATCCCAGAGCAGCCAAAGTGACCATTTGGGCTGCTGTGGGCTCATGCTAGGCGGGATGGGTGTGCCTATGCAAACAGAAAAGGAGTACTTGTGGCACCTTAGAGACTAACCAATTTATTTGAGCATAAGCTTTCGTGAGCTATAGCTCACTTCATCGGATGCAACTCACGAAAAGCTTATGCTCAAATAAATTGGTTAGTCTCTAAGGTGCCACAAGTACTCCTTTTCTTTTTGCGAATACAGACTAACACGCCGGTTACTCTGAAACCTATGCAAACAAGATCAGCGCCTGAAGTTCTTTTCCACAACTTGCCACAATTCACCACCAGATGTCAGGGTAGAGCTTAGCCTGACTCTGCTTACAGATGGAATGTTCATCAGTTGTGCTGATTTTGGCTGCTTGTTCTGTTGCTCCAAAGAAGGTAGCAGCCTATCACAGACGCAAGGGAAAGAGAGACATTTGTCCAGTAGCTGATGGCAAAGTGCAGCAAACTAAGAGCTAGCAACCAATGAGTTCAAATATCACCTCTCCTTTTTGTTGTTTGCATTTCCATGCACATCACAACCCATATCCCTAATGACACACCACATCCCCTACCCTGGAAAGCAGGCAAGTATTAGACACTTTCTCCCTCAATTTACTGAGAGGCTGCACAAGGTCACTTCAGGTGGAACTGGGAAGAAAACACAGCTCTCCACTATAGAAAGCCCAGATGCTAGCCACTCACTTCTACTGCTCTTCAGGATCAATGCCTGTAATAGATATGATTTGGTAATCTATCGCTATCCCACACTCAAGCCAGGAAGAGAACCTCCTGGCAAAGTGTGTGTATCAAGGCCCATTCCAGTGCTTGGTCCTCAGCAAGAATAGCAATTCCTCCTGAAGGTCAAGTGGTGGAGGTGTGTGCTGGGGACAGGGGTGGCCATAGCACCAGCCCTGTTGCCGTGGAAGTGGGGATTGTGTGGTTCTCTTTGATACATATTTTAATTTCCTTTTTTAATAGTTTATTTAATTCACACAATAATTAAAACCATTATAATCTGTTGAATCTGGTATATTGTGCCATAAAATTCAAGTGTTCCATATTGCCAAGATCTATCACGCCTTTTGATTGCTTATGTCAGCCACTGGCAGGTTTGGGGGTTGAGAGGTGAAGTGATCAAATCAGCTCTCTGCAGAGCATAGATGAACAATTCCTGATGTATATATTTATATAAAGCACATGACCCAGAGTGCAGGTGGGATAGCAGCACAAGACCCAGGCTATCAACGGAGTCTCTCTCTCACACACACACACACACTCTCACTGATGTAGGGGTAACACAATCAGCTTGGGGGAAAGGGAGAATCCCTTCACTGCCTTCAAAAATCACAGCTGGGTAATTAAAGGGAAATACACAAGGAGAATGGTTTATATGTTTCATTTAAGCAAATGTCAGGCTTAAAAGGAACTGAGAGGGATCTTTCATAAACAGAACCCACTGTAAAAACATACAAAATTTGAAGACGCGTTATTCTGAAAGGCACTACAGCAAAAATAATGTCCATGAACTATGGGGTGGAATGAATGAGTTGCAATCTCACTTTTGGTAACATTTTATAGATCTCCCTCTCCCTCTCACATTCCCTTTCATTCTTCTTTTTAGAATCAGCAGATCATAAAACTATAGGGATGGAAGGGACCTCAAGAAGTCATCAAGTCAAGTCCAGCCACCAGCACTGTAGCAGGACCAAATAAACCTAGACAGTCACGGACAGCTGTTTGTCCGATTTGTTTTTAAAAGCTCCAATAATAGGGATTCCACGGTTTTCCTTGGAAGCCTATTCCACAGCTTAAATACCCTTATAGTTCAATAGTTTTTCCTAATATCTAACTGTGATGGGGTCCCCGGGGTACAACCTGGAACTGGGGTACCACTGTGCCCTCTTAACTCTCCAGCCTGGGCTATCTCTCAGAATCCTTTGTTAGTGACAAGCAGCAAACTCCTCCAGACACTGTTATCACTCAGCACAACAGTACGTGGAGCCACACACCCAGCTAGAATGCATGAATGCTCCCAAAGCCACTCACAAATGACACAGAGAAAGGCACCAGACAATTCCCCCCAGCACCCAGCCTTGCACCCCAGAGCTGTACCATCATGCCCTGGTCAGAACCTGACCAGTATACATTTATTACCCAGTCTGCCCGTCTCTCAATGTGGAGATGACATACACAAGCCTTTGTAAGCTGAGCTGAGATTTCCCAAGCACTTCAACTGAAACACAGTGTTTTAGGTAAAATATAAAACAAGTTTATTGACTACAGAAAGATAGATTTTTAAGTGATTATAAGTGGTGGGCATAAAAGGTCAGAGATAGTTACCAAAGAAAATAAAAGATAAGCATGCAATCTAAATCTTAAACCTTACTACTCTCAGCAGTATTAAGATCAAGCAATTTTCTCACCCCACTGGATGTTACAATTCATAATACACAGGCCTCTCTCTCAAGCCTGAGACTAGTCTCCTCAGCTGAGTCTTTCTGTCTTCCCAGCATTCTTGTTGCTTCCAGCGTAGGTGAGGGAGAAGAAAGGGAAAAGCATGATACTACTGTCTCCTATTTTATATCCTTAGTCCATGTGCCTAGAAGACACTTGCCCAGACATTTTCTGGTGGGTTTTGCTGAGTCACAGGGTTGAGCAATCCCCCTGGTGTGGTCTTTTGCGACTGAGTCATAGAGTTGAGCAGTCCCCATTGTGTGGTGCTTGTGAAACTGTCATTGAATTGTATATCCCTTGATTACAACTCCCCTGGTGATTAATGGTCGTTGAACTCCCTCCTGGGTGGAGATCATCACCCTTGTAATAGAGACTCTCAAATTTGCAATGTATTTCAGTAACAAACATAAAGCAGGTTTCAGAGTAACAGCCGTGTTAGTCTGTATTCGCAAAAAGAAAAGGAGTACTTGTGGCACCTTAGAGACTAACCAATTTATTTGAGCATGAGCTTTCGTGAGCTACAGCTCACTTCATCGGATGCATACCGTGGAAACTGCAGCAGACTTTATATATACACAGAGAATATGAAACAATACCTCCTCCCACCACACTGTCCTGCTGGTAATAGCTTATCTAAAGTGATCATCAGGTTAGGCCATTTCCAGCACAAATCCAGGTTTTCTCACCCTCCACCCCCCCACACAAATTCACTCTCCTGGATTCAATCACAGACATGAAGGTCGCTATCTTAAAACAAAAAAACTTCAAATCCAGACTCCAGCGAGAAACTGCTGAATTGGAATTCATTTGCAAATTGGATACTATTAATTTAGGCTTAAATAGAGACTGGGAGTGGCTAAGTCATTATGCAAGGTAGCCTATTTCCTCTTGTTTTTTCCTACCCCCCCCCCCCAGATGTTCTGGTTTAACTTGGATTTAAACTTGGAGAGTGGTCAGTTTGGATGAGCTATTACCAGCAGGAGAGTGAGTTTGTGTGTGTATGGGGGTGGGTTTTTGGAGGGGGGTGAGGGAGTGAGAGAACCTGGATTTGTGCAGGAAATGGCCCAATTTGATTATCATGCACATTGTGTAAAGAGTTGTCACTTTGGATGGGCTATCACCAGCAGGAGAGTGAATTTGTGTGGGGGGTGGAGGGTGAGAAAACCTGGATTTGTGCTGGTAATGGCCTAACCTGATGATCACTTTAGATAAGCTATTACCAGCAGGACAGTGGGGTGGGAGGAGGTATTGTTTCATATTCTCTGTGTATATATAAAGTCTGCTGCAGTTTCCACGGTATGCATCCGATGAAGTGAGCTGTAGCTCACGAAAGCTCATGCTCAAACATAAAGCAAAATTTCATAACTTCATGCACGCTAATGATATACATATTTCGACAGAACAATGGGCTTCAGCAGATCATAATCTTACATATGATATCTTACATGGCATGCTTTGTATTAAATATCCCAACCATATATGGATGATGAATATGGGGGTACAGGGTGCTAATTTGAGGTACGTGTCACATTAACCTAAATCTCCCTTGCTGCAGATTAAGCCCATTACTACTTTTCTTTTATTTCATCCAGTTTGGCACATCATTTTCTCTAGCACACATTTTCCATCACTGCTTCTCTGTCTCCCTCTAACACTCTTCTGTTCCCTATCACAGATCATTCCAACTTGGTTTCCCAGTTCTCTCGCTTGAGTTTATCACTTCCCCTTGTGCTGCCCTCTGAGCATTTTCCTTCTCAGGATTGTTTTGCTTTCACTCTCTCCATTTCAGTTTCCCTCCACTTGCCCAGGCTTCACTGTTTACTCTCGTTTTAATTGATTTTTTTCTTTCATGATTTTTCTCCCTTCTGGTCAAATATGTGCCATATGTGCCTTTCCACTCCACACAGCCAGCTCATCTTCATCCAGATGATGTCACTCCCCTATTATATGCTCCTTTTCCCTGGGGTCCTGGAGGTCACACTCTCCAATCACTGGGTCTCCTTCTCCTAGGATCCCTGCTGGTGCAGAGCCTCCTGCTTCTCCTCATGTTTCCCTGCCACCCCCACATCTCCCTGTCCCCCAGCCCAGCTAGTAATTTGCCCCCAGCCTCCAAATCAATTCTGCCCTCAATCCTATATCAATTCTGATCCCTGAAGCCCCACATCTGCCCCTTCCCCTCAGAGCCCCTCTGCTCCTCCTGCAGCTCCAGGGTTTTCCTTCTCTTCTTATTCATGGAGGGAAGGGGCAGGAGATTGGAGGGCTCATATGGATGTTGTGGGTTTGGTAAAGAGGGGTCATCCAGGGTCATAGAGATGAGCCTAGCCAGATGGGAGTCCTCCAGGGTCATAGAAACTAGGACGACTGTTGAAAGAGAAGCCAATTTTTTCATTCCCAGTGAGCTATACCCCCTCCCCCCACAGGTCTCAGTGACACAGTCTGACACAGTATCCCCAGAGTCCTCCCAGATCATGGAGGACAGTGACAAACAGGCTGCACAATCCCTGGAACAATGAGATTGACTTCTCCATCTCAGTCAATCCCAGCTGCCTATGGTTTGACAGACCAGACCCCCAGAACCTCCAGGGCAGTAGAGACTACACAGTAGAAAGTCTGGAAGAAGACAAGAGTCCTCCAGGGTCATAGAGTCTGGTGTCTGAGGCTAGAGAGACTGATCTGAGGGTCCCCAGTGAGGTATTTCCCATGTATCTCAGTGACACAGCCTGAGCTGGGATCCTGCCCCCCACCCAGAGCCACAGGCGGATTTTCTCCCCAGCAAAAGAAGTCAGTGGGAAAGTGAAGATTGGGGCCTCATTGCCAGCACTGAAAAATGTCACCTGCCCTTGTTCATAGTCCAGAGAAACCCAGATCATCTGGGGTACCTTGCACAGGGATAGGTGGGTAACAGGGGAGGTTAAAGCCTGGTACTGACCCACCCACCGCTGCACAACCCAGATCCCTTCCTCAGGGTTCTGGATGAGATGCCCCTTCCTCCTCACAGACTCTCTGGCAACCCCCAGAGCCCAGCATCCCTTATCCCACACCTCCACCTCCCAGGCATGTCTCCCCGAGGTGTATCCCTCACAGCTCAGCACACAGGGATCAGTGTCAAATCTCTCCTGGGTTACTGGGCAGATCCTCACACGTGAATCCACATCTCATATTTTTCTGATCTTCAGACAGCATAAGGATGGGATGAGCCATGTCTGGATCCAGAGTCACATTTTCTGGGGAGAGAAAGAATCAGAGCATTAGAGGCAGAGCTCAGCCCTGGGGGAGACTGGGACCATTTCTCACACTCCCAACAGCCTTGTTCTGGCTGGGACAGTCCTGGGTCCCAGGGAGCTGCCTCTGTCCTGGGCGCCTGAGACTGAGCAGAGGGGTCACTGCAGTTTCTCATTCTGTTTGATGGGAGCCACTCATTACTTTCATGTGTTTTATAGAGGCTTCAGGTCCCTGATTCCCCTGCCGGGGCTGCTCCATTCCCAGCTGCAGAGACACAGAAAGGAAGGTTTCAGAAGCTTTTAGTGAGGAGGGAGCAGAGGAGGCAGGTACCAGCTCTAAACCCCAGAGGGAAGCTCCCTCCCCTAAATGCAGCCTCTACTCCCAGGCTGAGGAATAGAAAGGAAGGTTCAGCATTGGGGAATGCTTTAAGACCAGAGAGTAGGAGGTGGCATTGGGAGGGGTATCCCCATCTTCAGCTCCGAGAGAAGGGAGGCGGTGCCACCATCTGAGGCAGAGCATCTCCCCAATCCATGAAGCAGGGAGCAGCTCTAATGGCAGAGCACCATCTTGCCCAAAGGAAACGTAGGATGTTGGAGAAGAGTGATGGGCGAGACCCGCCTCTGGCAGGGTAAAGGAGAGGGATGTGTCAGCCCTCAGGGGAGAGAGCTCTGTCCTCATTCCTCTCAATTTAATATTGAAAGGGCCTGTCAATGTCTATGAAAACCCCGGGGTCAGAATTAAGGGTGTTTGGATGTTGGTCAGTGACTGTTTCTATTCACTGGTGTGCGCATGAATTGAGCACTAAGGTTGTTGTCAGGATTGTTTGTGTGACTTCAGCTTGGGATCTCCTTAGTAGTGAATGTTTTCTTTTTTAGGGCTGTGAGTGTCATGGTCTGTGTTGGTTTGGCTGGTAACTGTAGCTTCAAATTCATGAAATGTTTTCATGTGAATTTTCTCCTTCTTTAAAAGATAATGTCCACCTGCAATCTCACCATGTCTGTGTGCCCCATCTCCAGTTCAGATGGCAGAGTGTCTGAAGAGGAAAAGGATAAAAGAGAGGTGAGATTTCATGCTGTCATATTTATAACAGCATTCTCATTTGTAACTAATATAACTGTCTTTTAATTATGGTTGAGCCCTGAAGTACCCATGGAGTCGGCACTTACAATCTGTAAGAAATATTTACTTTCCCCTCCTCATCTCCTCCCACCCTCTACATCCCAGCTGGTTTGTCTCATTCACCTATTGCATTTTGTCAGACCCTAGACCCAGATCCTGCAAAGACCTTAGTGTCAATGTAACTGTACACACTTTGGTCTCTTTGACATTAATAGGATGTTAAGAATTTGCAGGGTCAGAGCTCTGAATTGTGAGCTCTTTGGGTCTATTTATTCAGTGTCAATGAAGTGCTCAGCACAACAGGGCCTTTGTCCTCCATAGACAGGAATACAAATAATAGTAAGTTTTTTTATGTATGTGGAAATTCAAGCTGGGAAGGGTCGGCTCAATGGGTCAGATTCCCCCTGAACTGGCAAAGGGATAGAGGGGGGCAGTTTGTGACTCCCCTATTCAGTGGCTGCTTGGCACAGGCTAGGGAAGTCCTGAGATCCGGCCAGAGTAAACACCCCTGTTTCTGTGACCCCCAGGGACTTTGCAAGTTTTGTAGTTAGGAGAGAGAAACTCTCAGGGACCCAAAATTAGGCCATTTGCTAAATTTGGGCCTTAAGGTTGTCACCTTCGGTAAGTCATGAATTAATGTGAGATGTCCTGATGCTTGGGCCCTGCTACACCTGCTCAATAGCTCTACTCTCCACCTTTCATTCAATAGATATGTACAGTATTTTAAATCAAGAACACATCTCCTCCCACAGACTCAGAGGTTCATCCCAATTTCCTCTCCTAGATCCTTTCTCAGTGCCTTTGAATTTCCTCAGAGTCTCCGTTAGAACAATAGTTTTCTGGGAGAAATCACTGAGTCTCTTTTCTTGTTCAGGGAAAGTCTCCACAGGCTGCTGGAACTTCCTCTTTTCATAGCTGGAGAGAAACCATTTCACTTTGTATTATTTCCTTTAGTGACTCATTATAATTCCTTGTTAGTGAACGTTGCTGCTCTAATGGGCTTGAAGTTAGAATTCCTCTACTTCTCCCAGCCTCAAAGTAGGTGCAACACAGGCCATGGCAGTGTAACATTTTGCTTAAAGGTCCCATTAATATTTTTCAACTCTGGCCTGGAGAGACAAGCTCTGGGGATAAAAGGGGAAGCTAGTCTCCATGGACAATTCACTCCTTGGCCTCCACACTATGATGGACAGGAAGTTCCCATGCCAACTTCCCCCTCCCAAGCTCATTGCACATAGTTCTTCAAACAGTCCTCAGGTGGGAAAGACTCTTCATCACTGCTGATCTGGGTTGGATTGCAGTGTCCCAGCAGTGAAAGGCTCACATTTCACCCACATAATCCTGAAGCAGCCAGTCCCCCAGGGATGTGACATCTCTAAGAAATACTTTAGGTTAATCTTTCCCACTGAATGGATAATTCCAGAGTCTTCTCTAAAAAAGGTCAGTGTGACACCACCAGGCCAGCTCAGGTCAAAGCCATAGGCCAATTCACTTCTGTGTGAATATCAAAGAAATGTTAAGTGTACTAATTCGTTTGAGTATTAATCTAGTTCAAAGGAAATGTGAATGATATTGTCTTCACTCATCTGTAACCTGTTCTCTGCTATCTCATACATAATGCATATTGTTAAGGTAATAGCACATAACAATCCATTAGTTTTCATGAAGTTTACACATCAGGTAAATTCTCATCTTGATGCTAACACACACTTTTGATCTAGGGTCAATTAAGTACAGGGACATACATAACATAATATCTCTGTAATTTAATTGCCCATCAGACAGGATTGGGGCCTTGGAACGGGAAATGAAGAAGCATGCTGACTTCAAGCATGGGTCATTGCATTCGACAATGGAAATCTTCAGGCTCAGTCTGCATTTAGTCAATAAAGGAAAAATGCACACTGTGATGAAAACACTTGGATGATTGCTTTCTGTGGAAAGAAGCTGTAAATACTGATTCCAGGGAATGATCCTGTATCTCTGAACTGTTTTAGATTCGAAGAGGGTGGAATACTGAGCGAGTGGAAGGAGGTCCCCAAAGTGATTTTAGGTATCCCTGAGACTTTTGGAAAACTAGCAGACTACTACATCTCTGCTATCATCTTGGAGTTATACACTTTGACTCACCTGTTAATGTATTTTACCTGCTTAAACCTCTCAATAAGTCTCAGTTCTTTTTCTTAGCTAATAAATCTTTAGTTAGTTTACTAGTGAATTTACTTCAGCGTTGTCTTTGGTGAGATCCAGAGTACAAATTTGACCAGGGTAAGTGACTGACCCTTTGTGGTTGGGAGTAACCTAATGTGATGTGATATTTGGTATAGTGACCAATATCACAAAGCCCAGTTTGTCTGGGTGGCAAGAAGGGCTGGAGATCCTAAGGGGACTGTCTTTGACTCCATGGTAAGACTGATACAGTGATCCAGGAGTGCATGTTCGTTACTGGTTCGGTGAAATCTAATTATAGAATATACCACCAGTTTAGGGTGTCTGCCCTGTTTTCTGGCATCTGACCTGAATTTGGCATTCACAGTTGTAAGCCATTCCAGACAGCAAGTGAGAACATCAGGATTAAATTCATTAGAGAGATTTGTATCCAAAGTGTGAACCTGCCCCACACATTTTGCCACGTAGCCCTGGAGAGAAGTGGTGTTAACATGGCTTCCAAGTCCTTTCCCAGCATGTGAAGTGGGTGTGGGAGTGAGAAAGAGCCATGTACCTGCTCAAGATACTTCTGACATCCTAGAGGCGAAAGAGAGAGAAAAATAATCTGAGACCCACTTGAAACACACTGAGGATTGCAGGGAAGGGATTTTGCAAATCTTGAAAAAAGAAGCTCTGGTCTGGCCCCAGAACCATGGATTATCTCAGCTAATGGGGCTTTTCCATCTCTCATATCTATATATCTCTAATTGGTCATAGAAAAATTGTAATGCACATTTCAGGAATTCACTGACAGCTGGACTCCAGTGCTCACAATTTGGGCACGGTCGTATCCCTGTGGTGGGATCTGGGGTATTTCTTACTCTGTCTCACCTGCAGGAATTTGCTTACTGGCTTCTGATACTTCCCCTCCATCTCACTGATCAGCTCACTGAGACGGGAAATCTCCTCTGAGACTTTGGTGATATTTTCATTCTGTATCTTCACAATCTCCTTGTCCAGCTTTTCCAGCTCGGCCAGCAGAAGTCGATCTTATTCCTCCAGGAACTGCCGCAGTTTCTGAAATTCAGATACAATCTTCTGCCTCTCTGTTTCTGTCTGTTTCTGTAAGAAAATAGGGAAAGGGCTTGTTTGGGACGTGAATGGAGCCTGGGGTCCTTTCATGGAGTGCTGAGTGTGCAGGAGGGAGAATTTCTTTGCACATTCTAAGACATCTAACACTTGCCTGTGACCTGTGGTTAGTAGAAAGAGGATTTTCTCACACCTTCCCATTTGGCCCCTATATCTCTTAAAGGGATATTCTCATGCCTGACATGGTTAGGATATCATGTTACCAGCGGCCTTTAAAAATGCAGATCCAAGGCAGTTGGAGGCAAGACTCAGCACTAGATCTGGGTGACATTTTTTGCACTAAACTTTTTTGGAGGGAAAAGGCAGATTCATTGACTCTGAAATATTTAATGAATTCCTCTCAATGTCACCCACATTTTTTGGATGGATAAATAAAGAAATAAATAAGCAGATAAATAAATAAATAAATCCTGAAAAAAATCAAGAAAATGTTTTGATTATTCAATTTGAAATTAGTTTTTGCTTCAAAAAGTCCTTCTTCATGGTCAAAATTGAAACAAAACACTGCTCAAGAAAAAATGGAACACTGATTTGCTGCACTTTGTTTAATTATTTTAGGTTTGACCATTTTTTTCCCAATTTCCAGTCAATGAAAAGTTTTGTTGTTTACTCAGCTCTACACAGAACGACGTTGACACAGATGTATGGAAAGAAAAAATGAATCAATTGAACAAAAAGTGCAGACAGGCACAGAACTGTGCATTGGATACATTCAGATCATTTTGGCAAGATTTTTGTCAAAGCCACAAAAGGTGGACAAGAATTCATTACCAGAAATGAAAGCTTAGAATCTGAAGATGGAGAAGAGGATTTTTCAGGCCTTCTGTTTGGAGGTGAGTGCACACATACGCACAGAGCATCCGTGGTAATGCAGTAGTAGATAAAAGCCAACATTTCCTAAGGCCACAAGGGAATCTGCCTACAAACCAACCTCGCACCCCATGTCAATGCAGGTTAATAACAACAGGAGCCTACCAGATACTCCTGGCTTTTCTTCTCTCTACTCAATTTAAATCCCTGGAAATTTTCTCTCTCTTCCCTCAGAATCTTCAAATAGAGCTGGATTTTATCCTGAATCAACAGAAATGATTTGGGTGGTTTGATTTTTATTTTTAGGGGTGAAGGTGCATCTCAGTATAACCCCTCATGGAAATTCAGAATCCCAAGGAGAAACTTAATGTAACCCTTCTGCTCGTCAGAGTTGGCAGCAACAAGGGCCGGGTTCAATATCTAGGGGATCCATTCCAATAACACAATGCAAACCGGCTCGAGCCCCCACCCAGTGACCTGGGACAAATATATACCACCCCCGCTGGGCGCCTCCAAGAGGCAATACTTCCCCTCTCGCAAGCACATAGTCTGAGTGTAGCAAAAAGCCTTTTAATAACAGAGAGAAACAACGTGGCATTATGTTGGGGAAACACCACCAACAGGATTCATAACACAACCCATGAGCAAAAAAAACCCACCCCAAGCAAATTGGGGCATGCCCTTTTCCCCTTGGTTCTTGAGTCCAGCAACCCCAAATCATCCAAAGTCCCAAAAGTCCAATGCCCCAAAAAGTCTCTGTCCCTGGTCAGGGCAGCCCCAGAGTTCGAAAGTTTATCTGCGGAGCTTTACCTCCCAACCTGGGTGGAAATGGGACGGGGGTAAGAGGCACCTTACATGATCTGAAGCTGACCGCCCCATAGCTCCATAGCGGCGCTCCGCTCTGCCAGCCGCCCCACGAACTCCTTCGCTCAGCCGCGCTCCGCTCCACCAGTCGCCCCACAAACTCCTTCGCTCAGCTGCGCTCCGCTCCGCCAGCCAGCCGCCTCACAAACTCCTTCGCTCAGCTCCACGGCCCACAAGCAGCTCCTGCCAGCCACAAACTGCTCCACGTCAAACTGCTTCACCAGCCGTCCCGCAAACTGCTCCACAATATATCTTCAGGCTCCCCCACTACTTAACACAACACTCAGTGATTTCAGCTCTCAGGTAAATTCAGCTTGTAGTAGGGGAGCCCCAGTGCTGGTACACTGTCAGCCCAAAGTGAGCTCAGCAGCCTATAACTAGACTTCTAATGAAATCAAAATTAGCTCTGATATTCCACAGTGGAGAGAGGAGGAAGTGCAATTAGCATGTAAGGCCCTCACCAAGGGACCCATACCACCAAGTATTAATACTTGTCCCCAGCCTCTTTCCCTTCACACAGTTTTGGAACCCATGACCCTTGCCTAGCGAGTGCTACTTAGTTGATGGTGAGTCCCTCCATCATAACAAAAGGCCACATACAGTTCCAAGCACAGTTCCCATAATCAGGGTAATAACAATTTATTCTTCCTGCCCCAATAACAGAGACACTGGGGATCCCACAGCAGCCAAAGTGACCATTTGGGCAGCTATGGTCACATTCTAGGAGGGATGGGTGTGCCTATGCAAATGAGATCAGCCCCTGAAGTTCTTTTCCACAACTTGCCACACCTCACCACCAGATGTCAGGGTGGAGCTCATCCTGACACTGCTTACATTAATCTCCTTACTGGCTTCAGACTTTTCTCAAAGAGTCTTCCCCTTCTAACAGACTTCATCACTGCTAGGAGCTGCTAGGGCCACAACAGCATAGTCTCATGGTTCAGGCACTGGTGTGGGCCTTGAGAGACCTTGGTCCTATTGCCCACCCAGTCACTCTCCTGCTGGGTGACCTTAGGCAATTAACTTCCCCACTCTGGCCCTCCATTTCCTATCCCACTCTGCATTTTTCTTCTCAGATTAGCCTATAAATTAGATTATCCCTGCTCAGAGCAGGGATTATCCCTCACACTGTTTTGTGCAGGTTCCAGCAAAATCAAGGTCAAATCTCATCTGGGGTCTGTAGTGGCTACTGGGATGCAAATAACAACAATGATGATAAATGCTAAGATACAAATCAGCAATGACAACATCAGCTTTTTAACTTGATATTCTCCAGTCTGAAGGCAACAGTCTCACATAGACAGGCCTGCAGGTGATTTAAACCTCACTGATCATTTAACAGCTTCTGTTCCATAGAGAGTTCCCTTAGTTCACCAGTGGGAGCTGGGTTTGAAAAGGATTCTGCTTCTCAGGTAAAACTTTCCCACATTAGAAATTTTTCAAGTCTTAATTGTTTGCCCTTCCTGCCACCCAGCTGTCTCATTTATTGTTTATAGCATCTCCCATACAATGAAGGCCTTACAGAGTTGAACAATGCAGTCACACCTCTGACAGGCAACTTCCACCTGGCATAAAAATCCAAAGCTGTTACTCATTGAACTTGACAGCAATTCCCTACCTTGTACTCCTGGTTATCCTCCCTTATGGGAACCACAGTGTGAGCTCGGTGAGTCCGGGACAGATGGCAAACCACACAGATGGGGGTTTGATCCTCTTCACAGAACAGTGTCAGAGCCTTCTGGTGTTCCACACACACTCCTGATCCCTTCGCTGCCTGGACACCCAGCCATTTGGCTATTTCTAGGACATTGGCCAGCTGCCTGTTTGGCCTGAGGTTTCTCTGTTGCACAGCTTGTCTGCACTTAGGGCAGGTGATGCCTGTGTCTGATTCTCCCCAGCACTGGGTGGTGCAGGCTCGGCAGAAATTGTGCCCAGAGAAATGTGAAATACTCCAGACAGATGGGACAAGTAGCTTCATCCTGGAGACTTTCCACAGAGCTCCCTGCAGCCATGGCTCCCTCTGGACAGTGTAACAGGGTAAGGTTCACTTTCCCGAGCTCAGAAACAAGCCCCCCCTGTAGCAGCACCTGGGTGTTTCCCTTCCTGGAACTGACTCCTGCTGTTTGCTGAGCTGGAGCGAGCCCCCTGGTAACATTACAGCCCTGGGGCTCTTGTGAAAACAATACCACTAGGCTAGGCTGTGGTCCTGCAACCAGCCCCCTCTTCCTGGCAGCCAGGTCCAGGCAGTGAGACAGGAGGCGAGCCACCCCTTCCCCAGCCAGGCTCTGTACACAAAGGCAGCAAACCAGAGTAGCCACCCTCAAACGTGAGAAGCATCTCTGTCCTGCCCCCTCTGCTCCACATTTGGGCCTGGCTGCCAGGGAGAGAAGCTGAGTGAGCCAGAAAAATGCCAGGGGGAGGTGCAGCAGGAGAAGGAAAGGTCTCCCACACCCAGTCGGTAACTTTGGCAGGGAGAGCGTGGCAGCACTGGGCTGGGCAAAGGGTGGGAGGATTGCTGGGGAGGGCACTGGGAAAAGGTTCCCTCTGCTCAGCCTGAGTTAGGGTCATTGCCCGCTGTGAGAGGTTGTCACTCCCCGGGGTGTAGTCTGGGAGTGGTTGGAACTGCTGTGCCTCCTAACAATTCAGCTGAGTTGTCCTTTCTCACACTGCTCTACTGGTGATACACAGCCAGCCCCTCCAGGCCCTGTTATCACCCAACATGACAGCGGGTGACGCCACACACCTAACTGAGTTACCTCAGTGCTTTACCTAAGCCACGCAAGGACAAACAGGAGACAACCTCCATTTTCCCAGCTCCCCAGCCTTGCACCCCTATTGGAGTATGAGCCCAGAATTGTATCATTTTGCACTGCACAGGATCTGTACAATGCAAGCTCATTAATTAATTCTCTCCCCCCTCGATGTGGGGAAGATGTGCAACAGCCTTTGTTTACCAAGCAGAGATTTTCCCAAACACCTCACTTAAAGACACACTAGTAAAGGTTTAACATCCTTGTGGTGGGGAAAACTCTACAGCAGCCCAACACCGTAGCATTTAATTTCAGAAAGGGGAACTACACAAAAATGAGGAGGTTAGTGAAACAGAAATTAAAAGGTACAGCGCCAAAAGTGAAATCCCTGCAACCTGCATGGAAACATTTTAAAGACACCATAATGGAGGCTCAACTTAAATGTATACCGCAAATTAAAGAACATAGTAAGAGAACCAGAAAAGTGTCACTGTGGTTACACAACAAAGTAAAAGAAGCAGTGAAAGGCAAAAAGGCATCCTTTAAAAAATAGAAGTTAAATCCTAATGAGGAGACTAGAAAGGAGCATAAACTCTGACAAATGAAGTGTAAAAATATAATTAGAAAGGCCAAAAAAGAATTTGAAGAACAGCCATCCAAAGAGTCAAAAACTAAGAGCAAAAAAATTTTTAAGGACATCCGAAGCAGGAATCCTGCTAAACAACCAGTGGGGCCATTGGACAATTGAGATGCTAAAGGAGCACTCAAGAATGATGAGGCCATTGTGGAGAAACTAAATGAATTCTTTGCATCAGTCTTCATGGCTGAGAATGTGAGGGGGATTCCCAAACCAGAGCCATACTTTTTAGGGGTCTAAATTAGATGTTACCACTCAAGAAAGAATTCTTGGAGTCATTGTGGATAGTTCTCTGAAAACATCCACTCAATGTGCAGTGGCAGTCAAAAAAGCAAACAGAATGTTGGGAATCATTAAGAAAGGGATAGATAAAAAGACACAAAATATCATATTGCCTCTATATAAATCCATGGTATGCCCACATGTTGAATACTGTGCGCAGATGTGGTCGCCCCATCTCAAAAAAGGTATATTGGAATTGGAAAAGGTTCAGAAAATCGCAATAAACATGATTGGGGTATGGAACAGCTTCCATATGAGGAGAGATTAATAAGACTGGGACTTTTCAGCTTGGGAAAGAGACGACTAAGGGGGGATACGATAGAGGTCTGTAAAATCAGGATTGGTGTGGAGAAAGTAAATAAGGAAGTGTTTACTTATTCTCATAACACAAGAACTAGGAGTCACCAAAAGAAATTAATAAGCAGCAGGTTTAAAACAAACAAAAGAAAGTATTTCTTCATACAACGCACAGTCAATCTGTGGAACTCTTTGCCAGAGGCTGTTGTGAAGGCCAAGACTATAACAGGGTTCAGAAAAGCACTAGATAAATTAATGGAGGATAGGTCCATCAATGGCTATTAGCCAGCATGGGCAGGGATGGTGTCCCTAGCCTGTTTGCCAGAAGCTGGGAATGGGCGACAGGACTTGATGATTACCTGTTCCGTTCATTCCCTCTGGGGCACCCGGCATTGGTCACTGTCAGAATACAGGATACTTGGCTAGATGGACCTTTGGTCTGACCTAGTATGGCCATTCTTATGTTCTTATAAAACAAGTTTATTAACTACAGAAAGATAGATTTTAAGTGATTATATGTGATAGCAAACAGATCAAAACAGATTACCTAGCAAATAAACAAAATTGGAAACTAAGACTAAATTACTAGATAGATATGAATTAGCAATATCTCCCCGTGACTGATGATACAAGCAGGCTTGCACATTCTTAAGGCACAAGGAACATGTGCCTTGCAGCTTGGCTTCCCCTCCCCTGTTCCCAATCCTTTGTCTTCCAGAGCTTCTTTCAGGTGTTGAATTGTGGGGGAGTGAAGACAAATCATGATGTCACTCCCCACCTTATATAGTCTCTCCATATGGCAGAAACCTTTTGTTTCAAGCTAAGTTCCCAGCCCAGTTCATGGAAAAACACAGGTACCAAAATGGAATTTAGTGTCATGTGGTCTGGAAAAGGAAGGGAGTGGGCACCTGACCAAAAGAGCCAATGGGAAGGCCAGAACTTTTTAAAATTGGAAAAAACTTCCCCTTTGTCTGTCTGTTGTTCTTCTCCGGAGGAGCAGAGACAGGGCTGGAACTATGCTGTAAAAGCTTTGGGCCAGGTATGAAAAAATCATCAGATCATACCTAGAAACTACTCATTTGAAATCCCAGATATGTAATAGATCAGGAAATGTCTAGAAAGATGCACTTAGGTTTATCTCTTTTATTTCTTTATGGCTTGTGGACTCCTCTGTGCTAACCCCAGGTGCTTTTGTTTTGCTTGTAGCCTTTAAGCTGGACTTCAAGAGAGCTATCTTGGTGCTTAATCCTTGTAATTGCTTGTTTGGTTTTTTTAAATCTAGCAAAAAGCCTAAGTTCCAAATGTATTTTCTTTCTTTTTGTTTTTAATAAAATTTACCTTTTTTTAAGAACAGGATTGGATTTTTGTGTCCTAAAAGGTTTGTGCATATGTTGTTTAATTAACTGGTGGCAACAGCTAGTTTCCTTTGTTTTCTTTCTCAGCTCTTCCCCAGGGGGCGGGGGTGAAAGGGGTTGAGGGTAGCCTACAGGAAGGAATTCCCAAGTGCGCCTTCCTGGGTTCTCAAAGGGGCTTTTTGCACTTGGGTGGTGGCAGCATCAACCCATCCAAGGTCAGAGAAAAGCTGTGAACTTGAGAGTGTAATACAAGCCTGGAGTGGCCAGTATTAATTTTTATAATCCTTGTCGGCCTCCACCTTCTGCACTCGAAGTGCTAGAGTGGGAATTTTGAACCCTCCCAGGAAAAGAGTCTCTGAAGCAAATGCTAGAAAAGAGTAGGATCAAAAGAGCCACTTTGGGGAATTCCCCTGACACTGTCCTCGAGGGCAGCGCATCCCTCCAGCAGTGACTCAGCAGAGACACAAACTGGCTTCTGCTCTCTGGTCCTCACTTTGTTCCCGGGACAGGCAATCTTCCCAGAGTGGGGCAGCAAATGGATCTAGGTAGGGTTGGGACCTGGGAATCTCTTTTTCTACTTATTGTTCCTGCTGCCCCTCTCAGTCTCCTTCCCTTTTCTCCCAGTGCTTTATCTGTAATGAAAGAGGTGCTGGGGCTCAAGCAATTTTTTTTACTTTCATAACTGACATGGTAAGCCCAGAGGTGCTGGGGCTCAGCTCTGGCAAGCCCTGGCACACATTAAGCGCTGCTTTCTCCCCTCTTGTACAAACTCACCAGTGGGTCCCTTAAAGGGGGCTTTTGTGCAGTCACTTTCCTGCTAGTCCCCAGCACTTTCCCCCAGGTCTGTCCCATCATCTGGAGTCTCAGCTCAGGAGTTGGAGTCAGCAGAGCCCAGGGCTGCCCCAGGGGTCTCATTCTAGCCACCAGAGAAAGTCCCCAGCTGGGCTGGGCATGGAGGGAGCTTTAATGAAGGTCTCTCCCCAGAACAGACCGCACTGGGGGAGTAGCAGCTGCTCAGGTTCCCAGATCACAGTGCAGGGAGCTGCATCTGCCCCAGGGAAACCAACTCCAGAGCGCTAATAGCATGAGCAGAGAGAGACAAGGTGGGTGAGGTAAGAGCTTTTATTGGACCAACTTCTACTGGTGAAAGAGATACGTGTATGAGCTACACAGAGATCTTCTTCAGGCCAGAGAGAGGCAGACACCAGCCTCTTCTCCCTAAGTAATACCGAGATCCTGCTGGTGGCAGCAGCTAATGACTGTGCCCCACTGGGCTCCCTGGGCAGCCGCAGGGACAGCCAGGCAGATACTGATCCCATTTGCCCATCTGGACCCACCCCCTGCTATTCTGGGGGTGACTCTGAGCCCTGAATCCTGCACAGAAATCCAAGAGGGACCCTGGTCCGTCCTGTCACCCCAAACAGTCCCAGGCAGAAGCCAGAGCCCAGAAATCATGATTTTGGCCTAAGAAAATAATGCAATAGTGTGTCTGTTGGGGGGTGAGTTCCGTGGGGATATTCACCTTGTAGCTTTGGAGCCCATAGGGGTTAGTCCTTTGCCGCCCCCCCACCCCCAACACTTTGACCGTTTCCAGTAAAAACAAAATCTCCCCTGGCTGCTGGGTGGGGAAGACCCCTCCCCCTCTTACTTCCCCTGGCCTGTACTATGGGCTGGGAGAGCTGCCATTGGATCTCTCACCATCCCTCTACTTTATCACTAGCCTCTCTCCCCCTCCCCCAGCCAGTCTCCTCTGTCACTCTCTCTCCAACCCTAGTCTCACCCCCCCCACTTTCTCCCCCTCTTCCCTTCTCACTGTCCCCCATTCACATTTTCCTTCTCTCCCAGCCCTGTTCCCACCCGCCCCATGATTCTCCCCCTGCATCTTGATTCCCAGGAATTGTCTTATCCTCCCTCCAGTGCACCCATGGCCCCCAATCCCATCCTATGCCCCGCACCCCTGTTCCCTCCCTCCTGCCCCCTAAAACATCCCATTTCATGCCTCAATCCCCTCTGGCCCACACTCCCCCTGCCCCTTTTCAGCCCCCTTCCAGCTCCCACTCCCCAGGTGTCGTTGACCCAGCTGTCCCCACAGCGCAGTCTGGAAAAGGCTGCCAAGTCTCACAAAATAAAAAATCTGCACTGCCTTTTCCCAGCAAGCCCAAAGCAAGCCAATCCCATTTCGGAGGCACCGCCCAGTCCCACTCACCAAGCCCCAAACAAGCCACACACTTCAATGGCAAAACAAGCAACAGGCTGCTTAAAGAAAAGCAACAGGCTAGTGAGAGAAATGAATGGGCAAGTACAAAGAAGCCATTATAGGCTTCCTAATAGAAGCCTCCCCACCCCACCCAAAGCCCCCAAACAAGCAAAAGTCTACTTAAAGAAACGAATAAGCAGTTACATAACAAAGAAGCCAAAGGGAGCCCTTTGGCTCCCAGCAAATGAGATCAGCATCGGCCTGACTGTCCCTGGGGGCTGCAGTGATCGCTGGGGTCACTCAGTCCAGCAGCAGGAAGTGAATCGCTCTCGCTGCAGTGACTCTGCGGCGCTGTGGGGAGCCCAGGCTCCTTGCAAGATCCCCGAGCCCCGGCGGCTGCTGCTGGGGACCCCGGGGCCCTGGCTGCAGCCGGGAGAGGGGAATTTCCAGCAGTGACATTCCCGCTGCTCCCCAGGAGCCTCCCCCGGTGCAGAGACCCCAGCCTGGCCAGGACCCCCCATCCCGGGCTCCAGCCCCTGCTCCCGGGGAGGGCACCGCTTGGAGGGAAGGTAAGAGAGACCTGCCCATCCCCCCAGGGAGAGGTGCCCCCCGGTGCCATCCTGGCTGCAGGGGGAGCGTTTGGCCTCAGGCTGCTCCCCGCGGAGCTGGCTGCGATTCCCTGCCCTGGGCCCAGGAAAGCTGCCGCCAGCTCCCTTTGGCTCCGATGCTGATCCCATTTGCCCATCTGGTCTCACACTGGAACCGGAGAACTAATTCAAACCGGGATTTCGTACTGGAACTGGAGCTGAACCTGAACCATAATTTTGTTTTACTGATTGAACCTGCACTGAAGTGAAGAAAAAAAAAAAAAAAAGTGTGTGTGAGTGTCCAGTTAAAATTAAGATTTCGCATTTTTTAAGCTCATCATTTTAAAAAAATTACAGTCATCTTATTTTCATTTTGAGAGATGAAAACAAAATACACAATGGGCTGGTGATTTTCCCACAATGGGAGCAATCAACTGTTTCACTGTCTGAACCTGAACTGTAACAGATCTGTGGGCGGGCGGGGGGAAAGACGAGAAGGGGTGGCAAGCATGGAGTTGGGCAAAATTTCATTTCACCAAAATGTGGGTGCAGATAGGCTTGAGTCAGAAGTCAGAAATAATTATATCTTAGCATCAATGTCAGACACATTTGAAATTGAAAGATGAATTGGAACTTCTTCTGAAGCTTGTGAAATCTCCAAAACGGAAGCAATATCTGGACCAAGGAAAGCCCCAAAAGGATTGGGCTAATTCTTGATTCGTTTGCAGATGAGCCACTTATCAATAAGAAAGAAAACATACCAATCTATTGAAAACATCAGAAAAATGTCATGCCCAAGCTGTATCAACGAGCAAAAATTGTACCAGCAGTTCCAGCAACACAAGTGAGTCTTAAAAGAAAATTTCCAGACCTCAAAGGTATCTTTTTACTGCAGAGGTCCAATATCACAAACCAAATGTTTCAAGATGTTAGTTTAGGTTTTTCAAACAAATGGTTCATCAAAAAAATGATGTTTATTTAACAACACAAAAACACTAGGAAAATTCATGTAAAGTTTAAGTTAAAAAATAAATAAATAGTCAAAAATTAAAACAGTTTTCAGTTGCAGCTCTGTTTTTTCAAGTTATCTCCACAGAGATTTAAATAGGATTTGAACATGTAACTGAACTTTTACTTTTGTTTCTTTGGGTGGCTTGAACCATCGATGAAACTGAACATATTTAATGCAACTTAACCCGAACTGAACCAAACCAAAATAAATACCAGTTGGACTCCCTGCCTGCTGTTGCTAGCAGTGACTTTGGTTTGACCCAGAATCCTGCACATCAGTCACAGCAGGGCCCTGTTCTGTCCTGTCAACCCCAAACATTTAACATTCAGGAGTTGGACTCTCAAATAATGAGACTGTCTGTCTGAAAAAAATCAAAGAGTAAATTGGGAGCAGGGTGTGTGTGTGTGTGTGGAGGGGGGCGGGATATTTGCCTAGTGAATTCTGAGCCCTTGGGGGAAGTCCACTGCCCACCCTTCCCCCCCTGCTTGTTTGACCATTTCTAGGGGAAAAGATTCCCCCCTGAAACTCTCCTACCCCATGGGCTGGGGGAGCTGCTATTTTCTCTCTCACCATCCCCCTCCCTTCTACCCTCCGGCTCTCCCTTCTCCAGCCAGTCTCAGCTTGCTCTCATATTCTCCCTCCAGCCTCCCCACAGCCCCTCTCCACACATCCCACCCTTTCCTTCTCTTTATCCCGCCACTCAGAGTTTCCCTCTATTCCAGCTCTGTTCCCCTGAGCCCCAGAATTCTCCCCCGCCCCCTGATTCCTGAGTATTCCCTCAGCATCCCTTCAGCAGCCCCACATCTCCATGGCCCCATCCTGCCCCGTGCATCCCTGTTCACCACCCTCCTGCCCCCTCACACATCGCTGTTAACCCCTCAGTGCCCTCTGGCTCTCAGAGCCCCCTGCCCCTCTTCACCCCCCTTCCGGCCAGCCCCACTCCCCTTCCCCTAGGACCCGCTCCCTTCCCCTGCCGAAGCCCCCCTCTCCATGTCTGCCAGCCCCCCCCAACCCAGAGCACAGGGAGAGCAGGCGGCATGTGCTCCCCCACCCCACAGCACAGGGTGGGCAGGCGGTGCGTGCCCCCCCAGGCCCCCAGCACAGGGCGGGTGGCATGAAACCACCACCACCCCCCGCCCTGACCACCCCACGCACAGGACAGGCCACCTCAGCACCTCCGTTCCCCTCCCTCCCCCAAGTAGCAGGCCGCATGGCCTCGGTGCCTGAGGCCCCCCAGCACTGGGCAGCCTCAGCTACGCCAAGTCCTGGCCACCCTAGCCCCAATCTTTAAAAGCAAGGTGTGATAGAGCCTTCAATGGCCAGATGAACTAGTGGCTAGTTAGTTGCACAAAGGGGACTTAGGGGGATCTGGGCCACCCCCCCCCCCCTCCATCAGGTCCCAGCCCAGGGCCCTGTGTGGTTCAACCCCTAAACAGGGGAGATGAGTCTCTCTCCCTGTCAGGGGGGCAGGGGGGCCTTCAAAACCAGTTTCCTCGGGCTGCTTCCTTCTAAAGTCTCTTTAGTTTGGGGCACAGCCCCACTAGTCCAGTCGCCCCACAGTTGGGGCTTATCTGCAGGCTCCCCTTGGCTTACTTGCCTCCAGTGGCTGCGTTGGCTGGCAAGTCGCTACTCCGTCCCTTCAGGCAGGCAAACAGGGAGCTCCTGCCCCTCACCAGTCATCCCCTGGCGGAGCCGGCTCCCTTCTTTTCTCCTCCCTCCAGGCCTGGCATTGGCTGCAGGTATAGCGGGGCAGGGCTAGCTGAACCCAAAGGTTTTCTTTAATCCCTGCTGTGCCAGTCGGCACTTTCTCTTCTCCTTCATAGAAGGAAATATAGATTTAAAGAGAATACCTACCCCATTTCTGGCTACACACTTCTAAAATCATTCACTGGCAATAGGACACTGCCCCATCCCAGGTAAGTGCCTTTGACAGAAGAGTTCTACACACAACACTGAGTGTGTTCATCTCACTCACAATGTAACGCAAATCCTGAATTCTGACCTGAGCAAAAATGGCTTGTGCCTGGAACATGGCCAGGGCCCACGTTGGTGGGGAATAACACTACGTTAAAACTTTCTTGTACATTATGAGGGCTGTAGGCATAAGGGCTCTGCTTAGATAGAAGTTGCCAGCGTCTCACCTAATCACAAGCTTCCAGGAGCTTGGGGTTCTAACAAACACATCAACTGTCATGAAGCTCATGAAAAAATCCTGAAGGTTGGCAACACTGCAAGGCCCTTTTACCCTGAACCAGAACAGTCTTAGCATGCATGAGAATCAGTCCTTGGAAACACTCCAACTTAACCAAGTTTTTAGCCTGTGAATTTAACAATTTCCTTCCTTAAACACACAGACCCTGCTTCTGCAAGCTCACCATCACAGGTGGACATTGGTGTCTTTGTGAAGCCCCAGTGACCCTCCACACCAGCACAGGGGGCGCTGGTTGCAGCACCAGAGCCCTAGTGGTTCATTTTTCAGAAAAGCCTCTGGGGCTATAATGTTACCAGCTGGCACCTTCCAGCTCACCAAACTGCATGAGTCAGTGCCAGGTAGGGAAACACCCAGTTGTTTTTGCAGGAGGGGCATATTTCTGAGCTCAGGAAAGTGAAACTTACACTTACATTGTCCAGAGGGAGCCATGGCCGCAGAGAACCCCATGGAAAGTCTCCAGGAGGAAGCTAGTTGTCCCATCTGTCTGGAATATTTTCAAGACCCAGTGATTATAGACTGTGGGCACAATTTCTGCCGAGGCTGCATCAGCCGGTGCTGGGAGGGATCTGACTCGGAAGTATCCTGCCCTCAGTGCAGAGAAACTGCTCAGCAGAGAAACCTCAGGCCAAACAGGCAGCTGGCAAATGTTGTAGAAATAGCCAAACAGCTGAGTTTCCAGGCAGGAACAGGGTCAGGAAGGGATAGTGTGTGTGATGAGCACCAGGAGCCTCTCAAACTGTTCTGTGAAGAGGACCAAACCCCCATCTGTGTGGTGTGTGACAGATCCCAGGCTCACAGAGCTCACGCTGTGGTTCCCATAGAGGAGGCTGCCCAGGAATACAAGGTAGGGAACTTCTCTCCAGCCTAATGGGAAATAATTTTGAATGTTAGTTGCAGGTTCATTTAATCACAAGTTGCCAGTCACACATATTCTCTCTCTCCTACAGCTATTGATGTATCTGCATCATTCAGCTCTGTGAAGAAAAGAAATGTATGAAAAATTATATAGCAACTCCTTAATAAAGGCCTCAGGCCCAGCAGGGAGATGAGGTTTCCCACTGGGATTCTGAATTCCTGTGTTCCTCCGTAAGGGATTAAATTCAGATGCCAGCCTGCATTAGAGGAGGTCACTGTGCTAAACCCTGTGTGGACCCCAAGCAGCTTGAGTCCACACACAAAAGGGCTCCAGACAGCGTAGGTCCATGCCGAACACCATGGGCATTAGCCTGGGTTGCCGCAAAACTAACCTGGGAAGAGCTGTCCTGTGCCAGTCTGAACTGTTTTATTGTGTATGTGGGCAAGGACCAGCCAGAGTGGTTCCATTAGTCCTACAGTGCAGCCTTTTGAAATCTTCCAGAATCCACTGCTTCTGGACACTTTTCCAGGGACGCTGGGGTAACTACACAGCGGGCATTGCCACTGAAAGGGTTTAGAACAGCACTAAGTCAAACTCCAGCCATTCTTAACACTAATCAGCATCTCTAGTAGGGTTTGCTTTAGTGCTTAAGCAAGTTCTGCCCAACTAGTATGCTCCCCAGGGGTTCAGGGCTGAAGTTCAATGGTCCTGGTAGTTCCTGTTGTTTGTATCACAAAGTAAGCTAAACCTTCTCAAAAATAGATTTATTTGTTCCCCACCATGGCCCATTAACACCTAATATCCCAGGACCAACACAAATACAACACTGCATATAACACCTGGGATTTGTATCATTTTGTGAGTTAAACCTTCTCAAAAACAGGTTAATTGATTCACCATCATGTGACTCGTTTCTTGCTCATTTAATTCTATGGAGAAAGGGGACAAATAATTCAAAACAGTCTCAATATAAAACACTCCCTGTCTCTGTTAATGAGGTTTCATTTCCTTGGTGTTCCTGATGTCATAAACCTGGTAGGGTTGACAGTCACCTACAGAGTCTTCGGTTTGACATGGAAACCCCCCACCCCACCCCAAGCACTCTCAAAATGAAACCTCCCAACATCATTTCTGTTTCTTCAGGAAAAGATTCAGGCCCATTTGGAGATTCTGAAGGAAGAGAGAGAAAAGCTTCTGAGATTTAAAGTGACTGGAGAGGGGAAAAGCCTGGAGTATCTGGTAGGTGCCCATTGTTATTAACTTGCAGGGACTTGCAGTGGGCCATCTGTTAGGAATCTGGTCTTGGGACCCCCCACCCATGGCTTTTCCCAGCAGCCTGGGCTCCCTGGGCCTCTCTTACCCTGGCCGGGCTCCAGCTTCCAGCCTGGCCGGGGGGCTGGACCTCGGCGAGAAGAGGAGGGGGAGAGGGCTGGGTCCGTGGTGAAAAGTGGATGGGCCAGGCCCCTTGGCTTCCCTTTTCAGGTGCACCTGGTAGGACATCTGTTTGTAGGCAGCTTCCTCCATGGACTTGAGGAATGTGGGCTTTGTGTTTCTTCATGAGCATGGATGTCTGTGTTAGAGTCCTGTGTCTTCGCACACCTACACAAACCGGCCCTGAGAAATCCTCTCTCAGGAGCAGGACCACATCGTATTCTGTAGAATCTAAGCTTCCATTCCAATTAATGAGTTAATTTCTAGCCCTTGTGTCTTTCACAAAACTCCTCCCAAGGTGAGCAGACTATGTCTCGTGCAGTGCTGTCTGCCTGAGTCTGCAGACATTTCTTGCATTGTTAATTATTTCTCTCCCCTCGCATCTCTGTTAATGTAGTGCTCAGTCCTGCTGGCTGCTGCTCTGGGTCTGGCTTAACACAGTGTGCTGACTATGTCAGACATAGAAACATCCCATGATAAAATATTAGGGACAAATGGGAAAGTGGTAGAAAATCCTCTCCCTACTAAGGACAGGGTATAATCATGTGTTAGACATCACAGAATTTTCAAAGAAATTCTCTCTCCTGCACAGTCAGCACTCCATGAACGGACCCTAGACTCTCTCTCTAACCCTTACCTGTCCTTTCTTTTAAAAAAAAATAGATACAGACACAAAACAAGAGGCAGAAGGTTGTATCTGAATTTCAGCAACTGTGGCAGTTTCTAGAAGAAGAAGAGCAACTCCTGCTGGCCCAGCTGGAAAATCTGGAAAAGGCGATTGTGAAGATACAGAATGACAATGTCACTAAAATGTCTGAGGAGATTTTCCGTCTCAGCAACTTGATCAGTGAGCTGGAGGGGAAGTGTCAGAAGCCAGCAAGTGAATTCCTGCAGGTGAGACTGAGTTATAAACATCCCTGATCCAAACACAGGGACAGGACAGCTCCTGAATCATGGGCACTGGAGACCAGCAGTCAGAGTTCACAGTGTAATTCAGTGTGTGCATTCCTGAAATGTGAATTATTGTTTCTCTTTGAAGAATTACAGACTCATTTATATTAGAGATGACATTAACTCAGCAAATCCATGGCCCTAGGGCCAAGGCAGGGCCTCTCTTTCCCATATCTGCAAAATCCCTTCTCTGGGATCCCCAGTGGGCAGCATTTGGGACTAAAATTGTTTTTCTGTCTCTTTCCTCTCTAGGATGTCAGAAGCACCTTGAGCAAGTATGTGGCTCTATTTCACTTCCCCTCATTCTTCACGACGCTGTGAAAGGGCTTGGAGAGTGTATTGACTCTACATTTACCCCTTTTTCCAGATCATTTATGTATATGTTGAATAGGACTGGTCCCAGTACAGACCCCTGGGGAACACCACTATTTATCTCTCTCCATTCTGAAAACTGATAATTTGTTCCTACCTTTTGTTTCCTGTCTTTTAATCAGTTACTAATCCATGAGAGGACCTTCCGTCTTATCCCATGACAGCTTACTTTGCTTAAGAGCCTGTAGTGAGGGATCTTATCAAAGGCTTTCTGAAAATCTAAGTACACTATATCCACTGGATCCCCCTTATCCACATGTTTGTTGACCCCCTCAAAGAATTTTAGTAGATTGGTGACGCATAATTTCCCTTTACAAAAACCATGTTGACTCTTCCCCAACAAATCATGTTCATCTATGTATCTGATAATTCTGTTCTTTACTATAGTTCCCCAGGGCACTGCAGCAAAATATATGGGGCAAGGTCACATTCTGAATGTAATTCCCATTTATGCATTTAATCCTCACCCTTTTACACAGGACTCTTGAATTATCTATTCAGTGGGAAAGACTGGCCTACAGTATTTCCTAGAGATATTACATCCCTGGGGAATTGGCTGCCTCAGAACCCTGAGGATCAATATGGGCCTTTCAGCTCAAGGCACTGGTTACAATCAAGCCCTGGACAGCAGGAATCAAGAGCCTTTACCACCTCAGGACTGTTTGGAGACCTGTGTGGAAGGAACTGGTGGGGGCGGGGGCCCCTGAGGTTTCAATCTAGTTCCTGAAAGAACGATCCGATAGCACTGTGCGCATGAAATAGGGGAACATACTAGTATTAGTGCATGGAGGCGAAGGAGTGAATTGGTCATGAAAACATGATTCCCCTTTGATGTACAGATCTGCTCTGTCCAGGCTAGAGATGAAGAATATTAATGGGGCCTTTAGGGAAAGGTTGCACTGCCATGGCCAGTGCTGTGCCTGCTCTGAGACTGGGAGAAGTGGAGGAATTCTAACTCCAGGCCCATAAGAGCAGCAACTTCCACTAGCAAGGAATTATAATGAGTCACTAAAAGAAACATAATATCATGAAATTCTTCCTCTCCAGGTGCGAGAAGGGGAAGTTCCTCCAGCCAGTGGAGATTTCTCCTGAGCTGGAAAAGAGACTCAGTGATTTCTCCCAGCGAAATATTGCTCTAACGGAGATTCTGTGGAAGTTCAAAGGTACTGAGAAGGGATCTAGGAAAGGAAACCAGGGTGTGTCTCTGGGACTATGGGTGGAGATGGGCTCTGGGCAACTGGTTCAATTAGATTATGTACCTATTTAATAAAAAGTAGAAAGCAGACAAACTGCGCAGATGAAGTAAGGGCCCAGGTGCCAGGATCTTTCACATTATTTCACTCTGTGAACTTTGGTACAATCATTAAGGTAAAAATGTACAAAATTTGGGGTACCTCAGTTTCACTCTTCCAACTACAGAACTACAGGGCATGTGCTCCAGAGCTGTTTAGCAGCCCCACATGCAGCTGGAGTCCGTAGGATCTGCAGGTGCCCATTACCAAGGAACTCCGGGCCCCAGGTGCCTAAGGCCTTGTCTATCTACACTACAGAGTTTTGTCGATTCCAGTTACGCCAACAAACAGCCACTGCTATAATTAAACCACTGTTGCATGTCCACACTGTGCTCCTTGTGTCGGCAAAGCACATCCACAATAGTAGCTTTGCATTGACACAGACAGCAGGGCACTCTGGGTAGCTATCCCACTGTGCCCCTGGCCAGAAGGTGCTTTGTGAAGGGTTTGCAATGCCTCATGCAGGCAGGTAGAGAGTCACATGATGAAGGTTTCTCAATCTCATTGTTCCATGGGCATCCTACTATATGGCCAGCTATTTTTCAACTGCCCTGGCAACCTGCACCCCAGCCATCACTGTCAGAAAGCATGGATACTACCCTGCTGTTCAGTATTGTGCTGTGCTGTGTATTGTGCTTGTATTGAACACAAGGCTATAGGAGGAGCCCAATGGGGGGCTATTTGGCTGGAGGATGCCTTGAAGGAGCATTTTAACACTGAGCCACAGTAACATTTGTTGCTGTAGTGTGCTGAACCTGGCATTGTTTCTTTGCACTGTGCTATGAACCTTGTAATGATTTCTGTGTGTGCCTGAAAAGTTACACATCTTAGATCACTTTTTAGAGTAACGCTTGATAATATGATCAAACTGACACTGCTGAATAGTAATTAGGGTTACCATACGTCCGTATTTTCCTGGACATGTCCAGCTTTTTGGTTCTTAAATCACCATCTGGGAGGAATTTTTAAATATCTAAAAACGTCTGGGATTTTGCCACATCGGTTGGGACACCCTTTGTCCCGATATTGGGGACCGCTCACCTCACCACACACACCAAAGTCCCGGGGCTGGTGGCGCTTCCTGGGGCAGCTCCCGGCACCTGCCCGCTGGCAGGAGCCTGCAGTGTGGGCGGCCCCTAGGCACAGAGGCGGAGGTGGTCTCCGCGTGCTGCCTCCTGCCCAACCAGAGCTGCGGGGGCAGGGCTTGCAGGTGCCGGCAGCGGGCAGCGAGCCCTCCGCCCCCACCCTGACCCGACCTGACCCGAACCTAGGAGCCAGAGGGACCTTCCGGATGCTTCCTGGGAGCCGCCCCAGGTAAGCACCGCTGGGACTCCCCACCTCGCCCCCCGGAAGGTGCCTCTGGCTCTCAGGGTCGGGTCGAGTCAGGGGTGGGGGGGCGGAGGGCTCTCTGTGTGCTGCCGGCACCTGTAAGCCCCACTCCATGGCTACGGCAGCTCCCATTGGTGCTTTTCTTTGGTGCTGGCCAATGGGAGCCACGGAGCTCACGCTTGTGGCGGGTGCAGCACGTGGAGACCCCTTGGCTGCCCCTGATCCTAGGAGCCAGAGCGACCTGCGGCAGGAGGGGTGAGTAGGCGAGTGGGGCATGGTGGTGAAGAGGCGAGCGGCGAGGGAGCCAGTGGCTGGCTGGTGGGCGGGTGAGGAGGCAAGTGGCAGGCGGGGAGGGTGAAGAGGCGAGCGGCGAGCCAGCGGTGGGCAGTGAAGAGGCGAGCGGCGAGGGAGCCAGCAGCGGGGGGGTCCAATGGGGCAGAGAGGGGGCAGAGTCGAGGACTTTGGGGAAGGGGTTGAAATGGGGACGGGGAAGAGGTGGAGTTGGGGTGGGGGCAGGTGGGGCGAGCAAATACCCCTTTCCCCCCCCCATAGTGTCCTCTTTTTTGAATATTCAAATATGGTAACCCTAACAGTAATAGAAGAAGCCCACAGAAGTGTGTGTTTGTGTGGGGGAAGCATGTGTGACAGGGTGTGGGTGGGTGTGTGTGTGTGTGTGTGTGTGTGTGTGTGTGAGAGAGAGAGAGAGCATGTGTTGGCGGAGCGTGTGAGAGACTGTGTGTGTGGGGAGTGTGTATGTGAGAAAGAGAGACAAATTGTGTATGGGGGACTTCCTGGGGCTTTGAAAGGGGAGGGACACATGTCTACATAGCTGGATGAATGGCAGCAGATTTCCAAACAGTGAGCAGAGCGGTCATGGTGGGCATTGCGAGATACCTTCCGGAGCCAGTTACAGCAACGTAACAAACACAGTGTCTACACTGACACTTTGTTGATCTAACTTTGCTGCAAAAATCTCTATGCCTCCCATTGCGGTGGTTATATTTTGTCAGTAAAGCAGGAGAGTTTTGTCACCAAGAGGTGCATTGTAGTGTGTACACCTCCACTGTTGTGTCAACGAAAGCTGCCTTTTGCCGACAAAACGATGTAGACAAGGCCTAAAGGTTGGCACCAAAATGTAAACCCTCAATGTAAGGCCACTTTTGAAATGTGGACCCAGCTCACCATTGTGCTCTGGCCCCGTGTGGCAGCTTGTGTGGGCCAAAGGGGCTGTAGGGAAGGTGTAAACCCAGGAGAATCCTCCCAGCACAGGAGCCTCTTGTGCCTCCAGCTCCTCCACAGCAGCTGCAGGCTCAAGGAGTGTCCCGGGAAAGCAGGGAACAGAGGGGAGCTGTCGAGGGCTGGGCAGAGGAGGAAGGGGTGGAGCAGGCTCAAGGAGTGTCCCGGGAAAGCAGGGAATAGAGGGGAGTTGTTGAGGGCTGGGCAGAGGAGGAAGGGGTGGAGCAGGCTCAAGGAGTGTCCCGGGAAAGCAGGGAACAGAGGGGAGCTGTCGAGGGCTGGGCAGAGGAGGAAGGGGTGGAGCAGGCTCAAGGAGTGTCCCGGGAAAGCAGGGAACAGAGGGGAGTTGTTGAGGGCTGGGCAGAGGAGGAAGGGGTGGAGCAGGCTCAAGGAGTGTCCCGGGAAAGCAGGGAACAGAGGGGAGTTGTCGAGGGCTGGGCAGAGGAGGAAGGGGTGGAGCAGGCTCAAGGAGTGTCCCGGGAAAGCAGGGAACAGAGGGGAGTTGTCGAGGGCTGGGCAGAGGAGGAAGGGGTGGAGCAGGCTCAAGGAGTGTCCCGGGAAAGCAGGGAATAGAGGGGAGCTGTCGAGGGCTGGGCAGAGGAGGAAGGGGTGGAGCAGGCTCAAGGAGTGTCCCGGGAAAGCAGGGAACAGAGGGGAGCTGTCGAGGGCTGGGCAGAGGAGGAAGGGGTGGAGCAGGCTCAAGGAGTGCCCCGGGAAAGCAGGGAATAGAGGGGAGTTGTCGAGGGCTGGGCAGAGGAGGAAGGGGTGGAGCAGGCTCAAGGAGTGTCCCGGGAAAGCAGGGAACAGAGGGGAGCTGTCGAGGGCTGGGCAGAGGAGGAAGGGGTGGAGCAGGCTCAAGGAGTGTCCCGGGAAAGCAGGGAACAGAGGGGAGTTGTCGAGGGCTGGGCAGAGGAGGAAGGGGTGGAGCAGGCTCAAGGAGTGTCCCGGGAAAGCAGGGAACAGAGGGGAGCTGTCGAGGGCTGGGCAGAGGAGGAAGGGGTGGAGCAGGCTCAAGGAGTGTCCCGGGAAAGCAGGGAACAGAGGGGAGTTGTCGAGGGCTGGGCAGAGGAGGAAGGGGTGGAGCAGGCTCAAGGAGTGCCCCGGGAAAGCAGGGAACAGAGGGGAGTTGTTGAGGGCTGGGCAGAGGAGGAAGGGGTGGAGCAGGCTCAAGGAGTGTCCCGGGAAAGCAGGGAACAGAGGGGAGTTGTCGAGGGCTGGGCAGAGGAGGAAGGGGTGGAGCAGGCTCAAGGAGTGTCCCGGGAAAGCAGGGAACAGAGGGGAGCTGTCGAGGGCTGGGCAGAGGAGGAAGGGGTGGAGCAGGCTCAAGGAGTGCCCCGGGAAAGCAGGGAACAGAGGGGAGTTGTTGAGGGCTGGGCAGAGGAGGAAGGGGTGGAGCAGGCTCAAGGAGTGTCCCGGGAAAGCAGGGAACAGAGGGGAGTTGTCGAGGGCTGGGCAGAGGAGGAAGGGGTGGAGCAGGCTCAAGGAGTGTCCCGGGAAAGCAGGGAACAGAGGGGAGCTGTCGAGGGCTGGGCAGAGGAGGAAGGGGTGGAGCAGGCTCAAGGAGTGTCCCGGGAAAGCAGGGAACAGAGGGGAGCTGTCGAGGGCTGGGCAGAGGAGGAAGGGGTGGAGCAGGCTCAAGGAGTGTCCCGGGAAAGCAGGGAATAGAGGGGAGTTGTTGAGGGCTGGGCAGAGGAGGAAGGGGTGGAGCAGGCTCAAGGAGTGTCCCGGGAAAGCAGGGAACAGAGGGGAGTTGCTGAGGGCTGGGCAGAGGAGGAAGGGGTGGAGCAGGCTCAAGGAGTGTCCCGGGAAAGCAGGGAACAGAGGGGAGTTGTCGAGGGCTGGGCAGAGGAGGAAGGGGTGGAGCAGGCTCAAGGAGTGTCCCGGGAAAGCAGGGAACAGAGGGGAGTTGTCGAGGGCTGGGCAGAGGAGGAAGGGGTGGAGCAGGCTCAAGGAGTGTCCCGGGAAAGCAGGGAACAGAGGGGAGTTGTCGAGGGCTGGGCAGAGGAGGAAGGGGTGGAGCAGGCTCAAGGAGTGTCCCGGGAAAGCAGGGAACAGAGGGGAGCTGTCGAGGGCTGGGCAGAGGAGGAAGGGGTGGAGCAGGCTCAAGGAGTGTCCCGGGAAAGCAGGGAATAGAGGGGAGCTGTCGAGGGCTGGGCAGAGGAGGAAGGGGTGGAGCAGGCTCAAGGAGTGTCCCGGGAAAGCAGGGAATAGAGGGGAGCTGTCGAGGGCTGGGCAGAGGAGGAAGGGGTGGAGCAGGCTCAAGGAGTGTCCCGGGAAAGCAGGGAACAGAGGGGAGCTGTCGAGGGCTGGGCAGAGGAGGAAGGGGTGGAGCAGGCTCAAGGAGTGTCCCGGGAAAGCAGGGAACAGAGGGGAGCTGTCGAGGGCTGGGCAGAGGAGGAAGGGGTGGAGCAGGCTCAAGGAGTGTCCCGGGAAAGCAGGGAACAGAGGGGAGCTGTCGAGGGCTGGGCAGAGGAGGAAGGGGTGGAGCAGGCTCAAGGAGTGTCCCGGGAAAGCAGGGAATAGAGGGGAGTTGTTGAGGGCTGGGCAGAGGAGGAAGGGGTGGAGCAGGCTCAAGGAGTGTCCCGGGAAAGCAGGGAATAGAGGGGAGTTGTCGAGGGCTGGGCAGAGGAGGAAGGGGTGGAGCAGGCTCAAGGAGTGTCCCGGGAAAGCAGGGAACAGAGGGGAGTTGTCGAGGGCTGGGCAGAGGAGGAAGGGGTGGAGCAGGCTCAAGGAGTGTCCCGGGAAAGCAGGGAATAGAGGGGAGCTGTCGAGGGCTGGGCAGAGGAGGAAGGGGTGGAGCAGGCTCAAGGAGTGTCCCGGGAAAGCAGGGAATAGAGGGGAGTTGTCGAGGGCTGGGCAGAGGAGGAAGGGGTGGAGCAGGCTCAAGGAGTGTCCCGGGAAAGCAGGGAATAGAGGGGAGCTGTCGAGGGCTGGGCAGAGGAGGAAGGGGTGGAGCAGGCTCAAGGAGTGTCCCGGGAAAGCAGGGAACAGAGGGGAGCTGTCGAGGGCTGGGCAGAGGAGGAAGGGGTGGAGCAGGCTCAAGGAGTGTCCCGGGAAAGCAGGGAACAGAGGGGAGCTGTCGAGGGCTGGGCAGAGGAGGAAGGGGTGGAGCAGGCTCAAGGAGTGTCCCGGGAAAGCAGGGAACAGAGGGGAGCTGTCGAGGGCTGGGCAGAGGAGGAAGGGGTGGAGCAGGCTCAAGGAGTGTCCCGGGAAAGCAGGGAATAGAGGGGAGTTGTTGAGGGCTGGGCAGAGGAGGAAGGGGTGGAGCAGGCTCAAGGAGTGTCCCGGGAAAGCAGGGAATAGAGGGGAGCTGTCGAGGGCTGGGCAGAGGAGGAAGGGGTGGAGCAGGCTCAAGGAGTGTCCCGGGAAAGCAGGGAATAGAGGGGAGCTGTCGAGGGCTGGGCAGAGGAGGAAGGGGTGGAGCAGGAATAATGGGGTGTGGCCAGGGTAAAGCTGTGCCTTTGACACTGCCTCAGGGAGAAGTCATCTAGGGGCCACTGGACCAGAGGTGCAACTCAGGCTGGACCTCCGGACTTCCGCAGCCTGTGCCAATGTCTGCACTGACCCCAGCAGCTACTGAATAGGAGAACCACAAACTGTTTCCCCCGTCCCTTTACCAGTGCAGGGGTGAATGAGGCCCACTGAGCCAATTCTCTCCCTGACTCAGTTTCCGCATTTATGAAATAATTTTAATATTATTTGTATTTCAGTCTATGCAGAATGAAAGCCCCATTGTGCTGAGCTCTGTACATATACTGAGTAAATAGACCCAAAGAGCTCACAATTCAGGCTCCTCATCCTGAAAAGTCTCAGCATCCCACTGATGTGAAAGAGGCCAATGTTTGTAAAGTTACATTAATGCTAAAATCTTTGCAGGATCTGGCCTGGCTTATGACAAAATGCAAAAGGAGAATGAGAAATCAGCTGGGTTTGGAGGATGAGGGAACAGAAAATCTGTCTTCCACATAGTGTCTCTTTGAGTGGTTCTGAGGCTTCATGGATATTGGTTCTGTTGATTTGAGACGCTTGAATGAAAGAGAAAATAGGATGATTCATATTAGCCTTTGTTAAAAATCTGGGTGTGTCTCTGTCTCTCTTCAACTGTTTTTCTCTCTTAATTAAAATACAATTATGTCAATTAAGAGTGAGGATGTCACAAATATGACAGCATGAAATATCATCTATCTTATCCTTTCCCCCTCCAGACATTCTGCCATCTGAACTGGAGACAATAAGAGGGAAATCCTTAGGATCACACAGACCAGGTGAGACTTCAGGTGGAGATTATCATTAAATAAAGAGGAAAATCCCATGAAAACATTTTCATGAACTTCTAGATAAATGTCCAAACCAAACCAACACTGACCATGACACACACCCCTAAAAATAAAAATAAAAACAAAAACATGAAATACTAAAAGAAAAGGAGTACTTGTGGCATCTTAGAGACTAACCAATTTATTTGAGCATAAGCTTTCTGAGCTACAGCTCACTTCATTGGATGAAGTGAGCTGTAGCTCACGAAAGCTTATGCTCAAATAAATTGGTTAGTCTCTAAGGTGCCACAAGTACTCCTTTTCTTTTTGCGTATACAAACTAACACGGCTGCTACTCTGAAACATGAAATACTAAGAGCTCCCAAGCCGAAATCACACAAACAATCCTGATACCATCCTTAGTGTTGAGTCCCTGCACCCACTGACGAACAGAAACTCTCTCCCTGACCAACAAACACTCTGAGGCTAGGCCTACATAGCAATGTAAGCGTAAGGGATTTGAGTCAGCTGACCTCTTGTCAGGGAATCCTGGGCTTGAGCATCAACATTGCATTTTAACTCTAGGTTAAGAATTTTCTGCACTGGGGGGAAACTCGACTGCCAATCCTGTTTCCTAACTGTGGCCGTGCTATTGATGGGACGCGGGTGCCCGTAAGGAGCACATGAGTACATATGCCGCATAATTAGCTCATTTGGTGGCTGTCTCCATTTGAAAGGGCATTATACTGAATTACTGTCTAATCGGATAACTGGGTTCTCCAGCTCTAGGCTCGGTCACATTGGCAAAAAACATGCCCCTGTGCCTGTCCTAAGGATAATGAGGACATCAGTCTCCAGGGTGTCAAACTATTACAGTGAAACTTTTTGTAATTCTTAATTTTTCAAATAGGATGATCAATGAAGGTGAGGAGTTTTTGCTTGCTTGCTTGATTTTTTCAGTTTGTTTTGAAGTTTGACGTAAAATGAAGGTGTCAGAGGGAAGACACACACACATTCCAGTCTGGCTGCTGCTTGCTGCAAAGTGGCAAAATCCATCCCCAAGGCTTGGGATGCAGTGTGCTCCAGCAACCCTGGGGAATCCTTTATCCCTGCCATCACCACACCCCCAGACCTCTGGGATGCTGCGGAGAAGTTTTGGTGCTGGCTCCCACTGACCACCCTAATAGTGCATGCTGCCCAGGTGACCCTGCACCTGCAGCCCAAGAGAGGGCAGGAGGGCCTGGAGTAAGGGCCAGTGAGCAGAGCAGGGACCATAGCAGCTGCCCTGCAGGGAGAAGAAGTGACAGAGCTCTCGGCTCAGTATGGCTGAGGGAAGGATGACCCACCTCCTAACTTTGCTCCCTGCTCCAGGCAAGCTCCGTGCACCACCATGGAGGAGAAACTTCCACCACCACTGTGGGAGGAGCAGGAAGGGGGACCTCTCGGCCAGGTAGTAATGCTGTGTCTGGCATGCTGTGCTGGCTGCCTGTAGCACTGCTTCTCCGCCTCCAGGAACTATAGGATACACCCAGAAGACTTCCACACCCAAGTCAAGCCACGGATGCATGCACATAGGAAACCAATAGGGCTTGGACCCTGGGTTCCAGTTTAACATGGGCTCTCACCCTCCAGACCTGCAGGGTCCTGGGACTCTGGATCAGAGCCCTAGATTAGCATATTTGCAGTGTGGATGCAATGAGGGTTTGGCTTGAGCCCAGGCTCAGACCCAGGCTTAAACTGCTCTGTAGATACACTCTCCCTCACCAACACAGATATGTCATTAATGCTGACCCTGGCATTTCCATACATGTCCGTAAGCCCTTTAAATATTAAATTCAGATGGGTTGCCACCTTTTTTTCCTTTCCCCTATGTGAGGGGCTCGCTCCGATTGCTCTTCACCAGCATCCCATCTTTCTCTTCAGCTGGGCTGGGCTGAGATCTCCCATTTGAGTTGCTCTCTTTCTCCTCTCTTAGAGATATGGTCCCTCTGTGATGTTGCCACATCCTCCCTGCTCTCTGGGCTGGAGAAGGGGCCACTCTCTGGCCTGAGTGGATCATCCCCAATACCCATCCCCTTCTCTTCTCCCAGGCCAGGGAGAGAAGGACAGGCTCAGTATAGAGCTTCCCCCAGGTTTATGTCTATTACCTTCCTCCTCTAACTCCCCTCCCTGCAACTTCAGGTTCTCACCTTCCTCTCTAACCCTCAGAGGAGAAGCTCCAGCAGGAAAAGCAGGGAGATGCTATTTGCATGTACTGGGACATGGTGGATCTATGCCTTCCCAAAGCTAAAGGCCCGTCCCCTCAACTAAGGGGGAGAAACCATGAAGCCCAGGGAGCAATGGAGTATTTGGGACAATGAAAGAGAAACCAGGACAAGGAGAGAGGTCAGAAATTAAAAATGAGGGAGCCAGAAGGGGACACCAAGCAGAGAACCCCAGAGAGCATCCATCGCTCCTCAAAGGTGTCTAAGGAGTCAGTGAACACTGCCCAGGGGAACGGTGCCTGGAGACATGATTTTAAAAGGGAATGGATATACATGCCACAGTCTCAGAGCACTTCTCCCTCCCTTCAGATTTGTCCTCCTGCAGTGATGTGTGGCCATCTTGGCCATCACCAGGAGGAGATTAATAAGAAGGTCTTGCCACTTTCCGAAGTCACAAATGGGGTGTGTATACATCAGGAGGTGCAGGGAATATTGCAGCCAGAACTTTAGTAAGAGGTTCAAAAAAAGCTGGAAAAGGGGCTGCAAGCTGACACACCACCTAATATCCCCAGTGGGCTGTGGAACAAAAGTGGAGTGCAGGCTGTCCCACCACAGTTCCTCATTTTCTCTCCTGTAGGTCCCACCATTTGGAGTCAGGATGGAACACAAAGGCAAGGAAGTGGATGGTGTGGAGCACGAGCATGTACAGATGTTCTCGGGGACTGGTACAGAGGTGAACCAGCTGGATGTCCTTCAGCCAATACAGGTGGCATGTCAAAGGTGGCTGGGGAGGCTTGTGGTGCAAGAGGCGATGATGAGTTACAGAGGGCCAGCTGTGAGGGATGGATGGGAAACGCCTTCTCACGGCACCTGGTTGAGGAAAGCAAGAGAAGCAAGAGGCTAGATTGTCCTCACCTTCTGGAACACAAAAGAGGGGACATGTAGGGTGGGCAGCCCCGTGCACTGGCTGAGCACTGTGGGCTCCATCCAGTCACTCTAGTTCTGAGTCTGGTTGTACCATCCAGGGCTATCCTCTAATGCACCAAGGGGGCTTCAACCACCTGCACACTAAGGTGTGGAAGAGTAGGGAGATGCAGCTGGGAAGGAGGGAAAAAGCAGCCACCACAGAAAGTCTCAGCAGCCAGGGGGACGAACTGCCAGGGCATCTCTGCTTATTCTCAGGCATTCAGGAGAGAGAAGCAACTCCCCAGGCTGGTGTTGTAAATCAGAGACGCTGTGCTCTAATCTCTGTGACCCTTTTCCCCTCCAGACTCTTTCCCACCTGAGCGAGAGCAGGGAAGGGAGGATCTCTGGGATCACACATCCAGGGTGAGCTTTGGGGGAGTTTTTCCTTCCATTAACAGAAAATGTCCATGAAAGCAACTTTCCCACACTGCAATAACCAGAGACACTTGCACTGCCCAGCCCTAAAGCCACCTTAATTGTGATCTGAGAATTTGTATTGACATTGACAAGCCTTTCCAATATTACCTTCAAGGTGGTCAGGAGAGAGAGCCTCCTGGTTGTCACACCCTTCCCCATTTCACCTGGGGGACAGACTGTTCCCCACGGCTCTTCTCCTTTGGGCAGGGCTGGGCTCTGCCATTGCAGCTGCTTTGTGGTTTGGGGAGATGGTGTCTCTCTAGTGCTGCCACCTGCAGACCTCCCTTCTCTCTGGGCTGGGAAGGGGCTGCCCCACCCATTGCCACCTCCTGCTTCCTGCTCACTGGCCTTGAGCTATTGGCTCTTCCCCTGTGCTGCGTCTTCATCTCTGCTCCCAGGCCTGGCAGTGGAGGATGCATTTATGGGAGGAGACTCCCTCTGGGGTTCAAAGTTGGTACCTGCCTCCTCAGGACTCTCCTAATTACAAGCTTTTGCTGCCTTCCTTGCCAAGTCTCTGTTGCTGGGAATGAACCAGCCCCAGCTGGGGAGCAGGGAGCTGCAGGCTCTATATTCAAATGAGAAAGTACAGAAGTGGATCCCATTACACAGGTTGAGGAACTGCCAAGCAGGGATGTTAGGGAGTGTGAGAAATGGTCCCAGATTCCCCCAGGGCTGAACTCTGATTCTCTCTCCCCCGTAGTGAATGTGATTCTGGATCCAGACACGGCTCATCCCCGACTCATCCTGTCTGAGGATCAGAAAAGTGTGAAATGGGGAGACACCAGGCAACATCTGCCGAACAATCCAGAGAGATTTGACTCCTGGGCCTGTGTGCTGGGCTCTGAGGGATTCACTTCAGGGATATATTGCTGGGATGTGGAGGTGGGGGACAGAGGATTCTGGGCTGTGGGAGGAAGGGAGAAGTCAGCTTTAACCCTGAAGTGGGGATCTGGGCTGTGCAGTGGTTGGGTCTGTTCCAGGCTCTCACCTCCCCTGCAACCATACTACCCCTGAGCCAGGTCCCCAGGAGGATCCAGGTTTGTCTGGATGGTGAATGGGGCCAAGTGACATTTTTCGATGCTGATAACAAGGCCCCAATCTTCACTTTCCCACTAGCCTCTGTCCCTGGGGAGAGAATCTACCCCTGGCTCTGGGTGGGGGCAGGATCCGAGCTCAGACTGTGTCCCTGAGACACAGGGGGTGGAATATTGCACTGAGGACCCTGAAATCAGCCTCTCTAGCCTTGGAAACTCCAGTCTTTATGACCCTGGAGGGTCCTTGGGGTCTCATGTCTGGACTGTGAAACCACAGAATGAAGCAAGTAATCAAGATGGAGAAGCCAATCTCATTGCCCAAGGAGCTATTTAGACTGTTTGTCGCTATCTTCTATGGTCCAGGAGGACTCTGGGGATCTTCAGTCAGACACTGTCACTAATACATGGGGGGAATTAAAAAATGGGCTTCCCTAGCCACAGTCATGCTAGTCTCTATGACCCTGGAGGACTCCCGTGTACCCAACCCTCTGGTTCCTTATTCCATCTCCTCCCCCTCCATCTCTGCAGCACCAGGGATTTTGGGAGGCGGGGGGGAGAGAGAAAGGGAGACCCATTGAAGCTGCAGGAGAAGCAGAGGGTCACAGCGGGGCAGGGAGGGATGTAGGGTTTTGGTGGGAGAAGTAATTGCTGGGCTGGGGGACAGGCAGATGTGGTGGCAGCAGGGATAGAGAATTAATTAATTGGGATTTGGGGTTTAGAGAGAAGCTGGAACCTCTACACCAGCTGGGAGCGTTTTGTACAAAACTCTTTAATCAGATCTCATTGGGCCCCCCCAGTGACAGCTCCTGCAACAGGGGCCAAAGTCACATTCCTCTGTAGATATGGGATGTCTCTATTTGTCACACAGATATAGGGGATAGGCAGGGGAAAATTAAAAACCAAGAGACAGACCAGAAACCATTATAGAATCTTCTTTAAAAATCTCTTTTTGGGGGGGGGGGGGGGCGCGAGCGGTGTGTCAATCTCATGATTTTCTGAGAATTAAGAACATAAGAATGGCCAGACTGGGTCAGACCAAAGGTCCATCTAGCCCAGTATCCTGTCTTACGGCAGTGGCCAATGCCAGGTGCTTCAGAGGGAATGAACACTGGAAGAAGCAGGGACAGAGTGGGTTTAACCAGAGGGAGCAGAGGAAGTAAGAATAAAGGGAGAGTCCTAGAAAAAGGGTGAAAAACAGAAATGGATAGAGTGAAAGGAAAACATTCTTGAGAGGGGAAACACCCAGGGGGAGCAAATGGGGAAGGGGTAAAATTGGGGGACAGAATGGAGACTATGAGAGAAAAATAATCAGTTAACAGTGACTAGAGGAGAATGGAGAAGTCAGAAATAAACCAGGGTGGGTAACAAAAGCTAAAAAAGATTATTAGCAAAAATGGATAGAATGAAAGTAAAGAGAGAAGGAAAGAGAGAGTGTGAGAGAGGGAGAGATGACTTATAAAATGTTACTGAAAGTGAAGCTGTAACTCTTTAATTTCATACATTAGTTCATGGACATTTGTGCCATTTTAGTTCCTCAAAAGAACTATGCTTCAATTTTTTGGACATTTTCCCATATGGTCTGGTTACTTGAAGATCTCAGCTGCTTTAAAGCCTGACATTTACTTAATGTAAATGAAGCCTACAAAAAGTTCTATTGGCTTGTTTCCCTTTAATTTCCCAGCTGTGATTTTTGAAGGCCTTCATGAAGGGGCAGGACTAACTCAGAAATTTTAAAAGACAGCTCCTAACTACCAGAGGAGCTAGCAAATCAGGGAGCTTTGCGAGGGAGTTTAGAGGTGGAAAACGAGAGCCAGATATACCTAACAAACATTCATAGAATCGTAGAAGATTAGGGTTGGAAGAGACCTCAGGAGGTCATCTAATCCAATCCCCTGCTTAAAGCAGGACCAACCCCAACTAAATCATCCCAGACAAGGCTTTGTCAAGCCAGGCCTTAAAAACCTCTAAGGATGGAAATTCCACCACGTCCCTAGGCATCCCATTCCAGTGTTTCACCACCCTCCTAGTGAATAGTTTTTCCTAATATCCAACCTAGACCTCCCCCACTGCAACTTGAGACATTGCTCCTTGTTCTGTCATCTGCCACCACTCAGAACAGCCTAGCTCCATCCTCTTTGGAACCCCCCTTCAGGTAGTTGAAGGCTGCTATTAAATCCTCCTCCTCACTCTTCTTTTCTGCAGACTAAATAACCCCAGGTCCCCCAGCCTCTCCTCATAAGTCATGTGCCCCAGCCCCCTAATCATTTTTGTTGCCCTCCAATTTCTTCACATCCTTTCTGTAGTGGGGGGCCCAAAACTGGACGCAATACTCCAGAAGTGGCCTCACTAATGCCAAATACAGGGGAGTGATCACTTCCCTTGATCTGCTGGCAATGCTCCTACGAATGCAGCCCAATATACCGTTAGCCTTCTTGGCAACAAGGGCACACTGTTGACTCATATCCAGCTTCTCGTTCACTGTAATTCCCAGGTCCTTTTCTGCAGAACTGCCTCTTAGCCAGTCGGTCCCCAGTCTGTAGCGGTGCATGGGATTCTTCGTCCTAAGTGCAGGACTCTGCACTTGTCCATGTTGAACCTCATCAGATTTCTTTTGGCCCAATCCTCCAATTTGTCTAGGTCACTCTGGACCTTATCCCTACTCTCCAGCATATCTACCTCTCCCCCAATCTTAGTGTCATCCACAAACTTGCTGAGTGTGCAATTCATCCCACCATCCATATCATTAATTCTCTAAATGTAGGCCAATAAGCACCCCCCTGCAAAACAAACAAACTAACAAACAACAACAACAAAATCCTGCTGAAGTAAAAATTATTGCTCTGAATGCAGCATCTATGATTACCTGTCTTGTGGGGTGGTGGCATGCGTGAGCATTTGGTGAAAGCAGTTCAAGGTCCTCAGAGACTGAGGGCATGTCTGCACTACAAACGTAAGTCAAACTATTCACATCCACACTACTCTCCTTCTGTCAGTCATGCGCATCCTTACCAGGAATGCTTCCATCAACTTAAGAGAGGCAGTGGGGTGGGGGCGGGGGGGGGGGGAGAAGGACTGAGAGACTGGGCTCCCCACTCCTCCCTGGCAGAATTTTTTTTAAGTACATCAGAAGCAGGAAGACTTCCAAACAATCGGTGAGGCCACAAGGTAACCGAGGTGCCAAAGGAGCGCTTTCAGAAGACAAGGCCATTGCAGAGAAGCAAAATATATTCTTTGCATGGGTTTTCATTGCTGTAGCCCATAAGGTCAGTTTGCTAGCTTGCCATATTGCGTAATATGTTTTCTTTTGGTTTGATTCATATTATTTTGTTATCATATCCTATTATTAATTAATCATAGTATTTTCTGGGGTTTTGTTTATGTGGAATTCCAGTTTATGCTATTCATAAGGGTTATTCATGGTTATTCATAATAGTTGGCTGTAATGCAAGTAACCTTCAGGCCTGTATCCTGTACAATTAGCTAGAGTAAGTTAGTATAAGTGTTTGTAAACTTTGGCATAGATAAATGGCATACCAGTTGCCCCCCTTAGCTTTGGGGAACTGAACAAAAAACTTGAATCTGCTAACCTTAAGTCTGGAGCAGACCGGTAACTGCAAGGCACACTGCAGAACATGGAAGTCATGAGTTAGGCCAGAGGTAATGGTTTCGGGAATGAGATAATCGATACTAATACATATGAGTATATGGCATAACATGTTAACCTGTAGAGTAAGTGTACCTGAAGATTTATGGGGTTGAGGAAATAAGATTTAGGCATGGTAGGTTGGGCCTAGATTCTGACAGTGGGCAGTACCGGGACCCTATCAGATGGCAAACAACCATACAAAGGGGTCACATTTTCCTATCTTCTATCAAGCTATCACCTCAGTTTCACAATATATCCTAGCCACTCAACACTTGAACCTAATCCCTACCAATTTGGGAAGCCTGGACCATTAGTTCCTCGGACATGCCAGAGACAAGACTGATCCTCTGTCTCCTACTACCAGGTCTTCAGGGAAGGGTGTGAATATGCTAGCTTTAGTAGTCTTTTAGAATAGAAATGTTACCACCAGGGCTCATAGAATTGTATTACTTCTTTGTGACTCTGTGTTTTGTAGCATTTATGCTTCTTTCTTTTATTTTAATAAAGATCTTAACAAGTTGGTATTGTCCTCAGTATAAGTGTCCTTGCCACACACCCGGAAGGTCCTCTCACAATATTGAACTCTCTGTGTTCTCTATCCCTGTAGCCTGAACTGGGACAAGAACCTAAAGTATCTTCTGATCAGATCAGTGCTGAGCGGTAAACACATTAGCCCATAAAATTCAGGTCAACACTGCAAAGGTGTGGGAGATTCCCACACATCAGCCATTCTTTTTACGTGACAAATCTGAGGACCTGTCCCAGATTGAGGGGTCAATAGAGGTGGTTTTGGGGAAAACATACAAAAATACAAAAAATATTCAAAACAATGGGATCTAAATTAGCTGTTACCACTCAAGAAAGAGATCTTGGAGTCCTTGTGGCTAGTTCTCTGACAATTTCTGCTCAAAGTGTAGTAAACAGAATATTAGGCACCATTAGGAAAGGGATAGATAATTCCACTATATAAATCAATGGTATGCCCACACCTTGAATACGGCATGCAGTTCTGGTCACCGTCATCTCAAAAAAAAAAAAAAAAAAAAAAAGACAAGAAAAAGAAAAGAATTGGAACGAATACAGAGAAGGGGAAACCAAAATAATTAGGGGTATGGAACAGCTTCCATAAGACTGGGACTGTTCATTTTAGAAAAGAGACAACTGAGGGGAGATATGATAGAGGTCTATAAAACTATGACTTGTATGGAGAAAATTACTAAGGAAGGGTTATTTACCCCTTAATCTAACAAACAAACCAGGCGTTACCCAGTGAAATTAATAGGCAGCAGGTTTAAAACTAACATAAGGAAATACTTCTTTCACACACTGCACAGTCAATCTTTGGAACTCATTGCCAAGGGGAGATTGTTAAGGCCAAAAGCATAATTGGTTCAAATAATAAGAATTAGACAAGTTAATGGAGGACAGGTCCGTCATTGGCTATGAACCAAGTTGGTCAGGGACTCAACCCCGTGCTCTTGGTGTCCTTAAATCTCTGACCGCCAGAAGCTGGGATCAGACAACAGGATGGCTCCTACCCAAGCTGCTGCTTCTCAGTGCTTCTTCAGTGGAGACTTTCCCCCACTCTGGATCCTCAGTCCCAGTCCATCTCCAGGCCATCTGCCTGGGGGTTGGCCTTTCCTAAGACCTGCCTGGCTCCCTGCTTTCAGTGCTGGTGCCCAGGGCCACAACTCCCAAAGGTAGGAAATGCTGGAGGGAAGAAGGTGGTGGAACCTCAATCTGCCTCCTCATCTGGCTGCCTCGTGGTGCAGTCTGTGAGTACATGGGCACTTGCTCAGCTCCCCTCTTTGCCCCCACCCCCTACGTTCAACTCGGGATGCCCAATCTGTGAGTCATGTTGCACACTATGTCATGTCACAGTAAATCCTAGCAGGTCTGACAAATTCACCACACCCAAAGCACTGTTGTCAAATGTTTATCCAAACATTGTCTTCTAAGGTGCTTTATAAAAACTGGTGACATGCTGGTCATTGCTTGCTGAATGTACATGTTCTGTATGAAGAGTTTTGTGTGTGCTGGAAATGTGTTGTTGTGGAGGTAGTTGATAAACAAGCCTGCCCCAGACAAAGGAAGGTGGATTTACCTGCCTGCCTGGATCAAGCGAACAGGTGGATGAGAAAATAACATCACCTGACTACAAGCAAAGGCTAATAAAAGTACATTCACATCTAAAGGTAAACAAAGTGATCAAGCCAATCAGAAAAGCAAAGTGACCAGAGGACAAAGAAGGGTCTTGGCGCCCCTGGCCTAAAGACACAGCAGCAGGACAGAGGAACTTTACCTTGGTTAGTTTTCAAAGAACAGATTTCAAATGTTTTCTGTACTTTAAAATAGAAAAAAGGTGACAGCTTCATTGTTCAATACTTAAGGGACAAAGAGGCCCATGCTCTTGTAACAGGTGGATCCCCCAGCCACATGGGTTGAGGACTCTAAGTACAGCTTTTTGGAGAGAAATTGCCTGAAGCCTTGTTTGTGACTTGTTCCGTTCCAGCCACTATAAAGCATGCTTTATTTTGTTTTATTTGTAGCAATTTTCTTCTCTATTGTCCATGTTTAGCACAATTTAAATCTCTGTTCTTTCTTAATAAACTTATTTTTGGTGATGCTATCAAATCCTGTCAGTGTGTTACACTAAAGTGAGGTGGGTGTCCTCATATGAGCCAGCAGGCTAGTGTGTGTTCTGTCTGTCTGGAGACGGGGGACTTGGTATTTCTGTGAGCATGTAGTGATGGGGCTGGACTCTGCAGAAGAATGCTCTGCCAGGGAAAATTGAGATTCGCTCTGAGACCTTTTCCACTGGACTATCCACTGGGACTATCACTTGGGAAACAAAGGCAGAACACTTGGGACTTAACCCCAGCTGCCATGAATGAAAAAGGGGGAAGGAAAGGGCCACTCAGACAATTTCCCCCCTCCCCCCGAGTGGGGGAAGTTTTGGACATGAAGTTTTAATGGTTCTATCGCCCACTGAGTGGGCACTTGGCCTTAGAAAATTACTGAAGTATAAATGGAAAAGTTGATTAAAATTGATCATTTCAATTGTGGCGTTGGACTTGGTGATTTAATTGCCTTGATTTTATTCAGTCCATTCTGTTTCTCTCCCCCCGCACACCAACTCCCCACTCCTGTTAGGATTCTCGACTTACTCTTGATTGCAGGAGGTATGTGTGGGGAGGGAGGGTTTTTTCCTCCTGTCAACCCCAGCTGGGTGCCTGTCACAGGTGGGTGGTGCCCGGTGGGTGGGGTCCGTCACAGATCAGGTCTCTGAAGCCCTGGGGGGTGGAGGGGCTGATGGCGTTTAAGGGGGTTTTATCATCATGGCACCGCCTCTGGCAGGGGGTTGGGCTGCTGAGCAGGGAACGAGAAACCACAAATCGTGCCCATGCTCTGAGTGTCCATAAACATCTGACTGCCAGAAGCTGGGTGTGAATGGGATGGATCACTCGACACTGACCCTGATCTGTTCATTCCCTCGGAAGCACCTACTGCTGGCCAGTATCGGAGGACAGGACACTGGGCTAGATGGACCATTGGTCTGACCCAGTGTTGCCAGTCTTATGTACTTACAGCTGAATGGCATTTTTAAAAGAGCCCTTTGTGGTTGATGGGAAGCTGGAAAATGTGCCCAGAGGAGGCTTAGAAAACAAGTCAGTTGATGACCTGTTGTTTGATCCCAGCCAGATATTTTCACATATTCCAGCAAGGATGCCCTGGTGTCGGCAGCAGTCTGTCTTTGTGATTGCCTCAGGAGCCCATCTGTTAGCCGGCCTGTTTGGGGTCTGTCCACACCGCAGCTGGCACCATGCCGTTGCAGAGAAACGAAATGAATTCTTTGCAGCAGTCTTCATGGCTGAGCATGTGAGGGAGATTCCCAAACCTGAGCCGTCCTTTTTAGGTGACAAATCTGAGGAACTGTCCCAGATGGAGGTGTCATTAGAGGAGGTTTTGGAAAAAATTGAGGAACTAAACAGTAACAAGTCACCAGGACCAGGAACTCAAATGTGAAATGGCAGGACTACTCACTGTAGTCTGTAACCTACCATTTAAATCCGCTTCTGTACCCGATGACTGGAGGATAGCTAATGTGACGCCAATTTACCGGAACTGGGTAAACAGGCATCTCAATGGGGTGTTAACCCTGAAATCTGCCCCCCTGTGGGCGCCCCCCCCAGCAGAAGGCTCTGGGTGCATCGTTGCCATCCCCTCAGAGCTCGTCTGGGGTGATGCTGCTGGGGGAGCCACCCACAGCCATCTGCTCAGGTGGCTGTGAGCTGGGCTCTCCCTTCTCTGGGACAGATCTCACCACGAGCCAGAGGCTGGTGGCCTGAGGGCAGGGAGATCTCGGCCTGCCCAAAGAATAGTGCTGGTCCTTCTCCTAGCCGAACACATGTCTACTGTGAGTAGCCAGGATGGGACCATGGGGAAGGATTTGCCTGTGGGCCTGGATCCCACCCTGTTCCCAGGTGGGAAGTGCTGGCCTCCAGCTCTGACGGAAAGCTCTGTGTGAGTGGCTGGGGTCACCCCATGGCCGCTGGGTTTGTGCTGCTGGCATTTCACTCCAGCCACCCCCTGCTATACAGCCTGTCCTGACAGGCCTCTGGCCTGAGAGCTGATGTAAACTGTCCAGGGAGCCCTGGACCCAGCTCTTCTGTGCAGCATTACTCCTGCTCCTCGCCACGCTGAGAGTCACCTGGAACCTGCGCCCAGGGCAGTTTGGGTGGGTTGGGCCTGCAGGGGCCCATCCAGACCCAGCTGGGCCGGGGTGGGAGGGAGCGGGGGAGAGAGTAGGAACTGGGTTAATACCCACCCGGCATAAATGCTCCATGGAGGTCAGTTGATCTTAGAACCTTTCCTGGCCTTGCTGCCCCACTGCCCCCTTTCAAGCTGGGGCCTGTGGCAGGTGCAGGAAGGAGAATCATGAGGGGCTGTGAGTGCAGCAGCTCCCTGCACTGTGCGAGAGCGTCTCTCCCTGCCTGTGACTGATGGGAAATGTCCAACTCCTACCTGACACCAGCTCCCTGGCTTCTGTCTTGCAGGTTTGTGATAAGAGGAGGAGGAGACTGCGCGTATCTGAACGATCTGAGTGCGGTCAGCAGCTTGCGATGCACCAGTGAGGGACACTGGATCTGCACCAAACCCGATGCATTTACACAGGCACAGGAGGCTGCCGTGGTAGGGGGCTCATAAGGAGAGTACTGTGGAATTAGTCCCGGAAAAGCAAGACTGATCTCTTTACAAGATCACATCTGAGCAATTCCAGAATATCGGGGAATGCTCTGCGCATGACTGGGCAGAGCACTGTGGATGCAGGTGAAAACCAGAAATGCTATTTGCACATCTTGTCCCCCCACCCGTGCCATCTCTTTTTCCGCCAGCGGAATGGCTCTAATCCAGCCTTTCCAACCTACCTCAGCTGGACAGAGCTAACTGAGCCAAGGCACCAGCCTCCACTTTCACTGCCCTGACATTCCCCCACAGATCAGGCTGGCTCACCTGTGTGTTAAAATAGGTATTAGCATTATAAGACTGCGTTCAGCCTTTATTGAATGCTTGTGAGCTGCTGCAGCATTAATCTCATTTCTTCTGACCTCTGTATCCCACATTGTAAGGTAATATTGGAGCGTTTGTTTTGGGAGCCTCTGTGACTGTGTAAATCACCAGACAGGAGAGTGAATTGAGGCATTTAGGAGGTGAAGTGCTGATCTCTAGCAGCTCAGAGCACAAGGGAGGAGGTGGGATATAAGAAGGAACTGAATCTAGCTCGTTGATGCTGGGGGGCAAGGTTTTCTAGGCATAAGCAAGAGTTCCCCAGCTGCTTAGCCTGGGTTAGCCCTAAAGGACAGAGTTTATAATGGACCAGTGATACACAGACTGCGGCTCACGAGCTGCAAGTGACTCTTTAATGTGTCTCCTGCCGCTCTTTGTAGCACATGATATTAAAACACTGATTTCATTGTTAACCAGTCAGGATGCTTTTACTATGTTATTAGCCACTAAGTTATTTGCTGCGAGCATTTATATAAAAATCTAAATATTTCCCCTGCCCTTCTGTTTAAATAGGAGTAGTACTATAGTAAATGAAACAATGAATTCACGCTACTGTGTCTCTTTGGGTAAGGTTGATCACTAATTTGGCTCCTGAACCACTGAGCTCGGAGCATCACTGCTATAGATGCTTCTGTTACCTTTTTGAAACTTTGTAGCTTAGTTGTGTATGTATGTTCACCCGCTTTAGCCTTGTAAATAAATCTTATTTCCTTTTTAATAAATTATCATAGAATAAGACTGGCTACATGCGCTGTCTTTGGTGTGACATCTAAGGTGCAGTTCACCTGGGGTGCCTGAACCTGTGGGACTGGGAGTAACCTGAATACTGTTGTGATTCTGAGTGCAAGAGACCATCTGACTCTCAAAGGCAGGCTCACCTGGTTTGCAAGACAGATCGGAGTACCCAAGGGGACTGCATGGCTAGGCTGTTAGGATGCTGGAGGAGGTTACCCTGCATGTTTGGTTGATGAAATCTATGTCTAGAATTCTCAGCCAGTTTGGATTTGTGTCCTGGTTCCCAGCTGTCTGCCCTGAGGTTGGTGCGCACTCTCTCAAGACACTGCAGACAGCACTACTGCATGGCCTTGGCTCCAGTTCCCTCCTTCCAGGAGAGAGGAGCTGAGCCTGCCCAGAGATGAAGTTTGGGGGAAAGACGTATGTGACCCAGGGACCCCTTGGTGCCAACTGGCAGGCAGCACAGAAGGTTTTACAGGAATCCGCTGGGTCTGATCTTTACATCAGTCATTTTAAACCTTTCCAGATGACTGTACCTCTTTCAGGAGTCTGATTTGTCACCTTACTTAAAAAGTGAAATTCCAGTTAAAAACTACTCTCTTACAAAATCAGACATAAAAAATACAGAAGCATTACAGACATTATTACTGAGAAAAGAAAAGGAGGACTTTTGGCACCTTAGAGACTAACCAATTTATTTGAGCATAAGCTTTCATAGGCTACAGCTCACTTCATCGGATGCATAAAGGTGGAAAATGCACTGAGGATGTTTTTATACACATAGATCATGAAAAAATGGGTGTTTATCACTTCAAAAGGTTTTCTCTCCCCCAACTCCACTCTCCTGCTGGCAATAGCTTATCTAAAGTGATCACTCTCCTTACATTGTGTATGATAATCAAGGTGGGCCATTTCCAGCACAAATCCAGGGTTTAACAAGAACGTCTGAGGAACAGAGGTGGGGGGTGGGAGCAGAGAAAACCTTTTGAAGTGATAAACCCCCATTTTTTCATGATCTGTGTGTATAAAAACATCCTCACTGCATTTTCCACTTTTATGCATCCTATGAAGTGAGCTGTAGCCCACAAAAGCTTATGCTCAAATAATATTTGGTTAGTCTCTAAAGTGCCACAAGTCCTCCTTTTCTTTTTGCGAATACAGACTAACACGGCTGCTACTCTGAATCCCGTCTTTATTACTGAAAAATGGCTGACGTTCTCATTGTTACCGTATAATAAAATAAATCAATGGAAATATAAATATTGTACTTCCATTTCAGTGTATAGGATATAGAGCAGTGTAAAACAAGTCACTATCTGAAATTTTAGTTTCTACTGACTTCGCTCGTGCTTTTTGTGTAGCCTGTTTTAAAACTAGGTAAATATCTGGATGAGTTGATGTATCCCCTGGAAGACCTCTGCATATCGCCAGGAGTACATGTTCCCCTGGTTGAGAACCAGTGGTCTACAGAATAGTTCACCAAAGGGGGCATGTGAGGTCTGTATCAAGGGCCAGTAGCCCAATGGTCACCATAATCGGAGCAAGACCTCTGTACAGATACTATGTAAGGAGCTGTGTCTCCAGACTGACAATGGTGCCCTTAAGGTCTTGGAGTCAAGGCAGGTCACGGGAGGTGATGTACCTCAGATGCTCCTTTCAGACAGGAGGCAACTGAGGTTCCCTCCCTGTCTGGCCATCTGTGTATTGTGAGCCTGACATAGGATGTCTCTTTGCGCACTGAGCCAGGTGCAAAATTAGAGTGCAAAATCCACAAAAAAGGGAAATCTACAGGAAGAAACTAACAGCAGGGGGCTGTGTGTTTGTGTCCATCTGTCGTGTTTAAGCATAAAGACAAAGGATCGGTCTGATATCTCTCGGTGTGCAGAGACATACTGTATCCTTGCCCTTGGAGACAAACTGACCGTACGCATGTCTCATGAAAGAAGGGTCCGAGCCTGCCTGGCTGTGAAGTGCTGCAAGGATTTCGGGTGAGCTGTACTTGGTTAGACAGGAGAATATCTTGTTAGTTCAGTCTAGGCTCTAGAACGTATGTTGTGACTTTGTTATATGTAACCATTTGTTTCCAACACTTTCACTCGACTCTTGGCTTTGTTGAACTGAGGTGTGATTTCACTGTGAGCCTAGGACAGTGCTGTGTGTTAAGTGGAGCAGTGATCTGAGCTGGACCTGGTAAGCTGGGGCAGAGGATGTTAACTGTTCCTTTGGAAATAGTGAATCTGTGAATCCTGCCAATGCCCAGCGGACCAGGGACTGGATGCTCCAGACAGATGCTCAGAGGGCTTGAGGGCAGAGTGGGCCTATTGCTACCCTGCAGTGACGGCAGGCCCAGCAGCGAGTGCGTGTGGCCAGTGGAGTTGGGGAGCTGACCCCTGGCAGGCACAGACAAGGCTCCCTCAGGCAAAGGGCAGGTGGTGGCGAGGTGCCTCCCAGCCCTGGGTACCCTGGGAAGCATTGCAGGGTATTAACTTACTGCAGGTTTGGGGCAGTTAGAAATTACACCCCAAGGCCCCAGCCCAGTGAGGAGGACCAAGGAGAGGAACTGTGACTGCGCGGGGCACCTGAGTCCCAGCCCCGCCCAGAGTTCTGCTCTGCCTAAAGCCCCAGTCCCGCCCCGTGAGTAGGGCTTTACCAAATTCATGACCATGAAAAATGCATCACAGCCTGTGAAATCTGGTCTCCCCTGTGAAATCTGGCCGGGGGAGGAGGGGATATGTCCCAGTACTGCCCCCCTTACGTCTACGCTGCCTTCAGAGCTGGGCGGCCAGAGAGCAGCAGCTGCTGGTCTGGTGCCCAGCTCTGAAGGCAGCGCTGCTGCCAGCAACAGTGCAGAAGTGAGGGTGGCATGGGGGGGAGAGGGGGGAAGGGCCGATCTTATGGGTGGGTGATGCAGACAACTACTCCGAGCACGGTGGTCAGGAGGGAACCCCGCCACCCGCCAGTTCCAGGCCCTTTTAACCTCTGAGTGCTGGACCCTGGAACGGGGGAGGGGCAGGGCTGGGAGCGTCCCGGGCAGGGGCTCCTACCGTGTGCCAGGCTCTAGCTGCAAGTTCGGGCTGGGCTGGGGAGGAACCGGACCTCGTCCCCTGCATGGGCTTCTCCCAGGGCCAGATCAGAGCCACCGCCAGGAACCTCCCCCAGCAGCAGAAAGCTCCGTGGCTGCCGGCCGGGAGCCCAGCTCTGAAGGTAGCACCACTGCCAGGAGCAGTGCCGAAGTCAGGGTCGCAATACCGTGACACCCCTCCCCCAATAGCCTTGAGACCTCCCCATGACCCTCTTCTGGGATGGGATCCACACAGTTACAACAGGGTGACATTTCAGATTGAAATAGCTAAAACTGTGAAATTTAAAAGACTTTTAAAAATCTCATGACCATGAAATTTACCAAACTGGATGGGTGAATTTGGTAGGGCCGTACCCAGGAGACTAAACAGGGGCTACTTCACATTACAGCTACACAAATGTGGATCCTTAGTTGCACAGTTTATATCAGGGCCGCTTCTTTCTGGCAGATCCATTTGAGCTCCGCGGCACATGTCTCAGACAGAACCTGGCTGCCTTTTATCCACCCGCAGCTGTTCCCATCTGCAGAGCCTGAGAAGCTGCAGAGTGAGAGAGAGTCCGTGTCACTGTGGGTCCGTGTAACAAGGAAAGGCCCAGGGGTGAGTTTTTCCTCCCCCTCCCGTTAATGGGAAGCTGGGCTCTGGTGTTGTCCTTCATCTCTAATTTTCCTGCAGAGCGTCAGTCGAGAAGACGTCCCAGGCTGTGAGGTGAGTTAGGGCAGTGGCTCTCAACCTTTCCAGACCACTGCACCCCTTTCAGGAGTCTGATTTGTCTTGCGCACCCAAGTTTCTCCTGACTTAAAAATGACTTGCTTAGTGTATGTCTATACTACGGAATAAGTCGAATTTATAGAAGTGGGTTTTTTAGAAATCGGTTTTATATATTCGAGTGTGTGTGTCCCCACAGAAAATGCTCTAAGTGCATTAAGTGCATTAACTCGGCGGAGCGCTTCCACAGTACCAAGGCTAGAGTCGACTTCCGGAGCGCTGCACTGTGGGTAGCTATCCCACAGTTCCCGCAGTCTCCGCTGCCCATTGGAATTCTGGGTTGAGATCCCAATGCCTGATGGGGCTAAAACATTGTCGCGGGTTGTTCTGGGTACATATCGTCAGGCCCCCCTTCTCTCCCTCCCTCCATGAAAGGGCAGACAATCGTTTCCCGCCTTTTTTCCCGAGTTACCTGTGCAGACGCCATACCACGGCAAGCATGGAGCCCGCTCAGGTAACCTTCACCGTATGTCTCCTGGGTGCTGACAGACGCGGTACGGCATTGCTACACAGTAGCAGCAACCCATTGCCTTGTGGCAGCAGACGGTACAGTACGACTGGTAGCCGTCCTCGTCATGTCCGAGGTGCTCCTGGCCACTTCGGCTGGGAGCGCCTGGGCAGACATGGGCGCAGGGACTAAATTTGGAGTGACTTGACCAGGTCATTCTCTTTAGTCCTGCAGTCAGTCCTATTGAACTGTCTTATGGTGAGCAGGCAGGTGATACGGATTGCTAGCAGTCCTATTGCATCATCTTCTGCTGGGCAGGCAAGAGATGAGGATGGCTAGCAGTCCTACTGCACCATCTTCTGCTGAGCAGCCATGAGATGTGGATGGCATGCAGTCCTTCTGCACCGTCTGCTGCCAGCCAAAGATGTAAAAGATAGATGGAGTGGATCAAAACAAGAAATAGACCAGATTTGTTTTGTACTCATTTGCCTCCTCCCCCGTCTAGGGGACTCATTCCTCTAGGTCACACTGCAATCACTCACAGAGAAGGTGCAGCGAGGTAAATCTAGCCATGTATCAATCAGAGGCCAGGCTAACCTCCTTGTTCCAATAAGAACAATAACTTAGGTGCACCATTTCTTATTGGAACCCTCCGTGAAGTCCTGCCTGAAATACTCCTTGATGTAAAGCCACCCCTTTGTTGATTTTAGCTCCCTGAAGCCAACTCTGTAAGCCATGTCGTCAGTCGCCCCTCCCTCTGTCAGAGCAAAGGCAGACAATCGTTCCGCGCCTTTTTTCTGTGCGGATGCCATACCAAGGCAAGCATGGAGGCCGCTCAGCTCACTTTGGCAATTAGGAGCACATTAAACACCACACGCATTATCCAGCAGTATATGCAGCACCAGAACCTGGCAAAGCGATACCTGGCGAGGAGGCGACGTCAGCCCGGTCACGTGAGTGATCAGGACATGGACACAGATTTCTCTGAAAGCATGGGCCCTGCCAATGCATGCATCATGGTGCTAATGGGGCAGGTTCATGCTGTGGAACACCGATTCTGGGCTCGGGAAACAAGCACAGACTGGTGGGACCGCATAGTGGTGCAGGTCTGGGACGATTCCCAGTGGCTGCGAAACTTTCACATGCGTAAGGGCACTTTCATGGAACTTTGTGACTTGCTTTCCCCTGCCCTGAGGTGCATGAATACCAAGATGAGAGCAGCCCTCACAGTTGAGAAGCGAGTGGCGATAGCCCTGTGGAAGCTTGCAAAGCCAGACAGCTACCGGTCAGTTGGGAATCAATTTGGAGTGGGCAAATCTACTGTTGGGGCTGCTGTGATGCAAGTAGCCCACACAATCAAAGATCTGCTGATATCAAGGGTAGTGACCCTGGGAAAAGTGCAGGTCATAGTGGATGGCTTTGCTGCAATGGGATTCCCTAACTGTGGTGGGGCCATAGACGGAACCCATATCCCTATCTTGGCACCGGAGCACCAAGCCGCCGAGTACATAAACCGCAAGGGGTACTTTTCAATAGTGCTGCAAGCTCTGGTGGATCACAAGGGACATTTCACCAACATCAACGTGGGATGGCCGGGAAAGGTACATGACGCTCGCATCTTCAGGAACTCTGGTCTGTTTCAAAAGTTGCAGGAAGGGACTTTATTCCCAGACCAGAAAATAACTGTTGGGGATGTTGAAATGCCTATATGTATCCTTGGGGACCCAGCCTACTCCTTAATGCCATGGCTCTTGAAGCCGTACACAGGCAGCCTGGACAGTAGTCAGGAGCTGTTCAACTACAGGCTGAGCAAGTGCAGAATGGTGGTAGAATGTGCATTTGGACGTTTAAAGGCACGCTGGCGCAGTTTACTGACTCGCTTAGACCTCAGCAAAACCAATATTCCCACTGTTATTACTGCTTGCTGTGTGCTCCACAATATCTGTGAGAGTAAGGGGGAGACATTTATGGCGGGGTGGGAGGTTGAGGCAAATCGCCTGGCTTCTGGTTATGCGCAGCCAGACACCAGGGCGGTTAGAAGAGCACAGGAGGGCGCGGTATGCATCAGAGAAGCTTTGAAAACCAGTTTCATGACTGGCCAGGCTACGGTGTGAAAGTTCTGTTTGTTTCTCCTTGATGAACCCCCCCACCCCTTGGTTCACTCTACTTCCCTGTAAGCTAACCACCCTCCTCTCCTCCCTTCGATCACCGCTTGCAGAGGCAATAAAGTCATTGTTGCTTCACATTCATGCATTCTTTATTCATTCATCACACAAATAGGGGGATGACTACCAAGGTAGCCCAGGAGGGGTGGTGGAGGAGGGAAGGAAAATGACACACAGCACTTTAAAAGTTTACAACTTTAAAATTTATTGAATGCCAGCCTTCTTTTTTTCAGGCAATCTTCTGTGGCGGAGTGGCTGGTTGGCCAGTGGCCCCCCCACCCACGTTCTTGGGTGTCTGGGTGTGGAGGCTATGGAACTTGGGGAGGAGGGCAGTTGTTTACACAGGGGCTGTAGAGGCAGTCTGTGCTCCAGCTGCCTTTGCTGCAGCTCATCCATACACTGGAGCATACTGGTTTGGTCCTCCAGCAGCCTCAGCATTGAATCCTGCCTCCTCTCATCACGCTGCCACCACATTTGAGCTTCAGCCCTGTCTTCAGCCCGCCACTTACTCTCTTCAGCCCGCCACCTCTCCTCCCGGTCATTTTGTGCTTTCCTGCACTCTGACATTATTTGCCTCCATGCATTCGTCTGTGCTCTCTCAGTGTGGGAGGACAGCATGAGCTCGGAGAACATTTCATCTCGAGTGTGTTTTTTTTTCTTTCTAAGCTTCACTAGCCTCTGGGAAGGAGAAGATCCTGTGATCATTGAAACACATGCAGCTGGTGGAGAAAAAAAAAAGGGACAGCGGTATTTAAAAAGACACATTTTATAAAACAGTGGCTACACTCTTTCAGGGTAAACCTTGCTGTTAACATTACATACATAGCACGTGTGCTTTCATTACAAGGTCGCATTTTGCCTCCCCCCACCGTGTGGCTACCCTCTCAACCCTCCCTGTGGCTAACAGCTAGGAACATTTCTGTTTAGCCACAGGCAAACAGCCCAGCAGGAATGGGCTCCTCTGAGTGTCCCCTGAAGAAAAGCACTCTATTTCAACCAGGCGACCATGAATGATATCTCACTCTCCTGAGGATAACACAGAGAAATAAAGAACGGATGTTGTCTGAACGCCAGCAAACATACACTGCAATGCTTTGTTGTACAGTGATTCCCGAGTACGTGTTACTGGCCTGGAGTGGTAAAGTGTCCTACCATGAAGGACGCAATAAGGCTGCCCTCCCCAGAAACCTTTTGCAAAGGCTTTGGGAGTACATCCAGGAGAACTGCGAATGCCAGGGCAAAGTAATCCTTTCACATGCTTGCTTTTAAACCATGTATAGTATTTTAAAAGGTACACTCACCAGAGGTCCCTTCTCCGCCTGCTGGGTCCAGGAGGCAGCCTTGGGTGGGTTCGGGGGGTACTGGCTCCAGGTCCAGGGTGAGAAACCGTTCCTGGCTGTCGGAAAACCAGTTTCTCCGCTTGCTTGCTGTGAGCTATCTACAACCTCCTCCTCATCATCATCTTCTTCGTCCCCAAAACCTGCTTCCGTATTGCCTCCATCTCCATTGAAGGAGTCAAACAACACGGCTGGGGTAGTGGTGGCTGAACCCCCTAAAGTGGCATGCAGCTCATCATAGAAGCGGCATGTTTGGGGCTCTGACCTGGAGCGGCCGTTCGCCTCTCTGGTTTTCTGCTAGGCTTGCCTCAGCTCCTTCAGTTTCACGTGGCACTGCTTCGGGTCCCTGTTATGGCCTCTGTCCTTCATGCCCTGGGAGATTTTGACAAAGGTTTTGGCATTTCGAAAACTGGAACGGAGTTCTGATAGCACGGATTCCTCTCCCCAAACAGCGATCAGATCCCGTACCTCCCATTCGGTCCATGCTGGAGCTCTTTTGCGATTCTGGGACTCCATCATGGTCACCTGTGCTGATGAGCTCTGCATGGTCACCTGCAGCTTGCCATGCTGGCCAAACAGGAAATGAGATTCAAAAGTTCGCGGGTCTTTTCCTGTCTACCTGGCCAGTGCATCTGAGTTGAGAGTGCTGTCCAGAGCAGTCACAATGGAGCACTCTGGGATAGCTCCCGGAGGCCAATACTGTTGAATTGTGTCCACAGTACCCCAAATTCGAGCCAGCAAGGCCGATTTAAGTGCTAATCCACTTGTCAGGGTTGGAGTAAGGAAATCGATTTTAAGAGCCCTTTAAGTTGAAATAAAGGGCTTCATCGTGTGGACGGGTGCAGGTTTACATCGATTTAATGCTGCTAAATTCGACCTGAAGTCCTAGTGTAGACCAGGGCTAAGACTTTTCAGTGTAGACCAGGCCTCAAACAGACGTTGGACATTTAACATGAGCAAGTTATACAATGGGAGCTTTTCCCAAACATCTCAAAGAGTAAACATCAAGCAGCACTCTCCGCACTGGATCTAATGGGGAACCGTCCACCCAGGTCCATTTCCCCCCTGGGGGTGTCACTTTAAGGCCAATCCAGATGTAGTTTGCATCTTGTACAACATCTTGTATGAAATCCTGTGATGTGCAAAGCAGAGGGGGTGGGGATGAGTATCCTGTAACATGCTAGAATTCCCTTAGTGATCCCTGTCACGGAGTGTGGGGGAGTCCAGGCCCTGCACCCCTCTTCTTGGGATTCACTGAGACTCTCAGCCAGCCAGTAAAACAGAAGGTTTATTGGACAACAGGAACACAGTCCAAAACAGAGCTTGTGGGTACAACCAGGACCCCTCAGTCAAGTCCTTCTGGGGGAGCAGGGAGCTTAGACCCCAGCCCTGGGGTTCCCTGTGTTCCTCCACCCAGCCCCAAACTGAAAACTAAACCCTCCTAGCAGCTCTCTCCTGCAGCCTGTCTTCCCATTCCTGGGCAGAGGTGTTACCTCCCCCTCACACTCCTGGCTCAGGTTCAGGCTCTCAGGTCTCCCATCCCCAGGGCACATTCCCAGGTCAACACTTCACCCCTCCCTGGTGCGTCACATCCTCACAATCCCATGAAGTGCCTGCTCTCTCCTTCAGGAGCTCTGCCCATAATGCCAGCAGGAGACCCCACCAGCCCCTGAGTTAGTTCACCCTCTCCCCTGGGTGGGCAGGGTCCAGTGCAGGTAAACGTGGCTCTCTCTGTGCAGACATGGTAACACCAGTACCCGTCCTTGGTGGCACAGGGTGAGCTGGCCCTTTAAGGGAGTCCTGGATTGAGCCTCATCTGTGACTAGGTGCCCCTGGATTTAGAGGCAAAGGTGATGGAAGCAGGCGACCAGGAGCCAGGCCTGGTGGGGCTACAAGGGCAGCCAGTCTGGGCAGGGAGAGATTTGACGGGGTAGGAGGTTTGTGTGAGTAGCTCTATGCAGAAGGGCTCTGCTGAGCTCTCAGAAAGAGAGCCTGGGAGTGAAACGCCTACAGGAGCCAGCTGGGCAGTCTGGGGTGGGAAAGCTGTGGGGTTCTTGTTCTGAACTGTATGTTAATAAGCCAGACCCCTAGAAGGGGAGAAAACACCCCAGTGTGGAGTTTGATTTGCCGGGGGGGGTGGTAGAGTCAGGCTACACTGGGATTGTAACTAGTGACACACGTCTTTCTCCAGCTGGAGTTGGATGAGCCTATATTTTATGTTACCATCTCCTCCCGGTTCTGGATCACAAGCATGCGAAAGCTCTTCCCCGAGCAGTCGTCACGGCTCCCAGTCCAGTCTTTACGCTCCTTAGACAGCCAGTAGCACTTGTCCCCATGCAGCAGCCAGTCCCTGGGGCAGAGTTTGCACCCAGATCCCTCTGCAGGGAGAGATGGGAACCGAGGTGTCATTAATTCTGAACCTTCAAACTACAGCTGGATGAAAACTCTTGTTCAAAGCTGTTTTTTAATGGAAAATGCCATTTTGAGCCAAATGAAAGTTTTTATTTTGATTGCCGTTTTTCATTTTTTGATGGGGGAAATGGACTTAAAATGGAAATACTGGTTTTGAGGGTGAGAGGGAAGATTTCATTCAGTTTTGGAGGGGAAATAAACATTACTCTTAACATTTCCTTCCATTTGAAAAGTGGCGGAGGACTTTCACTTTTCTACTTCCTTCAAAGGACATCAAACTGTCATTTCTTTTCACCTTTTTCATGACCTAGGCTTACACTGTATCAGCTCTAGTTCTAGACATTGCTGAAGTTTCCCCTACAGTTGTGTAAAAAGCAGGGCTGTCAATTAATCTCCGTTAACTCACGTGATTAACTGAAAAAATTAACTGTGATTAAAAAAATTAATCGTGATTAATCACACTGTTCAATAATAGAATACCAATTGAAATTGATTAAATATTTTTGGATGTTTTTCTACATTTGCAAATATATTGATTGCTATTACAACACAGAATAAAAAGGGCACAGTGCTCACTTTACATGATTATTTTTGATTACAAATATTTGCACAATAAAAATGATAAAAGAAATAGTATTTTTCAACTCACCTCATACAAGTCCTGTAGTGCAATCTCTTTATCGTGAAAGTGTAACTTACAGATGTGAATTTTTTTCTTACATAACTGCACTCAAAAACCAAACAATGTAAAACTTTAGAGCCTACAAGTCCAGTCACTCCTACTTCTTGTTCAGCCAATTGCTAAGACAAACAAGTTTTGTTTACATTGATGGGAGATACTGCTGCCCCCTTCTTATTTACAATGTCACCTGAAAGTGAGAACAGGCATTTGCATGGCACTTTTGTAGCCGGCATTGCAAGGTATTTATGTGCCAGATATGCTAAACATTCATCTGCCCCTTCATGCTTCGGCCACCATTCCAGAGGACATGCTTCCATGCTGATAATGCTCGTTAAAAAAAATAAACATGTTAATTACGTTTGTCACTGAACTCCTTGGGGGAGAATTGAATGTCTCCTTTTCTGTTTTACCCACATTCTGCCCTATATTTCATGCTATAGCAGTCTCGGATGATGATCCAACACATGTTCATTTTAAGAACACTTTCACAGCAGATTTGACAAAATGCAAAGAAGGTACCAGTGTGAGATTTCTAAAGATAGATTCAGCACTCAACCCAAGGTTTAAGAATCTGAAGTACCTTCCAAAATCTGATCGGGACGGGGCGTGGAGCATGCTGTCAGATGCCTTAAAAGAGCAACACTCTGATACGGAAACTACAGAACCCAAACCACCAAAAAAGAAAATCAACCCTCTGCTGGTGGCATCTGACTCAGATGATGAAAATGAACATGCCTTGGTCCGCTTTGCATGGATCGTTATCGAGCAGAACCCGTCATCAGCATGGACGCATGGCATCTGGAATGGTGGTTTAAGCATGGAGGGACATATGAATCTTTAGCACATCTGGCACATAAATATCTTGTGCAGTGCCATGCGAACTTCTGTTCCTACTTTCAGGTCATATTGTAAATAAGAAGTGGGCAACATTATCTCCTGCAAAATGTAACCAAACTTTTTTGTCTGAGCGATTGGCTGAAGTAGGACTGAGTGGACTTGTAGGCTTGAAAGTTTTACATTGTTTTAATTTTGAATGCAGTTATTTTTTGTACATAATGCTACATTTGTAAGTTCAACTTTCATGATAAAGAGATTGCACTCCAGTACTTGTATTAGGTGAATTGAAATATTCTCTTTCTTTTGTTTTTTACAGTGCAAGTATTTGTAACCAAAAATATAAAGTGAGCACCGTACACTTTGTATTCTGTTGTAATTGAAATCAATATATTTGAAAATGTAGAAACCATCCAAAAATATTGAAATAAATGATAGTCTCTTTTTGTTTAACAGTGCGATTAAGCGTGATTATTTTTTTTAATCGCTTGCCAGCCCTAGTAAAAAGCCTTCAGGCCCAATGTACTAGTGTACTACTTTTCTCAGGGTCAGCACTCAAACAGCCGGGCACGCTGTAGGTCAGGAAAGCAAGGTGCTGGGAGGCCAGAGAGGAGAGAATTCACTCCAAGTCTTTACACGGAGTTGCTCTCTTACGAATGATCTGCTCTAACTCAGTCACAAGTTCTGGGCTCAGTGTAGGAATCACTGGCTGGGAGGAATCTCTGGCTTGGTGCATTCAAATGTACCTAGGGAGGTGGTAGAATCTTCTTCCTTAGAAGTTTTTAAAGTCAGGCTTGACAAAGCCCTGGCTGTGATGATTTGGTTGGGGATTGGTCCTGCTTGAGCCGGGGGTTGGACTAGATGACCTCCTGAGGTCCCTTCCAACCCTGGTATTCTATGATTCTATGATTCAGAGACTCAACCTGGCTGCTGGGGGCGCTGTTACCTCTGCTGGTGTCAGGATTCAGCTGGAAGTTAAAAGCAAGGTCCCATTATGGTCGTTACAAATCCTATGGCTCCTCTTTAATGGGGGAGACCTGAGTCGGTTCAAATGACAGTTCGGGGGACTACAATTTGCCTCCCTCAAATGCCCTGTGAAATTCCAATAGGTGAGTGGATTCTATTTCAACCATGCCCCTAAGACATCGTCTGCCGGTGTTGTGTGCTGCTGAACAGTTGTGGAGTTTCACCCCAGAGGTGGCTGCATGTCAGTAGTGGGGGGGGAAGGATTCCTATAAGTATGGCGTGGTTGGTAAAGCACTTTGGGATCCAAGCTCTCGACCAGTTGTATTCTCTATTACACTATTGTTATGATTGTCTGTGCTCCAGCAATGGGAATTCCTCTTCCCACTAGAGGTCACGGCTGCTCCTCTGCGCAAGCGGCTGAGAATTACTTATTGTGCTTCGCCTGCACACTCCCTGGGGAAAGGATCGTCTTTTTGTGATGTGTTTTTTATGGCATCTGGCACAATGGGGCCTCGATCCCTGAGGCAGGACTGCAGTGGAAAGAAATAGGGGAGAGCTGAGAGGTTCCTGTCCTGGATCGGGTTAGGGGTTGGTCTAGGGATGCTGCACACAGATAGTAAGACAATCTCTGCCAAAAAGAGCTCCCAGCCTGAACATCTGATGTGAAACGGGTGGCGATAAAGAGGAGGACGCCAACAAGGCAAAAGAGAGACCAGCCGGGTAATTCCTGTTCCTGGACTAACTTCCAGTAGTGGAAGATACAAACTCGAAGCTCCACAGAGCTCGTCTTCAGGGCTGGGGGAGGACATCAGAGGAAACCCGAAGAAGAGCTCTGTGGCGCTCCAGAGTTTGTACCTTTCACCACCAGAAGTTGGTCCAAGAAAAGCTATCAGCTCCCCACCTTGTCTCTCTCACATTCTGGGACCAGCCCGGCCACAACACCCCTGCCCCCGAGAAGGGAGAGGAACCCGGCCATCGGGGTACAGACAAAGGCAGCCACAGCCTGGGTCTTGCACCCACCACCTGGGAGAGATGAAGTGACAGGGGCGCTGGGGGTGACAGCGCATCACAACGGCACCCAGAGCATTCAAGCAGATTAAAAGAAAAGGAGGACTTGTGGCACCTTAGAGACTAACCAATTTATTTGAGCATGAGCTTTTGTGAGCTACAGATCACTTCATCGGATGCATACCGTGGAAACTGCAGAAGACATTATATACACACAGAGACCATGAAACAATACCTCCTCGTCCCCGGGGTGGGGGTTGAGAAAGCCTGGATTTGTGCTGGAAATGGCCCACCTTGATTATCATACACATTGTAGGGAGAGTGGTCACTTTGGATAAGCTATTACCAGCAGGAGAGTGAGTTTGTGTGTGTGGTTTTTGGAGGAGGGTGAGGGAGTGAGAGAACCTGGATTTGTGCAGGAAATGGCCCACCTTGATTATCATGCACATTGTAGGGAGAGTGGTCACTTTGGATGGGCTATTACCAGCAGGAGAGTGAGTTTGTGTGGGGTGGGGCGGAGGGTGAGAAAACCTGGATTTGTGCTGGAAATGGCTCAACTTGATGATCACTTTAGATAAGCTATTACCTGCAGGACAGTGGGGTGGGAGGAGGTATTGTTTCATGGTCTCTGTGTGTATATAATGTCTTCTGCAGTTTCCACGGTATGCATCCGATGAAGTGAGCTGTAGCTCACGAAAGCTCATGCTCAAATAAATTGGTTAGTCTCTAAGGTGCCACAAGTACTCCTTTTCCTTTTGCGAATACAGACTAACACGGCTGTTACTCTGAAACCTGTCATTATGCAGATTAAAGGGTGTTTCTCCCCCCGCCCCCACCCCCCATCAACTTAAACATCACCCTGGTGGTGGAACATTGTTCTCCCGCTGTAGTTACGAGCAGAGCGAGCCCGCCTGCCCCAGCCAGGCCAATGCAGGGTCAGACACCGTCTCCCCTTCACCCAGAGAGCTCCCCGCCACACGGCCTGTTCGCGGCTCCTGCTCGCAGCCCCCGAGGGGCGAGCGCAGCTGTCGGGTTGCTCGGGTGTGAGCTTCTCTCGTGAAGGCTCCTGCAAAGACCCCATCTACCCTGTCCCCCCCCAGGAGCCTGCCCCCCTCAGCTGCCGTAACACCCCTTCCCAGACACGAGCATGGGACCCCAGAGGTTGGAGGGGCCAGGGCAGGAGGCCAAGAGATGTGCGCCGCGCTCTGGGCCAGGCTCCTCGGGAAGGGATAAGTGACGTCTGCACACGGGGTTGATTTGTCCCCCGAAGGGACGATTTGCCAGAGAACAGGAGCCCTTTCTGAAAGGCAGGACATCTCGCCGACTTGGGAGCAATTCTGGGGTTTTTGCTGGGTTTTCTGGCACGTCTAAAAGCTACTGTTCATTTCCTGGAACCCCCCCTCCCCAGTCTCCCCTTAACCCAACACCTAGCTTCGGGGGAAACGAAAATATTCAATCTCAATTTGTGGCTGAAGAATGGACACACAATTAAACAGCGGCTGCAGTACACATCGTACGTCATTCACAGACACTGCGAGGCCCTGCAGCCTGCCAGGCTGTAAAAATAATCACAGGGCTGCTATGACACTGGGATCTTGAGAATAACCCCCCGTCTCCACCCTAACCCCAGTCCCTGCATTGCAGAGCAGGGGTGGGAGTCAGGTTCCCAGGGCACTGCTCTGGAGGAAGATCACAGCTTACCTCCTCCAGGGACTCCATGGCTGCAGCAGCCTTTGCAAGGCAGGTCCCTGCTCCATCTCCCCCTCTTTGTGCATTAGCTGAGGGGGGAGCCCCAACTCCCCCCTTCACACAAATCATGTCTTCCCCCATGGCTCGGGCAAGGGAAAGCGTGCGAAAAAGCCAGCCGCGAGGAGAATGAAACTACACAGCACGGGGGAGATCATACACAATTATTAGCATATTGCTTCTGATTGGACAAGGGGCAGGAGCGCTGCAGGGGGAGGAGGGTCCACTTGCTCTGGCCCAGGGCCCCAGGAAACCCTCCTCCGCCTCTGCTCGTCTCGCTATTGGCCTAGTTTTACCAGGGGCTGCCTGAAAGCACTGGTGACGTCAGTGCAAACCAACATTCCAGACAGTGACGTCTTCATCTTGCTCTATGGAGTGTACACCCGACATGTACATTTCCAGCTGATTTCTTTTATAATTATATGGTAACAAGGAGAGAGTCAGCAATTTTTCCATAATAGTGGCTGTGTGACACTTTTGTATTTTTATGTCCGGCTTTGTAAGCGAATGGTTTTTAAGTGAGGTGTAACTTGGGGTCTGTAAATCAGACTCCTGAAAGGGGTACACCAGTATGGAAAAGTTGAGAGCCACTGCAATCCTTGGGCGAGCAGGGGCAGAGACTGGTGGGACGGGGGGAGAAGGGGCAAAGAAGGGCCTCTCTGCCCCGGGCACAGACTGGGGGAGGGTTGGAACTGTGACAGAGTGGGAATTTTCTGTACTATTTTGTATGAATACTATGTCCCTCAGTTTCCCCTATGTGCTGCATGGTTAAGTAGGAGGTGGGAAAAGGTTGTTTATCCTTTGTAGAGACCCAGAGATACAGACGTGGCCGACGCCTAGATGCCTGGGCCCTGGGGCCCCATGCCCATGGAGACCCCCAGGAGACAATGGCCACTCCAATTGCCCAGACATTTGGCACCCAGCAACTAACAACCATGGATGGCCCACCCTCTGCAGGAAGCCAGTGGGATGGATCTAGCTGGAGAACAAAGGGCTGAGGAGGAAGGCCAGGGGACAAGGTTTTCCCAGGAAGAAAAACAAAGGGCTGAAGAGGAGCCACGTTGGGGGTTGTTCAGTGTGGGGCCGCTGGAATCGGGGACGCTCTCCTGAACTGGGACAACAAAGGGGTCAAAGGCCTCTCAGTTGACGCGGATGGACCATGCCGGAACTCTCTGTTCTAACCAAGGACTCTCTACGCTGTGTTCCAGACAGCTAATAAACCCTCCTGCTTTTACAACAGTGGCTGAGAGCCACATCAGTTTAAGGAAGTTGAGGGTACATTGCTCCCTTTGGGGGTACAAGTCTCCCTGATGTAAGGCGACTGTTGTCCACTTCCTAAAACTCAGTGGGGGTGTTTGGGTTAGCTAGCTCCCAGTACCAAAAGGAAGGGGAAGGGTCAATGGGAAATCAGGACCCTGAGACTGCCAGTCCCCAGGAACAATGGGGAGAGGCCAATGCGCTAGGTCAGCCTGATTGACAGGTCGGGCAGGTTACTCAGGGAGTCAGGAGGCCAGGGGGGTCCCATCCTCTGTGTGAGCCAGAATTGCCTGGGTCAGAGAGAGAGGGGCCGAGCTAAGGAGAAAGCAGGGGTCCAAACTGAGCTGGGGAACAGGGTCATGCCAGACAGGGGGGCCAGAAAAGCAGCCCAGGGAGCACGTCAGTGCTGGGAACGGAGCCAAGAAGCAGCCAGCCACAAACCCAAGGGAACAAAGTTTCCCTGGAAAATTGTGGAATGTAACTATCACTTGCCATTCATTCTCAACTCTGCCACACGCTTCTCTCCGGAATGGGGCCTCGGAGAGACAGCCCCATAGACATCTGGGGGCAGGGAGAGACCCAGGGGTGCAGGGAAAATGGGGGTAGGATGGAGGGAGCTGGAGAAAAGTAGAGATACATGGGGGGGTGTTATGTGTTGGGACAGGGACTGAACAACTTTCAGTACATGCTGGGGGGGGGTGCTGGGGTGCCATTTCAGATGGGGGGGGGGCAACTTTAACAGGTACTACTTAGGCATCTGAAAAATCTAGGGTTTTTTTTGCAGATAACTTGGAAATTAGCTGACAGGAGCACTGTATCTAATTCCTATGTAACTGTAACCCTTCTGCACGTCAGAGTTAGCAGCAACAAGGGCCAGGTTGAGTATCTAGGGGTTTCAATAACGCAATACAAAACCAGCTCGAGCCCCCACCCAGAGACCTGGGAGAATTACAAACCACCCCCGGGTGCCTCCAAGAGGCAATACTTCCCCTCTTGCAAGCACAGAGTCTGAGTGTAGCAAAAGCCTTTTAATAAAGGAGGGAAACAATGCGGCATTATGCTGGGGAAACACCACCCGCAGGATTCATAACACAACCCATGAGCAAAAGACCCACCCCCAAGTAAATCTGGCAGGGTCCTTTTCCCCTCAGGGTCTTGAGCCGGTGAAAAACGTGCAACCCACGCCGGGCTTGCTGGGGGAGCTCCGGGACACTGGGGGGCAGGGGCTGGAACCCCCCCCCTCCAGAACCTCCCCGCCGGAACCCCGACTCATGGGCTGGGCATCGCCGTTTGGCGACCGCTCCCCCTAAGGGGCCCCCTCCCCCTCTTCGAGCTGGGTGGGGCCTCTCTCTCCCCTCTCCCCTCCCCTTCCCCCTCTCCGGGATGGGGGGGGTCCCCCGTCCCTTCCCCCTCTCCAGGCTGGGGGGGCAGGGGGGCCCTCTGTCCCTCGCCTCTAATTCCCAGGTTTCTGATGCTTGAGTTTTGCTGATGCCCACGTTCTGGAAGGGAAGGAGCTGTCCCTGCCCGGCAAGCCGGACCTCTGCCTGCATGAAGTCTCTGCTGTTTAACTGATTTCAGATTCGGTTGGAGCTGAATTCACACTGCTGCGGGGTGGCGGGCGGGGGACAGTCTCTCAGAGCCCCACAAGTCTTGTCCATCCCAGCAGCCTTTCATCCCTTTGGCTCTCTGTCTGTGCATGCTCAGTGTAGTCCAGTGGTCCTCAAACTGGGGGTCATGAGGTTATTATGTGGAGGTCATGAGCTGTCAACCTCCACCCCCAAACCCTGCTTCATCCCCAGCCATTATAACAGTGTTAAATATATTAAAGTGGTTTTTAATTTATAACGGGGGGTTGCATTCAGAGGCTTGCTGTGTGGAAGGGGTCACCAGGACAAAAGTTTGAGAACCACTGAAATGGTTCAATTAATTTTTTTTTTTTTCGGAAAAATTGGGTGTTTGATTCAAGGCAACCTTTTGTGGAAAGTGTCGGCTTTAATAAAAAACATTCACTGTCTTCTTGGAAAAAAACAAAAATTGTTCTGTTTTCAATCATTCTGGACTAATTTTTTCTGATTCTGGTAGAAGATTTTCGCAGGGTTGGCCATTTTTGTCAGAAGTTTTTCTTGTTCTAGCCCTCCTGGATGGGGAGAAAAGCTTGAAAAGGTGACCCCTAAAGGCTCCACCACCAGGAGATCAAGAACAGAACCCACAGTTGTTTTCAAAATCTCATCTTGTTTAAGCCAATCTGATGGTTTTGGGGGGCTCTGACTTGTGATTTTTGGTCACTGGGGGTTGGCCACATGGGCTAGAACCAACTTGGCCAGGATCCAGATGTTAACCCCAGTGTAGAGGGCCCTGGCAGTGGCCCACACCCAGCAGCTGTGGGGGACAGGAGAGAGATTTGATGTGTTCCCTGAGGTTCAAATTAGCAAGAGAAGCGGCCGGGGAGACGCATTCTAAACTGGGGGATCAGTGACATTCAGGGTGAGGCAACATTGAAAATATTCCGCAGTGTTACAGTTACTTTGCTTTGACACTCTCAGCCCTGGTGGAGCAGAGCCCCCGGCCCTTCCCTGAACACACCCACAGATACCCCTGCAATGGGGGTCCAGAGCTAGGAGCGGGGGCAGGGGGACCCCTGGGCACCAACTCCTCACCACACTCTCCTCTCCCTGTTCTCTCTCTCTCTTTCCAGATCCAGCCAGCCGGAGTGGGGTGGAAGCTCCTCCCGCCCCACAGGGACCGCTTGCTGCAGCTGTCGTGAGTAAGTGTTGGGGAGCGAACCCCTGTGCCAGGCTGGGATCTCGGTGTCTGGGGTGGGGGGATTTCCTGGGGGGTGTCTCTGTTCTGCGCGCTCACAGCCCTGCTTTCCTCTCTCTGATAAATCTCCTGAGGTGGGATCCACCTTCCACCCCTCCTCTGACCTGCCTGTGCCCCTCTCCTCTCTCTGCCAGGCCCCTGCCTTCACTTGGAGCTCTCGCCGGGGAGGGGCTGCTGCTGCTGACTCTGCTCTGAGCTCTGCCTGAGGATGGGGGAGATGCACTCGGCCCCTGGAGGGGTCAGGAACTGAAGGTAGAGAGCATCTTGCAGCGGTTCCTGTTTCAAACCGATTGCTGCACCCAGGGCCTGCTGCACTGGGAGAGCCATCAAGGGCCTGATTCTGGGAGCTGCCTCCTCTGAGAATCGGCCCAGAGACACCTGGGAACTAGTTCATGGTTTGAGATTGTCTAGCTCGGCATTTGTCCAACTGGGAGTCCTGACTCAAAAGGGGGTTGCAAGGTTTTGGAGGGGGGAGGGGGGGTCAAGAGATCACAAAAATATTCTCAGGGGAGGGGGGCAGGAGGGGAAGAGGGCTACCACAGCTGCCCCTCTCCAGCTGCCCAGCTCTGAGGGCAGTGCCCCGCCCGTAGCAGCCCAGAAGTAAGGGTGGCAATACCATGCATATGTTTCTATGAGTCCGTACAGTAACTTGCTATGACTGTTTGGGGGTCGGGGGTTGTCATAGCCTGAAATACTTTCAAAATGGGGCCAGCAAAACCAAAATTTTGAGAAGCCCGGGTCTAGCTTATTCTGATACCTGTTGCTCCCAGCCTTCCCCTGGCTGGTTTTATAGAGCTGTTGAGGCTCTTCCTCCCCATCTAGTGTCCGATGATAGTAAAGCAAGAGGGAAAAAAGTGATCCAGGCAACTACAGACCCATTCATCTAAGCAAAAAGAAAAGGAGGACTTGTGGCACCTTAGAGACTAACCAATTTAGTTGATCATAAGCTTTCGTGAGCTACAGCTCACTTCATTGGATGCATTCAGTGGAAAATACAGTGAGGAGATTTATATACATACAGAACGTGAAAAAATGGGTGTTCTCATACACACTCACTTCAGATGAGCTATTACCAGCAGGAGAGTGGAAGGGGGGAAAGAAAACCGTTTGTAGTGATAATCAAGGTGGGCCATTTCACTCTCACAAATCTTGGGAGACAGGCCAGTCCTTGACTACAGACAGCCCCCCAACCTGAAGCAAATACTCACCAGCAACCACACACCACACAACAGAACCACTAACCCAGGAACCTGTCCTTGCAAAAAAGCCCGTTGCCAGCTGTGTCCACATATCTATTCAGGGGACACCATCATAGGGCCTAATCACATCAGCCACACTATCAGAGGCTCGTTCACCTGCACATCTACCAATGTGATATATGCCATCATGTGCCAGCAATGCCCCTCTGCCATGTACATTAGCCAAACCAGACAGTCTCTACGTAAAAGAGTAAATGGACACAAATCAGATGTCAAGAATTATAACGTTCATAAACCAGTCGGACAACTCTTCAATCTCTCTGGTCACTCGATCTCTGACCTAAAAGTTGCTATATTACAAGAAAAAGACTTCAAAAACAGACTCCAATTTGAGACTGCTGAATTGGAGTTAATTTGCAAACTGGATACAATTAATTTAGGCTTGAATAAAGACTGGGAATGGATGAGTCATTAGACAAAGTAAAACTATTTCCCCGTGTTTATTCCCCACACCCACCCCCCACTGTTCCTCAGACGTTCTTGTTAACTGCTGGAAATGGCCCACCTTGATTATCACTACAAAAGGTTTTCTTCCCCGCCCCCCCTTTCTGGTAATAGCTCATCTGAAGTGAGTGTGTATGAGAACACCCATTTTTTCACGTTCTGTGCGTATATAAATCTCCTCACTGTATTTTCCACTGAATGCATCCGATGAAGTGAAGTGAAGCTCATCCAACTATACTCTTAGCCCAGCAAAAAGAATCTGTCCTATCTCGGGGCCTCTCCTTCTGCCCCTGCATTTATTCCCTTCACCTGGGGACAGGTTCAGTTCAGCTACTAACCCTTTCATGGCCATCTCACCCTGGGACAGCCTGAAACTGGAAACCTGTGCTCGAACAGTAACTGTTTGCTAGGAAAGGAGCTGAAGACACAATGGAAGAGGAAATCCTTTGGACTGGATTGAAATTATTCCAAAGGAAAGTGAATGAGAGAAAATGTCCAGCGTTACCCTTCTAGCGGAAGAAAAGAATTAAGGTCAGAAAGGACCATTCTGTCCATCTTCTGTGTAACACAGGCCCTAGAACGTCACCGAGCACTTTCTCCAGAAAACCTACGACATGGGACTGAGCCAGAGCACGTCTTCTGGAAAGACATCTCCATGCATTCGAGCCAGCTGGTCAGAAACAATCTTTCTTCTGCAGTGACGTGAAGTAAAAGGACATGGAGACGAAGAAAACCTCGACTCGGGTTGTTGCTGGAGCTGAAGCAGAGAGGCCAGGACAAACACGGCTAGGGCCCAGGCCTGACTATCAACAGATCTGCCGTTTTCTATTCCTGGCTTTTTGACCATGAGCGAATCTCTTTGCTTCTGTTTGCCTCAGTTTCCACGACTATAAAATAAAGCTAATCAAGGTTCTGTTTTTTTCTCTCCTGTTTTTCAAGGCGGGACACTTAGATACATTTGGGGCCTGTCTACGCTACCGGTCTAGAATGTATTTGTAAGCTGATGACCCCCACATGTTGTTCAGAAGCTATGGATGACACAAGCTCCTAAGGTTGTTTTGTGCTTAGCCCCTATGGCACAGCTGGGCTGGGCGGCCTTGTCTCGCTGTGCTGTGTGGAGCAGGTTCTGGGCACTAGGGACATGAAGAGGCTGTCGGGGACTAATTCTTGAAAATAAATATCAATGAACTGCAACCCAAATAAAAAATCACTGCTGCTAACATTGGTGGGTGATAAAATGGTAGCAGAGTGGTAATTAATGATGAGGACAGGGCAGTGACACAGAGCAATCGGATCCCTTGAGAAGCTGGACCCATTCAAAGAAAACAAGTTTGAAAAGAACCAAAGGAAGGGTCCTATAGCTAGCAACAAAGCTCAAACATCCAATGTAGCTGGACGGGGCAGGACATCAGCACTGCAGGGGAGGGGTGGGTGTGGCAGTGACATCACAAGGGCCTTTGGCAGGACTTCAGCCTATTGGACAAAGGTGGTGGGGAGGCGATGACCTCACAGAGAGATCTTGACATCAGCCAGGCAGGACAGGGGCGCAGGACAGGGGCAACCTCGGAGATCCCTGTGGCTTTGCTTCAGCACGTCTCCTTCTCGAGGTCTCTCCTGGAGGACCGAGAGAGCATTCACTTGCACGTACGTGAGCGCAAGGAGGACCCTCTTCGGAGTTTTCTCCTTTTCTTTTCGTGGTTTTGCTTGAAAACAGACGTCCCTGTATAGAAGGTAAGAGCCTCAGAGAGGTTTGGAACCTGTTCAGTCTGATTCATCAGGTGCTGGCTGACTTTTAGGAAAGGAAAACATTAGATTGTGGGGGTAGCATTTTATTTCTGACCTAGGACTTTGTCCCTTAGAATTACTGGGGACATTGGGGTTTCTCCTTTTTGTTTTCCCTTTTCCTCTGTCCCTCCTACCTTTCTCTTCTTGCTTCCTTTGTCCTTTTCCTCTGCTCTCCTGCCACCACCAGGAGCTCTGTGGGTGGAGCAGGGGCCGGGCGGGGGTGGGGGGTTGTGGGACGCCCTCACAGAGAGGTGAGACTGGACTAGTGCTCCGAGAGTGATCCCCTCGGTGGTGACCAGGGCCATTCTTTGGGCTATTTGATGAGAGCCCTTAGCCTCCCACTCCTCAAAATCTCAACCTTGATTGGCTGAGGAGGGGACTATTGACAGGGAGGAAACTCTGGTCTTTGTTGTTCTCTTTTATGACCAAGCAAATAAGTCACAACCAGTTATATGTCTGACCAATGTTGACGCTGCTCTCCATTCATTGTCTCGGAGAAGTTCATGATCCTCTTGAACATTCCAATTCTTCTGAAATAATTGCTGAATAATTACTAGGAACAATTGTTGGTCTGTAGCTCATTTGAGAGCAACTCTGCTACTGACTGGCTGCATCATCTAAGACAAGTCACTGCTCCTTTCTCAGCCTTCATTTCTCCTTCTGTCAAGTAAGAATAACAATCCTCTCCCACCTACCTCGCCATGGGTGGATGCTGGGGATCCAGGGAAGAGTGTCACTCGGAATAGTGCCGACTAGGGGGTGTCCTATCACACTGAGCCATAGCAGATTATGACCTAATATTCAATTTCATTTGTATTTTATTCTTTTGAAATTGTGAAGAGCAGCAACTACTTAGCTCAGACTGAAGCATCTCATCTAATTTTCTAGAGCACAGTGTCTCCCTTTGTGTACGATGAGACAGTTCAATGCGCTGTGACGGACAGGAGATGCTCTTGTTTTGCAAACAAATATTTTTGCAAAGAATTTTCATCCTACTTGTTACGATTTCAAGAAAGAAAGTGGTTTCGTCTGAATGGATTTTCTGACAGAAAACGGTTTCCATGAAAATGTTCACACCTTATTACCTGGGCTTTATCCCTGCCTTCGGGGTGGGGGCGGGGGTTGTTGTCTGTTAGAACAGGAGTCAGGACTGTTGTCTTCTCTTTCTGGCTCCGTCACCGCTTTGCTGTGTGACACCTTGGGTAGGTCCAATGGGAACAGGGTCAATTCTCTAACTCCAGGCAGCAGGGAGCCTGGGTGAGATAAGGGATGTTAAGGCCGTCTGCAAATGAGAAAGGGATGTTTCCAGGTGCTGAATGTCAAGAACTCTAAACTTTGCTAAAATGGCTAGTCTCGAGAAACAAGAACTAGTTGGGGCCAAACTTTAACCATTGTCTTTTTTAAAGCCCGTTCAGGGATCTGAGTCCCAGAGAGCCATAGAGAGGGGGAGCAACTTGCCCTAAGTCCCACAGATGAAGAGGCAGCAATGGAAGCAGGAGTGACCCTCCCTCTCAAAGTCAGGGGGACCAGCCATTAGGGCCTGGTTGCAATTGCCAGCTGTGGGAGGAAGTGTGTGGCAGTGGTTAGTGAAGGGGTCCATCCATGGCTCTGAGACTCAGTGTGACCCTGAGCTGGTAGCTGAGGCCCGTTTGCCATCAGTTGGGTTGGGGTCCGATTGCTACAGCCCAGCGGGGTTGGGAGGCTCCAGGAAGGTGTGGAAAGTGCTGGGATGTCAGGATCCTGGAGGTGCTGACATCTCCGCCCTAGGGCCGTGTTCTGCACCCCCCTGCTGCTGGCTGAGTTTCTCCGTCCCTTGGCAATAAGACAGACTCTTGTTTTCACAGCCAGTAAGATCGCCCTCGTGTCATCACCCTGCCTGCTGGCTGGGCAGGGTAACTCCTGAGGTCACCACCCTCTCCAGCCTGCCTTGGGCTTGGAGAGTGAGGAGGAGGGTGAGGGACATCTGCTGACCCTGAACATCCGCCATCCATCATCCCATCACTGAGAGGAAGTGAGTGGCATTCGGGTTCCTCGGTGGCTTCCCCTGTCTGTCTGGGGAGAGGAGAAACAGGGGGAGAGACTATCTCCAAAGGGGGATTTCATTTGCAAACAGCCCCCAAGAGCCCTTCACTCTTAGACCGGGCAGGGGCTTCTCCAGAGCCATCTCCAGTGTGTTTGGAAAGGTTCCAGCAATGGGGCTCCCAGCCCTTCCCGTGTGGGACACTGTTCCCCAGGCTGGGAGTCTCTGAGCTGGGCCAGACCCTGTGAGCTGCTGAGCCTGGAAATCAATGGGGAACGAGGAGGGCCCTGGTCTTCCTGTACTTAGGGTCTTTGTGACTTTGATGTGGAGAATGGTTTCGCAGGAGAAGTCCGGGCTCCTGGGTTCTGTTCCTTCTCTAGCCTGGGCGGGAGAGTGGCCTGGGATGACAGGAGGGAGCTGCTTGTCCAGAGTAACCGATGGTCTTTGGGACTGACCCCCTTGCTGGAAAAGGATGAGACAGGGATTACGAGGGGGAACGTTGGGAGCAGATCATGCAATGAACTCCTGCCCGTGTGTGTAGATGGCACTCCCTGAACTCCTGTGGGGGCAGAGGGTGCGGCTGTGGTTGGACCAGGGAGGAGGAGGGACGGAAAAGGCCCAGGAGTGAAAGGCTGCCTTGAGCCCAGACTCACCCCTGCTCCCCGCTCGGTTCCAGGATGGCCAGGCTCCTGCGGATGTTGTGGAGGAAGGCTCTGCAGGTGGCCCCAGAGCCTGAGGGAAGCAGCTGCCGTCTTCCCAAGGGGCAGAGCAAGCCCTGCGTCCCCGCTGGCGGGGAAGCAGCTCCCGTCCAGGCCAGACGGCGGAAGTGCCCGGCCTTCTGGAAAAGGACCCCGGCTCCCGGCGCAGGCGCCGAGCTGGGAGAGGCCCCGACCAGGCCCCAGTGGAGCTGGCCCAGGCTGCGGTTTGGCAGACAGGACCCAGCCCAGGAGGGGCGCCGGGCAGGGTGGCTCTGGGGCTTGTTGTGTGGGCAGCAGCGGCCCCAGGAGCCCAGCCCTCCTTCCCATCAGGAGGCATCACCCTGCCCGCTCTCTGAGGCCCTTCCAGCCCCCGCAGCCCAGGAGGTGGAAGGTCCCTGTCCCAGCACCGGCAGCTCAGCAGGGGACAGCGGCAGCACCTGGGCCTCTGGCAGCAGCCAGGCCGACGGGCGCCACTGCTTTGTTCCAGGTGAGGAGCCTGGCTGGACTCCGGGAGGGCTGAGGACGGGATGTGAACACCCTGGGCCCAGACGCTCTCCCAGGGATACGGGGGCGGGGGGCCCAGCCCAGGTGTCTGGCCTGAGCCCCATGAACCCCACGGACAGCAGCAGCCGTCACACAGCTGCCCCTTCTGCACGGGGACCTGGGGGTGGGGGCATGAAGAGCTGCTGCCAGTTGGTCCTTGCTGCTCCGGGCGGGGGGAACAGGCACCTCCCCTGGAGTCCTGGGCAGGGGAGGGGGGCTCTGCTCTGGGCTTCGGCAGCTGTTGGGGGCTGAAGGCATCCCTGAGAGGGAGGTTTGGGGCCCGATCTGCCATGGGTGCCTGAAGCGGGAAGGGAGTTCTTGAATCCTGCTCTGCCCACCACGCCCCTGTCCTTCCCTTCCTGGTGCAGGGACCCCCCTGGATTCGGAGCAGGAGGAAGGGGTGGACGTGGCCAAAGATGAAGCTGCTCTCAAGCTTATCCGAGAGCAGCTCCAGTGCAGAGATAAGGTACAAATGTTCCCCACCTGGGCTGGAACCAAGATTGCCCTGTCCCTTCCCAGCATCCCCACCCCCTGCCGAGGGTCTTGTCCCTCCTGATCCACCACCCCTAATGGGGCCCTTTTACATCCATGATATGGGACCCCAAGATGGGGGGTCTTTGTCCCCCAACAGCCGAGGTCATCTCCCGCCACAGGCACTGTCCCAGTTCCTGATCCTGCTTGTGTAGGAGTGGTGGGGGATTTGGACAATAGGCGCGTCCCCACAATCCCCCATTGAGGCCTGAGCCCTGGAGCTGGTGTGGGTGGGGCAGGAAGGTTCCTAGCTAACAGGTTCTCTCTCGCTATACCCCACTCCTGGTGGGTCCAGGATGAGGGGCAGCAGCTCCTGTTCCTTCAGGCCATCTACCCCGCATGTCTGGCTGCACGGGAGAGAGGGGAGGACACGCTGGAGCCGCGCTGCTGCAAGGCGGCTGTGGTGAAGAGGATCATGGTGAGTGAGACACGCCATACGGCAGCTGGCGAGAGGAGAGAGACATGGGATTGGCAAGGGTATGGCCATACTATTGGGTGGGGGCTGGGTACTGTTGAAGGGGGCAGCAGAGGGCAGGGATTGCTGTCGCTGAAGACTTGGGAGAAGAGAAGGGAGAAATTCTGAGATTGGTGGGTAGTGGGCAGGGGGGGGATTGTGGGGCTGGAGGGCAGCTGAGAGTGGGGGACAAGGAATCACATGGTCCCAGATCGGTCATCGGGATGGGGCTAAATGGGGGAAGTTTTGACAGGGAGGAGGAGAGAAGGGGATTGGGAGTGAGCTGGGCAGGAATCCGGGAAGGGGGACAAGTCGGATGGGCAGGAAGGAATAGGGGGAGCGGGAGGTTGTGGGGGATCCTGCTGGCCATGTGGGGCACTGGCTGTGTCATCTCCTCACTGGGAGGTATCAGTGGGGCCTGAATCTTACACGCTCCTTTGTCTCCTTCGCGTCTCACAGGAGCTCATCGAGGAGCTTCCCGATGACTCGTCACCCAGCGCCGTCCTCGCCCACTCCCTGGCTGCAGTGGGCAACCTCTGGTACCGAGACAGCCCCACCCCCACACCCCGCCGGCTCCCCTCACCCCAGTGCTGCTCAGGCCCAAGGCTGGGAGTCACCGTCACTGTCCCTCCCAGGTCACCTCCCAAGAGTGGCGCCTCTGGCAGAGATGGTGGCTTGGGAAGGGTCACTATCTCCTGGCAGGGCTCTTCTTTTCACTCCCATAACATGACAGGGGCCTTGGGGAGGGGCTCACTCCCGGGCTCAGATACAGGAGGGGCAGCAGGCTCCAGGGAACAGGAGCTATTCCTGTCCTGCCACTGTCTGTCTGGGACGCCTTGGCCTTGTCATTCCCTAGCTAAGTGCCTCAGTTTCCATTCTCGCCAGCCTGTGCCTCTATCCCTGTGGGTTGGTGTCCGTGTTGGCGACAGTCCCACCCCAGTACTGCACAGTCTAATAGCAGCTCCTCTCTCTTGCCAGCACCATGAAACCTGCCCTGGAGCCAGCCCTAGAGACCCACCTCTTGCGAGCTGCCCTTCACTCCGTCTTCACCCTGGGCACGGAGAAGGACACCACCGACATCCAGGTACCTCCTCCTCCTCCATCCTCTTACTTTTCCAGAGTGGTCCTTGGTCCCTGCTCCCTTGATTCGCTGGAGCTCCAGATTTAGGGATGGGGTAACAGAGTTGGAACAAGCTGCAGGGTTGGATTCTTCCCTGCAGCAGGGAAGAGATTACCCCTCCCTGGGGGATTTCTTTCTTTCTTTCTTTCTTTCTTTCTTTCTTTCTTTCTTTCTTTCTTTCTTTCTTTCTTTCTTTCTTTCTTTCTTTCTTTCTTTCATAAGCCATGTTTTATCCAGAAGCCCAGCTTCCATCCATAGCAACTTGGCTGTTTCATACTCTTCTGCCTACAAGGCCCTCTGCAGAGACCTGCTAAGCTCATGGATCAAAGGTCCAGGGGTCATCAATTCTTGCGAATTGCCTGCCGTGGGATGTGAAGGAGAGAGGCCAGGAGATGTGTTTGGGAGTCTCCCAGGTGCTTCCCAGAGACCCCTCTTCCCATCCTGTGGCACGTGTAGGCCCAGGTTCCCTAACTCTGACCCATGCTTTGCAGGCTCTGCACAAAGTCATCCCAGAGGTCCTGGATGCCATGCTGGGGAACCTGTTGGCAGAGTCCCCAGACACAGAGAGGCTCCACTTCATCTTCGAGGTGAGCCCCATTTCACCTGAACTCTTTGGGGGACTGGTAAGGAGAGACTGGAAGATCCATTTTCTACTGTGTCCTCCTAGCTCGATCCCCAGTGGGCCGTCCTTGGTTGGGGAGGTCAATGCAATGCAGTGTCAGGTCCTTCCTTCTTGAGGGACAGAGGAAAGAGCTGGGATTTCAAGCCAGAGCTCTGCCTGGTTCTGCTGAGCACTAACCACAGGGCTCCTGGCTGTCTTGGGGAGTGAGAGTCTGAAAACCCACCCTTCCCCGACCCCTCCAACACACACACCCCATGAGATTTGGGAGATGTTTCTCAGAGAGGAGGCACACGCTCCTTCCTCGAGAAACAGGAGGAGCCCAGAGAATCAGCCCTTCCCTCTGATCTGCTCTGAAATTCCTGGGGGGATTGTGTTCTCAGTCACTCCCTCCGTTCCCCCAAGGATTTTCGTAGCAGGGAAAGGCCGAGGGTTCAGTCTCCTTTCTGGTGAACTGTTCAGGAAACAGGAATTCTGGGAGGATGGGACCAACCCCGACCCCGAACATTGTCCCAATCTAGAGAGACGCTGACAAGTTGTGACCTGCAGGGTACAAGCTGTGTCCTGGGGGAAAGGATTCCCTTCTAAAGCTCTGCCATCAAGGTCTCAGATATTCCCCCCTATGCAGAATGTCTCAGGCCCCTGGGGCTGGGGGCGTGGGGGGCTCATTTGCAAAGCAGGTGCACCTGGCCACTGAGTCTGACCTGCCTCCTTTCCCCACAGGATATCAACTTGTGGGTCGTGTCCAGGGTGTCGCAGGAGCGAGCCAGGGCCATCAGGAGCAGCACAGCCCTGCTGAGATACACAGTCTCCCTCCCTGAGTTTGACGTAAGTGACCTCCGACCCCAGCTTACTTTCTCCAGCTGGAGGCGGGTTGGCTCCAGCGGGCTGCAGGATCTGCTGCTGCTGCCGGGCTGTGGCTTAGGAGGGTTCTTCATGGGGAGGCAGAGTCAGAGCAGGGACTGAGCTAGGCTTGAGTCAAGTTCTTCTTGTCCTGGTTCAGTGTTGTCCCTGGGCCTTTAAGTAGCCCATGCTCCACCCCTGCTTGGCATCCCAAAGCAGCTCCAGGCTCCCTTGGCAGCAGAGCAAATGAAGGGTCGATCTCAAGCTCCTCTCCCCCAGCATCTCCTGCGGAGGAGCTAAGGGGAAGGAGCCCTCTGGCCCAGGGGAGCTGACAGGAAAATGCTGATGGAGTCCCCTCTCCTCTCCCTTCCATTAGATCTCAGCAGAGTTCCCTAGGATGGGGCACCATGTGGCCCAGCTGGCTCTATTTGTCAGCGATCCCGACAAGGACACCAGCCGGCAGGCCAGGGAGGGGACTTACCGGCTCTACCAACTGCTGCTCCAACAGAGGGGTAAGGAACCCAGCTGGGACACGGAACTCAAAAGGGGACTGAGAGTGACCACAGGTGGATAATGAGACCCCAGACCATTGCTCTCAGACTGACCCCAGCTGGAGGACAAGTCTCTCTCTGCCTCTGTTCTTCTCCACTCCACTGTGGAGCCACCAATGGGATTGGAAGGACACAGAAACTGCAACCAGAATGAGGAGAAAGGTCTCTCTCTCTCTCTTTCTCTCTTCCAGTGCTGACCATACATGACGCGGAAGATCTCTGGTGCTATGACTGGCACCAGGACAGAAGGCTCTTAGGCTACAAGAATACAGCCAGAGTGGGGGAGGTAAGGGCACTGTGCCAGGGCATGACACAGCTCAGGGAGTGTGGCTGGCTGGGTTCCCTGCAGTGGATGCCTCCTGGAGACAGGAAAAGAGCCCACTCCTTATTTCCAGCTCAGAATTCCTCATCCAGCAACCAGTGGGACAGGCTGGTGCTAAAGGTCCCACATTGGAACCTCGCTAGTTGCCGTGATTTGAGTGTCTTACATGGCTGCATTGCTCCGTGGCATAAGGAAGATCCCCGGGTGGGTGAGTTAATATAGGATTATGTCTCTGGGTGTCTCTCTGCTCCTTGTCCCCCTGGCTGATCCCCAAGTGTCTGAGAGGAGAGCCCTGAGTCAGTCAGTCACGATTGCTTGATCAGACCCTTGTTTAATTCCCTGCACCCTGTAGAAGCAGAGAAAGGAGGTGGGCTTTGCCGAATTCCACTGCTGGTCAGGAAGCAGAATGCCCCAACCTGGGAACTGAGTAGGGGACATAGTGAGCTCCAGAGCCAATATGGACCACATGCGCCACGCCCCCCTCATGTATCCAGCCCTGGCCAGGGAATGGCAGAGTATCTGGACCTCAGCCACTGTTCCAAAGAAGCACATTGTCACTGAGTCAAGTTGCGGCTACTTGCTGCACAAGTAGAAAATCAAAGACACCCCCCGCCCCCGTCTCACAACTGTGGTGAGAATATCCAAACCTTCCAACACACCGTAACACAGTGCCCCCAGCCTGGAGTCAAAGGTGAAATGGGTGATTGCCACAACATCACAGAGGAGGCCTTGGAGTGGCTCCTTGATCGACAAGGGCATCGACAGAACGCTGCTCCACAGACGCCCCGTGAGAGAGACTGTGTGAGCTTGTCCCGCCTCCCACAAGCTGAATTGCTGCTGCGGAAGAAACGTCTCCGAGGAGCGTCTGGGATGGGGACTGGGCCATGAGTCTCCTTGTCCTTGTGAGGCTGCAGGTTGGATTCCCTGTGAAGAAAACAAGGAGATGCAGAGGCCATTCCCAGCAACGAGACAAATCACTAACCTGGGGTGAAGAGACCTTTGGTCTGTCAGCTCCAACCACCTCGCCCCACACAACACACACACACACTCCTCTAGCCGCTGAGGTACAGGAGATCTCTCTGCTGGAAGCAAGACAGGGTCCCCTGTCCTCTCGGTGCCCTGCACAGCAGAGTGGGCCTCCTCACACACATTAGAGATCCATTTCCAGCCCATCCTGGCCCCTGCCAGAAATTGCCCTCCCGAAAGAGCCACTGGAGGCTTTGGTCCCTCAGCATCTGCCACCTTTTAATAAAGGGGATTCCCTGAGCCATGGGACCCTGAAAGCCTCCTGGGGAATGAAGTGCCTTGGCCACAGCAGCTCTCTTCCCCGCCCTTTGTGGCACTAGACGTCATTGTACTGCCAGGACTTGGAGGCTGGCTCTGGCCAATCTGCTCGAGTCCCGTGTCCTCTTGGTTTTAGGTCTTTGGAAAATTCTTCTCCATCGGTCAGAAAAGATCCTTCCTTCAGACAGCAGTGCTGGCTATCCACGACCCCCTGCTGCGTGTCAGCCAGGCTGGGCTGGTGCTTGTCTACTCCCTCCTGGGGGAAGCCCAGCAACTGATGGGGGTCACGGTAAGCAGCTGCAATCGACTCAGGAGTTTGGGGTGGGGGCCAGGGCCTCATTCCCATCCTATCGCCTTTCGCTGGCCTGGTGGCAAGGAGCCTAGTGGGGATTTCTGGACTTCATGGACTTCTCTTCTTAGGATGTGGTGCTCTGCTATCACTCCTGAAAAGGACAGGAGAGTCCCCTAAGAGCCCTCTGGGAACCTTTCCTGCCCCACAGAGCTGCCCCCATTTCCCCATAGCCTAGTGTCCATGTCACCTGAGCCACTATCGAGAGTTGCTCCCTTCCCCGGCAGCCTGGGAGGCCAAGGACTGACTGGTGATGGTGACCGAGCAGGAAGGGCTGAGGCACATGGGCGTGGGAAGCTGGTGTTGCTGCTGGTAGGGCTGGACCTGCTTTCGAGAGATTGGGAGGATTCAGTCAGCAGGGGCTGCTGACCTGCCTCGTTCACCAGGGCTGCCATCCTGTGGCTTCAGCTTTTGTCACTAGGGTGACTTGGGGAAAGGTCTCAACCTCTCCCCATCCCACTTCACTGCTGCCAGAATCCCTCCTGCCCCCCGCCACCCTGCTAGAGCCCCCTCCCTGCCCTACCTGGGTGGGGATGGAGGTGGGGGTGGAGGAGAGGGTTCTCCGAACTTGAGCGGTGTCCCCAGGTGGGTTGGAGGTGGAACAGCTGTCAGGGGTACTGATGGGGAGGTGGCAGAAGCTCACCCGACAAGGAGGGGGGTTGGCACTGGAGGTCACTAGAGAGGACAGCAAGCCTCCATCCTGGGGGTCAGGAGGGTGAATCCACCACTCAGACATGAGCAGCTGCTGGGTGGAAATGATGGTGCTGGTTCCAGATGCCCTTAATTCTCCCTGATTCCTGGGGAGTGTCTCAGTCTCTGACATGTTCTCGTTCCCCTGCAGCACGAGGATGTCACAGCCAAGGTCATGGGCCAGCTTCACATCATCAGGCACTTGCACCAGATGCCCGAGGTGCTGCAAGGGCTGTGGCTCGTCTGATGCTCTTAAAGGTTCCCCTCCCTGTTCAGCAAGTCCCGCTCCCTGCTGCAGGTACTGCTCTGTCTCACTATAAATTCAGGGTTAGTGGAAGCGGAAATGGAGGCCCCTGGCACACACAGAAATTCTCTGCCCTCTCTGTGGAGCCGGGTCCTTCCCGTGGCCCCCCAAATTCCTCCATCTGGGGCAGGAGCTCTTTCCCTCCCACCCATACCCCTCCCCTCTTTCCTTGATCTCACCCCCATCCCATTCCCCGTGCTCCCAGGGAGAGATCTTCCTGCCCCATATGGCGCAGAAAGACCTTTGTGTCAGGGCGACAGACCGTCTGCCCAACTGAAGCTCAGGAAGCTCCACATTTGAGGAGGTGAGGATGGGACAGAGGCTCAGGGCTAGCTTCATCTCCTGCCCTTTATTCTTCTTTGGGCTCTCAGAGTCTGACATGAAGAGGAGCCTCCTCCCCCCACGTCTTCTAGGCCCTGGGGTGTGTGACAGCCTCCCAGATGGCTGCAGTCAGCAGCTGAACCACCTCAGGGAGCAGTGGGGGCAGGTCCCTTGTCCGAGGAAACCAAGCAGTGGTAGTTCTCAAAGAGGCTGAGAGGGAAGACCCCACTCCCTCATGGAGGTAAGAGCCATTGACTTCTTTGGGCATCTGGACTTCTTGGGGGAGAAATGGGATCCCTGTTGCATAGCCTGGCTGGGAGCTTCCCCCATCCCTGGGACAGAGACATCTCCATCAATGTGCCACCCTTGTTTTTTTCCTATCAAGCGACTCCCCAGAGAACTCCTCAAACCTGTTCTCCTGGGAGCGTTTCTGGGAGGAGGCTCCCATCCCTTAGTCTCCAACTCCATCATGCAGTCTCTTTCACCTAACTTCTCCGCTTTCCAGCTCCACTTCCCGCAGCAGGACAAACGGACCTTCAGCTCCTAGAGAACAGACTCTGACCTCCTTCTGATCAGCAATGGGGTTTCACCATCCCCTCAGCAAACCTGCAGCCGGGCTGGACAGGATTTGAAGGAGGAGGGTATCTAACAGGGTGGCTTGGCCTATGGCTGTCTAGCCTGGGGCTAGGCCAAATTGATGACCAAGTGAGCTCCACCTGAGAGGAAACAAGGGAAAACAGCAGCAAAAGTACAGAAGCAGAGCGAGCTGTTCAGTCGACGGCCTTGGGCCAAAACCTGGAGTCCAGGGTAGGATTGGGTTCTCTCACAGTCCCTAAGGAAGGGGACACAGAAGACCATAGAAACCCAAGAAGGGCAGGCCGAGCCGAAATCAGGCGGAGGAAGAACTCCCCACGAGGGTGGAAGGCCTTGTTTCTGCTCAAGACATTTTTGGACTTTGTTTGGAAGGAGCACGACCCAGGAAGGAGTGGAGTAAAGGCCAGTCACCTGGTTGGAGGGCTGAGTTCTCAGCCAACAAACTGCAAGAGTGAGTATCAGCGGGGTTGCTAGCCCAGCTAGAAAGCGGTGACAAGAGGCCTGGCCAGCATCTAGCGGTGAGTGAACTCTGGTACGCACCTGCTTCCATTCTGGAAACAGCCTGGTATTGGAGAATGAGTGGGGAGAGCAGGGAGGTGGGAGGGGTTCCTGAGACTGGGGTGGGGAGGAAGCTGTGGGGCTGGGAGGGGAAGGACACGGCCCAGCTTGTGGGAGGGATCGTGCTGGCTGTGTCTGGAGTCCTGTGTAGCCTCTTCTGTGGGAAGTTCCCATGGATCAGTGGGGCCTGAATCTCTCCTGCTCCTTTGGTCTCTTTGGGCGTCACAGGAGATGTCTGGTGAACTGCCCTTGGACTCTGGGCCCAGAACCGCTCAGAAATTATTCGCTACCTTCAGAAAGACAGGGCACAGCTCAGCCTGTTGGGTAGGCTGGAGACTCACACTTCACTCGAACACACAACGCTGAGGTGCTTTGGGAAGCACAGTAACAAAGAAGACATTTAAGTGAAACTAAGCAAGAGAAAAGGACAAATTTCAAACTGACAAACAAAACACAACACACTTTGTAGTGACTTAAACTGAACGTTAAGAAGTCACAATCTTTGCCTTAGCTGTTTCCAGACTAACATCTCAGCTTTCCTAACAGACCTTCTTTGATGTCGCTGTAGGGTGCAAAACCTCTCTGTCGAATGCGCGGATTTGATTGCTTCGTCTTCTGGTTTCAGACCCTCTGTTCTCCTTCTGGGCTGCCTGGACCCTGACTGTAACATCTCTCTGGCCCAGCCTCTTACACAGATGTGTGCTGCAGCCAGCCCAGGGCAGGGAGCAGTGGGGACAGATGATCTCATCCTGTCAGACCAAGCAACAGGGGTCCCAAAGAGGCTTAGATGGAAGATCCATCAGCAGGATACGGACCCTGCAGCAGGATACAGACCCTGGACTTCAGGAAAGCAGACTTCGACTCCCTCAGGGAACGGATGGCCAGGATCCCCTGGGGGACTAACTTGAAGGGGAAAGGAGTCCAGGAGAGCTGGCTGTATTTCAAGGAATCCCTGTTGAGGTTACAGGGACAAACCATCCCAATGAGTCGAAAGAATAGTAAATATGGCAGGCGACCAGCTTGGCTTAACGGTGAAATCCTAGCGGATCTTAAACATAAAAAAGAAGCTTACAAGAAGTGGAAGCTTGGACATATGACCAGGGAAGAGTATAAAAATATTGCTCGGGCATGTAGGAATGAAATCAGGAGGGCCAAATCGCACCTGGAGCTGCAGCTAGCCAGAGATGTCAAGAGTAACAAGAAGGGTTTCTTCAGGTATGTTGGCAACAAGAAGAAAGCCAAGGAAAGTGTGGGCCCCTTACTGAATGAGGGAGGCAACCTAGTGACAGAGGATGTGGAAAAAGCTAATGTACTCAATGCTTTTTTTGCCTCTGTTTTCACTAACAAGGTCAGCTCCCAGACTGCTACGCTGGGCATCACAAAATGGGGAAGAGATGGCCAGCCCTCTGTGGAGATAGAGGTGGTTAGGGACTATTTAGAAAAGCTGGACGTGCACAAGTCCATGGGGCCGGACGAGTTGCATCCGAGAGTGCTGAAGGAATTGGCGGCTGTGATTGCAGAGCCATTGGCCATTATCTTTGAAAACTCGTGGCGAACCGGGGAAGTCCCGGATGACTGGAAAAAGGCTAATGTAGTGCCAATCTTTAAAAAAGGGAAGAAGGAGGATCCTGGGAACTACAGGCCAGTCAGCCTCACCTCAGTCCCTGGAAAAATCATGGAGCAGGTCCTCAAAGAATCAATCTTGAAGTACTTGCATGAGAGGAAAGTGATCAGGAACAGCCAGCATGGATTCACCAAGGGAAGGTCATGCCTGACTAATCTAATCGCCTTTTATCATGAGATAACTGGTTCTGTGGATGAAGGGAAAGCAGTGGATGTATTGTTTCTTGACTTTAGCAAAGCTTTTGACACGGTCTCCCACAGTATTCTTGTCAGCAAGTTAAGGAAGTATGGGCTGGATGAATGCACTATAGGGTGGGTAGAAAGCTGGCTAGATTGTCGGGCTCAACGGGTAGTGATCAATGGCTCCATGTCTAGTTGGCAGCCGGTGTCAAGTGGAGTGCCCCAGGGGTCGGTCCTGGGGCCGGTTTTGTTCAATATCTTCATAAATGATCTGGAGGATGGTGTGGATTGCACTCTCAGCAAATTTGCGGACGATACTAAACTGGGAGGAGTGGTAGATACGCTGGAGGGGAGGGATAGGATACAGAAGGACCTAGACAAATTGGAGGATTGGGCCAAAAGAAATCTGATGAAGTTCAATAAGGATAAGTGCAGGGTCCTGCACTTAGGACGGAAGAATCCAATGCACCGCTACAGACTAGGGACCGAATGGCTAGGCAGCAGTTCTGCGGAAAAGGACCTAGGGGTGACAGTGGACGAGAAGCTGGATATGAGTCAGCAGTGTGCCCTTGTTGCCAAGAAGGCCAATGGCATTTTGGGATGTATAAGTAGGGGCATAGCGAGCAGATCGAGGGACGTGATCGTCCCCCTCTATTCGACATTGGTGAGGCCTCATCTGGAGTACTGTGTCCAGTTTTGGGCCCCACAGTACAAGAAGGATGTGGATAAATTGGAGAGAGTCCAGCGAAGGGCAACAAAAATGATTAGGGGTCTAGAACACATGACTTATGAGGAGAGGCTGAGGGAGCTGGGATTGTTTAGCCTGCAGAAGAGAAGAATGAGGGGGGATTTAATAGCTGCTTTCAACTACCTGAAAGGGGGTTCCAAAGAGGATGGCTCTAGACTGTTCTCAATGGTAGCAGATGACAGAACGAGGAGTAATGGCCTCAAGTTGCAGTGGGGGAGGTTTAGATTGGATATTAGGAAAAACTTTTTCACTAAGAGGGTGGTGAAACACTGGAATGCGTTGCCTAGGGAGGTGGTGGAATCTCCTTCCTTGGAAGTTTTTAAGGTCAGGCTTGACAAAGCCCTGGCTGGGATGATTTAACTGGGAATTGGTCCTGCTTCGAGCAGGGGGTTGGACTAGATGACCTTCAGGGGTCCCTTCCAACCCTGATATTCTATGATTCTATGATTCTATGATCCCAGGCATGTCCTGGAGGTAAGAACCGTCCACTCTTCTGGGCACTTGGGGCTGTTGCAACAAAGAGGGGGCTCCTGTTCCATAGCCTATTTGTCCTCATGACTGTGTTTTTTTATTCTCAGAGGATGCATCCGGGACCATGGAGACTGTTTCGTGCAGGAGGTTTGAGCGGGGAGAGATCAGTCAGTGTCATGACCCATGGGTCATTAACCCAGGTCTGCAGGGTTCCTGGGAGCAGCCACCCTCCAGCACAGCACCTGGAAGCCTACAAAAAACTGCTTACCTAGGACTGATGAAGTCCAGACCCAGTTTGAGGCTCTGTTGGCAGAGTCCCAGAGCAGCTAATCGGCCTGCAGGACCTCCTTAAACCAGCAGTAGGAACAAGAAGCTGCCTGAACACTCGAGCTCCCACCCGCCCCCTCTGGACCATGTGTTAGCTGTTCCTGCTCCCATTCCCCAGGCTTGATTTCCTGGCATCCGGACTCGGGGTGACTCATTTGACTTGAGGTGCTGAACACAATTTGGTCTTTTGCTTCTGCTCTTCCAGTGTCCTGACCCAGCTGACTCTCGACTCCTGTCTCGTGAGTGTGGACTCTGCCTCTGACCACTAGATCTGGCTGCCCATGACTCGGCCATGACACTGACTTTTCTACAATTCCTCCAGTGCCCTTTTCTGCTCTCCAGCTCTGCTCTCCCAGCAAGACACACCGATCCCTGGCTCCCAGAGTCTTGCTTGCCTGCTTGTCAAGGGCTCAGGGGGAGAACTTGTCTTGCCCCCTCCCCCACCACAGCTGCTTTTCCTCTGGGACTCTCCCTAGTGCAGAGGAGAATCAGTCCTGGCAGCAATTCAGGAAGTCACGGAAGGGACGGTCTGTTCAGCTCCCTCTGCAATGCCACTGCCCGAGACCATTACGAGTGGGTTCCCAGTGACTGCACCGGCAGCTCCTTGAGAGACTCCTGGGGGCAGGGTAATCGTGTTTCCCGGTGACCGTGGGAAGACATGCAAAGAGTGCGGCATTGAGGAGACTCTCCTGCTGTCCCAAAGGATTTCTGTTCTCCTGCACGGTCAGACCGTGGAGCCGGGTGGCAGAATGGGGAAGAGCCAGTTGGTGATGAGTTGGAGGAATCACCATAGAGGTGGCAGCAGCTGCAGATCCTGGAGTCGCCTGTGGTCGGGTTACCATGCGTCCGGATTTTCCCGGACATGTCCGGCTTTTGGGGTTTTAAATCGCCCTCCAGGAGGAATTTGTAAAACTCTCCAGAGGGCCGGGATTTCCCTCCCAATGCAGCACTCTGGGGGCAGGGGTTGGGGAGCTGTGCGCTCTGCGGGGGAGCGCGGCACTGTGTCTGGCTCCGCACCCCAAACACACTGCTCTGAGCAGCAGGGTAAGGCGGCCGGGGTGCTGGAGAAGGGGCATGGGGTCCCAAGGGACAGTCAGGGGACAGGGAGCAGGAGGGGTTGGATGGGTCAGCGGTTCTGGGGGGAGCCTGTCAGGGGGTGGGCATATGGAGAGGGGTCGGGGGAGAGAAGGGACAGGGAGCAGGGGGGGTTAAATGGGTCGGGGGTTCTGCGGGGGCAGTCAGGGGACAGGGAGTGGTTGGATAGGTGTGGGAGACCTGGGGGTCTGTCAGGGGGTGGGGGTGTGGATAGGGGGCGGGGCAGTCAGGGGACAGGTGGGGGGGAAGTTCTAGGGGGGCAGTTAGGGTGAGGGGGTCTAAGGAGGAGACAGGGAGAAGGAAGGCTTAGACAGAGGGTGGGGTCCGGGGGGGGTGGTGATCAGGGGACAAGGAGCAGCAGGGTTTGGAGGGGTTAGCAGTTCTGTGGGGGGCAGTCAGGGGGCAGGAAGTGGGAGAGAGTAGATAGGGGGTAGGGCTACAACTCCCCCCCGCCCCCCCCCCCCGGAGTGTCCTCTTTTTTGAAAGTTCAAATATGGTAACCCTGCCCTATGGGCCAAGCCTCCACTGCTGAGAGTTCAGGCGAACCTCCCCCTGTTCTCAGGGAGTCTTTGGCTTTCGTGGCTGGGCCTGCCTGCCTGCCGAGACAGAGGACTCAGTGTTTCCATCAGGTTGCTCAGTTGCAAATGCAGCCACCCAAAGATGTGAAGAATGGAAGCGAAAGAGCAAAGCTGGATCCTCCGCTGAGCTCCTGCCATCAAGTGAGCCCAGCCTGGGACAGATGAGGGAAAGCTCCAAGGTGGCTGGTGGCTGCAGGAATCCAGGGGAGGAGAAATAAATAGTTCATGATGAATCCTACGGGCTTTGTCTTGTGTGGTGAAGGGTTTAAAATGGGTCTAGTTGCTATCACATTCAACTTTAGAATCACTGTGTCTGATTGAAGGGCAGGTCTGGAAAGGTCACTCGAGGAGCTTCAAGTCTCCGATTCTGTCCCTATTGCCTGCTTTGACCAGCTGATCTCACCCCAACACATCCCTCAGGTGGTCGCAGTGGTGAGCTCTTTCCCCCTTTTTCTGGATTAGCCGCCAGCATGGGGACAGGATCCATGTGGCCAAGGAAATGGAGAGGCATGGGGGTCACTTGCAGAGGCATCCAGAGAACTTGCAGAGTTGCCTGTTAATGCAGCTCCTACAGGGGAGCACGGTAGGGTACTGTGCACTCAGGGGCAATATTTCAAATTTTGGTGGTGACGGGGAGAATAATTTCACCATGATTCAAAGGGTTACTTAGGCACCTGAAAACTGTAGTGTTTTGTCAGATAACCTAGCAATGAGCTGACAGGAACACTTGCCAGACTGCTTTCCGGGGAAGACAGCTATAAGAATGGATCCAGGGAATGGTTCTGTATCTCTGAGCTGTTTGGACACTTTCAGGGAACATTTCCGATGCAAGACAGAGATCCCCAAAGTTATCCTGGGAAACCCTGAGAGACTTATGGAAAACTAGCAGATACCACATCTCTGCTGTCACTTTGCACTGACAAACTTGGACTGTCCGAACCTATTCATGTATTTTACCTGCTTTCACCTCTCAATAACTTTCACATATAAAAGAAAGAAAATTAAATATATGACGTAGTTACACCGATATAGGGCCGTAGCGTAAACTCGACCTCAGAATTGTCCCATTGAAATGGAATTATTCACAGCAGTCATTAAAGTTAAACATGCACGTAATTGTTTCCAGGGCTGAGATTAAGGCCACAACTTATGAGAGGGGCAGACGCAAGAAGAGAAGAGCGGTGCAAAAGCTGAAATACCACTTGGAACTTGGCCCAAACAATGCAGCATGACAAATAAACTCATCTTGTTATACAGTAATAGAGCTGGTTCAAAATGGTTTTACAGTGACAATGCAACCTTTGAACTAGAAATGCCACTTGGGATTACATTGATCATTTGAAAAAAGTTCCAGTTTAAAAAAAAACATTTTGGATTTCTCTGCCCACTTGAGAGAGAATGTGGCATTTTTCCCATCAAAACTAAACAGAAATTTGATCATTAAAAACATTTGCAAATAAGTTTCAAGAATATGGGGGAAAGTGGTTTCTTCTTCAATTTTCATGACCCTCTCCACCCCCGCTATTTTTGACCAGTTCTAATTATGAATAAATGTCTGTATGTCCATGAATGATAACTATGTCTGCTACTGAAACATTTACAAACAATGGCTCTCATCAGGAGCACTGAGGTCACATTACACAGAGAAACACCCAGGCCTGAATTAAATTAATCTTTAATTCCTGCAGACTCCTGGTCATCCTGGAGGATTGGCAATGCTCCTCCTGTTTCCTGGGCCACATCCGTGTCCCCACCTAATGGATCCCTTCCTCTGGGTTCCTGGATCAAGCGACTGTCCTCCATTAGCAGGTCTCCTTCCCCATTCTCCAGGGCTGGGTCTCGATTCCTGTTTCTGGTGCCCTGGGCCTGGGCCCTGTCCCTGTCACACACTGCGGGGAGCTCAGATTCCTGTGAATCCTGCGGACTTCCATGCTGCTGGGAGGGATGAGTCAGCAGCTTCCTTAAGACGAGTCGCGAGTAGGCAAACACTTTCCCTCTATCTTTCCAAAACCCACATTCGTATAGTGAGACTAGCACCCCCACCACTGCCACCACTGCACGCACCATGAGACGATTCCAGGACGCTGGCTCTGAAACTAAAGAGAGAGAAAGGCCCCATGACTAAGGGAGTCCGTTAAATCATCCCACTGCTGCCATGAGGATCCCAGAAGATGAAGAAGTTCCTGGGATACAGTAAGAGCTGAGTTGGGTCGTGTGCACATGGGCAGCACTCAGAGCAGCAGGAATGAGATCTCCAGGCTCATTATCCCCATCGGCTAACCTGATGGAGGGAGAAAGGTGAGCCCGGCAAAGCAGCCCCTGTTCCAGAGTCTGGGAACTGTGATTTTTAAGATGCTCCTGGATGGGGTCCCTCAGGTCTTAAGGTTAGAGGGGATGGTTATGATCATCTACTCCAGCGTCTCCTGAAGCGTGGGGAAGGGCTAGCCATGGTGGGAAGGGTGGGGTTTGAAGATGTATAGAAGAAAATGGGGGGTGGGGTCGCTAACACATTGCTGATGGGTGAGAGGTATGATTGGTTTCTTTGCCTTGAGGAGGGGGTTCAGCTTTTAAAAGTTTTGGGAACAATAATTTAGTCTGAGCCCTGGTATAACCCAGGCCAGAGAACGTTGCCTACTGATTCCTGCACCCAGTCCAGTGATTTATGGCACTGACTTGGCATTGAGAGGGATTTTACCATAGGCTGAAATCCAGCTGCAGAAGGGAAAGGGCGTTAGAAGCTGAAAGACCCCAGAAGTGGCTCTGGTTTTCTACTCAAAATAACCACCCAGGGCTGACTTTCCCCGGCCCAGTGCCTTGCAGTCATGCACCCAGAGCCTAGTGAGTTCGGTGTGCAGGCAGGCTCCCAAATCCAGACAGTGGCACTTCACATCCGCTTTGCCCTGGCGTCAGGGACTGCCCTGAGCGCCCATCCTGCAAACACGTACGCACCTGAGCCCTCCCACTGTGATCCAAGGCTACTCCTGCTGATGGAGTTAAACACGTGGCTTAAGCATTTGCAGAGGTTCCAAAGAGCTGAGGCTCCATGTAAAAGGAACATTACTTCAGTTATTCCTATCTTGGGTTGATGAGATGCTGCTGCCTGCCCCCTCCCTTCACAGCTGAGTCTCCCACCCAGTGGAATTCTCCAAGGAACTTCCCACTCCAAGAGACAGAGGTGCCTGAAGTGGCCATTAGCCTCTTAAGTCCCTTTGTGAATCCAGCCCTAACCGTTCATCGGGACAAGTCCTCAGCTCCCTGCAGCTGTCCTGTTACCCAGGTTGCACGGTGCAGGTTTCCTCTCACCCATCAGACTTTGTTTTTAAAGGAAAGCTGAGATGCAGGAGATCAAGGTGGCGCTTCCAATGAAGAAGTACCAGGTCACCGACCCCATGGGATTCAGCCTCGTATGGTCCTTGCTCCAGACCCCGTAACACTGTGGTTCTCAAGCAGGGGTACATGTATCCCTGCGGTAAACAGAAGTCTTCCGAGGAGTAGGTCAGCTCATCTAGAAATTGGCCTCGTTTTACAGGAAAGTTAGAGATGAAGGACAACACCAGAGCCAAGCCTCCCGTTAGGGTGAGGGGGAGGAAACACTCACCCCTGGGCCTTTCCTTGTTACAGGGACCCACAGTGACACGGACTCTCTCTCACTCTGCAGTTTCTCAGGCTCTGCTGCTGGGAACAGCTGCGGGTGGATAAGAGGCAGCCAGGTTCTGTCTGAGACGTGTGCCGCGGAGCTCAAATGGATCTGCCAGAAAGAAGCGGCCCTGATATAAACTGTGCAACTAAGGATCCACATTTGTGTAGCTGTAATGTGAAGTACCCCCTGTTCAGTCTCCTGGGTAGGGCCCTACCAAATTCACCCATCCAGTTTGGTAAATTTCATGGTCATGAGATTTTTTTAAAGTCTTTTAAATTTCACAGTTTTAGCTATTTCAATCTGAAATGTCACCCTGTTGTAACTGTGTGGATCCCATCCCAGAAGAGGGTCGGGGGGGGTGTCTCAAGGCTATTGGGGGAGGGGTGTCACGGTATTGCGACCCTGACTTCGGCACTGCTCCTGGCAGTGGTGCGACCTTCAGAGCTGGGCTCCCGGCCGGCAGCCACGGAGCTTTCTGCTGCTGGGGGAGGTTCCTGGCGGTGGCTCTGATCTGGCCCTGGGAGCAGCCCATGCAGGGGACGAGGTCCTGTTCCTCCCCAGCCCAGCCCGAACTTGCATCTAGAGCCTGGCACACGGTAGGAGCCCCTGCCCGGGACGCTGCCAGCCCTGCCCCTCCCCCGTTCCAGGGTCCAGCACTCAGAGGTTAAAAGGGCCTGGAGCTGGCGGGTGACAGGGTTCCCTCCTGACCACCGCGCTCGGGGCAGTTGCCCAAGTCACCCATCCATAAGGTTGGCCCTCCCCCCCCGCAGCAGCTGCTGCTCTTTGGCCGCCCAGCTCTGAAGGCAGCGTAGACATAAGGGGGGCAGTACTGGGAGATATTTCCCGCCCCCCCCCCAGACAGATTTCACAGGGGAGGCCAGATTTCACAGGGGAGACCAGATTTCACAGGCTGTGATGCATTTTTCATGGTCATGAATTTGGTAAAGCCCTACTCACGGGGCGGGACTGGGGCTTTAGGCAGAGCAGAGCTCTGGGCGGTGCTGGGACTCAGGTGCCCCGCGCAGTCACAGTTCCTCTCCTCGGTCCTTCTCACTGGGCTGGGGCCTTGGGGTGTAATTTTTAACTGCCTCAAACCTGCATTAAGTTAATACCCTGCAATGCTTCCCAGGGTACCCAGGGCTGGGAGGCACCTCGCCACCACCTGCCCTTTGCCTGAGGGAGCCTTGTCTGTGCCTGCCAGGGGTCAGCTCCCCAACTCCAGTGGCCACACGCACTCGCTGCTGGGCCTGCCGTCACTGCAGGGTAGCAATAGGCCCACTCTGCCCTCAAGCCCTCTGAGCATCTGTCTGGAGCGTTCAGTCCCTGGTCCCCTGGGCACTGGCAGGATTCACAGATTCACTGTTTCCAAAGGAACAGTAACATCCTCGGCCCCAGCTTACCAGGTCCAACTCAGATCACTGCTCCACTTAACACACAGCGCTGCCATAGGCTCATAGTGAAATCACCCCTCAGTTCAACAAAGCCAAGAGTCAAGTGGAAGTGTTGGAAACAAATGGTTACATATAACAAAGTCATAACATGTGTTCTAGAGCCTAGACCGAACTAACAAGGTATTCTCCTGTCTAACCAAGTACAGCTCACCCGAAATCCTTGCAGCACTTCACAGCCAGGCAGGCTCGGACCCTTCTTTCTTGAGACATGCGTACGGTCAGTTTGTCTCCAAGGGGAAGGATCCAGTATGTCTCTGCACACCGAGAGAGATCAGGCCAATCCTTTGTCTTTATGCTTAAACACCACAGATGGACACACACACAGCCCCCTGCTGTTAGTTTCTTCCTGTAGATTTCCCTTTTTTGTGGATTTTGCACTCTAATTTTACACCTGGCTCAGTGGCAAAGAGACATCTTAAGCCAGGCACAGAATACACAGATAGCCAGACAGGGAGGTAACCTCAGTTGCCTCCTGTCTGAAAGGAGCATCTGGCATACATCACCTCCCGTGACCTGCCTTAACTCCAAGACCTTAAAGGCATCATTGTCAGTCTAGAGACACAGCTCCTTATATAGTATCCGTACAGAGGTCTTGCTCCAATTATGGTGACCATTGGGCTACTGGCCCTTGATACAGACCTCACATGCCCCCTTTGGTGAACTATTCTGGAGACCACTGGTTCTCAACCAGGGGAACATGTACTCCTGGCGATATGCAGAGGTCTTCCCGGGGAGACATCAACTCATCCAGATATTTACCTAGGTTTACAACAGGCTACATAAAAAGCACTAGTGAAGTCAGTACAAACTAAAATTTCAGATAGTGACTTGTTTACACTGCTCTATCCCTATACACTGAAATGGAAGTACAAGATTTATATTTCCATTGATTTATTTTATTATACGGTAACAATGAGAACGTCAATCATTTTTCAGTAATAGTGGCTGTGACGCTTCTGTATTTTTTGGGTCTGATTTTGTAAGCGAGTAGTTTTTAAGTGAGGTGAAACTGGAGTTTCACTTTTTAAGTGAGGTGGCAAATCAGACTTCTGAAAGAGGTACAGTCATCTGGAAAGGTTTAAAACGACTGATGTAACAATCAGACCCAGGGGATTCCTGGAAAACCTTCTGTGCTGCCTGCCACTTGGCACCAAGGGGTCCCTGGGTCACATACATCTTTCCCCAAACTCCATCTCTGGGCAGGTTCAACTCCTCTCTCCTGCAAGGAGGGAACTGAAGCCAAGGCCGTGCAATAGCGCTGTCTGCACTGTCTTGAGAGAGTGCGCGCCAACCTCAGGGCAGACTGCTGGGAACCAGGGCACAAATCCAAACTGGCTGAGAATTCTAGACCTAGATTTCACCAACCAAACATGCAGGGTAACCTCCCCCGGCATCCTAACAGCCTAGCCATGCAGTCCCCTTGGGTACTCCGATCTGTCTCGCAACCCAGCTGAGCCTGCCTTTGAGAGTCAGATGGTCTCTCACACTCAGAATCACAACAGTATTCAGGTTACTCCCAGTCCCACAGGCCCAGGCACCCCAGGTGAACTGCACCTTAGACATCACACCAAAGACAGCGCATGTAGCCAGTCTTATTATATGACAATTTATTAAAAAGGAAATAAGATTTAGTTACAAGGCTAAAGAGGGTAAACATACATACACAACGAAGCTACAAAGTTTCAAAAGGTAACAGAAGCATCTATAGCAGACATGGGGACTTTGGCATGACCTGCCACCTGGTCTGTCTGTGTCACACCTACCCCCTCCCTGCCCTTTTCAAACCCACTGGGCTCCAGGAAGGGAGAGAACAGACATTTCTCCTCTTGCTACTACGTTCCAGGCCCTAGGTGTCCCACGAGGAGTGTAACAGGGGGTCTACTCCCTTGGCAGGTACAGCGCTCTTAAAACTAAAAATGGAAAATTAAAACCAGTTTAAAACATTCATGCTTTTATCCAAAGCAATATCTGGCAACAACAAAAAAAAGGAACTGGTGGTGTAAACCTGCAAACTTCAAAATCAATTGGGTTTTCAAAAGACCCCAAAAACTGACCCATAAAAAAAACTTTGTTAAAAAGTTCCTGGGTGGGGGCGGGGGTGGGGGGGAGTGGTGCGGGAATGTAGAACATCCCCCCATAGCTCTATGCCAGACCACCGAATGGGAATGATGAATATTTTTCAAAGATTCCATACATAATTTTCTAGAGTAAAAAGCTTCTGTGAGGGGAATGTCAGGGCAGCGAAAGCTGAGGCTGGTGCCTTGGCTCAGTTAGGCAGAGCTCCTGGTCCAGCTGAGGTAGGTTAGAAAGGCTGGATTTGAGCCGTTGCACTGGCGGAAAAAGAGATGGCACGGGTGGGGGGACAAGATGTGCAAATAGCATCTCTGGTTTTCACCTAAGTCCACAGTGCTCTGCCCAGTCATGCGCAGAGCATTCCCCGATATTCTGGAATTTTTCAGATGTGATCTTGTAAAGAGATCAGTCCGGCTTTTCCGGGACTAATTCCACAGTACTCTCCTTACAAGCCCCCTACCACGGCAGCCTCCTGTGCCTCTGTAAATGCATCTGGTTTGGTGCAGATCCAGGGTCTCTCACTGGTGCATCGCCAGCTGCTGACCCCATTCACATCGTTCAGATACGCGCAGTCTCCTCCTCCTCTTATTGGAAACCTGCAAGACAGAAGCCAGGGAGCTGGTGTCAGGTAGGAGTTGGACATTTCCCATCAGTCACAGGCAGGGAGAGACGCTCTCGCACAGTACAGGGAGCTGCTGCACTCACAGCCTCTCACAATTCCCCTTCCTGCACCTGCCACAGGCCCCAGCTAGAAAGGGGGCAGTGGGGCAGCAAGGCCAGGAAAGGTTCGAAGATCAACTGACCTCCATGGAGCATTTATGCCGGGTGGGTATTAACCCAGTTCCTACTCTCCCCCCCCACACACCCAGCTGGGTCTGGATGGGCCCCTGCAGGCCCAACCCACCCAAACTGCCCTGGGCGCAGGTTCCAGGTGACTCTCAGCGTGGCGAGGAGCAGGAGTAATGCTGCACAGAAGAGCTGGGTCCAGGGCTCCCTGGACAGTTTACATCAGCTCTCAGGCCAGAGGCCTGTCAGGACAGGCTGTATTGCAGGGGGCGGCTGGAGTGAAATGCCAGCAGCACAAACCCAGCGGCCATGGGGTGACCCCAGCCACTCACACAGAGCTTCCCGTCAGAGCTGGAGGCCAGCACTTCCCACCTGGGAACAGGGTGGGATCCAGGCCCACAGGCAAATCCTTCCCCATGGTCCCATCCTGGCTACTCACAGTAGTCATGTGCTGGGCTGGGAGGAGGCCCAGCACTACTCTTTGGGCAGGCCGAGATCTCCCTGCCCTCAGGCCACCAGCCTCTGGCTCGGGGTGAGATCTGTCCCAGAGAAGGGAGAGCCCAGCTCACAGCCACCTGAGCAGATGGCTGTGGGGGGCTCCCCCACCAGCATCACCCCAGACGAGCTCTGAGGGGATGGCAATGATGCACCCAGAGCCTTCTGCTGGGGGGGGCGCCCACAGGGGGGCAGATTTCAGGGTTAACACCCCACTGAGATGCCTGTTTACCCAGTTCCGGTAAATTGGCGTCACATTAGCTATCCTCCAGTCATCGGGTACAGAAGCGGATTTAAATGGTAGGTTACAGACTACAGTGAGTAGTCCTGCCATTTCACATTTGAGTTCCTGGTCCTGGTGACTTGTTACTGTTTAGTTCCTCAATTTGTTCCAAAACCTCCTCTAATGACACCTCCATCTGGGACAGTTCCTCAGATTTGTCACCTAAAAAGGACGGCTCAGGTTTGGGAATCTCCCTCACATGCTCAGCCGTGAAGACTGCTGCAAAGAATTCATTTAGTTTCTCTGCAACGGCATGGTGCCAGCTGCGGTGTGGACAGACCCCAAACAGGCCGGCTAACAGATGGGCTCCTGAGGCAATCACAAAGACAGACTGCTGCCGACACCAGGGCATCCTTGCTGGAATATGTGAAAATATCTGACTGGGATCAAACAGGTCATCAACTGACTTGTTTTCTAAGCCTCCTCTGGGCACATTTTCCAGCTTCCCATCAACCGCAAATGGCTCTTTTAAAAATGCCATTCAGCTGTAAGTACCTAAGACTGGCCACATGGGTCAGACCAATGGTCCATCTAGCCCAGTGTCCTGTCCTCCGATACTGGCCAGCGGTAGGTGCTTCCGAGGGAATGAACAGAACAGGGTCAGTATCGAGTGATCCATCCCATTCACACCCAGCTTCTGGCAGTCAGATGTTTATGGACACTCAGAAAATGGGGTTGCATCCCTGACCATCCTGGCTGATAGGAACCGGTCGAGCTATCCTCTGTGAACTTATCTACTTCTTGTTTGAACAGAGTTATACTATTGGCCTTCACAACATCCCCTGGCAACAAGCTCCACAGGTTGACTGTGTGTTGTGTGAAGAAATACTTCCTAATAACTTCAGCCACACTATCAGAGGCTAGTTCACCTGTACATCCACCAATGTGATATATGCCATCATGTGCCAGCAATGCCCCTCTGCCATGTACATTGGTCAAACTGGACAGTCTCTACGTAAAAGAATAAATGGACACAAATCAGATGTCAAGAATTATAACATTCATAAACCAGTCGGAGAACACTTCAATCTCTCTGGTCACGCAATCACAGACATGAAGGTCGCTATCTTACAACAAAAAAACTTCAAATCCAGACTCCAGCGAGAAACTGCTGAATTGGAATTCATTTGCAAATTGGATACTATTAATTTAGGCTTAAATAGAGACTGGGAGTGGCTAAGTCATTATGCAAGGTAGCCTATTTCCCCTTGTTTTTTTCTTTCCCCCCCTACCCCCCCGACGTTCTGGTTAAACTTGGATTTATGCTGGAAATGACCCACCTTGATTATCATGCACATTGTAAGGAGAGTGGTGAGTTTGGATGAGCTATTGCCAGCAGGGGAGTGAGTTTGTGTGTGTATGGGGGTGGGGGGGGGTGAGAAAACCTGGATTTGTGCTGGAAATGGCCCACCTTGATTATCATGCACATTGTGAGGAGAGTGGTCACTTTGGATGGGCTATTACCAGCAGGAGAGTGAGTTTGTGTGTGGAGGGGCGGAGGGTGAGAAAACCTGAATTTGTGCTGGAAATGGCCCAACTTGATGATCACTTTAGATAAGCTATTACAAGCAGGAGAGTGGAGTGGGAGGAGGTATTGTTTCATGGTCTCTGTGTGTATATAATGTCTTCTGCAGTTTCCACAGTATGCATCCGATGAAGTGAGCTGTAGCTCATGAAAGCTCATGCTCAAATAAATTGGTTAGTCTCTAAGGTGCCACAAGTACTCTTTTTCTTTTTCCTTTTGTTTGTGTCAGACCTGCTGCCTATTCATTTAATTGTGACAGGTTTCAGAGTAGCAGCTGTGTTAGTCTGTATTCGCAAGGAGAAAAGGAGGACTTGTGGCACCTTAGAGACTAACCAATTTAGTTGAGTATAAGCTTTCGTGAGCTACAGCTCACTTCATCGGATGCATTCAGTGGAAAATAACAGTGAGTAAATTTATATATACACAGAACATGAAAAAATGGGTGTTTAAAAGTATTTCTCCCCGCCCCCTCCCACCACCACCACCACTGTTCCTCACATGCTCTTGTAAACTCCTAGAAATGTGCTGGAAATGGCCCACCTTGATTATCACTTCAAAAGGTTTTCTCTCTCTCTCTCCCCCCACCCCACTCCCCTGCTGGTAATAGCTCATCTTGAGTGATCACTCTCCTTACAGTATGCGTGTTAAACACTCATTTTTTCATGTTCTGTGTGTATATAAATTTACTCACTGTTATTTTCCACTGAATGTATCCGATGAAGTGAGCTGTTAAATGTTAAATTTAATTACATTATGGTCACTATTACCGAGCAGTTCAGCTACATTCCCCACTTGGACCGGACCCTGTGCTCCGCTTAGGCCTAAATCAAGAATTGCCCCTTCCCTTGTGGGTGCCAGGATTAGCTGCTCCAACAAGCCGTCATTGATGGTGTCTAAAAATCACTTCTCTGCATCCCATCCAGAGGGGACATGTTCCCAGACAATATGGGGATAGTTGAAAACCCCCATTATTATTGGGTTTTCTGCTTTTGTAGCCTCTCTAATCTCCGTAAATTTCACAGTCCCCATCCTGGTCAGTAGTATATTCCTGCTGCTAGATTCCTATTCTTCAAGTGTGGAATTTCTATTCTGAGAGATGCTAGGATACAGTTGCATTTGTTTAAGATTTTTACTCTAATTTACTCTATGATTTCCTGGACATGTAGTGCCACTCCCTCGCCAGCGTGACCTACTCTGCCGTTCTTTCAGCGCTGATGGTCCAGGGTCAAACCCTGCTATCGGATCAACTGGGGTTTGGTTATTTGATCCCACCCACATCCCACTGAAATCCCTCTTGGGATGTCGACTGGGCCATCTCTACTGTACCCCAGTTCTCACGGCAGCCCCAGGCACTCAGCGTTTGTGACTATCAGGCATCTTTAACGCAGATGGCTCCACTAAAGCCAGACAGATCTGAAAGCTTTGGCCAGTCTCCCAGCAGACAACACTTGCTTCCACCCATCACTAATACACAGAGTACATAGCACTGACTGGTGCGTCGGCCTGAACTCGCTATCTCAGACGCCAGGGACCCAAAGCCCAGGGAATTCACAGAGGACTTACAGGTTGTTGAATTTGGTGCCATTGGCCCATTTCCAGAGCTGCCCAGGGTCCCTCCAGAGGCCAATCCAGTGGTCAAGTCTGCCTTTATAGCGCAGCAGGACAGGACAGGCTGGTGGAGCAATTCATAGAATGGTGGAAGCTGCTTGTGGGACTTGGAGCAGTTCATGGACCGGCTGGTGGAGCAGTTTGTGGGATGGCGGGAGTTGCTTGTGGGGAGCGGAGTGGAGCGAAGCAGTTTGTGGGGCGGCTGGCAGAGCGGAGTGAAGGCCTATGGAGCTGTGGGGCGGTCAGCTTCAGATCATGTAAGGTGCCCCTTACCTCTCTTCTCCCCCTCATCTCCACCCAGGTTAGGAGGTAAAGCTCTGCAGATCAACTTTTGAACTCTGGGGCTGCCCTGACCAGGGACAGAGACTTTTGGGGCATTGGACTTTTGGGACTTTGGGTGATTTCGGGTTGCTGGACTCAAGAACCAAAGGGAAAGGGCATGCCCCAATTTGCTTGGGGTGGGTTTTTTGCTCATGGGTTGTGTTACGAATCCTGTTGGTGGTGTTTCCCCAACATAATGCCACATTGTTTCTCTCTGTTATTAAAAGGCTTTTTGCTACACTCAGACTATGTGCTTGCGAGAGGGGAAGTATTGCCTCTTGGAGGCACCCGGGGGGGTGGTATATATTTGTCCCAGGTCACTGGGTGGGGGCTCGAGCCGGTTTGCATTGTGTTATTGGAATGAATCCCCTAGATATTGAACCCGGCCCTTGTTGCTACCAACTGTGACGGGCAGAAGGGTTACAAATCCCCTTGTCATTTTATATCTTAATGCAACCCCAAAGCATGGAAGGCTGGTAACAGCTGAAGTGTTACCAGTGAGGCACGGGCACCCACTCCTCCAACTCATTTGCTCAGTGAGTCTGCCTCTGTGCTCAGTTTGTCCGGAGTCTGCTGTGAGACTCCCAGAAACTCGGGGGACACAACAAACCGTCATTATGCCTCAAGATGGTCTCTGTGCCTCACACAAACTCTTCTTCCAGAATCCCCTTTGAATTTCACTCTTTATCCAAAAGCAACGTGCCCATCTGAATGCAGAGCTGTGTGAACCCTCTTACGAGCAAACTTTTCGGTCTCTTTTCCTGCTTGTGAATGATCTGTGAATCAATGAGAATTTTCCTAGAATTGTTCATTGTTTAAAATTGTTTGCTGAACACTTTTAACAAGCCCCTTGGAACTGGTGTGGTTTTCTTCTCTAACTGTTTGAAGAAATATTCCTTCCTGTATTGGGTAATTGGAATTCAGTAGTTGGTTTATGTGAGTGGTGATCTAAATCATATGGCCTAGCTTCCATTCCCTAATTGGATGGCCAAATTTTTATAAGCAGGAGGGTTGCCCAAACAAATAACAGAGGGATAGACAGATAGAGGAAAAGACTTTAGGAAAAGAGCTAGCAGGCCTAGAGAATTTCAGGACACTTTAAATCTCTTCCTGTTTTTTCATGCAACTTAGGCACTTTTGAAAATTTATGCTGAATACTTAAAAATAGCTGGGGACCTTTCTGAAGGAAAGAATCACTGAGCCAAATTTATTAGCTGCCTAGCTTATTTTACATCCAGTTTTCTTGTGTCACAGTCACTCCAGATAATTGCAAGTACATGCAGTCATATTTGATGTGATGGTTCTGCTCAGATATTTGTCTAGCTACGCCTCTGGACGAGGGGTTTGGGAAGTTGTGTATTCTTATATACAAAAAAACCCCCAAACCCTATATACCTGCCATGTATATAGATTTATCTGCAATGGGCTCATTTTATGTTACATCCTCATTTACAAACCACTCGCTCCATGGTGCTATTTGTGAAAGGTCCATTCGCATACTTGGTCCATTTCATTTCATTCACTTATATGAATATCAGTAGGAAACTAATGGAAGAATGAGGCCATATTTTGAGGGATGATGTTTATTTATGTGGACTAGAGGTCTTCATATCTTAGAATCATGCTTAAAACAATGTTAAATTGAGTGTTTTCCTTCTGAGCCATTAAATGGATGAAACTATGATCGATTCAGATAATTGTGGGAAGTGCCATTTTTATTTTGATAAAATGTTTGCAAACTCTTCAAAAACATTTTCGCTCAGCTGTGTCTGAAACCCTCGCTGTTGCCCGGAGAAAGTTGATTCAGTGCCAGAAAGACATGACTGCTTTCTATTCGGTTCTGTTTTTTCTAGCAGCCAGCCTTTCCGGTCCACTGTTGCCAGCACTGTAAATTAACACGTGCACAAATTGTAGCAGCAGATACTTTTATTAAATTGCTTGTTTACTGGGGCCATTAGCTACGGCCACCACATTTTAAAAAATCAGTATGATTACAGTTTTATTCTCGGTCTTCTAGGAGAATGAAGAAAGCTACTGACCCTAGCTTTGACTCTTTCCCGGGCCTCAATAGCTACTAGAATCCAAAAGATCTTGCATCTAGTCCCTAATAATAAGAAACATTCATCACCTTGCTCTCAGTCACTTCAAAATTCACTTTGTTCAGTCACTGGCGGTATGCTTGGACAGAAATGAAGCAGTAGGGCAGCATGCCTGTCTGGTTTACCACTAGATTACAGCAACATTTATTGTGTATGAAACACTCCCATGTTAAAGATGTTCACACCTGGGATGACCCACACATGTGAGCTTCAAGAGCCCTCACCTCTCTCTCATGTGGTCATTTAACTTCCCTGAATACATCAATGAAAATCTGTGGTGGTGAGGAATGCATCTATGAACTTCTGCAGTGCTGAGGCGATGCTCTTTAAAAAGAGGAAAGGAGAGACCAAACTATCAAGTAAGGGTGCATAACTAAACCCTTGAGAGTCTTGAGGAAATATTAAAAGACAGAGAAGAGAGCAAAAATAGTAAAACGTATAGGGAGATTTGTTTCCAGATTTGGGTGACTGATGACTCTTGTGGTGTCAATGGGCTCCCAAAAAAGGGCAGAAGCGATTACTCAATACTATACTATACTGTACAGAACAGTGAGAAAACCTAGTACTTTAATCTGAGAGGATGCTGTTACAGTTGCCAGCAATAACTGAGCAGTGTGGTTTGGATGGGGGTTAGATTTCCAGTACTGCTTCTTATTTCAAAATGTGAATAAAACAGCATAGCTGTCAGAATCCTTAAGGACTACTTGAAAGCCAAAAATGTAACAACCAGGTAGATGCAGTTATAAGTAGGCTATCTAGAGTACAATAGAAAGAAATTTCCCCCCAGATAATAGGGATTGATGTAGTTCTTGTACTGGTGTAAAACTCCTTTACCTCCATTATTTCAGTGGAGTCACTCCTGGTTTACAGTGGCATGAGATTAGAAGCAAGCCCTAAGCATAAAGTAACATCAGAAAATAGTCAACGCCCCTGCACTTCAGAGTTAGTTTAGTAACACTGACTTTTTTTGGAAATGTGTAGATTCTGACTCAGGATAACCTCTGTTGTATGAATCAGTGTGTTGCGTTGATATTCAGAGCCAAAATAAATCTAGTTTATGAAATTCTCCTTGAGCTGAGCAGATATTATAGATGGCTTGGACTATCTCTTGCAACATGCGGAGGTCAGGAATTAACTGGAAGATGAATTTGTATAGTATTTGATATTTGCTAACTTATGCACATCTAGTACTGAGCTGATATTGGATATGACATATGCTTTATAAAACAAGGTACTTATATTAATCTTACACCAATGACAGTATAATGATCGGTTGATTTCTTTGACATCTAACCAGTTTGCGAAGTATAACGTACATCTGAGAAAGTGTTGTGAAAATATCCCAGTTTGAATATCTTTTGTTGTATTTGCCTGCATTCATAAGTTTTCTGACTGGTATGTTGGCAAATGTTAAGTGAATGTTGGAGATAAATATTTTATTAATAATTGTTCTTTCTTTGCTTGCTATCCAGAGCTCTGAACACCTCTGTGGAGGGATTAGTGTTAAAGGGGCAACTGGCTGATCACACCCTACTTGCCAGGGAAATGGTCTCCTTTTATGTTTGTCAGCATGCAAGTGGAGAAAATCAGATAAAAAAATAACAAAATACTCTTGCTGGAAGGTTGCAACATAACTACTTTATTTATTAGAAATCAAAATGATAACACAGGAATCCCAAAACAGAGCGAGGCAAAGCAGGCTGCTCCCGAAACAGAGCACCTCACTTTAGATAGCAGTCAGTATGCAGACAGCCAATTTGACTCAGATCACACCCTTCCTTACAGATCCTCGTAGCCTGCAAGCAGGACCAGGAAAATCCCTGACATTTAAAGTGATAGCTTACAATTTTAAAACTGTTTTTATATGCACTACATCTCCTTGCAGGTCTGTGTAAGGCTAGTACAGAAGGCCACTTTTGGACAGGCTGAGGATGGGCTAGAAAGGGACATAGATAATATTTGTATTAGAAAAATGTCTGGGGACCCCAACTGAAATCAGGCCCCCGTAGTATAGTCTGTACAAACAGACTAAAAGAATTCAAAGAGACAAAACAGACAAAGGATTTAGGGGACATAATACAAGCGTAGAGTGAGCAGAATGATGGTCTAGAGATAATATAATGTCAAAAATCCTTGTTCATACAGATCCGGTGAGCCCTGGTGCCCCAGGCAACTGCGATTAAGGGGCTGCGACAGTTATCATAATTCGCCTACCTAAGCATCACTTACATACAGTCTGAATATTCACCCTTCATGAATAGACCGTCTTTTTGTTCTGTATTTGTACAGTGCTTGTCCCAATATGGTCCTTGTCCATGGCTATAAATTATATATAATATTCCTGGCTTCACGCACAATCTTATTGGGGCACTAAGTCTGTGAAGAGAGGTCACCTTACCTCCTTAGAGATCTTTCAAAATAGAAAATATGCACTAACATTTTTAAGCATGGGTGTCTAGAGTCAGGTGCATAAATTCAAGTTTAGGCACCCAAGTTTGATAATATTGGCCTTGATTAACCTTACATTAAAAAACCAATCACTGCAGAAGGAGTTTTAAAAATTAATAAAAAACAGAATGCTATACTTGTAGAAAATTATACAATGAAAAATGTAAATTAAATGCACTTATGACTGAAAATAAAAAGGTAGATGAAAAAAAAAATCACAATTTTATGAAAAAAACGGAGGTAGGAAAAACAAATGCTTTGCATACCAGATCAAGGAACAGATGCAAAGATCACAATTTAACTCAATTAAATTAAAGACACAGCTTTACAATATAATACACACTATGAAAAGTTATTTGTCAGACAATTTAGGTAACATAGAAAATATTACTAATTTACAAAAAACTTGGCCGTCCTACAAAAGAGCATCTAGATAACCCAACATGATGCCATGGTTATACTATACAATTTAGGGAAAAAATATGGAACCATATTTGACAGATATATTTAATGCTGTCTAAGGCCTCAATTCAGCAGAGCATTTACATATATCTTCAACTTTAAGCACTGGAGTAAATCCATCCCTATTTAGCAAAGAACTTAAACACATGCTTAAAATTAAGCTCAGGCTCAGTGCTTTGCAGTATAGTGATGGACTTTTGTACTGAAGCTAAACATTTACATAAAGTTAAACATGTGCAGAAGTGCTTTGCAGAAATGAGGCGCAAGACATTAGGACCTCCTATGATGTTAGCATCTATTTCATTAGAACATACAGATGGAAAAGACAAAGATCATATTTAGAGACCTATTTTGTTTTCATGTCATGATCCAGCAAAACTTTTTAGCACATGTTGAACTTCAAACATGTAAGTGGTTGCAGTGATTTCAATTGAACTACTCATATATGCTTTGTTGCATTGGGGCCGTATAAAAGTAATGGCAAGCATCTAAGCAACCAGGATGAAAAACACTTTAGGAAATAGTAAGTGAGGATTAAAGGGGCTTTATATGCAATGAAAAGTAGATATGATACTGACAACAAAAAAGCCCTGAATGTTCTCCATTCAATCTGAAAAAGAAAACCTCATTAGTAGTTCCATCCTCATATGCAAAGAAAGCCTTTGATTGGGTGGAGTGGAAATATTTAGTTCATACTTGGAAAATATGCAGCCTAGTGTCTCGTACCTCGATTAGAGAAAAGGTATGTGTAAACACCCAAGATTTAATATATTTTGAGTGGATTTGCTTCAGAAGGATTTCCCTCCCTCCCCCATCTAGAGCCAGGGCTGTTCCCTCTTGCCTTCATTATTTGTCATCTCAGTTGCACTTTTCACATAAGCAGAGAGGATGAAAACATTGCAGGATTGAAAACAATGTCAGAGGATATAAAATAATGATATATGCAGGTTACATATATATATTTCCAACAAATCCAGTTATTTTCCTCCCACATTGAATTAATGTATGCAATTTGTTTGGATAACTCTGGATTTTAAATGAACTATGGGAAGATTAAAGTATTGGGAATTTCTATTCCACAGCCTCTTAAAAATTACTTAGAATTGTGCTTTTCATTTAAATAGGCAAACTTTTCTGAAAAGCACCCTGGTGTGTAATATATATCTCAATTAAACCTTATATCACTTTTGAATAATATTATAGGATGCAAGAATTACTAGAAGCCTCTGATTACAAAAAAATGAAATTAACATTTTGAAAAATATTCTTGCAAACCTTAATTCTTTTTAAAATATTTCCTATAGTGGTGCCTGAGTCAACCTTCCCAAAGCTGCTACAATTTCCTACAAGGCTGGATTAATGAATTATTAATATCTAACCAACCTCTACCAACCATATGAGAAAGTGACAATCTTTTAAATTTCTCTGTCCAAAATAAATTTTAGTCTAATATCTATGACTCTACAAACAAAATTCAGTCTGTACTTCATAGTTTATCCAGGCCATCTTCTCTATACAATTTCTCTAATTCTAATCTGTTAGTATAGATGTGGTGAAATTAGTGATTTTATAGCAGAAGTATCTGAACTACCCAATAATAAATTATTTCTGAATTCAAATATTCATCAGTGTTGTATAGTTTTCATTATCGCTTACTGCTGGCAAAGAGAGAGGACATTGATTCAGCAGAATCTCGATTAACACATCATTTGTAAAAGCCAGGGGCATTCTAATTTAGAAATAACTTAAAAGCATATGCCACTGTGTTGCTATATGGAATCTCTTTGCTAACTATAGGAAGCATGCATATGATTAAGAGTTAAATTGTGTCATTTAGCCGTTGCCCCAAGTAGGAAAGGGTACAGAACTAAAGTGAGAGAGGGTGCAGAATCTTGGGGAGGCATTGTATATCACCACTGGGAGGAACAATTCCTCCCCAAACACTTCAGTGAGCAGGTGGTCTGCACCATCCTTCAGTATTGTGCAGTTTGTTCCCAATGGTGTGGCTGGCCTACTCTTCCATAGCCTTACCTACTTATCACTCTGTGGGACACTATGAGCTCCTGGGATGGACTAAGGGAGTGCTCCTTGCTCTTATGTAAGTGTAGGAACTGTTGTGACAGGCCCTTTATGCAAGCCTTTAATGGAGAGCCTGTCATAACACTTTATGGGACAGACAGTATGTTCCCCCGCCCCAATAAATTAGAATGCTGCAGTATTTAAGACAGGTATTTCTCGCTAAGGTCATCTACAGGATTATCTTTTTTAAAAAAAAGCTAAGCATTTGAAAGATAAAAAATGATGGGATAGTTTGTGCTAGGAGAGTAAAGTTTTCAACGACATCTGGCTTCTATGAATTTACACAGAAAGTGTTATGTTCTAGGTACATAACATTGTTTAGTTGGACTGGGCAATCCCATCCTATTCACCATTAAGATCATCAGGAGGGAATCAGAAAATTTTCCTTCCTAGTAGCAGCCGTGTTAGTCTGTATCCGCAAAAAGAAAAAGGAGGACTTGTGGCACCTTAGAGACTAACAAATTTGCCACAAGTCCTCCTTTTCTTTTTCCTTCCTAGTGTTCCAGAGAAAAATTTCTAAATGGTGCGCTGCTGGAGCATGCAATCCTCCAGAAAGAGTGATGGATACAGAATCTATACACACCTAAGATCTCTGAGCCCAATAATTACAAAACTGAGGTACGATTTGCCTTAGAGAGAGAGGTTTTCGCACACCTCACATGGGGATTTTTGAGCTTCGATATTTTTGCTGTGTGTAGCTAGCTAACTAGAATAGATCAATATTCAACCCTCCCCACATTTACCCAAGAGCTCTACATCCACCTGTCTTTTAGTAGGGTTGTATATTCACTAGAATTTGAAGAGCATCTACATCAACATCCAGATTGCATCTCCTCCCTGCGCAATGCAGGGAGAAGGCACAAATAATCTCTCTCCATCTTTAAACACCTGTGAAGGGCAGAACCTGAATCATAGAATATCAGGGTTGGAAGGGACTTCAGGAGGTCATCTAGTCCAACCCCCTGCTCAAAGCAGGACCGATCCCCAACTAAATCATCCCAGCCAGGGCTTTGTCAAGCCTGACCTTAAAAACTTGGAAGGAAGGAGATTCCACCACCTCCCTAGGTAACACATTCCAGTGTTTCACCACCCTCCTAGTGAAAAAGTTTTTCCTAATATCCAACCTAAACCTCCCCCATTGCAACTTGAGACCATTACTCCTCATTCTGTCATCTGCTACGACTGAGAAAAGTCTAGATCCATTGTCTTTGGAACCCCTTTTCAGGTAGTTGAAAGCAGCTATCAAATCCCCCCTCATTCTTCTCTTCCGCAGACTAAACGATCCCAGTTCTCTCAGGCTCTCCTCATAAGTCATGTGTTCCAGTCCCCTAATCATTTTTGTTGCCCTCTGCTGGACATTTTCCAATTTTTCCACATCCTTCTTGTAGTGTGGGGCCCAAAACTAGACACAGTACTCCAGATGAGGCCTCACCACTGTCGAATAGAGGGGAATGATCACGTCCCTTGATCTGCTGGCAATGCCCCTACTTATACATCCCAAAATGCCATTGGCCTTCTTGGCAACAAGGGCACACTATTGACTCATATCCAGCTTCTCATCCACTGTAACCCCTAGGTCCTTTTCTGCAGAATTGCTGCCTAGCCATTCGGTCCCTAGTCCGTAGCGGTGCATGGGATTCTTCCATCCTAAGTGCAGGACTCTGCACTTGTCCTTGTTGAACCTCATCAGATTTCTTTTGGCCCAATCCTCTAATTTGTCTAGGTCCCTCTGTATCCTATCCCTACCCTCCAGCATATCTACCTCTCCTCCCACTTGAGTGTCATCTACAAACTTTCTGAGGGTGCAATCTACACCATCCTCCAGATCATTAATGAAGATATTGAACAAAACCGGCCTGAGGACCGACCCTTGGGGCACTCCGCTTGATACCGGCTGCCAACTAGACATGGAGCCATTGATCACTACCCGTTGAGCCCGACAATCTAGCCAGCTTTCTATCCACCGTATAGTCCATTCATCCAGCCCATACTTCTTTAACTTGCTGGCAAGAATACTGTGGGAGACTGGGTCAAAAGCTTTGCTAAAGTCAAGGAACAACACGTCCACTGCTTTCCCCTCATCCACAGAGCCAATTATCTTGTCATAAGAAAAGGAGTACTTGTGGCACCTTAGAGACTAACCAATTTATTTGAGCATGAGCTTTCGTGAGCTACAGCTCCCTTCATCGGATGCATACCGTGGAAACTGCAGCAGACTTTATATACACACAGAGATCATGAAACAATACCTCCTCCCACCCCACTGTCCTGCTGGTAATAGCTTATCTAAAGTGATCATCAAGTTGGGCCATTTCCAGCACAAATCCAGGTTTTCTCACCCTCCACCCCCCCACACACAAACTCAGTCATGGCCCACCTTGATTACCATGCACATTGTAGGGAGAGTGGTCACTTTGGATGAGCTATTACCAGCAGGAGAGTGAGTTTGTGTGTGTATGGGGGTTGGGGGGTGAGAAAACCTGGATTTGTGCTGGAAATGGCCCACCTTGATTATCATGCACATTGTAGGGAGAGTGGTCACTTTGGATGAGCTATTACCAGCAGGATAGTGAGTTTGTGTGTGTGGTTTTTGGAGGGGGGTGAGGGGGTGAGAGAACCTGGATTTATGCAGGAAATGGCCCACCTTGATTATCATGCACATTGTGTAGAGAGTTGTCACTTTGGATGGGCTATTACCAGCAGGAGAGTGAGTTTGTGTGTGGGGGGGTGGAGGGTGAGAAAACCTGGATTTGTGCTGGAAATGGCCCAACTTGATGATCACTTTAGATAAGCTATTACCAGCAGGACAGTGGGGTGGGAGGAGGTATTGTTTCATGATCTCTGTGTGTATATAAAGTCTGCTGCAGTTTCCACGGTATGCATCCGATGAAGGGAGCTGTAGCTCACGAAAGCTTATGCTCAAATAAATTGGTTAGTCTCTAAGGTGCCACAAGTACTCCTTTTCTTTTTGTGAATACAGACTAACACGGCTGTTACTCTGAAACCTATTTTGTCATAGAAGGTAATTAGATTAGTCAGGCATGACTTTCCCTTGGTGAATCCATGCTGACTGTTCCTTATCACTTTCCTGATTCCTTGAGGACCTGCTCCATGATTTTTCCAGGGACTGACGTGAGGCTGACTGGCCTGTAGTTTCCAGTATCCTTCTTCTTCCCTTTTTTAAACACGGGCACTACATTAGCCTTTTTCCAGTCATCCAGGACCTCCCCCGATCGCCACGAGTTTTCAAAGATAATGGCCAATTCTCTGCAATCACATCCGCCACTCCTTTAGCACTCTCGGATACAGCGCATCCGGCCCCATGGACTTGTGTACGTCCAGTTTTTCTAAATAGTCCCCAACCACTTCTTTCTCCACAGGGGGCTGGTCACCTCCTCCCCATGCTGTGCTGCCCAGTGTAGCGGTCTGGGAGCTGACCTTGTTTGTGAAGACAGAGGCAAAAAAAGCATTGAGTACATTAGCTTTTTCCACATCCTCTGTCACTAGGTTGCCTCCCTCATTCAGTAAGGGGCCCACACTGGTTCTAATACACTTTGCATTTGAGCACTTCCCGATTCCCAAAACACATTATACTGTGCCTTGTAAAGCCACAATGGATCTAAGTGAAAGTGAAACAGTGTTTTGGGTGGCCCACAAAGGTTTATTGGCTAGAGGTAATGGTATGAGTGGAGCAGAGAAAACATTAAATTGGGCATCTAGAAAATACATTCTAACAGTGAGATCTACTAGTCTGTTAGACAGTCTCTACAGGGAGTTGAAGGCCCCCAATATTTCAGTCATTATCAAATGAGACAAAAAAACTTGCATACAGAGTGTAGGGAAAAATCTTATACTGTCGCAGTTGTGGCCAAGATAAACTAATTGGAATTTTCCATATCTACTTTCTGTGCTATTTTGGGTGAAATGAACAATGTGAATCTGTAGCATAAATTTTGGAACTCAAATTCTGCCACTTTTACTTATATAGACTATTCATGGAGCAAAGTACTACGCAAGGAGTAAACATGGTGGAATCAGGCCCTTGATATACAAAGCCCTCAAGATATATCTTTGTCTAGTATGCTGCAAATTGGCAGATATCAAGCCTAAGTATTCTAGTGGTGTTATTGCATATAGATTTCTACTAGAGGTTTTTTTTCCTTCTGCTTTCAGTACTTACTGAATGGCATAAGGAACAATGTAAATGCACACAAACTGGAATAAAATAGTAGGTAATTCACTTTACTTAATCTAGTAAACAATGTGATATAAATAGAGGAAGAAAAGTCCTATGTAGAAATAGCAAAATGTTAAAAGCATTAAGATAGCAGGAATAATTGTAAGCTATTAAGTGCATTTAAAAAAAAATATTGATTTGGTATGCCAATTCACAGAAGACATTCAATTTGACATAGCTGGATACATAACGGACATACACACTTTATCTGGCTGCGAACACTGCTCAACTGGGAAAATAAAACTGCCAGTGTCACTTACAATTAAGGTAGCAAAAGAACAACTTAATTGAATACAGAGCAATATACAAGCTTAGTTGTTCAAGACAATTTATTGTTAGAAGTGTAGGTCTGGAGCTGCTTTCGTTTGTGAACATGGCTAACAGGTCCCTAGAGAATGCCTGAAACTTTATTGATAAACAACAGCAAATAAAAAGACAACTTCACTGACATGATTCAGCAATATTTCAATTTCTACATGGTGTGCAAAACCATCTCAGTGCTTCAGTCAAAGCAGAAGTCAGCCTCATGATTTAAAAAAACAATACAACTCTGAACATTTGTTTAATAGTACAGTGGGAACAGGTACTAGAACATCGTATAACTGAGGTCCGGAGGCCATAACTTTCTTCCTTACAAAACTTCAATGCACACAAATTGCAATCAGTTACAGAAAGAAGTCAGCATTAATTCCTAGTTTAAGAGGCATCAAACAATGATCTACCAGAATTGATTGAATTAAAATGAGAATATCTTAAAAAATAAGGAGTACTTGTGGCACCTTAGAGACTAACCAATTTATTTGAGCATAAGCTTTCGTGAGCTACAGCTCACTTCATCGGATGCATACTGTGGAAAGTGTAGAAGATCTTTTTATATACACACAAAGCATGAAAAAATACCTCCTCCCACCCCACTCTCCTGTGGTAATAGCTTATCTAAAGTGATCACTCTCCTTACAATGTGTATGATAATCAAGGTGGGCCATTCCCAGCACAAATCCAGGTTTTCTCACTCCCCCGCCCCCACACAAACCCACTCTCCTGCTGGTAATAGCTTATCTAAAGTAACCACTCTCCTTACAATGTGTATGATAATCAAGGTGGGCCATTTCCAACACAAATCCAGGGTTTAACAAGAACGTCGGGGGGGAGGGGGGATAGGAAAAAACAAGGGGAAATACTATTAATTTAATTTTATTATGATTGATGGCACTGGTAGGCTTTGAACTTGCTTAAAATTATAAATATATCAATAAAATACTGTGTTTGATTTTATAAATATACTAATACATAATAAAATACTGTGTTTGATTATACATATGTATAATCAAACAGTATTTTATTATATATATAGTGGCTAGGGAAATTAAAGTTCAGAGTTACATTTGAATCACTGGAAAACATGGATTTTTTTGGTTTTTTATTTGGAGAATTTTGGGTTTTTTTTAAGATCACGAAAAAACTAGGATCACTGGTTATAGCATTGTGAGACTGATTCCACAGTTAAGGCTGAATGGATCCTGGCCCTACTCATAGTGAATAGCAGCTTAGCAGGCCCATTGCTGTGACTCTTTGAATAAGTGAGCAAGGGTGGCAGAATCTTGCCCATCGTTTACATGAGTCCCTTTAGGGGAAAGGGAAACCAGCACCAATACTATGTGAATCTGATTCAGGGCTCCATGTATGATAGTGTTTCCCCCACCCCTCCAGAACTTCTGTAACCTACCTTAAAAGCGAGCTGCAACCTGGAGTCCATGTAATTAACAACAGAACAAGTTTTGCAAAAACTCCACATATTAATAAGATGAATTCAAATGTCAAATAGTCTTGAAATAAACAGGTAAGACATCCAACCAGTTCTCCCTAATTACCCTAATATTTTAGAAGGGCACCTCCCTTTTGCTAAAAAGGTTTTGATTTACATCTTAGAATATATGTAAGGATACCCATTAAATAGAACACACAGATTATGGCCTCTCTACCCAACCAAACTATGTATGGAGAGAAAATATAGGCCAGGATATTGAAAAATCCAGTGCATTTTTCTATTTCTGCTCCCAGCCTACCAGGTAACTTGCATCCAAGATTATTATTTTTTTTTTTTTAAAGCTGGCCCAGGAGCTCAATGAACTGTACATTTTGATTTTTGTAAGTCTTGGAACAAAGACGACAGATAAATGCTGTGCCAATATTTTTAAAAGGTGAAGAGGAGGACCCAGGTAATTACAGACCCGTCAGCCTGATGTTGATCCTCAGCAAGATAATGGAGCAGCTGATATGGGACTTGATAAATAAAGAAATAAAAGGAGGATTATGAAACTAACACCAACCAAAGTAAGTTTATGGAAAATAGATTGTCCAACTTGATATTATCTTTTCATGGTATTACAAGTCTGTCTGATAAAGTTAACGGTGTTGATGAAATATATATTTTGAGTTCTGTGAGGCATTTGATGTGGCACCGTGCAACATTTGCTTGCTGAATGCTAGTGAATTGCATCTAATGTGGGACGAAACAAAGAAGAATTGGGGAAAATCATTTTCAGGGTTCTGAGAAATGCTGAAGGTGAGATTAACACTGGTAACCTTTTCTGAGATCTTCCTAGTATCACCGTATAAGCAAAAACAAGGGGAAGACTGATACTCAAGACTAAATGATATAAGAATGAGTGTTTTCTGTTGTTCACAACGAGATTAGATGGCCTCCACTTAAACAGAAGAGGTACTAGCCTACTGGGTTGAAGATCATTAAGGCTTGACAGGTGAGCTTTATATTAATTAGGGAGGGAAGGAGAAGATCTGCGTCACTCAAACAGTCTAGCATGTACTTCCAACTTGCACAAGAACAAAAGATAATCATTCTGCAACATGGGATAAGAATAGAAAAAAAGGTTTAATGTATTTGTAATTGCAAATTGTATGAGTGATAAGCAAGAAGAAGATAGAAGCGATATGCAAATAGAGATTGTGACCCAATAGGCATAAGTGAAATCTCATGGGCTAATTCTTACAAATTGAGTGTCAAAAGCTGTATGTTTGCATAGCTGGTGTCACTTTGTCAAAAACAGGTGCCAGGGAAATTATACCCCCTTACTCCTCCCAACGAAAACAAAAAATCAGTGAAAACACTTTTCTGGGGTTTGTTTTTTTGAAAATATTCTGAGATTTTTTGGGTTGTCATTGACAACCTGAAGACTAAATTTTTAGTTGATGAAAATATTTTGATTTGGGGATTTTTAATGAAAATCCCAAAAGCTTTCTACAAAAGTGAATTTTTTAACTAAAAATGGATTTTTTTAAAAGAAAAAAAAAGACATTTTCTGTCAATCTGTAAAAAAATTCAACCTGATGTGGCAAATACTTTTGACTGTAAGTATGAGAACATTTGTATAAGGGAAGTGATAAAAACTTTGGATAAGTATACAAAGAATGAATTACAAAAGGAAGAACCAGAGTGGACACCTGAGACAAATTCCAAGAAATTGAAATGAGCATGATCAATACCCCGCCCTGTGGCCCCACCCCACCCCCCTGCAAAAAAAAAAAAAGCCCATTCCTGGATCAACTCTCCAGGAATTGAAAATGGAAAGATTCCGTATTTTTCATGGGGAAATTCACTAACCCAGATATTTTTGGGGTAGCACTTGCACATGTCTGTCCTGCAGAGAAGGACTGTTGATGTGAATTCGGACATAAGAAGAGCCTTGCACTCAGAGGGAGAAGGCTGTACAATGCCAATCATTGTGCAGGACAAATGTAAAAACTTTTAGGTCCTGAACAAGATACCGATGTATTCAGGAGGAAGAGGAACGCTTTGCACAGAACCAAGAGAAGTTATTTAAATACAGTTAATCATTCTAGACTCCATTATCCAGAGACAAGCACAGTTACATTTCCATATGTAAGCATGTTTTCAGGACCACGGGTTACCTTACAAACCTAGCAAAACAGACTGCTTGCTGTAGCAGGCAAAACAATGGCTAACTCCAGAACCAGAGCCAAAGAACAGATTTATTTCAGCATAGGCATAAAGTCCCAAACCACAGTGATCAGCTGAGGGTGACCAGCCAGTGAGCTGACCAAGTATTTACAGACAAGGATATATGCAGCAAAGGCAAAGACAAGTCTCAGTATGCTCTTTTATACCCAAGATACTACCAGACTTTTATCAACACCCCTTGCTTCTGACTTGTTACATAATAATGAATGCTCTGTGACCAAATATAAGATTCCACATTACACCCTAAATTATAAAACTTGTTTATCTACTTATTACAATGAAAAGAACTATCAATCTTAATATTTGACAGGGATTTTCTTGGTTTATTTTGATTATATTTGTCTGGGTCACCGTGACATTTCGTTGTAACTTCATCCTTGTTCTGTACCGAAATATCAGGGACATTTAAAGAATTGAACGACAGGATACATAGTAAGCCAAATGGCCATGTTTCACCTAATCACTGTCTCACCTCCTTACACTATATAAGAGGACCCCTGTTGGAAACTTTCCTGCAAGAAATCTAGCCTGGATTTCATATGGAACCATTCTAGGCTGATAAATCTATGTTTTATTATTCTTGCACCAGTGTTCAGCTGACCTGACACTCCAACAGGCTGTCATTTGAGGACACTCCGAGACTCTCATCCCACTCCAGTTCCCACTGGGGCTCTATAGGAGGGGAAAATGATGGTCATTTGGAAGTTTTGGTAACTTAATGTGTTTCTGGGGTTTGGAAAGCGAGGGCTACATTTCCTGTTTGATCCCTGAAAGAGGGGGTAGTCCAAACTCTGTCAGGGAGAGGGCTGATCATGAAATAACTTAGTGGGAGGCATTTAAAATGAGGTCTGATTTTAGAGAAATAATATATATAAACTATGCCTACTCAGTGGGATGATCTGGCCCTAGGCAGGGAGGCTAAACCAACCAGAGATTAAGGAGTCTGCTACAGCTTGGACCAACACAAGTGGGTCTTTTAGCTCAAGCAGAAGAGATTCATGTATTAAGATCCAGTGGTCCCATGTTTGAGCCCAGCTCCTGACAACCAACTCAGGGGTGCTGGTGACACTTTAGGATGACTTACGGAAATAAGTGTGTATTTTAAAAGTTCTTTGCAAAATATCTACAGCACCTGCGTAAGGAGGGAGACAGGCAACACAGTGGTGCAGGAAGAGGAGAGTTTTGACCAAAGACAATAGCAAAACTGGCTCTTATCAATTACCATGGAATCTTTGGGGTCTGATTATCATTTGCACTAAAGGTTCTTTATACTGTAAAGGAGATACATAAAGTGGGTGTAAGTGTACACTAGTATAAATAAGAATTAGGCCCTTTGATGGCTACTCAGAGCAGACTGGACTTTACTGGGGCACAGGGGGATGCATTTCCCCTTCAAGAATAAGTCACATAGAACTCAGTTAATCTCCTTCAGCAGGAAGAATGAAGGGCAACAAAATTAATGAGGGGTATGTAACAGCTTCCCTATAAGGGTAGATTAAAAAGACTGGGATTGTTCAGCTTGGAAAAGAAACAACTAATCACCAGCGATGTGGAGAAAGTGAATAAGGCAGTGTTATTTACACCTTCACGTAATACAAGAACTAGGAATCGCCCAATGAAATTAATAGGCTACAGGTTTAAAACAAAGAAAAGAAGTACTTCTTCACACAGTGAACCTGCAGAAGTTATTACCTGGGGATGTTGTGAAGGCCAAAAGTATAATTGGGCTAAAAAAAAAAAGTGTTAAATAAGTTCATGGAGGATAGGTCCATGAATGGCAATTAGCAAAGATGGTCAGTGATGCAACACCATGCTCTGGATGTCCCTAAGCCTCTAATTGCCAGATGCTGGGACTGGACAACAAGGGAAGGATCACTAGATAATTGCCCTGTTCTGTTCATTCCCTCTCAAGCATCTGACATTGGCCACTGTCGGAAGACAGGATACTGGGTTTGATGGACCACTGGTCTGACCCAGTATGGCCGTTCTTAAGTTCTAAGTCTAGAGTTTATCATAAGGTGGGATTTAAGCCAATGGCACCAGGTTTTTCCAACCTGAGGTTTAAATAACTGTAAGCCATCCTCCAACTATGAGATGGCTCCCTTCATGTGGTGGGAATGGAGCACAGAACCTCATTTTTTTGGGCTGCAGTCTAAGAAACAGTCCAATCAATTTTATTATGCACAGCCAATTCACTTCTAGTGTGGGAACCTGCTTGCCAACTTTTGGCCTGATGTGAATAAAAATGGCAACATTATAAAAAAAAAAAACCTCAAAAAGGCATTTCTTAATAGTAATGCTGAAAGAACCTAGGACACTTAAATATAACTACCCTGTTGGGCACCATTATTAAGAGTGAGATAAAACAGACCTTTAGAAAAAAAAGTAGGACATAAAAGCGTCTTTATAGGAAATTATTATTACAAAATACACACAGAATGTAACCTAAGAGATTTTGGAACACAAAATCCTATTTATTTTTCTTCTTCAAGGGTTCAAAGAAAGGCACCTGAAGATGGCAATTGAAAAGCTCTCCCCAGGAGTTAAAATAAACAGCACAGCTATTGTTCTGAGGCAGATTATATACTTGAACTGCCTATGACTTTCTTCAAAAGTAAACTCCATTGTGTGTTGTTGTGGAAACTGTTCAGCTTCCAATGGGGCAGAGTGGTAAGGTATCAGGCAGCTGCAGCTTTCAGTATAGCACAATTCCAATTGAAATAAAAGCTGCTTTGTCTTACTTTGATCATTAAAAATTAAGATTAATGCATTCCCTCGCTGATCAGTGACAGACACATTTTGAACATAAATGCAAAAATAAAAATGTTCTACCAGTTTATCCAGAGCACAAAATTAAGACAGGAAGATTCACTGGAGGCTCAGAAATAGAGGTATTTCAAACTTGTTTTTAAAAAATACGTATTTCCCAAATGACATGCTTCTACAAGATTAACATTGGTATAAAGTGGCTGTGTGTGTATTATTGCTATAATTACTTTAGTAGCATTAAGTATGGTTTATTTATTTATAATGTGTGTATATATACAGAGTGTAGGTAAAAAGAAAAGGAGTCCTTGTGGCACCTTAGAGACTAACCAATTTATTTGAGCATAAGCTTTCGTGAGCTACAGCTCACTTCATCGGATGCATCCGATGAAGTGAGCTGTAGCTCACGAAAGCTTATGCTCAAATTAATTTGTTAGTCTCTAAGGTGCCACAAGGACTCCTTTTCTTTTTGCGAATACAGACTAACACGGCTGTTACTCTGAAACCTGTCAGAGCGTAGGTAGCAGCTAGTGCTAAGGCTGCATAATGGTTTCAATTATATGCCCCTGTTTTCACAGACTGGTAAGTTATTAAAATAATTTACCTATTCAGAATGTACTTTTCATACTTGGTCTCTGTCTAAACACCATATTTTCTGGAAAGTCTCAGCAAAATCCTTTCATTGTCTTTTTAAATTAGGTGAGGAGGTAAACAAATACACCATCCTCATTTAAAGAAAATGGACTACACCAAATACTTTGAAACCTGAAGCATGGCATTAATGTGGCTTTTTGGTAGGTTTGGGGAAAAAATGAATGATCAAAGTTATGATAATTTGAAATAGGCATCATGAGCATACAGAGTATTAAACTGTGTTAGTCCTAGAGGTGTTAGATTACAGCCTCTTGAACCACCAGCTTGATGCCAAGGAGCTATAACCTAACCTATAAAACCTGGCCTATCTGAAAATGCTGTGCATAGGGGTACTCCATTCTGGCACATAGGCACAACAGACAGGCCCTGAGCCTCCATCCCCTCCTCTGCTGGCCTAGGGAGCTTGTTAGAAGCTGGGAGCGGATGAGCCCATTAAGGAACCTGTATCAGTGGCATAAGTTAGCAGTGCCTGGAAACAGCTCTAAGTGGCTTTGCAGCCAGAGCCCCGACAAGCAGGAACTGGGTGCCTGACACCCACCTCTCTCATACTGAAATATTGCTCAGCCATGGGAGAGAACCAAGCCCATACACTCGCACTGTCAGACAGCTACACTTTTCAGTGTAGGTCAATCATAGAATCATAGAATCATAGAATATCAGGGTTGGAAGGGACCCCTGAAGGTCATCTAGTCCAACCCCCTGCTCGAAGCAGGACCAATTCCCAGTTAAATCATCCCAGCCAGGGCTTTGTCAAGCCTGACCTTAAAAACTTCCAAGGAAGGAGATTCCACCACCTCCCTAGGCAACGCATTCCAGTGTTTCACCACCCTCTTAGTGAAAAAGTTTTTCCTAATATCCAATCTAAACCTCCCCCACTGCAACTTGAGACCATTACTCCTCGTTCTGTCATCTGCTACCATTGAGAACAGTCTAGAGCCATCCTCTTTGGAACCCCCTTTCAGGTAGTTGAAAGCAGCTATCAAATCCCCCCTCATTCTTCTCTTCTGCAGGCTAAACAATCCCAGCTCCCTCAGCCTCTCCTCATAAGTCATGTGTTCTAGACCCCTAATCATTTTTGTTGCCCTTCGCTGGACTCTCTCCAATTTATCCACATCCTTCTTGTAGTGTGGGGCCCAAAACTGGACACAGTACTCCAGATGAGGCCTCACCAATGTCGAATAGAGGGGGACGATCACGTCCCTCGATCTGCTCGCTATGCCCCTACTTATACATCCCAAAATGCCATTGGCCTTCTTGGCAACAAGGGCACACTGCTGACTCATATCCAGCTTCTCGTCCACTGTCACCCCTAGGTCCTTTTCCGCAGAACTGCTGCCTAGCCATTCGGTCCCTAGTCTGTAGCGGTGCATTGGATTCTTCCGTCCTAAGTGCAGGACCCTGCACTTATCCTTATTGAACCTCATCAGATTTCTTTTGGCCCAATCCTCCAATTTGTCTAGGTCCTTCTGTATCCTATCCCTCCCCTCCAGCGTATCTACCACTCCTCCCAGTTTAGTATCGTCCGCAAATTTGCTGAGAGTGCAATCCACACCATCCTCCAGATCATTTATGAAGATATTGAACAAAACCGGCCCCAGGACCGACCCCTGGGGCACTCCACTTGACACCGGCTGCCAACTAGACATGGAGCCATTGATCACTACCCGTTGAGCCCGACAATCTAGCCAGCTTTCTACCCACCCTATAGTGCATTCATCCAGCCCATACTTCCTTAACTTGCTGACAAGAATACTGTGGGAGACCGTGTCAAAAGCTTTGCTAAAGTCAAGAAACAATATCCTGTTGAAGGTATCTGTCCTGCTGTCCATTTCTACGCCCTGCAAGTCCACTTGTGCCTGTACCCTCCAATCAAAAATTGTCTATTTGAATATGTCAGCAGCATGTTACATATTCAATTGTAATTTCCCCAGCTATAGGGCTTTGAACCACAGGAAGCATGGGTGTCTCCAGGACAACTGTTGTTCTACACCTATGGTGGGACAAAAGTAAAATCTTTATGTTAATTTTTAGATCTGTCAGCCACCTTTGACCTCAAGGTTTAGTTGAATCAGCTACATTCCCTATTAGGGGCAGATAGGTTCAGTTTTAAGGGGGTTCCACTTTTCCCTTTCAGACAGGTCCCAGAAGATGGAATTATTCATCAGTCCAAAGGGCACTCGTGTGTGGGGTTCTGTAGGGGGCCTCTTCTGTCCCCATCTTATTGTCTGCTGGGGGGAAACTACAGCTTGGATAGTAATACCATCAGAACGTTTGGTACACAACTCTCTCTTCTTACATTAAACGTGAGTGACAGTGTCTCTGATTTCCTTGTACTTGTCTGAGAATGAATTGAATGAAGCTCAGTATGGACATAATTGAGGGAATGCTGGTGGTGAATGCTCTAGTTAAAGCTGAGATGTTGTTTCCCATCTATCGGCTTCTTCTCTTCTTCCCCTGCCCCAAATGTAGCAATCCGCATCTCATCCATAGAATATTGGCCCCAATTTAGCTTTCTAACTAAAAATAAATAAAGGGACAAAAACTGAGTGGTTCCAGTTGCAACATCCTCATTAACATTGCATTATATTTTCCCCTTGAACAGCCTCAGAGAGCACAATCAGTAGGGCTGGTCACAGGACAAGGTACCACTCAACCTAAGAAAAGCCAGTACAAACTGGGCCTGTGTTACTAACATATCTGTTTAGCTATGATGTTTCTATGCAGCTGCATGGATGATATCCTCCATGGACGTCCTCTCCTTATTGATTCTTCTTGATGAAGCCAAGATGTGGGTCAGAAAGTAACATTACTGTCACTGCCTCCTAAGACAAAGATGTATTAAGGGACAGAAATGTCCTCTTCTTGCCAACAAATAAGCAAACAACAAAATAAAACTTTAACCATGGAAATAATTGAATTGAAACAGAATAATTGAAACAGAAGATGTTTGGGGTGAAGTGCGTGGAATGGCTGACTGATATAGTGGGTGCCCATATATCAATAATCAGACTTCCTTCAGATTAACATTCATGTAAAAAAAAAAAAAAGCCAAACATAAAATGGCTTTGTCAAGCCTAAACTTAAATAGAAGTAAAATACTAAGGCCAGCTTGCCTTAACCAAGCTCTCACTGGATTCTCTATGTTTTGAATCTAATTACCCCGTAAGGTATCTACCATCCTGATTTTATAGAGGGGATTTCTTTACTTCTATTTACTCCTATTTCTATTAAAAGTCTTCTTGTAAGAAAACTGAATGCTTTTTCATTGTTCCCAGATCCCAGGGTTTGGGTCTGTGGTCACCTATGCAAATTGGTGAGGCTTTTTATTCAACATTTCCCAGGAAAGGGGGGGGTGCAAGTGTTGGGAGGATTGTTCATTGTTCTTAAGATCCAAGGGTCGGGGTCTGTAGTCACTTAGGCAAATTGGTGAGGCTTTTTACCAAACCTTGTCCAGGAAGTGGGGTGCAAGGTTTTGGGAAGTATTTGGGGGGAAAGACTTTCCCAAACAGCTCTTCCCCAGTAACCAGTATTTGTTTGGTGGTGGTAGCGGCCAATCCAAGGACAAAGGGTGGAATATTTTGTACCTTGGGGAAGTTTTGACCTAAGCTGCTAAAGATTAGCTCAGGAGGTTTTCATGCAGGTCCCCACATCTGTACCCTAGCATTCAGAGTGGGTGAGGAACCTTGACACAGCCTAATTTCAATTACTGGAAAGATAGTGGAACAAGTTATTAAGAAATCAATTTATAAGCACCTGGAGGATAATAGAGTGATAAGGAATAGCTAGCATTGATTTGTCAAGAACAAATCATGCCAACCCAACTCAATTTCTTTCTTGGACAGAGTTACTGGCCTAGAGGAAAGGGGGAAGCTTTAGACATGATACACCTTGATTTTAGTAAAGTTTTTGATACAGTCCCACATGACATTCTCATAAACAAACTCGGACAATGTGGTCTAGATGAAATTACTAAAAAGTGGCTGTATAACTGGTGGAAAGACTGTACTCAAAGAGTAGTTACCAACGGTTTGCTGTCAAATTGTGGGGACATATATAGTTTGGTCTGTCCTGGGTCTGGTACTATTCAATATTTTCATTAATCACTTTGGATAATGGAGTGGAGAGTATGCTTATAAAATTTCCAGATTACACCAAGTTGAAAGGTGTTGCAAGCATTTAGGAGGACAGGATTAGAATACAAAATGACTTTGGAGAATTGGTCTGAAAATGAACAAGATGAAATTCAATAAAGACAAGTGCAAAGTAGTTCACTTAGAAAGGAAAAATCAGGTGCACTACTACAAAATGAGGAATATCTGGCAAGGCAGTGGTACAGCTAATAAGGGTCTGGGAGTTATAGTGGATCACAAATTGAATATGAGTTAGCAATGTGATGCAGTTGTGAAAAAGGTTAATAATCTGGGATGTATTAACAGGAGTGTCATATGCAAGTGATATGTCCGGTTCTCACACTGTAAGAAAGATGTGGACAAACTGAAGAGAGTCAGAGGAAAACAACAAAAAATGATAAAAGGTTTAGAAAACCTGAGCTATGAGGAAAGGTAAAAAAAACTGGGCACGTTTAGTCTTGAGAAAAGACAACTGAGGGGGAAATCTCCTTCACTGGAGGTTTTTAAAAACAGGTTAGACAAACACCTGTGAGGAATGCTCTAGGTTTACTTGGTCCTGCCTCAGCACAGGGGGGCTGGACTAGATGACCTCTTGATTGGATACGTGGAATTTTCTATGGGGTAGTTCTACTGTACTGAAATTGGTCTCAGATCCACAACTTAGTTTTCTTTTACAACTATTCCCTTTGGAAGCTGGTTGTTTATATTTTCTAAAGCATTTGCATGAAAAAATGTCACAAAGTTAAGTGCTAAAAACAAACAAGGAGGGTTTCAAATTCCTAATCTCACAAAATAATAAATGGATTTCAATCTGATGTAGACAAATTCCTGGTAATAACAGTGCCATGGATAGGGATGCAAAAGCACACCAGCCGTTCTGTCGAACATAGAAGATAGTTGCTATTCTCTACAAGAGCCATTAAAATGAAGATTCCAGTTATCAAGCACACACAAAGGATGTGTGCCAGGTGCCCAGATTGATGGATTCTAAAGTGAAGCTAAAACTGAAGGTCGTGGATGGCATATAGTAAATTAGATATTAAAACAGATGGTGTATTGCTAGTCCACCTGGATTGAAAAGGGCATTTACTAGAAAATTATGCAATAATGCTACTCGTTCCTCCCCCCCCCCCCCAAAAAAAGACAAAATTATACTTATTTGAAATTTTCCACATGCTTGGTGTAGGTTTATGACATTTTGCTTTTCTCTGAAATATTCAGTAGCCTGGCCATTTTTCGTGCAAAAGCATAAAAACAAAAGACAAAGAAAAAACTACTTGAGTGAAATGTCACATTTAAGCAGTATTGTGGGGTTAATTACAAAGAAATAGAAAATATGGACAGTCACATGCACACACAGATAAAACTAAAATTACTGATAGGGTGCAGGGGGGCAAACAGGTAAGGAAGATGACAGGCATAGGAGAGGACCAGGGAGAGGTGGTAGTAATATGAAATAGAATAGAAATATTATAATGGCATTTCATACATCATTGGTCTGATCTTACCTAAGTTGTGTCTTACCTATATTCAAGTTGTGGTCACCTATGTCAAAAAGTATACAGCAAATTGTAGGTCCAGATGTTAAGATTAATCTTTGTTATATTTATATATTAGAATATATATATTTTTTAATATGCACATGCATAATGTGCATAATTATTGTGATCCTGGGCATACATGATACATACAGGAGCAGAAAGCTGGTTAGATGTCTACCTTCCCAGCATGGGTAACATGAATTGTCATAATTGTTGGCACAAATTGTGTGTATTTTTAAATATCCAGGCCTTAAACATGATCTTGCCCATCAGTATAAGCAATGAAAAGCCAATCCAATTAAAGTTAAAATCCAAGCTCTTATTGGCTGTGTACAATTCCATTCCACTCTGCAGAGGCACATTTGAAAAATCGAAGTAAATTTAATTATTCTTTTCCCACTTTGTGGTAAGTGAGGTATTCTGCTGTTTGTAAAAGCATAGTGCAGAAGGAGGTAGTAAGGGTACATCACATTGTAGTACAACATTGCACTACTATAATGTCTTTTATGTGATGAACTCAAAGAGCTTTGTGAGCATGATTCACCTCAGCCTGACTCTCTGATGTCGCCTCTCGGATATCTCATTAGCCATTTAACATGGCAAAAACCAAATTGCTGATCCTTTCCCCAGAAACTCCTCTCTCTCCATTCTCGGTCAGTGATACCATCCACCCTCCTGCGGTGATTCATGACTGTAACCTGGGAAGCAGGGAGGCTCCTTCCTCTCCCTAGTCCATCACATCCCAGCCACCTCCAAGCCCTATAATTTCTTCCTTCCTGGTATCTAAGATCTGACCTTTCTTTCCTGACAAGACAGCTGAAATACTTCCCCTATCTCAGTTACGATAACCTCCTCCTCTCTGGTCTTCCATACACAACATCGTTGCTAAAGTAATGTTCCTGCTGCATCAATCTAATCATTTCTTTGACTGCTTCCGTTGGCTCCCCCAGTTTCACTGCATCAACATCCAGTTTCTTCTTGTCACCTTCAAGGCCCTGCATAACTTTGCCCCTTAACTGCACTTGTCTTTCTCTCACCTCTGCTAAAGATGTTACCCTATTTGTCTACTTGTCCCTCAACTATCGCTTTGTTTTCAGCACTCCCTTCCTGAGCTGGTCCTCAAAGCTATGACCCCTTCTCTTTCAAGTTCCTCCTAAACCTGGCTTCTGCTGCAACTCCAACAGAAAGTTAGCCAGCTAAGACTTCTTATTTCTTTTACCAAGAAATCACTCCACTATGTTGTGCCCTTGCTGAGTAAATATATTCTCTTAATGATGTAACCCTTGGCCTTCCTTCCTCAACCGCAACCTCACTCTCTTGTTAATATCATTTGTGATGTTAGTTTGTAAGATTCCTGGGGCATGGACCGTGACTTGTGTGTTGGGAGACACCTAGCACTATTGAATGCTATATGAAATAATTCCCCAGATGAAAAATACCGAAAACCAGAGTTAAGGGTGAGTATTTCTTGGTAATTTAAGAGCAAAAACATTACAGGAACATTGTAATTATCTCAAAAATCAAGCTTTAGAAACCTAGCAATTCAGATTTAAGGTAAAACTTAAAAGATATCCAAGGTATGAAAATGCACAGTTAAGGCACTCAGTAACCTTAACTCTGCCTCTCTGCCTATAGTGATGCTACGGAACTACCATACAGTTATAATCAGCACATAATAGTGTTTGTAGTTCCAGATTAGATTAGGCTGACTTTTAAAGACATTAGATTTTTTTCATTTTTGGTTTCCTCACCAAAACAACTAACCCTCCCAACTTTTCCTCTGAGAGAGGTAACTATTGTCTCCATTTCATGGAGGGGCGACACTGAAGTACAGAGATGGTAAATGATTTGCTGAAGGTCACACAGCAAGTCAGTGGCAGGGCTGAAACTAAATCTCAGATCGCCTTACTTCCAGTTGCTCTGAGCAGTAGGCCTCTATAGGATGTAGTTCAACACAGGTCACTGGAAGCAGCCTTACACTTCTGTTAGCAGTAGTGCGACCATACCAATACAGAAGAGCCCATAAAAGAAGAGTAGGGAAAGGGGAAGTGAAGTAAAAAGGGGCTAGATCTTATTTTAATTTTCTTTACCATATATAACCTTCCAAAAGTAGTCTGGTGTTTCTAGGTAGTATAAGACAGTTTGGATAAATGCTCAGTTTAGGTGATAAGAGGTCTAGGGTATAATCTATTTTTTCTAATTGCTTAAACTCCTACACTGGCCTTTTTTTTTTCTGTGTTGAGAGAAAATGAAGGTTTCCATTTGACATTAAGAAGATGACATATTAAAATGGAGGTTTGATAAAACATACAAATAATATTAAAAATGAGAAACATTTGAGTGAGTAAAATATAAAAAGAAGGTTACGAGGTGGAATAACCTGTTTTGGCAAATACTTCATTTCAGCATAAAAATGCACATGAAGGAAACTGATTTCGATGCAGTAGATTTGATTTCAACCCATCAGTCCTCAAACACTGTAATTTAAAGTAATACAAACAAAATAATTCATTACTTAAGTCAGAATACTCGGGTGCTGAAAAAATGCCTTTTTAAATTACTTTTCTACAACCTATTTCCTATGAATTATTCATTTAGTTTATGGGAAGACAGTGTTTACCACACATTTCCTGCCAAATTGTGCTTTTCTCTCAATGGTTAAAAACTTCAGGGAGCTCTACATTGCATATAATGGTGCAGTGGGGGCCTTAAAAAGGAAGCCTTTTCCATACTGCATTTTGTGTTGAACTGCAGGAGAGCTTGTTAAGCTCCATTCAGCAAATGCTATTTGGGATTGTGTAGTAATCGATAGGTTGTGCTCATATGAATATCCCAGTATTGCCGCTGTGTGTGGTGTTGGGTGGGTTATACAGGACCCTAAGATACAAACTAGGATGGTGTTGCCATGCCGACTGGCTCTGATTACTGAGGTGGAGCTAGCTGCTATGTGGTCTTACTACATTTTGGGCATCTACTGAATACAGACAATCTCTGAAATGAAGTATTTTTTCCATGTAACACTGTCTCTTTCAAGTAAGTGTTAAGAATTCCACCAGGCAGATGGGTTTATTTTATACTTCTGAACTGAGAAGTTGTGCAGAAAATGATGAAGGAATGTGCAATGCAAGTAGGGAATAAGCAGATTGGCATGTTTAAGCATTTCCTTGCTTTTCCTTGGCGGGCTGTGTTAGAAGTTGAACGGAGCACAATGAATCAAAAATGCCTTCCGTGCTTCAACATGCTAACAGAGGGTGCTTAATGCCAACTCATCAGAGGCCCCAATATCATCCCTCCAAGTGGATTAATAAAACTCACTTGAATCGAAACACAGCATCTTATCTTCCTTTGTTACCTGGGAGTAAGCAGTGCAGACCCCAAATGCATCGGTGCCAATCAGTCATAATATGAAGTCCAAGAAACAGCTGGAAGTACAGTACATCCAGCTATCCTCCTTCCACCATTTTGCTTAGCTGAGTTAAAAAACACAATTGCTGTCTTAGCCTGATTGGAGCTTGGTTCTGAGACTATGTCTAAACTGCACACTCTGCTTAGGTCTTTGGGACCAGGGCATGTGGACTCAGTGTTTCCAAGCTCCTGCTTGAGTGTCCACACTGCACTGCAAACCCAGGTTTACAATTCCTGGACCCAGGTCTCACTGCAATGCTAACGCATCCATTCTGCACTATGCAGCCCTTCTGATTTGGATCTGTGGCTTGACCGGCATCCACACCGTAAAATGCCAGGGCTTGGACCTGAGTGAGATTCAGGTTTTAACCCCAACCCCCTAGCAGAGTACTAGGACCTGCATGCTTGCTGACCCAAGTCAGACTGATTTCTGTGTGGATGGGAGAAAGGGGTGTCTGGGGTATGGATGCATCAGAGTTGAAGCTGCTGGCACTAGGGTGGTCAGGTGCCTGGCTTTTGATTGGAAAGTCCGGTCAAAAAGGAGACCTGATCTGAAACCCAAAGTCCGGTCACTGCAGGTGGGAGAGGTGGGGAGATGCCAAGTCACCACCTGCACCAGCCCATACTCAGCCAGGGCCACCTCCTACCTGCATCAGGCAGCTGCAGCTCCCAGCCCCCACTCTGCAGGCGAGTCCCTCCCAACCTACGTAGGGAATGACAGAGGAAGGGGGAAAGAGGAGCAAATGGGGGGGAGGGGCCTCAGGGGGCAGGGCAGGGGTGGGGCCTCAGCAGGAAAGAGGCGGGGGGGGGTTCCAGAACTCCTGCTTGAGTGTCCAGTTTGTAAATATTACAAAGTTGGCAATCCTAGCTGGCACAGGCCTTGGCCCAACACTGCCCGCACCTGCACTCGGCATTGGTGCATGTCTGAGTACCACTGGACGGGTGTGGATTTGGCAGCACATATTTGCCAGAGCTACCAGGTGTGAGCCAGGAACACAATATGGATAGTGAGTCTGATTCCTTCAGAAAATCCACCCAGCTTTTGGTTTTGTTTGACCCCAAAACATTAGGTTTTTGCTGTTTCTAAGCAAACCATGTCTAAAATAAATCAGACAGTCATTATCATTGCTACAGCTTGCCAAATGTGAAACCTGCAGGCCATCTCAAGGCTCATGTGATCCAAGGAACGTTGGCCTCTGTGGCCAATCCCTGATCAGTTCCTATCGAGGAGGTTCATAACACAGCTATTTGGAGTTCTCTGCACACCTTGACAAAGCATTTCTTGGGCTCATCCTTAGGAGAGGGGTCAATGCAGTGGTGTAAATAGTGGCATTCATTGGATATAAAGGTGTAAATTGGTCAGAAAACAGTTGCAAATAATAAATGAATGTAACTTGCACTGGTCTGGCTTTCATGAGTTGTGTAAAATGAATAATTTACACCCTGCAGGAGGCAGGAAAAAACAACTAACACTTAGCAGGAGGGTGCAAAAGACGGTAGCCAGGGCTTACTTTATCTTTCATCCCCTGTTAGTACCTGTCTTGTTGCTTCTCTCTTTCTGCCCCCTTGACCTTTGATTTTTGAATATCAACGCCAACCAATTGCATAACCAATGCAAGTTTTACCTATTTTCTAACCAGCTTACACTCAGCAGATAATCGTTTGTCAGCATACAACCATCCATTCATGGCAGGATTCAGGAAATAGGAGTAATTCAACTTTTCCTCTCCTGTAATTTTCAATAGGGGATAGGACATGGCTTTATTTTACTCTGTGTTTGTATTGTTTTTGAGGCTCTCTTTCTTTCAGTGAAGACATTAAAACCTCATTGAAAATCATATTATCTCTTTCCATATACAAGTGAGATATTGACACTATGTGGAAGGTGTGTTTTTACATTCTATTACCTCCTGTTGCTGCTTACAGTACCTCTTGTAGTGTTGCATTTTTATTGTTTCAAAGACTTCTCTGGAATATTTTAGTACCCAAGACTGGGTATCTGTTCTGGCAGGATGTCTCTGGACAAGAGACAAATTACTGGTAACTGTTATTTTGTGAATATATACACACCTCAACAGATCGTCACTCACTAACCTGCCTCCAGAGTTGTGTCTGTTTCCTTTAGTCTGATTTTATAATATCTAATATTTTTTTCTCTTTCCTTCTCCCTCCCTCCCTCCACCCCACTTCCAACTCCTTCCTTGTGCTCTGTGGTTTCCTCACAATAACTTTTACATCTCCTAAACAGTCATTATTATAAACCAGCCTCTCAAAATTAAATAACTTCTATCCTGGGAGTTGTACTCATGCAGAATGAAAGGGAAAATGTGTTCCACAGTTTGTAGTGAGGAATCTCATTTTTCTTGTATTTCATAATCCTTTTCTGTTCTTTTTCACGCTTTTACTCATCCTTTTCATTCTACTGTCTGTAGTTATCATCACACTTCACTGTGATTAATATAGTCTCAAAACTCTAGTGTTATTGCGTCTGAACACTTGGTAACTTCTTTGATGAGAACATGTAGCTGATTCGTTTGTACACTGGCATACTTTCCTGGCATGAGTTTTTTGTGCTCTCTAGAAAGTTAAAAAATAATGTTGTTTTTAATTTGCAAACATTGAAAAATAGAGTTCAACTGACTGATTTTAAAAGCATTATTTGAGCTCAGAATAGGCAGCAGTGATCACCATATTCCTAAACCCCAGAGTAACTTTGGGAAATATGAACATCGAGGAAAGATATTTAAGATTAAATGTGAGTGTATAGGGAGGGACAAGAGAAGGCAGCATGGTACAGGGAAGAGTGTGAAGTATTGGGATTCAAGATTCTCGACTCTGCCACTGGGGTGACCTTGGGCAAGTCACTTCGCTCCTCTGTGCTTCCATCTGACAGCGGGGGTTTGTCAGCCCTGGCAGGCAGGGAACCCAGGAGAAGGAACACTGATTTCAAACAACCTCAGGCCTGGCTCACCAGTTTGTAAAAGTTGTGCCAATCACACATGCTCTGTGGGTCTGCACTGACGCTGCCAGCTAATAGGACAAGGAGAAGCAAGCATTTAAGATAAAATGGACTATGCAGCATTGTGTTTTTACTATCTGTGAAGCTCAACAAACATATTACAAATATGGGGTGTATAACGTAGTAATCTTAACCTCTTTGCTAAATTGATATTTTGCAAAAGAGCTGGTTTTCCCCCCACTTAATCTGGGAAACTATCTGAATAATTATTTCGCATAAAGTACAGACATCTGCAAGTGGTTTAGTTGACTTGCTTTTAATCAATAAACTGTCCAGCTGGGATCTCAATATGTATACTTCTTGAATGGCAAGGAATTATCCCTGGGTGTGGGTTTGTTAGTGGGTTAATAATGTAAGTATTTGTAATTTTGTAAATATAATATAATTTTAGGTGTGTGCCTCATGCCTCAACAGATGCAAAGTATGCTAATATTGGTTGAGCAAAAGTACATTCCAGAATGTGCCATTGCATTCATAGCATGTTTTATTGCAAAAAGAATACAAGTGATTTCTGACTGTTGATAATGAATTTATGGATTGTTAATCCACCAAAAATCTCAATCAAATGGTATGTAAAATATCATCATACCAAAAGCGTGTAAATAAAAATCAGGGAGTGATTCACTGCTGTGTTAGTTCAGTTTTATGCAGGACTCCATTGAAGTCAGTGGAGTTACTTCAGTGTAAAGCTGGTGTAACTCAGGAATTTAGTTTATACTTTCAGGGATAACTATATAGGGCCAGGTATGCTTCAGCTTGTACAAGCAGCTCCTGTGAGGCAAAGCAGCCAAGCGATCTAGGGAATCTAGCCCACTGTCTGTAACCAGATAGGGACCACGTGAAAATGCTTCATGTTTGTGAGGCAATTGTAAATGACAATTCTAAAAAATACTTCCCCACCCATTTCTCTCCTCTCCGTTTCCCCCATCTCTTCCTCCTCTCTCTGGTGGTCTCCTCCCTCATATTTTTCTCTCCCTCCTCGCTTCTTTCATCCTGCAGTGGCTTGAGCAGAACTTCAGAATAGCCACCAGTGCCAACCCCACTCCTTTCAACTGAAGAGAGTCAGAGCTCCACCGAACAAGCAACTCAGGCTGCTGGTTCTGGCCCCATCCTGTGCTGGTCAGCACAGCGACAGCAGGGCTTGAAAGAAAATCTGCTGGCATCACTTGGCATTAGCCTGGCTTCAGAGAAAATTCCATCCCTCCGTTGATTGTGTAGCGGAGCTTCAAAGCAGAGCAGGCTTAGTGTTGAGCTACATTTCCTTCGAAGCTTGATCAACTGAGCAGAGCAGAGTGGGACTAAAAGCATTTAAGAGGCTTGTATAATTTCATAACCTTTAATAACCTTTACATCTATGCAGTGAACACTAGCATGAGAGAAAGGGGTTAAATCAAAGCAATCTCTACCTAGGGGAGCTTCCCTAGAACTGTGGAGAAGCAAAGAGTAATAATTACTATGAAGACCACCCATGGATCATGCTTTGTGGATCCAAATGAGATATTATGGTGATAGGCACTCACATGCTGGGGTTACAGGTGCTACAGACAAATTGTAGAGGAGTTAAAAATAATAATTAATCTTCTATTTCAGGGTGAAATATGGAGGTCCAATGAATTCTGCCCCTTCCTATGCATCACATTGCATAACTGAAAAGGTGCATTTCTCCCTGCAATTCCTAGACCTCTGATGCAGCGGGTATTGGCCTCAGCTGGAAGCAGGGTGATGCACTAGATATAGCAATTTCTGTGTTCCCATGAGATAGTTCTGTTTTGGATTCTACTGCTATTTGATTGCATTCAAAGAAGAATTTGTAGTTGAACTGATATAGAAAGAAAACTGGCATAGAACACACAATAATTCACTCTGTCAAGGATTTGGCATAGCATTCAAGGGAAAACAACTATGATTTACGTCAATACAGAACAGATAATTTCCTATTGATTGACTGCCAGATCCTTGATAAAATAATGAGTTAGGCTCAATGCCAGTCATTCCTGGGCAGTGGCAGGCCAATGTTTCTATTACGCATGCCCTTGACAAGGGTTCTCTCAAAATTTGCAAGTAATTTGAGTTTATAAATTCTCTTTTCAAATACAAACTCAAGTAAACTAAAGTAGAGATTACTTGTACTTGAATTTAATTTTTGTTTTAATATGTGCACTCGTACAAGCGTTTGTGTCCAGTTCTGATAGTGAACATGCACATCAGAGTTTTTATGTTTGTTTTTGAACCAAGTGATTCTGCTTGGTAGGGTTTCCTCAGAGGAGATAGGGGAACATCCCATATTCATTTTAGTTTTCAAAGGAACTTAACTCATGGGGTCAGATTCTGAGAGTCTAGCAGTAAGTGGCACATCTGACTTTGTTCCCAAATCCTTCGTCCCAGTAGCTGGGCTGGATGCTAGCTAGCTCCATGGCAGACTGGGCAGGGCCGGCTCTAAAGTTTTTGCTGCCGCAAGCAGTGAAAAAAACTGCTGCCACAGATGGCAAAGGGGAGAAGCTGCCGCCAAATTGCCACTGCAGACGGCGGGACTGAGGAGCTGCTGCCAAATAGCCGCCGTGGCGGAAACTCTGCCGCCCCAAGCACCAGCTTGGAACACTGGTGCCTGGAGCTGGCCCTGAGACTGGGGCAAAAGAGTTTTCCATACTCAGGCTATGAAGTAGCTGCTGGACCTTTCTATTATTGCAGCTCTGAAAACGCACTAGCCACAGTGGTCCAAAAACACTTCATTCCTCTGAGGGTGGCTATGAAGAACATGGACATTATATATACTAATTTTTTGAATGTTTTGTATCTCTGTCTAGCTCTGTGAGTTTGTTGATAATCCTGCAGGAACCACACACAACACTAGTAGATAGAATTCAATTTCCTGGTGTTCAGAGGGCCCATACCAGCAATCCATTCTGTGAAGAGCACCTCCAGTACCCTCTGGAGACATGCGTAAGTGAATTTGGTGCCCTGCTCAAAACCCCAGGAGATCTTTAGTCAGAAACACGAAGCAGAGAGACTTTAGAATGGTTAAAAAGACAACCTGAGACTTAAGAGGGGAGAGATGCTGTCTGGGATGTCCAAGGAGCAGTAGTTACAGGGGAACGCATCTCACCCAGCCCAGTGACGGAGTTAAGTGGAACCTACTTAAACCGTCAAGGAAAGGCTAAGTTAGGTAAAGCGAAATGCATATAGGCTTTTTGTGATTTTTAAACCCTGTTCTCTCATTGCTATGTACCTTTGGATTAATGAACAAATGTGTTTGTTTGGAAGAAGCTTGAATCAGACACTGATGACAAGCTCCCAAAGGGATAGTTATTGAAGGTTCAAAATACAGCTGGATGTGTGGGATTATCATGGTTGGGAAACAAGGGGACTGCAGTAAGAAACCCAGTCTAATAGCAGAGTGAACTGCAGAATTCTACCCTGAGAAAAAGACAGGCCTAGATCTGTCACTTGAAGGGGTGTACTCAAGAGATACTGCAAAGGCATCTAAAGCATAGCTCGCCCTCTGAGTGTGACAGTGGGGAACAGAAGGATCCACATAAAAGAGGATCCTCAGGCACACCCTTAGCCCACTGCTTCTTTTCCCTTTTAGCACACATAGGGAGCTACTGCTGAGCAGAGCTAAGGTCTGCACACACCCGGCATGGCTCTCCATATCCTATCCCCTATTCAACAGGGCTGATTGATTCTGTTCCCAGGTGTCCCTTCTGCATCCATGGAGGAAAGGGCAGGATTTGACCCTCTAGGGATTATGCTGTTGACTTCAGTGGGAGCAGGACTCAATCCTAGAGCATCATTAATGGTTGCCTGAATTTCACACGCCAGCAACATAACTGTTTGCAAAACTGCCTGCTCTATACATAAGCTGGTGAAGCACGAACCCGCAAAACCCACATAAAAATCATAGCCAGGACCACTACTTCATTGCCACATAAAACCATGCTGAGAGGCCAGAAAGAACAGGAAATGTACTCTAATTCACTCACTCCTGCACAGAGACATCGCCTGTTAGGCTTACAACTCTGGGTGCATATATAAATAATGTACAAAAATACAACTGGCCTGGTTCCCATATCAGAACAGTTCTCCCCCCGCTGCCCCACTATGCCCATAATCCCATTTATGAGAAGCCTGGGATATGAGATAAGCTTTGCACCAAGCCCCACAGCTCAATGCATTCAGGCTCTGTTGGACTAAGGAATAGATTGAGTCCTTCACTGATGGTCCCGCCAATGAAAATTCTCTTTCATCAGCACCCCAGTGCTAAACCTGTGGTGTTGTTATCTCAAAGGCCTCAGTAGATCTCACCTATGGTTGTATCACACAGAATGAGAGGTAGTCTCAATGCACCAATATTAAAACCATCAGAGATATATAGGTTAAACCCAACAGCTTCCAGCAGATAACCATGAGCATTATTACAAATGCACTTGGTATGGGAGATACCACTAAGGCTCATGCACAGACAATCCAGGAAGTTTTTGGAAAGTGTAGGGGACAATTTCCTGGTGCAAGTGCTGGAGGACCCAATTAGGGGCACAGCTCTTCTTGATCTTATGCTCACAAACCAGGAAAAATTAGTAGGGGAAGCACAAGTGGATGGGAACCTGGGAGGCAGTGACCATGAGATGGTTGAGTTCAGGATCCTGACGCAAGGAAGAAAGGAGAGCAGCAGAATACGGACCCTGGACTTCAGAAAAGCAGACTTTGATTCCCTCAGGGAACTGATGGGCAGGATCCCCTGGGAGAATAACATGAAGGGGAAAAAGAAAAGGAGTCCTTGTGGCACCTTAGAGACTAACCAATTTATTTGAGCATGAGCTTTCGTGAGCTACAGCTCACTTCGTCTAGGAGAGCTGGCTGTATTTTAAAAGATCCTTATTGAGGTTGAAGAACAAACCACCCCGATGTGTAGAAAGAATAGTAAATATGGCAGGTGATCAGCTTGGCTTAACAGTGAAATCCTTGCTGATCTTAAACACAAAAAAAGAAGCTTACAAGAAGTGGAAGATTGGACAAATGACCAGGGAGGAGTATAAAAATATTCCTCGGGCATGCAGGAGTGAAATCAGGAAGGCTAAATAACATTTGGAGTTGCAGCTAGCAAGACATGTTAAGAGTAACAAGAAGGGTTTCTTCAGGTATGTTAGCAACAAGAAAAAAATCAAGGAAAGTGTGGGCCCCTTACTGAATAAGGAAGGCAACCTAGTGACAGAGGATGTGGAAAAAGCTAATGTACTCAATGCCTTTTTTCCCTCTGTCTTCACAAAGAAGGTCAGCAGCCAGATTACTGCACTGGGCAGCACAGCATGGAGAGGAGGTGACAAGCCCTCTGTGGAGAAAGAAGAGGTTCAGGACTATTTAGAAAAGCTGGACGAGCACAAGTCCATGGGGCCGGATGCACTGCATCTGAGGGTACTAAAGGAGTTGGTGGATGTGATTGCAGAGAATTGGCCATTATCTTTAAAAACTCATGGTGATTGTAGGAGGTCCCAGATAACTGGAAAAAGGCTAATGTAGTGCCCATCTTTAAAAAAGGGAAGAAGGAGGATCTGGGGAATCACAGGCCAGTCAGCCTCACCTCAGTCCCTGGAAAAATCATGGAGCAGGTCCTCAAGGAATCAATTCTGAAGCACTTAGAGGAGAGGAAAGTGATCAGGAACAGTCAGCATGGATTCACCAAGGGCAAGTCATGCCTGACTAATCTAATTGCCTTCTATGACGAGATAACTGGTTCTGTGGATGAGGGGACAGCAGGAAACATGTTATTCCTTGACTTTAACAAAGCTTTTGATACGGTCTTCCAAGTATTCTTGCGAGCAAGTTAAAGAAGTATGGGTTGGATGAATGGACTGTAAGGTGGATAGAAAGCTGGCTAGATTGTTTGGCTCAATGGTAGTGATCAATGGCTCCATGTCTAGCTGGTAGCCGGTATCAAGCGGAGTGCCCCAAGGGTCAATCCTGGGGCTGGTTTTGTTCAATATCTTCATTAATGATCTGGAGAATGGCATGGTTGTACCCTCAGCAAGTTTGCAGATGACACTAAACTGGGAGGAATGAAAGCTATTCTAGAGGGTAGGGATTGGATACAGAGGGACCTAGACAAATTAGAGGATTGGGCCAAAAGAAATCTGATGAGAATCAACAAGGACAAGTGCAGAATCCTGCACTTAGGACGGAAGAATCCCATGCACTGCTACAGGCTGGGGACCAAGTGGCTAGGCAGCAGTTCTGCAGAAAAGGATCTAGGGGTTACAGTGGATGAGAAGCTGGATAAGAGTCAACAGTGTGCCCTTGTTGCCAGGAAGGCTAACGGCATTTTGGTCTGTATAAGTGGGAGCATTGCCAGCAGATTGAGGGACGTGATCATTCCCCTCTATTTGGCATTGCTGCGGCCTCATCTGGAGTATTGTGTCCAGTTTTGGTCCCCACACTAAAAGGCTGTGGAAAAATTGGAAAGAGTCCAGAAGAGGACAACAAAAATGATTAGGGGACTGGAACACATGACTTATGAGGAGAGGCTGAGGGAACTGGGATTATTTAGTCTGTGGAAGAGAAGAATGAGGGGGGATTTGACAGGTACTTTCAACTACCTGAAAGGGGGTTCCAAAGAGGATGGATCTAGACTGTTCTCAGTGGTAGCAGATGACAGAACAAGGAGTAATGGTCTCAAGTTGCAGAGGGGGAGGTTTAGGTTGGATGTTAGGAAAACCTTTTTCACTAGGAGCGTGGTGAAGCACTGGAATGGGTTACCTAGGGAGGTGGTGGAATCTCCTTCCTGAGAGGTTTTTAAGGTCAGGCTTGACAAAGCCCTGGCTGGGATGATTTAGTTGGGGATTGGTCCTGCTTCGAGCAGGGGGTTGGACTAGATGACTTCCTGAGGTCCCTTCCAACCCTGATAGTCTATGATTCCAGAAGCAAAACCAACTGGAGTTTTGCAGTAGTCTTCAAGTGCAGCTGCACACAGAGAGAATTGGAATAATCCAATTTGAACATAATGGGCTGCAAACTCTACTTAGGTCTGGCATCTTTTCACCACTCAGGAGTTACAAAGAGGCTGGAAAATGGCTCTGTTGGAGGGGAATTGCCTGTAAGTGAAAATATGTTGGATCCAGGTCCTGCACCTGCTGATTCATTAGAAAGGGCCATGTCAAAGCAATCCTGCACTGGTATGGGGTCCATTAAGGATGGTGCATCAGTGGTGCAACTAAGAGCTGCCTAGAAGTGGCTCCAACTCTTGTTGGGGCTACAGATGGCCTTGAGATTCAGAGAGCTTGAGCCATCTCCTTGGTACCTCCTCCTTCTTCCAGCTTCAGGAGAGAATCCAGCTCAATTACCTCAACTGATGTAGCATATATAGAATACTTCTGAAAACTGCAATTAAAAAGACATGGACATATGTCTGTGTGGTGGTCTTTTTGAGTGTTGCTGTTTTCTTAAGCTCCCTCAGTCTCCTATAAGCTACCAGTTGGCCTCTGTGGCCTCAGGCTTCTAGCTGGCTCACACTGTCCAACCCCTTCTAGGGTACAACAAACTCCAATAGAAAGAGTTCCTTGCCCTTCAGGATTAATTATAACAAAAATGGCTTCTTACCCACCTGCGACTTAACTCCCTTTGTGGAATTAACTCAGCGGGGTTTCTTCCACACTCCTACTCTCATTGGTGACCAGAAACAGATCCAGGCTTGGCTTGGCTTGGCTTGGCTTGGCTTGGCCCAGCCCAGTTCCTTTAGCTGTGGCATAGGGAACATCCCACCTTGCTCCATTGGCTCCAGCCAGGAACCATATTGCTAAACCCAGGCAGCTCCTTTTATTTTGGCTTGCTGAGCCTTGATTGTTTGTAACTGGTCCCCAGCCTTTCTAGCTGCTGGAGGACCAGCTCTCAATGGTTCCTAAAATGGCTGCTCTCTGGATGTCTCTTTAGGCAAGGCTGGAGGTTTAACACTTGCTGCTCTTTTCCTCTCAGAGAACTGCTCCAGAGGCTGGGTGCAGCAGAGCAGAGGAGCCTCCAGAAGGGAGCCACAAAGGCCTGGTACACCCTGCCCACAGTCTGTTTTGCTTTTTAACATTTTAAATAATTCATAGAGAAGTATTACCTTTTTAATAGTAATGTATGGTTAGTGACATGAAAGTCTCTCACACTGTATTCAAGCACATTTCTCTGGTGCATTGTGACTGCTAAAGTGGTCTAGTTTGAAAGCAAAGTAGTTTGGGAAGCGGCCAATTTTCTCCCATAGCAATAGCGTGAACATCTAACTTATTTCCCCATTGCCAATTCATAGAGGAAGAATTTCTTTCACTAAATGCATGAATGGCCAGCTCATTACAAAGTAGTTATTCCATAATTTTGTTCAGGCTGACAGCAAAATCCATTTGAGGGATCCAAGTTATGGCATCAGAGTATGAAAGCATCTGCACCTCCATGAAACTGTTTGATTGGACTGGCAATGAGACTATTTGAAAATCAAGCTACTGTTTTTCTATGCTTTTTTAAAAGATATATTTCTAGTACATTTTAATACCGTCTGGATGTAACAGTTCACAGGTCCTCCTGCACTAGATGCACAGCATAATCTTTTATTTGGACAGGAAATTGTCCATTAGTCCATGACCTTCCTTTTTCTTACAATGTGTTGTAAATTTAAGGGAAGCTCAGATGAAGTGAGGTTGGTGTTCAGACTGGCGGTTTTCCTAAAAGCATTGAATAAATCAATATGATAAATCACTCTCCTAGTCATCAAGTTTTAGGTTAGGCATGAATTGGACAGTTAAAGTGCTAAAAAAAGAATTCCATTGTTGTTTTGTTTTCCAGTATCACCTAGTCCACAGATAAAGAAGCTGTTTCATTCTCTGCTGCTGATAAGCAGACATTTTGTAAACTAATCTCTTGATAAAAAAGAGAGGTTTTTTGTATCCATGGAAAAGTGTTCCATGTTTCTCTGTACTGCTTTGTTAATTTTAGAACTTGCTTTATCATAATGTGGATCCTTTGCTGTGATGCACATTATCATACTTGTTTACTTCACCCTAATGTGAATTAATGGGGACATAGTTCCATATCAGTTCTTGTCTTGCTGGGTCTAAGAGAAATGTATTAGAGTAATAAAAGGATGAATTATCAGATTGTAATTTGAGCTTGTTTTGTTTTACTCATGTAACTCGTGTAACCCACTGGTGACTGTGTACTGTATCACAGTTGCCCTTGTGTGCCCAATCAGAAGATAGAAGTCTGTAACAGAAATCTGGCTCTTGAGCTCAAGCTGTAGTTGCTCATGCTTTTAGCTCACAGTAGTTCTCAAAGTATTTACCATTGTGGGCCACATATGCAACTCTCTCTGTGTTAGGTGGGCTGCATCCACACTATATATTACCTGTATGGCCCTGAGGATATCACATGGGCTGCAGCCATGTGTTGATTGGGCTGCAAGCAGCTGGCAGCCCGAGAACCACCTCTAGAGGCTCCTGATTCAATTCCTAGTGTGTTGGCCAAGTTGCCAGGCATCACACTTGTACTCCTTAGTTGCTTGAGGACATACATACAGGGCAGTCCATGTACTCCCCAAACAAACTTGTGAATGGGGTGTATTCTGAAGCTTTAAATAAACTGATAAGGTCGAGAAGGAAAAGACTTAATGCAGCAGTTCTCATTTACTCCATCTCACTGTTGTTTCAGGATTGTTCCCTATTGTACATTTGCTTACATTTTGGCTGGTTTATTTTTAAATGTTCCAAGACTTTCACCTCATCCTTTAGGCTGGTATCCCACCATCAGCAAGTTTTTCCTGATATTCTGCCTTAATTTTTCTTTGTCAACATCTTCCCCATTATGAACTCCTATAAAATCGAATAGAAAATTTTTACCTCTCTCCAGGTTTGTTTGAATCATCCTATGAAATTTAATATAATTTGATAGAAATTTAATAGCTATGAAATGCTACAGGATGGTTAAATAAATTCTAGATAGATCTTTTTATTAACTTAATTTCTCACCCTCCTGGGGATTATATTGGGTGTTACCCAGAGATATCTGTCATCAGTCGGAACATGTGGGGCTACAGGGCTTAGAACTACTTGTGTTATACCCTCATGTTATTCACTGTTTGATATTGTTTAGTGTAACCCCTTTAATTGAAGTACCCTGCATCCTAACTAACCTGTATCTTTTGCTGTGTCTCAGCCAGATTGGGAATAAAGGTGCCTTAAAATTTGTGATCCCTGATTGTGAGCGTCATTTTTGGGTCAGTCCATTGAGTGTTAGATGGACATGACTGACACGTGGCTCTAACCATTGGAATACCTACAGCAAGGGTCTTCAGGCTTGTAGCATGGTTGCTACAACTGCCCGCATTACTAAATGTCCATCCAATGGTGTTTACATGGGGTCAGGTTCAGGCTTGTCCAAGGTGAGAGGGACGTCTGTTACAATACCCTAAAGGGAAGCCTGATTTAACATGAATGGACTTGATCAAAGTGCAGTGGAGAAAAAGTGAGTAGAGCCCTGCAAATCCACGGGTATCCGCTTTTTATCCATGGACCATTTCTGCGGATACACTATAAGGTGGGTAGAAAGCTGGCTAGATTGTCGGGCTCAACGGGTAGTGATCAATGGCTCCATGTCTAGTTGGCAGCCGGTATCAAGTGGAGTGCCGCAAGGGTCGGTCCTGGGGCCGGTTTTGTTCAATATCTTCATAAATGATCTGGAGGATGGTGTGGATTGCACTCTCAGCAAATTTGCGGACGATACTAAACTGGGAGGAGTGGTAGATACTCTGGAGGGCAGGGATAGGATACAGAAGGACCTAGACAAATTAGAGGATTGGGCCAAAAGAAATCTGATGAGGTTCAATAAGGATAAGTGCAGGGTCCTGCACTTAGGATGGAAGAATCCAATGCACCGCTACAGACTAGGGACCGAATGGCTAGGCAGCAGTTCTGCGGAAAAGGACCTAGGGGTGACAGTGGACGAGAAGCTGGATATGAGTCAGCAGTGTGCCCTTGTTGCCAAGAAGGCCAATGGCATTTTGGGATGTATAAGTAGGGGCATAGCGAGCAGATCGAGGGACGTGATCGTTCCCCTCTATTCGACATTGGGGAGGCCTCATCTGGAGTACTGTGTCCAGTTTTGGGCCCCACACTACAAGAAGGATGTGGATAAATTGGAGAGAGTCCAGCGAAGGGCAACAAAAATGATTAGGGGTCTAGAACACATGACTTATGAGGAGAGGCTGAGGGAGCCGGGATTGTTTAGCCTGCAGAAGAGAAGAATGAGGGGGGATTTGATAGCTGCTTTCAACTACCTGAAAGGGGGTTCCAAAGAGGATGGCTCTCGACTGTTCTCAACGGTAGCAGATGACAGAACGAGGAGTAATGGTTTCAAGTTGCAGTGGGGGAGGTTTAGATTGGATATTAGGAAAAACTTTTTCACTAAGAGGGTGGTGAAACACTGGAATGCATTACCTAGGGAGGTGGTGGAATCTCCTTCCTTAGAGGTTTTTAAGGTCAGGCTTGACAAAGCCCTGGCTGGGATGATTTAACTTGGAATTGGTCCTGCTTCGAGCAGGGGGTTGGACTAGATGACCTTCAGGGGTCCCTTCCAACCCTGATATTCTATGATTCTATGATTCTATGATACGAGCATGGATGCACATACAAATTTTGTATCCGTGCAGGGCTTTGACGGTAAGAGCAGACGGGCAGCTGTCAGGTGCCCTGGGCGGTGCCTGGGGGGCCGGGACAGGGGCCAGTGACTGCTCGGGCCCCACACCCAGGGCAGGTAGAGGGTCTGCCGTAGCTCCACACAGCTGTCCGCCTGGCTCTTACCATGGCCGGGCCGGAACCGGGTCAGGGAGAGCAGCGCTGGCAGCTGAGGGGAGCCTGGGTCCCTCCACCTGCCCTGGGTCGGGGGCTGGGACACTGGGCAGGGGGCTGCTCAGGATCCACTGAGGCTCCCCACAACTGCCAGGGCGTCTCTCCTTAACTAGGCTCCAGAGGGGAGCGTGTGCCCCGGCGCCTGAGTCCGGCCCCCGGTGTACAGCCCTGAAAATCCCCGGATATCCGCAGATAATTTTTGCAGATCGCGGCTCGGAGGCGGATACACATTTGTGTACCCGCCCAGGGCTCTAAAAGTGAGTAAACTGCTCTTTGCTAAAGTACTAGATAGTCACCCACTTGTGCATGTGGATTGCTAATGTTCATCAGGTAGCCTCATGATACAAACAGATAACACAGAGAATTTGGTGGCAGAATTCCATGAGGCTTTTAAGGAAATGGGATGTTCTCCAGGGACCAAAAATAAAGCTGGACTGTAATGCCTAGGCAGTGGTGCCATGCTGCCAGAAAAGTAACTGGAACTAGACAGGTGAAAACAGAAATGATCCAGAAAGTGGAAGAACCTGCCAAGTGAATCTTGTTGCCTATGACTGTAAAGACAAAATAATAATAATAAAAGAATGGCGACTTTACCTGTGCTTAAGTCCCAAAGAACTGAATGAACAGATTTGCAGGGAACATTATCATTTACCTACAAGACACGAGCGATGTCAGAGGCATAAAGTATTTCAACAGATTGGCTGGTTCTACTGCATTTTGGCCATGCATGTTTAACATGTTTTTTTGGGAGATGCTGCTTCATACAAAGCCTTATAGCATGTGGCAGAATAGGTACGTAAGTGGGCATGCCATACTCTCCATTCTCATGGCTGATGACAGGGAAGAAAATGGGGGAGGGGGAAACACTGAGGAAAAGTTGGAGCTTCTAATGAAGAGGGGAGTGGAGTAAATGTCATCGCTGTTTGGATCAGTTCAAACCACAGTTGCCAACTTTCATGTAGTAAATAAGCACCCCAACTTTCACAATAAGCCAAAAATCAAGCTAATCCCATTTTAAAACAAGGTCAAAACAAGCCATTTTTTAAGAACCCCAACTCTCTATGTGATTAGATCCCCCGAGCATGCAGTCTGGGACTGTGGTGGGCCCGCTGTCCACGACTCTCTTCCCCTCCATGCTGCTGATTGCCAGGAGCTGATAAAAAAAAAAAAAGTAGCAGGCAACAAGCTACAAGCTAAAACCTAGCCAACAAGCAACTCACAAGCCAATTAAGCCAAAAACAAGCCCAATTTCTGTGTTTTTTTCCAGGGGTTTGGCATGTTTGGTTCAAACATTGCTTCACACATTCATCTTTTCTCACCACTTCTGCACGTGAAGGTTTTCATAAGACAATACCATAGTTCTTCTAAGAGAAACAGCCACTGTCTCCCAAGACAATACAGCAGTATTTTTCAATTTGTACTATATAGGCCCAAATTCTGCTCTCACTTACACTGGTGTAAATTTGGATAGCGATCAATGAGTTATTTTGGATTCACTCCCATATAATGGGGAGCAGAATTTGATTTGATGTGTTGCTTTGGGGAATGACTAAGAGGAAGCATGATTTTGAAGTGTTTGTGCAAAAGGGCTTCAACTAAACAGGAAAAATGTTTGTTTGAAAAACAGGAGTGGAAACAACAGGAGACAGGGCCCCCCCATCCCGGGAAAGGGGGACACAGCCCCCCCCCAGCCCGGGAAAAGGGGGGAAGGGGGAAACAGGGCCCCCCCAGCCCGAGAAAGGAGGTGAAGGGGGACACAGGCCCCCCCCAGCCCGGGAAAGGGGGGGAAGGGAGACATAGGGCCCCCCCCAGCCTCGAAAAGGGGGGGAAGGGAGAGGGGGGACACAGGGCTTCCCCCAGCCCGGGAAAGGGGGGGAAGGGAGACATAGCCCCCCCCAGCCTCGAAAAGGGGGGGAAGGGAGAGGGGGGACATAGGGCCTCCCCCAGCATGGGAAAGAGGGGGAAGGGGGAGATAGGGCCCCCCCATCCCGGGAAATTGGGACACAGGGCCCCTTCCAGCTGGGAAAGTGGGGGAAGGGGGACACAGGGCCCCCCCAGCCCGAGAAAGAGGGGGAAGGGGGACACAGGGCCCCCCCAGCCTCGAAAAGGGGGGGAAGGGAGAGGGGGGACACAGGGTCTCCCCCAGCCCGGGAAAGGGGGGGAAGGGAGGGGGGGACACAGGGCCTCCCCCAGCATGGGAAAGGGGGGCAAGTGGGAACAGGGCCCCCCACCAGCAAAGGAAATTGGGACACAGGGCCCCTCCCAGCCGGGAAAGGGGGGGAAGGGGGACATAGAGCCCACCCCAGCCCGGGAAAGGGGGGCAAGTGGGAACAGGGCCCCCCCCAGGCCAGGAAATTGGGACACAGGGCGCCTCCCAGCCGGGAAAGGGGGGGAAGGGGGACATAGAGCCCACCTCAGCCTAGAAAAGGGGGGGAAGGGAGAGGGGGGACACAGGGCCTCCCCCAGCCCGGGAAAGGGGGAAAGGGAGAGGGGGGACACAGCCCCCCCCAGCTCGGGAAAGGGGGGGAAGGGAAAGGGGAGACACAGGGCTCCCCCCAGTCTGGGAAAGGGGGGGAAGGGAGATGAGGGACAGAGGGACCCCCAGCCCGGGAAAGGGGGGTAGGGGGACAGAGAGCCTCCCCAGCCTGCGAAAGGAGGGGAAGGGGGACACAGCCCCCCCCCAGCCCTGGAAAGGGGGGCAGGTAAAGGGGAGACAGAGGGCCCCCACATCCCGGGAGAGGGGGGTAAGGGGCACACAGGTTCTCCCCCCAGCCCGGGAAAGGGGGGGAAGGGAAAGGGGGGACAGAGGGCCCCCCCAGCCCATGAAAGGGGGAAAGGGAGAGGGAGGACACAGGGCCCCCTCAGCCTGGGAAAGGGTAGGAAGGGAGAGGGGGGACACAGGGTCCCCCTCAGCCCGGGAAAGAGGGGGAAGGGGGACAGAGGGCCCCCCCCAGCCCGGGAAAGGGGGGAAGGGAGAGGGGGGACACAGAGCCCCCCCCAGCCCGGGAAAGCAGGGGAAGGGAGACAGAGGGCCCCCCCAGCCCGGGAAAGGGGGGAAGGGAGAAAGAGGGCCCCCCAGCCCAGAAAAGGGGGGAAGGGGGACAGAGGGCCCCCCCAGCCCGGGAAAGGGAGGGAAGGGGGACACAGGGCCTCCCCAGCCCGGGAAAGGGGGGCAAGGGGTACACAGGGCCCCCCCCAGCCAGGGAAAGGGGGAAGGGAGAGCGGGAACACAGCCCCCCCCAGCCTGGGACAGGGGGGCAGGTAAAGGGGAGACAGAGGGCCCCCCCAGCCCGTGAAAGGGGGGGAAGGGGCACACAGAGCCTCCCCCCAGCCAGGGAAAGGGGGGGAAGGGGAACAGGGGGACCCCCAGCCCAGGAAAGGGTGGAAAGGGGGACAGAGGGCCCCCCCAGCCTGGGAAAAGGGGGGAAGGGAGAGGGTGGACAGAGGGCACCCCCAGCCCGGGAAAGCGGGGGAAGGGAGAGGGTTGACAGAGGGACCCCCAGCCTGGAAAAAGGGGGGAAGGGAGAGGGGGGACAGAGGGCCCCTCCCCTCCAGCCCGGGAAAGACTTTTAAAAAATCTCGTGACCATGAAATTTACCAAACTGGATGGGTGAATTTGGTAGGGCCCTACCCAGGAGACTAAACAGGGGGTACTTCACATTACAGCGACACAAATGTGGATCCTCAGTTGCACAGTTTATATCAGGGCCACTTCTTTCTGGCAGATCCATTTGAGCTCCGCGGCACACGTCTCAGACAGAACCTGGCTGCCTCTTATCCACCCGCAGCTGTTCCCATCAGCAGAGCCTGAGAAGCTGCAGAGTGAGAGAGAGTCCGTGTCATTGTGGGTCCCTGTAACAAGGAAAGGCCCAGGGGTGAGTCTTTCCTCCCCCTCCCGCTAATGGGAAGCTGGGCTCTGGTGTTGTCCTTCATCTCTAACTTCCCTGCGGAGCGTCAGTCGAGAAGACGTCCCAGGCTGTGAGGTGAGTTAGGGCAGTGGCTCTCAACCTTTCCAGACCACTGCACCCCTTTCAGGAGTCTGATTTCTCTTGCGTACCCCAAGTTTCTCCTGACTTAAAAACGACTTGCTTAGAAAATCCGACATGAAAATACAAATGTTGCCACAGCCACTATTGCTGAAAAATTGCTGACTCTCATTTGTACCATACAATTATAAAATCAACCCTTTGGAAATAAGTATTGTACTTACATGTCCGTGTGTGGAGTATAGAACAGTATAAACAAGTCAGTGTCTGTCTGAAATTTTAGTTTGCACTGACTTCGCTAGTGCTTTTTATGTAGCCCGTTGTAAAACAAGGCCAATATCTAGATGAGTTGACCTACTCCTCGGAAGAGCTCTGTGTACCCCAGGGATACCTGTACCCCTGCTTGAGAACCACAGAGTTAGGGGGTCTGGAGCAAGGACCATACGAGGCTGAATCCCATGGGGTGGGTGACCTGGTACTTCTTCATTGGAAGCGCCACCTTGATCTCCTGCATCTCAGCTTTCCTTTAAAAACAAAGTCTGATGGGTGAGAGGAAACCTGCACTGTGTGACCTGGGTAACGGGACACCTGCAGGGAGCTGAGGACTTGTCCCGATGAACGGTTAGGGCTGGATTCACAAAGGGACTTAAGAGGCTAATGGCCACTTCAGGCACCTCTGTCTCTTGGAGTGGGAAGTTCCTTGGAGAATTCCACTGGGTGGGAGACTCAGCTGTGAAGGGAGGGGGCAGGCAGCAGCATTTCATCAACCCAAGATAGGAATAACTGAAGTAATGTTCCTTTTACATGGAGCCTCAGCTCTTTGGAACCTCTGCAAACGCTTTAGCCACGTGTTTAACTCCATCAGCAGGAGTAGCCTTGGATCACAGTGGGAGGGCTCAGGTGCGTACGTGTTTGCAGGATGGGCGCTCAGGGCAATCCCTGACGCCAGAGCAAAGTGGATGTGAAGTGCCACTGTCTGGATTTGGGAGCCTGCCTGCACACCGAACTCACTAGGCGCTGGGTGCATGACTGCAAGGTGCTGGGCTGGGGAAAATCAGCCCTGGGTGGTTATTTTGAGTAGAAAACCAGAGCCACTTCTGGGGTCTTTCAGCTTCTAATGCCCTTTCCCTTCTGCAGCTGGATTTCAGCGTATGATAAAATCCCTCTCAATGCCAAGTCAGTGCTATAAATCACTGGACTGGGTGCAGGAATCAGTAGGCAACGTTCTCTGGCCTGGGTTATGCCAGGGCTCAGACTAAATTATTGTTCCCAAAACTTTTAAAAGCTGAGCCCCCTCCTCAAGGCAAAGAAACCGATCGTGCCCCTCACCCGCCAGCAATGTGTTAGTGACCCCACCCCCCCATTTTCATGTACTCGTCTTCAAACCCCACTCTTCCCACCATGGCTAGCCCTTCCCCACGCTTCAAGAGACGCTGGAGTACATGATCATAATCTTCCCCTCTAACCTTAAGACCTGAGGGACCCCATCCTGGAGCATCTTAAAAATCACGGTTCCCAGACTCTGGAACAGGGGCTGCTTTGCCGGGCTCACCTTTCTTTCTCCGTCACGTTGGCCAATGGGGATAATGAGCCTGGAGATCTCATTCCCGCTGCTCTGAGTGGTGACCATGTGCACACGACCCAACTCAGCTCTTACTGTATCCCAGGAATGTCTTCATCTTCTGGGACCCTCATGGCAGCAGTGGGATGATTTAACGGACTCCCTTAGTCATGGGGCCTTTCTCTCTCTTTTGTTTGAGAACCAGCGTCCTGGAATCATCTCATGGTGCGTGGAGTGGTGGGGGTGGTGGGGGTGCTGGTCTCACTGTACCTATGTGGGTTTGGAAAGGTAGAGGGAAAGTGTTTGCCTACCCGCGACTCGTCTTCAGGAAGCTGCTGACTCATCCCTCCCAGCAGCCTGGAAGTCCGCAGGATTCACAGGAATCTGAGCTCACCGCAGTGTGTGACAGGGACGGGGACTAGGCCCAGGGAATTAGAAACAGGAATCGAGACCCAGCCCTGGAGAATGGGGAAGGAGACCTGCTAATGGTGGTCAGACGCTTGACCCAGGAACCCAGAGGAAGGGATCCATTAGGTGGGGAATGGCTAGGTGGCAGTTCTGCGGAAAAGGACCTAGGGGTGACAGTGGACGAGAAGCTGGATATGAGTCAGCAGTGTGCCCTTGTTGCCAAGAAGGCCAATGGCATTTTGGGATGTATAAGTAGGGGCATAGCGAGCAGATCGAGGGACGTGATCGTTCCCCTCTATTCGACATTGGGGAGGCCTCATCTGGAGTACTGTGTCCAGTTTTGGGCCCCACACTACAAGAAGGATGTGGATAAATTGGAGAGAGTCCAGCGAAGGGCAACAAAAATGATTAGGGGTCTAGAACACATGACTTATGAGGAGAGGCTGAGGGAGCTGGGATTGTTTAGCCTGCAGAAGAGAAGAATGAGGGGGGATTTGATAGCTGCTTTCAACTACCTGAAAGGGGGTTCCAAAGAGGATGGCTCTCGACTGTTCTCAATGGTAGCAGATGAGAGAACGAGGAGTAATGGTCTCAAGTTGCAGTGGGGGAGGTTTAGATTGGATATTAGGAAAAACTTTTTCACTAAGAGGGTGGTGAAACACTGGAATGCGTTACCTAGGGAGGTGGTAGAATCTCCGTCCTTAGAGGTTTTTAAGATCAGGCTTGACAAAGCCCTGGCTGGGATGATTTAACTTGGAATTGGTCCTGCTTCGAGCAGGGGGTTGGACTAGATGACCTTCTGGGGTCCCTTCCAGCCCTGATATTCTATGATTCTATGATTTTATGATTCTATGGGTGTGGCCCAGGAAACTGGAGTAGCATTGCCAATCCTCCAGGATGACCGGGAGTCTGCAGGAATTAAAGATTAATTTTTAATTAAAGATTATGTCGTGATAAAATCTTCAGGAATAGGTCCAATTAAAATTGGCAACCCTAAACTGGAGTGGGGGGGAGGGACCCATTAAATGGAGACAGACTTGGGCTGGGAAACCAGCTAGAAGAGCTGATCCCTCCTACGATGCCCCTCAATGGTGGGGACTAAACTGGGCGAAACTTTCATCTAAACCTATTTTAGGTTCAGCAGTTTGCGAATTCATATTCATTCTGCTGAATTGTTCACGTCCAGCCCCTCCCCTCAGTTGTTAAAAAGTCAAAGCATTTCGTTTAGACACTTTCCAAACAAACCATTTTGATTTTTCAGTTTGAAACAATTTTTTGTTTAAAAATGTCTTTTAGTTTTTTTTAAAAAATTCAAAAAGTTACCACCCTGGAAATGTTCCTGGGTCTTTTTGTTTTTGTTTTTTAAAGCTTTTTCGTTCATCAAAAATTTGGAAAAACGTTACTTTTGTTCAACCTGAAACCAGTTTTTTTCCATCTCTTTTTTTTGGAATTGTCAGCGACCAAAAAATTCTGTTTGCCCAGCTCTAGGGGTGGGTGAGGATTTTAGCGGTTATATTGTGGGTCTTTGAGTCTCCTTGTTGCTCAAAGTTTTCTTACTGTAACAAACTGATTTGAGATGAGGGCAAGATGGGCAAAAGCTTCCTAAAAGGGGTAGGGGGGCTGCTGTCACCCAAACTGTAGCCCAGCCCCTGTGCCACCCCTTCTTCTCGAGGTCCGGCCACCTCAAACTGCCCCTTTCCGAGGCCACCCCTCATGCCGCCTTTCTCTCTGAGCTGCCACTTCATGCCCCCCCCCTTGCCCCCTGTCATAAATATAAAGGGAAGAGTAAACCCCTTTGAAATCCCTCCTGGCCAGGGGAAAGCTCCTCTCACCTGTAAAGGGTTAAGAAGCTAAAGGTAACCTCACTGGCACCTGACCAAAATGACCAATGAGGAGACAAGATACTTTCAAAAGCTGGGAGGAGGGAGAGAAACAAAGGGTGTGTGTCTGTCTATAGTCTGTCTGTAGTCTTCTTGGCCGGGGATAGACCAGGAATGGAGTCTTAGAACTTTTAGTAAGTAATCTAGCTAGGTATGTGTTAGATTATGATTTCTTTAAATGGCTGAGAAAAGAATTGTGCTGAATAGAATAACTATTTCTGTCTGTGTATCTTTTTTGTAACTTAAGGTTTTGCCTAGAGGGGTTCTCTATTTTTTTGAATCTAATTACCCTGTAAGATATCTACCATCCTGATTTTACAGGGGGGATTTCTTTATTTCTATTTACTTCTATTTTTTATTAAAAGTCTTCTTGTAAAAAACTGAATGCTTTTTCATTGTTCTCAGATCCAAGGGTTTGGGTTTGTGGTCACCTATGCAAATTGGTGAGGCTTTTTATCCAACATTTCCAAGGAAAGGGGGGTGCAAGTGTTGGGAGGATTGTTCATTGTTCTTAAGATCCAAGGGTCTGGGTCTGTAGTCACCTAGGCAAATTGGTGAGGCTTTTTACCAAACCTTGTCCAGGAAGTGGGGTGCAGGGTTTTGGGAAGTATTTTGGGGGGAAAGACGTGTCCAAACAGCTCTTCCCCAGTAACCAGCATTAGTTTGGTGGTGGTAGCGGTCAGTCCAAGGACAACGGGTGGAATATTTTGTATCTTGGGGAAGTTTTGACCTAAGCTGGTAAAGATAAGCTTAGGAGGTTTTTCATGCAGGTCCCCACATCTGTACCCTAGAGTTCAGAGTGGGGGAGGAACCTTGACACCCCCAAAACACCGCTCCCCCCCCCCCGGCTCCCGTCTGTCCCCCGTCATCCAGTCGCTCACACTTATGGCCAGTAAAAAGTGGTGGGCCCTGGTCTCCCCTGTTCTGGCACCCCTGGCTGAGAGTGGGAGAGGATGAAGAACTCCTTGCAAATATAACTCCCCCCCGCCCCCCACCTCAAAAAAGCACAATTTGCCAGCAACAGCAAAACATGCACCTCACCAACCCGGGCCACTCACGCTGTGTTGTGTGTGACATTCCCGTCCTGGGGCGGTTTATGTCTTTGTGAATGTGAACCCCGCAGGCCTGGGTGTTTCTCTGCGTAATGTGACCTCAGGGCTCCTGATGAGAGCCATTGTTTGTAAATGTTTCAGAAGCAGACATATTTATCATTCATGGACAGACAGACATTTATTCATAATTAGAACTGGTCAAAAATAGCGGGGGTGGAGACGGTCATGAAAATTGAAGAAGAAACCACTTCCCCCCCCACCCCGATATTCTTCTAACTTATTTGCAAATGTTTTTAATGATCAAATTTCTGTTTAGTTTTGGTGGGAAAAACTCCACATTCTCTCTCAGGTGGGCAGAGAAATCCAAACTGTTTTTTTTAAAAAGGGAACTTTTTTCAAATGATCAATGTAATCCAAAGTGGCATTTCTAATTAAAAGGTTGCATTGTGAGTCTAAAACCATTTTGAAACAGCTCTATTACTGTATAACAAGAGGAGTTTATTTTTCATGCTGCATTGTTTGGGCCAGGTTCCAAGTGGTATTTCAGTTTTTGCACAGGTCTTCTCTTCTTGCATCGGCTCCTTTCCTACGCTGTGGCCTTAATCTCGGCCCTGGAAACCCTTACATGCATGTTTAACTTTAATGACTGCTGTGAATAATTCCATTTCAATGGGACAACTCTGAGGTCGGGTTTACGCTACGGCCCTATATCGGTGTAACTACGTCATTTATTTAATTTTCTTTCTTTTATAGATGAAAGTTATTGAGAGGTTAAAGCAGGTAAAATACATGAACAGGTTCGGACAGTCCAAGTTTGTCAGTGCAAAGTGACAGCAGAGATGAGGTATCTGCTAGTTTTCCATAAGTCTCTCAGGGTTACCTAGGATAACTTTGGGGATCTCTGTCTTGCACCTGGAATGTTCCCTGAAAGTGTCCAAACAGCTCAGAGATACAGAACCCCATTCCCTGGATCCATTCTTATAGCTGTCTTCCCCGGAAAGCAGTCTGGCAAGTGTTCCTGTCAGCTCTTTGCTAAGTTATCTGCCAAAACACTAGAGTTTTCAGGAGCCTAAGTAGCCCCTTGAATCATGGTAAAATTATCCTCCCTGCCACCACCAAAATTGGAAATGGTGCCCCTGAGTGCATGGTACCCTACCGTGCTTCCCCCATAGAAGCTGCATTAACAGGCAACTCTGCAAGTTCTCTGCATGCCTCTGGAAGTGATCCCCATGCCTCTCCATTTCCTTGGCCACATGTATCCCGTCCCCATGCTGGCGGCTAATCCAGAAAAAGAGGGAAAGAGCTCACCACTGCGACCACCTGAGGGATGTGTTGGGGTGAGATCAGCTGGTCAAAGCAGGCAATAGGGACAAAATCGGAGACATGAAGCTCCTAGAGTGATCTCTGACCTTTCCAGACCTGCCCTTCAATCAGACACAGTGATTCTAAAGTTCAATGTGATAGTAACTAGACCCATTTTAAACCCTTCACCACACAAGACAAAGCCCGTAGGATTCATCATGAACTATTTATTTCTCCTCCCCTGGATTCCTGCAGCCACCAGCCACCTTGGAGCTTTCCCTCGTCTCCCAGGCTGTGCTCACTTGATGGCAGGAGCTCAGCGGAGGGTCCAGCTTTGCTCTTTCGCTTCCATTCTTCAGGCCTTTGGGTGGCTGCATTTGCAGCTGAGCAGCCTGATGGAAACACTGAGTCCTCTGTCTCAGCAGGCAGGCCCAGCCGCGAAAGCCAAAGACTTCCTGAGAACAGGGGGAGGTTCACCTGAACTTTCAGGAGTGGAGGCTTGGCCATAGGGTAGGGTTACCATATTTGAACTTTCAAAAAAGAGGACACTCCGGGGTGTGGGGGGGGAGTTGTAGCCCTGCCCCCGATCTACTCCCTCCCACTTCCTGCCCCCTGACTGCCCCCCCCCAGAACAGCCAACCCATCCAACCCCCGCTTCTCCTTGTCCCGTGATCACCCCCTCCCAGGACCCTGCCCTCTATCTAAGCCTTCCTTCTCCCTGTCTCCAACTGCCCCCTCCTTAGACCCCCCCACCCTAACTGCCCCCCTAGAACTTCCCCCCCTACCTGTCCCCTGACTGCCCTGCCCCCTATCCGCACCCCCGCCCCCTGACAGACCCCCAGGTCTCCCACACCTATCCAACCACTCCCTGTCCCCCGACTGCCCCCAGAGAACCCCCAACCCATCTAACCCCCACTGATCCCTGCCCCTGACTTCCCCCCGTGAACCTCCGCCCCATCCAACCCCCCCTGCTCCCTGTCCCTTGACTCTCCTGACCCCTCTCCATATGCCCACCCCCTAACAGGCTCCCCCCAGAACCCCTGACCCATCCAATCCCTCCTGCTCCCTGTCCCCTGACTGTCTCTTCGGACCCCATGCCCCTTCTCCAGCCCCCCGGCCCCCGTACCCTGCTGCTCAGAGCAGTGTGTCTGGGGTGCGGAGCCAGACACAGTGCCGTGCTCCCCCGCAGAGCGCGCAGCTCCCCCCCCAGCCCCCAGAGTGGGCAATTGAAAACCCAAAAAGCCGGACATGTCCGGGAAAATCTGGACGCATGGGAACCCGACCACAGGGACTCCAGGATCTGCAGCTGCTGCAACCACTATGGTGATTCCTCCAACTCAACACCAACCAGCTCTTCCCCATTCTGCCAGCCGGCCCTGCAGTCTGACCGTGCAGGAGAACAGAAACCCTTTGGGACAGCAGAAGAGTCTCCTCAATGCCGCACTCTTTGCATGGCTTCCCGCGGTCACCGGGAAACACGACTGCCCTGCCCCAGGAGTCTCTCAAGGAGCTGCCTGCGCAGTCACTGGGCACCCACTCGTAATGGTCTCGGGCAGTGGCATTGCAGAGGGAGCTGAGCAGACCGTCCCTTCTGTGACTTCCTGAATTGCTGCCAGGACGGATACTCTTCTGCGCGAGGGAGAGTCCCCGAGGAAAAGCAGCTGTGGTAGGGGAGGGGGCAAGACAAGCTCTCCCCCTGAGCCCTTGACTAGCAGGCAAGCAGGACTCTGGAAGCCAAGGGATCGGTGTGTCTTGCTGGGAGAGCAGAGCTGGAGAGCAGAAAAGGGCATTGGAGGAATTGTAGAAAAGTCAGTGTCACGGCCGGGTCATGGGCAGCCAGACCTAGTGGTCAGAGGCAGAGTCCACACTCATGAGACAGGAGTCGAGAGTCAGCTGGGTCAGGACACTGGAAGAGCAGAAGCAAAAGACCAAATTGTGTTCAGCACCTCAAGTCAGATGAGTCACTCCGAGTCCGGATGCCAGGAAATCAAGCCTGGGGAGTGGGAGCAGGAACAGCCAACACATGGTCCAGAGGGGGCGGGGAGGAGCTCGGGTGTTCAGACAGCTTCTTGTTCGTGCTGCTGGTTTAAGGAGGTCCTGGGGGCCGATTAGCTGCTCTGGGACTCTGCCAATAGGAGCCTCAAACTGGGTCTGGACTTCGTCAGTCCTAGCTAAGCAGTTTTTCGTAGACTTCCAGGTGGCGTGCTGGAGGGCGGCTGCTCCCAGGAACCCTGCACACCCGGGTTAATGACCCATGGGTCATGACAGTGAGTGATCTCTCCCTGCTCAAGCCTCCTGCACGAAACAGTCTCCAGGGTCCCGGACGCATCCTCTGAGAATAAAAAAACACAGTCAGGATGGCAAATAGGCTATGGAACAGGAGTCCCCTCTTTGTTGCAACAGCCCCAAGTGCCCAGAAGAGTGGACGGTTCTTACCTCCAGGACTTGCCTGGGATCTTCCATCTAAGCCTCACTGGGACCCCTGTTGCTTCGTCTGACAGGATGAGATCATCTGTTCCCACTGCTCCCTGCGCTGGGCTGACTGCAGCACACATCTGTGTAAGAGGCTGGGCCAGAGAGATGTTACAGTCAGGGTCCAGGCAGCCCAGAAGGAGAACAGAGGGTCTGAAACCAGAAGACGAAGCAATCAAATCAGCGGATTCGACAGAGAGGTTTTGCACCCTACAGGGACATCAAATAAGGACTGTTAGGAAAGCTGAGATGTTAGTCTGGAAACTGCTAAGGCAAAGATTGTGACTTGTTAAGGTTCAGTTTACGTCACTACAAAGTGTGTTTTGTTTTCTTTGTCTGTTTGAAATTTGTCTCTTTCTCTTGCTTAGTTTCACTTAAATCTCTTCTTTGTTACTGTGCTTCCCAAAGCACCTCAGCGTTGTGTGTTCGAGTGAAGTGTGAGTCTCCAGCCTACCCAACGGGCTGAGCTGTGCCCTGAGTCTCTGAAGGTAGCGAATAATTTCTGAGCAGTGCTGGGCTCAGAGTCGAAGGGCAGTTCACCAGACATCTTCTGTGAAGCCCAAAGAGACCAAAGGAGCAGGAGAGATTCAGGCCCCACTGATCCATGGGAACTTCCCACAGAAGAGGCTACACAGGGCTCCAGACACAGCCAGCAGGATCCCTCCCACAAGCTGGGCCATGTCCTTCCCCTCCCAGCCCCACAGCTTCCTCCCCACCCCAGCCTCAGGAACCCCTCCCACCTCCCTGCTCTCCCCACCCATTCTCCAATACCAGGCTGTTTCCAGAATGAAAGCAGGTGCGTACCAGAGTTCACTCACCGCTAGATCCTGGCCAGGCCTCGTGTCACCGCTTTCTAGCTGGGCTAGCAACCCCGCTGATACTCACTCTTGCAGTTTGTTGGCTGAGAACTCAGCCCTCCAACCAGGTGACTGGCCTTTACTCCACTCCTTCCGGGGTCGTGCTCCTTGCAAACAAAGTCCAAAAATGTCTTGAAGAGAAACAAGGCCTTCTACCCTTGTGGGGAGTTCTTCCTCCGCCTGATTTCGGCTCGGCCTGCCCTTCTTGGGTTTCTATGGTCTTCTGTGTCCCCTTCCTTAGGGACTGTGAGAGAACCCAGTCCTACCCTGGACTCCAAGTTTTGACCCAAGGCCGTCGACTGAACAGCTCGCTCTGCTTCTGGACTTTTGCTGCTGTTTTCCCTTGTTTCCTCTCAGGTGGGGCTCACTTGGTCATCAATTTGGCCTAGCCCCAGGCTAGGCAGCCATAGGCCAAGCCACCCTGTTAGATACCCTCCTCCTTCAAATCCGGTCCAGCCCGGCTGACAGGTTTGTTGAGGGGATCGTGAAACCCCATTGCTGATCAGAAGGAGGTCAGAGTCTGTTCTCTAGGAGCTGAAGGTCCGTTTGTCCTGCTGCGGGAAGTGGAGCTGGAGAGCGGAGAAGTTAGGTGAAAGAGATTGCATGATGGAGTTGGAGACTGAGGGATGGGAGCCTCCTCCCAGAAACGCTCCCAGGAGAACAGGTTTGAGGAGTTCTCTGGGGAATCTCTTGCTAGGAAAAAAACAAGGGTGGCACATTGATGGAGATGTCTCTGTCCCAGGGATGGGGGAAGCTCCCAGCCAGGCTATGCAGCAGGGATCCCATTTCTCCCCCAAGAAACCCAGATGCCCAAAGAAGTCAATGGCTCTTACCTCCATGAGGGAGTGGGGTCTTCCCTCTCAGCCTCTTTGAGAACTACCACTGCTTGGTTTCCTCGGACAAGGGACCTGCCCCCACTGCTCCCTGAGGTGGTTCAGCTGCTGACTGCAGCCATCTGGGAGGATGTCACACACCCCAGGGCCTAGAAGACGTGGCGGGGGGACGAGGCTCCTCTTCATGTCAGACTCTGAGAGCCCAAAGAAGAATAAAGGGCAGGAGATGAAGCTAGCCCGGAGCCTCTGTCCCATCCTCACCTCCTCAAATGTGGAGCTTCCTGAGATTCAGTTGGGCAGACAGTCTGTCGCCCTGACACAAAGGTCTTTCTGTGCCATATGGGGCAGGAAGATCTCTGCCTGGGAGCACGGGGAATGGGATGGGGGTGAGATCAAGGAAAGAGAGGAGGGGTATGGGTGGGAGAGAAAGAGCTCCTGCCCCAGATGGAGGAATTTGGGGGCTGAGGGAAGGACCCAGCTCCACAGAGAGGGCAGAGAATTTCTGTGTGTGCCAGGGGCCTCCATTTCCGCTTCCACTAGCCCCGCATTTACAGTGAGACAGAGCAGTACCTGCAGCAGGGAGCGGGACTTGCTGAACAGGGAGGGGAACCTTTAAGAGCATCAGACGAGCCACAGCCCTTGCAGCACCTCGGGCATCTGGTGCAAGTGCCTGATGATGTGAAGCTGGCCCATGACCTTGGCTGTGACATCCTCGTGCTGCAGGGGAACGAGAACATGTCAGAGACTGAGACACTCCCCAGGAATCAGGGAGGATTAAGGGCACCTGGAACTAGCACCATCATTTCCACCCAGCAGCTGCTCATGTCTGAGTGGTGGATTCACCCTCCTGACCCCCAGCATGGAGGCTTGCTGTCCTCTCTAGTGACCTCCAGTGCCAACCCCCCTCCTTGTCGGGTGAGCTCCTGCCACCTCCCCATCAGTGCCCCTGACAGCTGTTCCACCTCCAACCCACCTGGGGACACCGCTCAAGTTCGTAGAACCCTCTCCTCCACCCCCACCTCCATCCCCACCCAGGTAGGGCAGAGAGGGGGCTCTAGCAGGGTGGCGGGGGGCAGGAGGGATTCTGGCAGCAGTGAAGTGGGATGGGGAGAGGTTGAGACCTTTCCCCAAGTCACCCTAGTGACAAAAGCTGAAGCCACAGGATGGCAGCCCTGGTGAACGAGGCAGGTCAGCAGCCCCTGCTGACTGAATCCTCCCAATCTCTCAAGAGCGGGTCCAGCCCTACCAGCAGCAACACCAGCTTCCCACGCCCATGTGCCTCAGCCCTTCCTGCTCAGTTGCGATCACCAGTCAGTCCTTGGCCTCCCAGGCTGCCGGGGAAGGGAGCAACTCTCGATAGTGGCTCAGGTGACATGGACACTAGGCTATGGGGAAATGGGGGCAGCTCTGTGGGGCAGGAAAGGTTCCCAGAGGGCTCTTAGGGGACTCTCCTGTCCTTTCCAGGAGTGATAGCAGAGCACCACATCCTAAGAAGAGAAGTCCATGAAGTCCAGAAGTCCCCACTAGGCTCCTTGCCACCAGGCCAGCGAATGGCGATAGGATGGGAATGAGTCCCTGGTCCCCACCCCAAGCTCCTGAGTCGATTGCAGCTGCTTACCGTGACCCCCATCAGTTGCTGGGCTTCCCCCAGGAGGGAGTAGATGAGCACCAGCCCAGCCTGGCTGACATGCAGCATGGGGTTGTGGATAGCCAGCACTGCTGTCTGAAGGAAGGATCTTTTCTGACTGATGGAGAAGAATTTTCCAAAGACCTAAAACCAAGAGGACATGAGGCTCGAGCAGATTGGCCAGAGCCAGCCTCCAAGTCCTGGCAGTACAATGGCGTCTAGTGCCCCAAAGGGCGAGGAAGAGAGCTGCTGTGGCCAAGGCACTTCATTCCCCAGGAGGCTTTCAGGGTCCCAGGGCTCAGGGAAGCCCCTTTATTAAAAGGTGGCAGATGCTGAGGGACCAAAGCCTCCAGTGGCTCTTTCGGGAGGGCAATTTCTGGCAGGGGCCAGGATGGGCTGGAAATGGATCTCTAATGTGTGTGAGCAGGCCCACTCTGCTGTGCAGGGCACCGAGAGGACAGGGGACCCTGTGTTGCTTCCAGCAGAGAGATCTCCTGCACCTCAGCGGCTAGAGGAGTGTGTGTGTGTGTTGTGTGGGGTGAGGGGGTTGGAGCTGACAGACCAAAGGTCTCTTCACCCCAGCTTAGTGATTTCTCTCATTGCTGGGAATGGCCTCTGCATCTCCTTGGTTTCTTCAAGGGGAATCCAACCTGCAGCCTGACATGGACAAGGAGACTCATGGCCCAATCCCCATCCCAGACACTCCTCGGAGACTTTTCTTCCGCAGCAGCAATTCAGCTTGTGGGAGGCGGGACAAGCTCACACAGTCTCTCTCACGGGGCGTCTGTGGAGCAGCGTTCTGTCAATGCCCTTGTCGATCCAGGAGCCGCTCCAGGGCCTCCTCTGTGATGTTGTGGCAATCACCCATTTCACTTTGACTCCAGTCTGGGGGCACTGTGTTACGGTGTGTTGGAAGGTTTGGATATTCTCACCACAGTTGTGAGATGGGGGCACGGGGGTGTCTTTGATTTTCTACTTGTGCAGCAAGAAGCCGCAACTTGGGTCAGTGACAATGTGCTTCTTTGGAACAGTGGCTGAGGTCCAGATACTCTGCCATTCCCTGGCCAGGGCTGGAGACATGCGGGGGGCGCATGTGGTCCATATTGGCTCTGGAGCTCACTATGTCCCCTACTCAGTTCCCAGGTTGGGGCATTCTGCTTCCTGACCAGCAGTGGAATTGGGCAAAGCCCACCTCCTTTCTCTGCTTCTACAGGGTGCAGGGAATTAAACAAGGGTCTGATCAAGCAATCGTGACTGACTGACTCAGGGCTCTCCTCTCAGACACTTGGGGATCAGCCAGGGGGACAAGGAGCAGAGAGACACCCAGAGCCATAATCCTATATTAACTCACCCACCCGGGGATCCTCCTTATGCCACGGAGCAATGCAGCCATGTAAGACACTCAAATCACGGCAACTAGCGAGTTTCCAATGTGGGACCTTTAGCACCAGCCTGTCCCACTGGTTGCTGGATGAGGAATTCTGAGCTGGAAATAAGGAGTGGGCTCTTTTCCTGTCTCCAGGAGGCATCCACTGCAGGGAACCCAGCCAGCCACACTCCCTGAGCTGTGTCATGCCCTGGCACAGTGCCCTTACCTCCCCCACTCTGGCTGTATTCTTGTAGCCTAAGAGCCTTCTGTCCTGGTGCCAGTCATAGCACCAGAGATCTTCCGCGTCATGTATGGTCAGGCCTGGAAGAAAGAGAGAGAGAGAGACTTTTCTCCTCCTTCTGGTTGCAGTTTCTGTGTCCTTCCAATCCCATTGGTGGCTCCACAGTGGAGTGGAGAAGAACAGAGGCAGAGAGAGACTTGTCCTCCAGCTGGGGTCAGTCTGAGAGCAATGGTCTGGGGTCCCATTATCCACCTGTGGTCACTCTCAGTCCCCTATTGGGTTCCGTGTCCCAGCTGGGTTCCTTACCCCTCTGTTGGAGCAGCAGTTGGTAGAGCCGGTAAGTCCCCTCCCTGGCCTGCCGGCTGATGTCCTTGTCTGGATCGCTGACAAATAGAGCCAGCTGGGCCACATGGTGACCCATCCTAGGGAACTCGGCTGAGATCTAATGGAAGAGAGAGGAGAGGGGACTCCATCAGCATTTTCCTGTCAGCTCCCCTGGGCCAGAGGGCTCCTTCCCCTTAGCTCCTCTGCAGGAGATGCTGGGGGAGAGGAGCTTGAGATTGACCCTTCGTTTGCTCTGCTGCCAAGGGAGCACGGAGCTGCTTTGGGATGCCAAGCAGGGGTGCAGCATGGGCTCCTTAAAGGCCCAGGGACAACACTGAACCAGGACAAGAAGATCTTGACTCAAGCCGAGCTCAGTCCCTGCTCTGACTCTGCCTCCCCATGAAGAACCCTCTTAAGCCACAGCCCCGGCAGTAGCAAATCCTGCAGCCCGCTGGAGCCAGCCCGCCTCTGACTGGAGCCAGCAAGCTGGGGTCAGAGGTCACTTACGTCAAACTCAGGGAGGGAGACTGTGTATCTAAGCAGGGCTGTGCTGCTCCTGATGGCCCTGGCTCGCTCCTGCGACACCCTGGACATGACCCACAAGTTGATATCCTGTGGGGAAAGGAGGCAGGTCAGACTCAGTGGCCAGGTGCACCTGCTTTGCAAATGAGCCCCCCACGCCCCCAGCCCCAGGAGCCTGAGACATTCTGCGCAGGGGGGAATATCTGAGGCCTTGATGGCAGAGCTTTAGAAGGGGATTCTTTCCCCCAGGACACAGCTTGTACCCTGCAGGTCACAACTTGTCAGCGTCTCTCTCGATTGGGACAATGTTCGGGGTCGGGGCTGGTCCCATTCTCCCAGAACTCCTGATTCCTGAACAGTTCACCAGAAAGGAGACTGAACCCTCGGCCCTTCCCTGCTATGAAAATCCTTGGGGGGATGGAGGGAGTGACTGAGAACACAATCCCCCCAGGAATTTCAGAGCAGATCAGAGGGAAGGGCTGATTCCCTGGGCTCCTCCTGTTTCTCGAGGAAGGAGCGTGTGCCTCTTCTCTGAGAACCATCTCCCAAATCTCATGGGGTGTGTGTGTTGGAGGGGTGGGGAAAGGTGGATTTTCAGACTCTCACTCCCCAAGACAGCCAGGAGCCCTGTGGTTAGTGCTCAGCAGAACCAGGCAGAGTTCTGGCTTGAAATCCCAGCTCTTTCCTCTGTCCCTCAAGAAGGAAGGACCTGACACTGCATTGCACTGACCTCCCCAACCAAGGATGGCCCACTGGGGACCCAGCTTGGAGGACACAGTAGAAAATGGATCTTCCACTCTCTCCTTACCAGTCCCCCAAAGAGTTCAGGTGAAATGGGGCTCACCTCCAAGATGAAGTGGAGCCTGTCTGTGTCTGGAGACTCTGCCAGCAGGTTCCCCAGCATGGCATCCAGGACCTCTGGGATGACTTTGTGCAGAGCCTGCAAAGCATGGGTCAGAGTTAGGGAACCTGGGCCTACACGTGCCACAGAATGGGAAGAGGGGTCTCTGGGAAGCACTGGGGAGACTCCAAACACATCTCCTGGCCTCTCTCCTTCACATCCCACTGCAGGCAATTCGCAAGAATTGATGACCCCTGGACCTTTGATCCATGAGCTTAGCAGGTCTCTGCAGAGGGCCTTGTAGGCAGAAGAGTATGAAACAGCCAAGTTGCTATGGATGGAAGCTGGGCTTCTGGATAAAACATGGCTTATGAAAGAAAGAAAGAAAGAAAGAAAGAAAGAAAGAAAGAAAGAAAGAAAGAAAGAAATGGGGGATAGCTCCGTGGTTTGAGCATTGGCCTGCTAAACCCAGGGTTGTGAGTTCAATCCTTGAGGGGGCCATTTAATGATCTGGGGCAAAAATTGGGGATTGGTCCTGCTTTGAGCAGGGGGTTGGACTAGATGACCTCCTGAGGTCCCTTCCAACCCTGATATTCTGTGATTCTGTGAAATCCCCCAAGGAGGGGTAATATCTTCCCTGCTGAAGGGAAGAATCCAACCTTGCAGCTTGTTCCAACTCTGTTACCCCACCCCTAAATCTGGAGCTCTAGCGAATCAAGGGAGCAGGGGCCAAGGACCACTCTGGAAAAGTAAAAGGATGGAGGAGTAGGAGGTACCTGGATGTCGGTGGTGTTCTTCTCCGTGCCCAGGGTGAAGACGGAGTGAAGAGCAGCTCGCAAGAGGTGGGTCTCTAGGGCTGGCTCCAGGGCAGGTTTCATGGTGCTGGCAAGAGAGAGGAGCTGGTATTAGACTGTGCAGTACGGAGGTGGGACTGTCGCCAACACAGACACCAACCCACATTGATGGAGGCACAGGCTGGAGAGAATGCAAACTGAGGCACTTAGCTAGGGAATGACAAGGCCAAGGCATCCCAGAAAGACAGTGGCAGGACAGGAATAACTCCTGTTCCCTGGAGCCTACTGCCCCTCCTGTATCTGAGCCCGGGAGTGAGCCCTTCCCCAAGGCCCCTGTCATGTTATGGAAGTGAAAAGAAGAGCCCTGCCAGGAGGTAGTGACCCTTCCCACCCCACCATCTTGCCAGAGGCGCCACTCTTGGGAGGTGACCTGGGAGGGACAGTGACGGTGACTCCCAGCCTTGGGCCTGAGCAGCACTGGGGTGAGGGGAGCTGGCGGGGTGGGGGGTGGGGCTGTCTCGGTACCAGAGGTTGCCCACTGCAGCCAGGGAGTGGGCGAGGACGGCGCTGGGTGACGAGTCATCGGGAAGCTCCTCGATGAGCTCCTGTGAGACGCGAAGGAGACAAAGGAGCATGTGAGATTCAGGCCCCACTGACACCTCCCAGTGAGGAGATGACACAGCCAGTACCCCACATGGCCAGCAGGATCCCCCACAACCTCCCGCTCCTCCGATTCCTTCCTGCCCATCCGACTTGTCCCCCTTCCCGGATTCCTGCCCAGCTCACTCCCAATCCCCTTCTTTCCTCCTCCCTGTCAAAACTTCCCCCATTGAGCCCCATCCCGATGACCCATCTGGGACCATGTGATTCCTTGTCCCCCATTCTCAGCTGCCCTCCAGCCCCACAATTCCCCCCTGCCCACTACCCACCAATCTCAGAATTTCTCCCTTCTCTTCTCCCAAGTCTTCAGCGACAGCAATCCCTGCCCTCTGCTGGCCCCTCCAACAGTATACAGCTCCCACCCATTAGCCTGGCCATACCCTTCCCAATCCCATTTCTCTCTCCTCTCGCCAGCTGCCGTATGGCATGTCTCACTCACCACGATCCTCTTCACCACAGCCGCCTTGCAGCAGCGCGGCTCCAGCGTGTCCTCCCCTCTGTCCTGTGCAGCCAGACATGCGGGGTAGATGGCCTGAAGAAACAGGAGCTGCTGCCCCTCATCCTGGACCCACCAGAAGTGGAGTATAACGAGAGAGAACCTGTTAGCGAGGGACCTTCCTTCCCCACCCAAACCAGCTCCAGGGCTCAGGCCTCAATGGGAGATTGTGGGGACCTGACGATTGTCCAAATCCCCCACCACTCCTATGCAAGCAGGATCAGGAACTGGGACAGTGCCTGTCGGGGGAGACGACCTCGGCTGTTGTGGGACAAAGACCCCCATTTGGGGGTCCAACATCATGGATGTAAAAGGGCCCCATTAGGGGTGGTGGATGAGGAGGGACAAGACCCTCGGCAGGGGGTGGGGATGCTGGGAAGGGACAGGGCAATCTTGGTTCCAGCCCAGGTGGGGAACATTTGTACCTTCTCTCTGCACTGGAGCTGCTCTCGGATGACCTTGAGAGCAGCTTCATCTTTGGCCACGTCCACCCCTTCCTCCTGCTCCGAATCCAGGGGGCTCCCTGCACCAGGGAGGGAAGGACAGGGGCGTGGTGGGCAGAGCAGGATTCAAGACCCCCCTTCCCACCTCAGGCCCCCAGGGCAGATCGGGCCCCAAACCTCCCTCTCAGGGATGCCTTCAGCCCCCAACAGCTGCCGAAGCCCAGAGCAGAGCCCCCCTCCCCTGCCCAGGACTCCAGGGGAGGTGCCGATTCCCCCGGCCCCGGAGCAGCAAGGACCAACTGGCAGCAGCTCTTCATGCCCCCACCCCCAGGTCCCCGTGCGGAAGGGGCAGCTGTGTGACGGCTGCTGCTGTCCGTGGGGTTCGCGGGGCTCAGGCCAGACACCTGGGCTGGGGACCCCCCCCGTATCCCTGGGAGAGCGTCTGGGCCCAGGATGTTCACATCCCATCCTCAGCCCTCCCGGAGCCCAGCCTGGCTCCTCACCTGGAACAAAGCAGTGGCGCCCGTCGGCCTGGCTACTGCCAGAGGCCCAGGTGCTGCCGCTGTCCCAGGCTGAGCTGCCGGTGCTGGGACAGGGACCTTCCCCCTCCTGGCCAGCGGGGGCTGGAAGGGCCTTAGTGAGCGGGCAGGGCGAGGCCTCCTGATGGGAAGGAGGGCTTGGCTCCTGGGGCCGCTGCTGCCCACACAACAAGCCCCAGAGCCACCCTGCCCGGCGCCCCTCCTGGGCTGGGTCCTGTCTGCCAAACCGCAGCCTGGGCCAGCTCCACTGGGGCCTGGTCGGGGCTTCTCCCAGCTTGGCGCCTGCGCCGGGAGCCGGGGTCCTTTTCCAGAAGGCCGGGCACTTCCGCCGTCTGGCCTGGACGGGAGCTGCTTCCCCGCCAGCGCGGACGCAGGGCTTGCTCTGCCCCTTGGGAAGACGGCAGCTGCTTCCCTCAGGCTCTGGGGCCACCTGCAGAGCCTTCCTCCTGAACATCCGCAGGAGCCTGGCCATCCTGGAACCGAGCGGGGAGCAGGGGTGAGTCTGGGCTCAAGGCAGCCTTTCACTCATGGGCCTTTTCTGTCCCTCCTCCTCCCTGCTCCAACCACAGCCACCCCCTCTGCCCCCACAGGAGTGCAGGGAGTGCCATCTACACACACGGGCAGGAGTTCATTGCATGATCTGCTCCCAACGTTCCCCATCGTAATCCCTGCTGCTGCAATAGCCAGGAAGTCTCATCCTTTTCCAGCAATGGGGTCAGTCCCAAAGACCATCGGTTACTCTGGACAAGCAGCCCCCTCCTGTCGTCCCAGGCCACTCTCCCGCCCAGGCTAGAGAAGGAAGAGAACCCAGGAGCCCGGACTTCTCCTGCGAAACCATTCCCCATGTCAAAGTTACAGAGACCCTAGGCACAGGAAGACCAGGGCCCTCCTCATTCTCCATTGATTTCCAGGCTCAGCAGCTCACAGGGTCTGGCCCAGCTCAGAGACTCTCAGCCTGTGGAACAGTGTCCCACAAGGGAAGGGCTGGGAGCCCCATTGCTGGAAACTTTCCAAACACACTGGAGATGGCTCTGGAGAAGCCCCTGCCTGGCCTAAGAGTGAGGGGCTCTTGGGGGTTGTTTGCAAACGAAATCCCCCTTTGGAGATAGTCTCTCCCCCTGTTTCTCCTCTCCCCAGACAGACAGGGGAAGACACGGACGAACCCGAATCCCACTCACTTGCTCTCAGTGATGGTATGATGGATGGCGGATGTTCAGGGTCAGCAGACGTCCCTCGCCCTCCTCCTCACTCTCCAAGCCCAAGGGAGGCTGGAGAGGGTGGTGACCTCAGGAGTTACCCTGCCCAGCCAGCAGGCAGGGTGATGACACTCGGGCGATCGACTGGCTGTGAAAGCAAGAGTCTGTCTTATTGCCAAGGGATGGAGAAACTCAGCCAGCAGCAGGGGGGTGCAGAACACTGCCCTAGGGCGGAGGTGACAGCGCCTCCAGGATCCTGACATCCCAGCACTTTACACACCTTCCTGGAGCCTCCCAACCCTGCTGGGCTGTAGTGATGGGACCCCAACCCGACTGACGACAAACGGGCCTCAGCTACCAGCTCAGGGTCACACTGAGAGTCAGAGCCATGGATGGACCCCTTCAACAACCATTGCTGCACACTCCCTCCCACAGCTGGCAATTGCAACCAGGCCCTAATGGCTGGTCCCCCTGCCTTTGAGAGGGAGTGTCACTCCTGCTTCCATTGCTGCCTATTGATCTGTGGGACTTTGAGCAAGTTGCTCCCCCTCTCTATGGCTCTCTGGGACTCACATCCCTGAATGGGCTTTAAAAAAGACAATGGTCAAAGTTTGGCCCCAACTAATTCTTGTTTCTCGAGTCTAGCCATTTTTGCAAAGTTTAGAGTTCTTGATATTCAGCACCTGGAAACATCCCTTTCTCCTTCGCAGATGGCCTTAACATCCCTTATCTCACCCAGGCTCCCTGCTGCCTGGAGTTAGAGAATTGACCCTGTTCCCATTGGACCTACCCAAGGTGTCACACAGCAAAGCGGTGACGGAGCCAGAAAGAGAAGACAACAGTCCTAACTCCTGTTCTAACAGACAACAACCCCCCCGGAGGCAGGGATAAAGCCCAGTAAATAAGGTGTGAACATTTTCATGGAAACCGTTTTCTCTCAGAAAATCCATTCAGACGAAACCACTTTCTTTCTTGAAATCGTAACAAGTAGGATGAAAATTCTTTGCAAAAATATTTATTTGCAAAACAAGAGCATCTCCTGTCCGTCACAGCGCATTAAACTGTCTCATCGTACACAAAGGGAGACACTATGCTCTAGAAAATTAGATGAGATGCTTCAGTCTGAGCTAAGTAGTTGCTGCTCTTCACAATTTCAAAACAATAAAAGACAAATAAAATCGAATATTAGGTCATAATCTGCTATGGCTCAGTGTGATAGGATACCCCTTAGTCTGCACTGCTCCGAGTGACACTCTTCAGTGGATCCCTAGCATCCACCCATGGTGAGGTAGGTGGGAGAGGATTGTTATTTGTACTTGACAGAAGGAGAAACGAAGGCTGAGAAAGGAGCAGTGACTTGTCTTAGCTGATGCAGCCAGTCAGTAGCAGAGTTGCTCTCAAATAAGCTACAGACCAACAATTGTTCCTAGTAATTATTCAGCAATTATTTCAGAAGAATTGGAATGTTCGAGAGGATCATGAACTGCTCCGAGACAATGAATGGAGAGCAGCGTCAACATTGGTCACACATATAACTGGTTGTGACTTATTTGCTTGGTCATAAAAGAGAACAACAAAGAGCAGAGTTTCCTTCCTGTCAATAGCCCCCTCCTCAGCCAATCAAGGTTGGGACTTTGAGGGGTGGGAGGCTAAGGGTTCTCATCAAATAGCCCAAAGAATGGCCCTGGTCACCACCGAGGGGATCTCTCTCGGAGCACTAGTCCAGTCTCACCTCTCTGTGAGGGCCTCTCACCGCCCCCCCCGGCCCCCGCTCCACACACAGAGCTCCTGGTGGTGGGAGGAGAGCAGAGGAAAAGGACAAAGGAAGCAAGAAGAGAAAGGTAGGAGGGACAGAGGAAAAGGGAAAACAAAAAGGAGAAACCCCAATGTCCCCAGTAATTCTAAGGGACAAAGTCCTAGGTTGGAAATAAAATACTGCCCCCACAATCTAATGTTTTCCTTTCCTAAAAATCAGCCAGCACCTCATGGATCAGACTGAACAGGTTCCAAACCTCTCCGAGTCTCTTACCTTCTATACAGGGAGGTCTGTTTTCGAGCAAAACCACAAAAAGAAAAGGAGAAAACTCCGAAGAGGGTCCTCCTTGTGCTCACGTACGTGCAAGTGAATGCTCTGTCAGTCCTCCAGGAGAGACCTCGAGAAGGAGACGTGCTGAAGCAAAGCCACAAGGATCTCCGAGGTTGCCCTTATTCTGCTCCCTGTGCTGCCTGGCTGATGTCAAGATCTCTGTGAGGTCATCGCCTCCCCACCACCTTTGTCCAATAGGCTGAGGTCCTGCCAAAGGCCCTTGTGATGTCACTGCCACACCCACCCCTCCCCTGCAGTGCTGATGTCCTGCCGCTGTCCAGCTACATTGGATGTTTGAGCTGCTTCCCCTGCATCACCCCACTCAATGACTCTTCCTTGTGGGGATGACACCGACTGCACAGTAGAACACAGAGTTTCTTCCCGAGGCCGCAATTAGGTTTCACAAGTTAGTCGACTTTATGGCCAGAAGGAACCGTTAGAGCATTTAATCTGATCCCCTGCGTATCCTAAGGCCTCCTGTATGTCAGAAGAGCTGGGCTTTTCTTTTACTCATACATTTTCCAGAAAGGCATCTAGTCTTTATTCAAAGAGATCAAGAGATGGAGAAGCCATCATTTCTCTTAGTTCTTTGTGCCAATGATGAAACACCCTCTTACAAATCTGGGTCTTATTGTCATTATACTTTTTCTGATTTCTGCTTCCATCCATGGGGTCTTGTCATACCTTTCTCTTCGACATAAAAGAGCCCTTTTATACTCAACATTTTCTCTCCATGAAGTCAAGCAACTCACTTCTCATTCTTCTCTTGTATATGCTAAACAGATTGAGCTTTTTCAATGTCTCATTATAGGGCATCATCCCCATCACTCAGTTATGAAACTTTTCTGCACCCTCTCCAATTGTTTTAACATAATATTCAAAATGTAGACACAAGAACTGGATTCAACATTCCAACATCAGTCTCACCAATGCTGTTTCAATTCCCTTTCCATCCTCACTACTCTATCCAGCCAAGAATGGCTTTAACCTTTTTTAACACAGTTTCACATTGACAGATCACATTGAGCAGCTCGTCCACTATGGCCCTAAAATCCTTTTCAGGGTCACTGCTTTCCAGTGGATTGTCCTCAATTCTGTAGGGTGCCGTCTGACTCCTTTGTTACTGGAGGTATGGGGTTGCATTTGGCTTTATTAAAACCTAATTATTTAGTAAGTATTTTAGAAGAACTAGCCCATTAGAAAGAGAATCGTGAATTACTCAAAGACAATGAATGGAGGAAAGCGGCAAGAGCAATCAAATACATGCTTGGTTATGACCTATTTCCTTGGTCTTAAAAGAGGGTAACAAGGACCTGAGCCTCCTCCCTCACAATAGCCCCAAGCTCCCCCAATCAGCATTGAGACTCTGAGAAGCAGAAAGCTGAGAGTTCTCACCAGATGTCCCGGGTCACCACCGGAGGGAGTCACTCTTAGAGCACCATTCCAGCCACATGTCTTTGGGAGGGCCTCCCGCAATGAGAGTTGGAGTGCAACACCACCCCCCGCACCCCCGCCTGCCCTCCGTCCCCAACTCCACACGCACAGACAGGTCCTGGTGGTGAAAGGAAAGCAGGGGAAAAGGACAAAGATGCAAGAGAAGAGAGAAAGGAGGGAGAGACAGGAAAAGGGAAAACAAAAAGGAGAAACCCCAATGTCCCCAGTAATTCTAAGGGACAAAGTCCTAGGTCGGAAATAAAATGCTGCCCCCACAATCTAATGTTTTCCATTCCTAGAATTCAGCCGGCAGCTCATAGATCAGACTGAACAGGTTCCAAACCTCTCCGAGGCTCTTACCTTCTATACAGGGATGTCTGTTTTCGAGCAAAACCACTAAAAGAAAAGGAGAAAACTCCGAAGAGGGTCCTCCTTGCGCTCACGAATGTGAAAGTGAATGCTCTCTCAGTCCTCCAGGAGAGACCTCGAGAAGGAGACGTGCTGAAGCAAAGCCACAGGGATCTCCGAGCTTGCCCCTGTCCTGCACCCCTGTCCTGCCTGGCTGATGTCAAGATCTCTCTGTGAGGTCATCGCCTCCCCACCACCTTTGTCCAATAGGCTGAGGACCTGCCAAAGGCCCTTGTGATATCACTGCCACACCCACCCCTCCCCTGCAGTGCTGATGTCCTGCCGCTGTCCAGCTACATTGGATGTTTGACCTGCTTCCCCTGGATCACCCCACTCAATGAGCATTCATTGTGGACTCAAGCCGAACAGAGTAAAACATCAGAGGCTTCTCCCCATGCTATGCTCAGTTTTTCATAAATTAGCAGACTTTATGGACAGAAAAGACAATTAGAGCATGTCATCTGACCCCCTGCATATCACATGCTTTCTGTAGAGCATAGGAGCTAGTTTTTGACTATACACGTTCCAGAAAGGCATCTAGTCTTCATTAGAAGACATCAAGAGATGGAAAATTCCCACCACTTCCCTTTCTAGTTTGTTCCTTTGGTGATTCATCCTCACGGTTGACTATGTGTGCCCTCTTTCTCATATGAATTGGTCTCTTTTGAGTTTCCAGCCACTGGGTCTTGTTATGCTTTTCTCTGCTAGATTAATGAGCCCTTTAATACCTGATATTTTCTCTCCATGAAGTCACTTCAGCACTTCAATGACGTCACCTCCCGATCGTTTTAATCATCTAAACAGGCTGAGCTCTTTCAATAGCTCACTCGCAGGCATTTTTCTCCAACCCTCAAAAAGTTTCATTGCTTTTTGCTGCCCCATCTCCAATATTTCAAAATCTTTTTTCAAAGGTGGACGCCAAAACTGGATGCAGTATTCCATGATCAGTCTTCCTCATGTTGTGTCACCTCCCTATGCGCCTCACTCCTCTTTTCATACATCTAATGACGGCTTTAGCCCCCTTCCCCACAGCATCACCCTGGGTGCTCATGTTGAATGGCTTGCCCAGCATGGCCCCGAAATCCTCTTCACATTCAGTGCTTTCCTGGATACACTTCCCCATTCTGTAGGTGTGGCCTCCATGCTTTGTTGCTAGCTATAGGACCCTTCCTTTGGTTATTTTCAAACTTGTTTTCTTTGAATGGGTCCAGCTTCTCAAGGGATCCGATTGCTCTGTGTCACTGCCCTGTCCTCATCATTAATTACCATGCTGCTACTATTTTATCACCCACCAATGTTAACAGCAGTGATTTTTTATTTGGGTTGCAGTTCACTGATATTTATTTTCAAGAATTAGTCCCCGAGAGCCTCTTCATATCCCTAGTGTCCAGAACCTGCTCCACACAGCACAGCGAGACAAGGCCGCCCAGCCCAGCTGTGCCATAGGGGCTAAGCACAGAACAACCTTAGGAGCTTGTGTCATCCATAGCTTCTGAACAACATGTTGGGGTCATCAGCTTACAAATACACTCTAGATTGGTAGCTTAGACAGGCCCCAAATGTATCTAAGTGTCCCGCCTTGAAAAACAGGAGAGAAAAAAACATAACCTTGATTAGCTTTATTTCATCGTCATGGAAACTGAGGCACACAGAAGCAAAGAGATTCGCTCATGGTCAAAAAGCCAAAAATAGAAAATTTCCATCCCACCATCAACCTCAGCCTGGACCAGTCCACACAAGAGATCCACTTCCTGGACACTACGCTGCTAATAAGTGATGGTCACTTAAACACTTAAACACCAAATTTGTTAGTCTCTAAGGTGCCACAAGCCCTCCTTTTCTTTTTGCGGATACAGACTAACACGGCTGCTACTCTGAAACCTGTCATTAATTTCATTTGGTGACCATTAGTTCTTGTGTTATGAGATGGAATAAATAACACTTCCTTATTTTCTTTCTCCACACGTGTCATGATTTTATACACCTCTATCTTATCCCCCATTAGTTGTCTCTTTTCCAAGCTGAAAAGTCCCAGTCTTATTAATCTCTCCTCACAAGGAAGCTGTTCCATACCCCTAATCATTTTTGTTGCCCTTTTCTGAACCTTTTCCAATTCCAATATCTCTTTTTTGAGTTGGGGTGACCACATCTGCATGCAGTACTCAAGATGTGGGCGTACCATGGATTTCTATAGAGGCCTCAACACCCCAGTAACCAAACCAGTGTCAAGTTGGTTTCAGATTTCCCGGCACAGGAGAGGTTTTGAGGGGCAATTTGAAAGAGGGCAATGTGAAGGCTTTGCAAATGTTGATGAGGAGCTCCTCCTAGGGGTGATAGCGAATGAGAGAGGCCAGGTAGGGTGTGGATTGTGAAGAGAAGGCTATACATTGATCTATGGCACTTATGTCCCCCGCACCCCATCACTGTAGTATGGGAGCATCTCACAATCTTTGGATGGATTTATCTTCCCAATGTCCCTGTGTATCTAACCTGAATTGTCCCCTTAGGAAAAACTCCACCTGATCCGGCTGGAGAACAGCCAGATGTTCCGCCTCCAAACTGCACCAGAGAACATCTGTACCCTCTCATGTTCACCCCACCCATGTCCTCGCCCTCGAGTCCTGCTTCAACAGCGGGTGGCAGGGCCTGCTGCCCCCTGAGTGTGTGAGGAACCCTGGGAGGCCAGTACCGCTGTCCGGCCCCACGGCCAGCCGAGGATACTAGTTGGTGGCTCCTTCCTGGTGCCAAAGCAGGGGTGTGTACCTGGCACAGCTCCCCAGCTCCCCCGGTGCCTCTCCCTTTTGTGGAGACAGAGACCCAGGCACATGGCACTTTTGTTGCAGCCTCTCTTCTAGCTCCTCCAGAACCTCTCTGCATTTCTCCCTGCACCTCCTGAGCTGCACACATGGCCCGGCCGCCCCACAAAGCCTCACCCACCTCCTGGCGCTGGCCTGACGGCCATCTGTCACTCCAGGAGCAGAAAGCTGGATGGGGTTTGCCCTGCGACTGTGGCCTATTTCCAGTCCCTTGTCCGCTCCTGTCTCCGGGCAGAGTTCCTCTGGGCCCACTGACTCCTGGATGCCTTGGAGGAGCAGTGGGGGCTGTCGGGGGTTCTCTGCTCGGCATCCCCCTCCGGATCCCTGATTTTCCACCTGAGACCAGGCTCCCGTTCCTGTTTTCTCCTTTGTTGTCCCCCACCATCAACTGGAGCCTGGACTTAGTGGTTCCTCCGCCTTTGTCAAGGGACAGGGCCTTTAGTTTTGTGCAGGCCCAGCCCGGCCTGTCCTAATACTTCCCATAGCACAAGAACCCACAGGGAGTGACTCACCCTGGCATCGGCTCCCTTTACCCTGCCCAGGAGAGCGAGGGGCAGCTCTTCTGTGCTGCCTTTTCTTGGCCCCCCTAAAAGGGGACGGACCCCATAGGGAAGGAGTTGAATTCCCCAGAAGTTTCATACTTTGTTTCCCCCGGGGTGGCCATAGTTTTGTACCACCAGGCAGAAGCAAACTCCCCCCCCCATTGTTTGCTCCTCTCCCCCCTCCCTCATGGACTTGGAGTTGCCTCCTCCCCAAAATCTGAAATGGTGCCCCTGGATCCTCCCCACCACAGTGAGCCTCTCCCTCATGGCCTTGAACATGCCCCTCCCCATCCTCCCTCCTCCCCCCTCCATTCGGCCTTTCTGTTCATCATACAGACCACCAGTTTCCCACCTTTTCAGGCTGGCGATCCCCCCTGCACAATAAAAAATGCCCCAATGCCCTGAGGTTTCCGGTCCAAGTCAGAGTAAACCTTGTGTCAGTGCTACCGACGCCAGGAGCCTGCAACCCGGCTACAGCGACGACATCGGATCTCGCCAACGCCCCAGGGTTAGGACACCCCAGTTTCACCCTGGAAATTGTCTTTTCTTTGCCTAAGATTGTAATAAAATTTGCAACACCTCACGCCCACACCCCCTCCCTCCCCTCTAGACTCCACCCATGGCGGGGGGGGGGCAGGTGTCCTGTCAAAAAACTGCTCCCTGACAGAATTTGCTGCTTAGATTGTCCTGAGCATGCTCGGTAACATCTGCTGAAGCCGCAGTCCTCAGCTTGTCCTTACTTGGAATCAGATTCTTCTGCCTGCTCTTTACAGGGGCTACAAGGGGGCAAAGGGCAGCGGGGCTCGATCCGGTTTTATAGTGGGGGGTGCTGAAAGCCAGCTCACGCAACTGTGTGTTCAAAAGCAACGTGGAAAGGTGCAATTCCCGTTCCCACCGCGTGGGTGGAGCACAGCTCTGGGATTCGAAATAATGCCAGCTTCCTTCTCACAGCCCCAGCAAACTTTTCACAGAGAAAGCTGGGGGCAGGGATTTCCCTACACCCCCCCCCCGAATTTTCCCAACACCCCCCCCGCCCCCAGTTTTGTGAACTAGTTACCTGCAGCGTTGCCACTTTAGTGATTGTTTGGAAATTTGAATTGAAATTGAAACGTTAATACCCACTCTAAAAGCATATAGAGTGTATGAGAAAATATGTGTATCTGAAAAAAATATAATAGATTTGAAAAGTATGAACATAGACTAGCTTCCTTATACAGCTGTTGTTTTTGGTGGCGATGTCAGCACATTCATTTCAGTGACGTTGGCCAACCTAGTAATTTCAAATAATGATTTGTAAGCAAAGTCTAAATGAGCTCTCCCTGAGAGCTAGTGATGAGCTGGGGACTGGGGGGAAAGGCTTCAGGACCAGATTATATTTACATTCACACCTAATCTACCTCGGTATCCAGCAAACAGAGCTGTGTTGCCCAAGTGATAGATTTTGGCTGGGGCTGGATTACAAATCACTTGAATGCGTTGGGGGTGGGGGTGAAAGGTTGTTGTTCTTATTGCATGAGTAAAGGGCAGCAGAACTGTACTTAGCCTGTGCTGATTGAGGGCATCAAAAGAGAGGGTGGGGACCTGTCCCTCTCCACTGTTTAAAGACAGAGCTGATTATGCTCCATAGAGAGTCTTTTGTTCTGTTCAGTGACCACTGCAGCTGAAATCTCTGATAATCAGGTCTAAGTGCTCAGACCTGCTGTGGGACAGTGTTTCTGTGGAAGACACTTTGGCGCAGCCTGCACTAGCAGGGAGGTTCCCCCACTGAGAGCTGGGTGGAACCGCGAGAGACCAGCTCACAGAGGTCCCAGTGGCAGGTGGCAGCAGACGGTGACAGCACAGGGCTATTAGGGCAGAGCAATAGAGTGAACGGTGGCCTGACAAACAACAGCAGCCAGAGCACTGGACTATGTTTTAGTGACTTTACTCCAGAAGCTAGATTTGTGACTTGGAAACTTACATAAATATATGTTCCCTAGCAGGGCAAGATTTTTAAAAAGCGTTATTTGCCAATGTCATTATCTGGTTCTTGTGTTAAGTGAAGGGGTAATAGCACTTCTTCATTCATTTTCTCCACACCAATCAAGATTTTATAAGACTCTATCATATCTATGCTTTTCCAAGCTGAAAAGGCCCAGTCTTCTCTCCTCATATGGAATCTGTTCCATATCCCTAATCATTTTTGTTCCCCTTCTCTGTACCTTTTCCAATTCCAATATATCTTTTTTTAGATGGGGTGACCAGAACTACATGCAGTATTTAAGATGTGGGCATGTCATGGATTTATATAGTAGAAGTGGAGGAGCTTGGTTTGCCAGACTGATCAGCTAAGCCAATGCTGACAACCGACATGAAAAGCTGCCTCTGGACTGCGTTGACATGCAGAAAGCCTTCTAAGCCAGTCACTGTCAAAGCCAATTTTAGAAGAACTTAAGGAGGCTGTTAAGAATGCTGGAGACACAACTCAGTTTATGTGAACCAACATGGCTGTGGCATCATACTTTCTATTTAAGCACGAGATACCACACACTACAAACTAGAGGCCTATGTTAAGTGCATTGTCACTTGTTAATCCTGAAGTTGGACACTGGTTCTGAACATTTTAGAAGACATTTTAGAAGAGTTAAATGCTTGTCAACTGAACTCCAAAGAGATGGCTGCTTGTGCATTTGATGGAGCTACAAACTTCTCTGGAAGACATAGTGGAGTACAAGCTCTGCTCAGAGAAAAGTGTCACCCTAATCTCTCCTACACACACTGTAGAGGCCATCTACGCCAACTAGCGCTAGTACAAGCTGCAGAATCTCCAAGACATTAAAAAGCCACAGATTTCACGGCTTTTTTATGACTCTTTTTTCAACAAGAGTCCAAAAGGATTGAACATTTTGGAAACAAATAGAAGATACACTGGGATTGAAGTTCAAATGAGTCCAACCTGGGAAAACCTGCTGGCTTTCTCATGAGTGATTTTTGTCTGTTGTCTTAAAATTACTGCAACCGTTATGACTGGCTTTGGAAAGTATCCACCAAGAGAGGACAGATCTAAGTAGTGAGGCTGGGGGACTACTTTTGTTACTGAGGATATGTCTACACAACGAAATTAGGTTGCTTTTATAGAAGTCGATTTTTCAGAACCAACTTTATTTCGTCGATTGTGTGTCCCCCCACTAAGCGCATTACATCGGGGAGTGCGTCCACAGTACCATGGGGAGCATCAATTCTCAGAGCGATGCACTGTGGGTAGCTATCCCACAGTCCCCGGAGTCGCCACTGCCCATTGGAATTCTGGGTTAAGCTCCCAATGCCTGATGGGGCAAAAACATTGTTGCGGGTGGTTTTGGGTACATGTCGTCAGTGTCCCCTCCCTTCCTCCCTGCCTCCATGAAAGCAACGGCAGACAATCGTTTCGTGCCTTTTTTCCGGGATTACCCATGCAGACGCCACAGTACTGCAAGCGTGGAGCCCGTTCAGCTCATCGCTGCAGTTGTGAGCATTGTAAACACCTCACGCATTATCCTGCAGTACGTGCAGTACCTGCAAAAGCAGGCGAGGAGGCGACGGCAGCGCGGTGACGAGAGTGATGAGGACATGGACACGCACTTCTCTCAAAGCACGGACCCTGACAATTTGGACATCATGGTGGCAATGGGGCAGGTTCATGCCGTGGAACGCCAATTCTGGGCCTGGGAAACAAGCACAGACTGGTGGGACCTCATAGTGTTGCAGGTATGGGATGATTCCCAGTGGCTGCAAAACTTTCTCATGCGAAAGGGCACTTTCATGGAACTTTGTGACTTGCTTTCCCCTGCTCTGAAGCTCAAGAATACCAAGATGGGAGGAGCCCTCACAGTTGAGAAACGAGTGGCAATAGCCCTCTGGAAGCTTGCAACGCCTGACTGCTACCAGTCAGTTGGGAATGAATTTGGAGTGGGCAAATCAACTTTGGGGGCTGCTGGATCCAAGTAGCCAACGCAATCACTGAGCTGCTGCTACCAAGGGTAGTGACTCTGGGAAATGTGCAGGTCTTAGTGGATGGCTTTGCTGCAATGCGGTTCCCCAACTGTGGTGGGGCGGGAGGACTGCATGAGCTCGGAAAACATGTCATCACAAGTGCGGATTTTTTGCCTTCTAATCTGGGATAGCCTCTGGGATGGAGATGATAGGGGGAGTGTAGAAACATTTGCACCTGTGGGAGGAAAAAAAGGGAGAGCAGAATTAAAAAAGATACATTTTAGAGAACAAAGGGGAGACTCTTTCAGAGTAAATCAAGCGATTCAGACCACACAGCACACGTTCTTTCGATACAAGGTCGCATTTTGCCTGTTATACTGAGTGCCTGCTGGTTTGGTGTGAGACATCACACGCGGCTGGGCACCAGCATTTGGCTTGCAGGTAGCCCTAGTAATCCCAAGGGGCACGTGGAGTTTGGCTTCTTCCATCTTCATAACATGTGCGAATGCTTTCCAACTGCGGTGCCCTCCTTTCCCATACCAAGCAATGCCTGGTGGGTTGGCCACTGAAAAGGAGAGGCTGCAGTTTTCAGGTGGATGTGCAACACAACACACCCCCCCTCAGCCCAATTCTCTGGGATGATCGCTTCACCCCTCGCCCCACCGCGTGGCTATCATCAGCCACACCCAAACAGCTCAGCAAGAACGGGCACCTCTGAATGTCCCCTTGAACAAATTCCCCTATTTCAACCAGGTGACCATGAATGATATCACTCTCCTGAGGCTAACACAGAGAGATAAATGACAAATGTTGCTTGAAAGCGCCCAAAACCCAGGAGCATTCGCTGCCATGCTCTGTGCTGCAATGATTCCAGACGACTTGCTACTGGCTTGGCATGGTAAAGTGTCCTACCGTGGAGGACGGAATAAGGCTGCCCCACCCAGAAACCTTCTGCAAAGGCTTTCAGAGTAGCTCCAGCAGAGCTTCACTGAGATGTCCCTGGAGGATTGCCGCTCCATCCCCAGACACATGAACAGACTTTTCCAGTAGCTGTACTGGCCGCGAATGCATCCCAAGTCTTCAGGGCAAATGAATCACTAAACACACTTGCTTTTAAACCCTTATTGTATTTACAAAGGTTCGCTCACCAGAAGTGCCTTCTCTGGCTTCATGGGTCAGGAGCCCGCCTTGGGAGGTTGTGGAGGGTGTTGGTTGGGCCAGGAATCCCCACGTCTGAATCTCCTCCTCCTCCTGTCCCCCCATCTCCTCCACCTCCATCTCCTCCTCCCCCCATCCCCCCATCTCCTCCACCTCCATCTCCTCCTCCTCCTCCCCTCCCCCCATCTCCTCCACCTCCTTCACGTTGCTGCTGTCGGGGTCCTCCTGGAGCTGGGGCTTCGCTGGGGCACTGGCCCCGTGAGCGGCTGCTGCCCCACATTGACCCCCAGCAGCACCTCCCCTTAGCACCGCAGCAGGTGCAATCCAAAGGCAGAGCACGGCCAAGGGAGAAGGCAGAGTGCACAGAGACTTGTGCTGCTCGCACGGGCAGGAGCAGGGAGGTGAAAACCTCCCCCCAGTGACACTGGGCCTGGCTCTGCTGCCATGAGGAAGCCCCGCGGGCTGCGTTGCCTGGGCAGGGAGAGAAGCCGATGGCTCCATCTGCCACCGGAGTGCCAAAGCAGCCCGAGCATAGACCAACAGAGCCCGGCTCGCACAGGATCGGGGCCCTCGAAGCGGGCTAAAAGCGAGTTCCGCCAAGAGCCCGGCTTTGGCTGAAGCCCGCTGGGCTGCTCTCGCAGCTGGCTCTGTTGGGTCAACGATCCCAGGGCGGTCGGCGGGGTCCGTAAAGTTGCCTCCAGCTCCCTAGGATCCGCTCCCAGGATCAAATCAGCCCCACTCGCTAAGAGCAATTTAAAATCAGCTTTTCCATTAATACTTCAGTCACTTTCTAGGGGAAAGTGCGCGCTCCCTGGCTGACAGAACCATTCAAACATCCTCATGTCCTACTAAGGCATTTACAACAAGCTGGGCCCGGCTCCCTAGCAGCGCCGAGCACCGCCCGCAGTCGCGGCCCTAGCCTCGTGGGCCGCTCCACCACTGTGACGATGGGCTCAGTGCCAGCCTGGCCATGGCCCCTTCTGCTAGGGAGGGACTAACTCCACCAGGAGCCAGGCCAGGCTAGAAGGTGAATGATGCCAGGCAGCTCTGCATCCCTGGGGGAGCGACAGGGTCCCATAATATCAGTAGAGGTCAGGAGCCCAAATACCTTGTTGATCTGGGCCTGGGAGAAAGGAGACCAGGAGGAGCCTAGAGAGTGGAGTGTGTGAGGCTGATGAGAGATGGGGACAGGTGTGACACTTGTACCGGGACCCAGAGCTCAAAACATTTGTAACTGGGGTGGAATGGAAGGGGTGGGGTTCCAGCAAACATGATGTACCCCAGATTTCTATAGACAGGCATGTAGAGTGCATGTGTGTCAGCAGAAGGCAAGGGGGGGAGGGATAGGTCAGTGGTTTGAGCATTGGCCTGCTAAACCCAGAGTTGTGAGTTCAATCCTTGAGGGGGCCATTTACAGACCTGGGGCAAAAATTGGGGATTGGTCCTTCTTTAAGCAGGGGGTTGGACTAGATGAGGTCCCTTCCAACCTTGATATTCTACGTGACCTGATTTCATATTCTTGCAACTGCATCCATGTTTTCTTTAACTGTGGCCTCATAGCAGGTAGGAATTTCCTCCCTCCTGGGAGCGAGTGTAAGTTGGATCTTGCTGGGTAAAGCCAGTTTTTGGCCCCACCCTCCCACACTCCTGCTGCCTAAAGAGAAAACCAGTCTTGCTGCTCCCAGAGCATGAACAAATTCTGAAAAGTGCTCCCAAGGCAAGTTCCTTCCTGACCCTTGTTGGGTTGGATCATGCCCTGAAGCATGAGGGTTTATAGCCCTTCCCAAATTTTTTAGTGATTGCTAAAACAACCTTTAGTATCTAACTCTGGATACTCACCTCATCCAAATAAAATTATTCTGGGAATCTTGCCAAGTTCTTGGCCTCAACAACATCCTGGGGCAATGAGTTCCGCAGGCTAATTATGCATTATGTAGCAGAGCATTTCCTTTTATAGCATCATCTGCTTTTCATCTAATCCTTTATTCTACACTGATTTTTAAAACCCTGATCCACAGTTTGTTCCTTTCCTGCACAGCTGTGTTCATGGCACACGCTTATGGACCCAGCTACCTTCCTCCTCCAGTCTCACCCACCTCAAAGGGAATGATTCCTACCATCAATCCCGCATGGGACTAACAGTGCCACTCTCGCACAAGGGGCAGGGACTGGCTTTGTGTTCTGGGTTTGTACAGCACCTAGCACAACCCTGGTCCATGCATGGGGCTCCTAAGAGCTGATGTAATACAAAATCATAATAATAATAAATAGGGGGGCAGAAAAGTCTGATCGGATTCTCTCCTAAGCAGCTGGGAAATATCAGGCTTATTAATGTGCTAAAGAGACTGTGATGGCTTCATTAAACAAATTAAAAAAAAAACCTTTCAGAATGAACCTGTGGGTATTAAAAGGGAGGTGAATGGCTTGGAAAAGTGCTGTAATTTTCACTCAGTGGCAGGCAGTGGGCATGTGGTGCGGTGCCACAAGAACTGCATGCCCCAGACTGTTAGACACTAACTCCAGACAGTGCTAGAACGTGATTCACCGTTTATTTAAAGGCGGGGGCTTGTTTCTTGCGGGAGGAGACGGGTTAAGCAAGAGAGAGACTCAAAATCAGTGTCTGAAATTTAACCCTTTCCGGGCCTTGAAGGAGACACAGTTGGGTCACTTATAAATGACTGTGAGTGTTATGGTAGCACCTAGAGCTCAGCTCTTGAGGTCAGGGCTGCATTGTACTGAGCGGTGCACAGAGACACAGTGAGAGACAGTCCCATCCCCCGCTCGAGATCAGGGGCCCCTTATGCCAGGCTGGGGAGCGGGTCCCCTTGCCTCCAAACCCCTCTGCAAATGAGTTGGCAGCGTGTGGAGCTGATTGATCCTTTTTGTTTCTTTTAGAGTAGCAGCCGTGTTAGTCTGTATTCGCAAAAAGAAAAGGAGGACTTGTGGCAGCTTAGAGACTAACCAATTTATTTGAGCATAAGCTTTCGTGAGTTACACTCCGATGAAGTGAGCTGTAGCTCACGAAAGCTTATGCTCAAATATATTGGTTAGTCTCTAAGGTGCCACAAGTCCTCCTATTTTTTTGTGTGTTTCTTGTTTCAATTCAGTTCCTCCTGTGGGCGGGGGGAGGGAAATGGACAATTCATGAAGTGGAGTCAGACTGATCTTTGAAAACAGCATGAGAAAACTCAAACCCTGTAACCGCCATTTCTGGGTGGGATCTGGGGTCCCTCCCAGCTCAGGGCCAGGGGGCACAGGAGGAGGAGGAGGGGAGGGTAGTGTGGTGTTGATAGCCATGTAAACAGAGTATTAGGGAAGGTTTCTGGCTGTAACAACCGTAGCACAAAATGTCCACTGGAAACCAAAGGACAGCACATTGCTCATCACAGAGAGCAGGGTTCCCCTTGAAAGCCTCCTATCCCCACACCCAGAGAATGGGCTGCATGCAGAGCAGACTCAGGAAAGGGTTTGGGGAGAACATGGGGGGGGGGCGGGAGGAGAGAGATTGAAATTGAGGTGAGGAAAGGAAGGAGGGAGGATTGAGAAAAGGGGGAACAGGAGAAACACAGGAAGGGGACGGGGGAGAGAAAGAACTGGGGTAGAAGCAGGAACTGGAGAAGGAAAGAGAGAGAAGAGAGGAGGGAGAAGAAGAAAAACCAAAAGAATCAGGGAGGGAAGGTGGGAGCAGCCCCCAGCGACTGTGATAAAGAAACCCCAGAGCTGGGAATGAACTCCGCAGTCACGGCCCCTGGAATCAATGTGCACCTCTGAGAGGTGAAACACTGATGGGGGGCTGGAGGGTCAGATTGCACCCTTCAGCCTATTCCCCCCTCCATGCACCATGTAACCTAAACCAGCGCCCCACATCTGCCTGGAATCAGGGCCTCAGCCTGCAAGATCCAGCAGCCTCTCTCGCTCCCCCGCTTCCCACACACTGCCCCCTAGGTCAAGTGACTGCAACGCGGCTGTAAGCCCATCCTGGGTCTTTGTCCCAGCCCTGCAGCCAGCCAGCCATGGGCCCTGCATAATCCAGCAGGTTTTGGTCATTGCCTGACTGCTGTGTATGATCTGCATGCTCTGGTCCTCTTTGGCTTCGGGCAACCAGCAAGCAAGAAGTGGCCATGAGCCAGGAGGCTCCTATCATGGCTCTAAATCACGTGCTTGACCCCCTGGGTCCTTTACTGCCGTGGCAGGTTGTTAGACACTGCAATGGCCCATGCTGTCTGTTCCCTGCTGCACACGTAGGAGGGGTAAATTAAAGAGCTTGGTCCCCTTTAAGGGATTTGGCATGCTTTGTGCTAATCTGATCAGTGTCATTACAAATGTCCCGCCACGCCGGTCAAGTTTCATTCATTTCAACAGCGGATGTAGTTACGGCTCTTGGTGCCTTGTCCAATCCAGGATCAGTATGCTAATATAGTATATGGCCACGCCCCTGTGTATATTGCAGTCCCCTTGCGGCTGGCTTTTTTCGCAGGTTTTTCCTTGCACTAGCAATGGGGGAAGACATGATGTGTGTGAAGAGGGGAGTTTGGGCTCCCCCCTCTGCTAATGCACAGAGAGGGGGACATGGAGCAGGGACCTGACCTGCAAGGAGTGCTGCAGTCATGGAGTCCCTGCACGAGGTAAGCTGTGATCTTCCTTCGTAGCAGTGGCTTGTGAAACTGACTCCCAACCCCCTGCTCTGCAAAGGGGGACATGGGCTTGGGTGGAGATCAGAGGTTATTTGGGAGACCCTGATATTGCAGCAGCCCTATTGTTGTTTTTACAGCCCCCAAAGGTGGGCTAAAGGGCCTCCCAGGACACATGAATGATGTACTATTATTTGCAGATTTAATAATTTTATTAAGATGATGTTGAAGTAAAAAGAAAACGGTACAGAGTTTAAGCATAGAAGTTTCTGGTGATCAGGGAATAAGGTACAGATTATCAAGGGGTGCGAAATTTGGTTTAGGAACAGATGGCGTAAGGAATACATAATCTGCAATGTCCCCGATTGGGGATAAAAGCTTAACGGGTCAAAGTACAGACATTGAGATATGGGGGTATATTATTCATATAATGGCTATGTTCAGGTGTTGAGTATAATGAGTGGATACGATGATGAGGATGGATTTACCCTCATTTGGTGGGATTTAATGTTCAGTGATTTATGGTTCCCAGCAGAACAGAGTCCCAGTGTGCTCGGTGCTGTATCTGTGTGTAGTAAGAGACTGTCTCTGCCTTGAAGAGCTGTGCTAGGTGCTGTAGAGACACTTAGTTAGAACTGCATGGTCTCTCCCCTGAAGCTGGTATGATCCAGTTTCACATGTGTCACCAGGAAAGGGATGAACAAAATACCTGAAAGGAGGATAGGTGTGTTACTGCCTCAGTTTCCATAGATACAGGTTTTTTAGGTCTACTTCTGAGTCCTCAGCTTGCCTAATCCCTATGGTATATCACAGCCCCAGTGCATGAAATGCAGCCACCTCTGGGTTGGGGTAGCTGGCAATAGCCATGCAGCAACGTTGCCCAGGGATTGCTTGCCAAGTACTGAAATATAACTGCCTCTGGGGTTGGGTGCAGCAGCTGGTTGACAGCCATATAGTAACAATGCGCTGCGATCGTTCATCCAGTGCTGAAATGCAGCCATCTCTGGGGTGGGACTCATCAAATGTTTAAATGTATATCAACGTTTTTGCAAACATTTTTAGTTGCATTTTTTCACTTAGAACAAACTCAGGTTTTGGGTTAAACGGGGTGGAGGCTTGGAAGAGAGTATGTAGTGAACAAAAGATTAATTTTAAAAGTGTCAGAACAATATTGTGAAACCAGGAAATTCCTATAGTCTTGACAATCTTTCACGAAAAACCCTTGCATTCCAAAAATAGTCCCTTTTCTACAGACAATCCTTCTTTTGGAAAAGATTTCCAACCGTGTCTAGAAATCGCTCCCAGGTCAGTGTCTCTCTGAGTGTGGGGTGCACTCATTTGCCCTCCCCTTCCCCTGGGGATGTGTATGAAGCACTCGTTAGAGGGGTACAGAAGAGGTATAAATAAAGAGGATTAGGTCTTTAGGAATACACATGTGGAGGGTGTGGGGGGACAGAGATATGACTGAGTGTATTGTCCTGAAGCAGTGCACAGCTTCCAAAGATTTGGTGAATGCTTCTCTGGGGGAAGCAGTGAAACTGACGACACTGCAGAGTGCTGTCAGTTGCACAAGGATAAAATGGAGAAATGTTGTGTGTGTTTAACCTCTTTCAATCAGTGGGCTCTTAAAGGTTGCAAATAATGTCTAGCTCAACCAGAAGTTAGGGGCTTGAGGTCGGAGTCTCCCAGGCATGGTCTTCACTGCAAAAGTGTGTTTACACGAAGATAGCTAACTTGATGTACAATCCTAGTGGAGACAAGGCACCGGTGGCTTTAACCTCTGTGTCACTTTTCCAGGTAAATTCCAGGCTGAGCGTATAGCATTCGCGGACTAGCTACATCAAGGTAAAAGACACCTCTCCCTCACCTCTACTAGTAGTTTACATTGAGTTAGCCAGCTGAGTGTAAACACATACTTTTTGAGCTGGGAGGTTGATTTTTTTGTTTTTGTTTTGCTGCTTTTTGGTGGTGGTGGGGGGAGGGCACTGAAGCCATAATAGTGGCATTCTCTAGCCTGTGTTATTTTTATTACTGTAGCACATAGAAGCCCCAGTCATGGATCAGGACCCGATTGTGCTAGGTGCTGTACAAAATAGTACAAAAGACAGTCCCTGCCCCAAAGAGTTGACAATCTAAGTATAAGACAAGAGAGAGATGGAGACAGACAGGGGAGTGGAAGGAAATAATGAGACTGTATTAGTCGGTATGATAGGCAGTGGTCTCAGCACCCCAGGAGACAGGCTGTTGAATTTTTGGTAGACCTCAGGGCAAAGAAGAGCTTTGATTTGGGAATTGGAGATGGATAATGAGGTAGGTTTGCAAATGTTTAAGGGGCTCTCCTCCCGAGCATGAAGGGCATGTGGCAGAAAGCACGAATGGGGTTGTCTGAAAATTTAACAAGTGGGTGTTGCTGGCAGCATGGACCAATTGGAGGTGGGAGTCAACCCCTTGGTAGAGTGAATGAGAGATGTCAGGCTGGGAGAGGACAGTACGGGAAGGGCCTTGAAAGCGAAGACAAGCAGCTTCTGTTTGATGCAATAGAGAAGGGGGAGCCAGTGGAGGGATGCAAAGAGGGGTGACATGGTGAAAGCAGTGGACTAGGAGAATGATCTTTGCAGCTTGCAGCAATATTCTGAATGGATCTGAGCTGGGCAAGAGGGAGAAGAGAAGCATGTGGCGGTAACTGAGATGTGATGTGATCAGAGCCTCGATGGGAATTTTAGCTGTGTGGATGGAGAGGAAAGGCTGTATCTTAGAGATGTTATGCAGGAAAACTCCACAAGACTTAAGCACAGCCCTGGATGTGAGGACCTAGAGCAGAGGTGGGCAAAGTACGGCCCGCGGGCCACATCCAGCCTGCGGGACTGTCCTGCCCGGCCCCTGAGCTCCCAGGAGGGGAGGCTAGTCCCACGTCCCTCCCCGCTGTCCCCTCGCCCCTGCAGCCTCACCTCACTGTGCCGCTGGTGCTCTGGCCTGCTGCTCCTACCGGGCGGTGGGGCTGCGAGCTCCTGCTGCTCTGAGCAGCGTGGTAAGCGGGTGGGGGGTGGGTTGGATAAGGGGCAGTCAGGGGACAGGGGGCAGTTGGATGGGGTGCAGTTTCTGGGGTGGGCGGTCAGAGGATGGGGAACGGGGGGGTTGGATAGGTGTGGGATTCCCGGGGGGGAGGCTGTCAGGGAGCAGGGGTGTGGATAGGGGTCAGGGCACTCAGGGGACAGGGGTTGGTTAGGGGTTGGGGTCCCAGGGGGGCGGTTAGGGATGGGGGTCAGTCAGGGGGTGGGAAGTGGGAGGAGGTGGATAGGGGGTGGGGGCCAGGCTACTTGGGGAGTCACAGCCTTCCCTACCCAGCCCCCCATGCTGTTTTGCAACCCTGATGTGGCCCTTGGGCCAAAAAGTTTGCCCACCCCTGACCTAGAGAGGTGTAGTGGAAGATGACAGGTTATGGGCCTGAGTGACAGGCAGGATGCTGGCGTTGTCCACAGTGATGGAGAAAGGAGGCAATAGAGAGGGCTTGGACAGGAGGGGAGAGACAGAGAGCTCTGGTTTAGCCATGTTGGGCTTGAGCTGACACCTAGGTAGGCACAAGGAGATGTCCCAGAGACAGGCTGAGGTGTTCGTTTGGCCAGCAGGAGATGGGGCTGGTGCAGAGAGGCAAATGGGTGAGTTGTTAGCATCCAGAGGGGAGTTGAATTTGTGTTTACAGAGGAGACAACTCAGAGAGGAGGGGCAGAGGGAGAAGAGAACAGAAGAGGGAGGCTGGCCATAAACCATGTCACATTTACTGGTTTGTTTGTTTTTTTTTTCAAGACCTCCCCCCTCCTTGTAACACATTGTTACACCGAAACAAACCATTAAGGACCCTCCCCGCCCTATGTGTTTATATACTATTTGGTCAGTCCCAGGGGACCAAGGACAGAGCCTGTGGAAGGGCCCCGGAGATGGAAGGAGGGGGAAGCAGCGATCAGAGGGTCGGGGGAGCAGGGGAGGGCAGAGGGAGGACAAGGTTTCAGGAGGAGGGCGGGCAGGGCAGGAAGGGCTAGGACTGAGCCCCGATCGGAGCTTTGCCCGGGGCCAGGCGGGACGCCGCTCGGGCACCAGGCCAGCCCGGGAGAGAGGGGGAAGGTTTGTGGGGAGCGGAGTGGCCGGGAGTCCAGTGGTTAAATGGAGCCGGGGCTGAGGGCGGGGATCAGCCGCTGTTGTGACACCCAGGCACTGACGTTTCCGCTGTTCAGACCCACGTGGAAACGAAGCTGGTGCAGTGGTCACAGGGAAGCCGGTTGCTCTTCGGCCGCTCTGTGGCTGCGAACTCACCCGGCGCGATCCGGCTGCGAGCCCGCCTAGCTGGTGGGACCTCAGCTCTTTCCCCCGGCTGCGGTGCCGGGCGCTGTTCCCACGGGTGAGATGCTCCGGGTCCCAGGGGTCCCTGCCCCGGCCGCGGGTGGGTGGGTGCTGCTGGCTGCTCGGCGGTGGCTCGCTCGCTGCGTGGCAGGATTTGCAGGCCGGTTCCAGCCACAGCCGGGCTGGGGCGAGGGGAGACTGCGGGCCCGAATGCGGGGGGGGGGGGGAGGCTCGGGCGGGAGCCCGGAGGGGGAGGGGCTGGGGACCGAATGGGCAGGGGGAGGGCTCGGGACCGGAGGGCTGGGGCTAGGGGCTGGGGCCCGAATGCGGGGCAGGGCTCAGGCGGGGGGGAGGGCAGCGCGGCGGCGGGGCCCGGTTTGTGGCCAAAGGGCGGGGATTCTTGGCAAAAGGGGTTGATTCCGGGGGCGGGCCGAAGGGTGCGGGGGGGAGGTTCACATGTGTCACCAGTCAAGGGATGAATAAAATACCTAAAAGGAGGACAGGTGCCTCAGTTTGCATAGATACAGTTTTGGAGGTGGGAGTCAACACCTTGGGACGGTTAATGAGAGAGGTCCGGTTGGGAGAGGAGAGTACGGGAAGGGCCTTGAAAGCGAAGACAAGCAGTTTGTGTCGGATGCAATAGAGAAGGGGGAGCCGGGTTAAATGGAGGCGGGACTGAGGGCGGGGACTAGCCCTTGTTGTGATGAAACTTGGGAACCAAAGTCTCAGCTGTTCTCTTAGGGCGGCTCTGATTGGCTGCAAACTTAGCGGGTAACGGGGTCGAGCCTGGCTGGTGGGACCTCAGCTCCTTCCCCCTGCTTCAGCGCCGGGCGCTCTTCCCGCGGAGTGAGACGCTCCCGGTCCCCGGGCCGGTGGGTGCTGCTGGCTGCTCGGCGGTGGCTCGCTCACCACGCGGCGGGGTTTGCGGGCTGGTTCCAGCCACAGCCGGGCTGGGGTGAGGGGGGACCGCGGGCCTGAATGGGGAGCGGGCGGGCCGGGGACCCGGAGGGGGAGGGGCTGGGGACCGAATGGGGCGGGGCCGGAGGCCCAGAGGGGGAAGGGACCGAATGGGGAGGGCTCGGGGCCAGAGCCCGAATGGGGAGTGGGGCTCAGGGCTGGGGACCGGAGGGGGAGGGGCCAGGGACTGGAGGGGGAGGGGCTGGGGCCCGAATGGGTGGTGGGGCTCGGGCTTGGGGCTGGGGACCGCATGGGGGGCGGGGCTCCGAATGGGGGCCGAGCTCGGGTGGGGGCTAGGGACCAAATCGAGGCGGGGCTCCAAATGGGGGGCGGGGCTCCAAATGGGGGGCGGGGCTCGGGCGGTGCCTGGGGACCGCATGGGGAGGGCAGCGCTGCGGCTGGTCCTTGGCCAAAGGGCGGGGATTCTGTGCCAAAGGGAGGCGATTTGGGGGGCGGGCCCCGGGCCGAAGGGCAGGGAGGGGTCGGGAGAGTCCCCCCCAGAAGGGAAAGGAGGGGCTGGGCAGAGGAGAGCAGGACACTGGTTCAAGTCCTGTCCTTCAAGGAGGGGGCTGGGCCAGGTACAGGGCTGTTTTGAGCCCCATCCCCACCCCTTCTGATATCCGACTCACACTTACTTCCAGGAGGATTGTGTGTGTGAGGAGGGTCTTCTCCCCCACCCCCCAGCTGAGTGCCTGTCATGGGTGAGCGGGGCCTGTAGCAGATCAGGTCTCTGAGGCCCTGGGGGGTGGAGGGGCCGATGGGAGTGAAGGGGTTTTAATCATCATGGCACCGCCTCTGGCAGGGGGTTGGGCTGCTGGGCAGGGAACGAGAAACCACAAATCGCCTCCCCCACCCCTGACCTGTCCTGCTTGGTCCGTCTCGGTTTCAGATCGGCTGGAGAGCCTGGAGCAGGGACGGGGAGCCAGGGCCAGGACCTGTGCCTCGGCTTTGCTGCTGCCAAATCGGGCTCACTCAGACCGAGAGGAGCTGACCCCAGCCCAGCACCTGCTGCAGGGTCTGTGGCCTGAGTGTCGCTGAGAGAGACAATGGGGCCAGCAGCTAGGGCTGCTGAGAGCGAAGAGCCGCTGCAGGAGTTGTGTGTTAATGGCAATGGACACCGGTAGACTGGAGAGAACCCAGGTAATGGGGCATCTCTGCCTGGGGGCAGGCTGGAGAGAGACACTGAGACTGCCCGGGGTGCTGGAAGGGTGCATGGCACTTTTTGTCACTGGCCCTGCACCTCCCCCTTCTCTTCCCCCTGAGGTCCCCCCCACCCTGCCTCTGGCTGGCAGATGGAGTCCAGGCAGTTGCAGGGAGCCGTGGATGACCCTCCACTTGCCTGGGGTGGGGGGCCAAGAGCAGCCCCTGGTCCGTATCCCTCCCCCAGTCTCCCTCCCCAGAGCAGGTGGAGGGTCTGTAGTTCCCCACAGCTGCGGCTCTTACCATGGCCCGGCTGCTGCTCTGAGGCCCTGCTACCCAGCCAGAGCCGGATCTTGGTAACAGCCCCAGGGCAGCTCTGGGGAGCCATGGACCCTCCATCTGCCCTTGGGGGAGGGGGGTGTCTGCCTGACCCTCCGGGCTCCTCTCCCAGAGCGTCTGAGGGAAGGAGCAATCGACAGAACGGTGCATGTTCCAGGGCAGCTCCAGCCCCGCTGCTGTCAGTGAGACGTGTCCTCCCAGCCCTGCCGGACGGGTCTGTCTGTTTCAGACCCTCCTTGGAACTGCCAGAAAAGTCCAACCTGTGGAGTTGTGGTTGCACTGATCATAGAATCATAGAATATCAGGGTTGGAAGGAACCCCTGAAGGTCATCTACTCCAACCCCCTGCTCGAAGCAGGACCAATTCCCAGTTAAATCATCCCAGCCAGGGCTTTGTCAAGCCTGACCTTAAAAACCTCTAAGGAAGGAGATTCCACCAGCTCCCTAGGTAACGCATTCCAGTGTTTCACCACCCTCTTAGTGAAAAAGTTCTTCCTAATATCCAATCTAAACCTCCCCCACTGCAACTTGAGACCATTACTCCTCGTTCTCTCATCTGCTACCATTGAGAACAGTCTACAGCTATCCTCTTTGGAACCCCCTTTCAGGTAGTTGAAAGCAGCTATCAAATCCCCCCTCATTCTTCTCTTCTGCAGGCTAAACAATCCCAGCTCCCTCAGCCTCTCCTCATAAGTCATGTGTTCTAGACCCCTAATCATTTTTGTTGCCCTTTGCTGGACTCTCTCCAATTTATCCACATCCTTCTTGTAGTGTGGGGCCCAAAACTGGACACAGTACTCCAGATGAGGCCTCACCAATGTCGAATAGAGGGGAACGATCACGTCTCTCGATCTGCTCGCTATGCCCCTACTTATACAGCCCAAAATGCCATTGGCCTTCTTGGCAACAAGGGCACACTGCTGACTCATATCCAGCTTCTCGTCCACTGTCACCCCTAGGTCCTTTTCCGCAGAACTGCTGCCTAGCCATTTGGTCCCTAGTCTGTAGCGGTGCATTGGATTCTTCCATCCTAAGTGCAGGACCCTGCACTTATCCTTATTGAACCTCATCAGATTTCTTTTGGCCCAATCCTCTAATTTGTCTAGGTCCTTCTGTGTCCTATCCCTGCCCTCCAGCATATCTACCACTCCTCCCAGTTTAGTATCATCCGCAAATTTGCTGAGAGTGCAATCCACACCATCCTCCAGATCATTTATGAAGATATTGAACAAAACCGGCCCCAGGACCGACCCCTGGGGTACTCCACTTGATACCGGCTGCCAACTAGACATGGAGCCATTGATCACTACCCGTTCAGCCCGACAATCTAGCCAGCTTTCTACCCACCTTATAGTGCATTCATCCAGCCCATACTTCCTTAACTTGCTGACAAGAATACTGTGGGAGACCGTGTCAAAAGCTTTGCTAAAGTCAAGAAACAATACATCCACTGCTTTCCCTTCATCCACAGAACCAGTAATCTCATGATAAAAGGCGATTAGATTAGTCAGGCATGACCTTCCCTTGGTGAATCCATGCTGGCTGTTCCTGATCACTTTCCTCTCATGCAAGTGCATCAGGATTGATTCTTTGAGGACCTGCTCCATGATTTTTCCAGGGACTGAGGTGAGGCTGACTGGCTTGTAGTTCCCAGGATCCTCCTTCTTCCCTTTTTTAAAGATTGGCACTACATTAGCCTTTTTCCAGTCATCCGGGACTTCCCCGGTTCGCCACGAGTTTTCAAAGATAATGGCCAATGGCTCTGCAATCACAGCCGCCAATTCCTTCAGCACTCTCGGATGCAACTCGTCCGGCCCCATGGACTTGTGCACATCCAGCTTTTCTAAATAGTCCCTAACCACCTCTATCTCCACAGAGGGCTGGCCATCTCTTCCCCATTTTGTGATGCCCAGCGCAGCAGTCTGGGAGCTGACCTTGTTAGTGAAAACAGAGGCAAAAAAAGCATTGAGTACATTAGCTTTTTCCACATCCTCTGTCACTAGGTTGCCTCCCTCATTCAGTAAGGGGCCCACACTTTCCTTGGCTTTCTTTTTGTTGCCAACATACCTGAAAATACCCTTCTTGTTACTCTTGACATCTCTGGCTAGCTGCAGCTCCAGGTGCGATTTGGCCCTCCTGATTTCATTCCTACATGCCCGAGCAATATTTTTATACTCTTCCCTGGTCATATGTCCAAGCTTCCACTTCTTGTAAGCTTCTTTTTTATGTTTAAGATCCGCTAGGATTTCACCGTTAAGCCAAGCTGGTCGCCTGCCATATTTACTATTCTTTCGACTCATTGAGATGGTTTGTCCCTGTAACCTCAACAGGGATTCCTTGAAATACAGCCAGCTCTCCTGGACTCCTTTCCCCTTCAAGTTAGTCCCCCAGGGGATCCTGGCCATCCGTTCCCTGAGGGAGTCGAAGTCTGCTTTCCTGAAGTCCAGGGTCCGTATCCTGCTGCTTACTTTTCTTCCCTGCGTCAGGATCCTGAACTCAACCAACTCATGGTCACTGCCTCCCAGATTCCCATCCACTTTTGCTTCCCCCACTAATTGTGGTATCGTCTGCTTTGATCGCTGCCATCATTGCTCTGGCAGGTGAGTTCCCAACTTCCGCCCTGCTCCCTTCCCCTCCATCTACAATCTCTGTGCATCCCATTCCCCGTGACCTACCACAGTCCCTCTCTCCTCCCGGCCTGTCTGGCTTCTGCCCCTGGGACAGAGGATTTCTCGGGGATGTTCCTCCACGACCCTCCTCCTGCTCCCTCCCAGACCCCTGCACCTGGGCACTCTCTGTGTCGGGACGATCTGACTGAAATTAGCCCCCCCAGCCCATCTCTGAGCACTTTGGGTCCAAGTCACCTTTGCCACACGCCGTGAAGCAGTCCCTGACCAGGGTGTCCAGTGGGACAGGGTGCAGTGCAACCCTGAGCCCTTTGCCTTCCCTGTGTTGCTCTGAGGTTACCAGCCTGGCCTTCCTGGATCTTCAGGTCATGCCTGTGGCCGGGCGGCAGGTGCTGCCGTGTTATTGAAAGGATCCGTAGAGCTCAGTCTAGACCCCTTCACCAGCGCAGTGTGGAAACCCCCCAATCGCTGAACATGGCCATGAAGGCTCCCGTAGCACCATTCACACCCCCGGGCTGCCCAGACAGCGTGTGCTCGTGCAGAGGGCGTCTGTTTGTGGTGAACATGAACCCTGCTGTATCCCCCCGTCGTCTGGGGCAGGGGGTGCTGGAGACTGTCGGGGGTGGGATTTCTCTATTGCCCTGGGATCTGGTCACTAGGCCCCAGGAGGGTTTAGCAGCTGGCAGAGGGGATTGAATCCAGCTCTGTCTGCATTAGGAATCCTCTGTGCTGATGTCATGACATCCGTGCAGTTGAATTGGGGCAAACCGCTAAAGGAGACGCACCGCACTGGTGCACAAAGCAGCTTGCCTTGGTGCAGTTCACTGCAGGAAGTTACCAGAGCGAGCCGCACTGCTCCAGCGCATCTCCAGGAGGTGTTTGCCCTGATGTCACTGCGTCACTGTGATTATACTGGTGCAGATTGCTCGGATACAGATGGGCCCTGAATCCCAGCTCCCTGCTGTAATGGCAGGCTGTTGCAATGGGCAGCATTGACTCTCGCTGTGTAAGGTGGGAATCTGTGAGCTTAGGGTTGGTTACACACCTGCAGGTGCAGGGAGCTCTGCAGAACATGTGGCATCTGACCTGGAGATGGATGGTGGAGACAGCCTGTGCCATCAACTATTAGTCACTGACTTCTCTGCTCAGTTCAGTGGGGGAGGGATGTGGGCTACCGTGCACTGGACAGTTAAATCTACAGGGTCAGACATGCCTTCTGCGTGAGGCGAACACATGCTCGTTTTCTGATCACCGCTGCCACGTTTCCTAACTCTTCCCAACTCAGAGTGTCTGTTCCTCGCTGAGCGCCAGCCACATGGGAAGGCTTGAAAACCAGCTACCGAGTTACTGTGGTGCAAACAAAAGTGACGTGCTCAAAAACGTCTGGAGGGGTTTGAGTCCGACTCCTCTCAACTAGACAGGTCTTTCAAATCCTCTTTGGTGTCACTTATGGGTGAGCCCCCTGCTGCTCTTTCATGGCTCTGAAAGGGTTACACTGCTGTGAGGGCTTCCAGAAAGTGCATTTCTTGCTGCTGTGTTTGGGGAAAGAAAAGTCTGCAGGTAGGAGGTGAATAAAGTTACATCATTCCTGGCCCACAGTGCAACAGGTCACTTCCCGTGGCTGTGGTTTCTGGCACCCCCTTGTGGCTTTCATGTCCCTGAGTGAAAGTTCCACGTTCTTCTCAGTTGTTCACCTGCTGTTTGTTGCGAGGTTGAAGGTCCAGCTGTTGATCATGTGCCTGGTGTGAAATGCTCTGAGCTGTGTCAGTCCCTCCCAGGCAGGGAGTGTCCCTGGAATCCTTCTTGCCAGGCAAATTTACTGTGACAAACGCCTCCGTCCCCCTGCGTCTGATTGCCCTGGACCAGCCCCAGCTGGGGATCCCAGTAGGCTTGGCAAGCCGGTCAATTGACTGCCTGTTTGGCCGCAATCAAATGCTCCAGCGAGAGCCTTGGGGGTAGGAGGCAGCCTGCCTTTCGGATTGCGCCTTGGAGCCTCACTGGTGTTTTTCAGAACTTGGTTTTAGTGTTTTGCCTTTTTTTTCTGAGTTAAAATAACTCAATGAAGTACAGGAGTACTTGTGGCACCTTAGAGACTAACCAATTTATTTGAGCATGAGCTTTCGTGAGCTACAGCTCACTTCATTGGATGCATACCGTGGAATATGCATCCGATGAAGTGAGGTGTAGCTCACGAAAGCTCATGATCAAATAAATTGGTTAGTCTCTAAGGTGCCACAAGTACTCCTTTTCTTTTGGCGAATACAGACTAACACGGCTGTTACTCTGAAACCTGTCAATGAAGTACATTTTTTAAAAAAAATTAGGTAGATCCGTATCTATCTAAAGCTAAACCTACTGGAGACAATGACGTCTTGCTCTTTTTAGTTACTGTTCTGATAAATTTAGTATTTTAAAATATCTGACCACTATCTGACACATTTGACTGGTCAATTGACCAATTTTTGTACCAGTCAAATGCCCAATTCTAGGTGCAACTCTTACCCTCCGTGTGACTGTCTAATTCTCAGTGCTGGCATCTAAGCTTTCATCAGTTGATCTGTGCCCCCCTGCTGGACCCTTGTGCCCAGACAGCTGGGTCGGATACCGAGGGAAATGCTACTATTTCTCCGAGAGGGAAGGGAGCTGGACCGACAGCCAGAGCCGCTGCTCTGCCCCGGGTGCCTCCATGGCTGGGATCGACAGTGAGCAGGAAATGGTGAGAGACTCTCGAATTGCCAGACACTGGCCTTGGCTCAGCGGCGGCTGCTGCAGTAGGACCTGGGCTCTGCCCCTGCGGGGTGAGGAGCAGCTCTGACCCCTCCCATGCTGGGAGGCCAGAGTGAATGAACTTCCAGGATCTGAATCCCAGCCCTGGCTGGGCCCAGGGCCCTACTGTCAGTGTGTGATCATAGGGATTGCCCATTCTCCGCTCCCCCCTCCCCAAATAGGGAGACAGCTTCTGCCTAGGGCAGAGCTGGCTCAGGCATCTCCTGGCCTGCTGGCTGCTGGAGTGGGACCGAGAACCCAGCCAGTGCTCCTGTTGTGGGGATGGGAAAGGAGCAGCCAGCTGAGGAGGCGGGGGAGGAGGGGATCCTCTCACATTGACCCCTCCCACTTCAGCTTGACTCGCTCCCTCCTCCTGCCTTGCTGTGGTGAGCGGGGGCTGATCTGTGAGAAGAGAGGTCTCTGCAGAGAGCTCAGACCCAGCAGCTGCCCCCAGCCCAGGGGGACTTGGGGTGCGGGTGACTGGGAGCACCGGGGTGGGGCTGCTCTGTGCAGGGGAAGGGTTAATACTGCCTGGGTTATCTTGTACTTTGCAAAAGGGAGGGGAAACACCCCCCCCACCGAAAATAAACTGAGCACCCTTCAATATGGGGGGAGCGATAGCTCAGTGGTTTGAGCACTGGCCTGCTAAACCCAGGGTTGTGAGTTCAATTCTTGAGGGGGCCATTTAGGGATACGGGGCAAACATCTGTTGGATGATCTAATTGGGGATGGGGGTGGGACTAGAAGATCTCCTGAGGTCCCTTCCAACCCTGATACTCTATGAATATGCGACTGGGATTCTCTGCAGCACAGAGCCCTAGGGGGTGGGGGTGGGGAAGCATTGGAGCTGGGGCTGATACCTGCTGTCCCTCAGCTTTCTTTAAGGCATTCCTGCTGCGCCATAAGGATTTTCGTGACCACTGGATCGGCCTCCAGAGGGAGCAGGGTCAGCCCTGGAAATGGACCAACGACAGCGAATTCAACCACCTGTGAGTCTCTCTCGCCCCTTTGTACTAATTCCCTGGGCTTGGGGATTCTGGTGTCTGAGCTGTTTGAGCTCAGGTAGATCCACCATTCAGTGCTAGTGAAACAACCAGACACGACCCTGGTCCGTTCGCGTCCTGCGTGTATCGGAGACCGATGGGAGCCGGCGTGTCCCTGAACTCTCGGCTCCTCCCCGCAGCACGGAGCTGGGCCAGAGACAGAGCCCGCCATAGCCAGAGGTGCCCTCGCAGCCTGCTGGGATTTCAGCTGGGACACTCGCTGTTCTCCCCCAGCCCTCTTCAGCAAGGTCCCTGGGGTGTCTGACCTCCCCTGCGGAAAGGAGGCAGCAGGGAGCTCAGGTTAACAGTGGCTGCTAGAGAGGGCAGCATGTCGAGCAGTGCATGGCAGGTGCAGGTCCCGCTGGGGATTTCAGCCGGCAGGTTTGAGTGACTTGGCTGGTGAGGCCTCTGAATCCGCAGCAAGGCACCGATGTTAAAGGAGCCTGCGGTTCACAGGTGCTGGATGCCTGGGGCTCCCACTGGAACGGGGTACAGTAGTGATGGCTGCCCAGCCAACACCCCGCGATGGGTTTCAGTGGGCTCCAAGTGTGATCACAAAACCTTGAGCCCAAAGCAGGGTTTGAACCCCGGAATTCAGCACTAGAAGCATGAGCCTCTGCCATAGGAGCGAAAGAATCCACTTCTTTAACTGAAATCCCCCCCATTGATAAAGCTCTTATGCAGGCCAGCCATTAGAGGGGGATGGAGACCCCCCACTTCCCTGGTCTGGGTTACTTAAGTACTTTGAAAACTCAGGCTGTTATGGCGCTGGGTCAGGGCTCCCCAATGGACAGTCCCCATTCTGCTGTATTGGACCCAACCTTTGGATCCCACCTGCTTCCAGCCTCACTGGGTCTGAATAGCCTCCAGACCCTGTCCTGAGTTTGGGCCTCTATGGCCCTCTCCTGGGGTACAGACTCCCTGTCTGGTTCCCTCCTTAGGAGGTGGGACCCTGCAGATCATCTGCTGTAGGACCCAAAACCAGGTCTGAACCCTCCCAAACCTCCCGAGACGCATGTTGTCCCTAGAGCTCCACCCTCCACTCCAGATGAACTCTGGGAGGGTCACGGGAGGATTACAAACAAGGCACACATGCTTTCACAAAGGAACTTCTTCAACACTCTCTTTTCCCCCATCCCCAATGGAAAGCTCAAGAGTTATAGATCAATTGAAAAGGAAACCCCTGAATGCAATTTCCTCTTTCAGTGTCATCTTGGTTCTGCTCCGTGTGTTTCAAGGAAGTGAGATCCCTCCTGCCCCCCGCTTTTCCTGCTTGGTCATCTGGTTTTGGTGATGGTCTGCCCCTCTTGTTAGAGGACCGGTCCCTTTTGACAATCAGTCTAAGAAATTCTCTCCGTCCTGCTGGGGACTTTCCATTCTCCAGCACCCCTGTGGGCTGCTCAGCCTAGAGGGTCAGGAACAGTCAGCGGTTCTGCAAAGCCCCCACTGTCCTGAGCTCTGCTCCTGAGGGGCTGGGAGAGTAGCTGCTCCGCACTCAGGCCTGCACTGTGGAGAACGGCTCCCCTGGCTGGGACTGGTGTGAAATGCCCGGCCTCTGCCTGACTGCAGCTCCCTGGCTTCTGTGTTGCAGGTTTCAGATAAGAGGAGGAGGTGACTGCGCATATCTTAACAACGAAAAGGGGTCAGCAGCTCACCGTGCTACATGGAAAGACGGTGGATCTGTAGCAATCCTGAGGTGTATGTGATGGGAAAAGAGACTGCACTGGAAGGGGGCTCGAAATGAGATTCCTAGAAGTGACACTGATCCAACTCACACCTACTTGAATGAGCCAAGTCCCCATTCGTCAGCCTGGCCAGGATCTCAAAATCAGGCAGCGGGGCCCTCAAGCATTAAGTGTGTCTCGTTTAAACTGTGGATTCTTCGTATGTGCCTTCTGCTCTTGAACCTTTAAACTCAGGGTCACATTGTCAAGCTTTTCTCTGCAGCTGAGAGGGAGTGATCTCATGAGAAGGAGTCTCAGCCATACGCTGGGGAAATGAGAGAAGGGAAGGCCTTGTTCGTTTAGACTCCAGAACAGTATTTCTCAAATGCAGCCACCAGCTGATTGTTTTGCAGCCACAAGAGCCTCCAAAGTGCCCCAAGAATCGCTGAGATGTTAAGTATTAAAGGTGCCTTCTAAATGCCATAAATCCTAATGCGCGCTCCCTTTTAAATAGTACCATGCCAGCAGAGCTGAGCTACATCGGTGTGGTTTTCTTTGAAGTCGCAAAGTGTATTCTTTGGCTAAGAACATAAGACTGGGTCAGAGCAAAGGTCCATCCAGCCCAGTATCCTGTCTGCCGACAGCGGCCAATACCAGGTGCCCCAGAGGGAGTGAACCTAACAAGCAATGATCAAGTGATCTCTCTCCTGCCATCCATCTTCACCCTCTGACAAACAGAGGCTAGGGACACCATTCCTTACCCATCCTGGCTAATGGTCATTCATGGACTTAACTTCCATGAGTTTATCCAGTTCTCTTTTAAACCCTGTTATAGTCCTAGCCTTCACAACCTCCTCAGGCAAGGAGTTCCACAGGTTGGCTGTGCGCTGTGTAAAGAAGAACTTCCTTTTATTTGTTTTAAACCTGGTGCCCATTAATTTCATTTGGTGGCCCCTAGTTCTTGTGTTATGGGAACAAGTAAATAGCTTTTCCTTAGTCACTTTCTCTGCACCACTCATGATTTTATAGACCTCTAATCACTGTTTACATCTCATGTTACTGTAGCTCTGTAAGTGGCTATGGGCCATCTCACTGTGTGATGTTTGGGTAGGTTGTGATTGTTCATGGGGGGGGAGGTGAAAGTTAAAAATGTGACTGGGTATCAGAAAGTATTTCAAATAATCTAGTGCCAGAAAATGACCTTGAATGTGACAGCAGGTGGCTCCTCTGGGACCTTCTGCTAAGAAAAGCAAAACAGAGAAAGAAAAAGGAACACTTCAGCACCAGGGGGAAAGGCAGTTTCCTGTGTTTCTGAAGCCACCCGATTCCATTTCTGAGCAAGTTGCAGGGTGAGAGAGAAATTCATCAAATTGAAACGTATGTCGTGCTACGTCCCTACAGCACTCGTGCAAGGGAAGTTGAACCAAATTACCATGGTGAGCTTCAGAGGCGCAAGCTGTTAAATGATGCAAAAACCAAGCTGAAAAGACAACAGCAATGGCTCAGATTTTGTTATTGCTATTATCATTATTATTACTGGGCTAGGTTGATTGGGTTTTTTTTTGTCTGTGAAAGAAATTTTGGACATATTGGCAGATACATTCTTTCATTATTAGTCATTATTCTTTCTATTATGTAAAGCATTTTTAAATTTAGTTCAGAATTGTTGTACAGCCCTCCACCTTTGACCAAAAAAGCAAAAGAACAACAAAAAAGACAATACTGTGCAAAGCACTGGGTTGTTCTGTGTTTAGGTCCAGTAAAGATAGGACACAACTGTACCTTATATTTATTATTGAGTCTGCAAAAAATCCCTATGTAAATATGCACATGTAATTTATTTGTTTGTTTTTCCTACAGTTAGTTAAGTATTGTCAGAGCCGCATGCTGAGGCTGCCAAAAATTTGTGAGAACCCCGGCTCTAGAAAGTGTGAGGATTTGGTTTTCTATGTAACCATTACTTTCCAGTATTTATTTATTCACTCTCGCTTGCATCTCTGTTCTTTGATGATAAACTCGTTCCTGTTTTCTGTATATATAAATGCTGGGTTCTCAATAGAGTGGTTGGCCTGAATTGAATCTTACAAGCTGCTGTGGACCGCGCCTGAGGGAATAGAGTCACAGTTCTGCGTGTGCTCAGTGGAACGGGCTGAACACTCCCGAGGGACGCTCAGAGGCTTTGGGGGTGTCGATCGCTAACCTGTACACAGAGAGCGAGGCCTGCAGGGGGCTGGAAGGTCAGGCCTGCGCTGCCAGGGGTGGTGGTTTGAGAGAGCTGACCCATGGCAGGCCTGGACAAGGCTCCCCCAAAGGTGCCTCGTTTGCCTGCTATGAATCGCTCAAACGGGCACACGTCCTTGGCTCATTCCACCCCTGCACCCCCCAGGTACAACCCGCACAAGGCATTCTGCCAGGGGCGAGGAGAGCACGTGAGCTTCTGCCCTTCTGTCCCATTCCTGCTGCTTGCCCGGAGCTAGGCTGCCTGCGATGGGTTTTCAGTGTTTGCTACTTTCAGGGGGTTTAGCGTGTGAGTGGATGCGGGAGGGGAAAAGAGAGTCAGAAAGTTGTATCCCGAGGGTTTAGGGAAGCATCAACCTCCACCGTCCCATGAAAGCCGTGGCAAATCAAGTATGTGAGGCGGTGCAGGGCGGTAGTTCACACTCCACCGCGTATGTCAGCCTGCAATGCAAGGAGGGGGGTGCACCAGATGTCTCTCTTTTCCTTGCTCACCTGGACCCAACCCCAGTGATGATAGGGGGGATTTCTGGTTGGCTGTACCGGGCCTGCTACCCAGCAGTGTCTTGAGCCCACTCCCGGTGAAAATTCTCACCCTTCGTCTCACAAATAGGGTGCAGGCCGTATCAGGCCATACTGCGGTTGGCGTTAGCTCCGCTCACCCCAGGGCCCTGGGCAGCAGACGGTTCTGATTCTCAGTTGGTTTTAAGAACCATGGCAGGAGAGGGGAGGTAGGAGCCCCTTAAAACTATATTGGGCACAGACAGGCTCCTGAGAAGTTTGATTTGTCCCATGGCCCCGTCCCCACTCTGCCCCTTCCCCCAAGGCCTCACCCTCGCGCCCCCTCTTCCTGCGCCCAGGGCGTCAGCGCCCACAGCAGGTGTGTAAGACTAAGTGACACGTGTGTGTGACAGAGAGAGAGAGAGAGAGGGGGGTTAGATAATTTCTGTATTGATAAACGCAAGAGTTCAAAATGAGTCAGGCCTCAAAACCATGAAACCCACTTAAAAATCATGAGACTTAAAATACTAAATGCAGAGTTTCTTATCTGCTGGTTTGTGAGCCTTTGGCGGTCATGGTGTGGAACCAGAAAGAGTAGTGTCGTCCCCAGGGGGAGCCAGCAGGGCCGGGGCAGAGAAGGGTGTACAGTTCTCGGGGGGGCAAGGCAGGGGGGCCCAGGCCCAGGCGAGTTCAGTTTCAACAGCTGGAGGTGGTGGTGCAGGGTACGGGGAGACTGAGGCACATGTGCCGGGCTGGGCTACCTACACTCAGAGCCCTGGGTGTAAACAGAGAGACTCAGCCTAAGCAATTGCTTGGGGCCCCCAGCAGTTCAAGGGGGGGGCCCTAGTCCCTTTTTTTATTATAAGAACTTGTCTGTTTTAGTATTGGGGGAGGGGCCAAAAGGCAACTTGGGGGGAGGGAGAGGACGGGATGGGGTGGGTCAGAGCCTTGCCGCAAGCTGGAGAGAGAGAGAGAGAGACACCCCCCCAGCGCCTGTCTTCCCACTTCCACATTGTAAGGTGGGGGGGAGGACCGAGGGGGTGGGGCCTCAGGGGAAAGGGTGGTGCAGGGGGCGGGGCCCCGGTTCAGGCTCCTGTGGTGGTCCCCCACACTTTTAGGTACTTCCACTGCCCCGGAAAGCCGAGTGTGGGGGGACTGGGCTGTCGCCCCTCCGCAGCCAGCTGCTGCACACAGGGCCTGCCGGGGTGGGGCTGCAGCTCGCCGGGAAGCTGAGCCCGGGCAGGGATCGGGCTGCTGCTGCCGCCCCTCCCCAGCCAGGCTCTCCCCAGCAGCTGGCTATGGCCACTTGCTCCCTGCCTGGGGCCTGGCTGCCCAGTCTCTGTGGTGCAATCGGTTAGCGCATTTGGCTGTTAACCGAAAGGTTGGTGGTTCGAGCCCACCCAGGGACGCAGATCTGCTTTGGGGGGTTAGGGATAGCTCAGTGATTTGAGCATTGGCCTGCTAAACTCAAGGTTGTGAGTTCAATCCTGGAGGGGGCCATTTGGGATTTGGGGCAAAAAGTGGGGATTGGTCTTGCTTTGAGCAGGGGGTTGGACAAGATGACCGGCTGAGGTCCCTTCCAACCCTGATAGTCTATGAACAGGGGGAGGGGCGAAGCAGCAGGAGGACACAGCCCCACCCCTCCCACCCACATGTCTGGAAGACGCGCCTAATAAGGTATCATACGTCACTTTGGGCCGGTTTCCCCGACAGTCTATAGCGGGGGTGGTCAAACTACAGCCCGCGGGCCAGGGGACCCTCCTGCCCGGCCCCTAAGCTGCTGGCCCGGGCGACTCGCCCACTTCCCCGCAGCCTCAGGCCAGGCGCTCTCCCCAGCAGCTGGCTACGCTGCATTGAGCCGCATCGGGGGGGGGGGGGCGGCTCCATCCCGCTCCCCGATGCGCCTCATATGGATCATTCCATGTCGGTGTCCCCGGATCTCGCGGCGTGGCGTATTTAAGGAGGACGCCCCGCCCAGCCCGAGCCATAAGCCCGGGAGGCAGCGACACAAGAGCAGGGAGCGCTGCGGGATCCTGACTGGCTGGAGCCTCTGTTCTTCGCCCGCTCCCTGGGGACAGACAGCTGGGTGCGTTTCCCTTCGGTGTTGCTGACCTGCCCAGCTGAGCGCGGCTGCAGCCGCGGGACCCTCTCCCCGAGCCTGGCGGCTCCCAGCGGGGCAGCCCATCCCCTCGCTGCTCCCTCTGCCTGCCAGCTGGGTTCACTCTGAGCCCGCTCCAGGGGACACGAGCCTGGGCGAGTTGCGAGCCAGGATCCAGGCGCCGGCTGCCCACGGAGCGATCAGGGGCTGGGGATCTCCACCAGCAGGTGAGGAGGGGCTGGTGTTGTGCACGGATCGGGGAGGGGGCGAGCAGGGAGGTGCCGGGTTGGGGGGGAGGAGAAGACCTGGGTGGGTGCATGGATCACACTGGGGAACCCTGGGTCCATTGGGGAGGGGGCTGTGCGCTGACCAGATGGGGGAGGGGTCGGGCGGAGTCTATTGGGGAGGGGGCTGTGCTCTGATCGGGTGGGGGTATTGGGGAGGGAGCTGTGCGCTGACCAGATGGAAGGAGGGTTAAGGGGGGCAAAATAGGCGGGCAACCTGCAGGAGCTGAAGTTGCCTCCCAAGACAAGAGCTCCGCTGCTGGGCAGCAAATCACGAGCGCAGATCGTTTTGGGGTGAGAAGGGGAACTGGTTTTTCCCTGTCATGAGGGAAGACGTCTCCGTTGGTCCCCAGGGCAGACTTTGTTTCTTTGTCTTTTAACTGATGGGCCAAAGTGTCCTAACACCCCCTCTGAACTGCCGTCCCGGCAGCGTCGCGTGTCTCAGCCCGCCGTGGGGGGGGGAGGGTCTGGGGCTGACCCTCACTTGGGGTCCCAAGTGAGCCCTGGGGACGAAGCGCTGAAGGACGGGATCTTAGTGGAGGGCAGCTAAAGAGATTTTATTCTAGCAAAGCGCCAGCTCTCTGCCTGACGCACCCATCTCCTGCCTGCTCTGAAATCCATCCACTGACTTGGAGCCTTGACAGTTTGTGTGCCTCGGGGGGGGACCCACAGGACCATTTGGACAAGGGATTTCTGAGATCCCCTCCTCCCCCAAACAAAGCCCCCAACCAGCTAAAATTGACCTGCTTTCCTTACAGCCAGGGCTGAGATCACTGCACCAGGGTTTTAAATGCATCCGATGCAGTGAGCTGTAGCTCTTGAAAGCTTATGCTCAGATAAATGTGTTCGTCTCTAAGGTGCCACAAGTCCTCCTGTTCTGTTTTTAGGCAGCTGAGAGTTCTCCCAGCAGAGTGCAGGGCATCCCCCAGCCCTTTCGGGGAGATCAAATGACCACGTTATGAACCACTTTGATTCTAGGTTGGCCGGCTGCTGAGCCGGTGTGAGACTCACACGCCAAGCAGATCACGCTGTGCCCGTGCAGGGAGAGAGGGGAAGGAGCTTGAAAACTAGTTATGACCCCAGGGGGAATGGTCCAGCCATTGAACCGCAGCGGGCACCATGAATTCATGCAGAACAGGTCCATCCATGGCTATGAGCCAAGATGGGCAGGGATGGTGTCCCTAGCCTCTGCCAAACGCTGGGAATGGGCAAGAGGAGATGGATCACTTGATGATTCCCTGTTCTGTTCATTCCCTCTGGGGCACCTGGCCCTGGCCACTGTCGGAAGACAGGACACTGGGCTGGATGGACCTTTGGGCTGACCCAGTGTGGGAGGTTTTATGCTCTTAGGAGTTCAAATCCAAGCCTTGGTAGGAAATCTGTATCTTAAAAAAAGGAGGCATCTTGCTCTAATCTGCCTCTCTCCAAGGGTTTTTATTATTATTATTATTTATTTTGGGGAAACGTAATCCAAATACAGCAGAATACTCAGAAGGTGCTAACCCTGTCTTTGAAATGACAATGAATTCCACATGCAAATGCTTGCTGGGAGCGGAGGGTGAGAAGGACGGAAGAGTGGCTGGGAATAGGGGCAGAGAGGGGTTGAGGTTAGGGGCTAGGTGGGGTGGGGCACTGAGAAGGGAGGAGTGGGGGAGAGGGATGGGGACTGTGGGAGAATAGGAGCAGGGGTGTGTGGGTCGTGATCTGGCACCTCCCAGCCCATATATGGCTGACACCCCCATGGGATCTGGGAGCTGGAAGGCCTTGGCCTGTCCTTGTGGAGTCTGAGCCTGTTTTCCTAAAACTTCCCATGTATGCCTGTCCCTTGTGCGAGTGGCAGGATCTGGGGGAGGGGAGAGGGCCCTGGCCAACTCTGTAGTTCTGACCCCACCCTCTGTGCCCTCCATCCTCATGTGAGCATGGTTCTGGGGGGCCATTGCTTTTGAGGGAGGGTCCTGAGCCCCCTCCCTCCCAATGATCCTCGACCCCCTCATGTGAGCTGGGCTCTGTGGGTCCCTGCCTCTCTGGGGATGTCTGAGCATCTCTTCCTGCACCCCCTGTGAGCCAGTATGTGGGGAAGCCCTACCACTGTGGGTGTGGAGCGGAGAACAGGCATACTGGGAGCATGCACCAAGAACACACAGCTGACACCAGGGTGAGGAGCTGAGTCCGGGCACGCTTGGTGCATATCCCATCTGTAACCTATCATTTAAATCCGCTTCTGTACCCGATGACTAGAGGATAGCTAATGTGACGCCAATTTACCGGAACTGGGTAAACAGGCATCTCAGTGGGGTGTTAACCCTGAAATCTACCACCCTGTGGGCGCCCCCCCCAGCAGAAGGCTCTGGGTGCATCATTGCCATCCCCTCAGAGCTCTTCCGGGGTGATGCTGGTGGGGGAGCCACCCACAGCCATCTGCTCAGGTGGCTGTGAGCTGGGCTCTCCCTTCTCTGGGGCAGATCTCACCCCGAGCCAGAGGCTGGTGGCCTGAGGGCAGGGAGATCCCGGCCTGCCCAAAGAGTAGTGCTGGGCCTCCTCCCAGCCCAGCACATGACTACTGTGAGTAGCCAGGATGGGACCATGGGGAAGGATTTGCCTGTGGGCCTGGATCCCACCCTGTTCCCAGGTGGGAAGCGCTGGCCTCCAGCTCTGACGGGAAGCTCTGTGTGAGTGGCTGGGGTCACCCCATGGCCGCTGGGTTTGTGCTGCTGGCATTTCACTCCAGCCGCCGCCTGCAATACAGCCTGTCCTGACAGGCCTCTGGCCTGAGAGCTGATGTAAACTGTCCAGGGAGCCCTGGACCCAGCTCTTCTGTGCGGCATTACTCCTGCTCCTCGCCACGCTGAGAGTCACCTGGAACCTGCGCCCAGGGCAGTTTGGGTGGGTTGGGCCTGCAGGGGCCCATCCAGACCCAGCTGGGTGTGTGTGGAGGGGAGAGTAGGACCTGGGTTAATACCCACCCGGCATAAATGCTCCATGGAGGTCAGTTGATCTTAGAACCTTTCCTGGCCTTGCTGCCCCACTGCCCCCTTTCTAGCTGGGGCCTGTGGCAGGTGCAGGAAGGGGAATCGTGAGGGGCTGTGAGTGCAGCAGCTCCCTGCACTGTGTGAGAGCGTCTCTCCCTGCCTGTGACTGATGGGAAATGTCCATCTCCGACCTGACACCAGCTCCCTGGCTTCTGTCTTGCAGGTTTCCGATAAGAGGAGGAGGAGACTGCGCGTATCTGAATGGTCTGAGTGCGGTCAGCAGCTTGCGATGCACCAGTGAGAGACCCTGGATCTGCACCAAACCCGATGCATTTACACAGGCACAGGAGGCTGCCGTGGACGGGGGCTGGTAACAAGAGTATTATGGAATCTAGCCCTGGAAAAGCCGGAGTGTGATTTCTTGTGACCATCACATCTGAGCAATTCCGGAATATCGGGGAATGCTCTGCGCATCACTGGGCAGAGCACTGTGGACTCAGATGAAAACCGGAGATGCTATTTGCACATCTTGTCCCCCCACCCATGCCGTCTCTTTTTCTGCCAGTGGAACGGCTCAAATCCAGCCTTTCCTACCCCTCCTCAGCTGCACCAGGAACTCTGCCTAACTGAGCCAAGGCACCAGCCTCAGCTTTCACTGCCCTGACATTCCCGCACAGAAGCTTTTTACTACAGAAAATTATCTATGGAATCTTTTAAAAATATTCCTCATTCCCATTTTATGGTCTGGAATAGAGCTGAGGGGGGATGTTCTCCATTCCCCCCCCCCCCCCAGCAACTTTTTAACAAGATTTTTTTATGGGTCAGTTTTTGGGGTGTTTTGAAAACACAATTGATTTTGAAGTTTGCAGGTTTACACCACCAGTTCCTGGTTTTTGTTGCCAGATATTGCTTTGGATGAAAGAATGAACGTTTTAAACTAGTTTTAATTTTCCATTTTTTAAGAGCGCTGCACCTGCCAAGGGAGTAGGACTCCTGTTACACTCCTCTTGGGACACCTAGGGCCTGGAACGTAGGAGTAAGAGGAGAAATGTCTGTTCTCTCCCTTCCTGGAGCCCAGTGGGTTTGAAAAGGGCAGGGAGGGGGTAGGTGTGACACAGACAGACCAGGTGGCAGGTCATGCCAAAGTCCCCATGTCTGCTATAGATGCTTCTGTTACACAACTAAGCTACAAAGTTTCAAAAGGTATGTATGTTCACCTGCTTTAGCCTTGTAAATAAATCTTATTTCCTTTTTAAAAAATTGTCATATAATAAGACTGGCTACGTGCGCAGTCTTTGGTGTGACATCTAAGGTGCAGTTCACCTGGGGTGCCTGGACCTGTGGGACTGGGAGTAACCTGAATACTGTTGTGATTCTGAGTGTGAGAGACCATCTGTCTCTCAAAGGCAGGCTCACCTGGGTTGCGAGACAGATCAGAGTACCCAAGGGGACTGCATGGCTAGGCTGTTAGGATGCCGGAGGAGGTTACCCTGCATGTTTGGTTGGTGAAATCTAGGTCTAGAATTCTCAGCCAGTTTGGATTTGTGTCCTGGTTCCCAGCCGTCTGCCCTGAGGTTGGCGCGCACTCTCTCAAGACACTGCAGACAGCGCTATTGCACGGCCTTGGCTTCAGTTCCCTCCTTGCAGGAGAGAGGAGCTGAGCCTGCCCAGAGATGGAGTTTGGGGGAAAGACGTATGTGACCCAGGGACCCCTTGGTGCCAAGTGGCAGGCAGCACAGAAGGTTTTCCAGGAATCCCCTGGGTCTGATCTTTACATCAGTAGTTTTAAACCTTTCCAGATGACTGTACCTCTTTCAGGAGCAGTGTAAACAAGTCACGATCTGAAATTTTAGTTTGCACTGACTTCGCTAGTGCTTTTTATGTAGCCTGTTTTAAAACTAGGTAAATATCTGGATGAGTTGATGTATCACCTGGAAGGTCTCTGCGTATCGCCAGGAGTACATGTACCCCTGATTGAGATGCCTGATAGTCACAGTGGTCTACAGAATAGTTCACAAAAGTGGGTATGCCAGCTCTGTGTCAAGGGCCAGTAGCCCAATGGTCACCATAATGGGAGCAAGACCTCTGTACGGATACTATGTAAGGAGCTGTGTCTCCAGACTGACAATGGTGCCCTTAAGGTCTTGGAGTTAAGGCAGGTCTCGGGAGGTGATGTACCCCAGGTGCTCCTTTCAGACAGGAGACAACTGAAGTTACCTCCCTGTCTGGCCCTCTGTGTATTGTGTGCCTGATGTTCGATGTCTCTTTGCGCACTGAGCCAGGTGCAAAATTAGATTGCAAAATCCACAAAAAAGGGAAATCTACAGGAAGAAACTTACAGCAGGGGGCTGTGTGTGTGTCCATCTGTGGTGTTTAAGCATAAAGACAAAGGATCAGTCTGATCTCCCTCCATGTGCAGAGACATACTGGATCCTTGCCCTTGGAGACAAACTGACAGTACGCATGTCTCAAGAAAGAAGGGTCCGAGGCTGCCTGGCTGTGAAGTGCTGCAAGGATTTCGGGTGAGCTGTACTTGGTTAGACAGGAGAATACCTTGTTAGTTCAGTCTAGGCTCTAGAACACATGTTATGACTTTGTTATATGTAACCATTTGTTTCCAACACTTCCACTTGACGCTTGGCTTTGTTGAACTGAGGCGTGATTTCGCTGTGAGCCTATGGCAGCGCTGTGTGTTAAGTGGAGCAGTGATCTGAGCTGGACCTGGTAAGCTGGGGCCGAGGATGTTACTTTTCCTTTGGAAACAGTGAATCTGTGAATCCTGCCAGTGCCCAGGGGACCAGGGACTGGATGCTCCAGACAGATGCTCAGAGGGCTTGAGGGCAGAGTGGGCCTATTGCTACCCTGCAGTGACGGCAGGCCCAGCAGCAAGTGCGTGTGGCCAGTGGAGTTGGAGCTGACCCCTGGCAGGCACAGACAAGGCTCCCTCAGGCAAAGGGCAGGTGGTGGCGAGGTGCCTCCCAGCCCTGGGTACCCTGGGAAGCATTGCAGGGTATTAATTTACTGCAGGTCTGGGGCAGTTAAAAATTACACCCCAAGGCCCCAGCCCAGTGAGAAGGACCGAGGAGAGGAACTGTGACTGCGCGGGGCACCTGAGTCCCAGCCCCGCCCAGAGTTCTGCTCTGCCTAAAGCCCCAGTCCCGCCCCGTGAGTAGGGCTTTACCAAATTCATGACCATGAAAAATGCATCACAGACTGTGAAATCTGGTCTCCCCTGTGAAATCTGGTCTCCCCTGTGAAATCTGGCTCGGGGGGGGAATATGTCCCAGTACTGCCCCCCTTACGTCTATGCTGCCTTCAGAGCTGGGCGGCCAGAGAGCAGCAGCTGCTGGTCTGGTGCCCAGCTCTGAAGGCAGCGCTGCTGCCAGCAACAGTGCAGAAGTGAGGGTGGCATGGTGGGTGGGGGAAGGGCCGATCTTACGGGTGGGTGACATGGGCAACTGCCCCGAGCGCAGTGGTCAGGAGGGAACTCCGCCACCCGCCAGCTCCAGGCCCTTTTAACCTCTGAGTGCTGGACCCTGGAACGGGGGAGGGGCAGGGCTGGGAGCGTCCTGGGCAGGGGCTCCTACCATGTGCCAGGCTCTAGCTGCAAGTTCGGGCTGGGCTGGGGAGGAACAGGACCTCATCCCCTGCATGGGCTGCTCCCTGGGCCAGATGAGAGCCACAGCCAGGAACCTCCCCCAGCAGCAGAAAGCTCCATGGCTGCCGGCTGGGAGCCCAACTCTGAAGGTAGCACCACTGCCAGGAGCAGTGCCGAAGTCAGGGTCGCAATACCGTGACACCCCTCCCCCAATAGCCCTGAGACCTCCCCATGACCCTCTTCTGGGATGGGATTCACACAGTTACAACAGGGTGACAGTTCAGATTGAAATAGCTAAAACTGTGAAATTTAAAAGACTTTTAAAAATCTCATGACCATAAAATTTACCAAACTGGATGGGTGAATTTGGTAGGGCCCTACCCAGGAGACTGAACAGGGGGGTACTTCATATTACAGATACACAAATGTGGATCCTCAGTTGCACTGTTTCTATCATGGCAGCTTCTTTTTGGCAGATCCATTTGAGCTCCGCAGCACACGTCTCAGACAGAACCTGGCTGCCTCTTATCCACCCGCAGCTGTTCCCATCAGCAGAGCCTGAGAAGCTGCAGAGTGAGAGAGAGTCCGTGTCACTGTGGGTCCCTGTAACAAGGAAAGGCCCAGGGGTGAGTCTTTCCTCCCCCTCCCCGTAATGGGAAACTGGGCTCTGGTGTTGTCCTTCACCTCTAATTTTCCTGCAGAGCGTCAGTCGAGAAGATGTCCCAGGCTGTGAGGTGAGTTAGGGCAGTGGCTCTCAACCTTTCCAGACCACTGCACCCCTTTCAGGAGTCTGATTTGTCTTGCGTACCCCAAGTTTCACCTGACTTAAAAACAACTTGCTTCGAAAATCAGACCTAAAAATACAAATGTTGCCACAGCCACTATTGCTGAAAAATTGCTGACTCTCATTTGTACCATACAATTATAAAATAAATCCATTGGAAATAAGTATTGTACTTACATGTCAGGGTGTAGCGTATAGAACAGTGTAAACGAGTCAGTGTCTGTCTGAAATTTTAGTTTGCACTGACTTCGCTCGTGCTTTTTATGTAGCCCGTTGGAAAACTAGGCCAATAACTAGATGAGTTGACATACTCCTCGGAAGAGCTCTGTGTACCCCAGGGATACATGTACCCTTGCTTGAGAACCACAGACTTAGGGGGTCTGGAGCAAGGAGCATACACGGCTGAACCACAGACTTAGGGAGTCTGGAGCAAGGACCATACGAGGCTGAATCCCATGGGGTGGGTGACCTGGTACTTGTTCATTGGAAGCGCCACCTTGATCTCCTGCATCTCAGCTTTCCTTTAAAAATGAAGTCTGATGGGTGAGAGGAAACCTGCACCGTGCGACCTGGGTAACAGGACAGCTGCAGGAAGCTGAGGACTTGTCCCGATGAAGGGTTAGGGCTGGATTCACAAAGGGACTTAAGAGGCTAATGGCCACTTCAGGCACCTCCATCCCAGAACCAAACCCCAGCTCAGCTGCCACCAAACCCTGGAAGCGCCTGAACTTGCTCGGTGCCTCAATTTTCTGAGTAAAAGTTTACGAGGTGTCTGTGTGTGCCCCGAGCACCTCTGCTGCTCCCTCCCTCTAGGCTGCTGGCTGCCTAAGCCCCAGTACGATCCAGGAGCGAGCCTCCGCCTGACTTGCCATGGGGCCCCAAGCCAGTGCGCATGTTCAAAGGACCCGTTCCAGCTTGGGCCCCACAGTCGAGTGCCCACAAACTGGCAGAGAGGAGCAAGCGCTTCCTGGTAACGTTTAGCCCAGGGGTTCTGGCACTGACCTGGAAAGTAGGAGACCCCAATTCCAGTCCCCCTTGTAGCTGGGTGGGAGAAGGGGTTTGAACAGGCGTCTCCCACCTCTTAGGAGCAGCCTCTCGCCACTGAGCTAGGGGAGAGTCTGAGGTGGTGGTGGTGGTGGTGGGGTTCCCTTATTCTCTCCTGTTAACCCTGTTCCAGGCTCCGGATAAAGAGTGATTGGAGCAGACAGACTAACTGTCACCTCAGGGCATGATGCAGAAAGATGATTTCTAGCCCCCACCAGTGACTGCTGCTTGGAGAAGTGGGCCCTGGCCCCCACAAGGGGAGAGGCAATTCCTGATTTAGTCCTCAGTGGAGCACAGGATCTGCTCCAAGAGGTGAAGGGAGCTGAACTGCCCAGCAATAGTGCCCACAGTGTAATGACATTTAGTATCCCTGGAGGGGACGTAATACCAGACCAGCCCACAGCAGTATCATTTCACTTCTAAAAGGAGAACCACAAAACCCTGTGGATGCTTGTTGGATGGAAATTGCACAGAGCCGTCACCAGGGTCAAACGTCTCCTAGTATCACGGACACGACTTAAAAACAGCATGAGAGGCTCGGACGAGGGGCTTGTCTCCACTCACAGCGCTGCAGGGAAGACGCTACCTACGCTGACCAGAGAGCTTCTCCCATCAGCGGAGCCAATCCCCCTCCCCAAGGGCAGTAGCTATGGGGACAGGAGAAGCGCTCCCCTCAACGTAGGGCTGTCTACACTGGGGGTGAGGTCAGGATACCGGCATCGCTGGGGGGTGGATTTTTCACACCCTTGAGCAACATCGTTACACCGTCATAAGTCTGAAATGTAGAGCGGGTCTAAGGGCAGGTCTCCACTACCCGCCGGAAACGCAGGTAGCGATCTATCTATTGGGGGTCAATTTATCACGTCTAGTCTAGACGCGACAAATCGAACCCCGAGCGCTCTCCCGTCGACTCCGGTACTCCAGCGCCGCGAGAGGTGCAGGCGGAGTGGAGGGGGGAGCGCCGTGAAGATGCCAAGGGAAGTCGACCTGGATACGTCCACTTCAGCTATGCTAGTCTCGTAGCTGAAGTTGCATATCTTAGGTCGATCACCCCCCCCACACACACACACCCAGTGTAGACCAGGGCTAAGTGTGTACGCCAAATAAAAAAAGACAGGAGGAGGACCAAAAAAATGCTATCCTGGCTAAACAGCAGAGTAATGGAGGCCATTAGAGGCAAAAAGCATCCTTGAAAAACTGGAAGTCTAAACCTAATGAGGAAACTAGGACAGAGCACAAACTCCAGCAAGTAAATTGTAAAGTATAAGGAGGCAGGGCAAGGAAGAGTTTGAGAAGCAACTTCCTAAAGATGCAAAACCTAAAAAAATTAAGTACATCAGAAGTAGGAAAATATAAGGTCCCTCACCAAAGGCTTTTAAGCAAAGGAAGCTGTCATGGGATAAGGGGGAAGGTCCTCTCATGGATCAGTAACTGGTTAAAGTTAGGAAACAACAGGAATAAATGCTCTGTTTTCACACTGGAAAGAGGGAAATAGCTGGGTCCCCTCAGGATAAGAACAGTTATATCCACACACAACTGCTCCTCCCACTCTCGCTTATGCCAGCTCCCCTGATCCCCCTCAGCGACACGGCTGCACACAGAGATACTGGGAGAACGGCAGCGACACTAGGGCCTTTGCTGGCGCACCTCTGTTAGGAGAAATACCCTGAACCAACCTAGTTACGCTGCTAAGACTTTTCCGTGTAGACCAGGCCTCGAACAGACGTTGGAGATTCAACGTTAGCAAGTTATACAATGGGAGCTTTCCCCAAACATCTCAAAGAGTAAACGTCAGGCAGCGCTCACCGCACTGGATCTAATGGGGAGCCGTCCACCCAGGTCCATTTCCCCCCTGGGGGTGTCACTTTAAGGCCAATCCAGATGTAGTTTGCATCTTGTACAACATCTTGTATGAAATCCTGTGATGTGCAAAGCAGAGGGGGTGGGGAGGAGTGTCCTGTAACATGCCAGAATTCCCGTAGTGATCCCATGAAGTGCCTGCTCTCTCCTTCAGCAGCTCTGCCCATAATGCCAGCAGGAGACCCCACCAGCCCCTGAGTTAGTTCACCCTCTCCCCTGGGCGGGCAGGGTCCAGTGCAGGTAAACGTGGCTCTCTCTATGCAGACATGGTAACACCAGTACCCGTCCTTGGTGGCACAGGGTGAGCTGGCCCTTTAAGGGAGTCCTGGGTTGAGCCTCACCTGTGACTAGGTGCCCCTGGACTCAGAGGCAAAGGTGATGGAAGCAGGTGACCAGGAGCCAGGCCTGGTGGGGCTACAAGGGCAGCCAGTCTGGGCAGGGAGAGATTTGATGGGGTAGGAGGTTTGTGTGAGTAGCTCTATGCAGAAGGGCTCTGCTGAGCTCTCAGACAGAGAGCCTGGGAGTGAAATGCCTACAGGAGCCAGCTGGGCAGTCTGGGGTGGGAAAGCTGTGGGGTTCTTGTTCTGAACTGTATGTTAATAAGCCAGACCCCCAGAAGGGGAGAAAACACCGCAGTGTGGAGTTTGATTCGGGGGCGGGAGGGTAGAGTCAGGCTACACTGGGATTGTAACTAATGACACACGTCTTTCCCCAGCTGGAGTTGGATGAGCCTGTATTTTCTGTTACCATCTCCTCCCAGTTCTGGATCACAAGCATGTGAGAGCTCTTCCCCGAGCAGTCGTCACGGCTCCCAGTCCAGTCTTTACGCTCCTTAGACAGCCAGTAGCACTTGTCCCCATGCAGCAGCCAGTCCCTGGGGCAGAGGTTGCACCCGGATCCCTCTGGAGGGAGAGATGGGAACCGAGGTGTCATTAATTCTGAACCTTCAAACTACAGCTGGATGAAAACTCTTGTTCAAAGTTGTTTTTTAATGGAAAATGCCATTTTGAGCCAAATGAAAGGTTTTATTTTGATTGCCATTTTTCATTTTTTGATGGGGGGAGAGGACTTAAAATGGAAATACTGGTTTTGAGGGTGGGAGGGAGGATTTCATTCAGTTTTGGAGGGGAAATAAACATTTACTCTTAACAGTTCCCTCCATTTGAAAAGTGGGGGAGGACTTTCACTTTTCTACTTCCTTCAAAGGACATCAAACTGTCATTTCTTTTCACCTTTTTCATGACCTAGGCTTACACTGTATCAGCTCTAGTTCTAGACATTGCTGAAGTTTCCCCTACCGTTGTGTAAAAAGCAGGGCTGTCAATTAATCGCCGTTAACTCACGTGATTAACTGAAAAATTAACTGTGATTAAAAAAATTAATCGTGATTAATCACACTGTTAAACAATAGAATACCAATTGAAATTGATTAAATATTTTTGGATGTTTTTCTACATTTGCAAATATATTGATTGTTATTACAACACAGAATACAAAGTGCACAGTGCTCACTTTACATTATTGTTTTTTATTACAAATATTTGCACTGTAAAAATGATAAAAGAAATAGTATTTTTCAATTCACCTCATACAAGTCCTGTAGTGCAATCTCTTTATTCTGAAAGTGTAATTTACAGATGTGGATTTTTTTGTTACATAACTGCACTCAAAAATGAAACAATGTAAAACTTTAGAGCCTACAAGTCCAGTCACTCCTACTTCTTGTTCAGCCAATTGCTAAGACAAACAAGTTTTGTTTACATTGACGGGAGATACTGCTGCCCCCTTCTTATTTACAATGTCACCTGAAAGTGAGAACAGGCATTCGCATGGCACTTTTGTAGCTGGCATTGCAAGGTATTTATGTGCCAGATATGCTAAACATTCATCAGCCCCTTCATGCTTCGGCCACCATTCCAGAGGACATGCTTCCATGTTGATAATGCTCGTTAAAAAAAATAAACGCGCTAATTAAATTTGTGACTGAACTCCTTGGGGGAGAATTGTATGTCTCCTGTTCTGTTTTACCCACATTCTGCCCTATATTTCATGCTATAACAGTCTCGGATGATGACCCAACACATGTTCATTTTAAGAACACTTTCAAGCAGATTTGACAAAATGCAAAGAAGGTTCCAGTGTGAGCTTTCTAAAGATAGATTCAGCACTCAACCCAAGGTTTAAGAATCTGAAGTACCTTCCAAAATCTGATCAGGATGGGGCATTGTAGCCAGACAGACAGCCCCCCCCCACTCAGACCAGCATTGCTGGAAACACAGGAGGAAGCCGGAACAGGGCACTTAACATATATTCCAGCATAGCCTTTGAAGCTGTGAAAAGCACAGGTGTGCTGCTACAATGTGCCTCTGGGAACATATACAACGATTAAGCTCACAGCAGGCAGAGGCCCTGTGACAGACATGGCTCTTAGCCCCTACTAAATAGCGTGATGCACACACACCAACATCCTAGGTGGGAAAATATTTACCCTGATAAAAGAAATGTCCAGTAGTCAACACTTATTGTTTCTCTCCCTTGCAAGTGTAAACTACTCTTGCGAAAGCTGGCGTCGCCCAGACAGACCAGCCTCAATTTGGCATAAGAAAGGAGAAAGAGAATAAAGGAGTACAGAGGTATAAGTAGGGGACCTACAGCACCATGATTTTTGAGTGCTTTTCACTATCTATCTGCTGGTCAGATAAGTGACAGCCTCCCAAGGCTTCTGCAGCTAAGAGGGTCCCTAAGCCTTGTCCCTTATTCGTCTTTCCGCGGAATTGAGTGACCGATCCTGGCTTGGCACCGCTGGAATCGAGAGATGCAAGAAGGGTAAGAAGCACCCACACCTGATCTCCTATCTTTAGTGTACACATATTTTGAAATAGAGCTCTATACTTTGTTTTCTTTCTTTGGGATTGTGGCTTCAGTTTTGTAACTTGTTTGTGTGTGTAACATCTCTACATTTAAATAAGTAGGCACTAGCAATTTTGTAACCACATGATTAGAATCTAGCTTAATAAATTTTGGTAACCATTTGTGCATAAGCCTGACTTGTTTTCTCTGGTTTACTGCAAAGCAGCCAACACAATTAAAGAACCTCAGCCGTTTTGGCTCTAAAGCCTGGCCATTAGGTGAGAGTACTAAGAGCCTAGCGTTGAGTTGTGCTGCCTCCACGGGGCAAACTCTTGGGGCACCTGTCAGTCAATCCTGGCTGCCCGCTGCGAAGGAGCTCTGAGCTCTAGCAGTTAAAGTCACGGGTTTGGAGAGGCTCTTAGTGCTGCCATTGGGGCACCTGTCAGTCAGTATTGACTGCCCGCTGCGAAGGAGCTCTGAGCTCTAGCAGTTAAAGTCACGGGTTTGGAGAGGCTCTTAGTGCTGCCATTGGGGCACCTGTCAGTCAGTATTGACTGCCCTCTGCGAAGGAGCTCTGAGCTCTAGCAGTTAAAGTCACGGGTGGTTAGGACCTTGGGGCATCCGTCAGCCTAGCCCGGGCTGCCCGCCGCGAAGGGACAGTGCGTCCTAGCGGTTAAAGTCATGGATGGTATAAACGGGCATAGCTGGCACCTCACCAAACATCCTTGGCCGTCGGCTAAAAGGCGTGCAGCATGCTGTCAGATGTCTTCAAAGAGCAACACTCTGATACGGAAACTACAGAACCCAAACCACCAAAAAAGAAAATCAACCCTCTGCTGGTGGCATCTGATTCAGATGATGAAAATGAACATGCCTCAGTCCGCTCTGCCATGGATCGTTATCGAGCAGAACCTGTCATCAGCATGGACTCATGGCCTCTGGAATGGTGGTTTAAGCATGGAGTGACATATGAATCTTTAGCGCATCTGGCACATAAATATCTTGTGATGCCGGCTACAACAGTGCCATGCAAACGTCTGTTCCCACTTACAGGTCATATTGTAAATAAGAAGTGGGCAACATTATCTCCTGCAAATTGTAACCAAACTTGTTTGTCTGAGCGATTGGCTGAAGTAGGACTGAGTGGACTTGTAGGCTTGAAAGTTTTACATTGTTTTATTTTTGAATGCAGTTATTTTTTGTACATAATGCTACATTTGTAAGTTCAACTTTCATGATAAAGAGGTTGCACTGCAGTACTTGTATTAGGTGAATTGAAATATTCTCTTTCTTTTGTTTTTTACAGTGCAAATATTTGTAACCAAAAATATAAAGTGAGCACCGTACACTTTGTATTCTGTTGTAATTGAAATCAATATATTTGAAAATGTAGAAACCATCTAAAAATATTTAAATAAATGATAGTCTCTTTTTGTTTAACAGTGCGATTAAGCGCAATTATTTTTTTTAATCGCTTGCCAGCCCTAGTAAAAAGCCTTCAGGCCCAATGTACTAGTGAGGGCTTTTCTCAGGGTCAGCACTCAAACAGCCGGGCACGCTGTAGGTCAGGAAAGCAAGGTGCTGGGAGGCCGGAGAGGAGAGAATTCACTCAAAGTCTTTACACGGAGTTGCTCTCTTACGAATGATCTGCTCTAACTCAGTCAAAAGTTCTGGGCTCAGTGTAGGAATCACTGGCTGGGAGGAATCTCTGGCTTGGTGCATTCAAATGTACCTAGGGAGGTGGTAGAATCGCCTTCCTTAGAAGATTTTAAAGTCAGGCTTGACAAAGCCCTGGTTGTGATGATTTAGTTGGGGATTGGTCCTGCTTGAGCAGGGGGTTGGACTAGATGACCTCCTGAGGTCCCTTCCAACCCTAATATTCTATGATTCTATGATTCAGAGACTCAACCTGGCCGCTGGGGGCGCTGTTACCTCTGCTGGTGTCAGGATTCAGCTGGGAGTTAAAAGCAAGGTCCCATTATGGTCGTTACAAATCCTATGGCTCCTCTTTAATGGGGGAGACCTGAGTCGGTTCAAATGACAGTTCGGGGGACTACAATTTGCCTCCCTCAAATGCCCTGTGAAATTCCAATAGGCGAGTGGATTCTGCTTCATCCATTCCCCTAAGACATCATCTGCCCGTGTTGTGTGCTGCTGAACAGTTGTGGAGTTTCACCCCAGAGGTGGCTGCATGTCAGTAGTGGGGGGAAAGGAGTCCCATAAGTACGGAGTGGTTGGTAAAGCCCTTTGGGATCCAACCTCTAGAGCAGTTGTATTCTTTATTACACTATTGTTATGATTGTCTGTGCTCGAGCAATGGAAATTCCTCTTCCCACTAGAGGTCACGGCTGCTCCTCTGCGCAAGCGGCTGAGAATTACTTATTGTGCTTCGCCTGTACACTCCCTGGGGAAAGAACTGTCTTTTTGTGATGTGTTTTTTATGGCATCTGGCACAATGGGGCTTCCATCCCTGAGGCAGGACTGCAGTGGAAAGAAATAGGGTAGAGCTGAGAGGTTCCTGTCCTGGATCGGGTTAGGGGTTGGTCTGGGGATGCTGCACACAGATAGTAAGACAATCTCTGCCACAAAGAGCTCCCAGCCTGAACATCTGATGTGAAACGGGTGGAGAGAAAGAGGAGAACGGCAACAAGGCAAGAGAGAGACCAGCCGGGTAATTCCTGTTCCTGGACTAACTTCCAGTGGTGGAAGATACAAACTGGGAGCTCCACAGAGCTCGTCTTCAGGGCTGGGGGAGGACATCAGAGGAAACCCGAAGAAGAGCTCTGTGGAGCTGCAGAGTTTGTACCTTTCACCACCAGAAGTTGGTCCAAGAAAAGCTATCAGCTCTCCGCCTTGTCTCTCTCACATTCTGGGACCAGCCCGGCCACAACACCCCTGCCCCCAAGAAGGGAGAGGAACCCGGCCATCGGGGTACAGACAAAGGCAGCAACAGCCTGGGTCTTGCACCCACCACCTGGGAGAGATGAAGTGAAAGAAGACAGGGGCGCTGGGGGTGACAGCGCATCACAACGGCACCCAGAGCATTCAAGCAGATTTAAAGGTGTCTCTCCCCCCGCCCCCCCCAACTTAAACATCACCCTGGTGGCGGAACATTGTTCTCCCGCTGGAGTTACGAGCAGAGCGAGCCCGCCCGCCCCAGCCAGGCCAATGCAGGGTCAGACACCGTCTGCCCTTCACCCGGAGAGCTCCCCGGCCACACGGCCTGTTCGCGGCTCCTGCTCGCAGCCCCCAAGGGGCGAGCACAGCTGTCGGGTTGCTCAGGGGTGAGCTTCTCTCGCGAAGGCTCCTGCAAAGACCCCAGTTACCCTGTCCCCCAGGAGCCTGCCCCCCCCAGCTGCCGTAACACCCCTGCCCCCAGCCACGAGCATGGGACCCCAGAGGTTGGAGGGACCGGGGCAGGAGGCCAAGCGATGCGGGCCACGCTCTGGGCCAGGCTCCTCGGGAAGGGAGAAGTGACGTCTGCACACGGGGTTGATTTGTCCCCCGAAGGGAGGATTTCCCAGAGAACAGGAGCCCTTTCTCAAAGGCAGGACGTCTCGCCGACTTGGGAGCAATTCTGGGTTTTTTACTGGGTTTTCTGGCATGTCTAAAAGCTCCTGTTCATTTCCTGGAAACCCCCCCGCCCCCAATCTCCCCTTAACGCAACACCTCACTTCGGGGGAAACAAAAATATTCGATCTCAGTTTGTGGCTGAAGAATGGACACACAATTCAACAGCGGCTGCAGTACAAATCATATGTCATCCACAGACACTGCGGGGCCCTGCAGCCTGCCTGTGGGGGCTGTAACAATAATCACAGGGCTGTGATGACACTGGGATCTTCAGAATAACCCCCCGTCTCCACCCTAACCCCAGTCCCTCCATTGCAGAGCGGGGGTGGGAGTCAGGTTCCCAGGGCACTGCTCTGGAGGAAGATCACAGCTTACCTCCTCCAGGAACTCCATGGCTGCAGCAGCCTTTGCAAGGCAGGTCCCTGCTCCATCTCCCCCTCTCTGTGCATTAGCTGAGGGGGGAACCCCAACTCCCCCCTTCACACAAATCATGTCTTCCCCCATGGCTCGTGCAAGGGAAAGCGCCCGAAAAAGCCAGCCACGAGGAGAATGAAACTACACAGCACGGGGGAGATCATACACCTTATTAGCATATTGCTTCTGATTGGACAAGGGGCGGGAGCCCCGGAGGGGGAGGAGGGTCCACTTGCTCTGGCCCAGGGCCCCAGGAAACCCTCCTCCGCCTCTGCTCGTCTCGCTATTGGCCTAGTTTTACCAGGGGCTGCCTGAAAGCACTGGTGACGTCAGTGCAAACCAACATTCCAGACAGTGACGTCTTCATCTTGCTCTATGGAGTGTACACCGACATGTACATTTCCAGCTGATTTCTTTTATAATTATATGGTAACAAGGAGAGAGTCAGCAATTTTTCCATAATAGTGGCTGTGTGACACTTTTGTATTTTTATGTCCAGCTTTGTAAGCGAATGGTTTTTAAGTGAGGTGTAACTTGGGGTCTGTAAATCAGACTCCTGAATGGGGTACAGCAGTATGGAAAAGTTGAGAGCCACTGCAATCCTTGGGCAAGCAGGGGCAGAGACTGGTGGGACGGGGGGAGAAGGGGGAAAGAAGGGCCTCTCTGCCCCGGGCACAGACTGGGGGAGGGTTGGAACTGTGACAGAGTGGGAATTTTCTGTACTATTTTGTATGAATACTATGTGCCTCAGTTTCCCCTATGTGCTGCATGGTTAAGTAGGTGGTGGGAAAAGGTTGTTTATCCTTTGTAGAGACCCAGAAATACAGACGTGGCCGACGCCTAGATGCCTGGGCCCTGGGGCCCCATGTCCATGGAGACCCCCAGAAGACAATGGCCACTCCAATTGCCCAGACATTTGGCACCCAGCAACTAACCATCATGGATGGCCCACCCTCTGCAGGAAGCCAGTGGGATGGGACCAGCTGGAGAACAAAGGGCTGAGGAGGAAGGCCAGGGGACACGGTTTGCCCAGGAACAAAAAGAAAGGGCTGAAGAGGAGCCACGTTGGGGGTTGTTCAGTGTGGGGCCACTGGAATCGGGGATGCTCTCCTGAACTGGGACAACAAAGGGGTCAAAGGGCTCTCGGTTGACGCGGATGGACCATGCCGGAACTCTCTGTTCTAACCAAGGACTCTCTACGCTGTGTTCCAGACAGCTAATAAACCCTCCTGCTTTTACAACAGTGGCTGAGAGCCACATCAGTTTAAGGAAGTTGGGGGTACATTGCTCCCTTTGGGGGTACAAGTCTCCCTGATGTAAGGCGACTGTTGTCCACTTCCTAAAACTCAGTGGGGGTGTTTGGGTTAGCTAGCTCCCAGTACCAAAAGGAAGGGGAAGGGTCAATGGGAAATCAGGACCCTGAGACTGCCAGTCCCCAGGAACAATGGGGAGAGGCCAATGCGCTAGGTCAACCTGATTGACAGGGCGGGCAGGTTACTCAGGGAGTCAGGAGGCCAGAGGGGTCCCATCCTCTGTGTGAGCCAGAATTGCCTGGGTCAGAGAGAGAGGGGCCGAGCTAAGGAGAAAGCAGGGGTCCAAACTGAGCTGGGGAACAGGGTCATGCCAGCCAGGGGGGCCAGAAAAGCAGCCCAGGGAGCACGTCAGTGCTGGGAACGGAGCCAAGAAGCAGCCAGCCACAAACCCAAGGGAACAAAGTTTCCCTGGAAAATAGTGGAATGTAACTATCACTTGCCATTCATTCTCAACTCTGCCACATGCTTCTCTCCGGAATGGGGCCTCGGAGAGACAGCCCCATAGACATCTGGGGGCAGGGAGAGACCCACGGGTGCAGGGAAAATGGGGGTAGGATGGAGGGAGCTGGAGAAAAGTAGAGATACATGGGGGGGTGTTATGTGTTGGGACAGGGACTGAACAACTCTCAGTACATGCTGGGGGGGGGTGCTGGGGTGCCATTTCAGATGGGGGGGCAACTTTAACAGGTACTACTTAGGCATCTGAAAAATCTAGGGTTTTTTTTGCAGATAACTTGGAAATTAGCTGACAGGAGCACTGTATCTAATTCCTATGTAACTGTAACCCTTCTGCACGTCAGAGTTAGCAGCAACAAGGGCCAGGTTGAGTATCTAGGGGTTTCAATAACGCAATACAATACCAGCTCGAGCCCCCACCCAGAGACCTGGGAGAATTACAAACCACCCACGGGTGCCTCCAAGAGGCAATACTTCCCCTCTCGCAAGCAGAGAGTCTGAGTGTAGCAAAAGCCTTTTAATAAAGGAGGGAAACAATGCGGCATTATGCTGGGGAAACACCACCCACAGGATTCATAACACAACCCATGAGCAAAAGACCCACCCCCAAGTAAATCTGGCAGGGTCCTTTTCCCCTCAGGGTCTTGAGCAGGTGAGAAACATGCAACCCACGCCGGGCTTGCTGGGGGAGCTCCGGGACACTGGGGGGCAGGGGCTGGAACCCCCTCTCCAGAGCCCCCCCCGCCGGAACCCCGACTCATGGGCTGGGCATCGCCGTTTGGTGACCGCTCCCCCTAAGGGGCCCCCTCCCCCTCTTCGAGCTGGGTGGGGCCTCTGTCTCCCCTCTCCCCTCCCCTTCCCCCTCTCCGGGCTGGGGGGGCGGGGGGGCCCTCTGTCTCTCACCTCTAATTCCCAGGTTTCTGATGCTTGAGTTTTGCTGATGCCCACGTTCTGGAAGGGAAGGAGCTGTCCCTGCCTGGCAAGCCGGACCTCTGCCTGCATGAAGTCTCTGCTGTTTAACTGATTTCAGATTCCTGCCCCTGGTTGGAGCTGAATTCACACTGCTGCGGGGTGGTGGGGGGGACAGTCTCTCAGAGCCCCACAAGTCTTGTCCATCCCAGCAGCCTTTCATCCCTCTGGCTCTCTGTCTGTGCATGCTCAGTGTAGTCCAGGGGTCCTCAAACTGGGGGTCATGAGCTGTCAACCTCCACCCCCAAACCCTGCTTCATCCCCAGCCATTATAAAAGTGTTAAATATATTAAAGTGGTTTTTAATTTATAACGGGGGGTTGCATTCAGAGGCTTGCTGTGTGGAAGGGGTCACCAGGACAAAAGTTTGAGAACCACTGAAATGGTTCAATTAATTTTTTTTTTTTCCGGAAAAATTGGGTGTTTGATTCAAGGCAACCTTTTGTGAAAGTGTCGACTTTAATAAAAAACATTCACTGTCTTCTTGGAAAATTCAAAAACCAAAAATTGTTCTGTTTTCAATCATTCTGGACTAATTTTTTCTGATCTGGTAGAAGATTTTTGCGGGGTTGGCCATTTTTGTCAGAAGTTTTTCTTGTTCTAGCCCTCCTGGATGGGGAGAAAAGCTTGAAAAGGTGACCCCTAAAGGCTCCACCACCAGGAGATCAAGAACAGAACCCACAGTTGTTTTCAAAATCTCATCTTGTTTCAGCCAATCTCATGGTTTTGGGGGGCTCTGACTTGTGATTTTTGGTCCCTGGGGGTTGGCCACATGGGCTAGAACCAGCTTGGCCAGGATCCAGATGTTAACCCCGGTGTAGAGGGCCCTGGCAGTGGCCCAAACCCAGCAGCTGTGGGGGACAGGAGAGAGATTTGATGTGTTCCCTGAGGTTCAAATTAGCAAGAGAAGCGGCCGGGGAGACGCATTCTAAACTGGGGGATCAGTGACATTCAGGGTGAGGCAACATTGAAAATACTCCACAGTGTTACAGTTACTTTGCTCTGACACTCTCAGCCCTGGTGGAGCAGAGCCCCCGGCCCTTCCCTGAACACACCCACAGATACCCCTGCAATGGGGCTCCAGAGCTAGGAGCGGGGCAGGGGGACCCTTGGGCACCAACTCCTCACCACACTCTCCTCTCCCTGTTCTCTCTCTCTCTTTCCAGATCCAGCCAGCCGGAGCGGGGTGGTAGCTCCTCCCGCCCCACAGGGACCCCTTGCTGCAGCTGTCGTGAGTAAGTGTTGGGGAGCGAACCCCTCTGCCAGGCCGGGATCTCGGTGTCTGGGGTGGGGGGTGGTGGGATTTCCTGGGGGGTGTCTCTGTTCTGCGCGCTCACAGCCCCACTTTCCTCTCTCTGTTAAATCTCCTGAGGTGGGATCCACCTTCCACCCCTCCTCTGACCTGCCTGTGCCCCTCTCCTCTCTCTGCCAGGCCCCTGCCTTCGCTTGGAGCTCTCGCCGGGGAGGGGCTGCTGCTGCTGACTCTGCTCTGAGCTCTGCCTGAGGATGGGGGAGATGCACTCGGCCCGTGGAGGGGTCAGGAACTGAAGGTAGAGAGCATCTTGCAGGGGTTCCTGTTTCAAACCGATTGCTGCACCCAGGGCCTGCTGCACTGGGAGAGCCATAGAGGGCCTGATTCTGGGAGCTGCCTCCTCTGAGAATCGGCCCAGAGACGCCTGGGAACGTGTTCATGGTTTGAGATTGTCTAGCTCGGCATTTGTCCAACTTGGAGTCCTGACCCAAAAGGGGGTTGCAACGCTTTGGAGGGGGAGGGGGGTCAAGAGATCACAAAAAATATTCTCAGGGGAGGGGGGCAGGAGGGGAAGAGGGCTACAACAGCTGCCCCTCTCCAGCTGCGCAGCTCTGAGGCCAGTGCCCCGCCCGTAGCAGCCCAGAAGTAAGGGTGGCAATACCATGCGTATGTTTCTATGAGTCCGTACAGTAACTTGCTATGACTGTTTGGGGGTCGGGGGTTGTCATAGCCTGAAATACTTTCAAAGTGGGGCCAGCAAAACCAAAATTTTGAGAAGCCCGGGTCTAGCTTATTCTGATACCTGTTGATCCCAGCCTTCCCCCAGCTGGTTTTATAGAGCTGGTGAGGCTCTTCCTCCCCATCTAGTGTCCGATGATAGTAAAGCAAGAGGGAAAAAAGTGATCCAGGCAACTACAGATCCATTCATCTAAGCAAAAAGAAAAGGAGGACTTATGGCACCTTAGAGACTAACCAATTTAGTTGAGCATAAGCTTTTGTGAGCTACAGCTCACTTCATCTGATGCATTCAGTGGAAAATACAGTGAGGAGATTTATATACATATAGAACGTGAAAAAATGGGTGTTATCATACACACTCACTTCAGATGAGCTATTACCAGCAGGAGAGTGGAGGAGGGGAAAGAAAACCTTTTGAAGTGATAATCAAGGTGGGCCATTTCACTCTCACAAATCTTGGGAGACAGGCCAGTCCTTGACTACAGACAGCCCCCCAACCTGAAGCAAATACTCACCAGCAACCACACACCACACAACAGAACCACTAACCCAGGAACCTATCCTTGCAACAAAGCCCGTTGCCAACTGTGTCCACATATCTATTCAGGGGACACCATCATAGGGCCTAATCACATCAGCCACACTATCAGAGGCTCGTTCACCTACACATCTACCAATGTGATATATGCCATCATGTGCCAGCAATGCCCCCTGCCATGTTCATTGGCCAAACCGGACAGTCTCTACATAAAAGAATAAATGGACACAAATCAGATGTCAAGAATTATAACGTTCATAAACCAGTTGGAGAACACTTCAATCTCTCTGGTCACTCGATCTCTGACCTAAAAGTTGCTATATTACAAGAAAATGACTTCAAAAACAGACTCCAATTTGAGACTGCTGAATTGGAGCTAATTTGCAAACTGCATACAATTAATTTAGGCTTGAATAAAGACTGGGAATGGATGAGTCATTAGACAAAGTAAAACTATTTCCCCATGTTTATTCCCCCACCCCCACCCCCCACTATTCCTCAGACGTTCTTGTTAACTGCTGGAAATAGCCCTCCTTGATTATCACTACAAAAGGTTTTCTCCCCCACCCCCCCGCTGGTAATAGCTCATCTGAAGTGAGTGTGTATGAGAACAACCATTTTTTCAAGTTCTGTGTGTATATATATGTGTGTATATTCCACGGTATGCATCTGATGAAGTGAGGTGTAGCTCACGAAAGCTCATGCTCGAATAAATTGGTTAGTCTCTAAGGTGCCAAAAGTACTCCTTTTCTTTTTGCGAATACAGACTAACATGGCTGTTACTCTGAAACCTATATAAATCTCCCCACTGTATTTTCCACTGAATGCATCCAATGAATGAAGTGAAGTCCATCCAACTATACTCTTAGCCCAGCAGAAGAATCTGTCCTATCTCGGGGCCTCTCCTTCTGCCCCTGCAGTTATTCCCTTCACCTGGGGATAGGTTCAGTTGAGCTACTACCCCTTTCATAGCCATCTCACCCTGGGACAGCCTGAAACTGGAAACCTGTGCTCGAACAGTAACTGTTTGCTACGAAAGGTGCTGAAGACACAATGGAAGAGGAAATCCTTTGGACTGGATTGAAACTATTCCAAAGGAAAGTGAATGAGGGAAAACGTCCAGCGTTACCATCCTAGCGAAAAAAAAAGAATTAAGGTCAGAAAGGACCGTTCTGTCCATCTTCTGTGTAACACAGGCCCTAGAACGTCACCGAGCACTTCCTCCAGAAAACCTACGACATGGGACTGAGCCAGAGCACGTCTTCTGGAAAGACATCTCCATGCATTCGAGCCAGCTGGTCAGAAACAATCTTTCTTCTGCAGTGACGTGAAGTTAAAGGACATGGAGACGAAGAAAATCTCGACTCGGGTTGTTGCTGGTGCTGAAGCAGAGAGGCCAGGACAAACACGGCTAGGGCCCAGGCCTGACTATCAGCAGATCTGCCGTTTTCTATTGCTGGCTTTTTGACCATGAGCGAATCTCTTTGCTTCTCTGTGCCTCAGTTTCCATCACTATAAAATAAAGCTAATCAAGGTTATGTTTTTTTCTCTCCTCTTTTTCAAGGCGGGACACTCAGAAACATTTGGGGCCTGTCTGCACTACCAGACCAGAGTGTCTTTGAAAGCTGATGACCCCCACATGTTGTTCAGAAGCTATGGATGACACAAGCTCCTAAGGTTGTTCTGTGCTTAGCCCCTATGGCACAGCTGGGCTGGGCGGCCTTTTCTCGTTGTGCTGTGTGGAGCAGGTTCTGGACACTAGGGATATGAAGAGGCTCTCGGGGACTAATTCTTGAAAATAAATATCAATGAACTGCAACCCAAATAATAAATCACTGCTGCTAACATTGGTGGGTGATAAAATAGTAGCAGAGTGGTAATTAATGATGAGGAGAGGGCAGTGACACAGAGCAATCAGATCGCTTGAGACGCTGGACCCATTCAAAGAAAACAAGTTTGAAAATAACCAAAGGAAGGGTCCTATAGCTAGCAACAAAGCAAGCAGGCCACACCTACAGAGTGGGGAAGTGTATCCAGGAAAGCATTGACTGTGAAGAGGATTTCGGGGCCATGCTGGGCAAGCCATTCAACATGAGCACCCAGGGTGATGCTGTGGTGAAGAGGGCTAAAGTCATCATTAGATGTATGAAAAGAGCAGTGAGGCACATAGGGAGGTGACACACCATGCGGAAGACTGATCATGGAATACTGCATCCAGTTTTGGCTTCCACCTTTGAAAAAAGATTTTGAAATATTGGAGATGGGGCAGCAAAAAGCAATGAAACATTTCGAGGGCTGGAGAAAAATGCCTGCGAGTGAGCCATTGAAAGAGCTCAGTCTGTTTAGATGATAAAAAAGATTGGGAGGTGACGTCATTGAAGTGTTGAAGTGACTTCATGGAGAGAAAATATGGGGTATTAAAGGGCTCATTAATCTAGCAGAGAAAAGCATAACAAGACCCAGTGGCTGGAAACTCAAAAGAGACCAATTCGTATTCGAAAGAGGGCACACATATTCAACCGTGAGGATGACTCACCAAAGGAACAAACTAGAAAGGGAAGTGGTGGGAATTCCCCACCTCTTGATGTCTTCTAATGAAGACTAGATGGCTTTCTGGAACGTGTGTAGTCAAAAACTAGCTCCTATGCTCTACAGAAAGCATGTGATATGCAGGGGGTCAGATGACATGCTCTAATTGTCTCTTCTGTCCATAAAGTCTGCTAATTTATGAAAAACTGAGCATAACATGGGGAGAAGCCTCTGATGTTTTACTGTGTGGTCGGTGTCATCCCCACAAGGAAGAGTCATTGAGTGGGATGATCCAGGGGTAGCAGCTGAAACATCCAGTGTGGCTGGACAGGAGCAGGACATCAGCACTGCAGGGGAGGGGTGGGTGTGGCAGTGACATCACAAGGGCCTTTGGCAGGACTTCAGCCTATTGGACAAAGGTGGTGGGGAGGCGATGAGCTCACAGAGAGATCTTGACATCAGCCAGGCAGGACAGGGGTGCAGGACAGGGGCAACCTCGGAGATCGCTGTGGCTTTGCTTCAGCACGTCTCCTTCTCGAGATCTCTCCTGGAGGACTGAGAGAGCATTCACTTGCACGTACGTGAGTGCAAGGAGGACCCTCTTCGGAGTTTTCTCCTTTTCTTTTTGTGGTTTTGCTCGAAAACAAACGTCCCTGTATAGAAGGTAAGAGCCTCGGAGAGGTTTGGAACCTGTTCAGTCTGATCCATCAGGTGCCGGCTGATTTTTAGGAAAGGAAAACACTAGATTGTGGGGGCAGCATTTTATTTCCGACCTAGGACTTTGTCCCTTAGAATTACTGGGGACATTGGGGTTTCTCCTTTTTGTTTTCCCTTTTCCTCTGTCCCTCCTACCTTTTTCTTCTTGCTTCCTTTGTCCTTTTCCTCTGCTCTCCTCCCACCACCAGGAGCTCTGTGTGTGGAGCGGGGGCTGGGGGGCCGGGGGGGGGGTTGTGGGAGGCCCTCACAGAGAGGTGAGACTGGACTAGTGCTCCGAGAGTGATCCCCTCGGTGGTGACCAGGGCCATTCTTTGGGCCATTTGATGTGATCTCTTAGTCTCCCACCCCTCAAAGTCCCAACCTTGATTGGCTGAGGAGGGGGGTATTAACAGGGAGGAAACTCTGGTCTTCGTTGTTCTCTTTTATGACCAAGCAAATAAGTCACAACCAGTTAGATGTTTGACCAATGTGGACGCTGCTCTCCATTCATTGCCTCGGAGCAGTTCATGATCCTCTCGAACATTCCAATTCTTCTGAAATAATTGCTGAATAATTACTATGAACAATTGTTGGTCTGTAGCTTATTTGAGAGCAACTCTGCTACTGACTGGCTGCATCAGCTAAGACAAGTCACTGCTCCTTTCTCAGCCTTCATTTCTCCTTCTGTCAAGTACGAATAACAATCCTCTTCCACCTACCTCGCCATGGGTGGATGCTAGGGATCCACTGAAGAGTGTCACTCGGAGCAGTGCAGACTAGGGGGTGTCCTATCACACTGAGCCATAGCAGATTATGACCTAATATTCGATTTGATTTGTCTTTTATTGTTTTGAAATTGTGAAGAGCAGCAACTACTTAGCTTAGACTGAAGCATCTCATCTTATTTTCTAGAGCACAGTGTCTCCCCTTTGTGTACGATGAGACAGTTTAATGCACTATGATAAACAGGAGATGCTCTTCTTTTGCAAACAAATATTTTTGCAAAGAATTTTCATCCTACTTGTTACGATTTCAAGAAACAAAGTGGTTTCATCTGAATGGATTTTCTGACAGAAAACGGTTTCCATGCAAATGTTCACACCTTATTTCCTGGGCTTTATCCCTGCCTCCGGGGGGTTGTTGTCTGTTAGTTATGTAAGCAGTGTCAGGATGAGCTCCACCCTGACATCTGGTGGTGAGGTGTGGCAAGTTGTGGAAAAGAACTTCAGGGGCCGATGTCATTTGCATAGGCACACCCACCACGCCTAGAATGAGACCATAGCTGCTCAAATGGTCACTTTGGCTGCTGTGGGATCCCCAGCGTCTCTGTTATTGGGGCAGGAAGAATAAATTGTTATTACCCTGATTATGGGAACTGTGCTTGGAACTGTACGTGGCCTTTTGTTATGATGGAGGGATTCACCATCAACTAAGTAGCACTCGCTAGGCAAGGGTCATGGGTTCCAAAACTGTGTGAATAGAGAGAGGCTGGGGACAAGTATTAATACTTGGTGGCATGGGTCCCTTGGTGAGGGCCTTACATGCTAATTGCACTTCCTCCTCTCTCCACTGTGGAATATCAGAGCTAATTTTGATTTCATTAGAAGTCTAGTTATAGGCTGCTGAGCTCACTTTGGGCTGACAGTGCACCAGCACTGGGGCTCCCCTACTGCAAGCTGAATTCACCTAAGAGCTGAAATCACTGAGTGTTGTGTTAAGTAGTGGGGGAGCCTGAAGATATATTGTGGAGCAGTTTGCGGCACGGCTGGTGAAGCAGTTCAACGCGGAGCAGTGTGTGGATGGCAGGAGCTGCTTGTGGGTCGTGGAGCTGAGCGAAGGAGTTCGTGGGGCGGCTGGCGGAGCGGAGCGCAGTGGAGCGAAGGAGTTTGTGGGGCGGCTGGCGGAGCGGAGCGCTGCTATGGAGCTATGGGGCGGTCAGCTTCAGATCATGTAAGGTGCCTCTTACCCCTGTCCCATTTCCACCCAGGTTGGGAGGTAAAGCTCCGCAGATAAACTTTCGAACTCTGGGGCTGCCCTGACCAGGGACAGAGACTTTTGGGGCATTGGACTTTTGGGACTTTGGGTGATTTGGGGTTGCTGGACTCAAGAACCAAAGGGAAAAGGGCATGCCCCAATTTGCCTGGGGTGGGTTTTTTTGCTCATGGGTTGTGTTATGAATCCTGTTGGTGGTGTTTCCCCAACATAATGCCACATTGTTTCTCTCTGTTATTAAAAGGCTTTTGCTACACTCAGGCTATGTGCTTGCGAGAGGGGAAGTATTGCCTCTTGGAGGCGCCCAGCGGGGGTGGTATATATTTGTCCCAGGTCACTGGGTGGGGGCTCGAGCCGGTTTGCATTGTGTTATTGGAATGGATCCCCTAGATATTGAACCCGGCCCTTGTTGCTGCCAACTCTGACGGGCAGAAGGGTTACATTTTTGGGGGCTCGTCCGGGATAGCCTGGGTCAGTACCCCTCGCAAGCACCTGTTGAGTGTTCCACTACATTGGGAAACAATTTATAGTTTTTTTTTGTTTTGTTTGTGCTTATATTTTGAGGAAATTACTGTTTGTATAATGGCTAATATGTCAGGTTTGTTGGGCCCTGGCTCAGCAGCTTCTAGCTCAGGGGCTGCAGCCTCGGCTGATGATTGGACAAAAGCTCTGGGGCAAATATTGGAAAAGGTTGTGCTGCCCCATGCTGAGTCAGACTCTTGTCGTAAGTTAAGATTATTTGCTGGGGAGGAGGAGTTTGAACCCTGGTTAGAGCATACCACTGAAATGCTGCAAGAGTGGGCCGTACCAGATGCAGAAAAGCGAAGATGCCTTATAGAGAGCCTTGGCGGCCCAGCATTAGATGTGATTCGCACCCTGAAGCTCATTGACCCTGGGGTCAGTGTGAAGGACTGCCTAGAGGCCCTTGAACACAACTTTGGGAGCGTAGAGGGCCCTGAAGACAGCTACTGTAAGTTCCTTAATTCCCGACAACAAAAGGGCGAGAAGGCTTCAGCCTACATACAGAGACTGGAGAGACTGCTTCAGAGAGCTGTCATGAGGGGAGCAGTGACTGCTGAGCAGATGGATCAGACCAGACTGGCTCAAATTGTAAGAGGAACTCAGTATCAGAACCCGATTCTACTTCATCTCCAGCTAAGAGAACGACGGGAACATCCCCCAAGTTACTCCCAGCTGATAAAAGAGGTCCGAGAGGAGGAAGAAAGGCAGGCTGCCAGTGAGTTTTGGGAAGCCCAAACATCGGAGCCAGGCAGCACAACACCACTGCAAACGGCCAGTGTACTGATGGTGAGCACCAGAGAGGAACTTGCCCAACAAATGCAGGTCCTGACGGAACGGATAGCTGAGCTGCAAAGTACCGTTGACCGAGTTAAGACTTCCAGGAATAAGAAGCCTCAAACTGTGGCGATTGAGAAGCCCGCACTTAGAGCCACCATCCCCCCCAGGCGAAGGGGAAAAGGTCAATTCTTCTGCTACCGATGTGGTCAGGATGGACACAGTGCTGCCAAGTGCCGTAATGAAGAAAACCCCTCCTTAGTGTATGGAAAGCTGAGGATCAGTTGGGAGAGATCCGGTAGCTGCCAGAGGGTCTGGGGACGGGGACCCCCCAGGTCTGCAGGATTTGAAGATTCCCCCAGAAAAGACTGTCCAGCTGGGATCCCTGCAGGACTGATAGGGCCTCGAGCAGAGGTCACGGTGAGGATTGAAGGGGTGGAGTGTAAAGCAGTGCTTGACACTGGATCTCAAGTGACTATTATATTTCAGTCATTCTACCAACAGATGCTTAGGCACCTGCCTATACAGCCACTGACTGGCCTTGGCCTGTGTGGCTTCAGCATGGATGAATACCCCTATCAAGGGTATGTCATCGTGCACCTGGAATTCCCAGAGGAGGTTGCTGGGGTAAGAGAAGAGGTAGACACAGCTGCCTTAATATGCCCTGACCCTAAAGGGACTTCTGATGTGTCTGTGCTGATAGGGACCAACTCCAGTCTCTTCAAGGTACTCGCGGATTACTGCAGAAGGCGGGCTGGGGACCAATACCTGAATACCCTGATGATCCATACGCTTTGTGCTGAAGCCTATAGGAAAATTGAGAGCGCTAAAAGGGACACATCTGAGCTACCGCTTGGGGCACTGAAGTACGCGGGCACAACCCCCTTAGTAGTGCCTGCAAGGACGGAGCAAGAAGTGCTTGTCATGAGTACCTGTCTGAAAGGCAGTAAAGGTAAACTTTTCAGTAAACTTTACTGAAAGGCAGTAAAGTTAGCAATGATAGAGCAGCCGATGGGAGGAGAGCTCCCTGAAGGAGTGTTGGTCCCCAGTGGAGTCATAACCCTACCTGCTGAAGCCCAGGAAAGGGTGACTATACTGATTGCTAATGAAACGAGTCGTGATGTTGTTGTGAAGCAAGGACAAAAGATAGCAGACCTCTTTGAGCCTGAGTCGATTGTAAAACCCCAGTGTGAAACTCAAGTTCCGACAATAGACCCAGCAAAGTTTGACTTTGGAGATTCACCAGTGTCCGAGGACTGGAAAGATCGCCTGAGGAAGAAACTTTGTGAAAGATCCAAGGTGTTCTCACTGCATGAGTGGGATGTGGGATGTGCAAAAGGAGTAGAGCACAATATCAGACTACATGACTCTCGACCTTTCAGGGAGAGATCTAGGAAGATTGCTCTCTCTGAGATGGAAGATGTGCGACATCATCTTCAGGAGCTGGCTGCGAATGGCATCATTACAGAGTCCCGTAGCCCATACGCCTCACCCATTGTGGTAGTCCGCAAAAAGAATGGGAAAATCCGGATGTGTATTGACTACCGCACCCTAAACAGCCGTACTGTGGTCGACCAGTACACTATGCCTCGAGTGCAAGATGCCTTAGACTGTTTGCTGGGAAGCCAGTGGTTCTCTGTGTTGGATCTTCGAAGTGGATACTACCAGATCCCTCTGGGAGAAGAAGATAAGGAGAAGACAGCCTTCATCTGCCCATTAGGGTTTTATCAGTTCGAACGCATGCCCCAAGGGATTTCTGGAGCACCTGCCACCTTTCAACGTCTCATGGAGAAAGTTGTGGGAGACATGAATTTACTGCAAGTGTTAGTTTATTTGGATGACCTGATTGTGTTTGGAAGAACCTTAGAGGAGCATGAAGAAAGACTTCTTAAAGTGCTTGATAGGTTGGAGGATTATGGTCTGAAGCTTTCAATTGACAAATGCCAGTTCTGCAGAACCTCAGTGAAGTATGTGGGTCACATTGTGTCCCAAGAAGGTGTGAGTACTGATCCTGATAAAATAGAAGCACTCACTACATGGCCACGTCCAAGTAACTACAGAGAACTCAAGACCTTTCTTGGATTTAGTGGCTACTACCGCAGATTTGTGAAAAACTATGCTACGATTGTAAAGCCTCTGAATGATCTTACCAGGGGACATCAGTCCAGCAAGAACAAATCTAAGTCCAAGAATAAGGGGAGGTCCCCAAAGCCTCCTGTGCAGAGACACAATGGCCCCTTTGCACCATTTGGGCCACGGTGGGATGAGAGATGTGAAAGGGCTTTTCGAGAAATCATTACTTGCCTAACTCATGCTCCAATCCTAGTTTTTGCTGACCCAAGCAAACCATTTATCCTGCATACTGATGCCAGTTTGGAGGGTCTGGGAGCAGTCCTGTACCAGGAAGTGGAAGGCAAATGTAAACCTGTAGCCTTTGCCAGCCGAGGATTGTCTGATAGTGAAACTCGCTATCCCACCCACAAGCTGGAATTTTTGGCCTTGAAATGGGCCATCACTGAGAAATTTCGAGACTACTTGTATGGTGCTCAGTTCCAGGTGTGGACAGACAACAATCCACTGACTTATGTGTTAACAAGTGCTAAGCTGGATGCTACAGGGCAGAGATGGGTGGCTGCCTTGGCTAGCTATGAGTTCAGCATTCAGTACCGATCAGGGAGAAGCAATGTAGATGCAGATGCATTGTCCAGGCGTCCGCAGGCTCCAGAAGTTGCTGTGATACCCACAGATGGAGTGAGAGCTATTTGCAGTGTGAGTCGCCGAGAGCCAGAGGCCCGTGAGGGCTTTCAGGGATGTGTTGCAGAAGCTTTGGGCCTGCCCCCTGAATGCATGCCTTCTGCTTCAGTGAACTATATTGCATTAGACCAATCTCCTTTGCCCATGCTCAATGCGGCTGACTGGCAAGAAGCCCAGCGGCAAGATATTGACATTCGTGATACACTACTTGCCAAAAGGGAGGGGCGAAGCCCAGCTGCGGTTGTCCCACCTAACCCGGAGGGTAAACTACTATTGAGAGAATGGACCAAACTAAAACTGATTCAGGGAGTGCTACACCGAATGACCACTGACCCTTTACAAAAACAACGAGCACAACTAGTACTGCCAAAAAAGTACAGAGCCCTGGCCATGAGGGCCCTGCATGATGACTTTGGGCATTTAGGGATGGAGAGGACCCTGGAACTTATTCGTAGTAGGTTCTATTGGCCCCGAATGGCTGAAGATGTTCACAGGAAATGTGAGACTTGCGCTCGATGTGTTCAAAGGAAAACTCTGCCCACGAGGGCTGCATATCTCAAGAACATCACCAGCAACAAACCTTTGGAGTTGGTATGCATTGATTTCTTGTCTGTAGAGGTAGACAAGAGGAATTTTGGAAACATTCTAGTAGTGACTGACCATTTTACACGGTATGCACAAGCATATCCCACACGTGATCAGAGGGCCATCACCGTTGCTCGAGTATTGTGGGACAAATATTTCTCAGTCTATGGATTCCCGGCTCGGATACACTCTGATCAGGGGCGGGATTTTGAGAGTCACCTTCTGAAGGAGGTGCTGAAGATAGCAGGAATTAAAAAGTCTAGGACAACGCCTTATCACCCCCAAGGTGATCCTCAGCCAGAGAGGTTCAATCGAACCCTATTAGATATGTTGGGAACTTTGCGACCAGAGCAGAAGGCAACCTGGAGCCAGCATGTCGCATTTCTGGTGCATGCCTACAATGCCACAAAGAACGATGCTACGGGAGTCACCCCATATCTCTTGATGTTTGGGCGAGAACCAAGATTACCCATAGACTTGTGCTTTGGTGTATCAGAGGATGGAGATAGCTATGAAACTCATCAGCAATATGTATCCCGACTAAGAGAAAAGCTGCGGGATGCTTATCGCTTAGCTACCGCTGCGGCTCGGAAGAACGCAGACCGCAACAAACATCGATATGACGCTAGAGTGCGTTCGCAGGAGCTCCAGCCGGGGGACAGAGTCCTGCTGCGAAATTTGGGTATTGCTGGCAAACACAAGATAGCTGACAGATGGAAGGCAATACCTTACCTGGTGATGGAAAAGCTGGGAGATCTGCCGGTCTACAAGATCAAACCTGAAGACGGTCCAGGGCAAATAAAGACGGTGCATAGAAACCTTTTGCTCCCTGTGGGGGAATTGGTAAGCACCCCTTATGAGATGGGCCACGGCAGGGCCGCCGGGCAGAACAGAGGTGCTAGACCAAAGCCGCCATCCAACACAGACAGTGGGCCCCCTGCAGCTAACTTACCCCTATTCTGCACATCTGAGAGTGAGTCTGAGGAGGAAGACACAACCCTGGTGTATCCTGGGATGGAGACAAGATTTCAGTCTCGATCAGCTGAACCAAACGAGAGTTTTCCCTCTTCCGCCCTAAACCCAATGGCGGAACTATTTAGGCCCCTTTCTGATACCCCGGTGCTGCTGATGAGACCCCCCTGTGATGACACACACAGGTTACTGGACAATGGGGACAGACAGGTAGAGGATGTCCTGGGCACCTTGGACTCTCCAGCGTTAGAACTAGGAGTGCAGGGGCCTACGCCAGTAGCCGAGGGACCCTCCAGGGAAGCCTCTCCATCCGTCACTCAAGAGGATGTTCCCCCTACCTCGGCAACAGAGATTCTCAATAGACGAGACAGGGTGATAAGACCAGTGAAACGGTTAACTTATGATGCACCTGGGGTGACTAGTGAGGAGCAATACATTTAGCACACAGGCTTGTGGAAGCTAAAGTGGGCTTCCTGAGGCCCTTTGGAGGAAACCAATGAGTTGGTATAAAGGGGGTGTGATTTGTCGGGACGACAAAGTCTCGGCTGGGGGGAGGATGTAAGCAGTGTCAGGATGAGCTCCACCCTGACATCTGGTGGTGAGGTGTGGCAAGTTGTGGAAAAGAACTTCAGGGGCCGATGTCATTTGCATAGGCACACCCACCACGCCTAGAATGAGACCATAGCTGCTCAAATGGTCACTTTGGCTGCTGTGGGATCCCCAGCGTCTCTGTTATTGGGGCAGGAAGAATAAATTGTTATTACCCTGATTATGGGAACTGTGCTTGGAACTGTACGTGGCCTTTTGTTATGATGGAGGGATTCACCATCAACTAAGTAGCACTCGCTAGGCAAGGGTCATGGGTTCCAAAACTGTGTGAATAGAGAGAGGCTGGGGACAAGTATTAATACTTGGTGGCATGGGCCCCTTGGTGAGGGCCTTACATGCTAATTGCACTTCCTCCTCTCTCCACTGTGGAATATCAGAGCTAATTTTGATTTCATTAGAAGTCTAGTTATAGGCTGCTGAGCTCACTTTGGGCTGACAGTGCACCAGCACTGGGGCTCCCCTACTACAAGCTGAATTCACCTAAGAGCTGAAATCACTGAGTGTTGTGTTAAGTAGTGGGGGAGCCTGAAGATATATTGTGGAGCAGTTCAACGCGGAGCAGTGTGTGGATGGCAGGAGCTGCTTGTGGGTCGTGGAGCTGAGCGAAGGAGTTCGTGGGGCAGCTGGCGGAGCGTAGCGGAGCGAAGGAGTTCGTGGGGCGGCTGGCAGAGCGGAGCGCAGCGGAGCGAAGGAGTTCGTGGGGCGGCTGGCGGAGCGGAGCGCAGCGGAGCGAAGGAGTTTGTGGGGCGGCTGGCAGAGTGGAGCGCTGCTATGGAGCTATGGGGCGGTCAGCTTCAGATCATGTAAGGTGCCTCTTACCCCCGTCCCATTTCCACCCAGGTTGGGAGGTAAAGCTCCGCAGATAAACTTTCGAACTCTGGGGCTGCCCTGACCAGGGACAGAGACTTTTGGGGCATTGGACTTTTGGGACTTTGGGTGATTTGGGGTTGCTGGACTCAAGAACCAAAGGGAAAAGGGCATGCCCCAATTTGCCTGGGGTGGGTTTTTTTGCTCATGGGTTGTGTTATGAATCCTGTTGGTGGTGTTTCCCCAACATAATGCCACATTGTTTCTCTCTGTTATTAAAAGGCTTTTGCTACACTCAGGCTATGTGCTTGCGAGAGGGGAAGTATTGCCTCTTGGAGGCGCCCAGCGGGGGTGGTATATATTTGTCCCAGGTCACTGGGTGGGGGCTCGAGCCGGTTTGCATTGTGTTATTGGAATGGATCCCCTAGATATTGAACCCGGCCCTTGTTGCTGCCAACTCTGACGGGCAGAAGGGTTACAGTTAGAACAGGAGTTAGGACTGTTGTCTTCTCTTTCTGGCTCCGTCACCACTTTGCTGTGTGACACCTTGGGTAGGTCCAACAGGAACAGGGTCAATTCTCTAAATCCAGGCAGCAGGGAGCCTGGGTGAAATAAGGGATGTTAAGGCCGTCTGCGAAGGAGAAAGGGATGTTTCCAGGCGTTGAATGTCAAGAATTCTAAACTTTGCTAAAATGGCTAGTCCAGAGAAATAAGAACTAGTTGGGGCCAAACTTTAACCATTGTCTTTTTTAAAGCCCATTCACGGATGTGAGTCCGAGAGAGCCTAGAGAGGGGGAGCAACTTGCCCAAAGTCCCACAGATCAATAGGCAGCAGTGGAAGCAGGAGTGACACTCCCTCTCAAAGGCAGGGGGACCAGACATTAGGGCCTGGTTGCAATTGCCAGCTGTGGGAGGGAGTGTGCGGCAGTGGTTAGTGAAGGGGTCCATCCATGGCTCTGACACTCAGTGTGACCCTGAGCTGGTAGCTGAGGCCCGTTTGCCTAGAGTAGGGTTGGAGTCCCATTGCTACAGCCCAGCGGGGTTGAGAGGCTCCAGGAAGGTGTGTAAAGTGCTGGGATGTCAGGATCCTGGAGGCGCTGTCACCTCCGCCCTAGGGCAGTGTTCTGCACCCCCCTGCTGCTGGCTGAGTTTCTCCGTCCCTTGGCAATAAGACAAATTCTTGTTTTTACAGCCAGTCGATCGCCCTCGTGTCATCACCCTGCCTGCTGGCTGGGCAGGGTAACTCCTGAGGTCACTACCCTCTCCAGCCTGCCTTGGGCTTGGAGAGTGAGGAGGAGGGTGAGGGACATCTGCTGACCTGAACATCCGCCATCCATCATACCATCACTGAGAGCAAGTGAGTGCCATTCGGGTTCCTCGGTGTCTTCCCCTGTCTGTGTGGGGAGAGGCAGAAACAGGGGAAGAGACTATCTCCAAAGGGGGATTTCGTTTGCAAACAGCCCCCAAGAGACCCTCACTCTTAGGCCAGGCAGGGGCTTCTCCAGAGCCGTCTCCAGTGTGTCTGGAAAGGTTCCAGCAATGGGGCTCACAGCCCTTCCCTTGTGGGACACTGTTCCCCAAGCTGACAGTCTCTGAGCTGGGCCAGACCCTGTGAGCTGTTGAGCCTGGAAATCAATGGGGAACGAGGAGGGCCCTGGTCTTCCTGTGCCTAGGGTCTCTGTGACTTTGACATGGGGAATGGTTTCGCAGGAGAAGTCCGGGCTCCTGGCTTCTGTTCCTTCTCTAGCCTGGGCGGGAGAGTGGCCTGGGACAACAGGAGGGGGCTGCTTGTCCAGAGTAACCGATGGTCTTTGGGACTGACCCCATTGCTGGAAAAGGATGAGACTTTCTGGCTATTGCAGCAGCAGGGATTACGAGGGGGAACGTTGGGAGCAGATCATGCAATGAACTCCTGCCCGTGTGTGTAGATGGCACTCCCTGCACTCCTGTGGTTGGAGCAGGGAGGAGGAGGGACGGAAAAGGCCCAGGAGTGAAAGGCTGCCTTGAGCCCAGACTCACCCCTGCTCCCCGCTCGGTTCCAGGATGGCCAGGCTCCTGCGGATGTTGTGGAGGAAGGCTCTGCAGGTGGCCCCAGAGCCTGAGGGAAGCAGCTGCCGTCTTCCCAAGGGGCAGAGCAAGCCCTGCGTCCCCGCTGGCGGGGAAGCAGCTCCCGTCCCGGCCAGACGGCGGAAGTGCCCGGCCTTCTGGAAAAGGACCCCGGCTCCCGGCGCAGGTGCCGAGCTGGGAGAGGCCCCGACCAGGCCCCAGTGGAGCTGGCCCAGGCTGCGGTTTGGCAGACAGGACCCAGCCCAGGAGGGGCGCCGGGCAGGGTGGCTCTGGGGCTTGTTGTGTGGGCAGCAGCGGCCCCAGGAGTCCAGCCCTCCTTCCCATCAGGAGGCCTCGCCCTGCACGGTCTCAGAGGCCCTTCCAGCCCCTGCCGGCCAGGAGGGGGAAGGTCCCTGTCCCAGCACCGGCAGCTCAGCCTGGGACAGCGGCAGCACATGGGCCTCTGGCAGCAGCCAGGCCGACGGGCGCCACTGCTTTATTCCAGGTGAGGAGCCAGGCTGGGCTCCGGGAGGGCTGAGGACGGGATGTGAACACCCTGGGCCCAGACGCACTCCCAGGGATACAGGGCGGGGGGGTCCGCAGCCCAGGTGTCTGGCCTAAGCTGCGCGAACCCCACGGACAGCAGCAGCCGTCACACAGCTGCCCCTTCCGCACGGGGACCTGGGGGTGGGGGCGTGAAAAGCTGCTGCCAGTTGGTCCTTGCTGCTCCGGGCGGGGGGAACAGGCACCTCCCCTGGAGTCCTGGGCAGGGGAGGGGGGCTCTGCTCTGGGCTTTGGCAGCTGTTGGGGGCTGAAGGAATCCCTGAGAGGGAGGTTTGGGGCCCAATCTGCCCTGGGGGCCTGAGGTGGGAAGGGGGGTCTTGAATCCTGCTCTGCCCACCACACCCCTGTCCTTCCCTCCCTGGTGCAGGGAGCCCCCTGGATTCGGAGCAGGAGGAAGGGGTGGAACGTGGCCAAAGATGAAGCTGCTCTCAAGCTCATCCGAGAGCAGCTCCAGTGCAGAGATAAGGTCCAAATGTTCCCACCTGGGCTGGAACCAAGATTGCCCTGTCCCTTCCCAGCATCCCCACCCCCTGCCGAGGGTCTTGTCCCTCCTCATCCACCACCCCTAATGGGGCCCTTTTACATCCATGATGTGGGACCCCCAGATGGGGGTGTTTGTCCCACAACAGCCGAGGTCGTCTCCCCCGACAGGCACTGTCCCAGTTCCTGATCCTGCTTGCGTAGGAGTGGTGGGGGATTTGGACAATCGGAGGGTCCCCACAATCTCCCATTGAGGCCTGAGCCCTGGAGCTGGTGTGGGTGGGGCAGAAAGGTCCCTCGCTAACAGGTTCTCTCTCGCTATACCCCACTCCTGGTGGGTCCAGGATGAGGGGCAGCAGCTCCTGTTCCTTCGGGCCATCTACCCCGCATGTCTGGCTGCACAGGACAGAGGGGAGGACACGCTGGAGCCGCGCTGCTGCAAGGCGGCTGTGGTGAAGAGGATCGTGGTGAGTGAGACACGCCATACGGCAGCTGGCGAGAGGAGAGAGACATGGGATTGGCAGGGGTATGGCCAGGCTAATGGGTGGGGGCTGGGTACTGTTGGAGGGGGCAGCAGAGGGCAGGGATTGCTGTCGCTGAAGACTTGGGAGAAGAGAAGGGAGAAATTCTGAGATTGGTGGGTAGTGGGCAGGGGGGGAATTGTGGGGCTGGAGGGCAGCTGAGAGTGGGGGACAAGGAATCACATGGTCCCAGATGGGTCATCGGAATGGGGCTGAATGGGGGGCAGTTTTGACAGGGAGGAGGAGTGAAGGGGATTGGGAGTGAGCTGGGCAGGAATCCGGGAAGGGGGACAAGTCGGATGGGCAGGAAGGAATCGGAGGAGCGGGAGGTTGTGGGGGATCCTGCTGGCCATGTGGGGCACTGGCTGTGTCATCTCCTCACTGGGAGGTGTCAGTGGGGCCTGAATCTCACACGCTCCTTTGTCTCCTTCGCGTCTCACAGGAGCTCATCGAGGAGCTTCCCGATGAGTCGTCACCCAGCGCCATCCTCGCCCACTCCCTGGCTGCAGTGGGCAACCTCTGGTACCGAGACAGCCCCACCCCCCGACCCCGCCGGCTCCCCTCACCCCAGTGCTGCTCAGGCCCAAGGCTGGGAGTCACCGTCACTGTCCCTCTCAGGTCACCTCCCAAGAGTGGCGCCACTGGCAGAGATGGTGGGGTGGGAAGGGTCACTCTCTCCTGGCAGGGCTCTTCTTTTCACTTCCATAACATGACAGGGGCCTTGGGGAGGGGCTCACTCCCGGGCTCAGATACAGGAGGGGCAGTAGGCTCCAGGGAACAGGAGTTATTCCTGTCCTGCCACTGTCTGTCTGGGATGCCTTGGCCTTGTCTCCCTAGCTAAGTGCCTCAGTTTCCATTCTCGCCAGCCTGTGCCTCTATCCCTGTGGGTTGGTGTCCGTGTTGGCGACAGTCCCACCCCTGTACTGCACAGTGTAATACCAGCTCCTCTCTCTTGCCAGCACCATGAAACCTGCCCTGGAGCCAGCCATAGAGACCCACCTTTTGCGAGCTGCCCTTCACTCCGTCTTCACCCTGGGCACGGAGAAGGACACCACCGACATCCAAGTACCTCCTCCTCCTCCATCCTCTTACTTTTCCAGAGTGGTCCTTGGTCCCTGCTCCCTTGATTCGCTGGAGCTCCAGATTTAGGGGTGGGGTAACAGAGTTGGAACAAGCTGCAGGGTTGGATTCTTCCCTCCAGTAGGGAAGAGATTACCCCTCCCTGGGGGATTTCTTTCTTTCTTTCTTTCTTTCTTTCTTTCTTTCTTTCTTTCTTTCTTTCTTTCTTTCTTTCTTTCTTTCTTTCATAAGCCATGTTTTATCCAGAAGCCCAGCTTCCATCCATAGCAACTTGGCTGTTTCCTACTCTTCTGCCTACAAGGCCCTCTGCAGAGACCTGCTAAACTCATGGATCAAAGGTCCAGGGGTCGTCAATTCTTGTGAATTGCCTGCCGTGGGATGTGAAGGAGAGAGGCCAGGATATGTGTTTGGAGTCTCCCTAGTGCTTCCCAGAAACCCCTCTTCCCATCCTGTGGCAAGTGTAGGCCCAGGTTCCCGAACTCTGACCCGTGCTTTGCAGGCTCTGCACAAAGTCATTCCAGAGGTTCTGGATGCCATGCTGGGGAACCTGCTGGCAGAGTCCCCAGACACAGACAGGCTCCACTTCATCTTGGAGGTGAGCCCCATTTCACCTGAACTCTTTGGGGGACTGGTAAGGAGAGAGTGGAAGATCCATTTTCTACTGTGTCCTCCTAGCTGGGTCCCCAGTGGGCCGTCCTTGGTTGGGGAGGTCAGTGCAATGCAGTATCAGGTACTTCCTTCTTGAGGGACAGAGGAAGGAGCTGGGACTTCAAGCCAGAGCTCTGCCTGGTTCTGCTGAGCACTAACCACAGGGCTCCTGGCTGTCTTGGGGAGTGAGAGTCTGAAAACCCACCCTTCCCCCTCCCATCCAACACACACACCCCATGAGATTTGGGAGATGGTTCTCAGAGAAGAGGCACACGCTCCTTCCTCGAGAAACAGGAGGAGCCCAGAGAATCAGCCCTTCCCTCTGATCTGCTCTAAAATTCCTGGGGGGATTGTGTTCTCAGTCACTCCCTCCATCCCCCCAAGGATTTTCGTAGCGGGGAAGGGCCGAGGGTTCATTCTCCTTTCTGGTGAACGGTTCAGGAATCAGGAGTTCTGGGAGGATGGGACCAGCCCCGACCCCGAACATTGTCCCAATCGAGAGAGACGCTGACAAGTTGTGACCTGCAGGGTACAAGCTGTGTCCTGGGGGAAAGAATCCCCTTCTAAAGCTCTGCCATCAAGGCCTCAGCTATTCCCCCCTGCGCAGAATGTCTCAGGCCCCTGGGGCTGGGGGCATGGGGGGCTCATTTGGAAAGCAGATGCATCTGGCCACTGAGTCTGACCTGCCTCCTTTCCCCACAGGATATCAACTTGTGGGTCGTGTCCAGGGTGTTGCAGGAGCGAGCAAGGGCCATCAGGAGCAGCACAGCCCTGCTGAGATACACAGTCTCCCTCCCTGAGTTTGACGTAAGTGACCTCCTACCCCAGCTTGCTGGCTCCAGGCGGAGGTGGGCTGGCTCCAGCGGGCTGCAGGATCTGCTGCTGCTGCCGGGCTGTGGCTTAGGAGGGTTCTTCATGGGGAGGCAGAGTCAGAGCAGGGACTGAGCTCGGCTTGAGTCAAAATCTTCTTGTCCTGGTTCAGTGTTGTCCCTGGGCCTTTAAGGAGACCATGCTCCACCTCTACTTGGCATCCCAAAGCAGCTCCGGGCTCCCTTGGCAGCAGAGCAAATGAAGGGTCGATCTCAAGCGCCTCTCTCCCAGCATCTCCTGCAGAGGAGCTAAGGGGAAGGAGCCCTCTGGCCCAGGGGAGCTGACAGGAAAATGCTGATGGAGTCCCCTCTCCTCTCCCTTTCATTAGATCTCAGCCGACTTCCCTAGGATGGGTCACCATGTGGCCCAGCTGGCTCTATTTGTCAGCGATCCAGACAAGGACATCAGCCAGCAGGCCAGGGAGGGGACTTACCGGCTCTACCAGCTGCTGCTCTAACAGAGGGGTAAGGAACTTAAAGCTTCAGTTGTGGAGAAGACACCGTTCCTGACCAGAGAAACGAGCAGCCTCCGAAAATGGGACCTTTTCTCCCTCGGAACCACAGCTGATCAGGAACCTTTTCTAACAAACCGAACCCTAATGGACGGGGCTTGCCGACCCGGACTCAGGTGGGGCGTGAGCAGAGTCCTCACCAAACCAGACACTTCTCTCACCGAGACTGGCGAGAGCTCAGCTCCCAGATGAGGGGCTCTTGCCTGGCATCACCAACGGTCACAGGCTCGCTGCTCTCGCTCACATTCCGTCGCATGAGGGCAGTAGACTCTGAGGCTTGACTTCTTTATCCTTGCTACTAAACCCAGCCCAAGGGGAAAAAAACAAGGAAGTTACCATCTCAGTCGGCAATGTCTCGGAGGCTCCTCTCTTTGCCTCTCCCACACGGTGGGGATCCGCCCTCCACTCTCCTCCCATTACACCCATAGCATCCCAACCAAAATCTCCTTTTCTAACGGCACCCCACAGAGTCACTCTGCTCAAGAGACTCTGGCCCCTCCCCACCTTCATCCCCCCGAGCCCCGTCCCCAGCGAGGATGCCCACGGCCGCTGAGGAGGACGACAGCAAGTGCGGATGAGGAACTGGAAGCACTGACCTGGCAGCCAGGTCTGCAGATGGCAGAGAGCGGAGGCCTGCTTCCGCCTCCTTGGAAAGAGGCCCAAGCGGCTCAGGCCCCCTCCTGCCGTCTTCCCCTCCGGCGAGAGCTCCGGCACCATTCCTCGCCAGAGCCGCTGCGAAAGCCAAGCCGGAGCCCTCGCTCCACAGCACTCAACATCTTCTGGGTCGTCTTGTCTTGCGTGTGACATGTTGTGGGTCATATTGTGTTGAGTGAGGGAGTGTGTGTGAGATGTTGTGGGTCGTGTGTGTGATGTTTTGTGTGTGATGCTTTCCGTGTCGCGGTGTGTGTGTGTGTCTTTGTCGTGTGTTGATTTTCTGTGTCGTGTTCTGTGCCGTTCTGTGTCGTCGTATCGAAAAGCATTTTGGTGAATCATTGGAGGAGAGCTTTAGCACTAGTACTTGTCAATAATTTAAGTCTCCTTAGGAGTAATTTTCTTGAACCAATCGCTACGAACTCACCAGGAGAGAAGCTGGAGTGCTGGAGTCTTTACCACTAGGGACTTGTAAAGAAGGATTTTCTACCTTGAGTCATTTGCACGAACCGATCTGTTCCAACGCACCAAGGGAGAATGCCTTTGCTTTTCTGCTGGATGATTCCGTGGGAAATTTCTCAGAAGACGGATGAGGAATGAATTGTCTCATTCCTAGTCATTTTCACGAATCGATTTTATTCCAAATCACCAGGAGCTAATTATGAATATAGTACGGAGGATGATTCCATGTGTAATTAATTGCTAAGATTGATCAGAAAGAACTGCCTCCTTTTTAGTCATTTCTACCAAATCATCAACTGATATCTACCTAATCACAAGGAGCCAATCTGAAAGGCTTTTGGAGGATGATTCCATTTGTCATTGATTATTAGCATTGATCAGTTATAACTTTCTCTTTTTTAGCAATTTTCATGATAAATCTCTGCCAAATGCCGAAGAGAGAATAGACTTGCTTTTTGGTGCATGGTTCCATGAGAAAGACATCAGGATAGCTGATTACGAATGACTTTCTCCTTTTGAGTAATTTTCGCAAACTGCTCTGTACCGTCCGACGAGAAGTGACTCCTCGGGGCTTTCAGGAAGATTCCCTCTCAAATGTATCTGTCGCACAGCTCCAAGATGAATTTCTCATTTTGAGTATATTTCAGGACCTGATTTCTTCCAAGTCAAGAGGAGCGATTTGAGAGGTACCGAGGAGGATCATTATGTGAGGAAAGAATGACTGGCACTAAGCCATTAAGAATTTCTCATGTTTGGGAATTTTCGAGACTCGACCTGTAAGAAATCACCAGAAGCAAATCTGAAAGGATTTTGGAGGATCATTCCAGATGTAGTTAATGACTAGCGGTGATCAGTAATAACTGTCTCCATGTTAGTAATTGTCATGAACCGATCTCTACCAAAGCATCAGAAGAGAATCCGAATGGCGCTTCGAGGAAGAATGCATGAGACATCAACGGGTACATCTCATTCGTAAGGAATGTCTCATTTTCAGCAATTTACACTACCCATCTCTACCAAGTGACCAGCAGAGTATCTCAAAGGTCTTTGGAGGATGATTCCATGAGGTACTAATTATAAGCAATGATCAGTAATAAATGTTTGCTTTTTTAGTAATTTTCATCAACCAATCTCTACAAACTCAGGAGGAGAGAATCTGGATTGCTGGAGTCTTTACCACTAGGTGCTTGTAAAGAATGATTTTCGTACTTTGAGTAATTTGCACAAACCGCTCTCTTCCAACGCACCAAGAGAGAATGCAATTGTTTTTCCGGTGGATGATTCCATGGGAAATTCATCAGAAGACGGATGAGGAATGAATTTTCTCTTTCCTACTAATTTTCACGAACCGATTTTATTCAAAATCACCAGGAGTTAATTATCAAAGGATTTGGGAGGATGATTCCATGTGTAATTAATTACTAACATGGATCAGGAAGAACTGTCTCATTTTGAGTCATTTTCACCAAATCATGAACTGATATCTACCGAATCCCAAGAAGCGAATCTGAAAGGATTTTGGAGGAGAATTCCATATGGAGTTAATGACTCGCAGTGATCAGTAATTACTGTTGAATTTTAGTAATTTTCATGAACCGATCTCTACCAAAGGATCAGGAGAGAGTCCGAATGGCTTTTCGAGGAAGAGTGCATGAGACATCAATGGCTACATCTGATTAGTATTGAATGTCTCATTTTTAGCAATTTACACTACCCATCTCTACCAAATGAGCAGGAGAGTACCTAAAAGATCTTTGGAGGATGATTCCATGAGGTACTCATTACTTGCACTTTTCAGGTATACCTGGCTCCTTTGTAGTAAGTTTCACTGAGCGATATTCACCAAATCCTCAGGCGAGAATCCTTATGGCTTTCTCGGATGACTCCATGAGAAATTTTTTAGAAGCCCTGAGAAGGCATTACTTTCTCATTGTTCAGGAAATTTCAGGAATGGAGCTGCAGCTTTGACCGGAAGTGAATCCTACGGGCTCTCCAGACGATTCTTCGAGAAAGTTATCGGTCGCACACATCCATGATGAATTTCTCATATTTAGAAATTTTCACAAACCGATGACTTCCACATCATCCTCAGAGACTGGAAAAGAGTGTTGTGTGAAAGCAGAATCAATTGTATTGAAATTATAAGTCTTCCAAGATATGCTGTTTGAAGGCTTTGTTGAAATATAGTTGTCAGGAAGAGAAACATTAAGGAGTGTGAGTCAATGGGTCCTCAAACTAATTCACCTAGAGCTCCTACTGAGGTAGGAGATTGGTAAACGTTGGTGTGAAAATAAGATATGTATGTATAGTTCTCAGTTTCCGCTTCCTTTTGTCTCCTATGTTAAATTGCTTTAGAGTAGCTATATAAATAAGTTAGCTGGAGTTTTGCAGGAGACTCACATCTGTCTGGGTGCATTGGCAATGCGTTTTGCTAATAATCAGAGTGGTCTGACAAATTCAGTGAGTCTGGAATCTGACTTTGACAGCTGGAAGATGATTGCTGGAGTCTTTATCACTAGTACTTGTTAAGAATGATTTCCTCATGTTTAGTCATTTTCACGAAGCGAGCTTTACCAAATCCTGAAGAGAGAATACAATTGTTTTTTGCTGCATGATTGCATGAGAAATAGAGCAGGAGACCTGAGGAGGAATAACTTTCTGATATGAATTTTCACAAACGGATCTGTAACATAGCGTGAGTAGTGAATCCTCGGGGCTTTCAGGAAGATTCCCTCTCCAATTTATCTGTCGCACAGGTCAAAGATGAATTTCTCTATTTTAGTAGATTTCAAGAAACGATTTCTTCCAAATCACCAGCAGGGAATCGAAAAGCGTTTTGGTGAATCATTCGAGGAGAAATTGATCACTAGTACTTGTCACTAATGTCTGTCTCATTATGAGTCATTTTCTTGAACAGATCTCTACCAAATGATCAGGCGAGATTACGTATGGCTTTTCGAGGAAGAGTGCATGAGACATCAACGGCTCCATCTGATTAGTAATCAATGTCTCATTTTTAGCAATTTACACTACCCATCTGTATGTCTGACGTGTTCTGTGTGTGTGTGTCTCGGTGTCGTGCTGTGTGTGTTGTCTTGGGTGGCCACCCAGGGTAATGCACAAAGCATTCCCCTCCTGGAGGAAGAGTGACACGACGTGGCCACTCAGGAGTAACACACAAACAATCCCCCGCCTCATAGCAACAGTGAAGTGTGTGGCCAATTCAGGTCATGCACAAAGCATTTCCCTCCTGGACCAACAGTGACACTGGGTGGCCACTTGGAGTAATGCAGAAAGCATTTCCCTCACGGAGCAATGGTGACACTGCGTGGCCAATTCAGGTAGTGCTCAAATCATTTCCCTCCTGGAGCAGCAGTGACACCGGGCAGCCCCTTGGAGTAATACACAAATCATTTCCTCAGGGAGCACCAGTTGCACAAACTGAGTTTAAGAATAAGAATAAGAATAATAAACAAAAAATAGATAGGTAGATTTTCAGTGATTAGAAGGGAGAGCAAACAGAAGAAGGCAGATTGCTAAGCAACTCCAAATCCGCACGCATACTGAGCCTAAGATCTTCAAGAGACTGCATTCAAGAAGTAATTTCCCATCCTCCATGTCTTTCGGCAACTTGAAGAGTTTCTGTAGCTTAGACTTCCCCTTGTTTCTCTTTACAGACTAGACCCCTATTTTAGGCTGGACTCCCCCCTTCTCATTTTCTTTGTCTCTTCAGGTACTTTCAGCAGCCTTTCTACTGCCCTGCGATGATTTTCGTCCGCTCCGACTTTTCCATGGCTCCCGAGACCTCCCTTGTGGGAATGCACACCTACCCGTGTCCTGTGAAGGGACACGGCACGAGGAGAGAAGAGGAGAGAGAGAAAGAGAGAGTTGGCGAACACAGGAGAGAAAAGAGAGAAACATGAGAGCAAGGCGAGCAACTCACCACCTGGAGTCATCCTCTTGGATCCAAGCTTCAGTTGTGGAGAAGACACCGTTCCTGACCAGAGAAATGAGCAGCCTCTGAAAATGGGACCTTTTCTCCCTTGGAACCACAGCTGATCAGGAACCTTTTCTAACAAACCGAACCCTAATGGACGGGGCTTGCCGACCCGGACTCAGGTGGGGCGTGAGCAGAGTCCTCACCAAACCAGACACTTCTCTCACCGAGACTGGCGAGAGCTCAGCTCCCAGATGAGGGGCTCTTGCCTGGCATCACCAATGGTCACAGGCTCGCTGCTCTCGCTCACATTCCGTCGCATGAGGGCAGTAGACTCTGAGGCTTGACTTCTTTATCCTTGCTACTAAACCCAGCCCAAGGGGAAAAAAACAAGGAAGTTACCATCTCAGTCGGCAACGTCTCGGAGGCTCCTCTCTTTGCCTCTCCCACACGGCGGGGATCCGCCCTCCACTCTCCTCCCATTACACCCATAGCATCCCAACCAAAATCTCCTTTTCTAACGGCACCCCACAGAGTCACTCTGCTCAAGAGACTCTGGCCCCTCCCCACCTTCAAACCCCGAGCCCCGTCCCCAGCGAGGACGTCCACGGCCGCTGAGGAGGACGACAGCAAGTGCGGATGAGGAACTGGAAGCACTGACCTGGCAGCCAGGTCTGCAGATGGCAGAGAGCGGAGGCCTGCTTCCGCCTCCTTGGAAAGAGGCCCAAGCGGCTCAGGCCCCCTCCTGCCGTCTTCCCCTTCGGCGAGAGCTCCGGCACCATTCCTCGCCAGAGTCGCTGCGAAAGCCGAGCCGGAGCCCTCGCTCCACAGCGCTCGACATCTTGTGGGTCGTCTTGTCTTGCGTGTGACATGTTGTGGGTCATATTGTGTTGAGTGAGGGAGTGTGTGTGAGATGTTGTGGGTCGTGTGTGTGATGTTTTCTGCGTGATGCTTTCCGTGTCGCGGTGTGTGTGTGTCTTTGTCGTGTGTCGTTTTTGTGTGTCGTGTTCTGTGCCGTTCTGTGTCGTCGTATCGAAAAGCATTTTGGTGAATCATTGGAGGAGAGCTTTAGCACTAGTACTTGTCAATAATTTAAGTCTCCTTAGGAGTAATTTTCTTGAACCAATCGCTACGAACTCACCAGGAGAGAAGCTGGAGTGCTGGAGTCTTTACCACTAGGGACTTGTAAAGAAGGATTTTCTACCTTGAGTCATTTGCACGAACCGATCTGTTCCAACGCACCAAGGGAGAATGCCTTTGCTTTTCTGCTGGATGATTCCGTGGGAAATTTCTCAGAAGACGGATGAGGAATGAATTGTCTCATTCCTAGTCATTTTCAAGAACCGATTTTAGTCCAAATCTCCAGGAGCTAATTATGAATATAGTACGGAGGATGATTCCATGTGTAATTAATTGCTAAGATTTTTCAGAAAGAACTGCCTCCTTTTTAGTCATTTCTACCAAATCATCAACTGATATCTACCTAATCACAAGGAGCCAATCTGAAAGGCTTTTGGAGGATTATTCCATTTGTCATTGATTATTAGCATTGATCAGTTATAACTTTCTCTTTTTTAGTAATTTTCACGATAAATCTCTGCCAAATGCCGAAGAGAGAATAGACTTGCTTTTTGGTGCATGGTTCCATGAGAAAGACATCAGGATAGCTGATTACGAATGACGTTCTCCTTTTGAGTAATTTTCGCAAACTGCTCTGTACCGTCCGACGAGAAGTGACTCCTCAGGGCTTTCAGGAAGATTCCCTCTCAAATGTATCTGTCGCACAGCTCCAAGATGAATTTCTCATTTTGAGTATATTTCAGGACCTGATTTCTTCCAAGTCAAGAGGAGCGATTTGAGAGGTACCGAGGAGGATCATTATGTGAGGAAAGAATGACTGGCACTAAGCCATTAAGAATTTCTCATGTTTGGGAATTTTCGAGACTCGACCTGTAAGAAATCACCAGAAGCAAATCTGAAAGGATTTTGGAGGATCATTCCAGATGTAGTTAATGACTAGCGGTGATCAGTAATAACTGTCTCCATGTTAGTAATTGTCATGAACCGATCTCTACCAAAGCATCAGAAGAGAATCCGAATGGCGCTTCGAGGAAGAGTGCATGAGACATCAACGGGTACATCTCATTTGTAAGGAATGTCTCATTTTCAGCAATTTACACTACCCATCTCTACCAAGTGACCAGCAGAGTATCTCAAAGGTCTTTGGAGGATGATTCCATGAGGTACTAATTATAAGCAATGATCAGTAATAAATGTTTGCTTTTTTAGTAATTTTCATCAACCAATCTCTACAAACTCAGGAGGAGAGAATCTGGATTGCTGGAGTCTTTACCACTAGGTGCTTGTAAAGAATGATTTTCGTACTTTGAGTAGTTTGCACAAACCGCTCTCTTCCAACGCACCAAGAGAGAATGCAATTGTTTTTCCGGTGGATGATTCCATGGGAAATTCATCAGAAGACGGATGAGGAATGAATTTTCTCTTTCCTACTAATTTTCACGAACCGATTTTATTCAAAATCACCAGGAGTTAATTATCAAAGGATTTGGGAGGATGATTCCATGTGTAATTAATTACTAACATGGATCAGGAAGAACTGTCTCATTTTGAGTCATTTTCACCAAATCATGAACTGATATCTACCGAATCCCAAGAAGCGAATCTGAAAGGATTTTGGAGGAGAATTCCATATGGAGTTAATGACTCGCAGTGATCAGTAATTACTGTTGAATTTTAGTAATTTTCATGAACCGATCTCTACCAAAGGATCAGGAGAGAGTCCGAATGGCTTTTCGAGGAAGAGTGCATGAGACATCAATGGCTACATCTGATTAGTATTGAATGTCTCATTTTTAGCAATTTACACTACCCATCTCTACCAAATGAGCAGGAGAGTACCTAAAAGATCTTTGGAGGATGATTCCATGAGGTACTCATTACTTGCACTTTTCAGGTATACCTGGCTCCTTTGTAGTAAGTTTCACTGAGCGATATTCACCAAATCCTCAGGCGAGAATCCTTATGGCTTTCTCGGATGACTCCATGAGAAATTTTTTAGAAGCCCTGAGAAGGCATTACTTTCTCATTGTTCAGGAAATTTCAGGAATGGAGCTGCAGCTTTGACCGGAAGTGAATCCTACGGGCTCTCCAGACGATTCTTCGAGAAAGTTATCGGTCGCACACTTCCATGATGAATTTCTCATATTTAGAAATTTTCACAAACCGATGACTTCCACATCATCCTCAGAGACTGGAAAAGAGTGTTGTGTGAAAGCAGAATCAATTGTATTGAAATTATAAGTCTTCCAAGATATGCTGTTTGAAGGCTTTGTTGAAATATAGTTGTCAGGAAGAGAAACATTAAGGAGTGTGAGTCAATGGGTCCTCAAACTAATTCACCTAGAGCTCCTACTGAGGTAGGAGATTGGTAAACGTTGGTGTGAAAATAAGATATGTATGTATAGTTCTCAGTTTCCGCTTCCTTTTGTCTCCTATGTTAAATTGCTTTAGAGTAGCTATATAAATAAGTTAGCTGGAGTTTTGCAGGAGACTCACATCTGTCTGGGTGCATTGGCAATGCGTTTTGCTAATAATCAGAGTGGTCTGACAAATTCAGTGAGTCTGGAATCTGACTTTGACAGCTGGAAGATGATTGCTGGAGTCTTTATCACTAGTACTTGTTAAGAATGATTTCCTCATGTTTAGTCATTTTCACGAAGCGAGCTTTACCAAATCCTGAAGAGAGAATACAATTGTTTTTTGCTGCATGATTGCATGAGAAATAGAGCAGGAGACCTGAGGAGGAATAACTTTCTGATATGAATTTTCACAAACGGATCTGTAACATAGCGTGAGTAGTGAATCCTCGGGGCTTTCAGGAAGATTCCCTCTCCAATTTATCTGTCGCACAGGTCAAAGATGAATTTCTCTATTTTAGTAGATTTCAAGAAACGATTTCTTCCAAATCACCAGCAGGGAATCGAAAAGCGTTTTGGTGAATCATTCGAGGAGAAATTGATCACTAGTACTTGTCACTAATGTCTGTCTCATTATGAGTCATTTTCTTGAACAGATCTCTACCAAATGATCAGGCGAGATTACGTATGGCTTTTCGAGGAAGAGTGCATGAGACATCAACGGCTCCATCTGATTAGTAATCAATGTCTCATTTTTAGCAATTTACACTACCCATCTGTATGTCTGTATACGCACGCATACTGAGCCTAAGATCTTCAAGAGACTGCATTCAAGAAGTAATTTCCCATCCTCCATGTCTTTCGGCAACTTGAAGAGTTTCTGTAGCTTAGACTTCCCCTTGTTTCTCTTTACAGACTAGACCCCTATTTTAGGCTGGACTTCCCCCTTCTCATTTTCTTTGTCTCTTCAGGTACTTTCAGCAGCCTTTCTACTGCTCTGCGATGATTTTCGTCCGCTCCGACTTTTCCATGGCTCCCGAGACCTCCCTTGTGGGAATGCACACCTATCCGTGTCCTGTGAAGGGACACGGCACGAGGAGAGAAGAGGAGAGAAGAGAAAGAGAGAGTTGGCGAACACAGGAGAGAAAAGAGAGAAACATGAGAGCAAGGCGAGCAACTCACCACCTGGAGTCATCCTCTTGGATCCAAGCTTCAGTTGTGGAGAAGACACCGTTCCTGACCAGAGAAACGAGCAGCCTCTGAAAATGGGACCTTTTCTCCCTCGGAACCACAGCTGATCAGGAACCTTTTCTAACAAACCGAACCCTAATGGACGGGGCTTGCCGACCCGGACTCAGGTGGGGCGTGAGCAGAGTCCTCACCAAACCAGACACTTCTCTCACCGAGACTGGCGAGAGCTCGGCTCCCAGATGGAGGGCTCTTGCCTGGCATCCCCAACGGTCACAGGCTCGCTGCTCTCACTCACATTCCGTCGCAAGCGGCTCACATTCCGTTCCAAGCGGCTCAGGACCCCTGCTGCTGTGTTCCCCTCCAGCGAGAGCTCCGGCAACATTCCTCGCCAGAGCCGCTGCGAAAGCCGAGCCGGAGCCCTCACTCCACAGCGCACGACATCAGTGTGTATTCATCTGTCGCACAGCTCAAAGATGAATTTCTCTATTTTAGTAGATTTCAAGAAACGATTTCTTCCAAATCACCAGCAGGGAATCGAAAAGCGTTTTGGTGAATCATTCGAGGAGAAATTGATCAGTAGTACTTGTCAATAATGTATGTCTCATTATGAGTAATTTTCTTGAACAGATCTCTACCAAATGATCATGCGAGATTACGTATGGCTTTTCAAGGAAGAGTGCATGAGACATCAACGGCTACATCTGATTAGTAATGAATGTCTCATTTTTAGTAATTTACACAAACTGTTTCAACCATATGACCAGGAGAGTATCTAAAAGATCTTTGGAGGATGATTCTATGAGGCACTAATTACTTGCACGTTTCAGTAATAACTGGCTCCTTTGTAGTAAGTTTCACTGACCAATATTCACCAAATCCTCAGGCAAGAATCCTTATGGCTTTCTCGGATGACTCCATGAGAAGAAGTTTATGAGAAGCCCTGAGAAGGCATTACTTTCTCATTGTTCAGTAAATTTTAGGAATGGATCTGCACCTTTGACCGGAAGTGAATCCTGCGGGCTCTCCAGACGATTTCTTGAGAAAAGTATCGGTCGCACTCATCGATGATGAATTTCTCATATTTAGAAATTTTCACAAACCGATTACTTGCAAAACATCAATAGAGACTGGAAAAGAGTGTTGTGTAAAAGTAGAATAAATTATATTGAAATTAGAATTCATTAAAGAAATACTGCTTGAAGGGTTTGTTGAAATATAGTTGTCCGGAAGAGAAACATTAAGGAGTGTGAGACAATGGGTCATCAAACTAATTAACTTAGAGCTCCTACTGAGGTAGGAGATTGGTAAACGTTAGTATGCAAATAAGATCTGTCTGTATATTTGTCAGTTTCCACTTCCTTTTGTCTCCTATGTTAAATTGGCTTTGGCTGATCTATATAAATAAGTTCGCTTGAGCTTTTGGAGGAGGATCACATCTATCTGGGTGCATTTGCAAAGCGTTTTGCTAATCAACAGAGTGGTCTGACAAATTCAGTGAGTCTTGAATCCGACTTTGACAGCTGGAAGATGATTGCTGGAGTCTTTATCACCAGTACTTGTAAAGAATGATTTCCTCATTTTTAGTAATTTTCACGAATTGAGTTTTACCAAATCCTGAAGAGGTAATACAATCATTTTTTGTGCATGATTGCATGAGAAATATATCAGGAGACCTGAGGAGGAAAACCTTTCTGATATGAATTTTCACGAACTGATCTGTAACATAGCGTGAGAAGTGAATCCTTGGGGCTTTCAGGAAGATTCCCTCTCAAATTTATCTGTCGCACAGCTCAAAGATGAATTTCTCATTTTCAGTATATTTCAAGAGTTGATTTCATCCAAATCACCACCAGAGAATCAAAAAGCATTTTGGCGAATCTTTCAACGAGAATTTTATCACTAGTACTTGTCAATCATGTATGTCTTATGATGAGTAATTTTCTTGAACAGATCTCTACCAAATGATCAGGCGAGGATCCGAATGGCTTTTCGAGGAAGAGTGCATAAGACCTCAACGGCTACATCTGATTAGTAATGAATGTCTCATTTTTAGCAATTTACACTACCCATGTCTACCAAATGACCAGGAGAGTATCTAAAAGGTCTTTGGAGGATGATGCCATGAGGTACTAATTACTAGCAGTGATCAGTAAGAAATGTTTGATTTTTTTAGGAATTTTCATGAACCAATCTCTACAAACTCACCAAGAGAGAATCTGGATTGCTGGAGTCTTTACCACTAGGTACTTGTAAATAAGGATTTTCTTACTTTGAGTAATTTGCAAGAACCGATCTGTTCCAACGCAACAAGAGAGAATGCAATTGCTTTTCTCCTGGACAAATCCATGGGAAATTTATCAGAAGACGGATGAGGAATGAATTTTCTTATTCCTCGTAATTTTCATGAACCAATTTTATTCGAAATCACCAGGAGCTAATTATCAAAGGATTTCGGAGGATGATTCCATGTGTAATTAATTAATAACATTGATCAGTAAGAACTCTCATTTTTAGTAATTTCCACCAAATCATGAACTGATATCTACCAAATCACAAGGAGCGACTCTGAAAGGCTTTTGGAGGATGATTCCATTTGTCATTGATTTATCGCATTGATCAGTTTTAACTTTCTAATTTTTAGCAATTTTCACTATAAAGCTCTACCAAATGCCGAAGAGATAATAGACTTGGTTTTTGGTGGATGGTTCCATGAGAAATAGGTCAGGATACCTGATTATGAATGACTTTCTCATATTGAGTAATTTTCATATGCAATTTTCATGTGGTGGTCTGGGGTTGTCCCTTCTTGTCTCCGCTCCAACTGCGACCAGTTTTCTTCTTCTCTGCCACCTCCACCCATCTGGCTCCAATCTCTCCTGCCTTGATTACAGTTTTGAGCTTCCCATCTAGGATGTATCTTTCTATTTCTTCAGGAACACCCTCTAAGAATTGTTCCATTTGCATTAGAAAGGGCAAATTTACTGGAGATTCAACACTTGCTCCTGGTATCCAGGCATCCCAATGTTTCACAATGTGGTAGGCATGTCGGGTAAATGACATGTCTGGTTTCCACCTTAGGGCTCTGAACCTCTGACGAGACTGCTCGGGTGTTATCCCCATTCTGACTCTCGCCTCGGATTTAAACAGTTCATACTTCTTCATGTGTTCTTTAGGCATTTCAGCTGCCACCTCAGCTGAGGGTCCACTGAACTACGGCCTCAGCTGTAACATGCATTGGTCGGTAGGGACACTGTACCCAAGGCAGGCCCTTTCGAAGTTTTCTGAGAAGGCCTCAGTATCATCGCTTGCCTTGGAGGTGGGGAGCTTTCTGGGATGGGAAGTGGTACCTGGAGAAGGATTGCTAGGGTTTGTTGGCATATTCTTCTGAGCCTTTACCTTCTCCATCTCCAGTTCATGCTTCCTCTCTTTTTCCTTCTCCTCCTCCACATGCTTCCTCTCTTTTTCCTTCTCCTCCTCCAAATGCTTCCTTGCCTCCATTTCCCTCTTGTGGGCAGCCTCCTGTACTTCCTTCTCCATCCGCATGAGTTCTATCTGTCTTTCATGTTCTTTTTGTTTTTCCTCAGTCTGAAATCTGGCTAATTCTAGCTTTTGTTGAGCCGTGGATTCTGTCATCCTAACCTCTCTGTTTTTAACTAACTTTACACCCAAGGTTTAGAAATAAAAAAACAAAACTTGGCTGTAAAATTTTCCTGTCCTGGAATAGGATACCTATTCTCTGATAGTGATTGTCAGCCTACAGAAAAAGACAATTCCCTTTGTCTCTACTCTGTTCCACAAATCAAAGCGCAAAACCTCCAACTACTTGGAAACCTGCTTACCAGCAGACCAAAGGAAAAAATATTCCTTTTCAAACCTGTGCTCCTTGTAAAAAAGAAATCAAAATCCTAAAAAAAAGCCCTGCCACTTTTGTCTCCAGGGAAATGGGTAGAACACCCCCCTATTTACTTTTGGGGGGGGGGGGAAACCTCTGGTTTGTGAAGACTGTGAATTTCCCTGCAGGAGATTAGATACTTTGCCTCCAGGCAAAGAAAACATGCAATTCACAAAGATAATCCCCTTTTGTCTCTGCTCTGGCCCCAAAGCAGAGAAAAAACTAGCTGCTTTCAGTTGGTCCTCCTTTCCAGGAGCCCCAAAGGAAAAAAAAATATTTCCTTTTTTAAAATCTGTTTTTCTGGTTCAGAAAATCTCAAATTGATCTCAAAAGGATTTCAGGTTAATCCCACCACTCTGCCGCCATGTCAAGGTTTCTTCCCCACTCTGAACTCTAGGGGAAGATGTGAGGACCTGCATGAAAACCTCCTTAGCTTACTTTTAGCAGCTTAGGTTAAAACTTCCCCAAGATACAAATTAATTTTTCCCTTTGCCCTTGGAATATCTACTGCCACCACCAAACTTTAACTGGGTTTACTGGGAAATGTAGTTTGGACACATCTTTCCCCACAAAATCCTCCCAACCCTTGCATCCCACTTCCTGGGGAAGGTTTGGTAAAAATCCTCACCAATTTGCATAGGTGACCACAGACCCAAACCCTTGGATCTTAGAACAATGAAAAAGCATTCAGTTTTCCTACAAGAAGACTTTTAATAGAAGTAAAGGAATCACCTCTGTAAAGTCAGGATGGTAGATACCTTACAGGGTAATTAGATTCAAAACATAGAGAATCTCTTTAGGCAAAACCTTAGGTTACAAAAAAGACACACAGACGGGAATAGTCATTCTATTCAGCACAATTCTTTACTCAGCCATTTAAAGAAATCATAATCTAACACATACCTAGCTAGATTACTTATTAAAAGTTCTAAGACTCCATTCCGGTTCTGTCCCTGGCAAAAGCAGCATACAGAAAGACCCAGACCCTTTGTTTTTTCCCCGTCCTCCCAGCTTTTGAAAGTCTCTTGTCTCCTCATTGGTCATTTTGGTCAGGTGCCAGTGAGGTTACCTTCAGCTTCTTAACCCTTTACAGGTGAGAGGATTTTTTCTCTGGCCAGGAGGGATTTTAAAGGGGTTTTACCCTTCCCTTTATTTTTATGACATCCCCTATTTGGGTAGTGACTGCTGGTGGCTAAGTGAGGCAGTGGCCTTTGATTTCCTCTTCTCTCCCTGCACTCCCACATCTGAGGTAGTGCCCCCTGCTGGCCAGTTGAGGCACTGCCTGATGCGTGTATCTACTAATTGGAGCCGTGACCTCCCCGTGGTGGCCTGGTGTGGCAGTGCCCTACTGGTATCTCCCTCCCACAACAGACAGACACACACCGTTGTGGTAGCGGCCACTTCAGGCCGTGGCCTGTTTATCATCCCCCCCCCACCATTGCAGCGGTGACGCCTGGTGCCCAGTTTGAGAACAGGTTTTGTGAACCTCATGTGTAGCCTGCGTGTACCGCACGTCTTGGGGCAGTGAAGTGTGGTAGCCAGCTAAAACAGGGCACAGTCTGGTGGCCACGTAGGGCAGTGGCCTGTGTGTACATCTCCACTGGCACCGTGACCCCTGGTGTCTTGGTACTAAGATGCAGCCACATCTGGGTTACACAGGGGGGCTGTATATAGGCCAATGGGGATAGGCCCCCCACTGTTCCAGGAAGTAGACAAGGGCTAAGATACCAGAGCAACTGCTGCTGCTATTTCAACAGGAAGAGAAGGAGGAGGCTGCAGGATGGTGAAGGAGAGAAAATCAACACTGCAGGAGCAGGAGAAGGTAAAGACCAGGAGAATCCAGAAGCCAAGTCACCAGAGAGGCACAGGGAACCTCTCTGCAACCTCCCCAAATCTCTCATTTGAAGAGGGGTGTGGACTGTGCAATATGGAGCTTTCTCCCAAAAAACATAGAGAAATAGCTTTGCGCTCTGATGCGCTATGTAAGGTCAGTTCTTTGATGGGGTTAGTGAGGGGTTTGATGCCATTTAACTAATCCACTTTCAACTCACACCTTCTACTAATCAAAATTCATTTTGCTGAGTGTCCCCCTGTTGGCAAGCCCTGAATTCTCCGCGCTGACCTGTCCCTTCAAGGCCCTGGGTTTGTGGTACAGGAAGGGCTTGATCACTTTTTGTAGTGGGGGAGCTGAAAGCCGGCTAGTTGGACCCCCGTGTGTTCACAAGCAGTGTGAAAAAGCACAATTCCCGCTCACACTACTCAGGGGCAGCACAGCTCCGGGGCTCTCAAGGATCACACACTAATGCTAGCTTCAGAGGCGTGCGCATGGGGTGGGCCCAGGCACACCCGAATCAGGGCCGCCCCAAGCGCAAAAAAAAAGTGGGGGATGGCCGGACTGCTGGAGATGGGGGGCGGGGGAGTCTGGGGTAGGGGGGCCCCAGCCCAGGCACTCTTCTCCGCCCCCGCTCTCCCCGGCGGGGGAGAAGCTTGGTGGGGCTGCGCCCCGGGCTTAGTCCTGCTGCTCTGAGGCCGCTGGCAGCAAAGCTCCCTCCGCGCCCTGCAGCTCGCTACGGACTCGCCCCACCTCTGTCCCCTGCCCCTGGTCCGCAGTGTGCCAGGCAGAGATAGGGGGACGTGGAGAAGAGGCGGGGACAGGGCCTTAAGGAAGGGGGCGTAATTGGGGTATACCCCCTCCAGCCCCCCCTCCAGCCTCCTCCTGTGAACCGCTCAGGGCAGGGGCCTGGGAGCACCCCCACGGCTCCCGTGCACCTCCCCAGCCCTGACCCCTGCAGCCCTCTCCCACACACGCAGCCCTCTGCCCTGACTCCTGCACGCCCCAGACCTGATTCCTGCACCCCCCTCACGCACACCCAGTCCCCAGTTCTGACTCCTGCACCCCCCACACATCTCCACCCCCACCCTGAGCACCAAACGGGAGCTCTGCTCCACATACCAACCCGCACCCCTCGCACCGAATGGGAGCTGCCCCAGGTAAGCGCTCCACACCCCCAACCTCCTGCCCCAACCCTGAGCCCCCTCCCTCATTCTACCTCCTGTTCAGACCCTGCACCCCAACTCCCAGCCTTCTCCTTCTCACCCAGCCCTGTGCTCAGTGCACCCCCACCCTCAGCTCAGTGCAGAGTGAGACAAAGAGAATGGGCTAGAACCAGGGAGAAGGTAGGTACCCACTCTATGTGGGCAGGAGTGGGGGGGATCCTGTTTACCCCCTCCCCAGACCTGCTCTGCTTGCAGTTTACCCCCAGCCCCTTTCTTGCTTCAAGGACCAACCCTAGCTCCTGCCCCACTGTGTTTTTGCACTCAGCCCCTGCCTTGCTCCAGTCAACAGGGACTAATCCTCCCCCCATCCCCCGCTGTGCTCATCTTGCCCCTGTCGCCTGCCTCACTCCAGATGGGGACCAATCCTTCCCTCCACCCCCCATGCCCAACTTTGAGGGTGGATAAAAATCAGTGACTTTTTAAAAAAAAATCTAATAATCTGATTTTTTTAATTTAAATTGGAGTTTTGAGGAAAAAATATCTAAAGATTGTTTTAATTAAGGTACATCAGAGATGCTTAGTTTTGCAGTTCTCAAACTGTGGATTTGTGTCTACAGAGGTAAGGTGCTTGTTAACAGCAAAAATGTTTCAAATAAATAAATAATATAGAGAGGTGAGAAATAACAGACCTCAACTCTATTGTCCCTCTGCAAATATGTGGACACAGGGTCAACCCCTTGCCTCTCTTTAAAAGTGAAAAGTTTCAAAAAGTTCAATGAATAGAAGATTGTTGGGGGTAGAATAGATCTGGACAAGGAAAAGAAGTCTGGAGATAAATGTGAGAAGTGCGGCGCATATGCTTTTTGTTAAACTATTATGTTTGCTGTTGAAGAAAAATATCCAGAATACTTCATTTGGTTGTTTTAGTTAAATAAAACAATTTAAATGTCTGTCTGGGGATGTTCTCTTCCTAATACAGCCTGGCAAGAAAATCCTCCAAATATTAATGATTAACCTGTTGAATTGGAAAGAGTTCACCTTCCAATAACTTCATAAATCTCTGCTTCAGTTAAGTTTGGTAATGAAATAACCAAACACTCATTCGTTTTGTGACATAGCTGTAAAACTCATCTGAAAAGTTTTCAAAATAAATCACGGTTTAAAAATGTATGCTGTTTCCCTTCTAAAAGTGAAACCTATATCGAATTCTGCTTTGTGAAGAATATGTATTAAGGTTATAACAACCAACAAGAATGCACTTTTATGTAGAAAACCATGATTAAATGGAGTCTTCCTGATAAGTGATTTAAATCAAATTCACCCTGCCCGCTGTGTTCTTGCCCCAGCCTCTTCATTCCCCAGGGGGGCCCACAAATATGTTTGGTACCAGGCCCACAAAAAGTCAATCCTGCTCTGTTCCTGGAATGAATCCTCATTGAGTGGGGCGAACCCCAGGGAGAAGTTCAAACTTCCAACGTGTCTGGCCAGTGGCAGGACATGAGCACGGCAAGGGAGGGGGGTGGCAGTGACATCACACAAGCCTTTTGCAGGAGCTCAGCCGATTGGTCAAAGGTCGTGGGGAGGTGGTGGCCACACAGACGGATACTTACATCAGCCAGGCAGGATGGGGAGGGGCCAGGGAAACCTCAGCGACCCCCGTGGCTTCACTTCAGCGAGTCTCCTTCTCGAGGTCTCTCCGTGAGGACTAAGAGGGGATCAGGGGTCACGTACGTGAGCACCAGTGGGAACCTCTGTAGAGTTTCTTCTTTCCTTTAATTGATTTTTTGATAGAAAACAGAAGTCCCTGTTGAGAAGGTAAGAGCCTCCTCAGGTCTGAAACCTATACAGTCGGATCTATCTGGTGACAGTTGAATTCTAGGCATGGAAAACACAAGCTTAAGGAGGCAGAATTTTATTCCTCACCTAAATTCTGTCCCTTAGAATCACTGGGGACATGAGGGTTTGTCCTTTTTATTTCGCCTTTTCCTCCATTCCTCCCTCCTTTCTCTTCTTCTCTTGCATCTTTTGTCCTTTCTCCTCTTCCCCTCCCAACACCAGGAGGTGTGTTTGTGTTTGTGAATCCACTGATCTTCCTTCATGTGGGAACAGATGATACCGACAGATTCTCGTTGGAAAGTATCAAGGAAGACTATGCCAGACTGGGGAAGAAGCTTTAGGAAATTGAGGCTCAGGTGATCTTCAGTGGGTTTCTGCCTGTTCCTAGAGGTGGGCAACAAAGGTGTGACAAGATTATGACTATCAACAGATGGCTCAGGCAGTGGTGCTATAAGGAGGGCTTTGGGATGTATGGCCACTGGGAGGCATTCATGGACAGAGGACTGTTCTCTCCGGATGGACTTAAGTAGGGAAGGAAATAGACTTCTCAGAAGGAAGCTGGCACAACTGATTAAGAGAGCTTTAAACTAGGAATTTGGGGGAGATGGTTGGAAGATATCCAGGTAATCTCCACACCGGATTTTAATATTGAGAGGGAAGAAAACAAAATAATAAAGGATACAGCTGTGAGTAGGAGAATGGACATAAGGAGGAAGGGCAGTGTGGATACCAGTCTAATAGGTCATTCTGGCGGTAGAATGTCAATGCCTAATCGGGTAAAGAATGTGACTGAGGGCAAACAGCAAAAATAAAGATGTTTGTACACCAATGCGAGGAGCCTAGGTAACAAAATGCAGGAACTAGAGCTTCTGGTGCAGGAAGTGAAACCAGATTTTGTGGGGATAACAGAAACACGGTGGAATAGTGGTCATGACTGGAGTTCAGGTATTGAAGGGTATGTGCTGTTTAGGAAAGACCGAAATAAAGGCAAAGTTGGTGGAGTAGCATTGTATATCAATGATGAGGTAGATTGTAAAGAAATAAGAAGCAATGGAATGGATAAGACAGAGTCTGGGCAAAAATCTCATTGGGGAAGAAAACTACTAAAGCCTCCCCTGGGATATTGCTTGGGGTGTGCTATAGACTGCCGGGATCTAATTTGGATATGGATAGAGACCTCTTTAATGTTTTTAATGAAGTAAATACTAATGGCAACTGTGTGATAATGGGAAATCTTTACTTCCCAGATATAGAATCATAGAATTATAGAATCATAGAATATCAGGGTTGGAAGGGACCTCAGGAGGTTATCTAGTCCAACCCCCTGCTCAAAGCAGGACCAATCCCCAATTAAATCATCCCAGCCAGGGCTTTGTCAAGCCTGACCTTAAAAACTTCTAAGGAAGGAGATTCTACCACCTCCTGTCAAAGTTTGACTCAGACTCACAATTTATCAGACCACTCTGTTTTATTAGCACAGCTGCTCTGCTAATACATTTAGAAGTGAGCCCCCCGAGTGGGGCTTGTGTCTTTTAATTTATACAGTTTTTTGGAGAACAAGTTACAGAGAAGTTACAGACAAAAGAAGAAAAAAGATTTTAGCCACCATCCTTCGAGATCCCTGAGACCAGTCACGTATCTTCAATTACCTGAAACCCTTAACAATCTCCTTTAACAGCTTCCAGTTAACTTAACTAATTGCCCTTCACATCTTCCATTCTGATGCCTGCTTCTTAGATGTGCTGGCTCTATCTTAATTGCTTCTCCATTCAAAAGCTAACTGTCCCTACCTGTGCTCCCTCAGATACTTTGTAACATGTTTGGGCATGCCCTCTCATATACAATGTATCCAGCATGTCCCCTTATACAATGTTATACTTCCACAATGTTATACTTCCACACTCCCTAGGTAATGCATTCCAGTGTCTCACCATCCTCCTAGTGAAGAAGTTTTTCTTAATATCCAACCTAAACCTCCCCCACTGCAACTTGAGACCATTACTCCTTGTCCTGTCCTCTTCTACAACTGAGAATAGTCTAGAACCATCCTCTCTGGAACCACCTCTCAGGTAGTTGAAAGCAGCTATCAAATCCCCACTCATTCTTCTCTTCCGCAGACAAAACAATCCCAGTTCCCTCAGCCTCTCCTCAGAAGTCATGTGTTCCAGACCCCTAATCATTTTTGTTGCCCTTCGCTGGACTCTCTCCAATTTATCCACATCCTTCTTGTAGTGTGGGGCCCAAAACTGGACACAGTACTCCAGATGAGGCCTCACCAATGTCGAATAGAGGGGGACGATCACGTCTCTCGATCTGCTGGCAATGCCCCTACTTATACATCCCAAAATGCCATTGGCCTTCTTGGCAACAAGGGCACATTGCTGATTCATATCCAGCTTCTCGTCCACTGTCACCCCTAGGTCCTTTTCCGCAGAACTGCTGCCTAGCCATTTGGTCCCTAGTCTGTAGCGGTGAATTGGGTTCTAAGTGCAGGACCCTGCACTTATCCTTATTGAACCTCATCAGATTTCTTTTGGCCCAATCCTCCAATTTGTCAAGGTCCCTCTGTATCCTATCCCTGCCCTCCAGCATATCTACCACTCCTCCCAGTTTAGTATCATCCGCAAATTTACTGAGAGTGCAATCCACACCATCCTCCAGATCATTTATGAAGATATTGAACAAAACCCCAACAAATTACAGTTCATTGCACCGGAATCACACCAGAGGTCCGCAGGCCCAGATACCTCCCAGATACCTTTGAAGCGGAGGGAAACTGTGAGTGTGGGCGGAAAGAAGGTCACTGTGTGGAGGGACACCAGAGCACAAGTGTCAGCTATCCATGCTTCCTTAGTGGACCCCAGTTTAATCAACCCAGAGATCCAAGTGGCGATTCAACCCTTCAGGTCCAACTCTTTCGATTTGCCTACAGCCAAGTTGCCTGTCGAGTACCAGGGCTGGTCAGGAACGTGGACTTTTGCAGTCTATGATGATTATCCCATCCCCATGCTGTTGGGGGAAGACTTGGCCAATCATGTGAAGCGGGCCAAGAGGGTGGGAATGGTCACCCGCAGCCAGGCTAAACAAGCCGTGAGGCCTAGCTCTGTTCCGGAAACTTCTATCAGGACCCAGTCAGAGGTGATGGGCCTGGATCCCAGGCCAAGGTCTGCAACAGCAGTAGTGGATTCAGTCCCAGAGACCCAGACGGAACCAATCCCAGAACCGGAACCAGCGGAACAACCAACACCAGACCCAGTGTCAGCACTGAATCCAGTATTTGCAACCTCAACACCAGAGGGCCCCACTGAACCTGAACCGGCAGCAGCTGATAACCCTACACAAGAGGCTCAGCCGGAGCCTGAACCCCAACATAGTGCACCAGCGGAAAGCGGTTCACAGTCAACAGAAACAGCCCCATCACCTACATCGCTTCCAGAGGGACCAAGCCTAGGTCCACAATCCCATGAGGAACTGATCCCTCCAGCATCAAGGGAACAGTTCCAGACCGAACAGGAAGCAGATGAAAGCCTCCAGAGAGCTTGGACGGTGGCACGGAGCAACCCACCGCCTCTCAGCTCTTCTAATCGATCCAGGTTTGTTGTAGATAGACGACTTTTATATGAGGAAACTCTTTCTGGGGGACAACAGGAAGACTGGCATCCTCAGAGACAGTTGGTAGTTCCAACTAAATACCGGGCCAAGCTCTTGAGCTTAGCCCACGATCACCCTAGTGGCCATGCTGGGGTGAACAGGACCAAAGACCATTTAGGGGGTTCATTCCAGTGGGAGGGAATGGGAAGGGAAGTTTCTACCTATGTCCGGTCTTGTGAAGTATGCCAAAGAGTGGGAAAACCCCAAGACCAGGTCAAAGCTCCTCTCCAGCCACTCCCCATCATTGAAGTTCCATTTCAGCGAGTAGCTGTGGATATTTTGGGTCCTTTTCCGAAAAAGACACCCAGAGGAAAGCAGGACATACTGACTTTCATGGATTTTGCCACTCGATGGCTGGAAGCAGTAGCTCTAAACAACACCAGGGCTAAAAGTGTGTGCCAGGCACTAGCAGACATTTTTGCCAGGGTAGGTTGGCCCTCCGACTTCCTCACAGATGCAGGGACTAATTTCCTGGCAGGAACTATGGAAAAACTTTGGGAAGCTCATGGGGTAAATCGCTTGGTTGCCACTCCTTACCACCATCAAACAAATGGCATGGTGGAGAAGTTTAATGGAACTTTGGGGGCCATGATACGTAAATTCGTAAATGAGCACTCCAATGACTGGGACCTAGTGTTGCAGCAGTTGCTCTTTGCCTACAGATCTGTACCACATCCTAGTTTAAGGTTTTCCCCATTTGAACTTGTATATGGCCGTGAGGTTAAGGGGCCATTGCAGTTGGTGAAGCAGCAATGGGAGGGATTTACACCTTCTCCAGGAACTAACATTCTGGACTTTGTAACCAACCTATAAAACACCCTCTGAACCTCTTTAGCCCGTGCTAAAAAAACTTACAGGATGCTCAAAAAGAGCAAAAAGCCTGGTATGATAAACATGCCAGAGAGTGTTCCTTCAAAGTAGGGGACCAGATCATGGTCTTAAAGTCGCTCCAGGCCCATAAAATGGAAGCATCGTGGGAAGGGCCATTCACAGTCCAGGAGCGCCTGGGAGCTGTTAATTATCTCATAGCATTTCCCACTTCCAACTGAAAGCTTAAGGTGTACCATATTAATTCTCTAAAGCCCTTTCATTCCAGAGAATTAAAGGTTTGTCAGTTTACAGCCCAGGGAGGAGACGACGCTGAGTGGCCTGAAGGTATCTGCTATGAAGGGAAAAGTGCTGGTGGTGTGGAAGAGGTGAACCTCTCCATGACCCTTGGGCGTATGCAGTGACAGCAGATCCAGGAGCTGTGCACTAGGTATGCGCCAACGTTCTCAGCCATCCCAGGACTGACTGAACAGGCATACCACTCCATTGACACAGGTAATGCTCGCCCAATTAAGGTCCAACCTTACTGGGTGTCTCCTCAAGCTAAAGCTATAGAATGGGAGATGCAGGATATGTTACAGATGGGTGTAATCAGCCCCTCTGAAAGTGCATGGGACTCTCCAGTGGTTCTAGTTCCCAAACCAGATGGGGAAATACGTTTTTGCGTGGACTACCATAAGATAAATACTGTAACTCGCCCAGACAACTATCCTATGCCACGCACAGATGAACTATTAGAGAAACTGGGATGGGCCCAGTTCATCTCTACCTTGGACTTAACCAAGGGGTACTGGCAAGTACAGCTAGATGAATCTGCCAAGGAAAGGTCAGGCTTCACCACATATCTCGGGCTATATGAATTTAATGTCCTCCCTTTCGGCCTGCGAAATGCACCCGCCACCTTCCAAAGACTTGTAGATTGTCTCCTAGCAGGATTAGGAGAATATGCAGTCGCCTACCTTGACGATGTGGCCATATTTTCGGATTCCTGGGCAGACCACCTGGAACATCTACAAAAAGTCCTTGAGCGCATAAGGGAGGCAGGACTAACTGTTAAGGCTAAGAAGTGTCAAATAGGCCTAAACAGAGTGACTTACCTTGGACACCAGGTGGTCTATCAGCCCCCTACAGGCCAAAGTGCATGCTATCCAAAAGTGGCCTGTCCCAAAGTCAAAGAAACAGGTTCAATCCTTCTTAGGCTTGGCCGGTTATTACAGACGTTTTGTACCGCAATACAGCCAAAAAGCTGCCCCACTGACAGACCTAACCAAAAAGAAACAGCCAAATGCTGTTCAGTGGACCGAAAAGTGTCAGAAGGCCTTTAACAAGCTTAAAGCGACCCTCATGTCTGACCCTGTACTAAGGGCCCCAGACTTTGACAAACCGTTCCTGGTAACCACAGATGCGTCCGAGCGTGGTGTGGGAGCAGTTTTAATGCTGAAAGGACCTGATCAAGATTTCCACCCTGTAGTGTTTCTCAGCAAAAAACTGTCTGAGAGGGAAAGCAACTGGTCAGTCACTGAAAAAGAATGTTACGCCAATGTCTATGCCCTGGAAAAGCTACGCCCATATGTTTGGGGATGGCGTTTCCACCTGCAAACCGACCATGCTGCACTACAGTGTCTTCACAGCACCATGGGAAATAACAAAAAACTTATTCGGTGGAGTTTAGCTCTAGAAGATTTTGATTTCGACATCCAACACATGTCAGGAGCTTCTAACAAAGTGGCTGATGCACTCTCCCGTGAAAGTTTCCCAGAATCAACTGGTTAAATTGTCTTTGAGATGTGGAAAATATTGTTCGTCTTTATGTACTTGGTAGTATATTTAGAGGTGCATGTGTCTTATTAACTCTGTTTTTCCTAGAGCTCCAGGAAGAAATCCTAGCCAGCGTTTCACCCTAGCTGAGATTTGGGGGGAATGTCATAAAAATAAAGGGAAGGGTAAACCACTTTAAAAATCCCTCCTGGCCAGAGGAAAAATCCTCTCACCTGTAAAAGGTTAAGAATCTAAAGTTAACCTCGCTGGCACCTGACCAAAATGACCAATGAGGAGACAAGAGACTTTCTAAAGCTGGGAGGAGGGAGAAAAACAAAGGGTCTGTGTCTGTCTGTATGATGATTTTGCCGGGGACAGAACAGGAATGGAGTCTTAGAACTTAGTAAGTAATCTAGCTAGATATGTGTTAGATTATGATTTCTTTAAATGGCTGAGAGAAGAGCTGTGCTGAATAGAATGACTATTCCTATCTGTGTGTCTTTTTTTGTAACTTAAGGTTTTGCCTAGTGAACTCAAGGGTACAGAGGTGGGGACCTGCATGAAAACCTCGTCAGGAAGACTCCATTTAATCATGGTTTTTTACATAAAAGTGCATTCTTGTTGGTTGTTATAACCTTAATACATATTCTTCACAAGTCAGAGTTCAATGTAGGTTTCACTTTTAGAAGGGAACACTATACATTTTTAAACCATGATTTATTTTGAAAACTTTTCAGATGAGTTTTACAGCTATGTCACAAAATGAATGAGTGTTTGGTTATTTCATTTACCAAAGGTAAATGAAGCAGAGATTTATGAAGTTATTGGGAGGTGAACTCTCTCCAATTCAACAGGTTAATCATTAATATTTGGGGGATTTTCTTGCCAGGCTGTATTAGGAAGAGAACATCCCCAGACAGATATTTAAATTGTTTTATTTAACTAAAACAACCACGTGAAGTATTCTGGATATTTTTCTTCAACAGCAAACATAATAGTTTAACAAAAAGCATATGTCCCTCACTTCTCACATTTATCTCCAGACTTGTTTTCCTTGTCCAGATCTATTCTGCCCCAAACAATCTTCTATTCATTGAACTTTTTGAAACTTTTCACTTTTAAAGAGAGGCAAGGGGTTGACCCTGTGTCCACATATTTGCAGAGGGACAATAGAGTTGAGGTCTGTTATTTCTCACCTCTCTATATTATTTATTTATTTGAAACATTTTTGCTGTTAACAAGCACGTTACCTCTGGAGACACAAATCCACAGTTTGAGAATGGCAAAACTAGGCATCTCTGATGTACCTTAATTAAAACAATCTTCAGATTTTTTTCCTCAAAAATCCAATTTAAATTAAAAAAAATCAGATTATTCGATTTTTTTTTAAAAAGTCATTGATTTTTATCCACCCTCAAAGTTGGGCATGGGGGGCAGGAGGAAGGATTGGTCCCCATCTGGAGTGAGGCAGGTGACAGGGGCAAGATGAGCACAGTGAGGGATGGGGGAGGATTAGTCCCTGTTGATTGGAGCTAGGCAGGGCTGAGGGCAAAAGCACAGTGGGGCAGGAGCTAGGATTGGTCCTTGAAGCAAGAAAGGGGCTGGGGGTAAACTGCAAGCAGAGCAGGTCTGGGAAGGGGGTAAACAGGATCCCCCCCACTCCTGCCCACATAGAGTGGGTACCTACCTTGACCCTGGTTCTAGCCCATTCTCTTCATCTCGCTCTGAACTGAGCTGAGGGTGGGGGTGCACTGAGCACAGGGCTGGGTGTGAAGGAGAAGGCTGGGGGTTGGGGTGCAGGGTCTGAACAGGAGGTAGAATGAGGAAGGGGGCTCAGGGTTGGGGCAGGAGATTGGGGGTGTGGAGTGCTTACTTGGGGCAGCTCCCATTCAGTGCGAGGGGTGAAGGTTGGTATGTGGGGGGGAGGGTGCAGGAGCTCCCGTTTGGAGCTCAGGGTGGGGGCCGGGATGTGGGGAGGGGTGCAGGAGTCAGGACTAGAGACTGGGTGTGTGTGAGGGGATGCAGGAGTCAGGGCTGGGGTTGTGGGGGGTACAGGAGTCAGGGCAGAGGGCTGAGGGTGTTCGTGGGGGGTGCGGGAGTCAAGGCAGGGGGCTGGGTGTGTGTGTGGGGTGCAGGAGTCAGGGCAGGGGGATTGGGGTTGTGGGGGTGCAGGAGTCAGGGCAGAGGGCTGGGGGGGTGCGCTGGGGTCGTGGAGGTGCCCTCAGCTCTCCTGAGCGGCTCATGGCAGGGGACACAGTCCACAGTCCACACCCCTCTTCAAATGAGAGTTTTGGGGAGGTTGCAGAGAGGTTCCCTGTGCCTCTCTGGTGACTTGGCTTCTGGATTCTCCTGGTCTTTACCTTCTCCTGCTCCTGCAGTGTTGATTTTCTCTCCTTCACCATCCTGCAGCCTCCTCCTTCTCTTCCTGTTGAAATAGCAGCAGCAGTTGCTCTGGTATCTTAGACCTTGTCTACTTCCTGGAACAGTGGGGGGCCTATCCCCATTGGCCTATATACAGCCCCCCTGTGTAACCCAGATGTAGCTGCATCTTCGTACCAAGACACCAGGGGTCACGGTGCCAGTGGAGATGTACACACAGGCCACTGCCCTACGTGGCCACCAGACTGTGCCCTGTTTTAGCTGGCTACCACACTTCACTGCCCCAAGACGTGCGGTACACGCAGGCTACACATGAGGTTCACAAAACCTGTTCTCAAACTGGGCACCAGGGGTCACTGCAGCACTGGCCGGGGGGACACATGCAGGGCACTGCCTCACGTGGCCACCAGGCGTCACCGCTGCAATGGTGGGGGGGGGGGGATGATAAACAGGCCACGGCCTGAAGTGGCCGCTACCACAACGGTGTGTGTCTGTCTGTTGTGGGAGGGAGATACCAGTAGGGCACTGCCACACCAGGCCACCACGGCTCCAATTAGTAGATACACACATCCGGCAGTGCCTCAACCGGCCAACAGGGGGCACTACCTCAGATGTGGGAGTGCGGGGAGAGAAGAGGAAATCAAAGGCCACTGCCTCACTTAGCCACCAGCAGTCACTACCCAAATAGGGGATGTCATAAAAATACAGGGAAGGGTAAAACCCCTTTAAAATCCCTCCTGGCCAGAGGAAAAATCCTCTCACCTGTAAAGGGTTAAGAAGCTGAAGGTAACCTCGCTGGCACCTGACCAAAATGACCAATGAGGAGACAAGAGACTTTCAAAAGCTGGGAGGACGGGGAAAAACAAAGGGTCTGGGTCTGTCTGTATACTGCTTTTGCCAGGGACAGAACAGGAATGGAGGCTTAAAACTTTTAGTAAGAAATCTAGCTAGGTATGTGTTAGATTATGATTTCTTTAAATGGCTGAGTAAAGAACTGTGCTGAATAGAATGACTATCCCTGTCTGTGTGGGTTTTTTTGTAACTTAAGGTTTTGCCTGGAGGGATTCTCTATGTTTTGAATCTAATTACCCTGTAAGGTATCTACCATCCTGATTTTACAGAGGGGATTCCTGTACTTCTATTAAAAGTCTTCTTTTAAGAAAACTGAATGCTTTTTCATTGTTCTAAGATCCAAGAGTTTGGGTCTGTGGTCACCTATGCAAATTGGTGAGGATTTTTACCAAACCTTCCCCAGGAAGTGCGGTGCAAGGGTTGGGAGGATTTTGGGGGGAAGACGTGTCCAAACTACGTTTCCCGGTAAACCCAGATAAAGTTAGGTGGTGGCAGTGGAAATTCCAAGGGCAAAGGGTAAAATTAATTTGTACCTTGGGGAAGTTTTAACCTAAGCTAGTAAAAGTAAGCTAAGGAGGTTTTCATGCAGGTCCCCACATCTGTACCCTAGAGTTCAGAGTGGGGAAGGAACCTTGACAGGGGAGACGAACACACACGCACAGAGCACTGCCCCAATTGGGGGATATATAGAGGGTATTGCCCCATGTGGATGCCAGGGATTAGTGCCTGAAATAGCTGGCCATAGAGGGGGTGGGGGACTACACAGAGGGAGCTGCCCCATTTGGCCACCAGTGCACATCCCTAGTGGGGGAGTGATGTGCACCCGGAACAGGGCTCACTGCCACAAGGGGGTTGGAAGATACCTAACACGACCACCCAGGCACCCTGCCACCTTGGGGGAGGTGAAGAACACACCTAGAGCACTGACTCATCTGGCTACCAGTGGTGCCTGGCCAGCAGGGGTCACTACCACAGTGCTGGGGGGGGAGATACACATAGGGCACTATCCCACCTGGGCAGCAGTTGTCATTGCCCCAACAAGAGAGATATTCACCATGAACTGCCTCACCTGGTCACCAGGGGGCCCTGCACCCTGACACCAACCCACACATACCCCGGTGAGCAGGCGTGTGCCTGTGTGTTACTCTGAACCTTAAGGAATGAGCCAAGGGCTAATTTTATTTAAATTTCTGATGAAGAAAGCTCTGAGTTACAACCCTCACCTTGCTGAGCACCTGCCCATAGCCAGAGCAGTGTCCCTGATGACAGCAGAGACCCCAGAACACAGAGACCCAAAGGGGAAGCAGCTTTTAGGTGAAGCAATGACAGACTCTGGGGAGGGGTTCTGGGGATGCAGAGAAAGACCAACTAACCAGTGGCACCGTCGGAAACCTAGTACTGGGCGTGGACCCCGAGCGAGGCTTTTGGGTGATGCAGTAATGGAGCCAGGGATGATAAGGGGGGTTCTAGGCATCTCTAATCCCAGCCCCACTTCTCCTGTGCCCAAAGCCATGACCACAAATCCACCCCTCTCCATCTCAGACCCCACAGCCCCAAAGACATGACTGGCCACTCACGCTGTGACCCAGTTACACCAATGAAGTCTCCCCAAACTCTCTAGGAAGATACTGGGTGGGAGGGGCAAGGCACTTAGCCCAGTAGGGCAGAGACCATGGCCATAGGCAGATAGACCCAGCCTAGCCCAGAGGAGACTGGGGAAGGGGGAGCAGAGGAAGAGGATGCAGGCAACTGAACATAACAAGTGTCCATGAAAGGAGAGAGAGAGTTTGAGTGTGAGTTGGCCAACACAGTAGAGAAGACAGAGAGAGAGAGAAACCTGGGAAGAAGGAAAGAAACTCAGAACTGGGAGTCACCCTCATGGATTCAACCTTCTGCTAGGGAGCACACCCCACTCCTGGCCAGAGAGATGACCAGCCCCCACAAATGGCAACATCATCTCCCTTCAAGCCACAGCTCGTCAGGAAACCCACACCCAGCTAACGGGAAGTCCCTGCTTGGAGCCAGGGGTGGCAGTGACCAGAGCCCGCCCTGAACCAGACACTTACCTTACTGACAGCGACAGCTGCTTTGCTCCCAGCTGGACAGCTCTTGCCTGGCAACAACAGGATTCACGCTGTCACTGCTCTCGCTCACTTTCCATCTCACCTCGGGGCTGGACTCCGTCCTCACGACTTCTTTCCCCTTGGTATTAAACACAACACAAGAGGGAAAGAAAAAACAATGGTGGCGAGGCACCTCTTCTCGCTCCTACCACACCCCAGGGCTCTGGCTTCAACCCTCCTCCCGTTATGCCATGACAGAAACAATTAAAAATCCCCCCTCTGCACCTGCACCCAAAGGAGTCACTCTGTACAGGAGACGATTGTCTCTTCCCCTGCCCTTAATACCACGTGCAGCTCATGGCCTCTGAAGGAATCTAACCTGGGAAGAGCTGAGGAAGAGAGTGCCGTCACCGCTGACTCACACCCAGTGTGGGAAAGGCAGAAAGCTCAGGACTGTTCATCTCTGCTTCCCGGGATGTCCAGCCTGCTCAGCTCCACTTCTTCCAGCTTCTCCTCTGCCTGGGGCTCCTGGGCGACTCATCTGCAAGTTCAGGAAATAACCGATGAGGGAGACAGCCCTGCCCACAGCTCTACTGGTGCGCGACAGCTCGGCCTCCCTCCGTCTCCCACATGATCTAGAGCAGCCCCACGTGAAGGAAAGAGACAGAGCCAACGGGCTGCGTGGCCAGTCACCCCACCTCCCCCATTGTCGCCTCCAGGACCTGCTATGATTCTCTTCCCTCCTGCCAGATGGTGCAGGCTCTCGAGACCAAGCCTGTGGGGATCAATGCGCACTTCTCCTGCCCATGGCCTGCGGTAGGAGGCACGACAAAGAGAGAGAGAAGGGGCGTTGTCCAGCACAGAAGACAAGACAGAGAGAGAGGGGGAATAGGAGAAATTAAAGTAACTCAGCACCTGGAGTCACCCTCCTGGATCCAACCTCCTGCTGGGCTTGGACACACCACTCCCACCAAGAGAGATGAGCAGTCCCCAAACCAAGCACTCCTCTCACAGACAGAGACAGCTGCTCCACTCCCAGCTGAACAGGTCTTGCCTGGCATTAACAGTGTTTGCGCTCTCGCTTGCTTTCCATCTCTCCACCAGGACGGACTCTGTCCCCGCCCCCCTCACCCTCCAACATACACACACACACTTACACACTTCTTTTCCCTTGGTGCCAAACACAACGCAAGAAGGAAAAACAAAAGTTATTGTCATACTCTGCCGTGATGGCGAGGCTCTAGCTTCTTGCATCTCCCACACCCCAGGGCTCTACCCTGAACCCCCTTCCCATGATGTTCTGGGAGCTACAATTAGAAGCACCCCAGTGCACCTGCACCCAAAATCGTCACTGTGCACAGGAGACTCTTGTCCCTTCCACTGCTCTTAACCCCGCAGAGCCCTGGGCCCAGCTAGGATGCACCTTATTATTCTTGAGTACTGGGGCACTCGTCTTCTCCTTCCTATCCCTCTTGGACTCCACCTGTGAGAGAGGACAGGGAAGTGTTAAAGACACAGACACTTTCCCCCAGCTCTCTTTGCGCCTTGGGCTCACACTTGGTTGTCTCCCCAATCCTTGGCATTGTCCAGCATGTCTCCCTCCACAGAGTCACCTGGCCTCATCTTAGATGCTATCTTCATATTGCTCTTCTCCTTCCCAGAACTCCTGCTCTGCTTCTCAGACCCATCTGTCCTCAGCTCTGCAAGCAGGGGGAAGGGGCACGGTGGAATCACACACACCCCATTCCAGACACCCCATCGCATCCACAGGGCTCCCAAACGGTGTCACCTTTGGCCAAAAACCACACCCCACCCTGAGGGATCAAAGAGTCTTTGTGAGCCCAGCACACACCAGACAGGAAAAGATTCACACCCACACCTAGCCCAGCCACATTGGGAGCTTGCTCCCCCGCCCGGCCACAGGGCCACAGGGCTCATGGATGGAGAAGTTTGGTGGGCTGTGGGGGCCCCTGAAGGAGTAGCTCAGCATGTGAATGAGTGTGGGGGAGGACTGTGGGGTTGAGGCATTCAGGAGGACCGAAGGGAAGGGAATAGGAGGATTCGAGGTAGAGGAGGGAAGGGTTACCAAGGTGTACTGCGGGAATAGGGGATTTAGAGACACCAGAGGGGACAGGTTGGGGGCGTGTTTGAGGGCCCCACGCTGGCTGAAAAGGGGAACCCAGCAGGTTGGGGGGTAGCAGAGATTGGAGATGAGGAACCTGGCACACTGTGGATGGACTGGGGGAGGGGTGACGAGAAAGTGGGGGCCAGCAATGGGGAAAGGGGTGGGAGTCCTTTGGGGGCGGGGTGCTGAGGACGGGGGGAGGAGGTTGGGGGTGGCAGCACATTTCGGGGGACGCTCGGGGCCGAGGGATGAGGAAAAGGGTTGGGGTGAACTAGCGATCTTAAACATAAAAAAGAAGCTTACAAGAAGTGGAAGGTTGGACATATGACCAGGGAAGAGTATAAAGATATTGCTCGGGCATGTAGGAATGAAATCAGAAGGGCTAAATCACACCTGGAGCTGCAGCTAGCGAGAGATGTCAAGAGTAACAAGAAGGGGAGGGATAGCTCAGTGGTTTGAGCATTGGCCTGCTAAACCCAAGGTTGTGAGTTCAATCCTTGAGGGGGCCATTTAGGGAGTTCTGGGTCAAAATTGGGGATTGGTCCTGCTTGGAGCAGGGGGTTGGACTAGATGACCTCCTGAGGTCCCTTCCAACTCTGACATTCTATGAATCTAAGGGTTTCTTCAGGTATGTTGGCAACAAGAAGAAAGCCAAGGAAAGTGTGGGCCCCTTATGAATGAGGGAGGCAACCTAGTGACAGAGGATGTGGAAAAAGCTAATGTACTCAATGCTTTTTTTCCTCTGTCTTCACTAACAAGGTCAGCTCCCAGACTACTGCGCTGGGCATCACAACATGGGGAATAGATGGCCAGCCCTCTGTGGAGAAAGAGGTGTTTAGGGACTATTTAGAAAAGCTGGACATGCACAAGTCCATGGGGCTGGACGAGTTGCATCCGAGAGTGCTAAAGGAATTGGTGGCTGTGATTGCAGAGCCATTGGCCATTATCTTTGAAAACTTGCGGCGAACAGGGGAAGTCCCAGTTGACTGGAAAAAGGCTAATGTAGTGCCCATCTTTAAAAAAGGGAAGAAGGAGGATCCTGGGAACTACAGGCCAGTCAGCCTCACTTCAGTCCCCGGAAAAATCATGGAGCAGGTCCTCAAAGAATCAATCCTGAAGAACTTACATGAGAGGAAAGTGATCAGGAACAGTCAGCATGGATTCACCAAGGGAAGGTCATGCCTGACTAATCTAATTGCCTTCTATGATGAGATTACTGGTTCTGTGGATGAAGGGAAAGCAGTGGATGTATTGTTTCTTGACTTTAGCAAAGCTTTTGACACGGTCTCCCACAGTATTCTTGTCAGCAAGTTAAAGAAGTATGGGCTGGATGAATGCTCTATAAGGTGGGTAGAAAGTTGGCTAGATTGTCGGGCTCAACGGGTAGTGATCAATGGCTCCATGTCTAGTTGGCAGCCAGTGTCAAGTGGAGTGCCCCAGGGGTCGGTCCTGGGGCCGGTTTTGTTCAATATTTTCATAAATGATCTGGAGGTTGGTGTGGATTGCACTCCCAGCAAATTTGCGGATGATACTAAACTGGGAGGAGTGGTAGATACGCTGGAGGGTAGGGATAGGATACAGAGGGACCTAGACAAATTGGAGGATTGGGACAAAAGAAATCTGATGAGATTCAATAAGGATAAGTGCAGGGTCCTGCACTTAGGACGAAAGAACCCAATGCACAGCTACAGACTAGGGACTGAATGGCTAGGCAGCAGTTCTGCAGAAAAGGACCTAGGGGTGACAGTGGACGAGAAGCTGGATATGAGTCAGCAGTGTGCCCTTGTTGCCAGGAAGGCCAATGGCATTTTGGGATGTATAAGTAGGGGCATAGCGAGCAGATCGAGGGACGTGATCGTCCCCCTCTATTCGACATTGGTGAGGCCTCATCTGGAGTACTGTGTCCAGTTTTGGGCCCCACACTACAAGAAGGATGTGGATAAATTGGAAAGAGTCCAGTGAAGGGCAACAAAAATGATTAGGGGTCTAGAACACATGACTTATGAGGAAAGGCTGAGGGAGCTGGGATTGTTTAGCCTGCAGAAGAGAAGAATGAGGGGGGATTTGATAGCTGCTTTCAGCTACCTGAGAGGTGGTTCCAGAGAGGATGGTTCTAGACTATTTTCAGTGGTGGAAGAGGACAGGAGAAGAAGTAATGGTCTCAAGTTGCAGTGGGGAGGTTTAGATTGGATATTAGGAAAAACTTTTTCACTAGGAGGGTGGTGAAACATTGGAATGCGGTACCTAGGGATGTGGTAGAATCTCTTTCCTTAGAAGTTTTTAAGGTCAGGCTTGACAAAGCCCTGGCTGGGATGATTTAATTGGGGATTGGTCCTGCTTTTGAGCAGGGGGTTGGACTAGATGACCTCCTGAGGTCCCTTCCAACCCTGATATTCTATGATTCTATGATTCTAGGGGGGAGTTTGGGGAGTGGGGTCTGAGGGATCCCCTGGATCGAGGGCGGGGGTGGGGTGGATGGGGGGATGGAGGCGCCCATGTGGGGGCTGGAGGAGTGTCAGGGGCCAATGCTGCGGAGGGTGTGGGAGGGACTATAGGAGGTGTTGGGGAGGGTGGGCTGAGGGAGCACATGGTTCGGGGAGGGATTCGGGGGCGCAGACTCGGACCAGGGCAGGGTGGGGTCGGGGCTGGGCTGCTTCTGGCTCGCGCGCGACACGTGACTGAGGACTGGAGAGAGGCACGCTCCTCCCACGTCACCCTCCGCCCCCCCCTTGGGGGCCTCTGACCTTCTCCTAATGGCGTCCTGAGAGCAGCACTCACTTCCTGTGTCCGCAACTTCCGGACATGTCACATGTCCTGTGAGCCCCCTTGTCTCCATTCCTCCAGGGCTAGTCCGCACCAAGTGAACAGAGCCATTTACAACCAATTGTCCCAGTCAGTGGGAGCCATCAAGCTTCCAAACCATCATCAACAGGCCACACTTTCCATAATTACAACGGGACTTCAGATTCATACTTCATATTTCTAGCTTCAGACACAAGAAAGATACGTGTACAAGAATGATACAGATAGGATGACCACACTCAGGAGATGATAAGCCTTGTAATGAGACCTTACCAGAGACCCTTTTGCATAAAGCATAATCCAGTTACACCATATTCACACTTATAAGCATATTTCCATAAAACATATAGATTGCAGAGGTGTGGAGGGAGCCCAGGGCTGAGATAGCAGGTCATGCGGGTCGGGAATGAGGGGCGCCAGCAGAGCAGCGAGTGGGGAGCTCAGGGCTGGGAGAGCAGGGGCTGCAGGCAGAGGTGGATTTACAATGAAACTCACAGTTCCCTGTCTCATTATTAAGGATCCGTGACCATCTGGGAGGTTGTGGAAGTGACGGATTCTGTGACTTCCTGTGACCTCCATGACTTCTGCAGCGGCCAGTGTGGCTGACTCCAGGGCCGCCCAAGCAGGTAGCCCCAGGGACCACCAGAGCAGCGGCCAATGCAGCTGGCCCTGGGGATCATTTGAGCAGTGGTCCTGGGGGCAGTGAGAGCAGCCGCAGCTCAGTGGCTCCCGGCAGCTGTCCTGGGGGCAGTGGGAGCAGCTGCTCAGTCCCTGGGTTACCCCCCCTGCGGTGGCAGCCTACCCCAGGGCTTCTCCCCTGGTAGCTGGTGCTATGGGCGACCCAGACTCCCTCCCCCCACAGCTGGTGCTGCAGACTCCCAGGGATCCCCTCCCTGCAAGATTCAATGAGAGGTATCTATGGTTTAAATCATGGACGGGTCACGGGCAATAATTTTTTGTTTCTTGCCTGTGACCTGCTCATGACTTTTATGAAAAATACCTGTGATTAAATCTTTGCCTTACTCATTGTCAATGAAATAAATTGAAACACTTCCACCTGCAAGTGGATTTAGCCCAGGACCCTCAGTGTCAGCAGCTGTTACACCCCCCACTGAGCTCCCTGTCAGGTGTCCCAGTGCTGGAAGCCTCCTGTTTACACCCTAAGATAGCGTTTTTGCACCAGGCGGCTGATATTTTGGACTGGACACTGTAGCAGGGAAAGGTGCTGCTGTGCTCCAGAAAACAAGCCACCCCTCCACAAAGAGGGATGAAAGGACCTGCCAAAGCCCGGGATTGAACCAGGGACCTTTAGATCTTCAGTCTAACGCTCTCCCAACTGAGCTACTTCGGCAGCCGCATAGCACTCCTTTCACCTGCTGCTCTGTCCGGGATGTTTTTGTCAGCCTTGGCACACAAAAAGGACGTTGTTCTGAGTGGCCCATGAAGGCAAGACTTGCTTTTGCCTGCCTTGCTCAGCTTGACTTGCTTCCTCACCCCATTCCTCCCTTAGTTCTTAGGTTGACCTGGTGGCCGAAGCAGACTGGGGGCCAGTCGCCCATGGAGGAAGTTGAGCTTGACCCTGAGCTAGACTAGATCCTGGTGGTGAGAGTCTGGCCACCACTTGCCACCCCACCCTGTTGTCCTGGCTTCCCCTACTGTACGTCATTTAGGGAGGGAAGTGGGGCTTCTGCCTCCCCTCCCCGATTATCATACCGCAGAGGAGTGTGAAAAGGCAAATGAACGGCTGCTCCACACTCCCACTGGAGAAACCCGACGCCCTTAGCTGTTGGCTGACAGACCTGTCCCCGAGGAGTGGGAAGAGCAGTTGCCGCCTCCCCCTCGGCTCCAGGCTGCCTTTCCCGTCTCCTAAGGGCCAGGCTCTCTGCCATGGAAACAGCTGCCACTGCTCTCCATGGGTCTGTGTTCCACACAGCAACCTACAAACCTGCTCCCAACTGAAGCGGGGTCAGAGGGTGACAGGGCTGGTGACACAAACACTTCAGACTATGAACCCTAGGGCCCTTTCTTTCTTTAACCCGGGACGTGCCAGTCAACTGCTAACCAGGGTGTTGTCTTCATCTTGAAATACCTCTCAGGACATCTGACAGGGTGTCATAAATATAAAGGGAAGGGTAAACCCCTTTGAAATCCCTCCTGGCCAGGGGAAAGCTCCTCTCACCTGTAAAGGGTTAAGAAGCTAAAGGTAACCTCACTGGCACCTGACCAAAATGACCAATGAGGTGACAAGAGACTTTCAAAAGCTGGGAGGAGGGAGAGAAACAAAGGGTCTGTGTGTCTGTATGCTGGTCTTTGCCGGGGATAGACCAGGAATGGAGTCTTAGAACTTTTAGTAAGTAATCTAGCTAGGTATGTGTTAGATTATGATTTCTTTAAATGGCTGAGAAAAGAACTGTGCTGAATAGAATAACTATTCCTGTCTGTGTATCTTTTTTGTAACTTAAGGTTTTGCCTAGAGGGGTTCTCTATGTTTTGAATCTAATTACCCTGTAAGATATCTACCATCCTGATTTTACAGGGGGGATTTCTTTATTTCTATTTACTTCTATTTTTATTAAAAGTCTTCTTGTAAGAAAACTGAATGCTTTTTCATTGTTCTCAGATCCAAGGGTTTGGGTCTGTGGTCACCTATGGAAATTGGTGAGGCTTTTCATCCAACATTTCCCAGGAAAGGGGGTGTGTGTGCAAGTATTGGGAGGATTGTTCATTGTTCTTAAGATCCAAGGGTCTGGGTCTGTAGTCACCTAGGCAAATTGGTGAGACTTTTTACCAAACCTTGTCCAGGAAGTGGGGTGCATGGTTTTGGGAAGTATTTTGGGGGGAAAGACGTGTCCAAACAGCTCTTCCCCAGTAACCTGTATTAGTTTGGTGGTCGTAGCGGCCAATCCAAGGACAAAGGGTGTAATATTTTGTACCTTGGGGAAGTTTTGACCTAAGCTGGTAAAGATAAGCTTAGGAGGTTTTTCATGCAGGTCCCCACATCTGTACCCTAGAGTTCAGAGTGGGGGAGGAACCTTGACACAGGGGAAATCCCCTCCCACCAATGGCTCCCTGTGAAGGAGTTGTACCATACCTGCCCCTGGAGACTGGCTGTTTTTATACTCTTGGAGCTTTTTCTTTTCAGACACATCCTGATCCCAATCTAGGGGCCAACCTCCTCAGTTCAGAGTTGAGAATTTACTGCCATCACCCTCGTATGGCACTTCCTAGGTGAATGAGAGAAAGTCAGTGGGGGAAGTGACATGGCTTATGAACACTGATGCTGTGGGCAAGGCCTGGACTCAAAACCCCAGCAGTGCATCCCCCCTGCCCTTGCCAGTTGCACCCCTGTAGGTGCTGCCGAAACAAACCTGGAAAGTGGGCAGTTACCTGAGTCTATGGTTATCAACTTTGACTGCTAGCTGAAAAGCTGATGATTCCAACCCACCTGAAGATGGCATAGGCGCCGACTTCTGCTGGCGCCGGTGGGTGCTCGACCCCCCTCTGTCCCTGGCCGCGCCCTGACTCCCCCATGCCCCACCCCCTGTCGCTGCAGGAGGGGAATGTCACTCCAGGAATCCTGGTTCTCAGGCTCCCTGATGGGACTGCCCTGGGATGGGGAGGTGCCGTGGCCGGATCCATTAGGTAACCAGACTGAACCAACTCATACCCTTGGCATGTTGCCCACTGCAACGATAGGGTCTTGTAACACACACATCCTGGCCTGGGATGGGATCCGGCTGCCACATCTGGTATCTATGCCCCAAGCACTGGTCGTCACAAAGAAGTCGTTGGTTTCCCTGATGAACGCATGGCAGAGGGGAAGGCGGCAGCCCAGCTTGCTGGAGAAGAGGGATCCATTCTGCCCCCCGAAGAGAGAGGGAAAAGGTCCATCTGACTGTCCTGGTAGCAGCACAGCGAGGATCCCTCTGGCCTCCCCCAGCCACGTCCATCCAGCCTCTCCACAGGATGGGGGCACCCAGCTCTCGGCAGCCCCAGCTTTCAATCCTGAGCTCTCCCAGCAGACGTGCAGCAAGCGCACCTAGGGTGACCAGCTCACAAGAGTGAAATATCAGGACACATTGGGCGACCGGGTCGGGGGGAGAGAGACAGACACAGGTGCACAGCCCCGACCGGAGTCAGAGCACACTAATCCGCCGGGCTTGTGCTACCAGCGTGCCCCTTCCAGTTGGGGGTGGGCCCATGCTGCGCCACACAGCTCCCCTGCCCAGCGCCCCCGGATCCACCATGCCCAGAGCCCCCCTACAACCCTTCCACCACAAACGCACAGTGCTGTGCGCACACACACCCCGCCCAGCGCCCCCCTGCCCACGGCCCCACCACAGCTGCCCAGCACCCCACCCAGAACCCCCGACTCGCTCGTTTCCCAATACACACACATTCTCCTCCTTCCCAGTGCCCTTCCCCACAGCCCCACCGCCACAACTACACAATGTCCCCCACAGACCCCACTGCCCAGTGCCCTGACACACACAGATCTCCCCCACTGCCCAGCACACTGCAACAGGCCCCCACTGCCTAACATCCCAGTCAGCATGGATTCACCAAGGCAATGTCATGCCTGACTAATCTAATCGCCTTCTATGATGAGATTACTGGTTCTGTGGATGAAGGGAAAGCAGTGGATGTATTGTTTCTTGACTTTAGCAAAGTTTTGACACGGTCTCCCACAGTATTCTTGTCAGCAAGTTAAAGAAGTATGGGCTGGATGAATGCACTATAAGGTGGGTAGAAAGTTGGCTAGATTGTTGGGCTCAACGGGTAGTGATCAATGGCTCCATGTCTAGTTGGCAGCCAGTGTCAAGTGAAGTGCCCCAGGGGTCGGTCCTGGGGCCGGTTTTGTTCAATATCTTCATAAATGATCTGGAGGATGGTGTGGATTGCACTCTCAGTAAATTTGCGGACGATACTAAACTGGGAGGAGTGGTAGATACGCTGGAGGGTAGGGATAGGATACAGAGGGACCTAGACAAATTGGAGGATTGGGCCAAAAGAAATCTGATGAGGTTCAATAAGGATAAATGCAGGGTCCTGCACTTAGGACGGAAGAACCCAATGCACAGCTACAGACTAGGGACCGAATGGCTAGGCAGCAGTTCTGCGGAAAAGGACCTAGGGGTGACAGTGGACGAGAAGCTGGATATGAGTCAGCAGTGTGCCCTTGTTGCCAGGAAGGCCAATGGCATTTTGGGCTGTATAAGTAGGGGCATAGCGAGCAGATCGAGGGACGTGATCGTCCCCCTCTATTCGACATTGGTGAGGCCTCATCTGGAGTACTGTGTCCAGTTTTGGGCCCCACACTACAAGAAGGATGTGGATAAATTGGAAAGAGTCCAGCGAAGGGCAACAAAAATGATTAGGGGTCTGGAACAGATGACTTCTGAGGAGAGGCTGAGGGAACTGGGATTGTTTAGTCTGCAGAAGAGAAGAATGAGGGGGGATTTGATAGCTGCTTTCAACGACCTGAGAGGTGGTTCCAGAGAGGATGGTTCTAGAGTATTCTCAGTGGTAGAAGAGGACAGGACAAGGAGTAACGATCTCAAGTTGCAGTGGGGGAGGTTTAGGTTGGATATTAGGAAAACCTTTTTCACTAGGAGGGTGGTGAAACACTGGAATGCGTTGCCTAGGGAGGTGGTGGAATCTCCTTCCTTAGAAGTTTTTAAGGTCAGGCTTGACAAAGCCCTGGCTGGGATGATTTAATTGGGGATGGGTCCTGCTTTTGAGCAGGGGGTTGGACTAGATGATCTCCTGAGGTCCCTTCCAACCCTGATATTCTATGATTCTATGATTCTATGAACACACAAACCTCTCCACTGCCCAGAGCCTTCCACACCCTCACAGCCCAGCCCCCCACCACACGTCCCAGACACTCACCTTCACACCCTGCCCCCTTCCCTGGCCGCACTCACCAGCCCTGCTGGGCGGTCTCTGGCCCCTAGGGTCAGAGTGGTGAGGGGGGTGGGTCGCCATACTCTCCACGTGCTGCCCCCACCACAACCGCGAGCTCCGTGGCTCCCACTGGCTGGGAAAAGTGACAATGGGAGCCACCAGAGCCGCAGAGCGGGGCTTGCAGGTGCCAGCAGCATGCAGAGGCTCCTTTGCCCCCCGCCCTGACCCTAAGAGCCATAGGGGCCAGCCAGGGGGCGAGGTGGGGAGTCCCAGCAGTGCTTACATGGGGCGGCTCCCGTCCCGGGAACCATCTGGCAAGCTGGTCCTCTGGCACCAAGGGTCACGGGTCGGGTCAGGTCAGGTGGGGTCGGGTGGGTGGGGGGCCAGAGGGCTCTCTGCCCACTCCCGGCCCCTGCATGCCCCGCCCCTGCAGCACGCGGCACTCCTGCCGGCGGGCGGGCACCGAGAGCTGCCCCAGGAAGCAGTGAGCAACAGCGCCATGACTGCGGTCCGGATGGTCCCGATAGTGGGACAAAGGGCGTCCCAACCCATGTAGGGTTACCCTATGTGCACGGGGGGCACGGCGCACACATGGGCCCGAGAGAACTAACCGACGGACTCCTGGGAGAGACGGCCTGGCCAGCCTCCCCAAAGGAGCATTGCAGCTATGAACAGGGGTTTCCTGCGAAACCGGCTTTGGCTCCAGGCTGGAAATGGGGACAATGGCTGGTGCTGGCGATGCAAGTGAAGCCGACACACACATTGTGTCTCCCTCACAGGTCCAAACCCGCCCGCAGCCCACAGGGCAGCCTCTGCTTCCGGCTTTCCAGTCCTTAGAGCAGTCGGAGGTAAGCCGAGAGTGGGAGCCTGCCTAGCAGCCTGGCAGCTGCCTATTTGGGTTCAGCTGGAAGCCCGACAAGCCGGGATCCCCAGAGGCCTCAGCCGGAGATACAGCTATGGCAGAGATGGGATGGGGCCCCCAATTCCTCCCCCTCCCCATATGAACTCTGCTGGAGGGACAGGCCCGGCAGGGCGCATGCCGCACCATTGATTGGGGCAGTGGAAGTGGATTTAGCCCATGTCAATAGGACCCATCAACATTTTTCTGTAGAAGCTATTTTTGATGGAAAAGTTCATTTTCCGTTAAATGCTTTCCACACAAATATTCGTTTTTTACAGAAAAAAATGGAAAACCCCAAATTGAAAACTTTCCACCCAAAACCTTTTGGGTTTGCAATGAAAATATTCAGTGTGACAACCAAAAGTCACCGTTTGCCCTGGAAACACATCACTGTCGGAAACACTCCACACGGCGGGGGAAGAGGTGGCCCAGCAAGAGCAGTCGCTCCCAAGTGACCTCGTTCCAGGTTCCACACAAAGGGGACTGGCTGCTTGGGCCCCAGGTGGGAATCCCCTCTCTTTAGAGCAATGCAAAGTAGGCAGGGGGTGGCTCTGGGCCTGTTCCCACCCATGGCATAGAGTTGCCTTGGTGCAGAATAAAAAGTGTTGTTGGCCTGGAGCAGGAAGGTAACAAGAGAGGCAGAGTATCTAGGAGAGAAAAGTTCTCCACCCCCGTATTCCCGGCACGCTTTGGCCAGCCTCCTAGGTAGGGTCTGCTCCTTGAGCTGTACTGGATAGAATTTATTTAGTGTGTGCAACTGGATATATAATGAGCTGACTTCAAAGCACTTGCCCCACACCCCCTTGCAGGCGCAGCAAGTCCCTGCGCTGCAATGCTCGTGTTGGAAACAAACCATCTTCTCTGTGCCTGGGCACAAAAATTCCTCTCTGCTGCCAATTCTGCCAGGTCTAGGCAGGTAGCACAGGCCTCCCAGGCTGCTGGAGAGTTCAGGCAGCTCATGGTTGCACATGGTTGTATGTAAAACTGAACAGTCCCCTGGGGTCACTAGAATGGGCTGCAACAGCACACGGCGTAACTTCAGGGACTCTCAGCAAAAGGGGCTAAGAACCATGCTGTTGTCCTTGTAGGACTCACAAGAGATTCTTTCCATACATGGTATTTTGCAAGTTCCCCCCGGCGTGACCAAATCTGCATTTGGAGTTTGAAATGAAGGAATCAAAGCAGAACTCCCAAGCCTGGAAGTCTGGCTCTAAACCAGGCAGAAACGTTCCTCAGCTGGGTTTTTTTAGTTTCTGACCTCTTTGCCCATGTGCAGCAAGTGGATGGACAAGCAGACCCCCGGGGCTCCCAGCATCATGACCGGTGAAGTGAAGAGGATTGTCCCAGTGGGCTTTGAAGACTTCAAAAAAGCTGGGATCATCTGTTCTACTCAAAAGCCTTTCTATTGGCAGTGCCTAGCTGGGGGGTCACATCACGGACAGAACCTGCTCTCGGGAAAGTAACAGTGACTCCAAAGCGACAGGGGGTCCTCTTGGGGTATCATTTATTCAAAGAGACCAACATCCTACGGGCCTGGCTATGCTATGGGTGCGACAACAACACAGCGACATACCGCAGCATCTCTAGCGCTGGAGTGTAAACACTTCCTGCATTGAGAGATGGGGGTTACAGCGATGGTGGGAATCCACTTCTCCAAGTGGCGGTAGCTAGGTTGATAGAAGAATTCTGCTGTCACCCCTCACCATGTCTACACCAGGGGCTAGGTCGGCTTAGCTACGGCGCTCGGGTGGGTAAATTCCCGCCCCCCCCTCAAGACATAGCTAGGTCAATCTGAATTTTAAGTGTAGACCAGCCCTAAAACAGACAAATAAATGCACATGGCCATAAAACAATCAGAATAGATAGATAGATAGATTAGATTAGATTAGATAGCTGAGTGAGTGAGTTTTGGTTTGCTCACATCTAATTCTCAGTTGCTGATTTCTGGGGTCCAGAGGCACCATTTCTTTCATGCTCCATGCATTTTAAGATACAGCTTCAATGTCTTTCTTTCATTTTTATAACTAGGGGGATGCCATTTGAGGGCTGTGAAGCCTTCCCCACTTCAGCTTGGAAATTGTGAATACTTTGCCAGACACTTTAGTTCTGAGGTAACTAAATATTAATACAATAATGTTACATGATCAAACATTTAATTCTTTCCCCCCAATAATTCTACCCATATAGATGCCAATATAGCTGCTACACTTTGTCCTGCTTTCCCTCCAGCTGCATAACTCCTTCTAATGGAGGAAATTGGGTATCCAGAAAATGAACACAGTGGCCACTTGTCAAAATTTTGGTTTACATGACTTGCCAAACGTAACACAAGAACTCTGGGGCAGAGGCAGGGAGAAAATCCAGTGTACCAGGGCAGCATTCATCTGTCTAAAACATGGGACCAGCCTTTCTCCTCCTGAAATTCTCTGCCTCCTTCACTGCACACTTTCCAACTTCTGCAGCACATGAGGCTGGGGCCCTACAGACGACAGCCTCCTTCAGTCCACAGCTTGATTTGTCCCCTCAGCACTATCCATTCTGTGCACTGGATGAGGCCGGGATCCCGTGGGAAAGTGTGTGACAGTGCAACTAACACATATGCTTCCTGGCAGGTGCCATCCACAGATGCTCCTTACAACCTGCCTGAGCAGCGTCTACTCAGCTTGAGTTGCGAGCGGGTGTACAAGGCACCAGCCCTGCTTTCAATCTGTTTTATGCACGTTTAAAAGAAGACAGGTGCCCACACGGATGGCCACATTTTAGCAGTGTCAGGCGAAGGACTGAATGTCTCTTTCACCCTCATGGGTGACCCCCCAAGTTCAGTTCTGGTGAAGAGCCAGAGGCCCTGGGACTTGGTGCCCCAGCTGATGGCAGGACCCAAAGCTCCCAGCAGAGAGGGGAGCTTTTGGTGACCCGAACCTCCATCTTGTTGAGCCTGTTGGCTCTGTAGCTGCTTCCGCACTCGGGGGTGGTTTGCCAAATTCTGCCGTGGAATCAGTTGGCCTCAGTGTCATTTGCTGCGCTGCCCCCTGCTCAGAACTGCTCTTTTCAGCCCTGGTGAGAAGGACTGCGTCCAGTCGTTTCATTCCACCCCAACACAGGGAAATAAACTTCCTCTTTCCCCCGGGCCTTAGGCCAACCCCTGTCACTGGCTACATGTGAAACAAGAGCTGATGGAGATTATTCGAAATATTTCATGTTGCCAGGTGTTGTAAAGCATGAGAAAAATCTTTGCCACCACCGGACATATCTCTCATTACCATGGAATTTGGCTTCTACAGGAGACAGGTATAAAAGCTGGGATTGATCACGCGTGGCACAGAATGCCTGCTTTCCTCCTTTCATGTACGCAGGAAACCCCAAACAGTCCAGCATGGTTGGTCTGCCCCGTCCGAGCCAAGGGATAGCAGGGGAACCTCACTGGCCAGCTTTGGAGTAGCCCCTGTATTAGAGAGTTGGAATAGAATCATAGAATATCAGGGTTGGAAGGGACCCCTGAAGGTCATCTAGTCCAACCCCCTGCTCGAAGCAGGACCAATTCCCAGTTAAATCATCCCAGCCAGGGCTTTGTCAAGCCTGACCTTAAACACTTCCAAGGAAGGAGATTCCACCACCTCCCTGGGCAACGCATTCCAGTGTTTCACCACCCTCTTAGTGAAAAAGTTTTTCCTAATATCCAATCTAAACCTCCCCCACTGCAACTTGAGACCATTACTCCTCGTTCTGTCATCTGCTACCATTGAGAACAGTCTAGAGCCATCCTATTTGGAACCCCCTTTCAGGTAGTTGAAAGCAGCTATCAAATCCCCCCTCATTCTTCTCTTCTGCAGGCTAAACAATCCCAGCTCCCTCAGCCTTTCCTCATAAGTCATGTGTTCTAGACCCCTAATCATTTTTGTTGCCCTTCGCTGGACTCTCTCCAATTTTTCCACATCCTTCTTGTAGTGTGGGGCCCAAAACTGGACACAGTACTCCAGATAAGGCCTCACCAATGTCGAATAGAGGGGGACGATCACGTCCCTCGATCTGCTCGCTATGCCCCTACTTATACAGCCCAAAATGCCATTGGCCTTCCTGGCAACAAGGGCACACTGCTGACTCATATCCAGCTTCTCGTCCACTGTCACCCCTAGGTCCTTTTCCGCAGAACTGCTGCCTAGCCATTCGGTCCCTAGTCTGTAGCGGTGCGTTGGATTCTTCCGTCCTAAGTGCAGGACCCTGCACTTATCCTATTGAACCTCATCAGATTTCTTTTGGCCCAATCCTCCAATTTGTCTAGGTCCTTCTGTATCCTATCCCTCCCCTCCAGCGTATCTACCACTCCTCCCAGTTTAGTATCGTCCGCAAATTTACTGAGAGTGCAATCCACACCATCCTCCAGATCATTTATGAAGATATTGAACAAAACCGGCCCCAGGACCGACCCCTGGGGCACTCCACTTCACACCGGCTGCCAACTAGACATGGAGCCATTGATCACTACCCATTGAGCCCGACAATCTAGCCAGCTTTCTACCCACCTTATAGTGCATTCATCCAGCCCATACTTCCTTAACTTGCTGACAAGAATACTGTGGGAGACCGTGTCAAAAGCTTTGCTAAAGTCAAGAAACAATACATCCACTGCTTTCCCTTCATCCACAGAACCAGTAATCTCATCATAAAAGGCGATTAGATTAGTCAGGCATGACCTTCCCTTGGTGAATCCATGCTGGCTGTTCCTGATCACTTTCCTCTCATGCAAGTGCATCAGGATTGATTCTTTGAGGACCTGCTCCAGGATTTTTCCAGGGACTGAGGTGAGGCTGACTGGCCTGTAGTTCCCAGGATCCTCCTTCTTCCCCTTTTTAAAGATTGGCACTACATTAGCCTTTTTCCAGTCATCCGGGACTTCCCCCGTTCGCCACGAGTTTTCAAAGATAATGGCCAATGGCTCTGCAATCACAGCCGCCAATTCCTTCAGCACTCTCGGATGCAACTCGTCCGGCCCCATGGACTTGTGCACGTCCAGCTTTTCTAAATAGTCCCTAACCACCTCTATCTCCACAGAGGGCTGGCCATCTCTTCCCCATTTTGTGATGCCCAGCGCAGCAGTCTGGGAGCTGACCTTGTTAGTGAAAACAGAGGCAAAAAAAGCATTGAGTACATTAGCTTTTTCCACATCCTCTGTCACTAGGTTGCCTCCCTCATTCATTAAGGGGCCCACACTTTCCTTGGCTTTCTTCTTGTTGCCAACATACCTGAAGAAACCCTTCTTGTTACTCTTGACATCTCTCGCTAGCTGCCGCTCCAGGTGCGATTTGGCCCTCCTGATTTCATTCCTACATGCCCGAGCAATATTTTTATACTCTTCCCTGGTCATATGTCCAACCTTCCACTTCTTGTAAGCTTCTTTTTTATGTTTAAGATCCGCTAGGATTTCACCGTTAAGCCAAGCTGGTCGCCTGCCATATTTACTATTCTTTCGACTCATTGGGATTGTTTGTCCCTGTAACCTCAACAGAGATTCCTTGAAATACAGCCAGCTCTCCTGGACTCCTTTCCCCTTCAAGTTAGTCCCCCAGGGGATCCTGGCCATCCGTTCCCTGAGGGAGTCGAAGTCTGCTTTCCTGAAGTCCAGGGTCCGTATCCTGCTGCTTACCTTTCTTCCCTGCGTCAGGATCCTGAACTCAACCAACTCATGGTCACTGCCTCCCAGATTCCCATCCACTTTTGCTTCCCCCATAAATTCTACCCGGTTTGTGAGCAGCAGGTCAAAAAAAGCGCCCCCCCTAGTTGGCTCCTCTAGCACTTGCGCCAGGAAATTGTCCCCTACGCTTTCCAAAAACTTCCTGGATTGTCTGTGCACCGCAGTATTGCTCTCCCAGCAGATATCAGGAAAATTAAAGTCACCCATGAGAATCAGGGCATGCGATCTAGTAGCTTCCGTGAGCTGCCGGAAGAAAGCCTCATCTACCTCATCCCCCTGGTCCGGTGGTCTATAGCAGACTCCCACCACTACATCACTCTTGTTGCACACACTTCTAAACTTAATCCAGAGACACTCAGGTTTTTCTACAGTTTCGTACCGGAGCTCTGAGCAGTCATACTGCTCCCTTACATACAGGGCTACTCCCCCACCTTTTCTGCCCTGCCTGTCCTTCCTGAACAGTTTATAACCATCCATGACAGTACTCCAGTCATGTGAGTTATCCCACCAAGTCTCTGTGATTCCAATCACATCATAGTTCCTTGACATCACCAGGACCTCCAGTTCTCCCTGCTTGTTTCCAAGGCTTTGTGCATTGGTATATAAGCACTTGAGATAACCTGTTGATCGCCCCTCATTCCCAGTATGAGGCAGGAGCCCTCCCCTCACAGACATTTCTGCCTGTGCTTCCTCCCGGTATCCCGCTTTCCCACTTACCTCAGGGCTTTGGTCTCCTTCCCCCGGTGAACCTAGTTTAAAGCCCTCCTCACTAGGTTAGCCAGCCTGCTGGCAAAGATGCTCTTCCCTCTCTTCGTAAGATGGAGCCCGTCTCTGCCCAGCACTCCTCCTTCATGGAACACCATCCCATGGTCAAAGAATCCAAAGCCTTCTCTCCGACACCACCTGCGTAGCCATTCGTTGACTTCCACGATTCGACGGTCCCTACCCAGGCCTTTTCCTTCCACGGGGAGGATGGACGAGAACACCACTTGTGCCTCAAACTCCTTTATCCTTCTTCCCAGAGCCACGTAGTCTGCAGTGATCTGCTCAAGGTCATTCTTGGCAGTATCATTGGTGCCCACATGGAGAAGCAGGAAGGGGTAGCGATCCGAGGGCTTGATGAGTCTCGGCAGTCTCTCCGTCACATCGCGAATCTTAGCCCCCGGCAAGCAGCAGACTTCTCGGTTTTCCCGGTCAGGGCGGCAGATAGATGACAACTGTCTATCACAACTGGTTTAGAAATCGAACCATGCACTGATGTCCCATTCTGGTTGTCAGGGGCTCCCAGGAACACATGGGAATGGGCGATGTAAATAGAAGAAAAGTGAATGAGTGCTGGTGTAAGGAAATCTGCAGGAGCCTCCGGGAGTTCACTGTCCAAATCCAGTGGGACTTTGGATCCATTTAGACAAATTGCCTTTGAAAATCTCAGCCTAGATCATCAACACTTTAAGCATAGCAGTCTTGTGTTTGAGTGTCTTTAGCAGCCATAAGAGAAAATGCCATTCGATACATGTTAACTGCAGGCAGCCCCAGGTGTGCCAGAGATGCGGCGTCTGCAGTCATTCGCATGTTCAGAGACACTCTACCTGGACCATTGCCCAAGGGCAGTGGGTGTGTGGGTCGTTTCGCAGGAGGAGTCCGAGTTCATGAGGACACACTAGTTTTGCCAGGGACTCTCAGGATAGAACCTTTCTGTTCTTTAAACAGGCATGAGACATTGTTAGAACAGAGCATTGTCTGAACGTTGGAACCTATAGAAATTGTAAATATGGGCACCTGGAGCAGTAATGACTAGTGCACTTGTCATAGCACGCGCCGGTGTCCCACTCCACACGCCTGAATGCTTGGGGTGAGCACTGAGCACGCCAGCTCTTCTAAGGGGTTAGATTTCAGAAGCTCTCCAGGCTGTCCTCTGCCAGTGACATGCTCATCACAAAGGAAAAGGACAATATTTTACGAGAAAGTCCTGGTGATTTTGTAAAGCTTTAAAGATACAAGTTCTCAGATAGTGTTAATGAGCTTTGGTTCTGCTGCAAACATCCACTGAATCCAAACCACGCCGTGAATCATTTTGCTATCTGCCGTCGTTGCTGTTGTGAGGTTTTCCACCCAAAGGAATTGTTCCCTGGTTGGGATGGGGAACGGTGAAGTGCTGGCTGGGTCTGCCAGCTAGCTCTGCAGATGTGAATCCCCTCCGCTGTCTTGTATCTTCCACCATTTCCCCTTGACACCCAGTGTGCACTCGCACTCTGCATGCCCCTTGCCAGAGGGTCTGGGGGAGGACTCAGCTTCTGAGCTGGGACCCTGTCTATTGTCTGTATTCTACTGGAGATTTCTATTATAGACCCTGGGGCTGGCTTCTCTATGGAGACTGACTGCTCTTTGGGGCAGGGACTGTGTGCTACAGTGTTTGTACAGCCCCTGGTCCAATGGCACTGCATGCTGGGTTGATCTCTAGGCACCACTGTAATAACTGTCATTAAAAATAACATCAGAGTCCAGTCCAGATCCTCCTGAAGAGATCCAGAGCTACAGGTCCTCCTCTCACCCTGGAACTGAGTCAATCTATTGAGTATTATATGCTCAGGACTGCGACATATAATAATTGTAAGGGTCTCACTTATTACAGAATCAGTTTTATTCATCATTAATAAAGACATCTTGGAAAAGATTGAAAAGCACAGATTTGGAGCTAGTCTCCTTTCAGACATAGCAAGGCAACAAAAATGATATAAGGTTTAAAAAAACCTGATCTCTGAGGAATGATTAAAAAACGAGGCACATTGAGGCCTTGTCTACACTAAAAAATTGTTTGTTCGATGTACAAAGTTCCACGGAGCTGCCAGTGCCAGGGAACCCAGAGATCCCGATGATATTTGGATGAGAGCTACAGGAAAGAAGGTAGAAAGTGGCCCATGGAGGCGGAGTGAGTGGTATCTTGTACCCACGTAATGTCAGCATGTTGCGGTAGGATCTGGGCTGGCTGGGTGGCAAATGCACTTAACTTGAGAGGGCCTTGGGCTGGGACCCGGTGGAGTTAGCTGGGCCCTTCCAAAGTGGCCCCTGGATCTGGCAATTAGCCTTGCAACCCTGAACCAAAGGGTGGCCATATTGACACAGGCCATTAGGTCATTCATCCCTGTAGTTCACGGTGCCATATTGACTCAAGCCGTTAGACCACGCAATCCTGAACCCAAGGACAGCCATGTTGACTCTGGACTTAGTGCGCCTAAATCTTGAGTTCAAGAACAGTCTAACCTTTCCAGTGATATCTCACATGACCCATCTTGCATAAAACACATGTTAGTAATGCCATATGTATATCATAACAATCACTCTCTGAAGAATATGGGGCATAGGGTCACAGCACCTCTGGCAGGGCAGCTGCTAGCAGGGACCAGGGGAAGCTAGAGAGAGCTCCTGGCTGGTTGCTGGGACTTGCAGGCTTGAGACCCTGAGAAGAGGGCGAACAACGTGCTGGGACTGCGGGAGAGCAGCCCCGGGAATTGAAGCAGCACTGGTGGAGGCAGTTAAGGAGAGGAAGCAGAAGCTGTTTCTACAGGATCCCTGGGCTGGAACCCAGAGTACTGTGGGCCTGGTTCCCTGCCACTCACCACTGGGGACATGGCTGGATTTGGAGATACCCACCCCCTGCCCCATCACCCTGGAAGGAAGGAGCACAGATCCCGGCACGGCCGCATGGCCGAGTCATAAAGAGGATGCCGCTGTACTTGGACTGAGGTGGGTCTGCAAGCGGCAAGAACGATGGACAAGGCACCACCAGGAGTGGGAACTCCGGCTGAGTGAGCTAATCCCTGAGACAAACAGCGGGGGCGCCACCCTGGTGAGAGAACCCCCTTACAGGGCCTGAGTGCACGCCCTCCTCTTCCTGGGGTCTGGCCAATCTCTGCCAAGCGAGGCTGAGCTGCTCTGTGAGCCCGTCCAGAGATCTGATACTACCCAGATACATGAGTGTCCTCAGGGCAACACGGTTGCAAAAGTGAGTAGCAGCACGCTGCAGCACACACCACACTTGCTGGCTCAGCCTTGTGCACGCTGGGGTGGCCACCTCCCCATTGATGAGACCTGGTACCACCATCTTCCTGGAGCTGCAGCCTGCCCTGCTGCCATCCCTGTCTGTGTTGCTGTTGTCTTCTCTAGCAGTTGGCTGGAAGGTGCGCATTGGCCCATGCCATGTGGCCATGTTGTCTCGAAGGGCAAGACACCCTTTATTCCATAACATAATTAAGGAAAATATTTCTCAATGAACACTCAGTAAAAGGTCAGAAATGGCCAGTGTCCACATCATGCTAAGGGCATTGGTATTTTCTTTAAATTTGCCAGACCAACCTAACTAACATCTAACACACATTTGAACCTCTTCTTTTCACACCATTGCTCATCCTCAGGCTCTGCTTTGTCTCCAGACAGATCCGTTCTCTTTCAGAACGGCCTTGCTCTTTCCATCTGTTTCGTTCATTGACACGTTGGAGGAAACACTCCCCTTCAGTCTGTTCTCAGACAAACACTAGTATTAACTGTTTGATACTGATGGGTTTAGAAAGCGATTGTCAAGTGGAAGGTGACATTTGTGGAGGATTGTTCCCAAGAACCAGAACTTTGTGTTCCAACATCTCCCAGCTTCCTTGGTGAAAATGAAACCAAGGTTTCCTTGCAATACAGAAGAAGAAAGCAGCTTTTCACCCCAGATGGGACTTGAACCCACAATCTCTGGCTTAGGAAGCCAATGCCTTATCCATTAGGCCACTGGGGCCCTGCTGCATAAATGAAGGAGGGATGGAAATTCCCTCTCATAATTGCACATTCCTCACATTCACTTGGAACCAAATACTCCCTTTATGCACTTTACATAACTGTCTGCATCCCCTGGCAGCGAGGCAAAGGGGCAGGTCACTGACAGAGCTGAGCACCACCTTTCTGCCAGCCATCTTTAGAGAAGAACCCCACCCTAGAGTCACACCTGCCTCCTCCAGCACCTCCATGTCTGTGGCTCTGAATACCAGTAGGATGATTAGTGGGCGAATCTGGGGCTGGAAGGGGGGTCAGGTCAGCCTGTAAGGAATAACCAGTTGGGGCAGACCCAGGGGGAAGCTGTGGGCTGCTGTACAATTGGATCAAGTGACAGCTGGCCGAGTTCCAGGAGATGAGGCTGCAGCTGGACAATTTGAGCAGGATCACCAAGTGAGGGGAGGGGCGGCCTCCCCTGACATTTTTGTGGCCTGCAGGGAATGGAGACAAAGCAGGGGGATGCAGGGACTCAGGGCAGGACCCGCAGATCCGGTAGTGCAGGGCTACAGTTGATGGAGGAGAGAGAGTCCTGCAAGAGGAAGCATCCGGAGGGAAGCAAGAAGTGCAGAGTGCTAGCCAGCCAGCTGAGAGTCACAGGGGTCCAGAAATGGAAATGCCAGCAGGTCCCATGGTGTAATGGTGAGCATGCAGAACTCTGAATCCTGCGATCTGAGTTCAAATCCCAGTGGGACCTCCTGGGTCTATGTTGGCTTGCTGCAAAGCCTTAGAGTTTAGGGTGCTTGGTTTCCGTGTCTCTGGGTGAATCAGAGTGAATTTTTTCCCTCTTCCTGGGTGACTGATGCCCACTGGAGATAGGTCTTTGGTTCAGCTGGTTCAATGGTCTGGCCAAAATAGGTTGGGGCCCTGGAACTTAACAGTCTGGCTAGAGACACCTGAACATTGTGTTTCTCAATGCTTCACCTGATGCTTACAAGTTTGGTCCTTCTACCTGCAGTTGCCAACCTCTTCCTCTTGCCCACATGGCGCTTGAATAAAGGAGTGCCAGGGACAGGCTTCATAGTCAGGGCTAGGCAGGAGGGAGGAAGTGTCCCAGGCTGGAGCCCAGCCACCTCTCCTCCTCTGGGCACCTAGAGCAGAGGTGGCTGGTGCTGACAGCTCCAAGGGAAGGCTTAAAAGGCACAGAGCAACCGTGGGTGGGGCAAGAGGAGAGGAGGAACATGCCTATGTGTGGCCAGCAGACAGCCACAGAGACAGACAGACAGCCTGCTCCCTGCTCCCTGGCATACCGAACCCTCACTGAAGGCCACCCACAGACCAGCATTCTCTCTGAGGCCAGCATCACAAGGTGGTAGGAAAGCAAGGCCAGCCGCCCAGTGAGGCCTCTGACCGTTCCCACTCAAGGGGTCTTTTTGGAGGTGGCGCAGGAGATATTTCCCCAAGAGGCTTTTCCCCAGCTTCTGAGAAGCACCCAGGGCTTGCTCTTGCGGTGGATGGGTGAATACATTTAGGCGGCCAGGTTAGTTCAGCTGGCTGCACATAGAATCATAGAATCACAGAATATCAGGGTTTGAAGGGACCTCAGGAGGTCATCTAGTCCAACCCCCTGCTCAAAGCAGGACCAATTCCCAAATAAATCATCCCAGCCGGGGCTCTGTCAAGCGTGACCTTAAAAACTTTGAAAGAAGGAGATTCCACCACCTCCCTAGGTAACACATTCCAGTGTTTCACCACCCTCCTAGTGAAAAAGGTTTTCCTAATATCCAACCTAAACCTCCCTCACTGCAACTTGAGACCATTACTCCTTGTTCTGTAATCCGCTACCACTGGGAACAGTCTAGATCCATCCTCTTTGGAACCCTCCTTCAGGTAGTTGAAAGCAGCTATCAAATCCCCCCTCATTCTTCTCTTCTGCAGACTATACAATCCCAGTTCCCTCAGCCTCTCCTCAGAAGTCATGTGTTCCAGTCCCCTAATCATTTTTGTTGCCCTCCGCTGGACTATCTCCAATTTTTCCACATCCTTCTTGTAGTGTGGGGCCCAAAACTGGACACAGTACTCCAGATGAGGCCTCACCAATGTCAAATAGAGGGGAATGATCACGTCTCTCGATCTGCTGGCAATGCCCCTACTTATACATCCCAAAATGCCATTGGCCTTCTTGGCAACAAGGGCACACTGCTGATTCATATCCAGCTTCTCGTCCACTGTCACCCCCTAGGTCCTTTTCCGCAGAACTGCTGCCTGGCCATTCGGTCCCTAGTCTGTAGCTGTGCATTGGGTTCTTCTGTCCTAAGTGCAGGACCCTGCACTTATCCTTATTGAACCTCATCAGATTTCTTTTGGCCCAATCCTCCAATTTGTCTAGGTCCCTCTGTATCCTACCCCTACCCTCCAGCGTATCTGCCTCTCCTCCCAGTTTAGTGTCATCTGCAAACTTGCTGAGAGTGCAATCCACACCATCCTCCAGATCATTTATGAAGATATTGAACTAAACTGGCCCCAGGACCGACCCTTGGGGCACTCCACTTGACATCGGCTGCCAAATAGACATGGAGCCATTGATCACTATCCGTTGAGCTCGACAATCTAGCCAACTTTCTATCCACCTTATCGTCCATTCATCCAGCCCATACTTTTTTATCTTGCTCTCAAGAATACTGTGGGAGACCGTGTCAAAAGCTTTGCTAAAGTAAAGGAACAACATGTCCACTGCTTTCCCTCATCCACAGAGCCATTTATCTCATCATAGAAGCAATTAGATGAGGCAGGCATGACTTGCCCTTGGTGAATCCATGCTGACTGTTCATGATCACTTTCCTCTCCTCTAAGTGATTCAGAACTGATTCCTTGAGGACCTGCTCCATAATTTTTCAGGGGCCAAGGTGAGGCTGATTGGCCTGTAGTTCCCAGGATCCTCCTTCTTCCCTTTTTTAAAGATGGGCACTACATTCAACTTTTTTCTAGTTGTCTGGGACTTCCCCTGATCACCATTAGTTTTGAAAGATAATGGCTAATTGGTCTACAATCATATCCGCCAACTCCTTTAGCACTCTCGGATGCAGCGCATCGGGCCCAATGGACTTGTGCTCGTCCAGCTTTTCTAAATAGTCGCGAACCACTTCTTTCTTCACAGAGGGCTGGTCACCTCCTCCCCATGCTGTGCTGCCCAGTGCAGTAGTCTGGGAGCTGACCTTGTTCGTGAAGACAGAGGCAAGAAAAGCATAGAGTACATTATCTTTTTCCACATCCTCTGTTACTAGGTTATCTCCCTCACTCGGGAAGGAGCCCACACTTTCCTTGACTTTCTTCTTGTTGCTAACATACCTGAAGAAACCCTTCTTGTTACGCTTAACATCTCTTGCTAGCTGCACCTCCAGGTGTGATTTGGCCTTCCTGATTTCACTCCTGCATGCCGAAGAATATCTTTATGCTCTTCCCTGGTCATTTGTCCAATCTTTCACTTCTTATAAGCTTCTTTTTTGAGTTTAAGATCAGCAAGGATTTCACTGTTAAGCCAAGCTGGTCGCCTGCCATACTTACTATTCTTTCTGCACATCGGGATGATTTGTCCCTGTAACCTCAATAAGGATTCTTTAAAACACAGCCAACTCTGCTGGACTCCTTTCCCCCTCATGTTATTCTCCCAGGGGATCCTGCCCATCAGTTCCCTGAGGGAGTCAAAGTCTGCTTTTCTGAAGTCCAGGGTCCGTATTCTGCTTCTCTCCTTTCTTCCCTGTGTCAGGATCCTGAACTCAACCATCTCATGGTCACTGCTTCCCAGATTCCCATCCACCTTTGCTTCCCCTACTAATTCTTCCCAGTTTGTGAGCAGCAGGTCAAGAAGAGCTCTGCCCCTACTTGGTTCCTCCAACACTTGCACCAGGAAATTGTCCCCTACACTTTCCAAAAACTTCCTGGATTGTCTGTGCACCGCTGCATTGCTCTCCCAGCAGATATCAGGGTGATTGAAGTCTCCCATGAGAACCAGGGCCTGCGATCTAGTACTTTCCATGAGTTGCAGGAAGAAAGCCTCATCCACCTCATCCCCCTGGTCCGGTGGTCTATAGCAGACTCCCACCACCACATCACCCTTGTTGCTCAAACTTCTAAACTTAATCCAGAGACTCTCAGGTTTTTCTGCAGTTTCATACTTGAGCTCTGAGCAGTCATACTGCTCTCTTACATACAATGCAACTCCCCCACCTTTTCTGCCCTACCTGTCCTTCCTCAACAGTTTATATCCATCCATGACAGTACTCCAGTCATGTGAGTTATCCCACCAAGTCTCTGTTATTCCAATCACATCCTAATTCCTTCATGGTGCCAGGACTTCCCGTTCTCCCTGCTTCTTTCCCAGGCTTCTTGCATTTGTGTATAGGCACTTGAGATAACTCGCTGATCGTCCCTCTTTCTCAGTATGAGGCAGGAGCCCTCCCCTCTCGCGCACTCCTGCTTATGCTTCCTCCCAGTATCCCATTTCCCCACTTACCTCAGGGCTTTGGTCTCCTTCCCCTGGTGAACCTAGTTTATAGCTCTCCTCACTAGGTTAGCCAGCCTGCTTGCGAAGATGCTCTTCCCTCATCTGGCTCTTAATCTGAAGGCTGAAGTTACAATTCCCTGTTTGGGTGCTTGGGGCTCCTCTTCAACACTACAGCACACAATCCGCTTAAGCCCCCACCCAGTAATCTGGGGAAACTAACCAGGGCCACTGGCTGCCTCTAAGAGGCAATACTTTCCCCACTCACCAGCACTGAGTGGAGAAAAGAAACTTTAATAAAAAGGAGGAAAATCATCTTATCTTAACTTTGGAAAACACCACAATCAGGATTCATAACACGACACTATGAGCAAAACACCCGCCCACAGTATGCTGGGTGGTGTCCTTTTGCCTCGGGCTCTGAAATCCAGAGACCAAAAGCTCTTTGGAAGTGCCCCTCCCTTCACTGCACCTCACTCCCAGCTGCTGTCCTGGGTCAATGAAAACCCAGAGATCACCTCTCACCTCCTGGGGGGAAAGCCCCTTTCTCCCTCCCCTGTCTGCCCACATTGCTGGTCACTTGCCGTTCCACCCTGTCACTGCTCTGCTGGCCACCCTCTCTCCTCTGGGATGTCTTGCGGTCCCACTAAGAGCGGTGCAGGCTCCCTAAAAGTAGCGGCCACCAGAGCCCGAAGAGTAGCCCCATCCATTCCTGTTGAAGCCACGCACCTGCATCACCCCTTCTCCCCGAGGCCCCACTCCTGCGCTGACTCTTCCCCCCAAGACCCCACCTCCCGATCACTGCTCTCCGCCCCCTCCCCACCCTCCCTCACCCTTACGGTCATTACAAAGTGGTAAGGCAGAGCCCTCCCATTTCTAAAAGTCCTGGGGCATTGTGCCCCCCTGTTCACGCACCCCTGGGTCCCGGCGCTTCACACAGCTCTCACTGATCTCAGCTGTTAGCGAGGGAGCCTCATGGCTCGTGCAGACTCGGCAGTTTCCTGTCTGAGAGACTCTGTCCCAAAGCAGGACTAATGCTTAGACTTGGTTCTCGGGGATTTCAGATCTGTTGATCTGCAGCAAGACTCTCCATTGAGTCTCAGTCAGCTCTGGTATCGCACAGAGAAGAACAAGAGGGTCAAATGGTACCGGGAACCCTTCAGAAGAACCCACTCCACCAAGGACCAACACTTGTCTCCTCCTGCTCTCAGCTCCACTGAGAATTTTTGGGGGGGGTCACGCCTCGCCTTTCTCACCCTAGGGGCCTGGGAGAGCAGCCATAGCCAGGTGCCCCAGTGGTGCAATTGGTTAGCGCGCAGTACTTATAGGGCAGTGCTGAGAAGAGCTATGCTGAGGTTGTGAGTTCAAGCCTCACCTGGAGCACTGGTTTCCATTAACCAAATGGCACCACCCACTTGTTTGTTTGGCCCTGTGGAGTGTAGAATGCCAGCCCGGGGGACACTGAGGATGAGGGAGGACTCAAAAATGCCCCTTTGAATTATTCCCTCCCCTCCAGACTGCAGGTCAGAATCTACAATCCTTTCTCCCCCACCAGCCGCTGTGCCAGGATCCCTCAAGCAGAGCCTCAAGTCCTGTGGATCCTTGGCGCCTGGGGAGGGAGAGGAGCAAGGTAGCCATTTTGTTAGAGGGCTTTCTCTTCCCCTGCCCTCTTCCCCAGTTCTTGTCATGCAAGCAGTAAGCAGCAAAAGACCAGAAGTCCGAAGTGCAGACAATGCGATGTTTCCTGGGGTTAGTTTCCAGGGAAGCATATTCTGAAGCCCTTCACACCACTGGGGCTTATCTCTATACACCAGTAGACTCTGTTCCCCAGTGTTCCCTTCCCAGCTCCGACACTGCAAAGCGTTTACCCCGCGTCCCCCTTCCCGGCTCCGACGCTGCAGAGCCTTGCCTGTGTCTCTCTTCCCTCTTCCCATTCCCCCACTTCGCAAACATGATTCCAATTTCCACTTCCACTTCCTGTTTGACTCCAGATTATATGGTAATATTCTCAGCTATACCTTAACCAATCATTTTACTTGAAATGTAATTAACCAGTCCTAATATATTGTAACATAATTCTCTAACCAATTATATCCCACTACACTAATGAACTTACACATAGCAACATTAATTATACAACAGTCAGAAACAATTAGAGAACCAGACAGATTGACAACAGGAAAGTGGGGGCCGTAAAGATAACATATATTGAAATGAGGGTTTCACAACCACAACCACTGAGAAGGGATTTCTTGTCAGACAGGAGGCTCTCTTAAGGTCTGTTTCTGTATCTGGTGGTGATGGGCACTATCAGGACAGGATCGTCTTCCTAACCGCCCAATACCACCGTATTTCAATGGGACGGGTTGGGGATGTGAGGATGTGACCGTTCGCTTCCCAGTTTATGGCTGCCCCTGCAGCTTAGCCAAAGGCCTTAGCCTAAGAACCCAGCCTCAGACTCTCCTGGGGAGAGAAGGCCCGCACACAGGCAGATTGTGATTTTGGTTCTTTGTTTTGTACCCCGTAACTAGCTAAGTGATGAAAACACACAGTAAAAATATACTGTGATAAGAAAAAGCCTGTACTCTTAAAGTATAGGCTTTACAGGCAGGCCTGAATATCTCTATTGTAACAAGGATCTTTGGGAAATTAGCCTTTGCTGACAAGGTTTCTCTCTGTTCCTATTTCATCTTCCGGTGCTATGCAGAGAGATACTTGGCATATTTTTGCGAGCTTAATAACTATCTCCACAACTTTATTTACTCAAACTTCAAAATTGGTGTCACCTGATTTTTGCATCACCCTGTGAAAAAACAGCGGACACGTGGGGCTTTCTACAGGGTGTCATGATGCTAAAGTTGGGGAATTCAATCGCTGTACTCGTGTGTGGGGGGGTGTTTCTCCACAGCTGACTCAGAGCTTCCAGCCTCGGGCTGCCCCTGCCTCACTGCCAGGCACACCGGGCTGTTAGCTGCACCCACTGTCCTTACCAGGGGTCCCTGCTGAACCCTGCGGGTGACTCTGCAGGTGGAGAAGGTGCTGTATAGCGATGTAGAGCAGGTGCAGGAAGGAGCCGGGGTCACTATTCAAATGCTGAATTGCACAATTTTCCAAAGTTGGGAGTGTCCAAAACCAATTCTAACGGAAAGGCAAATGTGGAGCAGTTACACTGGAGGGGCCCAGACCTGCCGTGGGGGCACAGTGGAAATTAATAATGGGGAGATCATTTGTTAAATTAGTCGTCACTGACAAGATTTCTCTCTGTTTCTATTTCAAGTTATGGTGTTATTTAGAGGAATCGATACATATTTTTACTGTAGTAATTAAACCCTTAACTTTATTTAATCAAGCCAAAAACTTAGTGTCACTTATGTTTTTCTCTCTCCTAGCAGGAATGAATTGAATTCTGTGACTTTCTCAAAAGTGCAGAGAGCTTAAATTTGGGGAATTCAGTCTCCGTGTTTGTGAGTTGATGTTTTCCTCTCACAGTTCAGTGCCTGCATGGAAATCCTAAGGGGGATCTAAGTGCTGGTTTATGCTGGGCACTTAACTGGCAGAGCTCCATCTCTCAGGGTGTGAAAAATCCACACCCCAAAACCAATAGAGTTAAGCGGACCTGAGCCCTGGTTAGATAGAGCTAAATAGAAGGAAAAATTGTTCTGTCCCTGTAGCTGTCACAGGGATGGGAAAACCCCTCCAGTCGGTGTAGTGACTGTCTACCCAAGGCGCTAGAGAAGTGTCAGAGCAACATTTTAAGTGTAGACAGCCAAAGAGAACAGATCTGGCTCCAGTTCACACTGTGGATGCTCAGGCACTAAGACTACAGTAATAATAACAGCCCAGTGCTTCCGTAGTTGGCAGGATTTGAACCTGCGCGGGGCGACCCCAATGGATTTCTAGCCCATCGCCTTAACCACTCGGCCACAACTACTGGACGTGCAGCTGCTCCACTACACTATGATTCAGTTCTCCCAGAATTGTCACTTCAAATTGTTTGCTCAGACCAGCTTCCCCAGCACACTCAAGGCTGTGCATTAGTGTAAGCGTGTCCATGGCTGAACAGCGAGAATTCCTGCCCATTCCCCTTCCGGCTGGAGCACGATGAGAGTGTGTTTGTGTTAACGACATTGCTGTAGATCATTGTTCATTCCCCACGTTGACAAGCAGACAGTCCCTTTCCTATTCAAATCTCCAGCACATCATTCCAATAGCAGGGGTCGGGTTTTCTCTGGGGCATGGAAACTTTTCAGGGGGTTGGTGCGTGAACTCAGCCTTGCATTCCATCCTTGATGTTTCATGGACTAACAAGAGCAGCATAAAGAAAGAGCCGAGCCAATGTCTCCCCGACAGGGACGCAGGTGGCCACTTCCCTCTCTCTGACCATTGCCATTGCAGGAGAGAAGGGTTCACTGGAATTGAGTGCCCTGGCTCAGACAAGAGACACAGGGAGGTTTTGCTGTTCATGGATCTGTGCAAAGGAAATTGTATCTCTGTGTGAAATTGAGGAGGGAAATGAAACATCCACGTGGTGGCCCAATGCCTTACGGACTGTGGGTGAAGGGCTCAGGCTGACAAATGATTTAACAGGGGTTTGTTTCAATTTATTGCCCTGATTAAAAACTATGGCTAAAAGGGAGCCATTGCTGTTAGTACTGGTACCTGTGTAGGACACCCCAGTGGGTGTCAAGTCCATGGCCTTAACCAGGGGTAGTCGATTCCTTTTATCAAGATCCAAATTTCTTGGTCAAGGTACAGTCAAGGTTTAGACTCCAGAGAAAACAATACACTGAGGTCATAAGAAGTATGTAAAAAGATTTTGCAGTCACTGTGGGCAGAGCTATGATGTGTCGTGTTTCACTCTTTATATCTGGGGCCACCGCCTTTCCCTTTAGCCTTGCGTTTGACCAAGGGTAAAACGAAACATCTCTTCAGATACCAGGGAGTGTTTGTGTTCATTCCTGTGAGCTACACAGGGGTTTGATGTTGCTACTTTCAATCCTCCGGCTCTGGCGGGATAAGGAACAATTCAGGCTGTCACTGAACTGAAGGCGGGAGATCATTTTTTGACCAGGAGAGGGACACCTCCTCTTAAAGGTGTTTGTCTGGCTGGCAGCCCTGGTTCCCAGGTCTCTCCTGAGGGAAGAAAGTTTCTATCCAAAATACCAAAACTTGTAAGGGAGAGGAGGGAAAGGTGATGGCCACACGATGGGGCCAGCATGAACCACAACGTGGTGCTTTCACGTGGGACGACTCTGAACATTGACTGATCTCCACTCCCTTGGATTTGAAGAGATGTTTACTTTTGGACTTGGGAAACTGCAAGGCTGAAGCAATTATATCAGGGGTCTGAAACTCCCAGCCTCCGGGACATTTGCGGCCAGCGAACCTCTCAAATGTGGCCTGCAGGGCTTTAGCAGTTTTGGCGCCAGGTCTCTCCCTTGGCCCCACCTGCTGCCCCCAGACACTCCCCCTGCCCCCCGACTCCAGGGGCCCGGGCAGCACAGCGGAGCTGAGCGGCGTCTTCCTGCTTGCTCCAGTGGCTGCCGGCCCCTCCCTGTGGCCCCAGGGCTGGGGGGGGGCTTTGCCTGCGCATGCTGCCCCCCCCGAGCGCCCCTGTGGCCAATGGGGCACTGTGGGCGTGGTGCGTACGTTCAACAGGGTGTGGAGGCTCCCCCCCCCACCTTGGAGCCCCAGGTAATCACTGCCCCTCCAACCCCCTCCCAGAGTCTGCATCCCCACCCCACATACCCCCCTCACATCCCCAACTCTCTCCCAGAGCCTGCATCACATCCCCAAGCCTCCAGATTCCCTCCCAGAGCCTGCACCCCCTTCCCACACACCTCCTCCCGACCCCAAACACCCTCCCAGAGCCTGCACCCCCTTCCAACACAGCCCCTCCTGACCCCAAACACCCTCCCAGAGCCTGCACCCCCAGCTCCTCCTCCTGAACCCCCACCCCTTGCCCCAGCCCAGAGCCTGCACCCAGGACCCGAACTGCATCCCAGAGCCTGCACCCCAGACCCCCCTCTCCCACCCAAACTCCCTCCCAGAGCCCAACCTCTCACCCCTTCTGCACCCAAACTCCCTCCCAGAGCACGCACCCCAATCCCCTACCCCAGACCTCTTCTCCCACACAAACTCCCTCCCAGAGCCTTAGGCAGGTGGGGGGGGTGGAGTTTTTTGGGGGGTGGAGTTTTGGGGAGCGGGTTCTGGGCAGCATAAATGACATTATTGGCCCACTGGGAGAATTTGAGGATTTTCACTGGCCCTAAGGTAAAGTGAGTTTGAGACCCTGCTTTAAGGGATTGGAGCAATGCTGGGGAGATGGAAGGGCACAGAGCTGGGGAGCAGTGTGTGCTCCAAGGAAAGTTGTTGTTGTGCTCTGGTGACACAGGGCAGGTGTGGGGATCTTGTAAGCCGTGGGGTTTGTGTAGAGATAAAGTTCACTAACCCCCAGGTTCAAAGCCGTTCCTGCTCTGGGCTATACAGGGCAGTCTTTATTGAGAGTGTAGCTCACTGGTTGAATAGTTGCCTGCAGGGCAATGGGTTCCTAGTTCAAATCCAAGCACTTCCCTTTAAAAACTTTTTCAAATGAAAATCGATTTCTGGACCCTCTCCAGTGTGTTCGGGAGTCCGCTGAATGGGGATGTTTGAAATGAATGTAAACACTCAGCAGTTCCCCTTGCGAATGTAGAAAACCCAGCAGAGCTGTCCAGCAGCTGAAATCCGCTCCAGTCCTCTCGTCTCCAAGAGGGACACTCTATATTTGGGGCATGTGCGACACCTCTGGGACGATGACAGGTGAAAAAATGCTGGATTCAATGATAGCTGAGACCACAGGAGGGGAAGGTGAATGGCAGCACCGCACAGGGTCATAACACTCAGACCCGGGGCTTCACTGTATCTACCCCTGTGTTTGCCATCATTTATATCCTAAGAAACACACCCTTCCCCCTCCCCCACACACTGTCATACCCAACCTTTTCCCCTGGAGCCCAACCCAACCCTGCCCTACCCCTCTCCCACACACACACCATGGGACACAGCCTCTCCGTGACTCACCCAGGTCGGGACTTGCCTCTGCATCCCCCCAACAGGGGAGCAGAGAGCCTGAAGGGCCACAGGAGACAGATGAAGATCAGCCGGAATAGAAAAGTCTTCCCTTCACTTCTTCAGAGTCTCGTTAACCTCTCCAAGGAGAAGTTCCAGCACCGGGTGGGCTCAAAGCACCAACCTTCCCCTCAGCGGTGGGAACCAGCTCGATCACACAGAAGGAGGCTCCCCACCTCTGCTGCTGCTGCCCTGCAGCCTTTCCTATGGATTTGTTTTAGTAATGCAACCCCCGCCAACCCATCCATCTGTGAACTAAAGAGACAAGCACCTAACTGTGGGCTCCAGTGGTGCAATGGGTTAGTGCACAGGACTTATAGAGCCATGCTGCAGTTGTGAGTTCAAACCCCAGCTAGAGTACTGGTTTTCTGTAAGCAGATGGCTTCTGCCAATCATTTTGCCCTGCGGAAAATACAATTGCAGCCCAGCAGACACCGAGGTCCCTTCCTTTACCGAGTGCAGGGCAGATTCACACATCTACAAGGCTCCACTCTCCACCAGCCGCCTGTGTCAGGAGGGGTCAAGCAGAGCCCAGAGCGCTGCCCATCCTGTGATTCTTCACCCCCTGACTCCCCTTCAATCTTTGCTCCCCAAATCACCTGTGTGCACACCCTCCTGGCTGTGAGCCTCAAACCCTGCCTGACTTCTGTATGTTGGTAAGTTTTGTGTCTGTCGTGTTGATGTGCATGTGGGTCCTGGGTGATTTTTGTGAATGTCTTGTCCAGTTTTGTGTGTGTGTGTGTGTGTATGATTTTTGCATGCATATTGGTTTTTGCTTAGTATTCTTTTGGTATGTGGATTTTGTCCTTTCTTGTTGTGTGTTTTTTCTGTGTTTTTTGGTGTGGATTTGTTCTTTGTATGTTTTGAGTGGCTTTCCCTTATGTGTGTAGGCTTTGTGTGTGTGAGTGTGTGTGTGGTTTTTGTTTATGTCTGTGTGGGCCTGTGCAGTGTGTGATTTTCTCTTTCTCTCTGTGTGTTTGTCTCTCTGTTTGTATCTTCATGTGTAAATTCACTGTAACTTTTCAAAATATCCACAGCTTTGCCAATTTTCACCAGGAATTTTTCTCCATCAACCAATTCTCACTTGTTCCCTACCACTTGGTGACCATTGCTCCAGGGCACTGTCACTCTCAGGGTCCTGATTTCCCATTAGAATCATAGAATCATAGAATATCAGGGTTGGAAGGGACCTCAGGAGGTCATCTAGTCCAACCCCCTGCTCAAAAGCAGGACCAATCCCCAATTAAATCATCCCAGCCAGGGCTTTGTCAAGCCTGACCTTAAAAACTTCTAAGGAAGGAGATTCCACCACCTCCCTAGGCAACGCATTCCAGTGTTTCACCACCCTCCTAGTGAAAAAGTTTTTCCTAATATCCAACCTAAACCTCCCCCACTGCAACTTGAGACCATTACTCCTTGTCCTGTCCTCTTCTACCACTGAGAATAGTCTAGAACCATCCTCTCTGGAACCACCTCTCAGGTAGTTCAAAGCAGCTATCAAATCCCCCCTCATTCTTCTCTTCCGCAGACTAAACAATCCCAGTTCCCTCAGCCTCTCCTCAGAAGTCATGTGTTCCAGACCCCTAATCATTTTTGTTGCCCTTCGCTGGACTATCTCCAATTTATCCACATCCTTCTTGTAGTGTGGGGCCCAAAACTGGACACAGTACTCCAGATGAGGCCTCACCAATGTCGAATAGAGGGGGACGATCACGTCCCTCGATCTGCTCGCTATGCCCCTACTTATACAGCCCAAAATGCCATTGGCCTTCTTGGCAACAAGGGCACACTGCTGATTCATATCCAGCTTCTCGTCCACTGTCACCCCTAGGTCCTTTTCCGCAGAACTGCTGCCTGGCCATTCGGTCCCTAGTCTGTAGCTGTGCATTGGGTTCTTCCGTCCTAAGTGCAGGACCCTGCACTTATCCTTATTGAACCTCATCAGATTTCTTTTGGCCCAATCCTCCAATTTGTCTAGGTCCCTCTGTAGCCTATCCCTGCCCTCCAGCGTATCTACCACTCCTCCCAGTTTAGTATCGTCCGCAAATTTGCTGAGAGTGCAATCCACACCATCCTCCAGATCATTTATGAAGATATTGAACAAAACCGGCCCCAGGACCGACCCCTGGGGCACTCCACTTCACACCGGCTGCCAACTAGACATGGAGCCATTGATCGCTACCCGCTGAGCCCGACAATCTAGCCAGCTTTCTACCCACCTTATAGTGCATTCATCCAGCCCATACTTCTTTAACTTGCTGACAAGAATACTGTGGGAGACCGTGTCAAAAGCTTTGCTAAAGTCAAGAAACAATACATCCACTGCTTTCCCTTCATCCACAGAACCAGTAATCTCACCATAGAAGGCGATTAGATTAGTCAGGCATGACCTTCCCTTGGTGAATCCATGCTGACTGTTCCTGATCACTTTCCTCTCATGTAAGTGCTTCAGGATTGATTCTTTGAGGACCTGCTCCAGGATTTTTCCGGGGACTGAAGTGAGGCTGACTGGCCTGTAGTTCCCAGGATCCTCCTTCTTCCCTTTTTTAAAGATTGGCACTACATTAGCCTTTTTCCAGTCATCCGGGACTTCCCCCGTTCGCCACGAGTTTTCAAAGATAATGGCCAATGGCTCTGCAATCACAGCCGCCAGTTCCTTTAGCACTCTCAGATGCAACTCATCCAGCCCCATGGACTTGTGCACGTCCAGCTTTTCTAAATAGACCCTAACCACCTCTTTCTCCACAGAGGGCTGGCCATCTATTCCCCATGTTGTGATGCGCAGTGCAGCAGTCTGGGAGCTGACCTTGTTAGTGAAGACAGAGGCAAAAAAAGCATTGAGTACATTAGCTTTTTCCACATCCTCTGTCACTAGGTTGCCTCCCTCATTCATTAAGGGGCCCACACTTTCCTTGGCTTTCTTCTTGTTGCCAACATACCTGAAGAAACCCTTTTCGTTACATTGACCCTTCCCCTTTCTATTGGGACTGGGAACTAGCCAACCAAAAAAACCCAGAAAGTTTTAGTAAAGGGCCAACAGTCCCCTCACACAAGCCAGCCTCGTGAGGCTCACTGATGGCAAGAGAAGGCAGCAGATGCTGGTCCCATGGTGTAATGGTCAGCACTCAGGACTCTGAATCCTGCAATCTGAGTTCAAATCGCAGTGGGACCTTGTGGTAAATCCCTGGAGCTCAAACTCCTCGCCTTCCCTGTCTCTGGCTGTCCCTGTCTACTAGGTGACTCCTGCCCCCTGGAGCCAGGCCTTTGGGTGGGATGGCTGCAATGGGTTGGGGCTCTAGAACTGGCTACTGATGCCTGCAGTCCTGTGGTTTGACCCGGTGGTTGGGATTCTCGCCACTTCACCTGATGCCCACAAGTTTGTACTTGCTGCCACACTTCTCCTCTTTCCCACATGGTGCCTGAAGAAAGGAGTGCCAGGGCCATGCTGTAGGCATATTTTATATAGGCATATTTTTAATATTTGTAATTTGAAATAATTGTAATTCTGCAGTACTGATTTGCAGCTCTCCATAGCTCTTGACAGTGTCTGTGTTAAAGCTTGCAAACTATCGTTTGATTCTAAGTACCTTGTAAGCCATTAATTAACTCTAAGCGATGCTTTGTAATTGACATGGACACCTTACAACACAAACCGCTCAATTGCCACTACTCTCTCTGAAAAAGGAAAAGAAGGACCTGTGACACCTTAGAGACTAACAAATTTATTTGAGCATAGGCTTTCGTGAGCTACAGCTTACTTCATCCGATGCAGTGAGCTGTAGCTCACGAAAGCTTATACTCAAATAAATTGGTTAGTCTCTAGGGTGTCACAAGACCTCCTGTTCTTTTTGCAGATACAGACTAACATGGCTGCTACACTGGATACTCTCCCTGAGTTGACACTTTTGCTTGCTTGTAATTGAGATTGACCCTGTCAAGGTTCCTTCCCCACTCTGAATGCTAGGGTACAGATGTGGGGACCTGCATGAAAACCTCCTAAGCTTACTTTTACCATCTTAGATAAAAATTTCCCCAAGGTACAAACTATTTTACCTCTTGCCCTTGGACTTCTGCTGCCACCACCAAACACCAGTTATTGGGAAAGAGTTCATTTAGAAACGTCTTTCCCCCAAAAATCCTCCCAAATCTTACCCCCTTTTTTCTGGGGAAGGTTTGATAAAAATCCTCACCGATTTGCATAGGTGACCACAGACCCAAACCCTTGGATCTTAAGAACAATGAAAAAGCATTCAGTTTCTTAAAAGAAGAATTTTAATAGAAGAAAAAATAAAAAGAATCACCTCTGTAAAATCAGGCTGGTAAATACCTTACAGGGTAATTAGATTCAAAACATAGAGAATCCCTCGAGGCAAAACCTTAAGTTACAAAAAGACACAAAAACAGGAATATTCATTCCATTCAGCACAGCTTATTTTCTCAGCCATTTAAAGAAATCAGAATCTAATGCATATCTAGCTAGATTACTTACTAAGTTCGAAGACTCCATTCCTGTTCTGTCCCTGGCAAAAGCATCACACAGACAGACCCAGACCCTTTGTTTCTCCCCCCCCTCCAGCTTTGAAAGTCTCTTGTCTCCTCATTGGTCATTTTGGTCAGGTGCCAGCGAGGTTATCCTAGCTTCTTAACCCTTTACAGGTGAAAGGGTTTTTCCTCTGGCCAGGAGGGATTTTAAAGGGATTTACCCTTCCCTTTATATTTATGACAACGCTTATGAACACAAACCGCTCAATTGACTTGACTTGCTCAATTGGTTCTGCTCAATTGACTCTACTCTGTAAACTGATACTTTGTAATGGAGATTGGCACTTTTTGTAACAACAACCACAGAAAGCCCTTAACTGGCGCGGCTGGCATAGGACTAAATTCCTATAAAAATGGACTCTGCAAACTGAGAACTTTCAGTCTCCGGTTCTGCCACCACCCTCCAGGAGCATCGGAGGCGCATCTGACACGGACTTGGCTCCATTCTCGTGTCCAGGCCACCTGGCCAGTGCTCTGTCATGGGCAACGTCTAGGCTGGTCACTATAACCTCTATGCAGAACTTGTATGACTCAATGTATGAATGTATCTGCAGATAAGTAAGGAATAAGTAATGACAGAGCTGTGTGTGTTTTCTATATTTTTATTATATTTACAATAAATGTGGCATTTTGCCTCGTCCCTTTTACAAGATCCTGTTGGTCTTACTTTATTAGTATAACACAGACGCCCTCCCCCAGCTCTCCCTGAGCCCTGGGCTCACACTTGGGTGTCTCCCGAATCCTTGGCATTGTCCAGCATGTCTCCCTCCACAGAAGTCACCTGGCCTCATCTTAGACGCCATCTTCATATTGCTCTTCTCCATCCCAGAGCTCCTGCTCTGCTCCTCAGACCCATCTGTCCTCAGCTCCGCAGGCAGAGGGGAAGGGGCACCGTGGGAATCACACACGCCCCATTCCAGACACCCCATCGCATCCACAGGGCTCCCAAACCAGGACACCAGGCCCCACCACGAGGGAGCAAAAAGCCTTTGTGAGCCCAGCACACACCAGACAGGAAAAGATTAACACCCACACCCAGCTGTGACGGTGCTGCCTGTGAGAGCCAGCTGAGGTCACTCAATCAGGGTGAACTGCAAACAGACCAGGGCAGACAAACCCCAAACACTGGTGGATATTCCAATAGTTAGATTTACCCAGCCAGCCCAAAACAGCTGCTATAGCACCTCCCTGGTTACTCAGACGTCCAAATAATGCAGTTCCCTTAAGGTGCCCAGCCTCAGACCTCCATCCAGACACACATGTCAAGCATATGATGATCAATTCTGAAAATCTTCTTTCATCACACAAAAGAAAAGGTTCTCCTGACCCCAAAGGACCAAGCCCCAGACCCAGGTCAAATGAGAACTCATATCTTCCCCCAAAGACACGCTTACAGTCAATTCTTATTAACTAACTAAAATTTATTAAAAAAGAAAAGAGAGAGAATTGGTTAAAAGATCAATATACAGACAGACTTGAGTTCAATTCTTGAGGTTCAGACACACAGCAGAGACGAGCTTGTAGTCACCAAAAGTCCTTTTAGAAATAGTCCACGGGTTACAGTCCAATGTCCATATTCAGGGTGACTCCAGTCAATGACTGGGGATCTCAATCCTTATGGCTCAGGGTTTCCCCCTCTTGAAACCCAAAGCAGGTCTGAGATGAAGAAGAATCAGGTCCCAAGGTTTTTATACATTTCCTGTCTGAGAAAACAATTGGCTTAACTTTCCTTCTTCCAAAGATCATGGCAATTAGCACAGGATAATTTATCCATTAAACAGTTCAGATACAGGTGATCACAACGTTCAAAGAGACATAGACAATAATACTATGTCACTCAAGAGTCTTCCTAAATGTTAATATTCCTTTTTTGATCTTTGAATCAAAGCTCTGGCCCTAGACAAGCCTTCTTTGCTTACATCGCAAGACCTGAGCAAACATCTATTCTTCTACCTCTAACAATGCAGACTTGCATTTCAAAGCTCTATTCAATTACACCTCTCCCTACCCAGTCTTTAAAGTTCGGGGGAAGAGGAGGTCGGGGGTGGGATGCTGAGGATGGTGGAGAGAGAAGGAGGAAGTTGGGGGAGGGGTGCTGAGAATAGTGGGGGTAGGAGAAGGTTGGGGAATGGGTGCTGAGGGCGGGGGAGGAGGCGGTTGGGGGAGGGGCGCTGAGGACAGGGGGAGGAGGAGGTGGGGGCGAGGTGCTGAGGGGGGGGGAGGAGGTCAGGGCGGGATGCTGAGAATGGGGGAGGAGGGAGGAGGTCGGGGGCACGGCACTGAGGATGGGGAGGAGTTTGGGGGCAGGGGGGTTGTGGAGCGCAGGCTCCAGGAGGGGTTTTGGGGTGGGAGGGATTGGGGTGGGAGGGCGGGGCAGTCGGAGGTTTGGGGTCCAACCGGGCGGTGTTTGGCTCAGGTAGCTCCCAGTTGGCAGCTCCGCGGGACTCAGGCTGGCCCCACACTCAGGGGGTGACTCCAGATTCACCCCGAGGCAGCTGATCCTAATCTGGGCAGAGGCCTCAATTCTGTGGGTGCTCTGGGGCTGGAGCACCAGGGGGAAGAAGAGGGGTGCTCAGCACTGACTGGGGTGACGAGCCTTCAGATGAGCAACAGAGCCCAGCTAGCCTAGGGCTGGTTGGGGCAGGGTGGTTTCCGGGGGGAAGCCCCAACAGGAGACAGGGGAAGCCAGGACAACAGGGTAGGGTGGCAAGTTTGGTGGCCAGACTCTCGCCACCAGGTCTAGTCTAGCTCAGGCTCCAGCTCAACTTTTTCCCTGAGCCACTGGCCCCCAGTCCACTTCTGCCACCAGGTCAACCCGGGAACTGAGGCAGGAACGGGGTGAGGCAGCAAGTCAAGCTGGGCAAGGCAGGCAAAAGTGCATCTTGTCTTCATGGACCTCTCACAACGATGTCCTTTTTGTGTGCCATGGCTGACAAAACATCCCTGACAGAGAAACAGCAGGCCAAAGGGGAGCTATGCAGCTGCTGAAGTAGCTCAGTTGGGAGAGCATTAGACTGAAGATCTAAAGGTCCCTGGTTCAATCCCGGGCTTTGGCCTGTCCTTTTCTCCCTCTTTGGTGCAGAGGTGGCTTGTTTTCTGGAGCACAGCAGCACCTTTACCTACTACAGCGTCCAGTCCAAAATATCAGCCCCCGGTGCAAAAATGCTATCTTAGGATGTAATCAGGAGGCTTCCAGCACTGGGACACCTGACAGAGAGCTCAGTGGGAGGTGTAACAGCTGCTGACTCTGAGGGTCCTGGGCTAAATCCACTTGCAGGAGGAAGTGTTTCAATTTATTTCACTGACAATGAGTAAGGTGACGATTTAATCACAGGTATTTTTCATAAAAATCAATGGCAGCTCCCTGCCCCACCCCTGGCCCCAGCTCCTGGGAGCTGCCCCAGGTAAGCCCTGCTGGGACTCCCCACCTCGCCCCCCCGGCAGGTCCCTCTGGCTCTTACGGGTGGGGTGGACTCCCATCACAGTGGCCCACAAGACCCTCCTGCCTGGTTCTGGGGGCAAACAGGGGAGGGGGATGGATGGGGCAAGGGTCCTGGGGGGCGGGGGTGGGCAACGACCCCATCATGGGGTGAGGAGGGAACCCGTTGTTAGCATTTTGGAAGCTCATCACTGGATACACCCCAGGACAGGTGGCTAATCCCCCATAGGATATTTCAAACCAGCAACAAAAGCAAACTTCTGTTTCACCACACTGGCTAACAAGAAGTTATGAAAGCAGTTTCCTCTGGCATTCCAGTTCTTGTATTACCACCGAAAACACTAGACTTAGAGATGGGTGGGCCTTTAAAACCAATCTCTTCAAATAAAAGGTTCTTCCGATCCCAAAGGACCAGCCACACACTCAGGTCAATATATAACTTAGATCTTACCCACAAATCACGCTGTTGCCAATCCTTTAGTATCTACAATCTCAAAGTTTATTCATAAAAAGAAAGAAAGAAAGGTGAGAGCTAAAATTGATGAAAGGAATCATATACATTCAGGAATTGCAAAGTTCTTGGTTCAGGCTTTGTAGCAGTGATTAAGTAAACTGCTGGCTTAAGTCAAGTCTCTGGCCGCTTCCAAATCATTGGAAGGACCTCAGTCCCTTCGTTAGAATGCTCCCATTTGGATAGTCCATATTCCAGAGGTTTCAGCAGGAAAGAGGCAAAATGGAGGGGTTTCCAGGGCCTTTTATATCTTCTGCCATGTGGTGGGAAACCCAGGGTTTCAAACAAAGCCCTCAGCACAGCTAGCGGAAAATTACAGGTGACAAGATAGTGTTTGGAGTCACGTGGGCAGGTCACATGTTCACACATGAAGCTAGGATAACCTCACTGGCACCTGACCAAAATGACCAATGAGGAGGCAAGATGCTTTCAAAAGCTGGGGGGAGGGAAAAACAAAGGGTCTGTCTGTATGAAGCTTTTTCCAGGGACAGAACAGGAATGGAGTCTTAGAACTTAGTCAGTAATCGAGCTAGATATGTGTTAGATTATGATGTCTTCAAATGGCTCAGAAAATAAGATATGCTGAATAGAATGGATATTCCTGTCTGTGTGTCTTTTTGTAACTTAAGGTTTTGCCTAGAGGGATACTCTATGTTTTGAATCTAATTACCCTGTAAGGTATTTACCAGCCTGATTTTACAGAGGTGATTCTTTTTATTGTTAGTTCTTTTTTACTGTTACTTCTATTAAAATTCTTCTTTTCAAGAACTGAATGCTTTTTTTTCATTGTTCTTAAGATCCAAGGGTTTGGGTCTGTGGTCACCTATGCAAATTGGTGAGGATTTTTACCAAACCTTCCCCAGGAAGTGGGGTGCAAGGGTTGGGAGGATTTTGGGGGAAAGACATTTCCAAACTACGTCTTTTCAGGAACCCAGATAAATTTTGGTGGTGGCAGAGGAAGTCCAAGGGCAAAGGTAAAATAGTTTGTACCTTGGGGAAGTTTTAACCTAAGCTGGTAAAAGTAAGCTTAGGAGGTTTTCATGCAGGTCCCCACATCTGTACCCTAGATTTCAAAGTGGGGAAGGAATCTTGACAGCTCAAATGAAAATAGGGAGTATCTGGTTTGGCAGCAGCACTGCTGAGAAGGATCTGGGAGTTGTGGTGGATCCGAACCTCGACATGAACCAGCAATGTGATGCTCTTGCAAAAAAAGCAAATGCAATTTTAGGTTGCATTAATGGAGGCATAGCATGGAAGTCACGGGAGGTGATCACACCGCTCTGCTTCGTGCTGGTTAGGCCTCAGCTGGAGTATTGTGTCCAGTTTTGGTGACCAATGTATAGAAAGGATGTAGAGAAACTGGAAGGGATCCAGAGACAAGCGACAAAGATGATCAAAGGGATGGAATGCAAGCCATGTGAGCAAAGGCTGAAGGAACGGGGTATATTTAGTTTGGAAAAGAGGAGATGAAGGGGGGACATGATAACAGTTTTCAGATACTTCAAAGGCTGCCATAAAAAACATAGAGATAGAGATAGGACAGTTGTTCTCCCTTGCCACAGAGAGCAGGACAGGAAGCAATGAGGGTCCAAACTACAGCCCAGCAGATTCAGATTAAATCTCAGAGGAAACTCCCTAAATGTCAGACTAGTAGGACAATGGCACAGAAGTGTACGGAGGTTGTGGAAGCTCCTTCGCTGGAGGTTTTCAAAAGGAGGCTGGCGCCATCTGTCTTGGATGATTTAGACACAACAAATCCTGCATTTTGGCAGGGGTTAGACTAGATGATCCTTGCGATGCCTTCTAACCCTATGATTCTATGATCTCTTCAGCAGGGGTGCATGATGGGGGTCTGGGTCCGTTTGGGGGTACAAGGGGGGTTCTATGGGGTGCATGGCAGGGCATCAAGGATCTGTGGGGATTGGGACACAGGGTGGGGAATCTGGGTTCCTTTTTGGGCTGCTAGGGTCTATAGGGGATCTGGAGGCTGTGTGGATTCAGCATAGGGGGTCTGGGTTCTGCCTGTGGGGCCTAGGAGCTGGAATGCAAGTTGGCAGGGCTGGGGCTGGGGGCTCAGGAGATCTAGGATCAGTTTGTGGGGCCCAGGATGTGTGTGATATCCTATTAGAACCTGCATTTTACAAAACTGTAAACCGGGCTCCTGGGGCTGATTCCCCTTTTGCCAGTAGAGGATTTACCATGGCACCACTGGCACCAGGCCCATGCTCCGAAGGGGCCCCAGCCAGCCGCTCTTCTCTGCCCTCTGCCCTCTCCGGCATGGCAGGCTCTGCCAGCAACCAAGCTCCCCCCTCCCCCTCCTCTTCCCCCAGCTTGCTACTTCCCTCCCTCTCCCTGCCGCCCACCAGCTGTCTGCCAGAGCCAGGGAGGGGGGAGAGGGGAAGAGGCAGGGGCGGGGCCTTGGGGAAGGGGGTGGAATGGAGGCCCCTCTCCAGCCCCCTGCCATGAGCCGCTCAGGGGAGCTGAGGGCACCCCCATGACCCCAGCGCACCCCCCCAGCCCTCTGCCCTGACTCCTGCACCCCACACACACACACAGCCCCCTGCCTTCACTCCTGCACCCCCCACAAACACCCTCAGCCTTCTGCCCTGACTCCTGTACCCCCCACAATCCCAGCCCTGACTCCTGCACCCCCTCACACACACCCAGTCTCTAGTCCTGACTCCTGCATCCCTCCCCACATCCTCACCCCCACCCTGAGCACCAAATGGGAGCTCCTGAACCCTCCCCCCCACATACCAACCTGCACCCCTCGCACTGAATGGGAGCTGCCCCAAGTAAGCACTCCACACCCCCAACCTCCTGCCCCAACCCTGAGCCCCCTTCCTCATTCTACCTCCTGTTCAGACCCTGCACCCCAACCCCCAGCCTTCTCCTTCACCCCCAGCCCTGTGCTCAGTGCACCCCCACCCTCAGCTCAGTGCAGAGCGAGACGAAGAGAATGGGCTAGAACCAGGGAGAAGGTAGGTTCCCACTCTATGTGGGCAGGAGTGGGGGGATCCTAATTACCCCCTCCCCAGACCTGCTGTGCTTGCAGTTTACCCCCAGCCCCTCTCTTGCTCCAAGGACCAACCCTAGCTCCTGCCCCACTGTGCTTTTGCCCTCAGCCCCTGCCTTGCTCCAGTCAACAGGGACTAATCCTCCCCCCATGTCCCGCTGTGCTCTTCTTGCCCCTGTCCCCTGCCTCACCCCAGCTGGGGACCAATCCTTCCCCCCGCTCCCCATACCCAACTGTCAGGGTGGATAAAAATCACTGACTTTTTAAAAAAAATCAAATAATTGGATTTTTTTAATTTAAATTGAATTTTTGAGGAAAAAATATCTAAAGATAGTTTTAATTAAGGTACATTATATCTCTTCATGATATAGGGATTATAAATTTTAATTCTATAATAAGAAACAATATATTCATGTCATGTTGAAGAAAAGTTTTGTAAATGAGTTCCAATAGTTCATGGATTAGGGACCCAATCTTCTGGGGTTCCACAGACTTCTTTATAGATTATTTAGGTTAATTTTTCTATCTACCCAATGGGACTCAGTGTTCAGACTGGAAGATACCATCAGAGATGCTTAGTTTTGCAGTTCTCAAACTGTGGATTTGTGTCTCCAGAGGTAACATGCTTCTTAACAGCAAAAAGGTTTTAAATAAATAAATAATATAGAGAGGTGAGAAATAACAGACCTCAACCCTATTGTCCTTCTGCAAATTTGTGGAAACAGGGTCAACCCCTTACCTCTCTTGAAAAGTGAAAAGTTTCAAAAAGTTCAATGAATAGAAGATTGTTGGGGGCGGAAGAGATCTGGATAAGGATATTATTTATTTATTTAAAACCTTTTTGCTGTTAAGAAGCATGTTAAGTCTGGAGATAAATGTGAGAAGTGAGGGACATATGCTTTTTGTTAAACTATTATGTTTGCTGTTGAAGAAAAATATCCAGAATACTTCACGTTGTTGTTTTAGTTAAATAAAACAATTTAAATATCTGTCTGGTGATGTTCTCCTCCTAATACAGCCTGGCAAGAAAATATTCCAAATATTATTAATGATTATCCTGTTGAATTGGGGAGAGTTCACCTCCCAATAACTTCCTAAATATCTGCGTCAGTTACCTTTGGTAAATGAAATAACCAAACGCTCATTCATGTTGTGACATAGCTGTAAAACTCATCCGAAAAGTTTTCAAAATAAATCACGGTTTAAAAATGTATAATGTTTCCCTTCTAAAAACCTATATCAATCTCTGAGTTGTGAAGAATATGTATTAAGGTTATAACAACCAACAAGAATGCACTTTTATGTAGAAAACCATGATTAAATGGAGTGTTCCTGACGAGTGATTTAAATCAAATCCACCCTCCCCGCTGTGCTCTTGCCCTGGCCTCTTCATTCCCCAGGGGGGCCCACAAATATGTTTGGCACCAGGTCCACAAAAAGTTAATCCAGCCCTGCCTTTTGCCCCGTCAGGAAGCAAACAGCGGGACTCATCCCAGAGTGGGAAGGAAGCCTCCATTCCCCCCATCAGCCCCGTGGGGCCTGTCCAGCTCTGCTCAGACTCCCCAAAGCATAGCCAGCAGAAATGAAACTGACAGAGGCTCAGAACCACCGAGTGCTGTCAGGCCGGAAGCAGCCATTTACCCACTGTGATGGGCACAGCAGGGTCTGTCCAACAGCTGATCCCGCCCTCGATTCCCACCCCTGTTCCCCAGTGCCCGCTACCCCCCCCAAGACACTCAGCTCCCCCTGCTGGCTGCTGAAAACCTCCCTCTGTATTAAACGTGCAGAGGGCCCAGAATGTCCAAGGCTCCTTGTTAATCCCCCTCCCTGCCAGTCCCCCATGCACAGGGTTTGAATCTCGTTCACCTGCCAGCCCCTTTGTGCCAAGCATGGCCCCTGAAACTCCCCGCTGCACAGGTGTCCTCCCATGCCGGTGGCATAAGGGGCCTGCTCTCAGCTATGGGGCACTGCATGGACCCTGGCTGACACTGGGTGGCCCCCTCAAGCTGGGTGCTACAGCAGCCCTGCCTGAGATCGGGCCACCCTTAATGTGCCGGGTGCTGCACAGCCCCCAGACGAGGTCAGGGGATTTCTCCTTTTGCACCAGGTGCTGCATAGCCCCCAGGTAAGGCCGGTTTTGTTCAATATCTTCACAAATGATCTGGAGGATAGTGTGGATTGCACCCTCAGCAAGTTTGCAGATGACATTAAACTGGGAGGAGAGGTAGATATGCTGGAGGGTAGGGATAGGATACAGAGGGACCTAGACAAGTTAGAGGATTGGGCCAAAAGAAATCTGATGAGGTTCAACCAGGACAAGTGCAGAGTCCTGCACTTAGGAGGGAAGAGTCCCATGCACCACTACAGACTAGGGACCGAATGGCTCGGCAGCAGTTCTGCAGAAAAGGACCTAGGGGTGACAGTGGATGAGAAGTTGGATAGGAGTCAACAGTGTGTCCTTGTTGCCAAGAAGACCAATGGCATTTTGGGATGTATAAGTAGGGGCATTGCCAGCAGATCGAGGGACGTGATCGTTCCCCTCTCTTTGACATTGGTGAGGCCTCATCTGGAGTACTGTGTCCAGTTTTGGGCCCCACACTACAAGAAGGATGTGGAAAAATTGGAAGGAGTCCAGCGGAGGGCAACAGAAATGATTAGGGGACTGGAACACATGACTTCTGAGGAGAGGCTGAGGGAACTGGGATTGTTTAGTCTGCGGAAGAGACGAATCGGGGGGATTTGATAGCTGCTTTCAACTACCTGAAAGGGGGTTCCATTGAGCCTCCTTCTCGAGCCGAGCTAGCTCCCCCACCAACTAGGGGTTGAATGCAGGAATTAGGGTTTGTGAGGCTCCAGCCTGGGTTACATAGGAGGTCATATGGGATGAGTAGAATGGGCCCCTCAAAACTTACACACACTGGGCGAGTTTTGACTAGAAAGATTGGGAGCAGGTGACAGAGGGGAAAATTTTAACTCCTGTCTCCCTGGCAGAATCCCACCCCACCCCCCCTTTGCAAAATTGCCTCCTTGGCTCACAACTAATATTTTGGCAGGATCCCTCCCCACTGAGTGCTCCTGTGGAGAGACGAGGGCCTTGCTGTGTTAATTGGCTCATCCATGATCGGAGTGGGATGTTCCCTCTCCTGCGGCATGGGGGATTTAAGGGATGTGTCTTTGATGGGGCCGGAGGTTATGGCTGCTGGTGGGGGAGGGCTGGAACTGGCAGCTGGGTTAATGGACTCCTTGGAAAAATTGTTCTTGGTAGATTTCAGAGTAGCAGCCGTGTTACTCTGTATTCGCAAAAAGAAAAGGAGTACTTTGGCACCTTAGAGACTAACCAATTTATTTAGTTATCTTATTGCCTTTGAAATAAAGTTAACACTCTGAACAGGAGCTTGTCTGCCATGGCTTGATTGTCACCAACCACTGCGGGCAGCAGGTCGGGGGGCCCAGAAATGGCACATGCTGGCAAGGGCCAGCAATTTATTCTGAATATTTAACACTGCTGAGATTTGTAGGGCTTGCTGGTGCCTTACGAATGAAAGGCTCCACCTCGAATTGATTCCTCGCTCTCAGCTACAGCTGTGCATCAGTCCAGCACAAAGCACTTTGCAAAGCAGGTCATCAGCCTTGTCTCTACTTTTCAGATGGGGAAACTGAGGCAGAGAGCAGGGACATGACTCACCCATAGTCCCCCAACAGGCCCAGGAATTGTTCTAAGAATAGAGTTAGATGTCCAGTGCTCTAACCCCTGGGCCATGCGCCCTCCTGCCTGCATCACATTCCCCAGCCAGCAGGCTCTAGCTCGCTCCTTGAGGTTCTTGCATTTCTTAAGGCCAGACTGCAGTGACTCAAACCACCACCAGCAGCTCTGGAGCAGAAGGAAAGGCTAAAATCAAAGGGCCAGTCAAGCGAGTTAGTCACAGCTGCAGAACGGGAAGCCAGGCAGGAGTTCTGTGAGGCCGCGGGGCGGGGGGGGGGAGGAAGGGGAGGGCGGGGGGGGAGTCTTGACCTGGAAAAGTGGCAGGGGAGTTTCACTGGGGTGGGATACCTGAGAGCCTTTAATCTGAGCCAGGAAGGCGAGGGGGAGGTAACACCTCTGCCCAGGAATGTGGACAGAGTTGCAGGAGGGAGCCTGCTGGGGGTAGGGGGGTGGGTTAATTTTTAGTTTTGTGCGGGGTGGTGGAACACAGGGAACCCCAGGGCTGGGGTCTAAGCTCCCTGCTCCCCCAGAAGGACTTGACTGAGGGGTCCTGGTTGTACCCACAAGTTCTGTTTTGGACTGTGTTCCTGTTGTCCAACAAATCTTCTGTTTTACTGGCTGGCTGAGAGTCTCAGTGAATCCCAGGAAGAGGGGTGCAGGCCCCGGACTCCCCCACACTCCATGACACGTTCAAAGCAAAAAGTTAACAAAGGCACAGTCCTGAGAGGCCAGGCTGCTTAAAAGAGTTTGGATCTCAGCTTGGCCACCCAGGAGCCTTTAATGTACCCAGGGAACAGGACGGTGTCATGGATTTAGCTCCCAGTGTGGGAGCTCAGTACAGCTGTTGTCCAAAGCATCTGATTGTGTAAGGGCCCCCGACTCTCTGCATTGACGGTATTTAGGAAAGTACCACTTATTGGTGTGCCCTTCCCAGCATACAGCCATGCCCCCAAGCATACTCCCCCATTGTACCGTGCCCCCCTTCCTCGTGATTTCAGGAGTCAGGCCAAACCCTCTGAGCACAGGGAGTAGCTCCATAATATTCAATGCAAGGGCTCACGCTTGCTTGCAACCAGTGCCGGCAGCTAAACGGGCCGTCCAGCCAGCGAGGGCCCAGAACCGCATGCATGCAGCCAGCCTGGGGTGCGGCTGTAGCCTGGCGTGCCACTGGCAGCAACCAGATTTCATTGTGTCTGGTGGCAGACAATTGCACAGGTGTACTCGGGGGCTGTCGGGGCTCAGAGGGTGAACAGCCAAGGGGGATCCTGTTGGAACAAGGACGGGGAGTGGTACCTCTCAGTGCAGCCTGGGGCACACGTCCTGTTCTGATGGATGCACTTCAGAAGGGCTGCGGACACATTGGAAAGGGCCCAGGAAGCTACGAGAATGATTCCAGGGCTGGAAAATCTGCCTTAGAGCAAGCGAGACTAAAAGCAGCTCAATCTAGGTACTAGGTAAATGTAATTCATCACTGGACATGATGGCTACAGAGGGAGAAAGTCTGGGCTAAATGCACTGGCATTGCGGTGGGAGCGCTCTGCAGTCTGGTGACCTAACCCATCCCTGAAAGCAGGTTAGCAGCTGCTCTGTGCCAACAGGGCTGAATCAGCCCGAGCACTCTAGGGACTCTATCGCCCTCACAATTCAAAGAAAAATCAAATGAAAAGTGGGCCTTCTTCACAGCCGAGTCTGTTAATTGCCCAGCCCTGGCCCCTCCCCCATGCAGCATGGCCAACAGAGTTTAAAAGCCCTAACCCCAACTCCCGAAATTTCCAACAGTCTCTAGAGTTTCCTCCTTCCCGGCCTCTCCTGGGCATTTCCCCAGACCCCCCAGTGCTATTTCACTGCCTAAGTGGTGAAGTTGTCGACCAGGTGCTTCTGAGGCCACTTGCCAAGACCTTGGGAGATCAGGTGAGCGAAGGGCTGTTCCTTGGCGCTCTGGTAAGATGCAGCCTGGGTCTAAAGAGGGAGAAAGAGGCATGCTGCGAATTGGCTAGGGCACGGCGGGGTTAACAGACTCTTGAGCAAAAGGGTTTCAGTCTCGCAGTCAGACGTGGGTCAGAATCAGCCCCATGTTACAGGGCTGGAGCTGGGGGGGATGGAACGGGCACTGAGGCATAAACTGGGGAAGTGATCTGACTAAATCAGAGTGCTTTGTTCCAGGTGAGCCTTGAGTGGGCCTGACTGTTATAAAAAGCCAGTCAGCTGCAAACCAGCTGAGCAGCGAACAGCAGAGAGGCTAACAGAGGGAGTTTGCCTGGGATCTGCCTGGGGAAAGCCCACTGAGGCTTATATCTTGCCGGCTTCTCTGTGTAATTACTACAACTCCTGAGGAAGCTCGTAGAAGGAAAGTAATATGGATGGTGAGCATTCAGCTGTTGTTACCTGCACAGGATGTGCCATGTTTGTCTTTCTTCCACAGGACAGAAGCTACTTTGTCTGTACAAAGTGCAACCTGGTCTCCATATTGGAAGAGAAGGTTCAAGGTCTGGAGAAACAAGTATCGACCCTGCGTTGCATAAGAAAAACTGAAGATTTCCTGGACAGACATCAGGATATGCTTCTACGGGCACAATGTTCTGAAGATTCAGAGCAGGCTGCACTGTGGGGACAGGAGGACGGTGAAGAAATTTGGCAGCATGTGACCTCCAGAAGAAGAAAGGGGAGCGTCCATGTACCAGCAACGCAGACACAGGTAAGTAACCGTTTTCATGTTCTCTTCACAGGTACTGCCGCGAGAGTGGACTAGATGATACGTCTGAGGGAAGGGAGCAGAAGGAGACTCCGCTGATTGGAAGGCATGAGATGCGCTGTCCTAGGAGGGTTCCACGACCACCACTCCCAAGAGAAGGAGGCGGGTGGTGGTGGTCAGGGACTCTCTCCTCAGGGGGACTGAGTCATCTATCTGCCACCCCGACCGGGAAAACCAAGAAGTCTGCTGCTTGCCAGGAGCTAGGATTCACGATGGGAAGGAGAGACTGCCGAGACTCATCAAGCCCTCGGATCACTACCCCTTCCTGCTTCTCCACGTGGGCACCAAAGATACTGCCAAGAATGACCTTGAGTGGATCACTGCAGACTACGTGGTTCTGGGAAGAAGGATAAAGGAGTTTGAGGTGCAAGTGGTGTTCTCGTCCATCCTCCCCGTGGAAGGAAAAGGCCCGGGTAAAGACCGTCTGTGATGAAGTGGGACTGTTCTTAATGTTTCCTCTGAATAGTGTGGGGGTGCCTCAGTTTCCCCTAGGCAGTTCTTAAGTATCTAGGTGGTGGGGTAAGGGTGTATGATCATTGCAGAGCCCTAGAGGGCATGTGTGTGCAGGAGTCTGGACACAGAGAATGGCCGACACCCTGTTTCCTGGCACCTGATGGCCTGGGCCCTTCCCCCCTGCAAGGGGAGAGCTAAAGGGTTGGAGAACAAAGGAATCAGGTGACCTCCTGGCCCAGGAAAGGAACGAAGCCCAGAGGAGGAGGGGCTGGAGGGTTTTTCAGTTTGGGGCTGGCTGGGACATGGAGTGAAGGGCAGACGTGGTTGTCTGGCTCACTGCCCCCCAAAATGGACCCAGCTGAGGGGTCCTGTTCTCTGCACCTACAAGCTCTGTTTTAGACCATGTTCCTGTCATTTAATAAACCTCTGTTTTACTGGCTGGCTGAGAGTCACATCTGACTGTGAAGTTGGGGTGCAGGACCCTCTGGCTTCCCCAGGAGCCCTGCCTGAGCGGACTCGCTGTGGGAAGCGCACGGAGGGACAGAGGATGCTGAATGCTCCGAGGTCAGACCCAGGAAGGTGGAAGCTGTGTGAGCTTTGTGTCCTGAAGACAGTCTGCTCCCAGAAAGGAGACTTCCCCAGGGTCCTGACTGGCTTCACGGGGAGCAGTTCCAGAGCATCGCCCAGGGACTCCGAGACACCGTTGAATCATGGAAGTCAAAGAATGGCTATGCAGGTTGTCTCGGAGAGAAGACTTTGGATTCTTTGACCATGAGATAGTGTTCCAAGAAGGAGGAGTGCTAGGCAGAGACAGGTTCCACCTAATGAAGATGGAAGAGCATCTTCGCAAGCAGGCTGGCTAACCTAGTGAGGAGGGCTTTAAACTAGGTTCACCAGGGGAAGGAGACCAAAGCCCTGAGGTAAGTAGGGAAGTGGGATACCGGGAGGAAGCATGAGCAGGAGTGCGCAAGAGGGGAGGGCTCCTGCCTCATACTGAGAAAGAGGGACAATCAGCGAGTTATCTCAAGTGCCTATACACAAATGCAAGAAGCCTGGGAAAGAAGCAGAGAGAACTGGAAGTCCTGGCACAGTCAAGGAATTAGGATGTGATTGGAATAACAGAGACTTGGTGGGATAACTCACATGAGTGGAGTACTGTCATAGATGGATATAAACTGTTCAGGAAGGACGGGCAGGGCAGAAAAGGTGGGGGAGTTGCACTGTATGTAAGGGAGCAGTATGACTGCTCAGAACTCAAGTATGAAACTGCAGAAAAACCTGAGAGTCTCTGGATTAAGTTTAGAAGTGTGAGCAACAAGGGTGAGGTCATGGTGGGAGTCTGCTATAGACCACCGGACCAGGGGCATGAGGTGGACGAGGCTTTCTTCCGGCAACTCACGGAAGATACTAGATCGCAGGCCCTGGTTCTCATGGGAGACTTCAATCACCCTGATATCTGCTGGGAGAGCAATACAGTGGTGCACAGACAATCCAGAAAGTCTTTGGAAAGTGAAGGGGACAATTTCCTGGTGCAAGTGTTGGAGGAACCAACTAGGGGCAGAGCTCTTCTTGACCTGCTGCTCACAAACTGGGAAGAATTAGTAGGGGAAGCAAAGGTGGATGGGAACCTGGGAGGCAGTGACCATGAGTTCAGGATCCTGACACAGGGAAGAAAGGAGAGAAGCAGAATACGGACCCTGGACTTCAGAAAAGCAGACTTTGACTCCCTCAGGGAACTGATGGGCAGGATCCCCTGGGAGAATAACATGATGGGGAAAGGAGTCCAGGAGAGCTGGCTGTATTTTAAAGAATCCTTTTTAAGCTTACAGGGACAAACCATCCCGATGTGTAGAAAGAATAGTAAATATGGCAGGCGACCAGCTTGGCTTAACAGTGAAATCCTTGCTGATCTTAAACTCAAAAAAGAAGCTTATAAGAAGTGAAAGATTGGACAATGACCAAGGAAGAGTATAAAGATATTGCTCGGGCATGCAGGAGTGAAATCAGGAAGGCCAAATCACAGCTGGAGTTGCAGCTAGCAAGAGATGTTAAGAGTAACAAGAAGGGTTTCTTCAGGTATGTTAGCAACAAGAAGACAGTCAAGGAAAGTGTGGGCCCCTTACTGAATGAGGGAGGCAACCTAGTGACAGAGGATGTGGAAAAAGCTAAGGTACTCAATGCTTTTTTTGCTTCTGTCTTCACGAACAAGGTCAGCTCCCAGACTGCTGCACTGGGCAGCGCAGCATGGGGAGGAGGTGACCAGCCCTCTGTGAAGAAAGAAGTGGTTCGGGACTATTTAGAAAAGCTGGACGAGCACAAATCCATGGGGCCGGATGCGCTGCATACGAGAGTGCTAAAAGAGTTGAAAGAAAAGGAGTACTTGTGGCACCTTAGAGACTAACGAATTTATTTGAGCATGAGCTTTCGTGAGCTACAGCTCACTTCATCAGATGCATACCGTGGAAACTGCAGCAGACTCTATATTTACACAGAGAATATGAAACAATACCTCCTCCCACCCCACTGTCCTGCTGGTAATAGCTTATCTAAAAGCCATTTCCAGCACAAATCCAGGTTTTCTCACCCTCCACCCCCCCACACAAATTCACTCTCCTGCTGGTGATAGCCCATCCAAAGTGACAACTCTTTACACAATGTGCATGATAATGAAGTTAGGCCATTTCCTGCACAAATCCAGGTTCTCTCACTCCCTCACCCCCCTCCAAAAACCCACCCCCATACACACACAAACTCACTCTCCTGCTGGTAATAGCTCATCCAAACTGGCCACTCTCCAAGTTTAAATCCAAGTTAAACCAGAACATCAGGGGGGCGGGGGTAGGAAAAAACAAGAGGAAATAGGCTACCTTGCATAATGACTTAGCCACTCCCAGTCTCTATTGAAGCCTAAATTAATAGTATCCAATTTGCAAATGAATTCCAATTCAGCAGTTTCTCGCTAGAGTCTGGATTTGAAGTTTTTTTGTTTTAAGATAGCGACCTTCATGTCTGTGATTGCGTGACCAGAGAGATTGAAGTGTTCTCCGACTGGTTTATGAATGTTATAATTCTTGACATCTGATTTGTGTCCATTTATTCTTTTACGTAGAGACTGTCCAGTTTGACCAATGTACATGGCAGAGGGGCATTGCTGGCACATGATGGCATAAATCACATTGGTGGATGTGCAGGTGAACGAGCCTCTGGTAGTGTGGCTGATGTTATTAGGCCCTGTGATGGTGTCCCCTGAATAGATATGTGGGCACAATTGGCAACGGGCTTTGTTGCAAGGATAAGTTCCTGGGTTAGTGGTTCTGTTGTGTGGTATGTGGTTGTTGGTGAGTATTTGCTTCAGGTTGCGGGGCTGTCTGTAGGCAAGGTGCCACAAGTACTCCTTTTCTTTCTGCGAATACAGACTAACACGGCTGTTACTCTGAAACCTAAAAGAGTTGGCGGATGTGATTGCAGAGCCATTGGCCATTATCTCTGAAAACTCATGGCGATTGGGGGAAGTCCCGGACGACTGGAAAAAGGTGAATGTAGTGCCCATCTTTAAAAAAGGGAAGAAGAAGAATCCTGGGAACTACAGGCCAGTCAGCCTCACCTCAGTCCCTGGAAAAATCATGGAGTCAACAAATCAAACAAATCAAGAAATCAAATCAGGAACAAATCAAGGAATCAATTCTGAAGCACTTAGAGGAGAGGAAAGTGATCAGGAACAGTCAGCATGGATTCACCAAGAGCAAGTCATTCCTGACTCATCTAATTGCCTTCTATGACGAGATAACTGCCTCTGTGGATGAGGGGAAAACAGTGGACTTGTTTCTTGACTTTAGCAAAGCTTTTGACACGGTCTCCCACAGTATTCTTGCCAGCAAGTGAAAGAAGTATGGGCTGGATGAATGGACGATAAGGTGGATAGAAAGCTGGCTAGATTGTCAGGCTCAATGGATAGTGATCAATGGCTCCATGTCTAGTTGGCAGCCAGTATGAAGTGGAGTGCCCCAAGGGTCGGGCCTTGGACCGGTTTTGTTCAATATCTTCATAAATGATCTGGAGGATGGAGTGGATTGCACTTTTGGCGTCCCTGGGTGGGTGTGAGGCTGCAATTTAGCCTTGCCTGGATCCCTTCCGGCGGTTGAGGATTGAAGAGACAACCAATGCCCAGCGCTCACTGGTGAGTTCATCGGGGGCCTCTGAGGAAACGCAGTTTGATCGACCCCAGAGGGCACGACGGTGCAATGCACTCACATAGTGGAAAAGTACCGAGGATGACGGTGGTAGGAACTTTGTAAAATCTGGATTGTATGCTCTGTTGGAACCTGGGAACGCCCAAAGTTACCCTGTAGGTATGGGACAGGAACAAAGCACGGGAGGTAGGGTACAGTGCACGCCCCTAGAGTGTATTTTAGTAAATTAGAAGGTATTTGAATCAGATTCAATGACTAAGGGTAAATTAAAGTAATTTTGTACAGTTGACTGGCCTCACTACCTATTAGAGGACCAGGAACAGTGGCCTCCCGGAGGATCACTAAATCATAATACAATCTTTCAGTTACTCCTGTTCTGTCAGCGAACGGGGAAGTGGAATGAGCATTCGTACGCTTACTTGTTTATGACCTTGTGGTCTCATACTGATATTTTACAACGCTGTAATTTAACCCCGATTGGCCCGGTAGCAATTAATGTCAGTCCCCGGACCCCCACCCCAAATGTAATGGCAGATCCGGTGTCTCCTTCGGCCCCTACACCCACACAGAGTGTAGCCCCTCTGGCCCCTACACCCACACAGAGTGAGGGTCCTTCGGCCCCTACACCCACACAGAGCGAAGCTTAGAATAAGAATCCTAGTGAAGCTCACAGTGAGGTTCAAGCTCCATCTGCTGGATTATACCTGTTACTTACCTAGACTAAAATCACCTGTAATGCAATAGAAAGGACAAAAAGAAAAGGAGTACTTGTGGCACCTTAGAGACTAACCAATTTATTTGAGCATGAGCTTTCGTGAGCTATAGCTCACTTCATCGGATGCATACCATGAGCTATAGCTCACGAAAGCTCATGCTCAAATAAATTGGTTAGTCTCTAAGGTGCCACAAGTACTCCTTTTCTTTTTGCGAATACAGACTAACACGGCTGTTACTCTGAAACCTGTCATAGAAAGGACAAGCTCTTACCATGCAGATCTGTACTTGTGCACCTTTTAATCCTATGGCCCTGGCCGCTTTCAAAGCACAGGCTGGAGAATTTTCTATCAACCCAAGCAAGTCTGTATCGGCTTTTGAGAGATGTCTTAGCAGCTACAAGCCAGATTGGGATGATTGTAATGTCCTTCTGTGAACATTATTGACTGAGGTTGAATGAGAACAGGTCATAGCTAAAGCAAGGGAGGAAGCAAAAAGGCGATATGATCAGGACCATAACAATGTCCCCATCCCAGATTATCAGGTTCCCATAAAGAATCCTAGGTGGGACCCAAATGACAATCAGGCTGTGACCCACCTCACCTCCTATAAGGATCTGTTACTGTATGGACTCTGTCATGCAGCTGTTAGACAGAATAATTGGACTAAACCATGAGGTAGTGCAGGATCCAAAGGAAAGCCCTGAAGCCTTTTTACAGCGCATCCAAGACAAGATCCAACAGTATACCAATGCAGATCCTAATGATCCACAAACTGAGGCAATTATTAAAGGAGTATTTACAAGCAGGGCAGCCCCTGACATTAAGAGAAAGCTACAGAAAAAGGAGGGTTTAATAAGTATGACCATGGCACAAATTTTAAAAGCAGCAAATCAAGTGTATAGTTTAAAAAAAAAAGAAAAGAAAAAACAAGTAAAATTAATGGTAGCAGCTGTGCAGGCAGGCACAAAAAGAAGTAAACAAAAAGGAAAGGGGCTGTGGACGCGGATGTCCAGGCCTGCGGGAAAGATGACTGGGGTGCAATCAGTGTGCCCTGTGTCAGCAAGAGGGACACTAGAAAAATAAGTGCCCAAACAAAAAAGAAAGGGGAGGTACCTCTATAATAGCAATAGAAGAACAGGAATAGGGGTGTCAGGGGAGACGGATCATCCTACCCCCGGAACCCCGAGTAAAAATGCGGGTAAAAAATAAAAAAATAGATTTTTTAGTGGACTCTGGAGTGGCGCAAACTCCTGTAAATCAATCCCTTCAGCTGCCAGTAGCAGACTCCCTCACTGTGTTAGGCGCCACAGGCAAAGATACCAAGTGCCTAGTGTATGCCCCAGCAGAATGTGCTTTGGGAAACAGAACCATATCCCATAAGCTGGTATACCTCCCTGAATGCCCAACACCATTGCTGGGACGGGACCTGCTGTGTTGCCTAGATGCCACCCTGCATTTTACTCAAAATGAAATAACCCTTACCTTACTCCCTGAATATGCATGAATTATGACCCTTGCAATTAAACCCTCGGCTATGCAAGCCCCAAAATGGGACCAGTATCCCCTTGTGTGGGCATCAGGGATCCCAGGAAAAGCTACTCACCAAACCCCCATTCATGTCCAGCTCATACCTGGGAAAGGCCCGGTGCAAGTAAAGCAATATCCAATCAAGAAGGAAGCCAGAGAGGGGTTACAGGAAATCATAGATCGATTTCTAACATACGGTATTTTTCAGGAATGTCAGTCAGCCTGGAACACTCCCATTTTACCCCTACAAAAACCTGTTGGCACATACCAGCTGGTACAAGACCTAAGGGCAGTTAATGAACAGGTTAAGACTCTGCACCCTCTTGTCCCTAACCCATATACCCTATTGGCTTCTATAGGGGGACAGTATACCCATTTTTCACTTCTTAATTTAAAAGATGCTTTTTTTGCCATCCCAGTTGACACCTCAGCACAAGAGATTTTCTCCTTCGAATGGGAGGACCGGAACAGAGTTAAAAAGCAACTTTGCTAGACTTGTTAGCCCAGGGGTTTAAAAATTCCCCCACCCTCTTTAGTCAGGCCCTGGCCAGAGATCTGGAGGAATGGAATAATGAGAAAGCCCTCCTTTTGCAATACGTAAATAATTTGTTAATTGCCACTGTGGGCTTAACTCCCTGCCTTAAAGCCATCATGAGTCTCCTGAATTTTGTGAGACTCCGAAAATATCGAGTAGCACAAAGTAAGGCTCAGATTGCTCCCCCGCAGGTACAGTACCTTGGGTTCTACATACGGCAGGGGAAACGCCAGCTTTCAAATGAGAGGAAGGAAGCCATATGCCAGGTTCCTATCCCGAGTAATCGGAAGTGGCTCAGAGCATTTCTAGGGATGGCAGGCTTCTATAGGATATGGATCCCAGAGTTTGGACCCCTGTATGACTGTGTAAAAGGAGCAGACCATGACCCCTTTCATCGGACCCCAGATGCTGACAGGGCATTTAAAATCTTGAAAAAAAAGCTGATGGAAGCCCCGGCTCTAGGTCTGCCAGATCTCTCCAAGCCATTTCAGTTGTATGTACATAAATGAAAGGGAGTGGCCCTGGAAGTACTCACACAGCTGCTAGGAGCATGGAAACGTCCGGTGGCATATTTTTCTAAACAACTGGACCAAGTAGCCAAGGGCTGGCCAGCGTGCCTGCGGGCAGTGGTAGCTGATGACAGAACGAGGAGTAATGGTCTCAAGTTGCAGTGGGGGAGGTTTAGGTTGGATATTAGGAAAAACTTTTTCACTAGGAGGGTGGTGAAACACTGGAATGCGTTACCTAGGGACGTGGTAGAATCTCCTTCCTTAGAGGTTTTTAAGGTCAGGCTTGACAAAGCCCTGGCTGGGATGATTTAACTGGGAATTGGTCCTGCTTCGAGCGGGGGGTTGGACTAGATGACCTTCAGGGGTCCCTTCCAACCCTGATATTCTATGATTCTATGACCCTGGCAGAAGCAGAGAAACTGACACTAAGGGGAACAATACAGGTTTTTACACCACACATGGTACGCGCTTTACTGGATGTTAAGGGTGGCCTCTGGCTTACACAAGCGCATATGGCAAGATACCAAGCAAAGCTCTTAAAGAACACCGAGGTCACGTTGCAGCCTTGTCCATCCCTTAACCCTGCCACCCTCTTACCAGAAACTGAGAAACAGGAACATGACTGTTTAGAGATCATAGATGCCCAATATTCTAGCCGCCCGGACTTGAAGGATGTGCCCCTCCCAAATGCAGATTATGAGTGGTACACTGAAGGTAGCAGCATGGTGATAGATAGGCAAAGAAGGGCCGGTTATGCAATTGTGACCCTCAATGACACCGTGAAAGCTGAAAGTTTGCCCGCTGGGACCTCTGCCCAGTTGGCTGAGCTAGTGGCCCTGACCCGTGCACTCGAACTGTCCAAAAAAAAAAAAAACAGGTCAATATATTCACTGATTCCAAATATGCTTTTGGAGTGCTGCATGCCCATACTGGTCTATGGAAACAAAGGGGAATGCTGACAGCCCAAGGCTCCCCAGTAAAACACGGGCCCCAAATTCTCCGGCTTCTAGAGGCAGTGCAACTCCCCTTGGAAGTGGCGGTGGTACACTGTAAGGCCCATCAGAGGGAGAATCAAAATGTGACCAGGGGTAATGCCAGGGCAGACAGAAAGGCAAAGCATGCTGCCACCCTGATGTCCCCTCAGACTGAGAACACCTATATGCATGCCCTTATCCCATCAGTGGGGGAGCTCCCAACCCCTCAGTATTCTGGGGAGGAGAAACAGCTAGCTGACAAACTTGGTCTCCAGGAAAAGGAGGGATGGCTCCATTCCCCGGAAGGGAAAGTCCTCTTACCAAAGGGCCTAATTCTGCCAGTATTACAGAAACTACATCAAACCACTCATGCTGGCAGGGAGGCACTTATCCAACTAATGGGAAAGTACTTCATAACCTCCAGTCTCAGACCCCTGGCTGCCCAGGTACAGGCGGAATGCCTAGTCTGTCAAAAGAATAACCCCCGACCAGGACACCCAGTACCACCAGTGGCCCTAGAACCCACTCCAGGCCCCGGACGGGTGTGGCAAATAGACTTTACTGAGTTTCCCCGGAACCAAGGGTTCAAATATCTCCTTGTCATAGTGGATAGATTCAGCAAATGGCTGGAAGCCTTTCCATGTCACAATTGCACTGCCAGGACAGTGGCTCTCAAGTTTGTTAAGGAGATCATTCCTCACTTTGGACTTCCCCAGTGGATGGAATCTAACAATGAAACACACTTCACGTCAAAAGTCGTCCAAAGCATCTCAGACGCCTTACAGATTCCCTGGAAACTCCATAAACCCTGGAGACCTCAAGTCAGTGGGATAGTGGAGCAGACCAATCAGACCCTTAAGCAATTTCTCTTGAAAGTATGCCAGGAAGCCTCCCTACGGTGGCCTGATGCCCTGCCCTTAGTTCTGCTCTGCATCCGTGCTCTCCCAAAGGGTAGATTAGGGCTCAGTCCCTTTGAAATTATGTTTGGAAGGGCATGGCCTATAAATGGTACACCAGTTGTGTCAAGGGGAAAGTAAGAATTGGAGAATAAGTTTCTGTCTCAGTATATGAATTCCCTGTCTGCTGTTCTTTTGTCTCTTCACAGGTATACTAAGGATTCCCAGCCTCTACCCTTGGACTCACCCATCCACTCCCTGCAGCCTGGTGATTCAGTGCTCGTACGTACCTGGAAAGACGAGCCCCTCCAGGAAAAGTGGAAGGGACCCTATACTATCCTGCTGGTCTCCCACACGGCAGCAAAGGTCGAGGGACACAAAAATTGGATTCATTATACCTGGCTGAAAGCGGTGTCAACCCCCCCGGCTGAAAGGTGGACCGTGCATTCAGCCCCCTCCACTGAGGATCTTGGACTAAAATTACTATTTAAACGGCAGCCCGCTGGGAAGGCAGGAAAATAGATGGGAGGGTATAGGTTATTCCCCCTCTTGGCCGTGTGCCTAACCGGTACTGCTGTTTCAGGCATTGTACCCATAAATACCTGGCTAGCACTGGCTCAGAGTGCAGTGAACGCAACGTCGTTCTCAGAGAACCTTATTCTCAGAGACTGAGGCAGCAGCTCTGGCCTTTTCCTTAGTTAGTATTCCTGGGCTTGTGGTGCATAATTATCACGCAGTAGAGCACCTTGCCTGCACGGTGGCAAAGGCCATTAATTTAACCTCAACCGTCCTGGCCCAACTCTCACATGAGTTAGGAGAAGTATGTCAGAGTATGCTACAGAACAGGCTGGCTGTAAACTATGTGCTTCTATGTCATGGTCACCTATGCCAGGAGTTTGCAAGCATGTGTTGCTTTAATATAACAGATGCAGGGCCATCTGTAAAAGCTGATTTACAACGCCTACAGCAGCTAGAACAGGGCATTCATCAGCAAACTGGGGAGGATTGGCTAAGCTCTTTATTTTCTGGTTGGGGCCTTTCCCCATGGATAAGTAAGTTGTTTAGCCTATTATTTAAGTTTTTTTTCCCATGTATTAATCATGTTACGTTTACTGTGTTATATATGGTCCTGTGTAAAAATGCTTATTTCGCATAGCTTTAAAAATTTTAATTTTATGCATAGCCCGCTAGTAAGCATATAAAAATAAAAAAACCTCAGGCAACAAAAATAAGTATTCTCAAAGAAGGGAATTGTTGGAGACCCCAGGGCATGGCCACTAGTTAAGTCGAGGGGATGGAAGGCCATAAGGGTTGAGGAAGTCTCCCTGCTGTAGGCCTACAGGCTTCTTTTCAACCCCCCTTAATAAAACTCAGGCCTGGCTAGTTTGAGTAAGCTCTTTTGCTCTTAAAATAATGTTGTAGTTGTAGATATTGCCTCATAGAATAAGGTTTGCTGACGCTAAGTTAAAGATAACAGGAGAGACAGCTACAGTGCCAGACAGGATGTGCTGGTTGTTTAAGTTGCTAGGAATGCTTGTTAGAGGTTGCCGGAAATAAACATTGTTGTAACCCATATAAGGAAGACAGAGTATTTGTGCAAAGCTTTGATTGGCTGATGTGTAGTGCAGTAGCATTAAGGAATATAAAAGTGTGTGTGATGACATGCTCTGATGTGCAGGACTTGAGATTTCTCTCCCTGTACCTTTATTTGGAATTCCAAATAAACTTTTCTGCTTCTCCACCCCATTATGTTTATTGGGTGATGGTTCTAGACTATTCTCAGTGGTGGAAGAGGACAGGACAAGGAGTAATGGTCTCAAGTTGCAGTGGGGGAGGTTTAGGTTGGATATTAGGAAAAACTTTTTCACTACGAGGATGGTGAAACACTGGAATGTGTTGCCTAGGGAGGTGGTGGAATCTCCTTCCTTAGAAGTTTTTAAGGTCAGGGTTGACAAAGCCCTGGCTGGGATGATTTAATTGGGGATGGGTTCTGCTTTTGAGCAGGGGGTTGGACTAGATGACCTCCTGAGGTCCCTTCCAACCCTGATATTCTATGATTCTATGATTCTACGATTCACACCGGGTAACGAACCCCTGTTGCTTTTTGCCTCTGGGCACTGGGTGCCGGCAACAGCTTCCTCAGCAAGTTTGCAGATGACACTAAACTGGGAGGAGAGGTAGATACGCTGGAGGGTAGGGATAGGATATGGAGGGCCCTAGACAAATAAGAGGATTGAGCCAAAAGAAATCTGATGAGGTTCAACAAGGACAAGTGCAGAGTCCTGCACTTAGGACGGAAGAATCCCATGCACCGCTACAGACTAGGGACCAAATGGCTCGACAGCAGTTCTGCACACAAGGACCTGGGGTGACAGTGGACGAGAAGCTGGATATGAGTCAACAGTGTGCCCTTGTTGCCAAGAAGGCCAATGGCATTTTGGGATGTATACTTAGGGGCATTGCCAGCAGATCGAGGGAAATGATCGTTCCCCTCTATTCGACATTGGTGAGGCCTCATCTGGAGTACTGTGTCCAGTTTTGGGGCCCACACTACAAGAAGGATGTGGAAAAATTGGAAGGAGTCCAGCGGAGGGCAACAAAAATGATTAGGGGACTGGAACACATGACTTCTGAGGAGAGGCTGAGGGAACTGGGATTGTTTAGTATGCAGAAGAGAAGAATGAGGGGGGATTTGATAGCTGCTTTCAACTACCTAAGGGGGCTCCAAAGAAGATGGATCTAGATTGTTCTCAGTGGTAGCAGATGACAGGATAAGGAGTAATTGTCTCAAGTTGCAGTGGGGGAGGTTTAGGTTGGATATTAGGAAAAACTTTTTCTCTAGGAGGGTGATGAAACACTGGAATGTGTTATCTAGGGAGGTGGTAGACTCTCCTTCCTTAAACGTTTTTAAGATCAGACTTGACAAAGCCCTGGCTGGGATGATTTAGTTGGGGATTGGTCCTGGTTTGAGCAGGGGGTTGGACTAGATGATCTCCTGAGGTCCCTTCCAACCCTGATATTCTATGATTCTATGATAGTGTAGTGGAAGAGCTGTACATCAAGTAGTTGTGGCCGAGTGGTTAAGGTGATAGATTAGAAATCTATTGGGGTCGCCCTGCACATGTTCAAATCCTGCTAACTACGGAAGCACTGGGCTGTTATTATTACTGTAGTCTTAGTGCCTGAGCATCCACAGTGTGAACTGGAGCAAGATCTGGCCTCCTAGGCTGTCTACAGATAAAACTCTGCTCTGACACTTCTCTAGCACCTTGGGTAGACAGTCACTACAGAGACTGGAGGGGTTTTCCCATCCCTGTAATAGCTACACTGACGGAACAATTCTTCCTTTTATTTAGCACTATCTAACCAGGGCTTAGATAAGCTTTTCACACCCTGAGACACGTAGCTCTGCCACTTAAGTGCCCAGCATGCACCAGGCCTTAGATCCCTCTTAGGATTTCCAGGCAGGCACTGAACTGTGAGAGGAAAACATCAACTCACAAACATAGAGACTGAATTCCCCACAGTTAATCTCTCTGCACTTTCCAGAACGTCACAAAATTCAATTAATTCCTGCTAGGAGAGAGAAAAAAATAAGTGACACTAAGTTTTTGGCTTGATTAAATAAAGTTAAGGGTTTAATTACTACAGTAAAAATATGTACCGATTCCTCTAAATAACACCATAACTTGAAATAGAAACAGAGACAAATCTTGTCAGTGAAGACTAATTTAACAAATGATCTCCCCATTATTAATTTCCACTGTGCCCCCACTGCAGGTCTAGGCCTCTCCAGTGTAACTGCTCTGCATTCGCCTTCCCGTTAGAATTGATTTTGGACACTCCCAACTTTGGAAAATTGTGCAATTCAGCATTTGAATAGTGATCCCGGCTCCTTCCTGCACCTGCTCTACATCACTACACAGCACCTTCTCCACTTGCAGAGTCACCCGCAGGGTTCAGCAGGGACCCCTGGCAAGGACAGTGGGTGCAGCTAACAGCCCGGTGTGCCTGGCAGTGAGGCAGGGGCAGCCCGAGGCTGGAAGCTCTGAGTCAGCTGTGGAGAAGCAACGCCCCCACAAACAAGTACAGCGATTGAATTCCCCAAATTTAGCATCATGAAGCCCTGTAGAAAGCCCCACGCATCTGCTGTTTTTTCACAGGGTGATGCAAAAATCAGGTGACACCAATTTTGAAGTTTGAGTAAATAAAGTTTTGGAGATAGTTATTAAGCTCGCAAAAATATGCCAAGTATCCCTCTGCATAACACTGGAAGATGAAATAGGAACAGAGACAAACCTTGTCTGCAAAGGCTAATTTCCCAAATGATCCTCAAAATGTTTCTAATTCCCATCTGTCCTCCACAGAAGCTCTGTGCAGTTTAAGTGTTCTGCAGGCAGCTGCCCATTAGAAATGCTTCTGTGGGACATTCCCAGACCTGGACATTTACGAATGACAGAATTTGAAGAGCAAACCTGGGTCCCCGCACCAGGCGGGATTAGAGTGTTTTGTCCCTGGCACTTGGTCTTTTCAAATAGTACAGACCCTCCAGTGCCCAGCCAGCCAATAAAATTGGGGAAAAGGTTGCAGGAAGCAGAGACCTTAGAAACAAGGAAATAAGATGCTGTTCATCGGACAAGGTGGCCTAGTAGTTAAAGCAAAAGTCTGCTCATCTGATGCCATTCTTGAGCTGCCTGTTATAAACAGCCCAAGCCCACTCCTGGAGCCCTGGCAAGCTGGAGCCCAAAGTCTTCCCCCAGAGCCTCTCAGCCCCCTGGTAGGTGAGTTGGGAACTTACCAGCTGCCTGTGCAGTTGAAGTTTCCTACCCCGTCAAGAACACCCCCAGCCCCACATGCCTGCAGAGGCGCTGCCTGGAGCCCCAACGGGCTGGGTGGTACATGACGCCGATCCCCTGCTCGTAGTGCCAGCAAACACCAAGGCAGTTGTCATAAATATAAAGGGAAGGGTAGAACCCCCTTCAAAATCCCTCCTGGCCAGAGGAAAAATCCTATCACCTGTAAAGGGTTAAGAAGCTAAAGGTAACCTCGCTGGCACCTGACCAAAATGACCAATGAGGAGACAAGAGACTTTCCAAAGCTGGGAGGAGGGAGAAGAACAAAGGGTCTGTGTCTCTCTGTATGATGCTTTTGCCGGAGACAGAACAGGAATGGAGTCGTAGAATTTAGTAAGTAATCTAGCTAGGTATGTGTTAGATTATGATTTCCTTAAATGGCTGAGAGAAGAGCTGTGCTGTATAGAATGACTATTCCTGTCTGTGTGTTTTTTTCGTAACTTAAGGTTTTGCCTAGAGGGAGTCTCTATGTTTTGAATTTAATTACCCTGTAAGGTATTTACCATCCTGATTTTACAGAGGTGATTCCTTTACTTCTATTAAAAGTCTTCTTGTAAGAAAACTGAATGCTTTTTCATTGTTCTAAGATCCAAGGGTTTGGGTCTGTGGTCACCTATGCAAATTGGTGAGGATTTTTACCAAACCTTCCTCAGAAAGTGGGGTGCAAGCGTTGGGAGGATTTTGGTGGGAAAGACGTGTCCAAACTATGTTTCCCAGTAAACCCAGATAAAGTTTGGTGGTGGCAGTGGAAATGCAAGGGTAAAATAATTTTGTACTTTGGGGAAGTTTTAACCTAAGCTGGTAAAAGTAAGCTTAGGAGGTTTTCATGCAGGTCCCCACATCTGTACCCTAGAGTTCAGAGTGGGGAAGGAACCTTGACAGCAGTGCATCCAGGAGCAACAGGGAGGGGCTGCTGCTGCTTTCCCCCCACCTACATCTCTGCCCAGGAGGCTGTCCTGGCTGTAGAAAAATCCCCAAATTTGAGGTATGCTGCTCTAGATTCAAAATGCAGGGCCGCAGTGGGGCAAGGCAGCAGCCTGGGTTGGGCTGGGAAGATGCTGGAAGTTCTGGTGTCCAGAGAACTTGCCTGACTCACTTCTCAGCAGCAAATGAGTCAATTCCATGTCCCCTCCCCTGAAAAATCATCCGGGAGCTAAGGGCAGCACTGGCGGCGGGGGGTGGGGGCGGGTTCCCTTTAGTTCCCAGCGAGGCATGAGGGAACCCAGGGTGTCTCTACAAGAACTTTTGGAGCTGACCTGGGGAAAACGCCTTTAATAACAGCCAGCTCACATTTAAACTGACTTTTTTAAAACCATTTTTATCACTCTAACTAACCCTGGAATCCTAGTGTCACCCCCCATAAAATGGCTTCAGCCTTGTATTTTACCCAGGGTAAAACTAAACATCCCTTCAAATACAATGGAGTGGAGATCAATCCCTTTTCAGAGTTAATGCACATGAAAGAACCATGTTATGTTTCATCCCTTATGTCCTGGTCCCATCGCCTTTCCCTCCTCTCCGTTACAAGTTGTGGTATTTTGCACAGAAACTTTATTTCCTCAGACAGACCTGGGAACAAGGGCTGCCTGCTACATGGTACCAGATAAGCACCTTTAATAGGAGTCAGCCGTCCCTGTCAGCAAATTATCTCCCACCTTCAGTTCAGTGACACCTGAATTGTTCCTTCTCCCGGCGGAGCCCAAGGATTGAAAGCAGCAAAATCAAATTCCTCTGTACGGAGCAGGAACGCTCAGCTCTTTCTTCCTGCTGCTGCTGTTAGTCCGTGAAACAATAAGGCTGGAACGCAAGGCTGAGTTCACGCATCAGCGCCCTGAGACATTTCAGTGCCCCAGAGAAAACTTGACCCCTGCTATTGGAATCCCTGAGTGGCTGGAGATTTGAATGGGAAAGGGACTGTGTGAATGGTCAAAGTTGGAAATGAAAGTCTACAGCAATGGCATTAACACAAACACACTCTCATCGTGCTCCAGCCAGACGGGAAATGGGCAGGAATTCTCACGCTTCAGCCTGGACACAAGTGCGCAATGACACAGTAGTGAGTGTTCTGGGGGAGCTGGTCTGGGCAAACAACGGGAAGTGAGAACTAGCAGAGTACAGAACTATAACATAGTGAGAAAAACTGAAAAGTCAGTTAAGGCGATGGACTAGAAATCCACTCGGGTCCCCCTGCGCAGGTTCGAATCCTGCCGACTATGGAAGCGTTAGCGTGATCTCATTGTTGCAGGGTCAGTGTCTGAGCATCCACAGTGCCAATGGGACCCACAGCTGGTCTCACTCTTAGGGCTTGTCTCTATGTGCCGGTGGATCGATGCACGGCGATCAATCCACGGGGGGGGGGGCAGTCGATTTAGTGGGTCTACCGAAGTCCTGTTAAATCGACCCCGATCGCTCTCCCGTCGACTCCGGTCTGCCACCAGAACAAGAAGCATAAGGTAAGTCGTAAGAGAAACTTTCCCGTCGACCCAGCATGGAGCAGACACCGCAATAAGTCGATCTAAGCTACATCAACTCCAGCTACATTATTCACATAGCTGGAGTTTCGTAACGTAGGTCGACTGAGCCCCATAGTGTAGACCTGCCCGTAGGCTGTCTGCACTTAAAACATGGCTGTAGGACGTTGGAGTAGACAGTTGCTATGGTTATCAGAGGCGTTTTCCCATCGCTGTAGTAGCCAGGTTGACAGAAGAATTCTTCCATCCACCTAGCGCTATCCACGCCAGGGCTTCGGTCACCTGAACGACATTGGTTAGGAGGGTGGATTTCTCACACCCGGAGAGACGTAGCTCTGCCCGTTAAGTGTCCAGAGTACATCAGCCCTCAAATCTCTCTGAGCATTTCAGTGCGTGCAATGAACCGTGAGAGGAAAACATCAACTCACAAACACAGAGACTGAATTCCCCACATTTAATCTCACTGCATTTTCCAGAAAGTCACAAAATCCAGTTCATTCTTGCTAGGACAGAGAAACAATAACTGACATTAATTCTTAGGCTTGAGCAAATAAAGTTATGGGTTTAATTAATATAGTAAAAATGAGGGCTGTCGATTAATTGCAGTTAACTCAAATCTACAATCACAAATTCAAATATACATCATAAGCAAAACTCCCACCCCAGAGTACGCTGGGCAGTGTCCTTCGCCTCAGTTTCTCCCCGAGCGGTGTGACAGTCCCATCCAATGTTCCTTTAACAGACCCCCCTGCGCTACTTCCCCCAACCCCCACTCCCCAAGTCAGCAAACCCCAGTGGTGGGGGAGGGAGGGGAAGGCATCGAGCGACACCTCAGCTTCTGCTGCTGCCACTCCCTCAACTGGCTCTCAGTCTGCCCTGTTCCCTCTGCGTCACTGCCACTCCACGGCATTGTCATTTCCCTGCTGCTGGGAGCTCCCACGTCGCCCCTTCCCCTGCCGTCGCCCGCCTGTCTCCTGCATTGCCCCTTCCCCTGCCATCACCCTCCCATCTCCCATGTCGCCCCTTCCCTTGCTGTCTCCTGCATCGCCCCTTCCCCTCCCATCGCCTGCCTGTCTCCTGCATTGCCACTCCCCCTGCCATCACCCGCCTGTCTCCCATCTCGCCCCTTCCCCTGCCATTGCCGGAATGTCTCCTGCCTCACCCCTTCCCCTGCTGTCGCCTTCCTGTTTCCTGTGTCACCCCTTCCCCTGCCATCACCCGCCTGTCTCCCACGTCGCCCCTTCCCCTGCCATCACCCGCCTGACTCCTGCAGCCTCTGCGCGGCCACGTAGTGGGGGAACCTCACTACAAGTGCAGCGTGGGCAGCTTCTTTCATTGCAACACCAGGGGTGGGGCATGAACCACCATCTGGGGGAGACTAACCCCCTGCCCTGCCCCTGGCACCTGAGGCCCTGCCCCTTCCACAAACCCCGCTGGAGCCCAGAGCCGCCCCCCCACTGCAGCATTCAGCTCCAGTCAGAGGCTTGTGCCCCCAGGCTCTCTCCCAGCCCCAGAGTGGGCTGCACGGCCCCAGCCACCCCAGCCCCGGAGCACGGGGAGGGTGGGTTACGCGGCCCTGACTCGACCTGCCATTGAGTCGCGGGGCTCTGCTCTCCATCAGCCGGGGTAGGCCAGGCTGCAGCTGGGACTCAGGCTTGGGCAGCATGGTTGCACTTCCCTGGTGAGCCATGAGACACGCCAAGGGCTGTGTGCAGCCAACAGGGAAGTGAGAGGGAGGCGTCTTCGAGCTGGCACGTCTCATCCATTTCTCCCTTCCCTGCTCCTTGGGGGGAGGCGGGAAGAGAGTGAAACGTTCCCGGCTGAAGGTTTTGCACTCGGCCTTAAGCCCGAACCACCGGCGTGGCTGCTGGGAGATGGGCTTCTGAGTTGCATGCAGTGCACTCTGAAGGCCACCAGCTGAACCCCCTGAGGCCAAGAGGGACAGTTTTGAGGTGGCAAAAAGGGGCCTTTGAGGCTCCCAGCACACCTTGAGAAGCGAGGAAATAGCAGGAGGTTACCAGCGTCCCTGGGTGGGCTCGAACCACCATCCTCTCGGTTAACAGCCGAACGCGCTGACCCATTGCGCCACAGAGACACCTGGAGACCTGGCTGCTGTTACCAAGGCTGTGCAGCCTGCAGATCTCCTGCCCACGCTAGAGCTTGCAAGGCGCTAGTCCGGACAGGACCGGATTCACCGTGGCACCAATGGCTCCACCGTGCCAGGCCCAAGCTCAGACGGGCCCATAACGCTCGCTTCCTCCCCTCTCGCAGCGCTGCCGAAGTGGAGCCTCGGAGCAGCAGGGATCCAGCCTGGGAGCTGAGAGCCCACGGGGCCCTGGGAGCTGTAGTTCCTTGGCCAGCTCCCTGCCGAGAGAGCCAGCCCTGGAGCAGGGAAGGAACTACATTTCCCAGCATTCCCTTGGCCACTATCCACAGGAAAGGGAGCGGGGGGAGTGGGGAAGCTGAGACCCCATGCGCTGCAGCTTGCTGTGAATGGGGAGCTGGCTGCTCGAAGGGGGTGGTGCTGTGAATGGGGAACAAGTGTGCCCAAGGAGTAGAAGGCTTTGGTCCAAATATCACCCTCAGAGACTTCCCCAGGCTGGAGGAGGGATGCTGGTGTGACCTCGCCTGGCAGCCCCCAAAGGAGGAACTGGGTGGACTGAATGGACAGTGCCCCTCTCTGTCTGAAGCCTAGCAAGGAAGGTCTGTGGATCCCACAAGAAGTTAAAATGAATAGTAAGGGAGGGGAGGCTCTACTCGAGGACCTGGGCAGTTGTAGATACAGTACCAGGCCCGTAGGAGGATTTCCATTCTGAGCCAGGGAAGCAGAAATTGGCTTTTCCTTTCTTGATTTATCCAATATTCAGAAAGGGAATCGAGCACCTGCCTTCCACATTTGAACGTTCTCAAAACTCAGGAGTTCTCAAGCTCAATTTGGGCTGCTTGTTACTTCATTTCTCCCCAATCAAATATGCTGATCCACTGAAACGTGTTGTGGAAAAAGTAGGATAAAATTGAGCAAGAAATGTTGGCATCTCCCCAGTGCTAATTTGGACTGGAATTGCTATTTTCAACAGCCATTCTCATTTCTTTTAGTTTTGATTGTTGAAAGGGAAGACAGTAATATTGCACTGGCAAATTCCCCACAGAAACAAAGAGTGGAACAAGAGAATAACAAAAGCACCTCACTTTTTCCTCATTTATGTAGGACAGTCTTACCATATGGATCCAGATAACCTCCAATCACACAAGCTGAAAATTGTTCCACTTTACCACAGTTCTGTAACCGTGCAGGGACCAGTCCCGTCTGTGTTCTGTGCACATTGAAAATTCCTGCTGAATTCAGAAGGGCCTTGCTTTTGTGACCACTCTACCAGATATTTTCAGCCCTTGTAAGCGAAGCACGTTTACATTCGTAATTGGGCAGGAGGCCTCTCAGAAAAAGTTAGGTGTTGTAGGAGGTGTTGCTTATTCACTGGGGAATGTGAGACCTTCCTGTTACCATAGTAAACCAGTGCAGCACAGAATGCGCTTTGCTCCCAGAGTCGAGAATGGGGTCCTTTGATTCTATATGCAGCCCATTAAATATAATGAAAAGACTCCCACTCACTTCAACAAGCTTTGGACACAACTGGTTATACACAGGGTAACTCCACTGTCTTCCCAGGGTCCTGGGCCCACAGCGCAGGGGGGACATGTGAGCTTGTTGCAGAGCTGCTGCTCAGGGATGGGAACTTCCTGGTACCCCAGCCTCCAACATCATCCAGGCTGCACTTTCTGCATGACTACGTGCTAGCTGAGGGGTGCGTGGGAATTGGTGGCCTCTGCTGCAGGTGATGGGCATCTCAGCTACTTAAAGAAATGGCCTAGAGGAGGAAAGCACTTAACTGCAGAGTCTGTAGCTGCCTAGGGCCAGTGCTGAGGATTTAGAGGCCCTAGTACCGCCGTTGCAAGGTTCAAGCATGCTCAGCCTTGGAATTGCCACCCCTCCCTTGACTAGTAGCTGCGGCTATCTCAGGCTGGCCTCTGGCAATTGGCCCCATGGCTATAGTCAGAGAAGCTGCAGGTGGCTCTGTGACTACTGAGGGCCATTAAGCTAGGAGCGGATAAAGAAAGTGGAATTAACCTCAAGGAACAGAGGTCACCCATAGGAAAGGAATGTCAAGGGGAGCAGGTAAAGAGGAAGCAGGTCAGGCTTGCAATGGGAGAGTAGTCCCAGCTGGTTGGGGAGCATGTGCAAAGTAGAAAGGAAACAAGCATGGGGAGAGGTGGTGGTGACCAGGCAGTAGACTAGCCTGTAGATGGGAGCAGAGAGAGAAAGCCTGGTGTCTTCAGATTCCCAAGGGCTAAGTCTTCACTTTGGGGAAATGGTGTTTGCAAGGGGCTTGCTCGAATGGCAGGATGGGTGCTGGGGAAGGGATTTGTCAGAACTGACCAGGCATCTGCTGGATTTGGATCTTTGAGCTGAGAGTGGGAGCACACACAGTGACTGGTGACATGGGGTGGCACTGGAGATGTGGCTATAGAAGGTCTGAATGAGGAAGGAGATAAATCTGTGGGGAGCTTCCCTGATCACTCTGAAAGTTCTGCTCACTGTGGACACTGGTAAACCCACATGGGTAGAGCTCAATGAGAAGAACTGGGGGCTGAGGGAGCTGTGTATGGCAACACACATAATCATGTAGAGGTGTGTGATCAAAATGAAAAATGTCTCTGAGATTCAGGACCGGGGACACTAGGGCACCAATGGCCCTGCCACACCAGGCCCATGCTCGGAGCCCACAGTGACGACATAGGGGCCCACAAATATGTTTGGCACCAGGGCCCACAAAAGGTTAATCTGCCCCTAAATCCAGATGCTGGGGGCTGTGGGTGCAGACCCAGCAGAGTGGCGCAGCGGCAGCGTGCTGGGCCCATAACCCAGAGGTCGGTGGATCGAAACCATCCTCTGCTAGGGATGCACTTGTTTCTTTTTGGTCTGGGACTTCACGCGAGGCAGCGACCAGCAGAGCGCCAAGAGCCTAGGCCATGAGGCCAGAGGTGGCTGAGGCGGGGCCTGCCAAGGAGCTCCCTGGCACCTCTGGCTGCCTGGGCTGAAGGCAAGAGTCCTGCGCATGGTGAGGGCTCCTGTCCCAACTGGAGGCAGCCGTGCTTCCTCGTCCCCTTCTCCCACCGGCACCGGCAGGCGGCTTCTGCGTAGAACAGGAGGGAGTCTCTTGGGACACTACACAGCTCTGTGTGGCTGTCAGGGGAAAGAGCTGAGGCTCCCGACTTGACCTGCCATTGACTCGCTGGGCTCTGCGCTCTGTCAGCCGGGGGTGGGAGCGGGGGCCAGGCTGCGGCCGGGACTCAGGCTGGGGCAGCATGGCTGCGCTTCCCTGACGAGGCATGAGGCAGGCCAAGGGCTGTGTGCAGCCAACAGGGAAGTGGGAGGGAGGCGTCTTGGAGCCGGCATGTCTCACCCGTTTCTCCCTTGCCACTTGAGTGGAGGCGAGAAGGGACCGAAACATGCCAGGTTCAAGGTTTTGCACTCTGCCATGAGGATTGAGCCCAAGCCCCTGGCGTGGCTGTCGGGAGATGGGATTCTGAGTCGCATCCAGCGCACTCTGAGGGCCACCAGCTGAAACCACTGAGGCCAAGAGGGACAGTTTTCAGGTGGCAAAAGGGAAACTTTGAGGCTCCCAGCAGGTCTTGAGGAGCAAAGAAGTAGCACAGGGTTACCACCGTCCCTGGGGGGGCTCAAACCACCAGCCTTTCGGTTAACAGCCGAACGCGCTGACCCATTGCGCCACAGAGATACCTAGAGACTGATGTGCTCTTACCAAAGCTGCTGCCTAACAGCCTGCGCGTGTGGGGCAGAGTGTTGGGGTGCGGGAGGCAGTGAGGGGTGCAGGCTCTGGAGGGAGCTTGGTGCAGGAGGGGGCTCCGGGCTGGGCAGGGTGTTGGGGTGTAGGAGGAGCTGTGGGGTGTAGGCTCTGGGGGTGGGATTTGGGTGCAGGAGGGGTTCCGTACCGGGGCTGAGTGTTGGGGTGCGGGGTCTGGAGGGATCCCCGGGCTGGGGTTTGGGTGCAGGCTCCGGCTGGGAGGTGCTTACCACTGGTCTCTCCCAGTCAGGAGCTGGCTGCTGGCATGTCTGTGTGTGCGGCCCCTGGGAGGGAGGGGGGCAGCGGGTCTCCATGCGCTGACCACACCTGCAAGCACCGCCCCTACAGCTGCCATTGGCCGGTTCCAAGCCAATGGGAGCTGCGGGGACAGTTCTGGAGCTGGGGGCAGGGCATGGAGCTGCCTAACCCCCCACTTTCCCCACGGGCCCCAGAGATGTGCCAGCAGCCAGCCGGGTCTGGGAGGGGCCCGGGGTCAGGGCAGACATGCAGCCTCTGAGCCCCGTTCCGCTGCTGGACTTTTAGCGGCCCAGAGATCAGGATCGACTGGCTGAGGCTCCAGAATCGACCAGTCGATCGCAATTGACGGGTGGTGACCACTGTTATAAAGAGTAAACTGAAATGGCCATGCGATGGTGCCAGAGGCTAAGAAATGAAAAGCCCCAAGATCCCTCACTCCTCATTGACTCTGAACAGGGGTTTAATTCAAATCCCTTTCTTTCTGTGGCTGGTAAAATATAAGGTTCTAGCTATTGGAAGAGTTTTGACACTGGGGTTATGGATGCTGTAACCATATCTCAGACTGAATAATGATTTTAGATCTGATTCCTGGCAGCTTCCCAAAAGCAAACCCAATTGGTTCTTCCCTACAATTGGTGATCCTGGGCAGCAGGGGATCCTATTCATCTGCTGGGGAAACTCTCTGGGTCCCACTGTCAAATCTCCTCTATTTTCCAGCACTTCAGGTGCTTCTGACTCCTTGGGGAGGTTTTCCTTGCAAGGTCTCTGTGCCAATCTTTACTTGTAGGAAGCAAAGAGTGTGGGGCTGTTACTTAGCTGAAGGCAGGAAATGGTTAATTGAGAGAGATGGCTGAAGAATAAAATAGTCCCAGAAGCAGAGGTGCTGGAAAGGGTGGGGGAGGGAGTGGGGCCTGGCCCCCAACTTTTAAAGGTGGGGAGACTATGCCCTCCAACTCTTCACTCTCTGCCCTCCAACTCTCCAAGTCTTTCTCAAAACACTCAGCTGCGGGTCTGAGTGTTATGAGAGAGAAAGATCCCAGCTTCTTAAACAATCCTCTAGCAAGACAAAGAACCTCACGTCTATCGATTCGCAAAACACTCCCAAGAAATTGTAACAATAGTTTGTCATAAAGAAAGTAAAGCACTAGAAGGTTCCAATTTTTTCCCGCCCCTTTAAGAAATCTGCTCTCAAAAAGCCTTGTCACAGTAAAACTCTTCCTGCTTTTCTAACCAGAAGATTCTCCCCAAAAGGAGCTGCACCGTTCCTGCAATACCAGGAGACACTGCAATACCAGGCCAATGCATGGGGTGGAGAGAGCAAGCTCCTAGTCGGTCCCCCTGTTTCAAAAATCAATTTAATAGACAGTCCTCAAATAAAGGACATATCAGCTATTAAACTGAGAAGAACAGATTTAATAATTTTATTAAGATAATGTTGAAATAAAAAGAAAACGGTACAGAGTTCAAGCATAGAAGTTTCTGGTTATGAGGGGATAAGGTACAGATTATCAAGGGGTGCGAAATTCGGTTTAGGAGCTGGTGGCATAAGGAATACATAATCTGCAATCTCTCTGATTGGGGGTAAAAGTTTAACCGATCAAAGTACAAACATTGAGATATGGGAGTATGTTGTCCATATAATGGCTATGTTCAGGAGTGGAGTATAATGAGCGGATATGATGATGGGGATGGATCTACCCTCATTTGGTGGGATTTAATGTTCAGGGAGTTTATGATTCCAGTTCATACGGTCCAATGGAAAAAAGCCTCTCAGTCCCTTTCCCATAGTGGATGTACGATGACGAACCAGCTCACACCTCCTGGTACTGTCGGTGGCCGGTGATGTGTTCGATGTAGATGTCCCTGGACCATCGGATGGTGTCCGAGACCATGAGGCACTGCAAGAGCCGTGCGTAGCATCGATCGATCCCACAGGTCCTCAGCACACGCTCGTTGCAGGGGTCCCAAGCGCCCAGGGCTCTGACGATCAGGGTGTCCATCTGCACCTCGTAGCCCTTCGCTCTCAGGGTGTTGGCCAGAGGCGTGTATTTTTCCAGCTTACGAGCTCGGGCTTCTCGGAAGGCCAGGGTCCTGTTCTCGAAGGGGACCGTGATGTCAACAAGGATGATCTTTTTCTGGGCCTCGTCGGTGACTACCACGTCTGGTCACAGCTGGCTGTCAGTGCCGGGGATGGCGCAGTTCACGGCGACCTCCCCCAGGCGCGGTGCGATGGCTTTCACCAGGCAGTCCTGGATGACGTTGTGGTGCAGCTGCCAGGCTCTGGAGTGGGGCTTGCAGCTGCACAGGATGTGAGGCAGGGTCTCGTTGGAGTAGCCACACTTCCTGCAATGCTTGTCTCAGTTCCCGTGGCGGACAGCTCCGTTGAGTGCAATGCAGTTGAGCCGGGTGCAGTGTGAGAGGTGCTTGGCAATGTGAGAGGGTGAGACGGGCCTCCTGGTGGTGAGGACCTCGGTGGTTTTCCCCGAGGCAGCAGGTACCTTCTTGATTTCAGAACCCCGTTGCACTGGCCTGGCGATGGGGGCAGGCTTCTTGATGGCAGCTTGCACAATCGCTGTTCTTTGTTGAGGCTCAGGAGCAGTGGGCCGGCACGCAGCAGGAGGGCTGGGAGCCGGTGCAGGAGATGTGTTGTTCCCTTGAGGCGTTTCCTGCAGGCGACTTGGTGCGTCTTGCATTGCTTCTGCGTCTCGAAGAGCAGTCTGCAGAGGGCACAGCTGAAGGTGACCCTCTTGCTGTGGCATCTCTTCAGGTGCCTGCTGATGCCACCGAGGAGGTGGAAGCTTCGGGGCGGAGAGCAGATGGGGCAGATGAGCATGTCCGCAGCGAGGGGGGGTTCCAGCAGCATCAGCGGTATCACTGGCTGGTTCATCCTGATGTGGGTGGGTGGGGTCGAGAGGTCCGGCTGGGCGGGCATCCGGCAGGGACCTGGTGTCTCTCTGGGTGGTTTCAGATGCTAGGCAGGTATCCGTCGAGGCGCTGGTGACCCTCTGGGTGGTCTCTGGAGAGATGCTGGTCCCGTCTATGGAGATTCCTCTCTTGATGGTGTGTAGAGCAGCGAGAGCACCACCAGCTTCGGGGACCTGGGCAGCTGCGGGGCGTGGGAGGTGCTCGCCTCAGAGCATCTTGCAGCATGCTATCAGTTCTGGAAGGGTTCTAAGGAGAGCGGTTTAGGAACCTAAATAGAATAGAGTAAGAAACTATTAAACTGGTTACTAACCTGCAAACAATGACAAAGGAAAATCTGCAAGAGCAGCCTTTCAACTGAGAGGCCTAATAATAAGATGTTACTAATAACTAACCAAAGGGTTAGAAATGACTCAAACCATACTCTTCGTACAAACCAAATGTTGACATGGACAACACCACATTTCTTTGCTACTCTTCAACCATGATATTCTCCCCATACGGAGGTCCACTGTTCCTGGAGGTTCAGTATTGCAATAACAGGGTGATGTGTGCAGTGGATGGAGCCAGTTGCTATTCCATCTCCCGGTTCCAAAAATCAGTTGAATAGATAGACCTCAGATAGAGGAAGTCTCAGTTATTAAAGTGATAGGAACAGATTTAACATTTATATTCAAGCTAGTCCTCTGCATATAATGCTTAAATTATCCAAAAATAGCACATCTGGTTTAAAAAGTCAAAAAAGACACATCGCCCATAATCTGAAGTGGGACTGTTCTTAATGTTTCCTCTGAATAGTGTGGGGGTGCCTCAGTTTCCCCTAGGCAGTTCTTAAGTATCTAGGTGGTGGGGTAAAGGGATATGATCATTGCAGAGCCCTAGAGGGCAGGTGTGTGCAGGGATCTGGATACAGAGAATGGCGACATCCTGTTTCCTGGCACCTGATGGCCTGGGCTCTTCCCCCCTGCAAGGTGAGAGCGAAAGGGTTGGAGAACAAAGGAATTAGGTGACCTCCTGTCCCGGGAAAGGAACAAAGCCCAGAGGAGGAGGGGCTGGAGGGAGGTTCAGTTTGGGGCTGGCTGGGACGTGGAGTGAAGTGCAGACGGGATTGTCTGGCTCACTGCCCCTGCAAAATGGACCCAGCTGAGGGGTCCTGTTCTCTGCACCTACAAGCTCTGTGTTAGACCATGTTCCTGTCATCTAATAAACCTTCTGTTTTACTGGCTGGCTGCGAGTCATGTCTGACTGCGGACTTGCTGGGGGAAGTGCATGGAGGGGCAGAGGATGCTGAATGCTCCGAGGTCAGACCCAGGAAGGTGGAAGCTGTGTGTCCTGCAGACAGTCTGCTCCCAGAGAGGAGACTTCCCCAGAGTCCTGCCTGGCTTCATGGGGAGCAGTTCAAGAGCATCCCCCAGGGACTCCGTGACACTGATACTTGGTGAAATCTAAGTATAGAACACCCAAGCAATTTGGGGATTGTGACCTGCTCCTTAACAGTCTGCCCTGCGATTGGCACTCACAGTTACGAGCTGCTCCAGATGGCTCCAGCCCTTTCATGGATCAGTAATTGGTTAGCAGATAGGAAACAAAGGGTAGGAAGAAATAGTCAGTTTTTACAATGGAAAGGGGTAAATAGCAGCTCTAGGCAGCACTTTATACCACCTGGCAGATACCCTGCAATTACCCAGCACTGCCATCCCCAAACCCTCGCCCTCTCCCCCATGCTTTGACGGTAGATTGGATTTCTTTTGCACTGCCCCCAAGTGGCCCGGAGCTGGGTGAGGCAGGTATCCTTCTTATGGGGATTGCAGTAGCACAACTGGGTCCCACACAGGGATCAGGGCCCTGTTCTGCGGGTGCTGGATGCACGACACAACTGAGGGGCAGCTGCCTTGTAGGAGCTATTGGGGGAAGATGGGAGCTGGGCACTGGGGGAGGTGCAGCTGGGGCTTACACCACCAGGGAAGGCTGTTCTAGCAGCCAGAGGCAGTGGAGGTTCTGGGGAGGAGATTCTCCTGCCCTTCAGCCCCTCCTGGGGCAAAGAGCAGGGCCCGACCCTTTGGTATTTGCCCTAATTAGTCCCATACCAAAGGGGCACCACAGATCCCTGGATTACCCAGATCTATCAAACCTAAACCATCCCCGCAGGATTCACGGACAAATAGCACTAGATGGGTTACCTCTGAAGGTGGTGGAATCGCCTTCATTAGAGGTTTTTAATGTCAGGCTTGACAAAACCCTGGCTCGGATGATTTATTTGGGGACTGGTCCTGCTTTGAGCAGGGGGTTGGACTAGATGACCTCCTGAGATCCTGTCAAGGTTCCTTCCGCACTCTGAACTCTAGGGCACAGATGTGGGGACCTGCATGAAAACCTCCTAAGCTTACTTTTACCAGCTTAGGTTAAAACTTCTCCAAGGTACAAACTATTTTACCCTTTGCCCTTAGACTTCCACTGCTACCACCAAACTTTATCTGGGTTCCTGAAAAGATGTAGTTTGGGAATGCCTTTCCCCCCAAAATCCTCCCAACCCTTGCACCCCACTTCCTGGGGAAGGTTTGGTAAAAATCCTCACCAATTTGCATAGGTGACCACAAACCCAAACCCTTGGATCTTAAGAACAATGAAAAAAAGCATTCAGTTCTTGAAAAGAAGAATTTTAATAAAGGTAACAGTAAAAAAGAACTAACAATAAAAAGAATAACCTCTGTAAAATCAGGCTGGTAAATACCTTACAGGGTAATTAGATTCAAAACATAGAGTATCCCTCTAGGCAAAACCTTAAGTTATAAAAAGGCACACAGACAGGAATATCCATTCTATTCAGCATATCTTATTTTCTCAGCCATTTAAAGAAATCATAATCTAACACCTATCTAGCTCGATTAATGACTAAGTTCTAAGACTCCATTCCTGTTCTGTCCCTGGAAAAAGCATCATACAGACAGATCCTTTGTTTTTCCCTCCCCCCAGCTTTTGAAAGCATCTTGCCTCCTCATTGGTCATTTTGGTCAGGTGCCAGTGAGGTTATCCTAGCTTCATGTGTGAACATGTGACTTGCCCACGTGACTCCAAACACTATCTTGTCACCTGTAATTTTCCACTAGCTGTGCTGAGGGCTTTATTTGAAACAATGGGTTTCCCACCACATGGCAGAAGATATAAAAGGCCCTGGAAACCCCTCCATTTTGCCTCTTTCCTGCTGAAACCTCTGGAATATGGACTATCCAAATGGGAGCATTCTAACGAAGGGACTGAGGTCCTTCCAATGATTTGGAAGTGGCCAGAGACTTGACTTAAGCCAGCAGTTTATTTAATCACTGCTACAAAGCCTGAACCAAGAACTTTGCAATTCCTGTATGTATATGATTCCTTTCATCAATTTTAGCTCTCACCTTTCTTTCTTTTTATGAATAAACTTTGAGATTGTAGATACTAAAGGATTGGCAACAGCGTGATTTGTGGGTAAGATCTAAGTTATATATTGACCTGAGTGTGTGGCTGGTCCTTTGGGATCGGAAGAACCTTTTATTTGAAGAGATTGGTTTTAAAGGACCACTCGTCTAGTGTTTTCGGTGGTAATACAAGAACTGGAATGCCAGAGGAAACTGCTTGCATAACTTCTTGTTAGCCAGTGTGGTGAAACAGAAGTTTGCTTTTGTTGCTGGTTTGAAATATCCTATGGGGGATTAGCCACCTGTCCTGGGGTGTATCCAGTGATGAGCTTCCAAAATGCTAACAACGGGTTCCCTCCTCACCCCATGATGGGGTCGTTGCCCACCCCCGCCCCCCAGGACCCTTGCCCCATCCATCCCCCTCCCCTGTTTGCCCCCAGAACCAGGCAGGAGGGTCTTGTGGGCCACTGTGATGGGAGTCCACCCCACCCGTAAGAGCCAGAGGGACCTGCCGGGGGGGGCGAGGTGGGGAGTCCCAGCAGGGCTTACCTGTGGCAGCTCCCAGGAAGCATCCGCCAGGTCTCTCTGGCTCCTAGGGGTGGGGGACTGTAGGTGGGGGGAAGCAGGGGGAGTGGCCGCTCCCCCCACTGATCACATCAAAAGTGGTGCATTAGGCGCCGACTCTGTGCACCGGGGCTGGAGCACCCACGGGGAAAATTTGGTGGTTGCAGAGCACCCACCGGCACCTCCCCGCCACACCCCCAGCTCACCTCCGCTCCGCCTCTGCTGCTGAACGTGCCACCCCGCTCTGCTTCTCTGCCCCCACCCAGCTCCCCGTGAATCAGCTGTTCGGTAGGAAGCCGGGGAGCTGAGAAGCAGGCCGCAGCTTCACACTGAGGCCCAGGGAGGTGGAGGTGAGGTGGGGCGAGGAGCGGTTCCCCTGCGGCCCCCCCCCGTGTTACCTGCTGCGGTGTGGGCGGCCCTCCTTGCTCCCCTCCACCCCAGCTCACCTCCACCTCCCTGGGCCTGAGGGCGAAGCTTCTGCCTGCTTCTCGGCCCCCCGGCTTCCTGCGTGAACAGCTGATTCGAGGGAAGCTGGGGTTGGGGGGTCGGAGAAGCAGAGCGGGGCAGGGCATTCAGGGGAGGAGGCAGAGGCAGAGGTGAGCTGGGGCCAGGGGTGGGGCAGGGAGCTGCCATTGACTTTTATGAAAAATACCTGTGATTAAATCGTCACCTTACTCATTGTCAGTGAAATAAATTGAAACACTTCCTCCTGCAAGTGGATTTAGCCCAGGACCCTCAGAGTCAGCAGCAGTTACACCTCCCACTGAGCTCTCTGTCAGGTGTCCCAGTGCTGGAAGCCTCCTGATTACATCCTAAGATAGCATTTTTGCACCGGGGGCTGATATTTTGGACTGGACGCTGTAGTAGGTAAAGGTGCTGCTGTGCTCCAGAAAACAAGCCACCTCTGCACCAAAGGGGGAGAAAAGGACAGGCCAAAGCCCGGGATTGAACCAGGGACCTTTAGATCTTCAGTCTAATGCTCTCCCAACTGAGCTACTTCAGCAGCTGAATCGTTCCCCTTTGGCCTGCTGTTTCTCTGTCAGGGATGTTTTGTCAGCCATGGCTCACAAAAAGGACATCTAGCACACAAAAAGGACATCTAGCCTGAGCTAGACTAGACCCTGGTGGCGAGAGTCTGGCCACCAAACTTGCCACCCTACCCTGTTGTCCTGGCTTCCCCTGTCTCCTGTTGGGGCTTCCCCCCGGAAACCACCCTGCCCCAACCAGCCCTAGGCTAGCTGGGCTCCGTTGCTCATCTGATGGCTCGTCACCCCAGTCAGTGCTGAGCACCCCTCTTCTTCCCCCTGGTGCGCCAGCCCCAGAGCACCCACAGAGTTGAGGCCTCTGCCCAGATTAGGATCAGCTGCCTCGGGGTGAATCTGGAGTCACCCCCTGAGTGTGGGGCCAGCCTGAGTCCCGCGGAGCTGCCAACTGGGAGCTACCTGAGCCAAACACCGCCCGGTTGGACCCCAAACCTCCGACTGCCCCGCCCTCCCACCCCAATCCCTCCCACCCCAAAACCCCTCCTGGAGCCTGCGCTCCACAACCCCCCTGCCCCCAAACTCCTCCCCATCCTCAGTGCCGTGCCCCCGACCTCCTCCCTCCTCCCCCATTCTCAGCACCCCGCCCTGACCTCCTCCCCCCCTCCTCAGCACCTCGCCCCCACCTCCTCCTCCCCGTGTCCTCAGCGCCCATCCCCCGACCACCTCCTCCCCCTGTCCTCAGCGCCCCTCCCCCAACCGCCTCCTCCCCCTCCCTCAGCACCCATTCCCCAACCTTCTCCTACCCCCACTATACTCAGGACCCCTCCCCCAACTTCCTCCTTCTCTCTCCACCGTCCTCAGCACCCCACCCCCAACCTCCTCTTCCCCCGAACTTTAAAGACTGGGTAGGGAGAGGTGTAATTGAATAGAGCTTTGAAATGCAAGTCTGCATTGTTAGAGGTAGAAGAATAGATGTTTGCTCAGGTCTTGCGATGTAAGCAAAGAAGTCTTGTCTAGGGCCAGAGCTTTGATTCAAAGATCAAAAAAGGAATATTAACATTTAGGAAGACTCTTGAGTGACATAGTATTATTGTCTATGTCTCTTTGAACGTTGTGATCACCTGTATCTGAACTGTTTAATGGATAAATTATCCTGTGCTAATTGCCATGATCTTTGGAAGAAGGAAAGTTAAGCCAATTGTTTTCTCAGACAGGAAATGTATAAAAACCTTGGGACCTGATTCTTCTTCATCTCAGATCTGCTTTGGGTTTCAAGAGGGGGAAACCCTGAGCCATAAGGATTGAGATCCCCAGTCATTGACTGGAGTCACCCTGAATATGGACATCGGACTGTAACCTGTGGACTATTTCTAAAAGGACTTTTGGCGACTACAAGCTCGTCTCTGCTGTGTGTCTGAACCTCAAGAATTGAACTCAAGTCTGTCTGTATATTGATCTTTTAACCAATTCTCTCTCTTTTCTTTTTTAATAAATTTTAGTTAGTTAATAAGAATTGACTGTAAGCGTGTATTTGGGGGAAGATATGAGTTCTCATTTGACCTGGGTCTGGGGCTTGGTCCTTTGGGGTCAGGAGAACCTTTTCTTTTGTGTGATGAAAGAAGATTTTCAGAATTGATCATCATATGCTTGACATGTGTGTCTGGATGGAGGCCTGAGGCTGGGTACCTTAAGGGAACTGCATTATTTGGACGTCTGAGTAACCAGGGAGGTGCTATAGCAGCTGTTTTGGGCTGGCTGGGTAAATCTAACTATTGGAATATCCACCAGTGTTTGGGGTTTGTCTGCCCTGGTCTGTTTGCAGTTCACCCTGATTGAGTGACCTCAGCTGGCTCTCACAGGCAGCACCGTCACAGCTGGGTGTGGGTGTTAATCTTTTCCTGTCTGGTGTGTGCTGGGCTCACAAAGGCTTTTTGCTCCCTCGTGGTGGGGCCTGGTGTCCTGGTTTGGGAGCCCTGTGGATGCGATGGGGTGTCTGGAATGGGGTGTGTGTGATTCCCACGGTGCCCCTTCCCCTCTGCCTGCGGAGCTGAGGACAGATGGGTCTGAGGAGCAGAGCAGGAGCTCTGGGATGGAGAAGAGCAATATGAAGATGGCGTCTAAGATGAGGCCAGGTGACTTCTGTGGAGGGAGACATGCTGGACAATGCCAAGGATTCGGGAGACACCCAAGTGTGAGCCCAGGGCGCAGGGAGAACTGGGGGAGGGTGTCTGTGTTATACTAATAAAGTAAGACCAACAGGATCTTGTAAAAGGGATGAGGCAAAATGCCACATTTATTGTAAATATAATAAAAATATAGAAAACACACACAGCTCTGTCATTACTTATTCCTTACTTATCTGCAGATACATTCATACATTGAGTCATACAAGTTCTGCATAGAGGTTATAGTGACCAGCCTAGACGTTGCCCATGACAGAGCACTGGCCAGGTGGCCTGGACACGAGAATGGAGCCAAGTCCGTGTCAGATGCGCCTCCGATGCTCCTGGAGGGTGGTGGCAGAACCGGAGACTGAAAGTTCTCAGTTTGCAGAGTCCATTTTTATAGGAATTTAGTCCTATGCCAGCCGCGCCAGTTAAGGGCTTTCTGAGGTTGTTGTTACAAAAAGTGCCAATCTCCATTACAAAGTATCAGTTTACAGAGTAGAGTCAATTGAGCAGAACCAATTGAGCAAGTCAAGTCAATTGAGCGGTTTGTGTTCATAAGCGTTGTCATAAATATAAAGGGAAGGGTAAATCCCTTTAAAATCCCTCCTGGCCAGAGGAAAAATCCTTTCACCTGTAAAGGGTTAAGAAGCTAGGATAACCTCGCTGGCACCTGACCAAAATGACCAATGAGGAGTCAAGATACTTTCAAAGCTGGAGGGGGGGAGAAACAAAGGGTCTGGGTCTCACTGTGTGATGCTTTTGCCGGGGACAGAACAGGAATGGAGTCTTCGAACTTAGTAAGTAATCTAGCTAGATATGCGTTAGATTCTGATTTCTTTAAATGGCTGAGAAAATAAGCTGTGCTGAATGGAATGAATATTCCTGTTTTTGTGTCTTTTTGTAACTTAAGGTTTTGCCTCGAGGGATTCTCTATGTTTTGAATCTAATTACCCTGTAAGGTATTTACCAGCCTGATTTTACAGAGGTGATTCTTTTTATTTTTTCTTCTATTAAAATTCTTCTTTTAAGAAACTGAATGCTTTTTCATTGTTCTTAAGATCCAAGGGTTTGGGTCTGTGGTCACCTATGCAAATCGGTGAGGATTTTTATCAAACCTTCCCCAGAAAAAAGGGGGTAAGATTTGGGAGGATTTTTGGGGGAAAGACGTTTCTAAATGAACTCTTTCCCAATAACTGGTGTTTGGTGGTGGCAGCAGAAGTCCAAGGGCAAGAGGTAAAATAGTTTGTACCTTGGGGAAATTTTTATCTAAGATGGTAAAAGTAAGCTTAGGAGGTTTTCATGCAGGTCCCCACATCTGTACCCTAGCATTCAGAGTGGGGAAGGAACCTTGACAGGGTCAATCTCAATTACAAGCAAGCAAAAGTGTCAACTCAGGGAGAGTATCCAGTGTAGCAGCCATGTTAGTCTGTATCTGCAAAAAGAACAGGAGGTCTTGTGACACCCTAGAGACTAACCAATTTATTTGAGTATAAGCTTTCGTGAGCTACAGCTCACTGCATCGGATGAAGTAAGCTGTAGCTCACGAAAGCCTATGCTCAAATAAATTTGTTAGTCTCTAAGGTGTCACAGGTCCTTCTTTTCCTTTTTCAGAGAGAGTAGTGGCAATTGAGCGGTTTGTGTTGTAAGGTGTCCATGTCAATTACAAAGCATCGCTTAGAGTTAATTAATGGCTTACAAGGTACTTAGAGTCAAACGATAGTTTGCAAGCTTTAACACAGACACTGTCAAGAGCTATGGAGAGCTGCAAATCAGTACTGCAGAATTACAATTATTTCAAATTACAAATATTAAAAATATGCCTATATAAAATATGCCTACAGCATGGCCCTGGCACTCCTTTCTTCAGGCACCATGTGGGAAAGAGGAGAAGTGTGGCAGCAAGTACAAACTTGTGGGCATCAGGTGAAGTGGCGAGAATCCCAACCACCGGGTCAAACCACAGGACTGCAGGCATCAGTAGCCAGTTCTAGAGCCCCAACCCATTGCAGCCATCCCACCCAAAGGCCTGGCTCCAGGGGGCAGGAGTCACCTAGTAGACAGGGACAGCCAGAGACAGAGAAGGCGAGGAGTTTGAGCTCCAGGGATTTACCACAAAGTCCCACTGCGATTTGAACTCAGATTGCAGGATTCAGAGTCCTGAGTGCTGACCATTACACCATGGGACCAGCATCTGCTGCCTTCTCTTGCCATCAGTGAGCCTCACGAGGCTGGCTTGTGTGAGGGGACTGTTGGCCCTTTACTAAAACTTTCTGGGTTTTTTTGGTTGGCTAGTTCCCAGTCCCAATAGAAAGGGGAAGGGTCAATGTAACGAAAAGGGTTTCTTCAGGTATGTTGGCAACAAGAAGAAAGCCAAGGAAAGTGTGGGCCCCTTAATGAATGAGGGAGGCAACCTAGTGACAGAGGATGTGGAAAAAGCTAATGTACTCAATGCTTTTTTTGCCTCTGTCTTCACTAACAAGGTCAGCTCCCAGACTGCTGCACTGCGCATCACAACATGGGGAATAGATGGCCAGCCCTCTGTGGAGAAAGAGGTGGTTAGGGACTATTTAGAAAAGCTGGACGTGCACAAGTCCATGGGGCTGGATGAGTTGCATCTGAGAGTGCTAAAGGAACTGGCGGCTGTGATTGCAGAGCCATTGGCCATTATCTTTGAAAACTCGTGGCGAACGGGGGAAGTCCCGGATGACTGGAAAAAGGCTAATGTAGTGCCAATCTTTAAAAAAGGGAAGAAGGAGGATCCTGGGAACTACAGGCCAGTCAGCCTCACTTCAGTCCCCGGAAAAATCCTGGAGCAGGTCCTCAAAGAATCAATCCTGAAGCACTTACATGAGAGGAAAGTGATCAGGAACAGTCAGCATGGATTCACCAAGGGAAGGTCATGCCTGACTAATCTAATCGCCTTCTATGGTGAGATTACTGGTTCTGTGGATGAAGGGAAAGCAGTGGATGTATTGTTTCTTGACTTTAGCAAAGCTTTTGACACGGTCTCCCACAGTATTCTTGTCAGCAAGTTAAAGAAGTATGGGCTGGATGAATGCACTATAAGGTGGGTAGAAAGTTGGCTAGATTGTCGGGCTCAGCGGGTAGCGATCAATGGCTCCATGTCTAGTTGGCAGCCGGTGTGCAGTGGAGTGCCCCAGGGGTCGGTCCTGGGGCCGGTTTTGTTCAATATCTTCATAAATGATCTGGAGGATGGTGTGGATTGCACTCTCAGCAAATTTGCGGACGATACTAAACTGGGAGGAGTGGTAGATACGCTGGAGGGCAGGGATAGGCTACAGAGGGACCTAGACAAATTGGAGGATTGGGCCAAAAGAAATCTGATGAGGTTCAATAAGGATAAGTGCAGGGTCCTGCACTTAGGACGGAAGAACCCAATGCACAGCTACAGACTAGGGACCGAATGGCCAGGCAGCAGTTCTGCGGAAAAGGACCTAAGGGTGACAGTGAACGAGAAGCTGGATATGAATCAGCAGTGTGCCCTTGTTGCCAAGAAGGCCAATGGCATTTTGGGCTGTATAAGTAGGGGCATAGCGAGCAGATCGAGGGACGTGATCGTCCCCCTCTATTCGACATTGGTGAGGCCTCATCTGGAGTACTGTGTCCAGTTTTGGGCCCCACACTACAAGAAGGATGTGGATAAATTGGAGATAGTCCAGCGAAGGGCAACAAAAATGATTAGGGGTCTGGAACACATGACTTCTGAGGAGAGGCTGAGGGAACTGGGATTGTTTAGTCTGCGGAAGAGAAGAATGAGGGGGGATTTGATAGCTGCTTTGAACTACCTGAGAGGTGGTTCCAGAGAGGATGGTTCTAGGCTATTCTCAGTGGTAGAAGAGGACAGGACAAGGAGTAATGGTCTCAAGTTGCAGTGGGGGAGGTTTAGGTTGGATATTAGGAAAAACTTTTTCACTAGGAGGGTGGTGAAACACTGGAATGCGTTGCCTAGGGAGGTGGTGGAATCTCCTTCCTTAGAAGTTTTTAAGGTCAGGCTTGACAAAGCCCTGGCTGGGATGATTTAATTGGGGATTGGTCCTGCTTTTGAGCAGGGGGTTGGACTAGATGACCTCCTGAGGTCCCTTCCAACCCTGATATTCTATGATTCTATGATTCTAATGGGAAATCAGGACCCTGAGAGTGACAGTGCCCTGGAGCAATGGTCACCAAGTGGTAGGGAACAAGTGAGAATTGGTTGATGGAGAAAAATTCCTGGTGAAAATTGGCAAAGCTGTGGATATTTTGAAAAGTTACAGTGAATTTACACATGAAGATACAAACAGAGAGACAAACACACAGAGAGAAAGAGAAAATCACACACTGCACAGGCCCACACAGACATAAACAAAAACCACACACACACTCACACACACAAAGCCTACACACATAAGGGAAAGCCACTCAAAACATACAAAGAACAAATCCACACCAAAAAACACAGAAAAAACACACAACAAGAAAGGACAAAATCCACATACCAAAAGAATACTAAGCAAAAACCAATATGCATGCAAAAATCATACACACACACACACACACAAAACTGGACAAGACATTCACAAAAATCACCCAGGACCCACATGCACATCAACACGACAGACACAAAACTTACCAACATACAGAAGTCAGGCAGGGTTTGAGGCTCACAGCCAGGAGGGTGTGCACACAGGTGATTTGGGGAGCAAAGATTGAAGGGGAGTCAGGGGGTGAAGAATCACAGGATGGGCAGCGCTCTGGGCTCTGCTTGACCCCTCCTGACACAGGCGGCTGGTGGAGAGTGGAGCCTTGTAGATGTGTGAATCTGCCCTGCACTCGGTAAAGGAAGGGACCTCGGTGTCTGCTGGGCTGCAATTGTATTTTCCGCAGGGCAAAATGATTGGTAGAAGCCATCTACTTACAGAAAACCAGTATTCTAGCTGGGGTTTGAACTCACAACTGCAGCATGGCTCTATAAGTCCTGTGCACTAACCCATTGCACCACTGGAGCCCACAGTTAGGTGCTTGTCTCTTTAGTTCACAGATGGATGGGTTGGCGGGGGTTGCATTACTAAAACAAATCCATAGGAAAGGCTGCAGGGCAGCAGCAGCAGAGGAGGGGAGCCTCCTTCTGTGTGATCGAGCTGGTTCCCACCGCTGAGGGGAAGGTTGGTGCTTTGAGCCCACCCGGTGCTGGAACTTCTCCTTGGAGAGGTTAACGAGACTCTGAAGAAGTGAAGGGAAGACTTTTCTATTCCGGCTGATCTTCATCTGTCTCCTGTGGCCCTTCAGGCTCTCTGCTCCCCTGTTGGGGGGATGCAGAGGCAAGTCCCGACCTGGGTGAGTCACGGAGAGGCTGTGTCCCATGCTGTGTGTGTGGGAGAGGGGTAGGGCAGGGTTGGGTTGGGCTCCAGGGGAAAAGGTTGGGTATGACAGTGTGTGGGGGAGGGGGAAGGGTGTGTTTCTTAGGATATAAATGATGGCAAACACAGGGGTAGATACAGTGAAGCCCCGGGTCTGAGTGTTATGACCCTGTGCGGTGCTGCCATTCACCTTCCCCTCCTGTGGTCTCAGCTATCATTGAATCCAGCATTTTTTCACCTGTCATCGTCCCAGAGGTGTCGCACATGCCCCAAATACAGAGTGTCCCTCTTGGAGACGAGAGGACTGGAGCGGATTTCAGCTGCTGGACTGCTCTGCTGGGTTTTCTACATTCGCAAGGGGAACTGCTGAGTGTTTACATTCATTTCAAGCATCCCCATTCAGCGGACTCCCGAACACACTGGAGAGGGTCCAGAAATCGATTTGCATTTGAAAAAGTTTTTAAAGGGAAGTGCTTGGATTTGAACTAGGAACCCATTGCCCTGCAGGCAACTATTCAACCAGTGAGCTACACTCTCAATAAAGACTGCCCTGTATAGCCCAGAGCAGGAACGGCTTTGAACCTGGGGGTTAGTGAACTTTATCTCTACACAAACCCCACGGCTTACAAGATCCCCACACCTGCCCTGTGTCACCAGAGCACAACAACAACTTTCCTTGGAGCACACACTGCTCCCCAGCTCTGTGCCCTTCCATCTCCCCAGCATTGCTCCAATCCCTTAAAGCAGGGTCTCAAACTCACTTTACCTTAGGGCCAGTGAAAATCCTCAAATTCTCCCAGTGGGCCAGTAATGTCATTTATGCTGCCCAGAACCCGCTCCCCAAAACTCCACCCCCCAAAGAAACTCCACCCCCCCACCTGCCTAAGGCTCTGGGAGGGAGTTTGGGTGGGAGAAGAGGTCTGGGGTAGGGGATTGGGGTGCGTGCTCTGGAAGGGACTTTGGGTGCAGAAGGGGTGAGAGGTTGGGCTCTGGGAGGGAGTTTGGGTGGAAGAGGGGGGTCTGGGGTGCAAGCTCTGGGATGCAGTCCAGGTCCTGGGTGCAGGCTCCGGACTGGGGCAGGGGGTGGGGGTGCAGGAGGAGGGGGTGGGGGTGCAGGCTCTGGGAGGGTGTTTGGGGTCAGGAGGGGCTGTGTGGGAAGGGGGTGCAGGCTCTGGGAGGGAGTTTGGAGGCTGGGGGATGTGATGCAGGCTCTGGGAGAGAGTTGGGGATGCGAGGGGGTGTGGGGTAGGGATGCAGACTCTGGGAGGGGGTTGGAGTTGCAGTGATTACCTGGGGCTCCAAGGCCGGGGGGAGCCTCCACACCCTGTTGAACGTACGCACCACACCCACAGTGCCCCATTGGCCACAGGGGCGCTCAGGGAGGGGCAGCTCTTGCAGGCAAAGCCCCCCCCAGCCCTGGGGCCACAGGGAGGGGCCAGCAGCCACTGGAGCAAGCAGGAAGACGCCGCTCAGCTCCGCTGTGCTGCCCGGGCCCCTGGAGTCGGGGGGCAGGGGGAGTGTCTGGGGGCAGCAGGTGGGGCCAAGGGAGAGACCTGGCGCCAAAACTGCTAAAGCCCTGCAGGCCACATTCGGGAGGTTTGTGGGCCGCAAATGTCCCGGAGGCTGGGAGTTTCAGACCCCTGATATAATTGCTTCAGCCTTGCAGTTTCCCAAGTCCAAAAGTAAACATCTCTTCAAATCCAAGGGAGTGGAGATCAGTCAATGTTCAGAGTCGTCCCACGTGAAAGCACCACGTTGTGGTTCATGCTGGCCCCATCGTGTGGCCATCACCTTTCCCTCCTCTCCCTTACAAGTTTTGGTATTTTGGATAGAAACTTTCTTCCCTCAGGAGAGACCTGGGAACCAGGGCTGCCAGCCAGACAAACACCTTTAAGAGGAGGTGTCCCTCTCCTGGTCAAAAAATGATCTCCCGCCTTCAGTTCAGTGACAGCCTGAATTGTTCCTTATCCCGCCAGAGCCGGAGGATTGAAAGTAGCAACATCAAACCCCTGTGTAGCTCACAGGAATGAACACAAACACTCCCTGGTATCTGAAGAGATGTTTCGTTTTACCCTTGGTCAAACGCAAGGCTAAAGGGAAAGGCGGTGGCCCCAGATATAAAGAGTGAAACACGACACATCATAGCTCTGCCCACAGTGACTGCAAAATCTTTTTACATACTTCTTATGACCTCAGTGTATTGTTTTCTCTGGAGTCTAAACCTTGACTGTACCTTGACCAAGAAATTTGGATCTTGATAAAAGTAATCGACTACCCCTGGTTAAGGCCATGGACTTGACACCCACTGGGGTGTCCTACACAGGTACCAGTACTAACAGCAATGGCTCCCTTTTAGCCATAGTTTTTAATCAGGGCAATAAATTGAAACAAACCCCTGTTAAATCATTTGTCAGCCTGAGCCCTTCACCCACAGTCCGTAAGGCATTGGGCCACCACGTGGATGTTTCATTTCCCACCTCAATTTCACACAAAGACACAATTTCCTTTGTACAGATCCATGAACAGCAAAACCTCCCTGTGTCTCTTGTCTGAGCCACGGCACTCAATTCCAGTGAACCCTTCTCTCCTGCAATGGCAATGGTCAGAGAGAGGGAAGTGGCCACCTGCGTCCCTGTCGGGGAGACATTGGCTCGGCTCTTTCTTTATGCTGCTCTTGTTAGTCCATGAAACATCAAGGATGGAATGCAAGGCTGAGTTCACGCACCAACCCCCTGAAAAGTTTCCATGCCCCAGAGAAAACCCGACCCCTGCTATTGGAATGATGTGCTGGAGATTTGAATAGGAAAGGGACTGTCTGCTTGTCAACGTGGGGAATGAACAATGATCTACAGCAATGTCGTTAACACAAACACACTCTCATCGTGCTCCAGCCGGAAGGGGAATGGGCAGGAATTCTCGCTGTTCAGCCATGGACACGCTTACACTAATGCACAGCCTTGAGTGTGCTGGGGAAGCTGGTCTGAGCAAACAGTTTGAAGTGACAATTCTGGGAGAACTGAATCATAGTGTAGTGGAGCAGCTGTACGTCCAGTAGTTGTGGCCGAGTGGTTAAGGCGATGGACTAGAAATCCATTGGGGTCGCCCCGCGCAGGTTCAAATCCTGCCAACTACGGAAGCACTGGGCTGTTATTATTACTGTAGTCTTAGTGCCTGAGCATCCACAGTGTGAACTGGAGCCAGATCTGGTCTCTTTGGCTGTCTACACTTAGAATGTTGCTGTGACACTTCTCTAGCGCCTTGGGTAGACAGTCACTACACCGACTGGAGGGGTTTTCCCATCCCTGTAACAGCTACAGGGACAGAACAATTTTTCCTTCTATTTAGCTCTATCTAACCAGGGCTCAGATCAGCTTAACTCTATTGGTTTGGGGGTGTGGATTTTTCACACCCTGAGAGACGGAGCTCTGCCAGTTAAGTGCCCAGCATACACCAGCACTTAGATCCCCCTTAGGATTTCCATGCAGGCACTGAACTGTGAGAGGAAAACATCAGCTCACAAACACGGAGACTGAATTCCCCAAATTTAAGCTCTCTGCACTTTTGAGAAAGTCACAAAATTCAATTCATTCCTGCTAGGAGAGAGAAAAACATAAGTGACACTAAGTTTTTGGCTTGATTAAATAAAGTTAAGGGTTTAATTACTACAGTAAAAATATGTATCGATTCCTCTAAATAACACCATAACTTGAAATAGAAACAGAGAGAAATCTTGTCAGTGACGACTAATTTAACAAATGATCTCCCCATTATTAATTTCCACTGTGCCCCCACGGCAGGTCTGGGCCCCTCCAGTGTAACTGCTCCGCATTTGCCTTCCCGTTAGAATTGGTTTTGGACACTCCCAACTTTGGAAAATTGTGCAATTCAGCATTTGAATAGTGACCCCGGCTCCTTCCTGCACCTGCTCCACATCGCTACACAGCACCTTCTCCACCTGCAGAGTCACCCGCAGGGTTCAGCAGGGACCCCTGGTAAGGACAGTGGGTGCAGCTAACAGCCCGGTGTGCCTGGCAGTGAGGCAGGGGCAGCCCGAGGCTGGAAGCTCTGAGTCAGCTGTGGAGAAACACCCCCCCACACACGAGTACAGCGATTGAATTCCCCAACTTTAGCATCATGACACCCTGTAGAAAGCCCCACGTGTCCGCTGTTTTTTCACAGGGTGATGCAAAAATCAGGTGACACCAATTTTGAAGTTTGAGTAAATAAAGTTTTGGAGATAGTTATTAAGCTCGCAAAAATATGCCAAGTATCCCTCTGCATAACACCGGAAGATGAAATAGGAACAGAGAGAAACCTTGTCAGCAAAGGCTAATTTCCCAAAGATCCTTGTTACCATAGAGATATTCAGGCCTGCCTGTAAAGCCTATACTTTAAGAGTACAGGCTTTTTCTTATCACAGTGTATTTTTACTGTGTGTTTTCATCACTTAGCTAGTTACGGGGTACAAAACAAAGAACCAAAATCACAATCTGCCTGTGTGCGGGCCTTCTCTCCCCAGGAGAGTCTGAGGCTGGGTTCTTAGGCTAAGGCCTTTGGCTAAGCTGCAGGGGCAGCCATAAACTGGGAAGCGAACGGTCACATCCTCACATCCCCAACCCGTCCCATTGAAATACGGTGGTATTGGGCGGTTAGGAAGACGATCCTGTCCTGATAGTGCCCATCACCACCAGATACAGAAACAGACCTTAAGAGAGCCTCCTGTCTGACAAGAAATCCCTTCTCAGTGGTTGTGGTTGTGAAACCCTCATTTCAATATATGTTATCTTTACGGCCCCCACTTTTCTGTTGTCAATCTGTCTGGTTCTCTAATTGTTTCTGACTGTTGTATAATTAATGTTGCTATGTGTAAGTTCATTAGTGTAGTGGGATATAATTGGTTAGAGAATTATGTTACAATATATTAGGACTGGTTAATTACATTTCAAGTAAAATGATTGGTTAAGGTATAGCTGAGAATATTACCATATAATCTGGAGTCAAACAGGAAGTGGAAGTGGAAATTGGAATCATGTTTGCGAAGTGGGGGAATGGGAAGAGGGAAGAGAGACACAGGCAAGGCTCTGCAGCGTCGGAGCCGGGAAGGGGGACGCGGGGTAAACGCTTTGCAGTGTCGGAGCTGGGAAGGGAACACTGGGGAACAGAGTCTACCGGTGTATAGAGATAAGCCCCAGTGGTGTGAAGGGCTTCAGAATATGCTTCCCTGGAAACTAACCCCAGGAAACATCGCATTGTCTGCACTTCGGACTTCTGGTCTTTTGCTGCTTACTGCTTGCATGACAAGAACTGGGGAAGAGGGCAGGGGAAGAGAAAGCCCTCTAACAAAATGGCTACCTTGCTCGTCTCCCTCCCCAGGCGCTAAGGATCCACAGGACTCGAGGCTCTGCTTGAGGGATCCTGGCACAGCGGCTGGTGGGGGAGAAAGGATTGTAGATTCTGACCTGCAGTCTGGAGGGGAGGGAATAATTCAAAGGGGCATTTTTGAGTCCTCCCTCATCCTCAGTGTCCCCCGGGCTGGCATTCTACACTCCACAGGGCCAAACAAACAAGTGGGTGGTGCCATCTGGTTAATGAAAACCAGTGCTCCAGGTGAGGCTTGAACTCACAACCTCAGCATAGCTCTTCTCAGCACCGCCCTATAGGTACTGCGCGCTAACCAATTGCACCACTGGGGCACCTGGCTATGGCTGCTCTCCCAGGCCCCTAGGGTGAGAAAGGCGAGGCGTGACCCCCCAAAACTTCTCAGTGGAGCTGAGAGCAGGAGGAGACAAGTGTTGGTCCTTGGTGGGGTGGGTTCTTCTGAAGGGTTCCCGGTACCATTTGACCCTCTTGTTCTTCTCTGTGCGATACCAGAGCTGACTGAGACTCAATGGAGAGTCTTGCTGCAGATCAACAGATTTGAAATCCCTGAGAACCAGGTCTAAGCATTAGTCCTGCTTTGGGACAGAGTCTCTCAGACAGGAAACTGCCGAGTCTGCACGAGCCATGAGGCTCCCTCGCTAACAGCTGAGATCAGTGAGAGCTGTGTGAAGTGCCGGGACCCAGGGGTGCGTGAACAGGGGGGCACAACGCCCCAGGACTTTTAGAAATGGGAGGGCTCTGCCTTACCACTTTGTAATGACCGTAAGGGTGAGGGAGGGTGGGGAGGGGGTGGAGAGCAGTGATCGCGAGGTGGGATCTTGGGGGGAAGAGTCAGCGCAGGAGTGGGGCCTCGGGGAGAAGGGGTGATGCAGATGCGTGGCCTCAAGAGGAAGGGATGGGGCTACTCTTTGGGCTCTGGTGGCCGCTACTTTTAGGGAGCCTGCACCGCTCTTAGTGGGACCGCAAGACATCCCAGAGGAGAGAGGGTGGCCAGCAGAGCAGTGACAGGGTGGAACGGCAAGTGACCAGCAATGTGGGCAGACAGGGGAGGGAGAAAGGGGCTTTCCCCCCAGGAGGTGAGAGGTGATCTCTGGGTTTTCATTGACCCAGGACAGCAGCTGGGAGTGAGGTGCAGTGAAGGGAGGGGCACTTCCAAAGAGCTTTTGGTCTCTGGATTTCAGAGCCCGAGGCAAAAGGACACCACCCAGCATAATGTGGGCGGGTGTTTTGCTCATAGTGTCGTGTTATGAATCCTGATTGTGGTGTTTTCCAAAGTTAAGATAAGATGATTTTCCTCCTTTTTATTAAAGTTTCTTTTCTCCACTCAGTGCTGGTGAGTGGGGAAAGTATTGCCTCTTAGAGGCAGCCAGTGGCCCTGGTTAGTTTCCCCAGATTACTGGGTGGGGGCTTAAGCGGATTGTGTGCTGTAGTGTTGAAGAGGAGCCCCAAGCACCCGAACAGGGAATTGTAACTTCAGCCTTCAGATTAAGAGCCAGATGAGGGAAGAGCATCTTCACGAGCAGGCTGGCTAACCTAGTGAGGAGAGCTATAAACTAGGTTCACCAGGGGAAGGAGACCAAAGCCCTGAGGTAAGTGGGGAAGTGGGATACTGGGAGGAAGCATAAGCAGGAGTGCGTGAGAGGGGAGGGCTCCTGCCTCATACTGAGAAAGAGGGACGATCAGCGAGTTATCTCAAGTGCCTATACACAAATGCAAGAAGCCTGGGAAAGAAGCAGGGAGAATGGGAAGTCCTGGCACCATGAAGGAATTAGGATGTGATTGGAATAACAGAGACTTGGTGGGATAACTCACATGACTGGAGTACTGTCATGGATGGATATAAACTGTTGAGGAAGGACAGGCAGGGCAGAAAAGGTGGGGGAGTTGCATTGTATGTAAGAGAGCAGTATGACTGCTCAGAGCTCAAGTATGAAACTGCAGAAAAACCTGAGAGTCTCTGGATTAAGTTTAGAAGTGTGAGCAACAAGGGTGATGTGGTGGTGGGAGTCTGCTATAGACCACCGGACCAGGGGGATGAGGTGGATGAGGCTTTCTTCCTGCAACTCATGGAAAGTACTAGATCGCAGGCCCTGGTTCTCATGGGAGACTTCAATCACCCTGATATCTGCTGGGAGAGCAATGCAGCGGTGCACAGACAATCCAGGAAGTTTTTGGAAAGTGTAGGGGACAATTTCCTGGTGCAAGTGTTGGAGGAACCAAGTAGGGGCAGAGCTCTTCTTGACCTGCTGCTCACAAACTGGGAAGAATTAGTAGGGGAAGCAAAGGTGGATGGGAATCTGGGAAGCAGTGACCATGAGATGGTTGAGTTCAGGATCCTGACACAGGGAAGAAAGGAGAGAAGCAGAATACGGACCCTGGACTTCAGAAAAGCAGACTTTGACTCCCTCAGGGAACTGATGGGCAGGATCCCCTGGGAGAATAACATGAGGGGGAAAGGAGTCCAGCAGAGTTGGCTGTGTTTTAAAGAATCCTTATTGAGGTTACAGGGACAAATCATCCCGATGTGCAGAAAGAATAGTAAGTATGGCAGGCGACCAGCTTGGCTTAACAGTGAAATCCTTGCTGATCTTAAACTCAAAAAAGAAGCTTATAAGAAGTGAAAGATTGGACAAATGACCAGGGAAGAGCATAAAGATATTCTTCGGCATGCAGGAGTGAAATCAGGAAGGCCAAATCACACCTGGAGGTGCAGCTAGCAAGAGATGTTAAGCGTAACAAGAAGGGTTTCTTCAGGTATGTTAGCAACAAGAAGAAAGTCAAGGAAAGTGTGGGCTCCTTCCCGAGTGAGGGAGGCAACCTAGTAACAGAGGATGTGGAAAAAGATAATGTACTCTATGCTTTTCTTGCCTCTGTCTTCACGAACAAGGTCAGCTCCCAGACTACTGCACTGGGCAGCACAGCATGGGGAGGAGGTGACCAGCCCTCTGTGAAGAAAGAAGTGGTTCGCGACTATTTAGAAAAGCTGGACGAGCACAAGTCCATTGGGCCCGATGCGCTGCATCCGAGAGTGCTAAAGGAGTTGGCGGATATGATTGTAGAGCCATTGGCCATTATCTTTCAAAACTAATGGTGATCAGGGGAAGTCCCAGACAACTAGAAAAAAGTTGAATGTAGTGCCCATCTTTAAAAAAGGGAAGAAGGAGGATCCTGGGAACTACAGGCCAATCAGCCTCACCTTGGCCCCTGAAAAATTATGGAGCAGGTCCTCAAGGAATCAGTTCTGAATCACTTAGAGAAGAGGAAAGTGATCATGAACAGTCAGCATGGATTCACCAAGGGCAAGTCATGCCTGCCTCATCTAATTGCTTCTATGACGAGATAAATGGCTCTGTGGATGAGGGAAAGCAGTGGACATGTTGTTCCTTGACTTTAGGAAAGCTTTTGACACGGTCTCCCACAGTATTCTTGAGAGCAAGATAAAAAAGTATGGGCTGGATGAATGGACGATAAGGTGGATAGAAAGTTGGCTAGATTGTCGAGCTCAACGGGTAGTGATCAATGGCTCCATGTCTATTTGGCAGCCGATGTCAAGTGGAGTGCCCCAAGGGTCGGTCCTGGGGCCAGTTTAGTTCAATATCTTCATAAATGATCTGGAGGATGGTGTGGATTGCACTCTCAGCAAGTTTGCAGATGACACTAAACTGGGAGGAGAGGCAGATACGCTGGAGGGTAGGGGTAGGATACAGAGGGACCTAGACAAATTGGAGGATTGGGCCAAAAGAAATTTGATGAGGTTCAATAAGGATAAGTGCAGGGTCCTGCACTTAGGACAGAAGAACCCAATGCACAGCTACAGACTAGGGACCGAATGGCCAGGCAGCAGTTCTGCGGAAAAGGACCTAGGGGGTGACAGTGGACGAGAAGCTGGATATGAATCAGCAGTGTGCCCTTGTTGCCAAGAAGGCCAATGGCATTTTGGGATGTATAAGTAGGGGCATTGCCAGCAGATCGAGAGACGTGATCATTCCCCTCTATTTGACATTGGTGAGGCCTCATCTGGAGTACTGTGTCCAGTTTTGGGCCCTACACTACAAGAAGGATGTGGAAAAATTGGAGATAGTCCAGCGGAGGGCAACAAAAATGATTAGGGGACTGGAACACATGACTTCTGAGGAGAGGCTGAGGGAACTGGGATTGTATAGTCTGCAGAAGAGAAGAATGAGGGGGGATTTGATAGCTGCTTTCAACTACCTGAAGGAGGGTTCCAAAGAGGATGGATCTAGACTGTTCCCAGTGGTAGCGGATTACAGAACAAGGAGTAATGGTCTCAAGTTGCAGTGAGGGAGGTTTAGGTTGGATATTAGGAAAACCTTTTTCACTAGGAGGGTGGTGAAACACTGGAATGTGTTACCTAGGGAGGTGGTGGAATCTCCTTCTTTCAAAGTTTTTAAGGTCACGCTTGACAGAGCCCTGGCTGGGATGATTTATTTGGGAATTGGTCCTGCTTTGAGCAGGGGGTTGGACTAGATGACCTCCTGAGGTCCCTTCAAACCCTGATATTCTGTGATTCTTTGATTCTATGTGCAGCCAGCTGAACTAACCTGGCCGCCTAAATGTATTCACCCATCCACCACAAGAGCAAGCCCTGGGTGCTTCTCAGAAGCTGGGGAAAAGCCTCTTGGGGAAATATCTCCTGCGCCACCTCCAAAAAGACCCCTTGAGTGGGAACGGTCAGAGGCCTCACTGGGCGGCTGGCCTTGCTTTCCTACCACCTTGTGATGCTGGCCTCAGAGAGAATGCTGGTCTGTGGGTGGCCTTCAGTGAGGGTTCGGTATGCCAGGGAGCAGGGAGCAGGCTGTCTGTCTGTCTCTGTGGCTGTCTGCTGGCCACACATAGGCATGTTCCTCCTCTCCTCTTGCCCCACCCACGGTTGCTCTGTGCCTTTTAAGCCTTCCCTTGGAGCTGTCAGCACCAGCCACCTCTGCTCTGGGTGCCCAGAGGAGGAGAGGTGCGCTGGGCTCCAGCCTGGGACACTTCCTCCCTCCTGCCTAGCCCTGACTATGAAGCCTGTCCCTGGCACTCCTTTATTCAAGCGCCATGTGGGCAAGAGGAAGAGGTTGGCAACTGCAGGTAGAAGGACCAAACTTGTAAGCATCAGGTGAAGCATTGAGAAACACAATGTCCATTTGTCTCTAGCCAGACTGTTAAGTTCCAGGGCCCCAACCTATTTTGGCCAGACCATTGAACCAGCTGAACCAAAGACCTATCTCCAGTGGGCATCAGTCACCCAGGAAGAGGGAAAAAATTCACTCTGATTCACCCAGAGACACGGAAACCAAGCACCCTTAACTCTAAGGCTTTGCAGCAAACCAACATAGACCCAGGAAGTCCCACTGGGATTTGAACTCAGATCGCAGGATTCAGAGTTCTGCGTGCTGACCATTACACCATGGGACCTGCTGGCATTTCCATTTCTGGACCCCTGTGACTCTCAGCTGGCTGGCTAGCACTCTGCACTTCTTGCTTCCCTCCGGATGCTTCCTCTTGCAGGACTCTCTCTCCTCCATCAACTGTAGCCCTGCACTACCGGATCTGCAGGTCCTGCCCTGAGTCCCTGCATCCCCCTGCTTTGTCTCCATTCCCTGCAGGCCACAAAAATGTCAGGGGAGGCCGCCGCTCCCCTCACTTGGTGATCCTGCTCAAATTGTCCAGCTGCAGCCTCATCTCCTGGAACTCGGCCAGCTGTCACTTGATCCAATTGTACAGCAGCCCACAGCTTCCCCCTGGGTCTGCCCCACCTGGTTATTCCTTACAGGCTGACCTGACCCCCCTTCCAGCCCCAGATTCGCCCACTAAGCATCCTACTGGCATTCAGAGCCACAGACATGGAGGTGCTGGAGGAGGGAGGTGTGACTCTAGGGTGGGGGTCTTCTCTAAAGATGGCTGGCAGAAAGGTGGTGCTCAGCTCTGTCAGTGACCTGCCCCTTTGCCTCGCTGCCAGGGGATGCAGACAGTTATGTAAAGTGCATAAAGGGAGTATTTGGTTCCAAGTGAATGTGAGGAATGTGCAATTATGAGAGGGAATTTCCATCCCTCCTTCACTTATGCAGCAGGGCCCCAGTGGCCTAATGGATAAGGCATTGGCTTCCTAAGCCAGAGATTGTGGGTTCAAGTCCCATCTGGGGTGAAAAGCTGCTTTCTTCTTCTGTATTGCAAGGAAACCTTGGTTTCATTTTCACCAAGGAAGCTGGGAGATGTTGGAACACAAAGTTCTGGTTCTTGGGAACAATCCTCCACAAATGTCACCTTCCACTCGACAAACGCTTTCTAAACCCATCAGTATCAAACAGTTAATACTAGTGTTTGTCTGAGAACAGACTGAAGGGGAGTGTTTCCTCCAACGTGTCAACCACTCCTGGTGGTGCCTTGTCCATCGTTCTTGCCGCTTGCAGACCCACCTCAGTCCAAGTACAGCGGCATCCTCTTTATGACTCGGCCATGCGGCCGTGCCGGGATCTGTGCTCCTTCCTTCCAGGGTGATGGGGCAGGGGGTGGGTATCTCCAAATCCAGCCATGTCCCCAGTGGTGAGTGGCAGGGAACCAGGCCCACAGTACTCTGGGTTCCAGCCCAGGGATCCTGTAGAAACAGCTTCTGCTTCCTCTCCTTAACTGCCTCCACCAGTGCTGCTTCAATTCCCGGGGCTGCTCTCCCACAGTCCCAGCACGTTGTTCGCCCTCTTCTCAGGGTCTCAAGCCTGCAAGTCCCAGCAACCAGCCAGGAGCTCTCTCTAGCTTCCCCTGGTCCCTGCTAGCAGCTGCTCTGCCAGAGGTGCTGTGACCCTATGCCCCATATTCTTCAGAGAGTGATTGTTATGATATACATATGGCATTACTAACATGTGTTTTATGCAAGATGGGTCATGTGAGATATCACTGGAAAGGTTAGACTGTTCTTGAACTCAAGATTTAGGCGCACTAAGTCCAGAGTCAACATGGCTGTCCTTGGGTTCAGGATTGCGTGGTCTAAAGGCTTGAGTCAATATGGCACCATGAAGTACAGGGATGAATGACCGATTGGCCAGTGTCAATATGGCCACCCTTTGGTTCAGGGTTGCAAGGCTAATTGCCAGATCCAGGGGCCACTTTGGAAGGGCCCAGCTAACTCCACCGGGTCCCAGCCCAAGGCCCTCTCAAGTTAAGTGCATTTGCCACCCAGCCAGCCCAGATCCTACCGCAACATGCTGACATTACGTGGGTACAAGATACCACTCACTCCGCCTCCATGGGCCACTTTCTACCTTCTTTCCTGTAGCTCTCATCCAAATATCATCGGGATCTCTGGGTTCCCTGGCACTGGCAGCTCCATGGAACTTTGTACATCGAACAAACAATTTTTTAGTGTAGACAAGGCCTCAATGTGCCTCGTTTTTTTAATCATTCCTCAGAGATCAGGTTTTTTTAAACCTTATATCATTTTTGTTGCCTTGCTATGTCTGAAAGGAGACTAGCTCCAAATCTGTGCTTTTCAATCTTTTCCAAGATGTCTTTATTAATGATGAATAAAACTGATTCTGTAATAAGTGAGACCCTTACAATTATTATATGTCGCAGTCCTGAGCATATAATACTCAATGGATTGACTCAGTTCCAGGGTGAGGGGAGGACCTGTAGCTCTGGATCTCTTCAGGAGGATCTGGACTGGACTCTGATGTTATTTTTAATGACAGTTATTACAGTGGTGCCTAGAGATCAACCCAGCATGCAGTGCCATTGGGCCAGGGGCTGTACAAACACTGTAGCACACAGTCCCTGCCCCAAAGAGCAGTCAGTCTCCATAGAGAAGCCAGGGTCTATAATAGAAATCTCCAGTAGAATACAGACAATAGCCAGGGCCCCAGCTCAGAAGCTGAGTCCCCCCCCGGACCCTCTGGCAAGGGGCATGCAGAGTGCGAGTGCACACTGGGTGTCAAGGGGAAATGGTGGAAGATACAAGACAGCGGAGGGGATTCACATCTGCAGAGCTAGCTGGCAGACCCAGCCAGCACTTCACCGTTCCCCATCCCAACCAGGGAACAATTCCTTTGGGTGGAAAACCTCACAACAGCAACGACGGCAGATAGCAAAATGATTCACGGTGTGGTTTGGATTCAGTGGATGTTTGCAGCAGAACCAAAGCTCATTAACACTATCTGAGAACTTGTATCTTTAAAGCTTTACAAAATCACCAGGACTTTCTCGTAAAATATTGTCCTTTTCCTTTGTGATGAGCATGTCACTGGCAGAGGACAGCCTGGAGAGCTTCTGAAATCTAACCCCCTTAGAAGAGCTGGCGTGCTCAGTGCTCACCCCAAGCATTCAGGCGTGTGGAGTGGGACACCGGCGCGTGCTATGACAAGTGCACTAGTCATTACTGCTCCAGGTGCCCATATTTACAATTTCTATAGGTTCCAACGTTCAGACAATGCTCTGTTCTAACAATGTCTCATGCCTGTTTAAAGAACAGAAAGGTTCTATCCTGAGAGTCCCTGGCAAAACTAGTGTGTCCTCATGAACTCGGACTCCTCCTGCGAAACGACCCACACACCCACTGCCCTTGGGCAATGGTCCAGGTAGAGTGTCTCTGAACATGCGAGTGACTGCAGACGCCGCATCTCTGGCACACCTGGGGCTGCCTGCAGTTAACATGTATCGAATGGCATTTTCTCTTATGGCTGCTAAAGACACTCAAACACAAGACTGCTATGCTTAAAGTGTTGATGATCTAGGCTGAGATTTTCAAAGGCAATTTGTCTAAATGGATCCAAAGTCCCACTGGATGTGGACAGTGAACTCCCGGAGGCTCCTGCAGATTTCCTTACACCAGCACTCATTCACTTTTCTTCTATTTACATCGCCCATTCCCATGTGTTCCTGGGAGCCCCTGACAACCAGAATGGGACATCAGTGCATGGTTCGATTTCTAAACCAGTTGTGATAGACAGTTGTCATCTATCTGCCGCCCTGACCGGGAAAACCGAGAAGTCTGCTGCTTGCCGGGGGCTAAGATTCGCGATGTGACGGAGAGACTGCCGAGACTCATCAAGCCCTCGGATCGCTACCCCTTCCTGCTTCTCCATGTGGGCACCAATGATACTGCCAAGAATGACCTTGAGCGGATCACTGCGGACTACGTGGCTCTGGGAAGAAGGATAAAGGAGTTTGAGGCGCAAGTGGTGTTCTCGTCCATCCTCCCCGTGGAAGGAAAAGGCCTGGGTAGGGACCGTCGAATCGTGGAAGTCAACGAATGGCTACGCAGGTGGTGTCGGAGAGAAGGCTTTGGATTCTTTGACCATGGGATGGTGTTCCATGAAGGAGGAGTGCTGGGCAGAGACGGGCTCCATCTTACGAAGAGAGGGAAGAGCATCTTTGCCAGCAGGCTGGCTAACCTAGTGAGGAGGGCTTTAAACTAGGTTCACCAGGGGAAGGAGACCAAAGCCCTGAGGTAAGTGGGAAAGCGGGATACCGGGAGGAAGCACAGGCAGAAATGTCTGTGAGGGGAGGGCTCCTGCCTCATACTGGGAATGAGGGGCGATCAACAGGTTATCTCAAGTGCTTATATACGAATGCACAAAGCCTTGGAAACAAGCAGGGAGAACTGGAGGTCCTGGTGATGTCAAGGAACTATGATGTGATTGGAATCACAGAGACTTGGTGGGATAACTCACATGAGTGGAGTACTGTCATGGATGGTTATAAACTGTTCAGGAAGGACAGGCAGGGCAGAAAAGGTGGGGGAGTAGCACTGTATGTAAGGGAGCAGTATGACTGCTCAGAGCTCCGGTATGAAACTGTAGAAAAACCTGAGTGTCTCTGGATTAAGTTTAGAAGTGTGTGCAACAAGAGTGATGTAGTGGTGGGAGTCTGCTATAGAACACCGGACCAGGGAGATGAGGTAGATGAGGCTTTCTTCTGGCAGCTCACGGAAGCTACTAGATCGCATGCCCTGATTCTCATGGGTGACTTTAATTTTCCTGATGTCTGCTGGGAGAGCAATACTGCGGTGCACAGACAATCCAGGAAGTTTTTGGAAAGCGTAGGGGACAATTTCCTGGCGCAAGTGCTAGAGGAGCCAACTGGGGGGGCGCTTTTTTTGACCTGCTGCTCACAAACCGGGAGGAATTAGTGGGGGAAGCAAAAGTGGATGGGAATCTGGGAGGCAGTGACCATGAGTTGGTTGAGTTCAGGATCCTGATGCAGGGAAGAAAGGTAAGCAGCACGATACGGACCCTGGACTTCAGGAAAGCAGACTTCGACTCCCTCAGGGAACGGATGGCTAGGATCCCCTGGGGGACTAACTTGAAGGGGAAAGGAGTCCAGGAGAGCTGGCTGTATTTCAAGGAATCCCTGTTGAGGTTACAGGGACAAACCATCCTGATGAGTCGAAAGAATAGTAAATATGGCAGGCGACCAGCTTGGCTTAACGGTGAAATCCTAGCGGATCTTAAACATAAAAAAGAAGCTTACAAGAAGTGGAAGGTTGGACATATGACCAGGGAAGAGTATAAAAATATTGCTCGGGCATGTAGGAATGAAATCAGGAGGGCCAAATTGCACCTGGAGCTGCAGCTAGCGAGAGATGTCAAGAGTAACAAGAAGGGTTTTTTCAGGTATGTTGGCAACAAGAAGAAAGCCAAGGAAAGTGTGGGCCCCTTAATGAATGAGGGAGGCAACCTAGTGACAGAGGATGTGGAAAAAGCTAATGTACTCAATGCTTTTTTTGCCTCTGTTTTCACTAACAAGGTCAGCTCCCAGACTGCTGCGCTGGGCATCACAAAATGGGGAAGAGATGGCCAGCCCTCTGTGGAGATAGAGGTGGTTAGGGACTATTTAGAAAAGCTGGACGTGCACAAGTCCATGGGGCCGGACGAGTTGCATCTGAGAGTGGTGAAGGAATTGGCGGCTGTGATTGCAGAGCCATTGGCCATTATCTTTGAAAACTCATGGCGAACGGGGGAAGTCCCGGATGACTGGAAAAAGGCTAATGTAGTGCCAATCTTTAAAAAGGGGAAGAAGGAGGATCCTGGGAACTACAGGCCAGTCAGCCTCACCTCAGTCCCTGGAAAAATCATGGAGCAGGTCCTCAAAGAATCAATCCTGATGCACTTGCATGAGAGGAAAGTGATCAGGAACAGCCAGCATGGATTCACCAAGGGAAGGTCATGCCTGACTAATCTAATCGCCTTTTATGATGAGATTACTGGTTCTGTGGATGAAGGGAAAGCAGTGGATGTATTGTTTCTTGACTTTAGCAAAGCTTTTGACACGGTCTCCCACAGTATTCTTGTCAGCAAGTTAAGGAAGTATGGGCTGGATGAATGCACTATAAGGTGGGTAGAAAGCTGGCTAGATTGTCGGGCTCAACGGGTAGTGATCAATGGCTCCATGTCTAGTTGGCAGCTGGTGTGAAGTGGAGTGCCCCAGGGGTCGGTCCTGGGGCCGGTTTTGTTCAATATCTTCATAAATGATCTGGAGGATGGTGTGGATTGCACTCTCAGTAAATTTGCGGACGATACTAAACTGGGAGGAGTGGTAGATACGCTAGAGGGGAGGGATAGGATACAGAAGGACCTAGACAAATTGGAGGATTGGGCCAAAAGAAATCTGATGAGGTTCAATAAGGATAAGTGCAGGGTCCTGCACTTAGGACGGAAGAATCCAATGCACCGCTACAGACTAGGGACCGAATGGCTAGGCAGCAGTTCTGCGGAAAAGGACCTAGGGGTGACAGTGGACGAGAAGCTGGATATGAGTCAGCAGTGTGCCCTTGTTGCCAGGAAGGCCAATGGCATTTTGGGATGTATAAGTAGGGGTATAGTGAGCAGATTGAGGGACGTGATCGTCCCCCTCTATTCGACATTGGTGAGGCCTCATCTGGAGTACTGTGTCCAGTTTTGGGCCCCACACTACAAGAAGGATGTGGAAAAATTGGAGAGAGTCCAGCGAAGGGCAACAAAAATGATTAGGGGTCTAGAACACATGACTTATGAGGAGAGGCTGAGGGAGCTGGGATTGTTTAGCCTGCAGAAGAGAAGTATGAGGGGGGATTTGATAGCTGCTTTCAAGTACCTGAAAGGGGGTTCCAAAGAGGATGGCTCTAGACTGTTCTCAATGGTAGCAGATGACAGAACGAGGAGTAATGTTCTCAAGTTGCAGTGGGGGAGGTTTAGATTGGATATTAGGAAAAACTTTTTCACTAAGAGGATGGTGAAACACTGGAATGCGTTGCCTAGGGAGGTGGTGGAATCTCCTTCCTTGGAAGTTTTTAAGGTCAGGCTTGACAAAGCCCTGGCTGGGATGATTTAACTGGGAATTGGTCCTGCTTCGAGCAGGGGGTTGGACTAGATGACCTTCAGGGGTCCCTTCCAACCCTGATATTCTATGATTCTATGATTCTATGATTCTATTCCAACTCTCTAATACAGGGGCTACTCCAAAGTGGGCCAGTGAGATTCCCCTGCTATCCCTTGGCTCGGATGGGGCAGGCCAACCATGCTGGACTGTTTGGGGTTTCCTGCGTACATGAAAGGAGGAAAGCAGGCATTCTGTGCCACGCTTGATCAATCCCAGCTTTTATACCTGTCTCCTGTAGAAGCCAAATTCCATGGTAATGAGAGATATGTCCGGTGGTGGCAAAAATTTTTCTCATGCTTTACAACACCTGGCAACATGAAATATTTCGAATAATCTCCATCAGCTCTTGTTTCACATGTAGCCAGCGACAGGGGTTGGTCTAAGGCCCGCGGGAAAGAGGAAGTTTATTTCCCTGTGTTGGGGTGGAATGAAACGACTGGACGCAGTCCTTCTCACCAGGGCTGAAAAGAGCAGTTCTGAGCAGGGGGCAGCACAGCAAATGACACTGAGGCCAACTGATTCCACGGCAGAATTTGGCAAACCACCCCCGAGTGCGGAAGCAGCTACAGAGCCAACAGGCTCAACAAGATGGAGGTTCGGGTTACCAAAAGCTCCCCTCTCTGCTGGGAGCTTTGGGTCCTGCCATCAGCTAGGGCACCAAGTCCCAGGGCCTCTGGCTCTTCACCAGAACTGAACTTGGAGGGTCACCCGTGGGGGTGAAAGAGACATTCAGTCCTTCGCCTGACACTGCTAAAATGTGGCCATCCGTGTGGGCACCTGTCTTCTTTTAAACGTGCATAAAACAGATTGAAAGCAGGGCTGGTGCCTTGTACACCCGCTCGCAACTCAAGCTGAGTAGACGCTGCTCAGGCAGGTTGTAAGGAGCATCTGTGGATGGCACCTGCCAGGAAGCATATGCGTTAGTTGCACTGTCACACATTTTCCCACGGGATCCCAGCCTCATCCAGTGCACAGAATGGATAGTGCTGAGGGGACAAATCAAGCTGTGGACTGAAGGAGGCTGTCGTCTGTAGGGCCCCAGCCTCATGTGCTGCAGAAGTTGGAAACTGTGCAGTGAAGGAGGCAGAGAATTTCAGGAGGAGAAAGGCTGGTCCCATGTTTTAGACAGATGAATGCTGCCCTGGTAAACTGGATTTTCTCCCTGCCTCTGCCCCAGAGTTCTTGTGTTACGTTTGGCAAGTCATGTAAACCAAAATTTTGACAAGTGGCCGCTGTGTTCATTTTCTGGATACCCAATTTCCTCCATTAGAAGGAGTTATGCAGCTGGAGGGAAAGCAGGACAAAGTGTAGCAGCTATACGGGCATCTATATGGGTAGAAATATTGGGGGGAAAGAATTAAATGTTTGATCATGTAACATTACTGTATTAATATTTAGTTACCTCAGAACTAAAGTGTCTGGCAAAGTATTCACAATTTCCAAGCTGAAGTGGGGAAGGCTTCACAGCCCTCAAATGGCATCCCCCTAGTTATAAAAATGAAAGAAAGACATTGAAACTGTATCTTAAAACGCATGGAGCATGAAAGAAATGGTGCCTCTGGACCCCACAGATCAGCAACTGAGAATTAGATGTGAGCAAACCAAAACTCACTCACTCAGATATCTATCTATCTATCTATCTATCTATCTATCTATCTATCTAACCTGATTGTTTTATGGCCATGTGCATTTATTTGTCTGTTTCAGGGCTGGTCTACACTTAAAATTCAGATTGACCTCGCTATGTCTTGGGCGGGGCATGAATTTACCCACCCGAGCGCCGTAGCTAAGCCGACCTAGCCCCTGGTGTAGACATGGTGAGGGGTGACAGCAGAATTCTTCTATCAACCTAGCTACCGCCACTTGGAGAAGTGGATTCCCACCATCGCGGTAACCCCCATCTCTCAATGCAGGAAGTGTCTACACTCCAGCGCTACAGATGCTGCGATATGTCGCTGTGTTGTTGTCGCACCCATAGCATAGCCAGGCCCGTAGGATGTTGGTCTCTTTGAATAAATGATACCCCAAGAGGAGCCCCTGTCGCTTTGGAGTCACTGTTACTTTCCCGAGAGCAGGTTCTGTCCGTGATGTGACCCCCCAGCTTGGCACTGCCAATAGAAAGGCTTTTGAGTAGAACAGATGATCCCAGCTTTTTTGAAGTCTTCAAAGCCCACTGGGACAATCCTCTTCACTTCACCGGTCATGATGCTGGGAGCCCCGGGGGCCTGCTTTCCATCCACTTGCTGCACATGGGCAAAGAGGTCAGAAACTAAAAAAACCCAGCTGAGGAACCTTTCTGCCTGGTGTAGAGCCAGACTTCCAGGCTTGGGAGTTCTGCTTTGATTCCTTCATTTCAAACTCCAAATGCAGATTTAGTCACGCCCGGGGGGGAACTTGCAAAATACCATGTATGGAAAGAATCTCTTGTGAGTCCTACAAGGACAACAGCATGGCTCTTAGCCCCTTTTGCTGAAAGTCCCCGAAGTTACACCGTGTGCTGTTGCAGCCCATTCTAGGGACCCCAGGGGACTGTTCAGTCTTACATACAACCATGTCCAACCATGAGCTGCCTGAACTCTCCAGAAGCCTGGGAGGCCTGTGCTACCTGCCCAGACCTGGCAGAATTGGCAGCAGAGAGGAATTGTTGTGCCCAGGCACGGAGAAGATGGTTTGCTTCCAACACGAGCACTGCAGCGCAGGGACTCACAGCAGCATGCTGCGCCTGCAAGTCGGTGTGGGGCAAGTGGCTCATTATATATCCGGTTGCATGTGCTAAATAAATTCTATCCAGTGCAGCTCAAGGAACAGACCCTACCTAGGAGGCTGGCCAAAGCGTGCCAGGAATACGGGGGTGGAGAACTTTTCTCTCCTAGAGACTCTGCCTCTCTTGTTACCTTCCTGCTCCAGGCCAACAGCACTTTTTATTCTGCACCAAGGCACCTCTATGCCATGGGTGGGAACAGGTCCAGAGCCGCCCCCTGCCCACTTTGCATTGCTCTAAAGAGAGGGGATTCCCACCTGGGGCCAAGCAGCCAGTCCTCTTTCTGCGGAGCCTGGAACGAGGTCACTTGAGAGCAACTTTTGGTTGTCACACTGAACATTTTCATTGCAAACCCAAAAGGTTTTGGGTGGAAAGTTTTCAATTTGGGGTTTTCCATTTTTTTCTGTAAAAACCGAATATTTGTGTGGAAAGCATTTAACGGAAAATGAACTTTTCCATCAAAAATAGCTTCTACAGAAAAATGTTGATGGGTCCGATTGACATGGGCTAAATCCACTTCCACTGCCCCAATCAAGGGTGCGGCATGCGCACTGCCGGGCCTGTCCCTCCAGCAGAGTTCATATGGGGAGGAGGAGGAATTGGGGGCCCCACCCCATCTCTGCCATAGCTGTATCTCCGGCTGAGGCCTCTGGGGATCCCGGCTTGTCGAGCTTCCAGCTGAACACAAATAGTCAGCTGCCAGGCTGCTAGGCAGGCTCCCACTCTCGGCTCACCTCCGACTGCTCTAAGGACTGGAGCGCCGGAAGCAGGGGCTGCCCTGTGGGCTGCGGGCGGGTTTGGACGTGTGAGGGAGACACAGTGTGTGTGTCGGCTTCACTTGCATCGCCAGCACCAGCCATTGTCCCCATTTCCAGCCTGGAGCCAAAGCCGGTTTTGCCAGGAAACCCCTGTTCAGAGCTGCAATGCTCCTTTGGGGAGGCTGGCCAGGCCGTCTCTCCCAGGAGTCCGTCGGTTAGTTCTCTCGGGCCCATGTGTGCGCCGTGCCCCCCGTGCACATAGGGTAACCCTACATGGGTTGGGACGCCCTTTGTCCCACTATCGGGACCGTCCGGACCGCAGCCATGGCGCCGTTGCTCACTGCTTCCTGGGGCAGCTCTCGGTGCCCGCCCGCCGGCAGGAGTGCCGCGTGCTGCAGGGGCGGGGCATGCAGGGGCCGGGAGTGGGCAGAGAGCCCTCCGCCCCCCCACCCGACCCCACCTGACCTGACCCGTGACCCTTGGTGCCAGAGGGAACAGCCTGCCAGATGGTTCCCGGGACGGGAGCCGCCCCATGTAAGCACCGCTGGGACTCCCCACCTCACCCCCCGGCTGGTCCCTACGGCTCTTAGGGTCAGGATGGGGGCAAAGGGGCCTCTGTGCGCTGCCGGCACCTGCAAGCCCCGCTCTGCGGCTCTGGTGGTTCCCGTCGGTGCTTTTCCCAGCCAGTGGGAGCCATGGAGCTCACGCTTGTGGCAGGGGCAGGACGTGGATTGTCTGGAGACCCCCCCTCACCGCTGTGACCCTAGGGGCCAGAAACTACCCAGCAGGGCTGGTGAGTGTGGCCAGGGAAGGGGGCAGGGTGTGAAGGTGAGTGTCTGGGAGGTGTGTGTGGGGGGCTGGGCTGTGAGGGTGTGGAGGGCAGTGGGGAGGTTTGTGTGTTTTGGGGGGCTAGGCGGTGGGGGCCTGTTGGGGGGTGCTGGGCAGTGGGGGAGAGCTGTGTGTGTCAGGGCACTGGGCAGTGGGGTCTATGGGGGACATTGTGTAGTTGTGGTGGTGGGGCTGTGGGGAAGGGCACTGGGAAGGAGGAGAATGTGTGTGTATTGGGAAACGAGCGAGTCGGGGGTTCTGGGTGGGGTGCTGGGCAGCTGTGGTGGGGCCGTGGGCAGGGGGGCGCTGGGCGGGGTGTGTGTGCGCACAGCACTGTGCGTTTGTGGTGGAAGGGTTGTAGGGGGGCTCTGGGCATAGTGGATCCGGGGGCGCTGGGCAGGGGAGCTGTGTGGTGCAGTGTGGGCCCACCCCCAACTGGAAGGGGCAGGCTGGTAGCACAGGGCCCGGCGGACCAGTGTGCTCTGGCTCCAGTCGGGGCTGTGCACCTGTGTCTTTCTCTCTCCCCCCGACCCGGTCGCCCAATGTGTCCTGATATTTCACTCTTGTGAGCTGGTCACCCTAGGTGCGCTTGCTGCACGTCTGCTGGGAGAGCTCAGGAGCGAAAGCTGGGGCTGCCGAGAGCTGGGTGCCCCCGTCCTGTGGAGAGGCTGGATGGACGTGGCTGGGGGAGGCCAGAGGGATCCTCGCTGTGCTGCTACCAGGACAGTCAGATGGACCTTTTCCCTCTCTCTTCAGGGGGCAGAATGGATCCCTCTTCTCCAGCCAGCTGGGCTGCCGCCTACCCCCTGCCATGTGTTCATCAGGGAAACCAATGACTTCTGCGTGACGACCAGTGCTTGGGGCATAGATACCAGCTGTGGCAGCCGGATCCCACCCCAGGCCAGGATGTGTGTGTTAAAAAGCCCCATCGTTGCAGTGGGCAGCATGCCAAGGGTATGAGTTGGTTCAGTCTGGTTACCTAATGGATCCGGCCATGGCATCCCCCATCCCAGGGCAGTCCCATCAGGGAGCCTGAGAACCAGGATTCCTGGAGTAACCTTCCCCTCCTGCAACAAGAGGGGGTGGGGCAGGGGGGAATCGGGGCATGGCCAGGGACAGAGGGGGGTCGAGCACCCACCGGCGCCAGCAGAAGTCGGCGCCTATGCCATCTTCAGGTGGGTTGGATCATCAGCCTTTCAGCTACCAGCCAAAGTTGATAACCACAGACTCAGGTAACTGCCCACTTCCCAGGTTTGTTTCGGCAGCACCTACAGGGGTGCAACTGGCAAGGGCCGGGGGGATGCACTGCTGGGGTTGTGAGTCCAGGCCTCGCCCACAGCATCAGTGTTCATGAGCCATGTCACTTCCCCCACTGACTTTCTCTCATTCACCTAGAAAGTGCCATACAAGGGTGATGGCAGTAAATTCTCAACTCTGAACTGCGGAGATTGGCCCCTAGATTGGGATCAGGATGGGTCTGAAAAGAAAAAGCTCCAAGAGTATAAAAACAGCCAGTCTCCAGGGGCAGGTATGGTACAACTCCTTCACAGGGAGCCATTGGTGGGAGGGGGTTTCCCTTCCTCTGTCAGATGTCCTGAGAGGTATTTCAAGATGAAGACAACACCCTGGTTAGCAGCTGACTGGCACGTCCTGGGTTAAAGAAAGAAAGGGCCCTAGGGTTCATAGTCTGAAGTGTTTGTGTCACCAGCCCTGTCACCCTCTGACCCCGCTTCAGTTGGGAGCAGGTTTGTACGTTGCTGTGTGGAACACAGACCCATGGAGAGCAGTGGCAGCTGTTTCCATGGCAGAGAGCCTGGCCCTTAGGAGACGGGAAAGGCAGCCTGGAGCCGAGGGGGAGGCAGCAGCTGCTGTTCCCACTCCTCGGGGACAGGTCTGTCAGCCAACAGCTAAGAGCGTCGGGTTCCTCCAGTGGGAGTGTGGAGCAACCGTTCGTTTGCCTTTTCACACTCCTCTGCGGTATGATAATCGGGGAGGGGAGGCAGAAGCCCCACTTCCCTCCCTAAATGACGTCCAGTAGTGCAAGCCAGGACAACAGGGTGGGGTGGCAAGTTTGGTGGCCAGACTCTCGCCACCAGGATCTCGTCTAGCTCAGGGTCCAGCTCAACATCCTCCATGGGCGACTGGCCCCCACTCTGCTTCGGCCACCAGGTCAACCTAGGAACTAAGGCAAGAATCGGGTGAGGAAGAAAGTCAAGCTGAGCAAGGAGGCAAAGCAAGTCTTGCCTTCATCGGCCACTCACAACATCCTTTTTGTGTGCCAAGGCTGACAAAAACATCCCGGACAGAGGAGCAGCAGGCGAAAGGAGCACTATGCATCTGCTGAAGTCGCTCAGTTGGGAGAGCGTTAGAGTGAAGATCTAAAGGTCCCTGGTTCAATCCCGGGCTTTGGCATGTCCTTTCATCCCTCTTTGTGCAGAGGTGGCTTGTTTTCTGGAGCACAGCAGCACCTTTCCCTGCTACAGTGTCCAGTCCAAAATATCAGCCCCCCGGTGCAAAAACATTATCTTAGGGTGTAAACAGGAGGCTTCCAGCACTGGGACACCTGACAGAGAGCTCAGTGGGGCGTGTAACAGCTGCTGAAACTGAGGGTCCTGGGCTAAATCCACTTGCAGGTGGAAGTGTTTCGATTTATTTCATTGACAATGAGGAAGGCGACAATTTAATCACAGGTATTTTTCGTAAAAGTCATGGTCAGATCACGGGGAAGAAACAAAAAATCATTGCCCGTGACCTGTCCATGACTTATAGCATAGGTACCCCTCATTGAATCTTGCAGGGAAGGGATCCCAGGGAGTCTGCAGCACCAGCTGTGGGGGGAGGGAGTCTGGCGGGGCCCATAGCACCAGCTACCAGGGCAGAAGCCCCGGGGTCCTGCTGCCACCGCAGGGGGGGAGCCCCAGGGGATGAGCAGCTGCTCCCACCTCCCCCAGGACAGCTGCCGGGAGCCACTGAGCTGCGGCTGCTCCCGCTGCCCCCAGGACCACTGCTCAAATGGTCCCCAGGGCCAGCTGCATTGGACGTTGCTCTGGTGGTCCCTGGGGCCAGCTGCTTGGGTGGCCCTGGAGTCAGCCACACTGGCCGCTGCAGAAGTCATGGAGGTCACAGGAGGTCACAGAATCCATCACTTCCACAACCTCCCTGATGGTCACGGATCCTTAATAATGAGACAGGGAACTGTGTGTTTCATTGTAAATCCACCTCTACCTGCAGCCCCTGCTCTCCCAGCCCTGAGTTCCCCACTTGCTGCTCTGCTGGTGCCCCTCACTCCCAACCCGCATGACCTGCTATCTCAGCCCTGAACTCCCCCCACACCTCTGCAGTCTATATGTTTTATGGAAATATGCTTGTAAGTGTGAATATGATGTAATTGGATTATGCCTTATGCAAAAAAGTCTCTGGTAAGGTCTCATTACAAGGCTTATCATCTCCTGAATGTGGTCTTCCTATCTGTATCATTCTTGTACATGTATCATAATTGTGTCTGAAGCTAGAAATATGAAGTATGACTCTGAAGTCCTGTTGTAATTATGGAAAGTGTGGGCCGTTGATGATGGTTTGGAAGCTTGATGGCTCCCAATGACTGGGACAATTGGTTGTAAATGGCTCTGTTCACTTGGTGCGGGCTAGCCCTGGAAGAGTGGAGACAAGGGGGCTCACAGGACATGTGACATGTCCGGAAGTTGCGGATCAGGAAGTGAGTGCTGCTCTCAGGACACCATTAGGAGAAGGTCAGAGGCCCCCAAGGGGGGGGCGGAGGGTGATGTGGGAGGAGTGTGCCCTTCTCCCGTCTTCAGCCATGTGTCGCACGCGCGCCACAAGCAGCCTGGCCCTGACCCCACCCTGCCCCGGTCCGAGTCTGCGCCCCTTGATCCCTCCCCGACCCATGTGCTCCCTCAGCCCCCCCTCCCCAACACCTCCCATAGTCACCCCCACACCCTCCGCAGCCATTGGCCCCCGACACCACTCCAGGCCCCCAATGGGCTCCTCCATCCTCCCATCCACCCCAGCCCCGCACTCCATCCAGGGGATCCCTCAGACCCCACTCCCCAAACTCCCCCCTCGTTCACCCCAACCCTTCTCCTCATCCCTCGGACCCCAGCGTCCCCCGAAATGTTCTGCCACCCCCAAACTCCTTCCCCCGTCCTCAGCACCCCGCTCCCAAAGGACTCTCACCCCTTTCCCCATTGCTGGCCCCACTTTCCTGTCATCCCTCCCCCAGTCCATCCCCAATGTGCGTCGTTCCTCATCTCCAATCTCTGCTACCCCCAACCTGCTGGGTTCCTCTTTTCAGCCACCGTGGGGCCCTCAAACACGCCCCCAACCCGTCCCCTCTGGGGTCTCTAAATCCCCTATTCCCACAGTGTGCCTTGGTAACCTTTCCCTCCTCTACCTCGAATCCCCCTATTCCCTTCCTTTGGGTCCTCCTGGACACCTCAACCCCACAGTCCGCCCCCCACATATATCCTGGTCACTCATTCACATGCTGAGCTACTCCTTCAGGGGCCACCACAGCCCACCAAACTTCTCCATCCATGAGCCTCGTGGCCCTGTGGCCGGGAAGTTGGGGGCAAGCTCCCAATATGGCTGGGCTGGGTGTGGGTGTGAATCTTTTCCTGCCTGGTGTGTGTTGGGCTCACAAAGACTCTTTGCTCCCTCAGGGTGGGGTGTGGTTTTTGGCCAAAGGTGACACCATTTGGGAGCCCTGTGCATGCGATGGGGTGTCTGGAATGGGGCGTGTGTGATCCCACGGTGCACCTTCCCCTCTGCCTGCAGAGCGGAGGAAAGATGGGTATGAGGAGCAGAACAGGAGCTCTGGGAAGGAGAAGAGTAATATAAAGATGGCATCTAAGACGAGGCCAGGTGAATTCTCTGGAGGGAGACATGAGGATTTTTTTTTTGGAGGATTGGGCCAAAAGAAATCTGATGAGGTTCAGTAAGGATAAGTGCAGGGTCCTGCACTTAGAATGGAAGAATCCAATGCACAGCTACAGACTAGGGACCGAATGGCTAGGCAGCAGTTCTGTGGAAAAGGACCTAGGGGTGACAGTGGACGAGAAGCTGGATATGAGTCAGCAGTGTGCCCTTGTTGCCAAGAAGGCCAATGGCATTTTGGGTTGTATAAGTAGGGGCATAGCAAGCAGATCGAGGGACGTGATCGTTCCCCTCTATTCGACATTGGTGAGGCCTCATCTGGAGTACTGTGTCCAGTTTTGGGCCCCACACTACAAGAAGGATGTGGAAAAATTGGAGAGAGTCCAGCGAAGGGCAACAAAAATGATTAGGGGTCTAGAACACATGACTTATGAGGAGAGGCTGAGGGAGCTGGGATTGTTTAGCCTGCAGAAGAGAAGAATGAGGGGGGATTTGATAGCTGCTTTCAAGTACCTGAAAGGGGGTTCCAAAGAGGATGGCTCTAGACTGTTCTCAATGGTAGCAGATGACAGAACGAGGAGTAATGGTCTCAAGTTGCAGTGGGGGAGGTTTAGATTGGATATTAGGAAAAACTTTTTCACTAAGAGGATGGTGAAACACTGGAATGCGTTACCTAGGGAGGTGGTAGAATCTCCTTCCTTAGAGGTTTTTAAGGTCAGGCTTGACAAAGCCCTGGCTGGGATGATTTAACTGGGAATTGGTCCTGCTTCGAGCAGGGGGTTGGACTAGATGACCTTCAGGGGTCCCTTCCAACCCTGATATTCTATGATTCTATGATTCTATGCTGGACAATGCCAAGGATTGGGGAGACAACCAGGTGTGAGCCCAGGGCGCAAAGAGAGCTGGGGAAAGGTGTCTGTGTCTGTAACACTTCCCTGTCTTCTCTCACAGATGGAGTCCAAGAGGGATAGGAAGGAGAGGATGAGCGCCCCAGTACTCAAGAATAATAAGGTGCATCCTAGCTGGGCCCGGGGCTCTGCGGGGTTAAGACCAGTGGAAGGGACAAGAGTCTCCTGTGCAGAGTGATGATTTTGGGTGCAGATGCACTGGGGTGCTTCTAATTGTAGCTCCCAGAACATCATGGGAAGGGGGTTCAGGGTAGAGCCCTGGGGTGTGGGAGATGCAAGAAGCAGAGCCTCGCCATCACGGCAGAGTGTGACAATAACTTTTGTTTTTCCTTCTTGCGTTGTGTTTGGCACCAAGGGAAAAGAAGTGTGTAAGTGTGTGTGTGTATGTTGGAGGGTGAGGGGGGCGGGGACAGAGTCCGTCCTGGTGGAGAGATGGAAAGCAAGCGAGAGCGCAAACACTGTTAATGCCAGGCAATGCCTGTTCAGCTGGGAGTGGAGCAGCTGTCTCTGTCTGTGAGAGGAGTGCTTGGTTTGGGGACTGCTCATCTCTCTTGGTGGGAGTGGTGTGTCCAAGCCCAGCAGGAGGTTGGATCCAGGAGGGTGATTCCAGGTGCTGAGTTACTTTAATTTCTCCTATTCCCCCTCTCTCTCTGTCTTGTCTTCTGTGTTGGACAACGCCCCTTCTCTCTCTCTTTGTCGTGCCTCCTACCGCAGGCCATGGGCAGGAGAAGTGCGCATTGATCCCCACAGGCTTGGTCTCGAGAGCCTGCACCATCTGGCAGGAGGGAAGAGAATCATAGCGGGTCCTGGAGGCGACAATGGGGGAGGTGGGGTGACTGGCCACGCAGCCCGTTGGCTCTGTCTCTTTCCTTCACGTGGGGCTGCTCTAGATTATGTGGGATTGTTAGAGAGCTTATTCCTTCACTCTCCCACTTCCCTGGTCCTTCTCGCATGAACAGAGAGCAACCATACCCGAAGTCCAAAGGTGCAAACAATTCGATGTTTATTGGAGTGAACTTCCAGCAAGCATGATTCCAGTTTCCTTCCTTAGTGTCCTCCTTCCCAGCTCTGACACCACAGAGCCTTATACCTGTGTCCCTGTTCCCATTCCTACCCTTAGCCAAACATGATTCCAACTTCCTTACTCCCATTCCCTGTTCCCATTTCCCCCTTTAGCAAAACATGATTCCAATTTTCTTACCTCCATTCCCTGCTCCCATTTCCCACACCCACATGCCTATACCCACCCCCACCCACACCCAGTCACTTCCTCATTGACTGCAGATTATATAGTAAAACTTGAGTTCTGCTTAGCTATACCTTAACCAATCATTTTCCTGAAATTTAACTAACCAATCCTAACATATTGTAACATGATTATGTAACCAATTATATCCCACCACCTTAATTAGTTTACACCCAGCAAAATTAATTATACAGCAGACAGAAACAATCACAGAACCAGACAGAGATTATACAGACAAACAATAGCAAAGTGGGAACTACAATGAGAAGACAACACAGAAGTGAGGATTTCACATCCCAGCTATTGATAAGTGGGTTCTTGCCAGACAGGATGCTATCAAACTAAGTTTCCTTTTACATTTTCTAGGCACTTCCCTTTCTCTGGAGGTGACAGGAATACAATCCTGTCCTGATAGTGCCTAACAGCCCAATAGCACCTTATTTCAATGTGACTAGGTTGGAATGTGAGGAGGTGACCGTTCGCTTCCCAGCTTATGGCTGCCTCTGTTGCTCAGCCAAAGGCCTGAGCCTAAGCACAGGGTCACAAACTGTCACAGTAAGAGAAGGCCCTTACACTAGCAGACAGTGGTTTTGATTCTTTCTTTTATACCTCTATCACTAGCCAAGTGATAAGAATACACCTAAATTCTTAAAGTACAGGCCTTTGCAGACAGGCCTGAATATCTATATCCTAACAGGGAGACAGAGAGAGGCCGAGCTGTCACGCACCAGTAGAGCTGTGGGCAGGGCTGTCTCCCTCGTCGGTTATTTCCTGTGCTTGCAGATGAGTTGCCGAGGAGCCCCAGGCAGAGGAGAAGCTGGAAGAAGTGGAGCTGAGCAGGCTGGACATCCCGGGAAGCAGAGATGAACAGTCCTGAGCTTTCTGCCTTTCCCACACTGGGTGTGAGTCAGCGGTGACGGCACTCTCTTCCTCAGCTCTTCCCAGGTTAGATTCCTTCAGAGGCCATGAGCTGCACGTGGTATTAAGGGCAGGGGAAGAGACAATCGTCTCCTGTACAGAGTGACTCCTTTGGGTGCAGGTGCAGAGGGGGGATTTTTAATTGTTTCTGTCATGGCATAACGGGAGGAGGGTTGAAGCCAGAGCCCTGGGGTGCGGTAGGAGCGAGAAGAGGAGCCTCGCCACCATTGTTTTTTCTTTCTCTCTTGTGTTGTGTTTAATACCAAGGGGAAAGAAGTTGTGAGGACGGAGTCCAGCCCCGAGGTGAGATGGAAAGTGAGGGAGAGCAGTGACAGCGTGAATCCTGTTGTTGCCAGGCAAGAGCTGTCCAGCTGAGAGCGAAGCAACTGTCGCTGTCAGTGAGGTAAGTGTCTGGTTTGGGGAGGGCTCTGGTCACAGTCCCCCTGGCTCCAAGCAGGGACTTCCCGTTAGCTGGGTGTGGGTTTCCTGACTAGCTGTGGCTTCAAGGGAGATGATGTTGCCATTTGTGGGGGCTGGTCATCTCTCTGGCCAGGAGTGGGGTGTGCTCCCTAGCAGAAGGTTGAATCCATGAGGGTGACTCCCGATTCTGAGTTTCTTTCCTTCCTCCTAGGTTTCTCTCTCTCTCTGTCTTCTCTACTGTGTTGGCCAACTCACACTCAAACTCTCTCTCTCCTTTCATGGACACTTGTTATGTTCAGTTGCCTGCATCCTCTTCCTCTGCTCCCCCTCCCCCACTCTCCTCTGGGCTAGGCTCGGTCTATCTGCCTATGGCCATGGTCTCTGCCCTACTGGGCTAAGTGCCTTGCCCCTCCCAACCCGTATCTTCCTAGAGAGTTTGGGGAGACTTCATTGGTGTAACTGGGTCACAGCATGAGTGGCCAGTCATGTCTTTGGGGCTGTGGGGTCTGAGATGGAGAGGGGTGGATTTGTGGTCATGGCTTTGGGCACAGGAGAAGTGGGGCTGGGATTAGAGATGCCTAGAACCCCCCTTATCATCCCTGGCTCCATTACTGCATCACCCAAAAGCCTCGCTCGGGGTCCACGCCCAGTACTAGGTTTCCGACGGTGCCACTGGTTAGTTGGTCTTTCTCTGCATCCCCAGAACCCCTCCCCAGAGTCTGTCATTGCTTCACCTAAAAGCTGCTTCCCCTTTGGGTCTCTGTGTTCTGGGGTCTCTGCTGTCATCAAGGACACTGCTCTGGCTATGGGCAGGTGCTCAGCAAGGTGAGGGTTGTAACTCAGAGCTTTCTTCATAAGAAATTTAAATAAAATTAGCCTTTGCCTCATTCCTTAAGGTTCAGAGTAACACACAGGCACACGCCTGCTCACCGGGGTATGTGTGGGTCGGTGTCAGGATGCAGGGCCCCCTGGTGACCAGGTGAGGCAGTGCATGGTGAATGTCGCTCTTGTTGGGGCAATGACAACTGCTGCCCAGGTGGGATAGTGCCCTATGCGTATCTCCCCCCCCAGCACTGTGATAGTGACCCCTGCTGGCCAGGCACCACTGGTAGCCAGATGAGTCAGTGCTCTAGGTGTGTTCTTCACCTCCCCCAAGGTGGCAGGGTGCCTGGGTGGTCGTGTTAGGTATCTTCCAACCCCCTTGTGGCAGTGAGCCCTGTTCCGGGTGCACATCACTCCCCCACTAGGGATGTGCACTGGTGGCCAAATGGGGCAGCACCCTCTGTGTAGCCCCCCACCCCCTCTATGGCCAGCTATGGCAGGCACTAATCCCTGGCATCCACATGGGGCAATACCCTCTATATATCCCCCAATTGGGGCAGTGCTCTGTGCGTGTGTGTTCGTCTCCCCTGTCAAGGTTCCTTCCCCACTCTGAACTCTAGGGTACAGATGTGGGGACCTGCATGAAAACCTCCTTAGCTTACTTTTACTAGCTTAGGTTAAAACTTCCCCAAGGTACAAATTAATTTTACCCTTTGCCCTTGGAATTTCCACTGCCACCACCGAACTTTAACTGGGTTTACTGGAAACGTAGTTTGGACACGTCTTTCCCCCAAAATCCTCCCAACCCTTGCACCGCACTTCCTGGGGAAGGTTTGGTAAAAATCCTCACCAATTTGCATAGGTGACCATAGACCCAAACCCTTGGATCTGAGAACAATGAAAAAGCATTCAGTTTTCTTACAAGAAGACTTTTAATAGAAGTAAAGGAATCCCCTCTGTAAAATCAGGATGGTAGATACCTTACAGGGTAATTAGATTCAAAACATAGAGAATCCCTCTAGGCAAAACCTTAAGTTACAAAAAAACCCACACGGACAGGAATAGTCATTCTATTCAGCACAGTTCTTTTCTCAGCCATTTAAAGAAATCATAATCTAACACATACCTAGCTAGATTACTTACTAAAAGTTCTAAGACTCCATTCCTGTTCTGTCCCTGGCAAAAGCAGCATACAGACAGACACAGACCCTTTGTTTTTTCCCCGTCCTCTCAGCTTTTGAAAGTCTCTTGTCTCCTCATTGGTCATTTTGGTCAGGTGCCAGAGAGGTTACCTTCAGCTTCTTAACCCTTCACAGGTGAGAGGATTTTTTCTCTGGCCAGGAGTGATTTTAAAGGGGTTTTACCCTTCCCTTTATTTTTATGACATCCCCTATTTGGGTAGTGACTGCTGGTGGCTAAGTGAGGCAGTGGCCTTTGATTTCCTCTTCTCTCCCCACACTCCCACATCTGAGGTAGTGCCCCCTGTTGGCCAGTTGAGGCACTGCCTGATGCGTGTATCTACTAATTGGAGCCGTGACCTCCCCGTGGTGGCCTGGTGTGGCAGTGCCCTACTGGTATCTCCCTCCCACAACAGACGGACACACACCGTTGTGGTAGCGGCCACTTCAGGCCGTGGCCTGTTTATCATCCCCCCCCCACCATTGCAGCGGTGACGCCTGGTGCCCAGTTTGAGAACAGGTTTTGTGAACCTCATGTGTAGCCTGCGTGTACCGCACGTCTTGGGGCAGTGAAGTGTGGTAGCCAGCTAAAACAGGGCACAGTCTGGTGGCCACGTAGGGCAGTGGCCTGTGTGTACCATCTCCACTGGCACCGTGACCCCTGGTGTCTTGGTACTAAGATGCAGCCACATCTGGGTTACACAGGGGGGCTGTATATAGGCCAATGGGGATAGGCCCCCCACTGTTCCAGGAAGTAGACAAGGGCTAAGATACCAGAGCAACTGCTGCTGCTATTTCAACAGGAAGAGAAGGAGGAGGCTGCAGGATGGTGAAGGAGAGAAAATCAACACTGCAGGAGCAGGAGAAGGTAAAGACCAGGAGAATCCAGAAGCCAAGTCACCAGAGAGGCACAGGGAACCTCTCTGCAACCTCCCCAAATCTCTCATTTGAAGAGGGGTGTGGACTGTGCAATATGGAGCTTTCTCCCAAAAAACATAAAGAAATAGCTTTGCGCTCTGATGCGCTATGTAAGGTCAGTTCTTTGATGGGGTTAGTGAGGGGTTCGATGCCCTTTAACTAATCCACTTTCAACTCACACCTTCTACTAACCAAAATTCATTTTGCTGAGTGTCCCCCTGTTGCAAAGCCCTGAATTCTCTGCGCTGACCTGTCCCTTCAAGGCCCTGGGTTTGCGGCACAGGAAGGGCTTGACCACTTTTTATAGTGGGGGAGCTGAAAGCTTGGTGGGGCTCCGCCCCAGGCTCAGTCCTGCTGCTCTGAGGCTGCCAGCAGCCAAGCTCCCGCCTCGCCCCGCAGCTCGCTGCGGACTCGCCCCACTTCCGCCCCCTGCCCCCAGTCCACGGTGTGCTGGGCAGAGAGAGGAGGATGTGGAGAAGAGGCAGGGACAGGGCCTTGAGGAAGGGGATGGAATCGGGGTATACCCCCTCCAGCCCCCTCCTGTGAACCGCTCAGGGCAAGGGACTGGGAGCACCCCTACGACTCCAGCACACCTCCCCAGCCTGACCCCTGCAGCCCTCTCCCACACACGCAGCCCTCCACCCTGACTCCTGCATGCCCCAGACCTGACTCCTACACCCCCCTCACACACCCTGCCCTGACTCCTGCACCCCCCTGTGATGAAGTGGGGCTGTTCTTAAAGTTTCTTCTGAATAGTGTGGGGGTGCCTCAGTTTCAACTAGGCAGTTTTTAAGTATCTAGGTGGTGGGGTAAGGGGGTATGATCATTGCAGAGCCCTAGAGGGCAGGTGTGTGCAGGGGTCTGAACACAGAGAATGGCCGACACCCTGTTTCCTGGCAACTGATGGCCTGGGCCCTTCCCCCCGGCAAGGTGAGAGCTAAAGGGTTGGAGAACAAAGGAATAAGGTGACCTCCTGGCCCGGGAAAGGGGCAAAGTCCAGAGGAGGAGCGGCTGGAGGGAGTTTCAATTTGGGGCTGGCCTGGACATGGAGTGAAGGGCAGACGTGGTTGTCTGGCTCACTGCCCCCCAAAATGGACCCAGCTGAGGAGTCCTGTTCTCTGCACCTACAAGCTCTGTTTTAGACCATGTTCCTGTCATCTAATAAACCTCTGTTTTCCTGGCTGGCTGAGAGTTACGTCTGACTGCGAAGTTGGGGTGCGGGACCCTCTGGCTTCCCCAGGAGCCCGGCATGAGCGGACTCGCTGTGGGAAGCACACGGAGGGGCAGAGGATGCTGAATGCTCCGAGGTCAGACCCAGGAAGGTGGAAGCTGTGTGAGCTGTGTGTCCTGCAGACAGGCTGCTCCCAGAGAGGAGACTTCCCCAGAGTCCTGCCTGGCTTCATGGGGAGCAGTTCCAGAGCATCGCCCAGGGACTTCATGACACCCCCCCACACACACCCTGTCCCCAGTTCTGACTCCTGCACCCCCCACACATCCCCACCCCCACCCTAAGCACCAAACTGGAGTTCTTGCACCCTCCCCCCCACATACCAACCTGCACTCCTCACACCGAATGGGAGCTGCCCAGGTAAGCGCTCCACACCCCCAACCTCCTGCCCCAACCCTGAGCCCCCTTCCTCATTCTACCTCCTCTTCAGACCCTGCACCCCAACCCCCAGCCTTCTCCTTCTCACCCAGCCCTGTGCTCAGTGCACCCCCACCCTCAGCTCAGTGCAGAGCGAGACCAAGAGAATGGGCTAGAACCAGGGAGAAGGTAGGTACCCACTCTATGTGGGCAGGAGTGGGGGGGATCCTGTTTACCCCCTCCCCAGACCTCTTGTGCTTGCAGTTTACCCCCGGCCCCTTTCTTTCTTCAAGAACCAATCCTAGCTCCTGCCCCACTGTGATTTTGCCCTCAGCCCCTGTCTTCCTCCAGTCAACAGGGACTAATCCTCCCCCCATCCCCCACTGTGCTCATCTTGCCCCTGTCCCCTGCCTCACTCCAGCTGGGGACCAATCCTTTCCCCCACCCCCCATGCCCAACTTTGAGGGTGGATAAAAATCAATTACTTTTTTAAAAAATCTAATAATCTGATTTTTTAATTTAAATTGGATTTTTGAGGAAAAATATCTAAAGATAGTTTTAATTAAGGTACATCAGAGATGCTTAGTTTTGCAGTTCTCAAACTGTGGATTTGTGTCTCCAGAGGTAACGTGCTTGTTAACAGCAAAAATGTTTTAAATAAATAAATAATATAGAGAGGAGAGAAATAACAGACCTCAACTCTATTGTCCTTCTGCAAATATGTGAAAACAGGGTCAACCCCTTACCGCTCTTTAAAAGTGAAAAGTTTCAAAGAATTCAATGAATAGAAGATTGTTGGGGGCAGAATAGATCTGGACAAGGAAAAGAAGTCTGGAGATAAACGTGAGAAGTGAGGGACATATGCTTTTTGTTAAACTATTAGTTTGCTGTTGAAGAAAAATATCCAGAATACTTCACATGGTTGTTTTAGTTAAATAAAGCAATTTACATATCTGTCTGGGGATGTTCTCTTCCTAATATAGCCTGCAAGAAAATCCTCCAAATATTCGTGATTAACCTGTTGAATTGGAGAGAGTTCACCTCCCAATAACTTCCTAAATCTCTGCTTCAGTTACCTTTGGTAAATGAAATAACCAAACACTCATTCATTTTGTGACATAGCTGTAAAACTCATCTGAATAGTTTTAAAAATAAATCACAGTTTAAAAATGTATGCTGTTTCCCTTCTAAAAGTGAAACCTACATCAAACTCTGAGTTGTGAAGAATATGTATTAAGGTTATAACAACCAACAAGAATGCACTTTTATGTAAAAAAACATGATTAAATGGAGGCTTCCTGACGAGTGATTTAAATCAAATCCACCCTGCCGGCTGTGCTCTTGCCCCGGCCTCTGCATTCCCCATGGGGGCCCACAAATATGTTTCGTGCCAGGCCCACAAAAAGTCAATCTGGCCCTGTTCCTATAATGAACCCTCATTGAGTGGGGCGATCCCCAGGGAGTAGCTCAAACCTTCAACGTGTCTGGCCACTGGCAGGACATGAGCATGGCAAGGGAGGGGGGTGGCAGTGACATCACACAGGCCTTTGGCAGGAGCTCAGCCGATTGGCCAAAGGTGGTGGGGAGGTGGTGACCTCACAGACAGACGCTGACATCAGTGAAGCAGGACGGGGAGGGGCCAGGGAAACCTCGGCGACCCCTGTGGCTTCACTTCAGCGAGTCTCCTTCTCGAAGTCTCTCCATGAGGACTGAGAGGGGATCAGGGGACACGTACGTGAGCACCAGTGGGAACCTCTGTAGAGTTTTCTCCTTTCCTTTCATAGATTTATTTATAGAAAACAGACATCCCTGTTGAGAAGGTAAGAGCCTCCTCAGGTCTGAAAGCTCTTGAGTCAAATCCATCTGGTGACAGTTGAATTCTAGGCATGGAAAACACAAGCTTAAGGAGGCAGAATTTTATTCCGCACCTAAATTCTGTCCCTTAGAATCACTGGGGACATGAGGGTTTGTCCTTTTATTTCACCTTTTCCTCCATTCCTCCCTCCTTTCTCTTCTTTTCTTGCATCTTTTGTCCTTTCTCCTCTTCCCCTCCCAACACCAGGAGGTGTTTATGTGTTTGTGAATCCACTGATCTTCCTTCCTGTGGGAACAGATGATACCGATAGATTCTTGTTGGAACGTATCAAGGAAGACTATGCCAGGCTGGGGAAGAAGCTTTAGGAAATTGAGGCTCAGGTGATCTTCAGTGGGTTTCTGCCTGTTCCTAGAGGTGGGCAACAAAGGTGTGACAAGATTATGACTATCAACAGATGGCTCAGGCAGTGGTGCTATAAGGAGGGCTTTGGGATGTATGACCACTGGGAGGCATTCATGGACAGAGGACTGTTCTCTCCGGATGGACTTCATCTGAGTAGGGAAGGAAATAGATTTCTCGGATGGAGGCTGGCACAACTGATTAAGAGAGCTTTAAACTAGGAATTAGGGGGAGATGGTTGGAAGATGTCCAGGTAATCTCCACACCGGATTTTAATATTGAGAGGGAAGAAAACAAAGTAATAAAGGATACAGCTGTGAGTAGGAGAATGGACATAAGGAGGAAGGGCAGTGTGGATACCAGTCTAATAGGTCATGCTGGCGGTAGAATGTCAATGCCTAATCGGGTAAAGAATGTGATTGAGGGCAAACAGCAAAAATTAAGATGTTTGTACACCAATGTGAGGAGCCTAGGTAACAAAATGCAGGAACTAGAGCTACTGGTGCAGGAAGTGAAACCAGATATTGTAGTTGCATCCGATGAAGTGAGCTTTAGCTCACGAAAGCTCATGCTCAAATAAATTGGTTAGTCTCTACGGTGCCACAAGTACTCCTTTTCTTTTTGCGAATACAGAGTAACACGGCTGTTACTCTGAAACCTGTCAGATATTGTAGTGATAACAGAAACACGGTGGAATAGTGGTCATGACTGGAGTTCAGGTATTGAAGGGTATGTGCTGTTAGGAAAGACCGAAATAAAGGCAAAGGTGGTGGAATAGCATTGTATATCAATGATGAGGTAGATTGTAAAGAAATAAGAAGCGATGGAATGGATAAGACAGAGTCTGGGCAAAAATCTCATTGGGGAAGAAAACTACTAAAGCCTCCCCTGGCATAGTGCTTGGGGTGTGCTATAGACTGCCGGGATCTAATTTGGATATGGATAGAGACCTCTTTAATGTTTTTAATGAAGTAAATACTAATGGCAACTGTGTGATAATGGGAAACCTTAACTTCCCAGATATAGACTGGAGGATAAGTGCTAATAATAATAATAGGGCTCAGATTTTCCTAGATGTGATAGCTGATGGATTCCTTCATCAAGTAGTTGCTGAACTAACAAGAGGCGATGCCATTTTAGATTTGGTTTTGGTGAGTAGTGAGGACCTCATAGAAGAAATGGTTGTCGGGGCAACCTTGGTTCGAGCGGTCATGAGCTAATTCAGTTCAAACTGAATAGAAGGATAAACAAAAATAGATCTGTGACTAGGGTTTTTGATTTCAAAAGGGCTGACTTTCAAAAATTAAGGAAATTAGTTAGGGAAGTGGATTGGACTGAAGAATTTATGGATCGAAAGGCAGAGGAGGCCTGGGATTACTTTAAATCAAAGCTGCAGAAACTATCAGAAGCCTGCATCCCAAGAAAGGGGAAAAAAAATTCATAGGCAGGAGTTGCAGACCAAGCTGGATGAGCAAGTATCTCTGAGAGGTGATGAAGAAAAAGCAGAAAGCATACAGGGAGTGGAAGATGGGAGGGATCAGCAAGGAAAGCTACCTTATTGAGGTCAGAACACGTAGGGATAAAGTGAGAAAGGATAAAAGTCAAGGAGAGTTGGACCTTGCAAAGGGAATTAAAACCAATAGTAAAAGGTTCTATAGCCATATAAATAAGAAGAAAACAAAGAAAGAAGAAGTGGGACCGCTAAACACTGAGGATGGAGTGCAGGTCAAATATAATCTAGGCATGGTCCAATATCTAAACAAATACTTTGCCTCAGTCTTTAATGAGGCTAATGAGGAGCTTAGGGATAACGATAGCATGAGAAATGGGAATGAGGCTATGGAGAAAGATATTACCGTATCCGAGGTAGAAGCCAAAAACTCGAACAGCTTAATGGGACTAAATCGGGGGCCCAGCTAATCTTCCTCCAAGAATACTAAAGGAATTGGCAGAAGAAATTGCAAGCCCATTAGCAAGAATTTTAATGAATCGGTAAAGTCAGGGGTTGTACCATATGACTAGAGAATTGCTAACACCGTTCCTATTTTTAAGAAAGGAAAAAAGTGATCCGGGTAACTACAGGTCTGTTAGTTTGATATCTGTAGTATGCAAGGTCTTGGAAAAAATTTTGAAGGAGAAAGTAGTTAAGGACATTGAGGTCAATGGTAAATGGGACAAAATACAACATGGTTTTACAGAAGGTAGATCGTGCCAAACCAACCTGATCTCCCTCTTTGAGACAGAAACAGATTTTTTAGACAAAGGAAACGCAGTGGATCTAATTTACCTAGATTTTAATAAGGCATTTGATACGGTGCCACATGGGGAATTATTAGTTAAATTGGAAAAGATGGGGATCAATATGAAAATTGGAAGGTGGATAAGGAAGTGGTTAAGGGGGAGACTACAGTGGGTCATACTGAAAGGCAAACTGTCAGGCTGGAGGGAGGTTACCAGTGGAGTTCCTCAAGGATCAGTTTTGGGACCAATCTTATTTAATCTTTTTATTACTGACCTTGGCACAAAAAGTGGGAGTGTACTAATAAAGTTTGCGGATGACACAAAGCTGGGACGTATTGCCAATTCAGAGAAGGACCAGGATATCATACAGGAAGATCTGGATGACCTTGTAACCTGGAGTAATAGCAATAGGATGAAATTTAATAGTGAGAAGCATAAGGTCATGCATTTAGGGATTAATAAGGAGAATTTTAGTTATAAGCTGGGGACACATCAATTGGAAGTAAGAGAGGAGGAGAAGGACCTTGGAGTATTGGTTGACAGCAGGATGACTATGAGCTGCCAATGTGATAAGGCCGTGAAAAAAGCTAATGCGGTCTTGGGATGCATCAGGAGAGGTATTTCCAGTAGGGATAAGGGGGTGTTAGTACCATTATAAAAGGCATTCTTCACCTGGAATACTGTGTGCAGTTCTGGTCTCCCATGTTTAAGAAGGATGAATTCAAACTGGAACAGGTACAGAGAAGGGCTACTAGGATGATCCAACGAATGGAAAACCTGTCTTATGAAAGGAGACTCAAGGAGATAAGCTTGTTTAGCCCAACTAAAATAAGGATGAGGGGAGATATGATTGCTCTCTATAAATATATCAGAGGGATAAATACCATGGAGGGAGAGGAATTATTTAAGCTCAGTACCAATGTGGACACAAGAACAAATGGATCTAAACTGGCCAGCAGGAAGTTTAGACTTGAAATTAGACAAAGGTTTTGAACCATTATCAGAGGAGTGAAGTTCTGGAACAGCCTTCCAAGGGAAGCAGTGAGGGCAAAAAACCTATCTAGCTTCAAGATTAAGCTCGATAAATTTATGGAGGAAACGGTATGATGATTTTGACAATTAATTGATCTTTGACTCTTTGTGGTAGATGAGGCCCGGTGGCCTTTCATGGGATGTTGGATGGGATGGGATCTGAGTTACTACAGAGAATTCTTTTCTGCGTATCTGGCTGGTGAGTCTTGCCCACATGCTCAGAGTTCAGCTGATCGTCATATTTCGGGTCGGGATGGAATTTTCCCCCAGGGCAGATTGGCAGAAGCCCTGGGGGTTTTTCACCTTCCTCTGGGAGGAAGGGGCATGGGGCACGGGTCACTTGCTGGTGGATTCTCAGCACCTTGAAGTCTTAAAACCATGATTTGAGGACTTCAATACCTCAGAGAAAGGTGAGAGGTTTATTGCACGAGTGGGTGCATGAGATTCTGTGGCCTGCATTGTGCAGGCCAGACTAGATGATCATAATCATCCCTTCTGACCTTAAAGTCTATGAGTTGATGACTGTCATGGCTGGGTCAAGGACAGCCAGACCTACTGGTCAGAGCCAGAGTCCACACTCACAGGACAGGAGTCATGAGTCAGCTGGGTCAGGATACTGGAAGATCAGAAGCAAAAAACAAACTTGCGATTGCAACCAGAAATCAGATGCCAGGAAATCAAGCCAAGGGAGCGGCAGCAGAAAAAGGCAGCACATGGTCCAGAACAGGGAGCAGCCCTGGTGTTCAGACAGCTTCCTCTTCCTGCTGCTGTCTTAAGCAGGGCCAGGGGGCCAATTAGCTGCTCTCTGACTCCTCCAATAGGACCTCAGGAGTGGAGCCTCAAACTGGGGCTGAACGTCGTGGGTCCTAGGTAAGCAATTTTCAGCAGGCTTCCAGGTGGAGGGTTGGAGTGTGGCTGCTTCCGTGAACCCTGCAGACCCGTGGGTCATGACAGTGAGTGATCTCTGCCCACTCAAACTTCCTGCAGGAAACAGTCTCCAGGATCCTGGACACATCCTCTGAGAATAACATGAGGATATCATGATGAGAAATAGGTCTCTGTACCAGGGTTGGGATCCAGGGACAGGGAAACCTCCCAACAAGGATATGTAGCAGGAGCCCCCTGTTTGTAGCAAGAGCACCAAGTGGCAGGACGAGTGAATGGTTCTTACCTCCAGGAGATGTATGGGATCTTCCATCTGAGTCTCAATGGGACCCATGTTGCTTGGTTTCACAGGATGAGATAACCTGTCCGCACTGCTCCCTGAGTTGGGCTGGCTGCAGGATATATCTGAGAGGCTGGGACAGAGCCTGAAAGACAGATATGACAGTCAGGGTTCTGTCACCCCAGGGGGAGAACAGAGGGTCTGAACCCCAGAAAATAAGCAAGTGCACCAACCAATTCCTGTTCTGGATCTAGGGGCGGCTTCAATTTGCTGGCAGAAGACTGTACAGGAGACCTTGCAGCTGGGGGGCGACCCAGGCACTAACATGGGCATGGAAGTTTGAGGAACAGGGCAGAGGCCTGTGTGGGGCTAGGAGGGCAGGGATTGGAGAAACAAGAGCAGAGGATCAAACGCGTTCTTAAGGTGAGTCAGGATGGTCCCCATTTCAAAGATAGAGAAAGTGAGGAACCAGGTGGGAGAGTGACATGGCCAGGATCACGTTACCACTCAGTGGCAGGGCTGCACGACAACCTGTTCCCTGCTTTCATTACTGGACCCTGCTGCCCCTGCTGTATGACCACTCCAGCCATCCTCTCCCAGAGGCCATCCCCACCACTCTCTATTACCAGCTGTTTCCATAATGGAAGCAGGCTTGTAACAGAGTTCACTCACTGTTAGGTTCCCCTTCCTGGCAAGACCTAGTGCCACAGCTTTCTTGCTGGGCTAGCACCCCGGCCAAGAGTCGGTAGGGCACTCTGGCAGCTTTTTGCCTGGGAACTCAGCCCTTCAGCCAGGTGACCATCTTTTAGTCCACTCCTTCCTGGGTCATGCTCATCCTAAACTAAAAGTCCAAAAATGTCTTTGTCATAAATATAAAGGGAAGGGTAAACCCCTTCAAAATCCCTCCTGGCCAGAGGAAAAGTCCTCTCACCTGTAAAGGGTTAAGAAGCTAAAGGTAACCTCGCTGGCACCTGACCAAAATGACCAATGAGGAGACAAGAGACTTTCAAAAGCTGGGAGGAGGGAGAAAAACAAAGGTTCTGTGTCTGTCTGGGTGATGCTTTTGCCGGAGACAGAACAGGAATGGAGTCTTAGAACTTAGTAAGTAATCTAGCTAGGTATGTATTAGATTATGATTTCTTGAAATGGCTGAGAAAATAGCTGTGCTGAATAGAATGACTATTCTTGTCTGTGTGTCTTTTTTGTAACTTAAGGTTTTGCCTAGAGGGATTCTCTATGTTTTGAATCTAATTACCCTGGAAGGTATTCACCATCCTGATATTACAGAGGTGATTCTTTTATTTTTACTTCTATTAAAAGTTTTCTTGTAAGGAAACTAAATGCTTTTTCATTGTTCTAAGATCCAAGGGTTTGAGTCTTTGGTCACCTATGCAAATTGGTGAGGATTTTTACCAAGCCTTCCTCAGGAAGTGGGGTGCAAGGGTTGGGAGGATTTTGGGGGGAAAGACGTCTCCAAACTCTGTTTTTTCAGGAACCCAGATAAAGTTTGGTGGTGGCAGTGGAAATCTAAGGGCAAAGGGTAAAATTAATTTATACTTTGGGGAAGTTTTAACCTAAGCTGGTAAAGGTAAGCTTAGGAGGTTTTCATGCAGGTCCCCACATCGGTACCCTAGAGTTCAGAGTGGGGAAGAAACCTTGAAATGGTGGCAGAGTGGTTGGATTAATCTGAAATCATTTTCAGATCAATTTGAGATTTTTTGAACCAGAAAAACAGATTTTAAAAAGGAAATATTTTTTTTCCTTTGGGGCTGCTGGAAAGGAGGTCCAACTGAAAGCAACTAGTTTTTTCTCTGCTTTGGGGCCAGAGCAGAGACAAAAGGGGATTGTCTTTGTCAATTGCAGGTTTTCTTTGCCTGGAGGCAGAGTAGCTAACCTCCTGCAGGGAAATTCACAGTCTTCACAAACCTGAGGTTTTTTTCCCCTAAAAGTAAATAGTGGGGTGTTCTATACCCATTTGCCTGGAGACAAAAGTGGTAGGGGTTTTTTTTTTTAGGATTTTGATTTTTTTTAAAGTAGCACAGATTTGAAAAGGAATTTTTTTTTCCTTTCGGGCTGCTTGAAAGGAGGTTTCCAAGTATTGGAGATTTTTTGTTTTGATTTGGGGCCAGAGCAGAGACAAAGGGAATTGTCTTTTTCTGTAGGCTGACAATCACTATCAGAGAATAGGTATCCTATTCCAGCACAGCAAAATTTTACAGCCAAGTTTTGTTTGTTTATTTCTAAACCTCGGGTGTAAAGTTAGTTAAAAACAGAGAGGTTAGGATGACAGAATCCACGGCTCAACAAAAGCTGGAATTAGCCAAATGTCAGGCTGAGGAAAAACAAAAGGAACATGAAAGACAGATAGAACTCATGCAGCTGGAGAAGGAGGTACAGGAGGCTGCCCACAGGAGGGAAATGGAGGCAAGGAAGCATGTGGAGGAGGAGAAGGAAAAAAGAGAGGAAGCATGAGATGGAGAAGGTAAAGGCTCAGCAGAATATACCAACAAACTCTAGCAATCCTTCTCCAGGTACCACTTCCCATCCCAGAAAGTTCCCCACCTACAAGGCAGGCAATGATATGGAGGCCTTCTTAGAAAACTTCGAAAGGGCCTGCCTTGGGTACAGCATCTCTACCGACCAATACATGGTAGAGCTGAGGCCACAGCTCAGTGGACCCTTAGCTGAGGTGGCGGCTGAAATGCCTAAAGAACACATGAACAAGTATGAACTGTTTAAATCCAAGGCGAGAGTCAGAATGGGGATAACACCCGAGCAGTCTCGTCGGAGGTTCAGAGCCCTAAAGTGGAAACCAGACATGTCATTTACCCAACATGCCTACGACATTGTGAAACATTGGGATGCCTAGATATCAGGAGCAAGTGTTGAATCTCCAGTAAATTTGCCCTTCCTAATGCAAATGGAACAATTTTTAGAGGGTGTTCCTGAGGAAATAGAAAGATACATTCTAGATGGGAAGCCCAAAACTGTAATCGAGGCAGGAGAGATTGGAGCCAGATGGGTGGAGGTGGCAGAGAAGAAGAAAACTGTCCACAGTTGGAGCGGAGACCAGAAGGGACAACCCCAGACCACACCCTATTACCGGGGGCCGCCCAAGGCCCCACCTATCTCCCAAAGACCCCTCCAGACACCTTATTGTCCCACCACCCCATTCTCCAGCAACCCACCTCGCCCCAGTGACCCCTCAGCTGGACGATGTTTTAAATGTAACGAGATGGGGCATGTAAAGGCCAACTGCCCCAAGAACCCCAACAGATTACAGTTCATTGCACCGGAATCACACCAGGGATCCACTGGCCCAGATACCTCCCAGATACCCTTGGAGAGGAGGGAAACAGGTGAAGCGCACTCTCTAATCCATTTGGCCTAGCTCCAGGCTCATTCTGTAATCAGCTTGGCTAGGCCCCAGGCTGCAGACCAGGGGAAAGCACCCTGTTACAGGCCTGCTCTGCCCACTCCTACTCTTACTGGCCTGGGGTCCTTGTTCCCCATTTCAGACCTGGTTTCCAGAGGGTCCAAGTAACGCAAGCCCCACTGCCTAGAACTGGAGATTGCTTGTTCTGGTGACTCTGACATTCAGGCCCTTCATCATTCAGAGGGTGACAGTTGTGGTGAGGGGGCTGGAGAAACCCCACTGCTGAGCGGAAGGAACTCAAAGGATTGGGATTCTGGGAGATGATGGGTTCGTTTGCCCTGATGCGGGAAGTGGAGCTGGAGACCGGAGATATCATGTGAACAAGATTACCAGATGCTCTCTTCATGCCTGAGAGGCTGGAGCCACCTCCCAGAAACGCTCTCAGGAGTGCAGGTTCAAGGACTTCTCTGGGGAGCTCCTTTCTAGGAACTAAACCAGGGTGGTACCATGATGGAGATGTCTGTCCCAGAGCTAGGGAGCCAGGGACTGTGGAAGCTCCCAGCCAGGCTATGCATCGGGGATCCCATTTCTCCCCCAAGAGACCCACATGCCCCAAAGAGTAAATAGCTCTTACCTCCAAGAAGTCATTGTCCCCATCTTGGGATCAGGCTTTAAGTATTAGGCATAAGTGCACTGTCGCATGCCCTGCTCTCCTGGGCTAACCTTCTCAGCACAGCCCGGGCATGCTCTTTTTGTCAATGGGCAGAGCACGTCCTGCGCTGATTTCCCTTTACAGGATCTCTGACAGGTGTTGCTGCTACTCCATGAAGATTGCCAGCTGCGTCTGTAGCTCTTCTGCACTTCCTACTGCTTCTCTTGGTTTTCTAGGAGCTTCTGGAGAAACCCCTAGACCTGCTTTGGCTTCTTAACCGGTTCCTGGAACTGAAGTGGAAAATCCAGTGACCAGCTTGGTCCCTCAATAGGCCCGCTTGGAAGGACAGACTTTCCTTGAGCAACCAAGACTTCCATCAGCCCTCACAGATCACAGGGGGAATTAAATCCTGCCGACTACGCAAATCATAAACAAATCTGTTCATCGTTACATGCTCCCTGGTGACCAGGAACAGAATCACAACCCTCTCGCTGGCCTAACATCCCCGATTGATGGTCCCTCGAGCACCATGGCAGTTTCTCAGCCTCTGGCCAGGTCACCACCTATAGTCCACCCTTCCAGGGCCTAGCTTGCCTCACACTAAAAGTCCAAAGAGGTCTTTCCACAGAAAGAAGCCCTTGTGCCCCTGGTGGGGCTCTTGCTCAGCCTGCAGCCCCCTTGCTTAGTTTGGTAACCCTTTCTGGGTGCATGTATGCCCCCTTCTTTGACACTGGTAGCAGCCCAGGGACCTGTAACCAACAGCTAGGTCTGCTCTTTTCTCTTTGCTGAAGTTTTCCCTGGCTACTTCCTACCTGTCTTCTCAAGTTCCCCTCAGGACTTTTCTTGCTGCTCTGAGCTTCCTACCTTATTCTCATTCCAGTTCATAGCCCAGCTGGGTTTTATCACCGCTGAAGTCCGGCTCTATAGGGGGAGCTACATGGTCTCCCCCAGATAGGGCTCATTCTGTAATCAGTTTGGCTGGGCCCCAAGCTCTGCAGCCCAGGGGAAAGCACCCTGTTACAAGCCTTCTCTGCCCAGTCCTGCTGTTACTGGGCTGGGGTCCTTGCTCCCCATTTCAGAGCTGGTTTGCAGAGGGGCTGAGTACACACAGGCTCCACCAGCTACATCTGGAGTTTTTCTTCATCTGGGGACTGTGACATTCAGGCCCTTCATCTTTCAGAGGGTGACAGGTGTGATGAGGGGGCTGGAGAAACCCCACTGCTGATCGGAAGGAGGTCAAAGAGTCCAGACTCTGGGAGCTGAAGTGTTCATTTGTTCTGCTTGGGAAAGTGGAGCTGGGGAGCGGAGATGCCATGGGAACAAGACGGCATGATGCTCTCTTCCAGAAACACTCTCAGGAGTCCAGGATCAAGGACATCTCTGGGGAGCCTCTTGCTAGGGAACAAACAAGTGTGGAACATTCATTGAAACGTCTCTGTCCTGAGGCTGGGATCAAGGGATGGGGGAAGCTATCAGCCAGACAATGTATCAGGGATCCCATTTCTCCCCCAAGAGACCCCCATGTCCCGAGGAGCCCATGGCTCTTACCTCCAGGAAGGAGCAGGGTCTTCCATCTAAGCCTCTTTGAGAGCCGGTGTTGCTTGCTTTGATGGGACGAGGTAACCAGTCCGCACTGATCCATGACGTGGCTCAGCTCCAGGATGCTCCCATCTGGGAGGCTGTGCCAGATCCCAGGGCCTGGGGGAGAGGTGGGAAGGAGGCTCCTATTTATTTCCCACCCAGAGACCCCGTAGAAGGGCCAAGGGGAGAATAAAGGGCAGGAGGTGAAGCTAGCCCTGAGCCTCTGTCCAACCCCCACCTCCTCAAAAGTGGAGCTTTCCGAGATTCAGTGGGGCTGGGGCCGTGGCCCTGACACAACGGCCTTTCTGCACCATATGGGGCAGGGAGAGCTCTGCCTGGGAGCAGGGGGAATGGGATGGGGATGGGTGTGAGGAAAAGAGCTCCTGTCCCAGAGGAAGGAATTTGAGAGGGGAGAGAGTGCCAGGGGGCTCCATTTCCCCTTCCATTAGCTCCCCACTTACAGGGACCAGAGCAGTACCTGCAGCAGGGAGTGGGAGTTGCTGGTGGCCTCAGAGGCAAAGCCCCTGCAGTGCCTCAGGCACCTGGAGCAAGTGCCGGATGATGTGGACCTGGTGCCTAATATTGGCCGTGACGGCCTCCTGCTGCAAGGGATTGAGAACCTGTCATAGACTCAGATGCCCACGAGGAATCAGGGGGAAATTAAGGGCACCTGGAACCAGCAGCATTTGCACCCAGCACCTGCCCACCTCTGTGCGATGGATTCACCCTCCTGACCCCCAGAATGGAGTCTTGTTGTCCTTTCGAGTGACCTCCAGTGGCAACCCCCCTTCCTTGTAGGGTGAGCTCCTGCCATCATCCCCTCAGTGCCCCGACAGCTGTTCCACCTCCAATCCTCAGCCCAAGTTCTCAGAACCATCTCCTCCACCCCTACCCAGGCAGGGCAGGGAGGGGGCTCTAGCAGGAGGGAGAAGGGATTCTGGCAGCAGTGAAGTGGGATGGGAGGAGGTTGAGACCTGTCCCCAAGTCATCCCGGCCATTCATGCTGAAGCCACAGCATTGCAGTCCTGGGGAATGGGGCAGATCAGCAGCCCCTGCTGACTGAATCCTCCTGTTCTCTCTAGAGTGGGTCCAACCCTGCCAGCAGCAGGACAAGCTTCCCCCACCAATGTGCCTCACAACTGTCTGATCTGTCACCATGACCCGTCAGTCCCTGGCCTCCCAGGCTGCCAGTGATGGGAGGAACTCTGGGTGGTGGCTCGGGTGACAGGAGAGGCTCGCAGAGGGCACTTAGGAGACTCTGCTGCTCTTCCCAAGAGTAAAAAGAAAAGGAGTACTTGTGGCACCTTAGAGACTAACCAATTTATTTAAATTTAAATAAATTGGTTAGTCTCTAAGGTGCCACAAGTACTCCTTTTCTTTTTGCGAATACAGACTAACACGGCTGTTACTCTGAAACTTCCCAAGAGTGATAACACCGTGTCCTAAGAACATAAGTCCGTGATGAGGCAATGCTTGTCATGAATTAACCATGCTAAAGAGCTGGGTTGGAGCTGCTCCAGGGACAAGCTGGCTCCCTCCTGCTCATGGAGGTAAATTCATCTCCCTTCCCAGGAGCACCTCCTCTCACCCTCATTCCCCACCAGGCTTCTTGCTGCCAGGCCAGCGAATGGCCATAGGATGGGAATGAGGCCTGGGCCCTGCCTCAACCCCTTGAGTCTAATGCAGCTGCTTACTTTGTCCCCCATCAGCTGCTGGCCTTTCCCTAGGAGGGAGTATGTGAGGAGCAGTCCAGCCTGCCTGACATGTAGCAGGGGGTCGTGGATGGCCAGCACTGCCGTGCGGAGGAAAAATCTTCTCTGCTTCTCTGAAAAGAACTTCCTGAAGACCTAAAACCAACCATATGTGAGGCTTCAGCAGATTGCCCAGAACCAGGCTCCAAATTCTGGACTAGAACGGCATCTCCGTCTAGTGGCTCCAGGAGGCAGCCACCCCCACTCCCATACCCTGGCAGAGCGTCCTTACCTCCCCCACCCTGGCTGTGTTCTTGTAGCCCAGGAGCCTGCTGTCCTGGTGCCAGTCCCAGACCCACAGGTCTTCGGCCTCATGGATGACCAGGCCCGGGAAAGAGAGACACACACATTTGTCATTCTGGTTGCAGTGTTTGTGTCCTTCTAATCCCATTGGTGGCTGCACAGTGGGCAGAGTCCTCGCTGTGTGCCTGGCCCAACACAATTGCAGGGGGTGGTGTAGAACACCGAAAGAGATAGAGAGAGACTCATCCCCCAGCTGGGGTCAGTCTGAGAGAAATTGGCTGGGGTTCCAGTCTCACTCTTCTAGCGGGTGCCATTTCCCAGCTGAGTTCCTTACCCCTCTGGTGCAGCAGCAGCTGGTAGAGCCAGTAAACCCCCTCCCTGGCCTGCCGGCTGATGTCCTTCAATGGGTCACAGATGAACAGAGCCAGATTTGCCACAGGGTGACACATCCTGGGGAATTCGGCTGAGTTCTAATGGAAGGGAGAGGGAGAGGGAACTCCATCAGCATTTTCCTGTTAGCTCCCAGTCCCCGCCCCGGGCCAGGACTCTCCTTCCCCTTAGCCCCTCTGCAGGAGATGCTAGAGCATAGGAGCTAGAGCTAGACCCTTAATTTTCTCTCCCTACAAGGGAGCCTGGAGCACAGGGATGTGGGCAGGGCCCTCCATGAGGATTTGCTTCCCTGGCTGCTCCAGGATGACAGGAAGGCAAGAATCTGGAGCAGGGTCCCCTTAAAAGCCCACAGTCCTCACTTAACCAGGACAAGAACTTGACTCAAGCCAAGCTCATTTCATAGATTCATAGATATTTAGGTCAGAAGGGACAATTATGATCATCTAGTCTGACCTCCTGCACAACGCAGGCCACAGAATTTCACCCACCACTCCTAAAAAAAACCCCTCACACCTATATCTGTGCTATTGAAGTCCTCAAATCATAGTTTAAAGACTTCAAGGAGCAGAGAATCCTCCAGCAAGTGACCCGTGCCCCATGCTACAGAAGAAGGTGAAAAACCTCCAGGGCCTCTTCCAATCTGCCCTGGAGGAAAATTCCTTCCCAACCCCAGATATGGCGATCAGCTAAACCCGAAGCATATGGGCAAGATTCATCAGCCAGATACTACAGAAAATTCTTTCCTGAGTAACTTGGATCTCACCCCATCTAATAGCCTATCACAATCCATTGGGCCTATTTACTATGAATATTTAATTACCAAAACCATGTTATCCCATCATACTATCTCCTCCATAAACTTACTGAGTTTAATCTTAAAGCCAGATACATCTTTTACCCCCACTGCTTCCCTTGGAAGGCTATTCCAAAACTTCACTCCTCTGATGGTTAAAAACCTTCATCTAATTTCTAGTCTAAATTTCCTAGTGGCCAGTTTATATCCATTTGTTCTTGTGTCCACATTGGTACTGAGCTAAAATAATTCCTCTCCCTCTCCGGTATTTATCCCTCTGATATATTTATAGAGAGTAATCATATCTCCCCTCAACCTTCTTTTAGTTAGGCTAAAAGTTAGTTAGGCTAAAAGCTGCAGAGCAGCACACAGCAGGAGTTTACCTGGGAGTTCGCCTGGGGTGAGCCCAGTGAGGCTTACATCTTGCCAACTTCTCTGAGGAAGCTCCTAGTAAGAAGGTGATATGGAAGGGAGGGGTTCAGCTGTTGTGACCTGCACTGGATGTGCCATAGAATCATAGAATCATAGAATATCAGGGTTGGAAGGGACCCCTGAAGGTCATCTAGTCCAAACCCTGCTCGAAGCAGGACCAATTCCCAGTTAAATCATCCCAGCCAGGGCTTTGTCAAGCCTGACCTTAAAAACCTCTAAGGAAGGAGATTCTACCACCTCCCTAGGTAACGCATTCCAGTGTTTCACCACCCTCTTAGTGAAAAAGTTTTTCCTAATATCCAATCTAAACCTCCCCCACTGCAACTTGAGACCATTACTCCTCGTTCTGTCATCTGCTACCATTGAGAACAGTCTAGAGCCATCCTCTTTGAAACCCCCTTTCAGGTACTTGAAAGCAGCTATCAAATCCCCCCTCATTCTTCTTTTCTGTTACAAGCCTTCTCTGCCAAGTCCTGCTGTTACTGGGCTGGGGTCCTTGCTCCCCATTTCAGAGCTGGTTTGCAGAGGGGCTGAGTACACACAGGCTCCACCAGCTACATCTGGAGTTTTTCTTCATCTGGGGACTGTGACATTCAGGCCCTTCATCTTTCAGAGGGTGACAGGTGTGATGAGGGGGCTGGAGAAACCCCACTGCTGATCGGAAGGAGGTCAAAGAGTCCAGACTCTGGGAGCTGAAGTGTTCATTTGTTCTGCTTGGGAAAGTGGAGCTGGGGAGCGGAGATGCCATGGGAACAAGACGGCATGATGCTCTCTTCCAGAAACACTCTCAGGAGTCCAGGATCAAGGACATCTCTGGGGAGCCTCTTGCTAGGGAACAAACAAGTGTGGAACAGGCTTCTTCTTCTGCAGGCTAAACAATCCCAGCTCCCTCAGCCTCTCCTCATAAGTCATGTGTTCTAGACCCCTAATCATTTTTGTTGCCCTTCGCTGGACTCTCTCCAATTTATCCACATCCTTCTTGTAGTGTGGGGCCCAAAACTGGACACAGTACTCCAGATGAGGCCTCACCAATGTCGAATAGAGGGGAACGATCACGTCCCTCGATCTGCTCGCTATGCCCCTACTTATACAGCCCAAAATGCCATTGGCCTTCTTGGCAACAAGGGCACACTGCTGACTCATATCCAGCTTCTCGTCCACTGTCACCCCTAGGTCCTTTTCCGCAGAACTGCTGCCTTGCCATTCGGTCCCTAGTCTGTAGCGGTGCATTGGATTCTTCCGTCCTAAGTGCAGGACCCTGCACTTATCCTTATTGAACCTCATCAGATTTCTTTTGGCCCAATCCTCCAATTTGTCTAGGTCCTTCTGTATCCTATCCCTCCCCTCCAGCGTATCTACGACTCCTCCCAATTTAGTATCATCCGCAAATTTGCTGAGAGTGCAATCCACACCATCCTCCAGATCATTTATGAAGATATTGAACAAAACCGGCCCCAGGACCGACCCTTGGGGCACTCCACTTGATACCTGCTGCCAACTAGACATGGAGCCATTGATCACTACCCGTTGAGCCCGACAATCTAGCCAGCTCTCTACCCACCTTATAGTGCATTCATCCAGCCCATACTTCCTTAACTTGCTGACAAGAATACTGTGGGAGACCGTGTCAAAAGCTTTGCTAAAGTCAAGAAACAATACATGCACTGCTTTCCCTTCATCCACAGAACCAGTAATCTCATCATAAAAGGCGATTAGATTAGTCAGGCATGACCTTCCCTTGGTGAATCCATGCTGGCTGTTCCTGATCACTTTCCTCTCATGCAAGTGCATCAGGATTGATTCTTTGAGGACCTGCTCCATGATTTTTCCAGGGACTGAGGTGAGGCTGACTGACCTGTAGTTCCCAGGATCCTCCTTCTTCCCCTTTTTAAAGATTGGCACTACATTAGCCTTTTTCCAGTCATCTGGGACTTCCCCCGTTCGCCACGAGTTTTCAAAGATAATGGCCAATGGCTCTGCAATCACAGCCGCCAATTCCTTCAGCACTCTCGGATGCAACTCGTCCGGCCCCATGGACTTGTGCACGTCCAGCTTTTCTAAATAGTCCTTAACCACCTCTTTCTCCACAGAGGGCTGGCCATCTCTTCCCCATTTTGTGATGCCCAGCGCAGCAGTCTGGGAGCTGACCTTGTTAGTGAAAACAGAGGCAAAAAAAGCATTGAGTACATTAGCTTTTTCCACATCCTCTGTCACTAGGTTGCCTCCCTCATTCAGTAAGGGGCCCACACTTTCCTTGGCTTTCTTCTTGTTGCCAACATACCTGAAAAAACCCTTCTTGTTACTCTTGACATCTCTCGCTAGCTGCAGCTCCAGGTGCGATTTGGCCCTCCTGATTTCATTCCTACATGCCCGAGCAATATTTTTATACTCTTCCCTGGTCATATGTCCAACCTTCCACTTCTTGTAAGCTTCTTTTTTATGTTTAAGATCCGCTAGGATTTCACCATTAAGCCAAGCCGGTCGCCTGCCATATTTACTATTCTTTCGACTCATCAGGATGGTTTGTCCCTGTAACCTCAACAGGGATTCCTTGAAATACAGTCAGCTCTCCTGGACTCCTTTCCCCTTCAAGTTAGTCCCCCAGGGGATCCTGGCCATCTGTTCCCTGAGGGAGTCGAAGTCTGCTTTCCTGAAGTCCAGGGTCCGTATCCTGCTGCTTACCTTTCTTCCCTGCATCAGGATCCTGAACTCAACCAACTCATGGTCACTGCCTCCCAGATACCCATCCACTTTTGCTTCCCCCACTAATTCTACCCGGTTTGTGAGTAGCAGGTCAAGAAATGCGCCCCCCCTAGTTGGCTCCTCTAGCACTTGCGCCAGGAAATTGTCCCCTACGCTTTCCAAAAACTTCCTGGATTGTCTATGCACCGCAGTATTGCTCTCCCAGCAGATATCAGGAAAATTAAAGTCACCCATGAGAATCAGGGCATGCGATCTAGTAGCTTCCATGAGCTGCCGGAAGAAAGCCTCATCTACCTCATCCCCCTGGTCCGGTGGTCTATAGCAGACTCCCACCACTACATCACTCTTGTTGCACACACTTCTAAACTTAATCCAGAGACACTCAGGTTTTTCTACAGTTTTGTACCATGTTTGTCTTTCTTCCACAGGATGGAAGCGACTTTGTGTGTACAAAGCACAAGCTGGTCTCCATACTGGAAGAGAGGATTGAAGGTCTGGAGCAACAGATAACGACCCTGCGTTGCATACGAGAAACGGAGGATTTTCTGGACAAAAGTCAGGATATGCTTCTACGGGCACAAAGCTCTAAAGATTTAGAGCAGGTTGCACAGCGGAGCCAAGAGGCCAGTGAAGAAGCTTGGCAACATGTGACCTCCAGAAGAAGAAGGGAGAATGTCTGGGTTCCAGCAACGCAGACACAGGTAACTAACCGCTTTCATGTTCCCTCCACAGGTACCATTGCGGAGAGTGGACCAGATGATATGTCTGGGGGGAGAAAGCAGAAGGAGACTCCGCTGGTTGGAAGGCATGAGATGCGCTGTCCTGAGATGGGGGGTTCCATGACCACCACTCCCAAGAGAAGGAGGCGGGTCGTGGTGGTCGCGGACTCTCTACTCCGGGGGACTGAGTCATCTATCTGCCGCCCTGACCGGGAAAACCGAGAAGTCTGCTGCTTGCCGATTCTGCTGATTCTCGATGTGATGGAGAGACTGCCGAGACTCATCAAGCCCTCGGATCGCTACCCCTTCCTGCTTCTCCACGTGGGCACCAATGATACTGCCAAGAAAGACCTTGAGCGGATCACTGCGGACTACGTGGCTCTGGGAAGAAGGATAAAGGAGTTTGAGGCGCAAGTGGTGTTCTCGTCCATCCTCCCCGTGGAAGGAAAAGGCCTGGGTAGGGACCGTCGAATAGTGGAAGTCAATGAATGGCTACGCAGGTGGTGTCGGAGAGAAGGTTTTGGATTCTTTGACCATGGGATGGTGTTCCATGAAGGAGGAGTGCTGGGCAGAGACGGGCTCCACCTTATCGAGAGGGAAGAGCATCTTTGCAAGCAGGCTGGCTAACCTAGTGAGAAGGGCTTTAAACTAAGTTCACCCGGGGAAGGAGACCAAAGCCCTGAGGTAAGTGGGAAAGCGGGATACCAGGAGGAAGCACAGGCAGGAATGTCTGTGAGGGGAGGGCTCCTGCCTCATACTGAGAAAGAGGGGCGATCAGCGGGTTATCTCAAGTGCCTATACACAAATGCACAAAGCCTGGGAAACAAGCAGGGAGAACTGGAAGTCCTGGTGAAGTCAAGGAATTATGATGTGATTGGAATAAGAGAGACTTGGTGGGATAACTCACATGACTGGAGTACTGTCATGGATGGTTATAAACTGTTCAGGAAGGACAGGCAGGGCAGAAAAGGTGGGGGAGTTGCACTGTATGTAAGAGCAGTATGACTGCTCAGAGCTCAAGTATGAAACTGCAGAAAAACCTGAGTGTCTCTGGATTAAGTTTAGAAGTGTGTGCAACAAGAGTGATGTAGTGGTGGGAGTCTGCTATAGACCACCGGACCAGGGGGATGAGGTAGATGAGGCTTTCTTCCGGCAGCTCGCGGAAGCTACTAGATCGCATGCCCTGGTTCTCATGGGTGACTTTAATTTTCCTGATATCTGCTGGGAGAGCAATACAGCGGTGCATAGACAATCCAGGAAGTTTTTGGAAAACGTAGGGGACAATTTCCTGGTGCAAGTGCTAGAGGAGCCAACTGGGGGGGAGCTTTTCTTCACCTGCTGCTCACAAACCGGGAAGAATTAGTAGGGGAAACAAAAGTGGATGGGAATCTGGGAGGCAGTGACCATGAGTTGGTTGAGTTCAGGATCCTGACACAGGGAAGAAAGGTAAGCAGCAGGATACGGACCCTGGACTTCAGGAAAGCAGAATTTGACACCCTCAGGGAATGGATGGGTAGGATCCCCTGGGGGACTAACATGAAGGGGAAAGGAGTCCAGGAGAGCTGGCTGTATTTCAAGGAATCCCTGTTGAGGTTACAGGGACAAACCATCCCGATGTGTCGAAAGAATAGTAAATATGGCAGGCGACCGGCTTGGCTTAATGGTGAAATCCTAGCGGATCTTAAGCATAAAAAAGAAGCTTACAAGAAGTGGAAGGTTGGACATATGACCAGGGAAGAGTATAAAAATATTGCTCGGGCATGTAGGAATAAAATTAGGAGGGCCAAATCGCACCTGGAGCTGCAGCTAGCGAGAGATGTTAAGAGTAACAAGAAGGGTTTCTTCAGGTATGTTGGCAACAAAAATAAAGCCAAGGAAAGTGTGGGCCCCTTACTGAATGAGGGAGGCAACCTAGTGACAGAGGATGTGGAAAAAGCTAATGTACTCAATGCTTTTTTTGCCTCTGCCTTCACGAACAAGGTCAGCTCCCAGACTGCTGTGTTGGGCATCACAACATGGGGAAGAGATGGCCAGCCCTCTGTGGAGAAAGAGGTGGTTAGGGACTATTTAGAAAAGCTGGACGTGCACAAGTCCATGGGGCCGGATGAGTTGCATCCGAGAGTGCTAAAGGAATTGGCGGCTGTGATTGCAGAGCCATTGGCCATTATCTTTGAAAACTCGTGGCGAACGGGGGAAGTCCCGGATGACTGGAAAAAGGCTAATGTAGTGCCAATCTTTAAAAAAGGGAAGAAGGAGGATCCTGGGAACTACAGGCCAGTCAGCCTCACTTCAGTCCCTGGAAAAATCATGGAGCAGGTCCTCAAAGAATCAATCCTGAAGCACTTACATGAGAGGAAAGTGATCAGGAACAGTCAGCATGGATTCACCAAGGGAAGGTCATGCCTGACTAATCTAATCGTCTTCTATGATGAGATTGCTGGTTCTGTGGATGAAGGGAAAGCAGTGGATGTATTGTATCTTGACTTTAGCAAAGCTTTTGACACGGTCTCCCACAGTATTCTTGTCAGCAAGTTAAAGAAGTATGGGCTGGATGAATGCACTATAAGGTGGATGGGAAGTTGGCTAGATTGTTGGGCTCAACGGATAGTGATCAATGGCTCCATGTCTAGTTGGCAGCCGGTGTTAAGTGGAGTGCCCCAGGGGTCGGTCCTGGGGCCGGTTTTGTTCAATATCTTCATAAATGATCTGGAGGATGGTGTGGATTGCACTCTCAGCAAATTTGTGGATGATACTAAACTGGGAGGAGTGGTAGATACGCTGGAGGGCAGGGATAGGCTACAGAGGGACCTAGACAAATTGGAGGATTGGGCCAAAAGAAATCTGATGAGGTTCAATAAGGATAAGTGCAGGGTCCTGCACTTAGGACGGAAGAACCCAATGCACAGCTACAGACTAGGGACCTAATGGCCAGGCAGCAGTTCTGCGGAAAAGGACCTAGGGGTGACAGTGGACGAGAAGCTGGATATGAATCAGCAGTGTGCCCTTGTTGCCAAGAAGGCCAATGGCATTTAGCGAGCAGATCGAGGGACGTGATCTTTCCCCTCTAGTCGACATTGGTGAGGCCTCATCTGGAGTACTGTGTCCAGTTTTGGGCCCCACACTACAAGAAGGATGTGGATAAATTGGAGATAGTCCAGCGAAGGGCAACAAAAATGATTAGGGGTCTGGAACACATGACTTCTGAGGAGAGGCTGAGGGAACAGGGATTGTTTAGTCTGCAGAAGAGAAGAATGACAGGGGATTTGATAGCTGCTTTCAACGACCTGAGAGGTGGTTCCAGAGAGGATGGTTCTAGACTATTCTCAGTGGTAGAAGAGGACAGGACAAGGAGTAATGGTCTCAAGTTGCAGTGGGGGAGGTTTAGGTTGGATATTAGGAAAAACTTTTTCACTAGGAGGGCGGTGAAACACTGGAATGCGTTACCTAGGGAGGTGGTAGAATCTCCTTCCTTAGAAGTTTTTAAGGTCAGGCTTGACAAAGCCCTGGCTGGGATGATTTAATTGGGGATTGGTCCTGCTTTGAGCAGGGGATTGGATTAGATGACCTCCTGAGCTCCGTTCCAAACCCTGATATTCTATGATTCTATATGATTGATCCGCCCCCACTGTTTGCCACATACAGCCCTTCATCCATCTGCCTCACACACTCATCTATCTCCGCATGCATCCTGCCGTCCCTCTGGTTGTCCGTTCAGTGCCCAGCACAAAGAGGTGTGAACAGGTCCTGATTAACCTTCTGTGAGCCCGGCACCAAACATATATGTTGGTCCCCATGGGAGAATGGGGTATGGCACAAGGGCGGGGGGGTTGATCACCAGAACCAGGTGCCGGCCATGGGTAAGGCACGGGGAGGTGGGGGGAGGGAGACACAGCTCCGGTCTGCACAGCCCCACACAGGGGCTCTGCAAATCCACAGCCACCAGACATGTACTGGCCCACCCAGCCCTGCGCTGCCAGTGCGCTCTGCCATACCACCCCCCTGCCCATTGCTCCCCACCCTCTTAGGCCCAGCAACTCCCATGCCCAATGTCCCCTCACCCAGAGATCTGGCCCGCAGATCCCTATGCCCAGAACCCCCCACTGCCCAGCGCCCCTCTCACAGCCCACCTACAACTGCCCAGCACCCCATATTCCTGAGGGAATTCCCCCAGGCAGTTCTGTGGGAACTCCCCAGACACAGCTCCTACAGCCAATCAACCAGCACTGAACAAATATCCTTCCAGGCCAGATTTTAGCAGAGAGCCTCTAAGCCTCACTGCGGGGAGCTTCCCCCCACAAGCCCTGAACAGAATATTGCTGCCAGCCTCCAGCCCAAGGTTGAGCCTTCACTTCCTCCCATGCAGCTCTCAGAGAAAAAGCTCCTTCGGTTCCCCGAAGGGGAAAATCCACAAACAAACCTTCACTTTGCTCTCACACCTCTATTCAAGCCTAAATTAATTGTATCGAATTTGCAAATGAATTCCAATTCAACAGTCTCTCGCTGGAGTCTGGTTTTGAAGTTTTTCTCTTGAAATATTGGAACTTTCATGTCTGTAATCGCGTGACCAGAGAGACTGAAGTGTTCTCCGACTGGTTTATGAATGTTATAATTCTTGACATCTGATTTGTGTCCATTTATTCTTTCACGTAGAGACTGTCCAGCTTGACAGAGGGGCATTGCTGGCACATGATGGCATATATCACATTGGTGGATGTGCAGGTGAATGAGCCTCTGATAGTGTGGCTGATGTTATTAGGCCCTGTGGCTTAGGCTTGAATAAAGACTGGGAGTGGTTAAGTCATTATGCAAGGTAACCTATTTCCCCTTGTCTTTTCCTAACCCCCCCACCACCCCCCGCTGTTCCTCAAACGTTCTTGTTAAACCCTGGATTTGTGCTGGAAATGGCCCACCTTGATTATCATACACATTGTAAGGAGAGTGATCCCTTTAGGTAAGCTATTACCAAAAGGAGAGTGGGGTGGGGGGAGAGAAAACCTTTTGAAGTGATAAACACCCATTTTTTCATGGTCTGTGTGTATAAAACATCCTCACTGCATTTTCCACTTTTATGCATCCGATGAAGTGAGCTGTAGCTCACAAAAACTTATGCTCAGATAAATGGGTTAGTCTCTAAGGTGCCACAAGTCCTCCTTTTCTTTTGCGAATACAGACTAACACGGCTGCTACTCTGAAACCAATTTTATCCATAAGTCAGACCCTGTGTCCTCCCCCTGCCTGGGTCACCTCTCCCCCAGGTGGCTCGAGTCGCCCTCCAGAGCCATTGCTGGGCCTGGGAGGCAGCCACACGAGCCACGGGGATGGGCAGCTCCCAGGAATCCTGCCAAGGAATCCCCAGGCCAGGGGGTTTCCCTGCATGCCGGCTCCACCCCCAGGGTCCAGCCAGCCAGCCAGCAGCTGCTGCCCAAGCTAGTGCGCTAAGAGCAGCAGGGTGGCCATGGTGGCTCGGCCGGTGGCTGGGGCTAGTCGCCTGAGCACGAACCCAGCCGACTCCATGAGACAGACCCGGGTCACTAGCCTAACCCCCCTCACAGCAGCTGCTGCCGCCCTGTCAGTGCCTGAGCTCCAACAGACCCTGCTGGGGAGCAGCCCCCACCTGCAGTGTAGATGCCCCTGAGAGCACGGCAGGGCCCAGCTCCCCGGCTGACCTGTGCTGCTGAGCGCTGGGGGGACGGACGGACGGATGGACAGACACACACACACACATGCCCATAGCTCCTTGGCAAGTCATTGGTTTCTCTTCCTCAGACAGGGAGGATGAACCCGTCTGACCAGGCTGGTGGAACCGGGGCCGAGGGTGCTGGGTGACAGGTGGCTGTCGGCTCTGGGGTGGGACCGTCACTTCCCCCCCACCCACCCATCCAACAGGATCACAGTGAACAAAACCAGCTCAGCCCGCAGGGGAAGAGTTCAGACCTGGGCCTGGTGCATTCTGGGAGCAGGGATTGTCCAGAGAAAGGGCAGATACAGGGCAGCTCTGAACACTCTGTGCAAAACTGCCTGTCCTGACCCGCACCCCCGGATATCCCAGCCCTGAGCTCCCCACTTACTGCTCTGCCAGTGCCCCTGACTCCCGACCCACAGCCCCTGCTGTCCCAGCCCTGAGCTCCCCACTCGCCGCTCTGCCGGTGCCCCTCACTCCTGACCCGCATGACCTGCTATCTCAGCCCTGGGCTCCCCCCCACCTCTGCAGTCTATATGTTTTATGGAAATATGCTTATAAGTGTGAATATGATGTAACTGGATTATGCTTTATGCAAAAAAGTCTCTGGTAAGGTCTCATTACAAGGCTCATCATCTCCTGAGTGTGGCCATCCTATCTGTACCATTCTTGTACACGTGTCATTCTTGTGTCTGAAGCTAGAAATATGAAGTATGACTCTGAAGTCCTGTTGTAATTATGGAAAGTGTGGGCCATTGATGATGGTTTGGAAGCTTGATGGCTCCCACTGACTGGGACAATTGGTTGTAAATGGCTCTGTTCACTTGGTGCGGGCTAACCCTGGAAGAATGGAGACAAGGGGGCTAACAGGACATGTGACCCTGTAACAGGATACAGGAATCCATCTTCAACCTGGTGCTTTTCCATTTTGAAGGAGGGGTCGGAATCCAGAGAGATAAAGGGGTCCCGCCTTGTGCCACAGCTATAAAAGTGGGTGGAGCAGAACAAGGGGGGTCCCAGTCATGAGAAAGCCCCTGCTATTCACCTAAGATGCCTGCTCGAACTAACAAGGACTGTACCAGACGAAAGGATTCGGCCCAGACAGGGAAGAAGAGGCATTGAACAGCTGCGGGGGACAGGGCTGGGATAACAGGCGCTGTGGGTCACGAGTGAGGGGCTCCGGCAGGCAGTGACTGGAGATCCCAAGGCTGGGACAGTAGGGGCTGTGGGTGAGGAGTGAGGGGCACCAGCAGAGCAGTGACCGGGGATCCCAGGGCTGGGAGAGCAGGGGCTGCAGGCAGAGGTGGATTTACAATGAAACTCACAGTTCCCTGTCTCATTATTAAGGATCCGTGACCGTCAGGGAGGTTGTGGAAGTGACAGATTCTGTGACTTCCTGTGACCTCCATGACTTCTGCAGCGGCCAGTGTGGCTGATTCCAGGGCCACCCAAGCAGCTGGCCCCAGGGACCACCAGAGCAGCGGCCAATGCAGCTGGCCCTGGGGACCATTTGAGCAGTGGTCCTGGGGGCAGCGGGAGCAGCCGCAGCTCTGTGGCTCCCGGCAGCTGTCCTGGGGGCAGTGGGAGCAGCTGCCCAGGCCCTGGGGCTCCCCCCTGCGGTGGCAGCAGGACCCCGGGGCTTCTGCCCTGGTAGCTGGTGCTATGGGGCCCCCCAGACTCCCTCCCCCCACAGCTGGTGCTGCAGAATCCCTGGGATCCCCTCCCTGCAAGATTCAATGAGAGGTATCTATGGTGTAAGTCATGGACAGGTCACGGGCAATGATTTTTTGTTTCTTGCCTGTGACCTGCCCATGACTTTTACGAAAAATACCTGTGATTAAATCGTTGCCTTCCTCATTGTCAATGAAATAAATCGAAACATTTCCACCTGCAAGTGGATTTAGCCCAGGACCCTCAGTGTCAGCAGCTGTTACACCCCCCACTGAGCTCCCTGTCAGGTGTCCCAGTGCTAGAAGCCTCCTGTTTACATCCTAAGATAGCATTTTTGCACCGGGGGGCTGATATTTTGGACTGGACACTGTAGCAGGGAAAGGTGCTGCTGTGCTCCAGAAAACAAGCCACCTCTGCACAAAGAGGGATGAAAGGACATGCCAAAGCCCGGGATTGAACCAGGGACCTTTAAATCTTCAGTCTAACGCTCTCCCAACTGAGCTACTGCGGCAGCTGGATAGTGCTCCTTTCGCCTGCTGCTGCTCTGTCCGGGATGTTTTTGTCAGCCTTGGTACACAAAAAGGACATTGTTGTGATGGCCCATGAACGCAAGACTTGCTTTTGCCTGCCTTGCTCAGCTTGACTTGCTTCCTCACCCCATTCCTGCCTTAGTTCCTAGGTTGACCTGGTGGCCGAAGCAGACTGAGGGCCAGTCGCCCATGGAGGAAGTTGAGCTGGACCCTGAGCTAGACTAGACCCTGGTGGCGAGAGTCTGGCCACCACTTGCCACCCCACCCTGTTGTCCTGGCTTCCCCTACTGGACGTCATTTAGGGAGGGAAGTGGGGCTTCTGCCTCCCCTCCCCGATTTTCATACCTCAGAGGAGTGTGAACAGGAAAACGAACAGCTGCTCCATACTCCCACTGGAGGAACCCGACGCCCTTAGCTCTGGCTGAGTGAGAAGTGTCTGTTGGCTGACAGGCCTGTCCCCGAGGAGTGGGAAGAGCAGCTGCTGCCTCCCCCTCGGCTCCAGGCTGCCTTTCCCGTCTCCTAAGGGCCAGGCTCTCTGCCATGGAAACAGCTGCCACTGCTCTCCATGGGTCTGTGTTCCACACAGCAACGTACAAACCTGCTCCCAACTGAAGCGGGGTCAGAGGGTGACAAGGCTGGTGACACAAACACTTCAGACTATGAACCCTAGGGCCCTTTCTTTCTTTAACCCAGGACGTGCCAGTCAACTGCTAACCAGGGTGTTGTCTTCATCTTGAAATACATCTCAGGACATTTGACAGGGGAAGGGAAACCCCCTCCCACCAATGGCTCCCTGTGAAGGAGTTGTACCATACCTGCCCCTGGAGACTGGCTGTTTTTATGCTCTTGGAGCTTTTTCTTTTCAGACCCATCCTGATCCCAGTCTAGGGGCCAACCTCCGCAGTTCAGAGTTGAGAATTTACTGCCATCACCCTCGTATGGCACTTTCTAGGTGAATGAGAGAAAGTCAGTGGGGGAAGTGACGTGGCTCATGGACACTGATGCTGAGGGCGAGGCCTGGACTCAAAACCCCAGCAGTGCATCCCCCCTGCCCTTGCCAGATGCACCCTGTAGGTGCTGCCGAAACAAACCTGGGAAGTGGGCACTTACCTGAGTCTGTAGTTATCAACTGTGGCTGGTAGCTGAAAGGCTGATGATCCAACCCACCTGAAGATGGCATAGGCGCCGACTTCTGCTGGCGCCGGTGGGTGCTCGACCCCCCTCTGTCCCTGGCCGTGCCCCGACTCCCCCCTGCCCCACCCCCTCTTGTTGCAGGAGGGGAATGTCACGCCAGGAATCCTGGTTCTCAGGCACCCTGATGGGACTGCCCTGGGATAGGGGGTGCTGTGGCCGGATCCATTAGGTAACCAGACTGAGCCAACTCATACCCTTGGCATGCTGCCCACTGCAATGATGGGGCCTTTTAACACAGACATCCTGGCCTGGGGTGGGATCCGGCTGCCACAGCTGGTATCTATGCCCCAAGCACTGGTCGTCACGCAGAAGTCATTGGTTTCCCTGATGAACACATGGCAGGGGGAAGGCGGCAGCCCAGCTGGCTGGAGAAGAGGGATCCATTCTGCCCCCCGAAGAGAGAGGGAAAAGGTCCATCTGACTGTCCTGGTAGCAGCACAGCGAGGATCCCTCTGGCCTCCCCCAGCCACGTCCATCCAGCCTCTCCACAGGACGGGGGCACCCAGCTCTCGGCAGCCCCAGCTTTCGCTCCTGAGCTCTCCCAGCAGACGTGCAGCAAGCGCACCTAGGGTGACCAGCTCACAAGAGTGAAATATCAGGACACATTGGGCGACCGGGTCGGGGGGAGAGAGAAAGACACAGGTGCACAGCCCCGACTGGAGCCAGAGCACACTGGTCCGCCGGGCCCTGTGCTACCAGCGTGCCCCTTCCAGTTGGGGGTGGGCCCACACTGCACCACACAGCTCCCCTGCCCAGCGCCCCCGGATCCACTATGCCCAGAGCCCCCCTACAACCCTTCCACCACAAACGCACAGTGCTGTGCGCACACACACCCCGCCCAGCGCCCCCCTGCCCACGGCCCCACCACAGCTGCCCAGCACCCCACCCAGAACCCCCGACTCGCTCGTTTCCCAATACACACACATTCTCCTCCTTCCCAGTGCCCTTCCCCACAGCCCCACCACCACAACTACACAATGTCCCCCATAGACCCCACTGCCCAGTGCCCTGACACACACAGCTCTCCCCCACTGCCCAGCACCCCCCAACAGGCCCCCACCGCCTAGCCCCCCAAAACACACAAACCTCCCCACTGCCCTCCACACCCTCACAGCCCAGCCCCCCACACACACCTCCCAGACACTCACCTTCACACCCTGCCCCCTTCCCTGGCCACACTCACCAGCCCTGCTGGGTAGTTTCTGGCCCCTAGGGTCACAGCGGTGAGGGGGGGTCTCCAGACAATCCACGTCCTGCCCCTGCCACAAGCGTGAGCTCCATGGCTCCCACTGGCTGGGAAAAGCACCAACGGGAACCACCAGAGCCGCAGAGCGGGGCTTGCAGGTGCCGGCAGCGCACAGAGGCCCCTTTGCCCCCGTCCTGACCCTAAGAGCCATTGAGACCAGCCGGGGGGTGAGGTGGGGAGTCCCAGCAGTGCTTACATGGGGCGGCTCCCGTCCCGGGAACCATCTGGCAGGCTGGTCCCTCTGGCACCAAGGGTCACGGGTCAGGTGAGGTGGGGTCGGGTGGGGGGGCGGAGGGCTCTCTGCCCACTCCCGGCCCCTGCATGCCCCGCCCCTGCAGCACGCGGCACTCCTGCCGGTGGGCGGGCACCGAGAGCTGCCCCAGGAAGCAGTGAGCAACGGCGCCATGACTGCGGTCCGGACGGTCCTGTTAGTGGGACAAAGGGCGTCCCAACCCATGTAGGGTTACCCTATGTGCACGGGGGGCACGGCGCACACATGGGACTGAGAGAACTAACCGACGGACTCCTGGGAGAGACGGCCTGGCCAGCCTCCCCAAAGGAGCATTGCAGCTCTGAACAGGGGTTTCCTGGCTAAACCGGCTTTGGCTCCAGGCTGGAAATGGGGACAATGGCTGGTGCTGGCGATGCAAGTGAAGCCGACACACACACTGTGTCTCCCTCACAGGTCCAAACCCACCCGCAGCCCACAGGGCAGCCTCTGCTTCCGGCGCTCCAGTCCTTAGAGCAGTCGGAGGTGAGCCGAGAGTGGGAGCCTGCCTAGCAGCCTGGCAGCTGCCTATTTGGGTTCAGCTGGAAGCCCGACAAGCCGGGATCCCCAGAGGCCTCAGCCGGAGATACAGCTATGGCAGAGATGGGGTGGGGCCCCCAATTCCTCCCCCTCCCCATGTGAGCTCTGCTGGAGGGACAGGCCCGGCAGTGCGCATGCCGCACCCTTGATTGGGGCAGTGGAAGTGGATTTAGCCCACGTCAGTCGGACCCATCAACATTTTCTGTAGAAGCTATTTTTGATGGAAAAGTTAATTTTCCGTTAAATGCTTTCCACACAAACATTCGGTTTTTACAGAAAAGAATGGAAAGCCCCAAATTGAAAACTTTCCACCCAAAACCTTTTGGGTTTGCAATGAAAATGTTCAGTGTGACAACCAAAAGTCCCCGTTTGCCCTGGAAACACATCACTGTCGTACCCGCTCCACACGGCAGGGGAAGAGGTGGCCCAGCAAGAGCAGTCGCTCTCAAGTGACCTTGTTCCAGGCTCCGCAGAAAGGGGACTGGCTGCTAGGGCCCCAGGTGGGAATCCCCTCTCTTTAGAGCAATGCAAAGTGGGCAGGGGGCGGCTCTGGGCCTGTTCCCACCCATGGCATAGAGGTGCCTTGGTGCAGAATAAAAAGTGCTGTTGGCCTGGAGCAGGAAGGTAACAAGAGAGGCAGAGTCTCTAGGAGAGAAAAGTTCTCCAGCCGCGTATTGCCCGGCACGCTTTGGCCAGCCTCCTAGGTAGGGTCTGCTCCTTGAGCTGCACTGGATAGAATTTATTTAGTGCGTGCAACTGGATATATAATGAGCCGACTTCAAAGCACTCGCCCCACACCCCCTTGCAGGTGCAGCATGCTGCTGTCAGTCCCTGCGCTGCAATGCTCGTGTTGGAAACAAACCATCTTTTCCATGCCTGGGCACAACAATTCCTCTCTGCTGCCAATTCTGCCAGGTCTGGGCAGGTAGCACAGGCCTCCCAGGCTGCTGGAGAGTTCAGGCAGCTCATGGTTGCACAAGGTTGTATGTAAAACTGAACAGTCCCCTGGGGTCCCTAGAATGGGCTGCAACAGCACACGGTGTAACTTCAGGGACTCTCAGCAAAAGGGGCTAAGAGCCATGCTGTTGTCCTTATAGGACTCACAAGAGATTCTTTCCATACATGGTATTTTGCAAGCTTCCCCCGGCGTGACCAAATCTGCATTTGGAGTTTGAAATGAAGGAATCAAAGCAGAACTCCCAAGCCTGGAAGTCTGGCTCTACACCAGGCAGAAAGGTTCCTCAGCCGGGTTTTTTTAGTTTCTGACCTCTTTGCCTATGTGCAGCAAGTGGATGGAAAGCAGGCCCCCGGGGCTCCCAGCATCATGACTGGAGAAGTGAAGAGGATTGTCCCAGTGGGCTTTGAAGACTTCAAAAAAGCTGGGATCATCTGTTCTACTCAAAAGCCTTTCTATTGGCAGTGCCTAGCTGGGGGGTCACATCACGGACAGAACCTGCTCTCGGGAAAGTAACAGTGACTCCAAAGCGACAGGGGCTCCTCTTGGGGTATCATTTATTCAAAGAGACCAACATCCTACGGGCCTGGCTATGCTATGGGTGCGACAACAACACAGCGACATACCGCAGCATCTCTAGCGCTGGAGTGTAGACACTTCCTGCATTGAGAGATGGGGGTTACCGCGATGGTGGGAATCCACTTCTCCAAGTGGCGGTAGCTAGGTTGATAGAAGAATTCTGCTGTCACCCCTCACCATGTCTACACCAGGGGCTAGGTCGGCTTAGCTACGGCGCTCAGGTGGGTAAATTCCCGCCCCCCCCCCAAGACATAGCTAGGTCAATCTGAATTTTAAGTGTAGACCAGCCCTGAAACAGACAAATAAATGCACATGGCCATAAAACAATCAGGTTAGATAGATAGATAGATAGATAGATAGATAGATAGATAGATAGATAGATAGATAGATAGATAGATATCTGAGTGAGTGAGTTTTGGTTTGCTCACATCTAATTCTCAGTTGCTGATTTCTGGGGTCCAGAGGCACCATTTCTTTCATGCTCCATGCATTTTAAGATACAGCTTCAATGTCTTTCTTTCATTTTTATAACTAGGGGGATGCCATTTGAGGGCTGTGAAGCCTTCCCCACTTCAGCTTGGAAATTGTGAATACTTTGCCAGACACTTTAGTTCTGAGGTAACTAAATATTAATACAATAATGTTACATGATCAAACATTTAATTCATTCCCCCCAATATTTCTACCCATATAGATGCCCGTATAGCTTCTACACTTTGTCCTGCTTTCCCTCCAGCTGCATAACTCCTTCTAATGGAGGAAATTGGGTATCCAGAAAATGAACACAGCGGCCACTTGTCAAAATTTTGGTTTACATGACTTGCCAAACGTAACACAAGAACTCTGGGGCAGAGGCAGGGAGAAAATCCAGTTTACCAGGGCAGCATTCATCTGTCTAAACTTTGGGACCAGTCTTTCTCCTCCTGAAATTCTCTGCCTCCTTCACTGCGCACTTTCCAACTTCTGCAGCACATGAGGCTGGGGTCCTACAGACGACAGCTTCCTTCAGTCCACAGCTTGATTTCTCCCCGCAGCACTATCCATTCTACGCACTGGATGAGGCCGGGATCCTGTGGGAAAGTGTGTGACCGTGCAACTAACGCATATGCTTCCTGGCAGGTGCCATCCACAGATGCTCCTTACAACCTGCCTGAGCAGCGTCTACTCAGCCTGAGTTGCGAGCGGGTGTACAAGGCACCAGTCCCGCTTTCAATCTGTTTTATGCATGTTTAAAAGAAGACAGGTGCCCACACGGATGGACACGTTTTAGCAGTGTCAAAGTTTGACTCAGACTCACAATTTATCAGACCACTCTGTTTTATTATCAAAGCTGCTCTGCTAATACATTTAGAAGTGAGCCCCCCGGGTGGGGCTTGTGTTTCTTAATTTATACAGCTTGCTGCAGAACAAGTTACAGAGAAGTTACAGACAAAAGAAGAAAAAGATTTTAGTCACCACCCTTCGAGATCCCTGAGACCAGTCAAGTATCTTCAATTACCTGCCACCCTTAACAATCTCCTTTAACAGCTTCCAGTCAACTTAACTAATTGCCCTTTACACCTTCCATTCTGATGCCTGCTTCTTAGATGTGCTGGCTCTATCTTAATTGCTTCTCCATTCAAAAGCTAACTGTCCCTACGTGTGCTCCCTCAGATATTTTGTAACATGTTTTGGCATGCCCTCTCATATACAATGTATCCAGCATGTTCCCTTATACAGCGTTATACTTATACAATGTTATACTTCCACAATCCCCCCTTTTGGTCAACGCTACGCCCATGACCAATGACTTACTGGATTCCATACATCAATTGTTCTTTTTCATTACTTTCACTGGTGACATTTAACAACATTAGATTAGCACTCTGGTTAGGGGTAACCTGATGGATGGTGTCTCTTGTGCAGTTTTGGATACAACAAGGAATCTATTGAAAACACACAAAGGTTATTAGAATTCCAAATAGGATAGTCAGGATTCCTTGAAACAACCAGTTTCCCAGACTAGAGAAATTGAATAAGTTACTTATCCATTTCCACAAGGAACTTGGTTCTTCGTGGGGAAGATATGAAATTTGCTCCAGATGGCTAGCACGATTTATTACCTCATTAGTATTATCAGGTATGTATACACAGCATTCTGTTCCAATTAGAGCACAGGTCCCTCCTTTGGCTGCCAGTATTATATCTAATGCCCGACGGTTTTGGAGGGCCACTTGTCGGACTGCTCCTGCTTCTTTGGCTAGAGCTTTTAAGCTCTCTCCTGTTTCATTAGCCATGATCTCAACCACTGCTTGTAACCTTAAAAGCCTTTTTGCATGGTGGATTACCCCCCCCTACTGGGACTAAAGAAATGCCAACAGCTTCTTCCCAAGTCAGGGGGCTTATGTTATCCACATACCATTTAGCATCTGGCAAGTCCCTCCTTTTTCGCCTGAAATTACGGAGGCGATTTCGTGGGAGGGATTGAAGCACCCGGAATTGTGGGAAAAGCTGAGCAGGATAACAGATACCTGACCAATTTGCTGGTAACACAGTGTAAGCATTTTCCCCACAAACCCAATGATGTCCCATTAAAGCTGGGAAGGGTTGACTGCAACCCTTTGACATGTAAGAATTTATGAAGGAGGAATAGTATCCCGCAAAGGGCACAGGATGATTTTCACTGGGAGAAGAGGTAGCATTCCCATGATGTTTGTAGATGGTGCTGTTTTTCTCAGGGAGGCTGTAGGGGGAGCAAGAGATTGAATCTTTGGTTTGGTCCCAGGTTGAGAGGAAGTTTATCTTTCCATACCTGGTTTGCCATTCTCCAAGCTTGTTTGAATAGTCCCATACACCATGGGACCCGATGTATTGGAGACAGCTGCTCCTCCCTAGATTCAGCCCTGTCCCATTACACACCCAGAACCAGTGGCCCTTTCCTTTCACCACACTTATAAGTTTAGGAACATATGTTTTTCCTAGCCCCCAAGTGTCATTTTCCTTCCATGTCCTTTTAAGTGGATAGGGTTCTCCAGCAAGCTCTGAGGAATTCAAAGGGATTGCCATGGTGGGGATACTAGCTTGTGAGTGAGCTGGGATGTGGCTGCAGACCCAGCAATTAGAAATATTCAGGATCTAGGCTATCTGCACCTGTTGTTGGATGAAAGAATTGTCACTGTCACTCTGGATTCCCCAGACCCTCAGGACACAGTAGCTGAGGATTAAGCTTCTCAAAGGACACATGTTGGAAGCAGGACCCTTTCTGGTTCTGACAACCCCTTTCAAGGGAACCGCAGTCACGGTTTTACATCCACCAGGCAGCAGGCGCTAGGCTCACTACGGCTTCTTGTTTGTTGGGTCCTGCTGTCTGCTTACCCTCTGCTTCTGGCAACCCTTACGAGAGCGCAGATTGTAAGGTATTGCAGGCTGTTCCTCTTTGTCTTCTGGGGTTGAAGCTGGTTCTTGCTGGTCTTGCAGAGGTGCTTGGTCCCCTTGAGGTGGCGCTGGCTTACACTGTGAGGCGTGGATCCGTGCAGCGATGCCGGATAATTTCACTGCTGTCTGGGTGGTGAGCAGTGCCTGGTATGGACCCTTCCACCGGGGTTCCAAGGCGTGCTTCCGAAGGTGGTGCCGCAGGCAGACCCCATCACCAGGCTCAGGAGTGTGACAGGCAGCAGAGGTGGGTTCCCTCGGCCAAGCTGCTCCCACCTGCGAATGGAAGGAGCTCACAGCTTGCATTAACCCTTTGCAGTACTGGAGGAGCGTGCTGTGAGTTAGGTTTAGGTCTGGGGCTGGGGTAATAGTAGCCATTGTTCGCATAGGGCGTCCCATGATGATTTCGAATGGACTCAATTTGTGTCTCTGGGATGGGGATGACCGAATTTCCTTAAGGGACAGTGGTAAAGCAGCTGGCCAGTTTAACTCTGTGGAACTACAGATTTTTGCCAGCTTATTTTTAAGCACACCATTTCGCCTTTCAACTGCCCCTGCACTCTGTGGATGGTAAGGGCAGTGCAACAGGTGGGTGACATGTAATACCTGGTTAAGATGTTGAACAATTTTTCCAGTAAAATGTGTTCCCCGGTCACTAGACAAAGTGGCAGGAATTCCTTTGGTAGGGATAATGTGGTTTAACAGACATTTTGCAACGGACAATGAATCAGCTTTGTGACAGGGAAAGGCTTCAATCCAACCCGAAAACAGACATATTATAACTAAAATGAATTCATATTTCTGACACTTTGGCATTTGTACAAAATCAAGTTGCCAGTGTAGGAAAGGTGCTTGAGGCAAACCCCGGAACCCTTGTGTTACTTTTACAGATTTGCCTACATTGTGGCTTTGACAAGTAACACAAGTGGCACAGTGGTGGGTTGCAAAGGAGCTGAAATGGGGAGCCCACCACCCCGCCTTACTCATAGCAGAGACCATCCCCTCCTTGCTGACATGCGAAACACCATGTAGCAGGGTGGCTAGAGACGGGTAGAGTGAGAGGGGGGCTACAAAGGTACCGGTGGGAGATCACCAAAGGGAATCAGAATGCAAAGAGCAACCCAAAGCACTCCAGGAGTCTTTTTCTGTTTCTGGGGCAGAATCCTGAGCGAGCGAGATGAGACAGGGATGGTGGTGTTACAGAGACAGAGAGGGGACCAAGAAACGCTTCTGGTGAAGGTTTTATAGTGGCGGCATGTTTTGCAGCAGCTTCAGCAAGTGCATTACCTTTTGCCACCTCGGTGTCTGCCGCCGAGTGGCCAGTACACTTAACAATTGCCAAGGCAGACGGTAGTAAAACTGCATACAGGAGGGCGGCAATGTAGGGGCCATTCTTGATAGGGGTACCAGTAGAGGTAAGAAAACCTCGAGCCTGCCAGAGGGTGCCAAAGTCATGCACAACCCCAAAGGCGTACCAAGAATCAGTAAAAATAGTGGCAGAGAGCCCCTCAGCTAGAAAGCAGGCACGGGTTAGAGCAATCAGTTCAGCCACCTGGGCAGAGGTCACAGAGGGTAAGGGCGCAGCTTCTATGGTCTCAGAGAGAGAGACCACAGTGTACCCTGCAAGAAGGTGGCCTTGGTCATTTCTATAACAGAGCCCATCAGTGAATAATACCAGGTCAGAGTTAGGGAGAGGTACATCTGAAAGGTCGGGGCGCGGGACAGTGATAGCGGAGACAGTTGCAGGGCAGTCATGGGGTTCACCATCACTAGGTAAAGGAAGGAGGGTAGCAGGGTTTAACCGGGAGCAGCGCTTAAGAGTGATATGTGAGGCTGAAAGCAGCAAAAGTTCATACCTAGTGAGGCGAGCAGAGGAGAGGTGAGCAGTGTTGTGTTACGGAAGGAGAGTTTCTACTGAATGGGAACCATGAGAGTGAGAGGAGAGCGGAGGACAAGGGACTCAGACATCTCGACCAGGCATGCTGCAGCAGCTACAGCGCGTAGGCAAGGGGGTAAACCCTGGGCTACAGGGTCCAAGGTTGTAGAAAAATAAGCCACCGGGCGATTTCTGTCACCGTGCTCCTGAGTAAGAACCCCGAGGGCACAAGCAGATTGTTCATGACAGAAAAGGGTAAAAGGCTTGTCACAGTTAGGTAACCCTAAGGCAGGGGCAGAGGCTAAATTCTGCTTAAGGAAGATGAAAGCAGCATTTGCTTCAAGTGGCCATGGCATGGGGTTAGGTACAGAGGATTGAGTGAGTTCTTGGAGTGGTTTAGCCAGAGAAGCTTATTGGGGAATCCATTGCCTACAGAACCCTGTCATGCCTAAGAATTTTCTGACCTGGCGTGGAGAGCAAGGCTGGGAAAAGCTAAGGATGGCTTGTACCCGGGCTGGATAGAGTGTACGGGAGCCCTGGGAGAGAAGGAAGCCTAGGTATGTGACAGAGGTTTGGCAGAGCTGCAATTTTGTGCGAGAAGCCTTATGACCCTTGTTCGCTAAAGCTGTGAGAAGTGTTAGTGAATCAGTTTCTGAGGCAGACAGAGAGGGGGAGCACAGGAGTAAGTCATCCACATATTGGATCAGTGTGGATCCTGATGGGAAAACCAGATCAGCGAGATCCCTGGCTAGGGCTTGAGAAAAATAGGATGGACTCTCTGTATACCCCTGGGGAAGGGTAGTCCATGTATATTGCTGACCCTTGTAGGAGAAGGCAAAGAGATACTGGGATTCAGAGTGAACTGGGACAGAGAAGAAAGCGGAGCAGAAATCTACAACAGTAAAGTGGGTTGCATTTGGAGGAATAGATGCTAGTATTGTAGCAGGGTTAGGAACCACTAGAAAAGAAGGTATGACAATACGGTTAATATCTCGAAGGTCTTGAACAAATCACCACGATTTGCCATCAGCCTTTTGAACTGGGAAGATAGGGGTGTTTCAGGGGCTGGAACAAGGGACAATAATTCCTTGTTCTTTTAATGCAGATATAACTGGAGCAATCCCAGCCTCTGCCTCAGGATTCAAAGGATACTGAGACAGGCGAGGCAGAGGTTTGGAATTGTCTACAGTAATCCGAACTGGGTCAGTATTTAATCAGCCCACTTCAGATGGGTGCGATGGCCATAGGGAGGAAGGAACCTGAGAGATTAGGTGCTCTAGGGATGGAGTTAAGGGACAGCAAGGGACCGGAGTGGAGAGGGAAGTTTCAGACATCAGGGAGGCTACAGAATCACATAAGGAAGACTGAGGGATTTGCAGATAGACACCATCTGGGGAGCAGTAAATAGAACAGCCAAGTTTGCATAGCAAGTCCCGTCCCAGAAGGTTTGCAGGAGTGGAATCAGAGAGGAGGAATGCATGCTCCTCAGAGAGGGGACCGACCTGAACAGAGAAAGGTTTTGAGAGGGGAAAAGAGGTAGGGATCCCTGTAATGCCAACAGCAGACACAGATTTTCCAGATCGGGGAACCTCAGGCAAGTCAGTGGTGCAGATTGTAGAAAAAGAAGCTCCAGTATCAACAAGGAAAGGGAGAGAGAGATCATTTACAGTAAGGACACATTCTCCAGTAGGGGACAGAGGTAATAAGGGAGCTAAAACTTTGTGAGGTTCCCCGGCATCCCGTCATTGTTGGGGTGAAAAATAGGGTTGGGGATCAGCTGGAGGAACCAGCGGGGGATTCACTTGATTTCCCATACAATTATTAGGTCGTCTTGGACACTCTTTTTTCCAGTGTCCAGGCTGTTTACAGTAGTTACAAACCCCAGTTAATCCAGCCCCCCGCCCCCTTCCGCAACCCCGTTCCTGTCCCCGGTGTGGTCTGCTTAGTCCTGAATAATGCTGTATCTGCAGAGCCATTAACTTTTGGGAGGACTGTTCCTCCTTTCCTTTTAAAGTGCGGTGGCAATGCTCTGCTACAGCCAGCAATTTGTCCATGGTTTCAGTCTCCCATCCCACACTTATTCGTTTTAACATGCTGCCTGTGGCAGGGAGAAGACCATCAACAAATGCATGTGCCAAGGCCCCCTGCCCATTTACATTGGGCTCTTGTATTCCTGAATGTTGTAGGAAAATATCAGCTAGCCGGGACCTATAGTCGCCTGGGCTTTCTCCTTGCCCTTGCTTACAGCAACGTATTGCTGTCCAGTTTGTTTTAGGAAACCACACTTTGGGAATGGCTTGATGCAGGCGCTTCCAAAGAGCCATACACGGGTCTCTGGATGCCGAATCTGGGCCAGTACTTTTTATGGTTGAGTGGCGTGTCTCAGCTGGCCAGTCTGCGGCAGCCAACCATTTTTCATAATAACTGGCAGGAGCTAACAATTTACACAGTTGGAGGAGATCTGTCTCAGAGGGTTCATAGGTTTCACAGATTAACAGAAACTCCTCAGCAAATTTGACAGAGTTGTCCTGTGGTTTGGGAAAACTTTTAACTATAGATAAAAGTTCCGTACGAGTCCAGGGCTTATAATCCCATATGGACTCACTTTCTCCCATCTTAAGGACTCATAAGGGTGCCACAACAGTTTGATCAGAGTCTCTCATTAACCTCCCATCAGGTTCTCTTTTCCAAGAAGAGATGTCAAGAGAATCTTTGCAGACTGCTTTGGATTTCTTCTTCATAATATTTTGCAGAGCTGCGAGGCCAATGAGGGTATCTTCTTCACTTTCATTATCTGTAGTCACTGAAGATTTTTCCTTTTCTGATTTCTTATTTGCGCAGGAGTATGGTGGGGGTCGGGTTTGATCCGGATCATTGCACAGGACTGGGCAAAGGGGAGCGCTCGGACTAGTGGTGGGAGAGACTGCATCCAATTGAATTGTTAGTTTTTTGATAGAATTTTTAAGAGAGGTGAGTTTTGACTCAGTCCATCTACGATTTCCCTCTTCCCACCACTGCATGAAGCAGTCTACTTCTCCTCTCTCCAATTTGGTTTTTGGGAGGACGAGTATGCTTTTTAAAGCGTTCACTCGATCCTTGTCCCAAGAACCTAACAGTGGCCACTGTAATTTGGGGTTCTCTAGAGCTAATTTGGACCATTTTTCAAGAAACCTACAAGAGTCCGGACCCCTTCTAAAATACATAAAATAAGCTGGAGTTCCCTGACCGGGAACTGTTCTACCTTAGACTTCTGATTACCCATCCAGGAGGACTTCACACAGCACTCACACAAGAAGGAAATTCGGGCTCAGCAGAGCGGTACCCGGTGCAACACACAGAAAGGAGCCCACAGGCTACTGCCTCAACTGCCCTTGCTTTCACACCAGGGGTTATACCCAAGGCGTGGTGCAGCTGCAGCTGTGCAGATTCCACTTATTCAGACCGTGGGGACGGGGATCCCTTGGTCAGCCAGTCTCCGGACAGAGATGGCTCCCAGATTCACACACACACCACGGGGAAGACGGATAGACACAAAGACAAGACAGTCCTCAAACCGGTTAAAGCACAAAAATAATAATTATCTGAGACGTCTGATTCCAGAAGCTGGATCCAAAGACCCCTACCCGAACAGAGTGGGAACCAACAAGTTCAATGGCGTAGACTGCGCTGCTGCTGTGTAACTTTCTGTCTTGTGGAGGATCGCTTGGACTAAGCGTCCAGGCGCCGGCTGCCACGATCGTCCTGCAAGGCAGTCAGGGATCACACAGCCTCAGTGAAGCCGCTTGCCATCTCAGTGGGACCTCCAAATTGTCAAAGTTTGACTCAGACTCACAATTTATCAGACCACTCTGTTTTATTAGCAAAGCTGCTCTGCTAATACATTTAGAAGTGAGCCCCCCGAGCGCGGCTTGTGTCTCTTAATTTATACAGCTTGCTGCAGAACAAGTTACAGAGAAGTTACAGACAAAAGAAGAAAAAGATTTTAGTCACCACCCTTCGAGATCCCTGAGACCAGTCACGTATCTTCAATTATCTGCCACCCTTAACAATCTCTTTTAACAGCTTCCAGTTAACTTAACTAATTGCCCTTCACACCTTCCATTCTGATGTCTGCTTCTTAGACGTGCTGGCTCTATCTTAATTGCTTCTCCATTCAAAAGCTAACTGTCCCTACGTGTGTTCCCTCAGATACTTTGTAACATGTTTTGGCATGCCCTCTCATATACAATGTATCCAGCATGTCCCCTTATTCAACGTTATACTTATACAATGTTATACTTCCTCAGCAGTTTCAGGCCAAAGACCAAATGTCTCTTTCAACCCCACGGGTGACCTTCCAAGTTCAGTTCTGGTGAAGAGCCAGAGGCCCTGGGACTTGGTGCCCCAGCTGATGGCAGGACCCAAAGCTCCCAGCAGAGAGGGCAGCTTTTGGTGACCCGAACCTCCATCTTGTTGAGCCTGTTGGCTCTGTAGCTGCTTCTGCACTCGGGGGTGGTTTGCCAAATTCTGCCATGGAATCAGTCGGCCTCGGTGTCACTTGCTGCACTGCCTCCTGCTCAGAACTGCTCTCTTCAGCCCTGGTGAGAGGGACTGCGTCTAGTCGTTTCATTCCACCCCAACACAGGGAAATAAACTCCCCCTTTCCCCCGGGGCCTTAGGCCAACCCCTGTCACTGGCTACATGTGAAACAAGAGCTGATGGAGATTATTCAAAATATTTCATGTTGCCAGGTGTTGTAAAGCATGAGAAAAATCTTTGCCACCACCTGGCATATCTCTCATTACCATGGAATTTGGCTTCTACAGGAGACAGGTATAAAAGCTGGGATTGATCACGTGTGGCACAGAATGCCTGCTTTCCTCCTTTCATGTATGCAGGGAACCTCAAACAGTCCAGCATGGCTGACCTGCCACATCCGAGCCAAGGGATAGCAGGGGAATCTCACTGGCCCACTTTGGAGTAGCCCCGGTATTAGAGAGTTGGAATCACAACTGGCTTAGAAATCGAACCATGCACTGATGTCCCATTCTGGTTGTCAGGGGCTCCCAGGAACACATGGGAATGGGCGATGTAAATAGAAGAAAAGTGAATGAGTGCTGGTGTAAGGAAATCTGCAGGAGCCTCCGGGAATTCATTGTCCACATCCAGTGGGACTTTGGATACATTTAGACAAATTGCCTTTGAAAATCTCAGCCTAGAAAATCTCAACACTTTAAGCATAGCAGTCTTGTGTTTGAGTGTCTTTAGCAGCCATAAGAGAAAGTGCCATTAGATACCTGTTAACTGCAGGCAGCCCCAGGTGTGCGAGAGATGTGGCGTCTGCAGTCACTCGCATGTTCAGAGACACTCTACCTGGACCATTGCCCGAGGGCAGTGGGTGTGTGGGTCGTTTCGCAGGAGGAGTTAGTGTTCATGAGGACACACTAGTTTTGCCAGGGACTCTCAGGATAGAACCTTTCTGTTCTTTAAACAGGTATGAGACGCTGTTAGAACAGAGCATTGTCTGAACGTTGGAATCTATAGAAATTGTAAATATGGGCACCTGGAGCAGTAATGACTAGTGCACTTGTCATAGCACGCGCCGGTGTCCCACTCCACACGCCTGAATGCTTGGGGTGAGCACTGAGCACGCCAGCTCTTCTAATGGGTTAGATTTCAGAAGATCTCCAGGCTGTCCTCTGCCAGTGACATGCTCATCACAAAGGAAAATGACAATATTTTACTAGAAAGTCCTGGTGATTTTGTAAAGCTTTAGAGATACAAGTTCACAGATAGTGTTAATGAGCTTTGGTTCTGCTGCCAACATCCACTGAAGCCAAACCATGCTGTGAATCTTTTCCTAGCTGCCGCCGTAGGGGTTGTGAGGTTTTCCACCCAGAGGAATTGTTCCCTGGTTGGGATGGGGAACGGTGAAGTGCTGGCTGGGTCTGCCAGCTAGCTCTGCAGATGTGAATCCCCTCCGCTGTCTTGTATCTTCCACCATTTCCCCTTGACACCCAGTGTGCACTCGCACTCTGCATGCCCCTTGCCAGAGGGTCCGGGGGGGCACTCAGCTTCTGAGCTGGGGCCCTGGCTATTGTCTGTATTCTACTGGAGATTTCTATTATAGACCCTGGGGCTGGCTTCTCTATGGAGACTGACTGCTCTATGGGGCAGGGACTGTGTGCTACAGTGTTTGTACAGCCCCTGGCCCAATGGCACTGCATGCTGGGTTGATCTCTAGGCACCACTGTAATAACTGTCATTAAAAATAACAGCAGAGTCCAGTCCAGATCCTCTTGCAGAGATCCAGAGCCACAGGTCCTCCCCTCACCCTGGAACTGAGTCAATCCATTGAGTATTATATGCTCAGGACTGCGACATATAATAATTGTAAGGGACTCACTTATTACAGAATCAGTTTTATTCATCATTAATAAAGACATCTTGGAAAAGATTGAAAAGCACAGATTTGGAGCTAGTCTCCTTTCAGACATAGCAAGGCAACAAAAATGACACAAGGTTTAAAAAAACCTGATCTCTGAGGAATGATTAAAAAAACGAGGCACATTGAGGCCTTGTCTACACTAAAAAATTGTTTGTTCGATGTACAAAGTTCCACGGAGCTGCCAGTGCCAGGGAACCCAGAGATCCCGATGATATTTTGATGAGAGCTACAGGAAAGAAGGTAGAAAGTGGCCCAGGGAGGCGGAGTGAGTGGTATCTCATACCTGTGTAAGGTCAGCATGCTGAGGAAGGATCTGGGCTGGCTGGGTGGCAAATGCACTTAACTTGAGAGGGCCTTGGGCTGGGACCCGGTGGAGTTAGCTGGGCCCTTCCAAAGTGGCCCCTGGATCTGGCAATTAGGCCTTGCAACCCTGAACCAAAGGGTGGCCATATTGACACTGGCCAATCGGTCATTCATCCCTGTAGTTCACGGTGCCATATTGACTCAAGCCGTTAGACCATGCAATCCTGAACCCAAGGACAGCCATGTTGACTCTGGACTTAGTGCGCCTAAATCTTGAGTTCAAGAACAGTCTAACCTTTCCAGTGATATCTCACATGACCCATCTTGCATAAAACACATGTTAGTAATGCCATATGTATATCATAACAATCACTCTCTGAAGAATATGGGGCATAGGGTCACAGCACCTCTGGCAGGGCAGCTGCTAGCAGGGACCAGGGGAAGCTAGAGAGAGCTCCTGGCTGGTTGCTGGGACTTGCAGGCTTGAGACCCTGAGAAGAGGGCGAACAACGTGCTGGGACTGTGGGAGAGAAACCCCGGGAATTGAAGCAGCACTGGTGGAGGCAGTTAAGGAGAGGAAGCAGAAGCTGTTTCTACAGGATCCCTGGGCTGGAACCCAGAGTACTGTGGGCCTGGTTGCCTGCCACTCACCACTGGGGACATGGCTGGATTTGGAGATACCCACCCCCTGCCCCATCACCCTGGAAGGAAGGAGCACAGATCACGGCACGGCCGCATGGCCGAGTCATAAAGAGGATGCCGCTGTACTTGGACTGAGGTGGGTCTGCAAGCAGCGAGAACGATGGGCAAGGCACCACCAGGAGTGGGAACTCCGGCTGAGTGAGCTAATCCCTGAGACAAACAGCGGGAGGCGCTACCCTGGTGAGTGAACCCCCTTACAGGGCCTGAGTGCACGCCCTCCTCTTCCTGGGGTCTGGCCAATCTCTGCCAAGCGAGGCTGAGCTGCTCTGTGAGCCCGTCCAGAGATCTGATACTACCCAGATACATGAGTGTCCTCAGGGCAACACGGTTGCAAAAGTGAGTAGCAGCACGCTGCAGCACACATCACACTTGCTGGCTCAGCCATGTGCACGCTGGGGTGGCCACCTCCCCATTGATGAGACCTGGTACTACCATCTTTCTGGAGCTGCAGCCTGCCCTGCTGCCATCCCTGTCTGTGTTGCTGTTGTCTTCTCTAGCAGTTGACTGGAAGGTGCGCATTGGCCCATGCCATGTGGCCATGTTGACTCGAAGGGCAAGACACCCTTTATTCCATAACATAATTAAGGAAAATATTTCTCAATGAACTCTCAGTAAAAGGTCAGAAACAGCCAGTGTCCGCATCATGCTAAGGGCATTGGTATTTTCTTTAAATTTGCCAGACCAACCTAACTAACATCTAACACACATTTGAACCTCTTCTTTTCACACCATTGCTCATCCTCAGGCTCTGCTTTGTCTCCAGACAGATCCATTCTCTTTCAGAACGGCCTTCCTCTTTCCATCTGTTTTGTTCATTGACACGTTGGAGTAAACACTCCCCTTCACTCTGTTCTCAGACAAACACTAGTATTAACTGTTTGATACTGATGGGTTTAGAAAGTGTTTGTCGAGTGGAAGATGACATTTGTGGAGGATTGTTCCCAAGATCCAGTACTTTGTGTTCCAACATCTCCCAGCTTCCTTGGTGAAAATAAGACCAAGTTTTCCTTGCAATATAGAAGAAGAAAGCAGCTTTTCACCCCAGATGGGACTTGGACCCACAATCTCTGGCTTAGGAAGCCAATGCCTTATCCATTAGGCCACTGGGCCCCTGCTGCATAAGTGAAGGAGGGATGGAAATTCCCTCTCATAATTGCACATTCCTCACATTCACTTGGAACCAAATACTCCCTTTATGCACTTTACATAACTGTCTGCATCCCCTGGCAGCGAGGCAAAGGGCAGGTCACTGACAGAGCTGAGCACCACCTTTCTGCCAGCCATCTTTAGAGAAGACCCCCACCCTAGAGTCACACCTCCCTCCTCCAGCACCTCCATGTCTGTGGCTCTGAATGCCAGTAGGATGCTTAGTGGGCGAATCTGGGCTTGGAAGGGGGGTCAGGTCAGCTTGTAAGGAATAACCAGGTGAGGCAGACCCAGGGGGAGGCTGTGGGCTGCTGTACAATTGGATCAAGTGACAGCTGGCCGAGTTCCAGGAGATGAGGCTGCAGCTGGACAATTTGAGCAGGATCACCAAGTGAGGGGAGGGGCGGCCTCCCCTGACATTTTTGCGGCCTGCAGGGAATGGAGACAAAGCAGGGGGATGCTGGGACTCAGGGCAGGACCCGCAGATCCGGTAGTGCAGGGCTACAGTTGATGGAGGAGAGAGAGTGCTGCAAGAGGAAGCATCCGGAGGGAAGCAATAAGTGCAGAGTGCTAGCCAGCCAGCTGAGAGTCACAGGGGTCCAGAAATGGAAATGCTAGCAGGTCCCATGGTGTAATGATCAGCACGCAGAACTCTGAATCCTGCGATCTGAGTTCGAATCCCAGTGCGACTTCCTGGGTCTATGTTGGTTTGCTGCAAAGCCTTAGAGTTAAGGGTGCTTGGTTTCCGTGTCTCTGGGTGAATCAGAGTGAATTTTTCCCCTCTTCCTGGGCGACTGATGCCCACTGGAGATAGGTCTTCTGTCCAGCTGGTTCAAGGGTCTGGCCACAATAGGTTGGGGCCCTGGAACTTAACAGTCTGGCTAGAGACACCTGAACGTTGTGTTTCTCAATGCTTCACCTGATGCTTACAAGTTTGGTCCTTCTACCTGCAGTTGCCAACCTCTTCCTCTTGCCCACATGGCGCTTGAATAAAGGAGTGCCAGGGACAGGCTTCATAGTCAGGGCTAGGCCGGAGGGAGGAAGTGTCCGAAGCTGGAGCCCAGCACATCTCTCCTCCTCTGGGCACCTAGAGCAGAGGCGGCTGGTCCTGACAGCTCCAAGGGAAGGCTTAAAAGGCACAGAGCAACCGTGGGTGGGGCAAGAGGAGAGGAGGAACATTCCTATGTGTGGCCAGCAGACAGCCACAGAGACAGACAGACAGCCTGCTCCCTGCTTCCTGGCATGCCGAACCCTCACTGAAGGCCACCCACAGACCAGCATTCTCTCTGCGGCCAGCATCACAAGGTGGTAGGAAAGCAAGGCCAGCCCCCCAGTGAGGCCTCTGACCGTTCCCACTCAAGGGGTCTTTTTGGCGGTGACGCAGGAGATATTTCCCCAAGAGGCTGTTCCCAAGCTTCGGAGAAGGACCCAGGGCTTGCTCTTGTGGTGGACGGGTGAATACATTTAGGCGGCCAGGTTAGTTCAGCTGGCTGCACATAGAATCACAGAATCACAGAATATCAGGGTTGGAAGGGACCTCAGGAGGTCATCTAGTCCAACGCCCTTCTCAAAGCAGGACCAATCCCTGAGTAAATCATCCCAGCCATGGCTTTGTCAAGCCTGACCTTAAAAACTTTGAAAGAAGGATATTCCACCACCTCCCTAGGTAACGCATTCCAGTGTTTCACCACCCTCCTAGTGAAAAAGGTTTTCCTAATATCCAACCTAAACCTCCCCCACTGCAACTTGAGACCGTTACTCCTTGTTCTGTCATCCGCTACCATTGGGAACAGTCTAGAGCCATCCTCTTGGGAACCCCCTTTCAGGTAGTTGAAAGCAGTTGCCAAATCCCCCCTCATTCTTCTCTTCCGCAGACTAAACAATCCCCGTTCCCTCAGCCTCTCTTCATAAGTCATGTGGTCCAGTCCCCTAATCATTTTTGTTGCCCTCCGTTGGACTCCTTCCAATTTTTCCACATCCTTCTTGTAGTGTGGGGCCCAAAACTGGACACAGAACTCCAGATGAGGCCTCACCAATGAGAAATAGAGGGGAACGATCATGTCCCTCGATCTGCCGGCAATGCCCCTACTTATACATCCCAAAATGCCATTGGCCTTCTTGGCAACAAGGGCCCAGTGTTGACTCATATCCAGCTTCTCGTCCACTGTAACCCCTAGGTCCTTTTCTGCAGAACTGCTGCCTAGCCATTTGGTCCCTAGTCTGTAGCGGTGCATGGGATTCTTCCGTCCTCAGTGCGGGACTCTGCACTTGTCCTTGTTGAACCTCATCAGATTTCTTTTGGCCCAATCCTCCAATTTGTCTAGGGCCCTCTGTATCCTACCCCTACCCTCCAGCGTATCTACCTCTCCTCCCAGTTTAGTGTCATCTGCAAACTTGCTGAGGGTGCAATCCACACCATCCTCCAGATCATTTATGAAGATATTGAACAAAACTGGCCCCAGGACCGACCCTTGGGGCACTCCACTTGACATCGGCTGCCAAATAGACATGGAGCCATTGATCACTACCCGTTGAGCCCGACAATCTAGCCAACTTTCTATCCACCTTATTGTCCTTTCATCCAGCCCTTACTTCTTTAACTTGCTGGCAAGAATATTGTGGGAGACCGTGTCAAAAGCTTTGCTAAATTCAAGGAACAACACGTCCACTGCTTTCCCCTCATCCACAGAGCTAGTATTTCAATGGGACGGGTTGGGGATGTGAGGATGTGACCGTTCGCTTCCCAGTTTATGGCTGCCCCTGCAGCTTAGCCAAAGGCCTTAGCCTAAGAACCCAGCCTCAGACTCTCCTGGGGAGAGAAGGCCCGCACACAGGCACATTGTGATTTTGATTCTTTGTTTTGTACCCCGTAACTAGCTAAGTGATGAAAACACACAGTAAAAATACACTGTGATAAAAAAAAGCCTGTACTCTTAAAGTATAGGCTTTACAGGCAGGCCTGAATATCTCTATTCTAACAAGGATCTTTGGGAAATTAGCCTTTGCTGACAAGGTTTGTCTCTGTTCCTATTTCACCTTCCGGTGTTATGGAGAGGGATCTTTGGCATATTTTTGCGAGCTTAATAACTATCTCCGAAACTTTATTTACTCAAACTTCAAAATTGGTGTCACCTGATTTTTGCATCTCCCTGTGAAAAAACAGCGGACACGTGGGGCTTTCTACAGGGCGTCATGATGCTAAAGTTGGGGAATTCAATCGCTGTACTTGTGTGTGGGGGGGTTGCTTCTTTACAGCTGACTCAGAGCTTCCAGCCTCAGGCTGCCCCTGCCTCACTGCCAGGCACACCGGGCTGTTAGCTGCACCCACTGTCCTTGCCAGGGGTCCCTGCTGAACCCTGTGGGTGACTCTGCAGGTGGAGAAGGGGCTGTGTAGCAATGTAGAGCAGGTGCAGGAAGGAGCCGGGGTCACTATTCAAATGCTGAATTGCACAATTTTCCAAAGTTGGGAGTGTCCAAAACCAATTCTAACGGGAAGGCGAATGCAGAGCAGTTACACTGGAGGGGCCCAGACCTGCAGTGGGGGCACAGTGGAAATTAATAATGGGAAGATCATTTGTTAAATTAGTCGTCACTGACAAGATTTGTCTCTGTTTCTATTTCAAGTTATGGTGTTATTTAGAGGAATTGGTACATATTTTTACTGTAGTAATTAAACCGTTAATTTTATTTAATCAAGCCAAAAACTTTGCGTCACTTATTTTTTCTCTCTCCTAGCAGGAATGAATTGAATTTTGTGACATTCTGGAAAGTGCAAAGAGATTAACTGTGGGGAATTCAGTCTCTGTGTTTGTGAGCTGATGTTTTCCTCTCACAGGTCAGTGATTGCATGGAAATCCTAAGAGGGATCTAAGGGCTGGTGTATGCTGGGCACTTAACTGGCAGAGCTACGTGTCTCAGGGTGTGAAAAATCCACACCCCCAAACCAATATAGTTAAGCTGACCTAAGCCCTGGTTAGATAGAGCTAAATAGAAGGAAAAATTGTTCCATCAATGTAACTATTACAGCAATGGGAAAACCCCTCCACTCGCTGTAGCAACTTTCTACTCCAAAGTGCTATCGCAGTGTCACAGCAGTGTTTTAAGAAGTGTAGACAACCTCAGAGTGAGACCAGATCTGGCTCCAGTTCACATGCTGCGGCACTAAGGTTGCAGTAGTCATAACATTCTTGTTCTTCCATCGTTGGCAGGATTTGAACCTGCGTGGGGTAACCCCAATGGAATTCAAGTCCATTGCCTTAACCACTCGGCCACAACTACGTGATGTATGGCTATTTCACTACACTATGATTCAGTTCTCACAGAATTGTCACTTCAAATTGCTCAGATCCACTTCCCCAGCACACTCATGGGTGTGCATTAGTGTAAGTGTGTCCATGGCTGAACAGCGAGAAGTCCCGCCCGTTTCCCTTCCGGCTGGAGCACAATGAGAGTGTGTTTGAGTTAATGACATTGCTGTAGATCATTTTTCATTCCCTAAAATGACAATTCAGACAGTCCCTTTCCTATTCATATCTCCAGCACATCATTCCAATAGCAGGGGTCAGGATTTCTCTGGGGGCATGGACATTTTTCAGGGGATTGGTGCATGAACTCTGCCTTGCATTCCATCCTTGATGTTTCATGGACTAACAAGAGCAGCATAAAGAAAGAGCCGAGCCAATATTTCCCTGTCAGGGATGCAGGTGGCCACATCCCCTCTGTCTGACCATTGCTATTGCAGGAGAGAAGGGTTCACTGGAGTTGAATGCCCTGGCTCAGACAAGACACATAGGGAGGTTTTGCTGTTCATGGATCTGTGCAAAGGAAATTGTGTCTCTGTGTTTTCCCCAGTGACTCCTACATCCCACCCCCAACATCTGCTGCATGAACGAGGATGGGTCATTCAGAAAATCATCTTGTTTGGATGTGAAGATGTGAAAAGATGGGAAAATTGACCGTTCTTCCTAGTTTAAATTCTGTAACTTCTACATTGGACAATAATACTCAGCTCTTCACTGGCCGTATGAGGTCCGGGGCTGGGGAAGGAATGTGTTCGGAGACATGACTCAGCATGACAGACTCAGGGTTCTGGATCCAACCCAGCCAGCAAAGCACTGACACATGGAAAGGAGGTGTCCATGGATCCCATTCGCCACCACCGCACAATGGGAGCTGATGTTCAGTTCCACCATGTCTCCGAAGTCCTTTCCGGAGTCACTGTCTCCTGAACATCCCATTGGGGCGGCTCACCCCGCACAGTGATATCCTGCTCCGGCTACAGATTGCATGGCAGCTCCACAGTCCAGATCCCCAGTGGGATTTAGTGGTCTGCCGTATGAGAGACAATAACTCCACCGGAGAACCACAAATGTTCAAACTATAAAAAAGTGACCTCTCCATTGTAGGCCACACTCACTGCTGGGGACCGACACCGGGATAGGGCTGACACTCAGAGGAGCTCTGCGCTTCTGGTCTCCATGGAATTATTTGGGCATTAAATCTATCAGGATGACGGGTTCGAGTTACCTGTGCCCTGTTCCTTTAAGGCATTGGAGCAATGCTGGGGAGATTGAAAGGCACGGAGCTGGGGAGCAGTGTGTGCTCCAAGGAAAGTTGTTGTGCTCTGGTGACACAGAGTGGGTGTGGAGGTTTTGTAAGCCGTGGGGTTTGTATACAGATAAAGTTTACTAACCCACAGATTCAAAGCTGTTCCTGCTCTGGGCTAAACAGGGCAGTCTTTGCTGAGAGTGTAGCTCATTAGGTAAATATTTGCCTGCAGGGCAATGGGTTCCTAGTTCAAATCCAACTCCTTTTAAAAACTTTTTCAAATGAAAATCGATTTCCAGACCCATCTCCAGTGTGTTCAGGAGTCCGCTGAATGGGGATGCTTGAAATGAATGAAAACACTCAGCAGTTCCCCTTGCGAATGTAGAAAACCAGCAGAGCTGTCCAGCAGCTGAAATCCGCTCCAGTCCTCACGTCTCCAAGAGGGACACTCTGTATTTGGGGCATGTGTGACACCTCTGGGATGATGACAGGTGAAAAAATGCTGGATTCAATGACAGCTGAGACCACAGGAGGGGAAGGTGAATGGCAGCACCGCACAGGGTCATAACACTCAGACCCGGGGCTTCACTGTCGCTACCCCTGTGTTTGCCATCATTTATATCCTAAGAAACACACCCTTCCCCCTCCCCCACACACTGTCATACCCAACCTTTTCCCCTGGAGCCCACCCCAGCCCTGCCCTACCCCTCTCCCACACACACACCATGGTACACAGCCTCTCCGTGACTCACCCAGGTCGGGACTTGCCTCTGCATCACCCCAACAGGGGAGCAGAGAGCCTGAAGGGCCACAGGAGACAGATGGAGATCGGCCGGAATAGAAAAGACTTCAATTTGCTTCTTCAGAGTCTCATTAACCTCACCCAGGAGAAGTTCCAGCACCGGGTGGGCTCAAAGCACCAACCTTCCCCTCAGCAGCGGAAGGTTGGAACCAGCTCGATCACACAGAAGGAGGCTCCCCACCTCTACTGCTGCTGCCCTGCAGCCTTTCCTATGCATTTGTTTTAGGTAATGCAACCCCCTCGCCCCCAATCCATCCATGGAACAATGAGAGTGGGGACTAACTGTGGGTTCCAGTGGTGCAGTGGGTTAGCCCACATTACCTAGAGAGCTGTGCTGTGTAGAGTGATGTTTAGGTTATGAGTTCAAACCTCAACCGGAACACCAACTTTCTTTAAGTGAGTGGCTTCTGCTAATCATTTTGCCCTGCGGAAAATACAATTCAAACCCAGCAGACACCGAGGTCCCTTCCTTTACCGAGTGCAAGGCAGATTCCACACATCCACAAGGCTCCGCTCTCCACCCGCCACCTGTGTCAGGAGGGGTAAAGCCGAGCCCAGAGCTCTGCCCATCCTGTGATTCTTCACGCCATGACTCCTCCTCAATCCTTGATCCCCAAACCACCTTTGTGCACTCTTCTGTTTTGTGCTCTTTGTTTACGAGTTGTTCTCTCTTGGGACTGACAGAGGCCAGACAGAAATCCATCTTCTCCAACCCATCCTCATCCAAGTCTAAGATATTGCAGCCAGTATAGGTAAGCCAGACAAGGTGGATTGCTTTATCTTTTGTTTTATGTGAATTTTCCCTGTGTTAAGAAGGAGGTTTATTCCTGTTTTCTGTAACTTTAAGGTTTTGCCCAGAGGGGAATCCTCTGTGTTTTGAATCTGAATACCCTGTAAAGTATTTTCCATCCTGATTTTACAGAGATGATTTTTATCTTCCTTTTTTTCAAAAAATCCTTCTTTTAAGAACCTGAGTGATTTTTCCATTGTTCTCAGATCCAGGGGTTTGGGTCTTTGATGATTTTGTAACCAATTGGTAAGGATATTATTCTCAAGCCTACCCAGGAAAGGGGGTATGTAGGGCTTGGGGGGATATTTTGGGGGAAGACATCTCCAAGTGGGCTCTTTCCCTGGTCTTTGTTTAAAACCCTGGGTGTTGGAAGCATACCGTTCAAGGACAACGCAAAGTTTGTACCTTGGGGAAGTTTTTAACCTAAGCTGGTAAGAATAAGCTTAGGGGGTCTTTCATGCAGGTCCCCAAGTCTGTACCCTAGATTTCAGAGTGGGGAAGGAACCCTGACAGCTAGAATGGATGCACCTGGAGCTCATGCCCTAGCTTTTGTGATGCCCAACCCCCAGCTCCTTCCCAGCATTGGCCTGAGCGGCCAAGAAGAGGTTTCAGTCCTGAAGAAAGCAGGACTTTCAGCACAAAGGGAAAACTGCACAAGCCCATCAGCGAAGGGACTTGCGCCCTCAATTGCCTGATTGAAAGTCAGACGCCTTATCCATTAGACCACAAGATAAAAGCCTTTCCAAGCACTTCTTTCGAAAAGGTGGACACTGTGTTTCTTGGGTCAGCTATTGAGGGGGGCAGAGACTCTCTGGGCACAAGAAGTCGAGTTCCCAGTGAGACGTGAGACTTAATTCTATGGAGCCAGATGCAGGACTTTGGAAAGGAGGCTTAGGCATGGGGGGATTGGGGTGCAGCAGGCGGGCCGGCTGTCTAGGTGTCCTGAGGTGCAGGAGGGAGGAAGAGGAGGCGGAATCGGCAGTGGGCGTGGAGAAATAGAGGACGCGGAGAGGCGTTCAGCAAGCCTGGCCAGCTCTGTCCATAGACCATCAGGCTCTTAATGGGAAGGGCCAGGGTTCAAGCCACGGTGCAGGCATTCAGCTCTTGAGTGCCAGGAGCCAAATCGTTCCTGGTGCTGTCTAGAGCCATGGTTGGGAAAGGGAGGCTGAGACTTGTACACCCTGTTCTGTGGCAGGGATCCTGGTAGCTCAGACTCAGGGAAGGCTTCTGTACTCAGAGGTGCTGACTTTGAGACTTCCTGGGGCTAGCTTGATCCCTGCCCCCACCCCTGTCCAGTCTCTTGCCATGCTGCCCTATTTCTTCCTCTCCCCAGTCCTCCCTCATGCCTGATCACTGGCAGGGGGGAGAAGCTGAAGGAGAAGAGGAGGAGCTTGTGGGCCAGGCCTGCTAGCAGGTTGGAGGTGCTGGTGGGGATCTGGCTGCCAGTGGGCGCTGAGCACCTGCTTTTTTATTTCTGTTTGTGCTGCAGCCCCATAGCACCCAGGGAGTCGGCGCCTCTGGCTGCACTGACGGCTCCTTTCACACTCTAGAGGGAGGAACAGAACCAGGGTTATGGCTGATCTATGGGGCAGGGGGCGTTAGGTGAGTGGCAGAGGCTTCAGGTGCTGAGAGTTTGCCTGACACCTCAGGGGCACAGTGTGAGGTGGTGTCCCAGGGATCTCTATGAAAGGAGCAGAACAGGATTTACTTGGGGTGGGGAGAGAATTGAGAGCATCTCAGGGGTTGTAGAAAGTATAGGCCGGGTTAGAGACTGGCTGTCAGAAATATAAAGGGAAGGGTAAACCCCTTTAAAATTCCTCCTGGCCAGAGGAAAAATCCTTTCACCTGTAAAAGGTTAAGAAGCTAGGATCACCTCGCTGGCACCTGACCAAAATGACCAATGAGGAGACAAGAGGCTTTCAAAAGCTGGGAGGAGGGAGAAAAACAAAGGGTCTGTGTCTGTCTGGGTGATGCTTTTGCCGGGGACAGAACAGGAATGGAGTCTTAGAACTTAGTAAGTAATCTAGTTAGATATGCGTTAGGTTATGATTTCTTTAAATGGCTGAGAAAATAAGCTGTGCTGAATAGAATGGATATTCCTGTCTGTGTGTCTTTTTGTAACTTAAGGTTTTGCCTCGAGGGATTCGCTATATTTTGAATCTAATTACCCTGTAAGGTATTTACCATCCTGATTTTACAGAGGTGATTCTTTTTTACTGTTTCTTCTATTAAAATTCTTCTTTTCAAGAACTGAATGTTTTTTTCATGGTTCTTAAGATCCAAGGGTTTGGGTCTGTGGTCACCTATGCAAATTGGTGACGATTTTTACCAAACCTATCCCAGGAAGTGGGGTGCAAGGGTTGGGAGGATTTTGGGGGGAAAGACATTTCCAAACAACGCTTTCCTAATAAAATAAACCTGGATAAATGTTTGGTGGTGGCAGTGGAAGTCAAAGGGCAAAGAGTAAAATAGTTTATACCTTGGGGAAGTTTTAACCTAAGCTGGTAAAAGTAAGCTTAGGAGGTTTTCATGCAGGTCCCCACATCTGTACCCTAGAGTTCAGAGTGGGGAAGGAACCTTGACACTGGCTAAAACACAGGCCTCGCTGTGAGCAGGATTCGAACCTGCGCAGGGGAACCCTATTGGATTTCGACTCCAACGCCTTAACCACTCAGCCATCACAGCTGCAAGCACACTAGTGCTTCAATGCCACAGAAACTGGTAAATAATCTCAATGCCCAGGCTTGACGTCATCTGAAATACAGAATTCCCACAGCAAACCTGGCTCTGAAAGCACAGGGGGGATTTGGGGTTTGTTCTCTTTGCTTTGCCATGTGCAGTCGCACAGAGAGGGCTTTCAAAAGTCTCCCCTCCCACAAAGTGGGAATGGGAAATGATTCTTAACTTGCAGCTTGATGTGAATGAGGATGTCTGGACCACAGGGCCCGGGACTGACCTGTGCTAGAGAAACTGGTGACACATGGAACCATGGAATAGCAGCAGGACTGTGCAGGAAAATGTCTCATAAGAGGCATTAGTGCATTTGTGGTTTGGTAGCAGAAGTCACAGAGATCGGGGGGAGGTCTAGCTTTGGGTTCTGGCCAACAGAGGGATGAGTTTTATTGTCTCCAAATTTCAGTAGAAAAATTCAGACCCAAACTGTGTGTGGTGGGGGTTTCTGTGGTTTGCATTTGGTTTGTTTTGGTTTTCTCATTTGAAATGTTCTTGATAATTTTGTCTGGGAAAACTGTTTGGACAAGGCCAAGGACAAGTTAGAACAATTAAAAATCTACATTAGAGTGAGGAGGGGTGGAGATTTTCATGAGGGGAGTTGAGGCGATAAATGAGAGGCTTTTGCTCCAGCAGCAGGAGAGGCTTGGTAGGTTCATTTTTACCAAGTGAACCCCTCCCCCCCAACACACACACACACACACACAAACACACACAAACACACACACACTGCTCCCCTGCTGCTGCTGCCCCAGCTCAAACCCCACTGTCACCCCCAGCATGTGACCTACAGCTTCCTGCTGACAAAGCCCTTATATATCAGAGAAAAACTCCCCTAGTCTTCCCCTTCTCCCAGCTGAGCCCTCCCCACACAGAGCCCAGGACAGCCCCGACCTAGCTGGATCTCATGGCAGATGACCGAGGATGCGCGTTGCTGACACAAGGAGCCAAGTGGGCACACACCCAAGCAATGTAATAACTGTGTCGGCTCCAGTGACATAACTGTGCAGTACAGACATTGCCTGAGTATTTCACTCCGTGCACTGAGATGGGAGCGTAAAACACCCACCCACCAATGCAGCCATTGAAATCCCCCAATTTACTATCTCTGCCCTTCCCAGAAAGTCATAGACTTCAGTTCTTTCTTGCTAGCAGAGGGGAAATTCAAGTGACACTTATGTTTACGACTGATTAAATAATGTTTAGAGTTTTATTAATATAATAGAAAAATTAACAGTAATTTCTCGACAAAACACCTCAAGGTGAAACAGGAACAGAGACAAACCTTGCCAGTAAAGTTTCTTTTCCACAAAGATCCCCAAAATATTCTTAATTCCCAGCCCACCGCCATAGGACATCTGTACAGGTTAAGTGCCCTGTATCCATCTTCCCATTGGAATTGCCCTTGTTGGACATTCCCAGACCTGGACATTGGTGAAATACAGAATTTGAGCAGCAAACCCAGCTCCCTGCACCAAGGGTGGGGGGGGGGTGTCTTCCTGTCACTTACTCCTTTATAATACCACAGAGAAATATTTTTTAAAAGCCAAACCATCCCTGCACCATCCTCAGTCAGCCAATGAACAGGGAAAAGGTTACAGAGAGCAGAGACCTTAGAAACAGTTAAGTCACAACAAGCCCACCTCACAAAGTGGTCGAGTAGTTAAATAGCCTGCTAATCTTTTGTCATCCTTGTGGGCAAGAGCTGCGGAAGCCCTCTAAAAGTCTGGGGGCCACAGGCACAAAAACTGTGGCCCACCCCTTCCCCCTGAGCTCCCATTCTCCCCCCAAGATCCCAACCCCACATCGCCCCATCTCCCAAGACCCTGCCCTCTGCCTGCTCCTCTCTACCCTCTCCTGCAGTCCCTTTTTCTTAGTGCTGGTAAAGAGTTGGAGGACATAGTCCCCCCCCTTTAAAAGTTGGGTGTCAGGCCCCACACCCTCCCCCGCCCTTTCCCTCACCTCTGCTTCTGGGACTATTTTATTCTCCCCCATCTCTCTCAACCAACCTTTTCCATCCTTCAGCTCAGTGACAGTCCCACACTCTTTGCATCCTACACACAAAGATTCACACACAGACCTTGCAAGGAAAACCTCCCCAAGGAGTCAGAAGCACCTGAAGTGCTGGAAAATCAAGGAGAACTGACAGTGGGCCCAGAGAGGTTCCCCAACAGATGAAGGGGATTCCCTGCTGTCCAGGGTCACTAATTGTAGGGAAGAACCAATTGGGTTTGCTTTTGGGAAGCTGCCAGGAATCAGATCTAAAGTAATTTTTCAGTCTGAGATACGGTTACAGCATCCACAACTCCAGTGTCACAACTCTTGAAATCGTTTGGTCCTTATATTTTACCAGCCACAGAACTAAAGGGATTTGAAATAAACCCCTGTTCAGAGTCAATGAGGAGTGAGGGAACTTGGGGCTTTTCATTTCTTAGCCTCTGGCACCATGACGTGGCCATTTCAGTTTACTCCTTATAACAGTGGTCAGCACCCGTCGATCCTGCAGCCTCGGCCAGTCGATCCCGATCTCTGAGCCACTAAAAGTCCAGCAGCGCAGCAGGGCTCAGAGGCTGCCTGCCTGCCCTGGCCCCAGGACCCTCACAGACCCGGCTGGCTACTGGCACATCTCTGTGGCCCATGGGGAAAGGGGAGGGTGATGCAGCTCCACGCGCTGCCCTTGTCCCCAGAACTGTCCCCGCAGCTCCCATTGGCTTGGAACTGGCCAATAGGAGCTGTAGGGGCAGAGCTGCAGGTGCGGGCAGCACATGGAGACCTACTGCCCCCCTCCCTCCCAGGGGCCGCACGCACGGAGATGCCAGCAGCCAGCTGCTGACTGGGAGCCACCTGTGGTAAGTGGCTCCCAGCAGGAACCTACACCCCAACCCCCAGCCCGGTGCTTCCTCCAGACCCCGCACCCCAACACTCTGCCCCAGCCCAGAACCCCTCCTGCACCCAAATTCCCCCCCCGAGCCTACACCCCACAGCCCTTCCTACACCCCAATGTTGCCAGCACCCAGTGCGAGAGGCAAGCAACAGCAGGGGTTCGTTGCCCGGTATGCATCACCCAATAATCACAACGGGATGGAGAAGCAGAAAAGTTTATTTGAAGTTTCAAAGAAGGTACAGGGAATAGAATCTCAAATCCTGCACACAGAGCAGGAAGTTACACAGGCTTTTATACATCCTTTCTTCAGCATACTTATCCAATAGCAAGCTGCCCTAAGTATCCATATAGCCAGTCAATCCAGTTACCAGCTAGTTCCCTTGTTCTCTGCACCATCTGTTAAACCATACATAAAGCTGCTTTATTCAGCATTGTTCTTCCATATGTGCCCTGTTTGGCCTTGTTTAGTTTCAGGCAGTCTGACTCTGCAACATATTATTGCAGATCCTCAGCATAACTGCTGCGAGTGCCTCCAGGCGGGGGGCCAAGGACACTTGGGCCTAGTGCGAGGGGGCTTCATCGACACTCGTGCTCTTCCATCCCCTCGAGTTACCTAGTGGCCATGCCCAGTGTCCCCAACAACTCCCTCCTTTGAGATCACTCAACAGCCTTGGCTCTGAGTTTTCTCACTTGGGCTACTTATTTTTTTACAATAGGACTTTGCATAAGCACTTTGTGATAGCCCTGAAGAGAATGACTTATTAACTTTTGCAAAAGGGCCCTAACACATGAGACTGCACAGCACAATACCAGTAATACAAGCAATACAGGAAAGAGAAGTTTCAATAACAGGCTAAATGAACCACCAAGCCAAAACGACAAACCCCAGCCTGAAAACAAGGTTAGCAACCAGTCGCTCTCGGGGGCATTATAGGCAAACTGTGCTCCGGCTCGGGCATGGGCCTCAGCCTGTACCACCTTTTCATAGATCTCATAACTGCTATCATTTACATATACACAACATCGGGGACCGATGAGGGCACAAACCCCCCCTTGGGATGCCAAGAGATAGTCCAAAGCCAGCCTGTTTTGGAGGGAAAAGGTCCTGAGCTGCTGAACCTCTTTATTTAATGTTTTTACTGCTGACCCTAAATCACTAACCGAGTCCTCTAACTCTAAGGCAACTTTCTCAAGTACCATTTGCAGCCTTATAGTATAGCGGCCTATGCATGCCATGGCTGGCCCGGTAAACAGTGGTGCTATTCCCAGTACAGAGTACCCTACAAGCTTCTCAGTTGTGAGGGGATTTTTTTTTATATTGCCCTTTAATGCCGTAGTCAGTCGCCGCAGGGTCTTTTCTCGTGACTCAACAGAGGTGTCTCGGTCATTTCTAGTCTTTCCTTTGGGCAGTGTGGCAGTTATTGACAAATGAGGAACTCCATGAGCTATATAACAGCTACCTGTCCAGTTGGCTGGCAGCACCTTGTAAGCCTTTCGGCCACATACAAAATAGTGACCCTGTAGGACCCCATAAGGACTGTTTTTTAAGGGGATTCCAGGGATATTTAACGCTGCTTTGGCTGCTTTTCCAAACAGTTCATATGCCCCTAAGGGGGCATCCCATCCTCCTGATTGGGTACAAGTGGGGGCGTTTCTAATTGTGCCGTCCAAATTACACTCACCATAGGGGCCACTACAAACCCACCATTGGCTTGCTACATTGGAGATGTTAACTGGATGGCAAGTTATATTTCCAAACCTTTCTTTTGTGATAAGATTATTCGTAAGAGTTTCCCTAAAAGGGGAGGAACCATTACAGCCACACTGTTGGCCTCCCCTTTTGGTCTTTATCCAATACCCATCAGTCCACTGTGTAATAACACAGGAGCTTTTTCCCACAGGACACCCATAGGTATCAGATTGGTTTCAGGTAAAACATAACACTCCCTCAGTGAGTACTGCAACTGAATACTCCTGGTCCTGATAGGTGGCTTGCTGTAAAGAGATCTTGTTCCAGAACGGCGAGTCCGTTCTTTCCTGCTCTTTTGTGGCGGCTAATTCTGCTAGGGTCAGGGGCAGCATGTCAAGGGGCATTCCCGTTTTGGGGGACAGTGGAGTTGGAGCACATACCCAGCAATCAGTCTGGTTTGTTAAAGTAGCAACATGGTGCGCAAGCGAAACAAAGGAGTTATGCTCCCGATATGCACAATTTGGAAATAACAATACAGAGAATAACAATGTTACCCAATTAATTATTACCAGAGTCTTCCCAACCCAGGGTCTCCAATACCTGGGTGGGCCCATTTTGGCGTTAAGGTGCCCGTTATTTGTGTCTCTTAAACAGTAGCTTTAGCCCGAGATCGTCACTAGATGAGGAGTCAGCAGGTTGGACGGTTCACTGTCCTGCTGACGAGGGGGCAGGTACTGCCTTCAGACGAGAGTGATGGATCCACTTCTTGTGTCCCTTGATCTTTGCTGCTGTTTGGAAGATCAGCAGGACGGTATAGGGTCCTTTCCACTTTTCCTGGAGAGGCTCGTCTTTCCAGGTATGAACAAGTACGGAGTCACCGGGCTGTAAGGAGTGGACGGGAGAGTCCAAGGGGAGAGGCTGGGAATCCTTGGTATACCTGTGAAGAGACCAGAGAACAGCAGACAGGGAACAAAAAACCATTACCCAACTCCCATTCCCCTGACAGAACCGGGGTGCCATTCATAGTCCATGCCCTTCTAAACATAATTTCAAAGGGACTAAGCCCTAATCTACCCTTTGGGAGAACGCGGATACGGAGTAGGACGAGGGGCAAAGCATCAGGCCATCGCAGTGAGGCTTCTTGGCACACTTTTGAGAGATGCCGTTTAAGGGTCTGATTGGTACGCTCCACTACACCATTGGCTTGCGGTCTCCAGGGCGTATGGAGTTTCCAGGGGATCTGTAAGGCATGTGAGATGCTTTGAATGATTTCTGACGTGAAGTGTGTCCCGTTGTCAGATTGCATCCACAGGGGGAGTCCAAAGCGAGGAATGATCTCCATAACAAACTTGAGGGCCACTGTTCTGGCAGTGCAGTTACGGCATGGGAAGGCTTCTGGCCATCCGCTGAACCGATCCACTATAACAAGGAGATATTTGAACCCTTGGGTCCGGGGAAACTCAGTAAAGTCTATTTGCCACACTTGTCCAGGGCCCGGAGTGGGTTCTAGGGCAGCTGGTGGCACAGGATGTCCCGGTCAGGGGTTATTCTTTTGGCAGACTAAGCAGTCCGCTTGTACCTGGGCAGCCAGGGGTCGGAGTCCGGAAGTGATAAAGTATTTTCCCATTAGTTGGATAAGTGCTTCCCTGCCAGCATGAGAGGTTTGATGTAGTTTCTGCAGCACCGGCCGGATCAGGCCCTTTGGTAGGAGGACCTTCCCTTCCGGGGAATGGAGCCATCCCTCCTTTTCCCGGAGACCGAGTTTGTCAGTTAGCTGTCTCTCCTCCCCAGAGTACTGAGGGGTTGGAAGTTCCCCTACTGATGGGATAAGGGCATGCATATGGGCGTTCTCAGTCTGAGGGGATGGCAGGGTGGCAGCATGCTTAGCCTCTCTATCTGCCCGGCCATTACCTCTGGCCACATCTTGATCTTCCCTTTGATGGGCTTTACAGTGTACCACAGCCACTTCCGAGGGAAGTTGTACGGCTTCTAGGAGCTGGAGGATTTGGGGCCCATACTTGACTGGGGAGCCTTGGGCTGTCAGCATTCCCCTTTGCTTCTATAGGCCAGCATGAGCATGCAGCACACCAAAAGCATACTTTGAATCAGTAAAAATGTTGACCCGCTTTCCTTTTGACAGTTCAAGTGCACGAGTCAGGGCTATTAGTTCAGCAAGCTGGGCAGAGATCCCAGCAGGCAAACCTTCAGCTTCCACAGTGTCATGGAGGGTCACAACAGCATAACGCGCCCTCCTTTGCCCATCTATTACAGTACTGCTACCATCAGTGTCCCACTCATAATCTGCATTTGGGAGGGGTACATCCTTTAAATCCAGACGGCTGGAGTACTGGGCATCTATGATCTCTAAACAGTCATGTTCCTGTTCCTCTGTTTCTGGCAAGAGGGTGGCTGGATTAAGGGAGGGACAGGACTGTAAGGTGACTTCAGAGTTCTCTAACAGCTTAGCCTGATACCGAGCAATCCAAGCCTGGGTGAGCCAAAGCCCTCCCTTTGCATCCAATAAGGCTCAGACCATACGGGGAGTATAGATTTGCATAACCCCTCCCAATGTTAGCTTCTCGGCTTCCTCAAGCACTAGGGCAGTAGCTGCGACCGCCCGTAAACATGCTGGCCAACCCTTTGCAACCTGATCCAGTTGCTTAGAAAAATAAGCCACGGGACGTCTCCATTCTCCTAATAGCTGTGTGAGCACTCCTAGGGCCACCCCCTTTCGTTCATGTACATACAACTGAAACGGCTTAGAGAGATCTGGCAGGCCCAGAGCCGGGGCTTCCATCAACTTCCTTTTCAAGATTTTAAATGCCCTGTCAGCCTCTGGGGTCCAATAGAAGGGTTCATGATCTGCTCCTTTTACACAGTTGTACAGGGGTTTAGCCCACAGTCCAAACTCTGGGATCCATATCCCGCAAAAGCCTGCCATACCCAGAAATGCCCTGAGCCGTTTACGAGTGCTTGGGGTAGGGACTTGACAGATAGCTTCCTTTCTTTTGCTTGAAAGCTGACGCTCCCCTTGCCGTATGTGAAACCCGAGGTACCGTACCTCTGGGAGGGCATTTGAGCCTTAGTCCATGCTACCCGATATCTCCGGAGTCCAATAAAATTCAGGAGGCTCACGGTGGTTTTAAGGTAGGGGTTTGGCCCATAGTGGCAATTAACAAACCATCTACATACTGCAGAAGGAGGGCCTCCTTATTATCCCACTCCTCTAGGTCCCTGGCCAGAGCCTGGCCAAAGAAGGTGGGGGAGTTTTTAAATCCCTGGGCCAACACTCTCCAGCAAAGTTGCTTTTTAACCCTATTTCGGTCCTCCCACTCGAAGAAGAAGATCTCCTGTGACGGGGTGGCAACTGGGATGGTAAAGAAAGCATCTTTCAGATCGAGGACTGAAAAATGGGTATACTGTCCCCCTATAGAAGCCAATCAGGTATACGGGTTAGGGACAAGAGGGTGCAGAGTCTTAACCCATTCATTGACTGCCCTTAGGTCCTGTACCAGCCGATACGTGCCATTAGGCTTCTGTACGGGTAGAATGGGAGTGTTCCAGGCTGACTGACATTTCCGGAGAATACCATACATTAGGAATCGATCTATAGTTTCCTGTAAACCTTCTCTGGCTTCCCTCTTGATTGGATACTGTTTTACTTGCACTGGGCCTTTCCCTGGTATGAGCTGAATAGTAGTGGGGGTCTGGTGGGTGGCCTTTCCTGGGATCCCTGATGCCCACACGAGGGGGTACACCTGGTCTTCCCACGGGCTCCATTCTGGGGCTTGCATAGCTGAGGGCTCAACTGCAAGGGTCATGATCCATGCGCTCTCAGGGAGTAAGGTAAGGGTTATTTCATCCTCAGTAAAATGCAGGGTGGCACCGAGGCGGCAGAGCAGGTCCCATCCCAGCAGAGGTGTTGGACACTCAGGGAGGTATACCAGCTTGTGGGATATAGTTCTGTATCCCAAAGCACATTCCACTGGGGCATACACTGGGCACTTGGTGTCTTTGCCTGTGGCTCCCACCACGGTAAGGGAATCTGCTACTGGCACCTGAAGGGGTCGATTTAAGGCAGTTCGTGCCGCTCCAGAGTCCACTAAAAAATCTATTTCTGAGCTTCACACCCGCATCTTTATTACGGGTTCCGGGGGTAGGGAGGTCCATCTCCCCTGACATCCCTATTCCGGCTCCGCCATCGCCATCACAGAGGCACCCCCCTTTTCTTTCCTCTTTGGGCACTCATTCTTCCAGTGTCCCTCTTGTCGACACAAGGCACACTGGTTGCGACCCAATTGTCTCTCCTGCGAGCCCGGACGTTCGTGTCCATGGCCCCTTCCTCCCCGGCCATTTCCCTTAGTGCCGGCCTGTACCGCTGTTACCATCAGTCTCACTTGCTTTCTCTCCTTCTCTGTATCTCTCAGACTATAAGCTCGGTTTGCAGTCTCTAAGATTTGTGCCATGGTCATGCCCATTAAAGCCTCCTTTTTTTTGTAACTTTCTCTTAATGTCAGGGGCTGCTCTGCTCGTAAAAATTCCCTTAATAATTGACTCAGTTGCCTGATCTTCGGGGTCTGCATTAGTGTTCTGTCGAATTGTGTCCCGAATACGCTGTAGAAAGGCCCCTGGGCTTTCTTTTAAATCCTGCATTACTTCATATGGCTTTGCCCAATTATTATGTCGGACAGCCGAGTGACGGAGTCCATGCAAAAGCAACTCCTTATAGGAGGTAAGGCGGGTCATATCCCCAGGATTATTTGGATCCCACTTGGGGTATGCTCGGGGGAATTGTGCATCCAGGTCAGGGACATTAATAGGACCCCAGTCGTACCGTTTCTGCACCTCCTCCCTTGCCTTGGACACAACCTGTTGTCTTTCAACCTCAGACAATAGGGTTTGCAGGAGCATCTTACAATCATCCCAGTCCGGCTTGTGGCTGCTAAGACATCCCTCAAAAACTGAAATAAACCTGCTTGGGTTGGTGGAAAACTCTCTTGCCTGTGCTTTGAAAGCAGCCAAATCCACAGGGTTAAAGGGCACATGAGTATAAACCTGCATAGTCGTGGCCGGACGCCTGTCCGATCCAGACCGGGCGACTTTAGTTTCGGTGATTAAGGGGTATAGGCCAACCATTGGGGACTTACAAGGTGTGGGTGTAGGGGCCAAAGGGGACACCAACTCTGCCATTACAATGGGGGTGGGGGTCTGGGGACTAACATTAGCTGCTACCGAACCAGTCGGAGTCAGATTACAGTGCTGTAAAATATCTGGTCAAGTACATAAAGCCAATAACAAATGTGCATACATATGTTCATTCCACTTCCTTGTTCTCTGACAGAACAGGAGTAACTGGTTGATCGTGTTGTAATTAATTGACCCTCCTAGTGGCCACCGCTCCTGGTCTCTAGTTCTCTATTCGACATTGGTGAGGCCTCATCTGGAGTACTGTGTCCTGTTTTGGGCCCCACACTACAAGAAGGATGTGGATAAATTGGAGAGAGTCCAGCGAAGGGCAACAAAAATGATTAGGGGTCTGGAACACATGACTTATGAGGAGAGGCTGAGGGACTGGGATTGTTTAGTCTGCAGAAGAGAAGAATGATAGCTGCTTTCAACTACCTGAGAGGTGGTTCCAGAGAGGATGGTTCTAGACTATTCTCAGTGGTGGAAGAGGACAGGACAAGGAGTAATGGTCTCAAGTTGCAGTGGGGAGGTTTAGATTGGATATTAGGAAAAACTTTTTCACTAGGAGGGTGGTGAAACACTGGAATGCATTACCTAGGGAGGTGGTAGAATCTCCTTCCTTAGAAGTTTTTAAGGTCAGGGTTGACAAAGCCCTGGCTGGGATGATTTAATTGGGGATTGGTCCTGCTTTGAGCAGGGGGTTGGACTAGATGACCTCCTGAGGTCCCTTCCAACCCTGATATACTATGATTGTATGATTCTATGATTTTGAGGCCAGTCAACTGTACAGAATCGTTTTAATTGATTCTTAGTCATCAGATCCGCACCAAATACCTTCCAGTTTGCTAGAATGCATTCTAGGGGCGTACACTGTACCCTAACCCCTCAGCTCTGTCCGTGTCCCATACCTACAGGGTAACTCTGGGTGTCCCCAGGTTCCAACAGAGCATACAATCCGGATCTCAAAGGGTTCCTACCTTATCCAAGGGACCGGTTCTCACCGTCGCCCACAGCTGCTTCTCCACTATATGAGTGCGTTGCACCGTTGTGCCCTCTGGGGTCGATCAAATCTTGTCTCCCCCAAAGCCCCCGATGAACTCACCGGTGCGCGCTGGGCGTCGGTTCTCGCCGCAATCCTCGAGCTCCAGGAGGGGTCCGGGCAAGGCTAAATAGCGGCCTTGTTGCCCACCCAGGGATGCCAAAAGCTGTTGCCGGCACCCAGTGCCAGAGGCAAGCAACAGCAGGGGTTCATTGCCTGGTGTGCCTCACCCAATAATCACAACGGGATGGAGAAGCAGAAAAGTTTATTCGAAGCTTCAAAGAAGGTACAGGGAGAATAGAATCTCAAATCCTGCACACAGAGCAGGAAGTTACACAGGCTTTTATACATCCTTTCTTCAGCATACTTATCCAATAGCAAGCTGCCCTAAGTATCCATATAGCCAGCCAATCCAGTTACCAGCTAGTTCCCTTGTTCTCTGTACCATCTGTTAAACCATACATAAAGCTGCTTTATTCAGCATTGTTCTTCCATATCTGTCCTCTTTGGCCTTGTTTAGTTTCAGGCAGTCTGACTCTGCAACATATTGTTGCAGATCCTCAGCATAACTGCTGTGAATGCCTGCAGGCGGGGGGCCAAGGACACTTGGGCCTAGTGCTAGGGGGCTTCATCGACACTCGTGGTCTTCCATCCCCTCGAGTTACCTAGTGGACATGCCCACTGTCCCCAACACCAACACTCTGCCCCAGCCTGGAGCCCCCTCCTGCACCAAGCTCCCTCCCAGAGCCTGCACCCCTCACTCCCTCACTCCCCGACACTCTGCCCCACACGTGCAGGCTGCTAGGCAGCAGCTTTGGTAACAGCACATCAGTCTCTAGGTGTCTCTGTGGTGCAAGGGGTCAGCGCATTCGGCTGTTAACCGAAAGGATGGTGGTTCGAGCCCATCCCGGGAGGACGATAAGCCTGGGCTACTTCCTTGCTCCTCAAGACCTGCTGGAAGCCTCAAAGGCCCTTTTTTGCCACCTCAAAACCATTCCTCTTGGCCTCAGCGGTTTCAGCTGGTGGCCCTCAGATTGCGCTGGATGTGACCCAGAATCCCATCTCCCAGCAGACATGCCGGGGGCTCGGGCTTAATCCTAAAGGCCAAGTGCAAAACCTTCAGCCAGGAACATTTCACTCCCTTCCCACCCAAGCAGCAAGGGAGAAATGGACGAGACATGCCAGCTCGAAGACACCTCCCTCCCACTTCCCTGTTGCCTGCGCAAAGCTCTTGGCCTTCCTCATGCCTCGTCAGGGCAGCGCGGCCATGCTGCTTCAGCCTGAGTCCTGGCAGCAGCTCCCTCAGCCCCCAGTTCTTCTCATTGAGCTCTACTGTGTGGATTTACCAGTGTCCACAGTAAGCAGAACTTTCAGAGTGATCAGGGAAGCTCCCCACAGATTTATCTCCTTCCTCATTCAGACCTTCTATAGCCACATCTCCAGTGCCACCCCATGTCACCAGTCACTGTGTGTGGTACCACTCTCAGCTCAAAGATCCAAAGCTAGCAGATACCTGGTCAGTTCTGACAAATCCCTTCCCCAGCACCCATCCTGCCATTCGAGCAAGCCCCTTGCAAACACCATTTCCCCAAAGTGAAGACTTAGCCCTTGGGAATTTGAAGACACCAGCCTTTCTCCCTCTGCTCCCATCTACAGGCTAGTCTACTGCCTGGTCCCCACCACCTCTGCCCACGCTTGTTTCCTTTCTACTTTGGACATGCTCCCCAACCAGCTGGGACTATTCTCCCACTGCAAGCCTCACCTGCTTCCTCTTTCCCTGCTCCCCTTGACATTCCTTTCCTATGGGTGACCTCTGTTCCTTGAGGTTAATTCCACTTTCTTTATCCTCTCCTAGCTTAATGGCCCCCAGTAGTCACAGAGACACCTGCAGCTTCTCTGACTATAGCCATGGGGCCAATTGCCAGAGGCCAGCCTGAGATAGCCGCAGCTACTAGTCAAGGGAGGGGTGGCAATTCCAAGGCTGAGCATGCATGAACCTTCGCAACGGCGGCACTAAGGCCTCTAAATCCTCAGCACTAGCCCTAGGCAGCTGCAGACTCTGCAGTTAAGCGCTTCCCTCCTCTATGCCATGGCTTTAAGTGCCTGAGATGCCCATCACCTGCAGCAGAGGCCACCAATTCCCATGTACCCCTCAGCTGGCATGTAGTCATGCAGAAAGTGCAGCCTGGATGATTTTGGAGGCTGGGCTACCAGGAAGTTCCCATCCCTGAGCAGCAGCTCTGCAACAAGCTCACATGGCCCCCCTCCACTGTGGGACCAGGACCACTTCGGCAGCGCTGCGAGAGGGGAGGAAGCGAGTATTATGGGCCCATCTGAGCTTGGGCCTGGCACGGTGGAGTCATTGGTGCCACGGTGAATCCGGTCCTGTCCGGACTAGCGTCTTGCAAGCTCTAGCGTGGGCAGGAGATCTGCAGGCTGCACAGCCTTGGTAACAGCAGCCAGGTCTCCAGGTGTCTCTGTGGCGCAATGGGTCAGCGCGTTCGGTTGTTAACCGAGAGGATGGTGGTTCGAGCCCACCCAGGGACGCTGGTAACCTCCTGCTATTTCCTTGCTCCTCAAGTTGTGTTGGGAGCTTCAAAGGCCCCTTTTTGCCACCTCAAAGCCATCCCTCTTGGCCTCAGGGGGTTCAGCTGGTTGTCTGAAGCGTGCGCTGGGTGCTAATCAGAAACCCATCTCCCAGCAGCCACGTCGGGCACTCGGGCTTAATCCTCAAGGTCGAGGGCTAAACCTTCAGCCAGGAATGTTTGGTCCCTTCCTGCCTCCACCAAGCAGCAAGGGAGAAGTGGACGAGACGTGCCAGCTAGAAGACGCCTCCCTCCCACTTCCCTGTTGGCTGCGCAAAGCTCTTGGCGTGTCTCATGCCTCGTCAGGGAAGCGCGGCCATGCTGAGTCCCTGCCGCAGCCTGGCCAGCCCTGGCTGACGGAGTGCAGAGCCCTGCGAGTCAACGGCAGGTTGAGTCAGGGCCGCATAACCCGCCCTTTCCGTGCTCCGGGGCTGGGGAGGCTGGGGCCGCACAGCCCACTCTGGGGCTGGGGGGAAGCCTTGGGGCACAAGCCTCTGGCGGGAGCTGGCTGCTGCAGTGGAACCCAGGGTGTCTCTAGAAGAACTTTTGGAGCCGACCTGGGGAAAACACCTTTGATAACAGCCAGCTCACATTTAAACTGACTTTTTTGAAACCATTTTTATCACTCTAACTAACCCTGGAATCCCAGTGTCACCCCCCATAAAATGGCTTCAGCCTTGTATTTTACCCAGGGTAAAACTAAACATCCCTTCAAATACAATGGAGTGGAGATCAATCCCTTTTCAGAGTTAATGCACATGAAAGAACCATGTTATGTTTCATCCCTTATGTCCTGGTCCCATCGCCTTTCCCTCCTCTCCGTTACAAGTTGTGGTATTTTGCACAGAAACTTTATTTCCTCAGACAGACCTGGGAACAAGGCCTGCCTGCTACATGGTACCAGATAAACACCTTTAATAGGAGTCAGCCGTCCCTGTCAGCAAATTATCTCCCACCTTAAGTTCAGTGACATCTGAATTGTTCCTTCTCCCAGTGGAGCCCAAGGATTGAAAGCAGCAAAATCAAACTCCTCTGTATGGAGCAGGAACGCTCGGCTCTTTCTTCCTGCTGCTGCTGTTAGTCCGTGAAACAATAAGGCTGGAACGCAAGGCTGAGTTCACGCATCAGCGCCCTGAGACATTTCAGTGCCCCAGAGAAACCTTGACCCCTGCTATTGGAATCCCTGAGTGGCTGGAGATTTGAACGTGAAAGGGACTGTGTGAATGGTCAAAGTTGGAAATGAACAGTCTACAGCAATGGCATTAACACAAACACACTCTCATCGTGCTCCAGCCAGACGGGAAATGGGCAGGAATTCTCGCTTTTCAGCCTGGACACAGGTGCGCAATGGCACAGCAGTGAGTGTGCTGGGGGAGCCGGTCTGGGCAAACAAGGGGAAGTGAGAACTCGCAGAGTACAGAACTATAATGTAGTGAGAAAAACTGAAAAGTCAGTTAAGGCGATGGACTAGAAATCCACTCGGGTCCCCCTGCGCAGGTTCGAATCCTGCCGACTATGGAAGCGTTAGCGTGATCTCATTGTTGCAGGGTCAGTGTCTGAGCATCCACAGTGCCAATGGGACCCACAGCTGGTCTCACTCTTAGGGCTTGTCTCTATGTGCCGGTGGATCGATGCACGGCGATCAATCCACCGGGGCGGGGGGGGGGGGTGCAGTCGATTTAGTGGGTCTAGCGAAGTCCTGTTAAATCGACCCCTGATCGCTCTCCCGTTGACTCCTGTACGCCACCGGAAGGAGAAGCATAAGGTAAGTCATAAGAGAAACTTTCCCGTCGACCCAGCACGGAGCAGACACCGCAATAAGTCGATCTAAGCTACATCAACTCCAGCTACATTATTCATGTAGCTGGAGTTACGTAACTTAGTTCGACTGAGCCCCGTAGTGTAGACCTGCCCGTAGGCTGTCTGCACTTAAAACATGGCTGTAGGACGTTGGAGTAGACAGTTGCTACGGTGATAGGGGGCATTTTCCCATCACCATAGTAGCCAGGTTGAGAGAAGAATTCTTCCATCCACCTAGCGCTATCCACGCCAGGGCTTCGGTAAGCTGAACGACATTGGTTAGGAGGGTGGATTTCTCACACCCGGAGAGACGTAGCTCTGCCCGTTAAGTGTCCAGGGTACATCAGCCCTGAGATCTCTCTGAGCATTTCAGTGCGTGCAATGAACCGTGAGTGGAAAACATCAACTCACAAACACAGAGACTGAATTCCCCACATTTAATCTCACTGCATTTTCCAGAAAGTCACAAAATCCAGTTCATTCTTGCTAGGACAGAGAAACAATAACTGACATTAATTCTTAGGCTTGAGCAAATAAAGTTATGGGTTTAATTAATATAGTAAAAATGAGGGCTGTCGATTAATTGCAGTTAACTCAAATCTACAATCACAAATTCAAATCTACATCATAAGCAAAACTCCCACCCCAGAGTACACTGGGCAGTGTCCTTTGCCTCAGTTTCTCCCCGAGCGGTATGACAGTCCCTTCCAATGTTCCTTTAACAGACCCCCCCTACTCCGTGCTCCTTCCCCCAACCCCCACTCCCCATGGTCAGCAAACCCCAGTGGTGGGGGAGGGAGGGGAAGGCATCGAGCGACACCTCAGCTTCTGCTGCTGCCACTCCCTCAACTGGCTCTCAGTTTGCCCTGTTCCCTCTGCGTCACTGCCACTCCACGGCCCTGTCATTTCCCTGCTGCTGGGAGCTCCCGCGTCGCCCCATCCCCTGCCATCGCCAGCCTGTCTCCTGCGTCGCCCCTTCCCCTACCATCACCCTCCCATCACCCACGTCGCCCCTTCCCTTGCTGTCTCCTGTATCGCCCCTTCCCCTCCCGTCGCCCGCCTGTCTCCTGCATTGCCACTCCCCCTGCCATCACCCGCCCGTCTCCCGCATCGCCCCATCCCCTGCCATCGCCCGCCTGTCTCCTGCATCGCCCCATCCCCTGCTGTCGCCTTCCTGTCTCCTGTGTCGCCCCTTCCCCTGCCATCACCCTCCCATCTCCCACGTCGCCCCTTCCCCTGCTGTCTCCTGCATTGCCCCTTCCCCTCCCGTCGCCCGCCTGTCTCCTGCATTGCCACTCCCCCTGCCATCACCCGCCTGTCTCCCGTGTCGCCCCTTCCCCTGCCGTTGCCCGACTGTCTCCTGCCTCGCCCCTTCCCCTGCTGTCGCCTTCCTGTCTCCTGTGTCACCCCTTCCCCTGCCATCACCCGCCTGTCTCCTGCAGCCACTGCGTGGCCACATAGTGGGGGAACCTCGCTACAATTGCAGAGTGGGCAGCCTCTTTCATTGCAACACCAGGGGTGGGGCATGAACCACCATCTGGGGGAGACTAACCCCCTGCCCCGCCCCTGCCACCTGAGGCCCTGCCCCTTCCACAAACCCCACTGGAGCCCAGAGCCGCCCCCCCACTGCAGCATTCAGCTCCCACCAGAGGCTTGTGCCCCCAGGCTTCCTCCCAGCCCCAGAGTGAGCTGCATGGCCCCAGCCGCCCCAGCCCCAGAGTACCGGGAGGGTGGGTTACGTGGTCCTGACTCGACCTGCCATTGAGTCACGGGGCACTGCTCTCCGTCAGCTGGGGCAGGCCAGGCTGCGGCCGGGATTCAGGCTGGGGCACCATGGTCGCCCTTCGCTGGTGAGCCATGAGACACGCCGAGGGCTGTGTGCAGCCAACAGGGAAATGGGAGGGAGGCGTCTTCGAGCTGGCGCGTCTCGTCCGTTTCTCCCTTCCCTGCTCCTTGGGGGGAGGCGGGAAGGGAGTGAAACGTTCCCAGCTGAAGGTTTTGCACTCGGCCTTAAGGATTAAGCCTGAGCCCCCAGCACGGCTGCTGGGAGATGGGCTTCTGAGTTGCTTGCAGTGCACTCTGAGGGCCACCAGCTGAAAACACTGAGACCAAGAGGGATGGTTTTGAGGTGGCAAAAAGGGGCCTTTGAGGCTCCTAGCAGATCTTGAGGAGCAAGGAAGTAGCACAGGCTTATCACCGTCCCTGAGTGGGCTCAAACAACCATCCTCTCGGTTAACAGCCAAACGCACTGGCCCATTGCGCCACAGAGAGACATAGATACAAGTCTGTAGTGAGTGCAAAAGTCCCTAGCACAAAGGTCTCCCAGCTCCAGCACTCACCTGCGGTGGGAAGCAGAGCGCCGGGGCTGGGAGCTGGTGGTGTAGATCGGGCTGGGGCCGGGCTGCTCAACTTCCCGCCACTGCCGGTGAGTGTGGGGGGGCAGTTTTCCCTTTCCCCAACCCCACCTCCCAAGAGACACAGCTGGGTCCAGGGCAAGGGAAGCAGAGTGGGCTGCTCCTCACCCCCTGCTAATCCCTGTGGGGCCCCCAAAAGTGCCCCCACAGCTCCTGCCTCCCAGACCCTGGGGGGAGGGGAGGCCTGGGGCCCCACACAGCCCCCCAGAGGGCGGACTGCGTAGGGTACTCAAATGGCTCGGGACAGCCCTGAATGTGGTCATGTGGTTTTCCCAAACACAGGCTTGATTCTCTTTCCCTGTTACTAGAAGGTCTCATTGGCTCTCCGCCCACGCACAGCTGGGGAGTGGGGATGTGTGGCCTTCTCCCCCAGCAGAAGGGTGATGCCTGCCTAGCGAGTGAGGGTCGGTTTGGGGGACCCCGCACTCCGGGCATGCAACGTGCAGATCTCTGCCCTTTACTCAGCCAAGAAGGAATGTTTTTCGCTAACAACCCAAGTGAGCAAGTCTGTCCCCGCAGAGCAGCCCAATGCTCCGCACTCCCTGAACCCGGGGAGAAGGGACCTTCTGCGGCTGGAATCCCACCCGGCTGTTGCCTTGAACCCGGGGCTGAGCTGACGCGAGAAAGGGAAGTGAGCGAGCTCGGCGCTCTCCGGCGCCACCTGCTGGAGAGCAGAGCGAATTGAGTGAGCGACATCCTGGCAAACCTGGTGGCTGAACTTTGTGACTTTTCCTCACCCATAACTATTTCACATTTGGGAACAATGCATACCTTCAAATCAGCAGCACTGCTATGGGTACCCGCATGGCCCCACAGTATGCCAGCATGTTTATGGCTGACTTAGAACAACGCTTCCTCAGCTCTCGTCCCCTAATGCCGCCTACTCTATTTGCGCTACATTGATGACATCTTCATCATCTGGACTCCAGAGAAAGATTACTGAATTGAAATGAATTGGAATTAATTTGCAAACTGGATACAATTAACTTAGGCTTGAATAGAGACTGGGAGTGGATGGGTCATTACACAAAGTAAAACTATTTCCCCATGTTTATCCCCTCCCTCCCGCAGACATTTTTGTCAACTGCTGGAAATGGCCCATCTTGATTATCACTACAAAGGGTTTCCCCTCTCCCCGACTTCCGCCCCCGCCCCCGCTCTCCTGCTGGTAATAGCTCACCTGTGAGCTCACAGTGATCACTCTGCTTACTGAGTATATGGTAGCACCCATTGTTTCATGTTCTCTACGTATATAAATCTCCCCACTGTATTTTCCACTAAATGCATCCGATGAAGTGAGCTGTAGCTCACGAAGGCTTATGCTCAAAAAAATTGGTTAGTCTCTAAGGTGCCACAAGTCCTCCTTTTCATCCTGGCTAATTTAAATCTCACCTTGTTCTCTGCCTGCAGGCTGCCCTGGAGAGCTGGGAAGAGGCCTGAGTGTGGCTGTTCCTTATTTGCATATTAAAAGTGGCAGTTTGGGACCATTGGGGTGAAATGTGAGTAAGTTTTGGGGCTGGGACCCACCTGTTTAGTGCAGGCGGTGTGGAGCCTGGCTGAGCAGAGCCTGCCCCTGGCAGGGTGTGTGGTCACCTTCAGCTGGGAGCAGGTTGCCCAACTTGGGGAACGTGCACCAAGGGTTTGCAAACAGGTTAAGGAGAGATTCTGTGTGTGTCAGTCTCTTGCAGCGTGGGGGTGGGGGCAGGAAGGGAAGGGAAGGGAAGGGAAGGGAAGGGTAACGTAACGTAACGTAACGTAACGTGCCCGGCTGAAGGTTTTGCACTTGGCCTTGAGGATTAAGCCCGAGCCCCCGGCATGGCTGCTGGGAGATGGGTTTCTGACTCGCATCCAGCGCACTCTGCGGGCCACCAGCTGAACCCCCTGAGGCCAAGAGAGTCGGGTTTGAGGTGAAAAAAGGGGCCTTTGAGGCTCCCAGCACACCTTGAGGAGCGAGGAAATAGCAGGAGGTTACCAGCATCCCTGGGTGGGCTCGAACCACCATCCTCTCGGTTAACAGCCGAACGCCCTGACCCATTGCGCCACAGAGACACCTGGAGACCTGGCTGCTGTTACCAAGGCTGTGCAGCCTGCAGATCTCCTGCCCACGCTAGAGCTTGCAAGGCGCTAGTCCGGACAGGACCGGATTCACCGTGGCACCAATGGCTCCACCGTGCCAGGCCCAAGCTCAGACGGGCCCATAACGCTCGCTTCCTCCCCTCTTGCAGCGCTGCCGAAGTGGAGCCTCGGAGCAGCAGGGATCCAGCCTGGGAGCTGAGAGCCCACGGGGCCCTGGGAGCTGTAGTTCCTTGGCCAGCTCCCTGCCGAGAGAGCCAGCCCTGGAGCAGGGAAGGAACTACATTTCCCAGCATTCCCTTGGCCACTATCCACAGGAAAGGGAGCAGGGGGAGTGGGGAAGCTGAGACCCCATGCGCTGCAGCTTGCTGTGAATGGGGAGCTGGCTGCTTGAAGGGGGTGGCGCTGTGAATGGGGAACAAGTGTGCCCAAGGAGTAGAAGGCTTTGGTCCGAATATCACCCTCACAGACTTCCCCAGGCTGGAGGAGGGATGCTGGTGTGACCTCGCCTGGCAGCCCCCAAAGGAGGAACTGGGTGGACTGAATGGACAGTGCCCCTCTCTGTCTGAAGCCTAGCAAGGGAGGTCTGTGGATCCCACAAGAAGTTAAAATGAAAAGTAAGGGAGGGGAGGCTCTACTCGAGGACCTGGGCAGTTGTAGATACAGTACCAGGCCCATAGGCGGATTTCCATTCTGAGACAGGGAAGCAGAAATTGGCTTTTCCTTTCTTGATTTATCCAGTATTCAGAAAGGGAATCGAGCACCTGCCTTCCACATTTGAACGTTCTCAAAACTCAGGAGTTCTCAAGCTCAATTTGGGCTGCTTGTTACTTCATTTCTCCCCAATCAAATATGCTGATCCACTGAAACGTGCTGTGGAAAAAGTAGAATAAAATTGAGCAACAAATGCTGGCATCTCCCCAGTGCTAACTTGGACTGGAATTGCTATTTTCAACAGCCATTGTCATTTCTTTTAGTTTTGATTGTTGAAAGGGAAGACAGTGATATTGCACTGGCAAATTCCCCACAGAAACAAAGAGTGGAACAAGAGAATAACAAAAGCACCTCACTTTTTCCTCATTTATGTAGGACAGTCTTATCATATGGATCCAGATATCCTCCAGTCACACAAGCTGAAAATTGTTCCACTTTACCGCAGTTCTGTAACCGTGCAGGGACCAGTCCCATCTGTGTTCTGTGCACATTGAAAATTCGTCCTGAATTCAGAAGGGCCTTGCTTTTCTGACCACTCTACCAGATATTTTCAGCCCCGGTAAGCAAAGAAGGTTTACATTTCGTAATTGGGCAGGAGGCCTCTCAGAAAAAGTTAGGTGTTGTAGGAGGTGTTGCTTATTCACTGGGGAGTGTGAGACCTTCCTGTTACCATAGTAAACCAGTGCAGCACAGAATGCGCTTTGCTCCCAGAGTCGAGAATGGGGTCCTTTGATTCTGTACGCAGCCCATTAAAGATAATGAAAAGACTCCCACTCACTTCAACAAGCTTTGGACAGAACTGGTTATACACAGGGTAACTCCACTGTCTTCCCAGGGTCCTGGGCCCACAGCGGAGAGGGGACATGTGAGCTTTTTGCAGAGCTGCTGCTCAGGGATGGGAACTTCCTGGTACCCCAGCCTCCAAAATCATCCAGGCTGCACTTTCTGCATGACTACGTGCTAGCTGAGGGGTGCGTGGGAATTGGTGGCCTCTGCTGCAGGTGATGGGCATCTCAGGCACTTAAAGCCATGGCCTAGAGGAGGGAAGTGCTTAATTGCAGAGTCTGCAGCTGCCTAGGGTCAGTGCTGAGGATTTAGAGGCCCTAGTGCTGCCATTGCTAGGTTCAAGCATGCTCAGCCTTGGAATTGCCACCCCTCCCTTGACTAGTAGCTGTGGCTATCTCAGGCTGGCCTCTGGCAATTGGCCCCATGGCTATAGTCAGAGAAGCTGCAGGTGTCTCTGTGACTACTGGGGGCCATTAAGCTAGGAGCGGATAAAGAAAGTGGAATTAACCTCAAGGAACAGAGGTCACCCATAGGAAAGGAATGTCAAGGGGAGCAGGGAAAGAGGAAGCAGGTGAGGCTTGCAGTGGGAGAATAGTCCCAGCTGGTTGGGGAGCATGTCCAAAGTAGAAAGGAAACAAGCGTGGGCAGAGGTGGTGGGGACCAGGCAGTAGACTAGCCTGTAGATGGGAGCAGAGGGAGAAAGGCTGGTGTCTTCAAATTCCCAAGGGCTAAGTCTTCACTTTGGGGAAATGGTGTTTGCAAGGGGCTTGCTCGAATGGCAGGATGGGTGCTGGGGAAGGGATTTGTCAGAACTGAGCAGGTATCTGCTGGATTTGGATCTTTGAGCTGAGAGTGGTACCACACACAGTGACTGGTGACATGGGGTGGCACTGGAGACGTGGCTATAGAAGGTCTGAATGAGGAAGGAGATAAAACTGTGGGGAGCTTCCCTGATCACTCTGAAAGTTCTGCTCACTGTGGACACTGGTAAACCCACATGGGTAGAGCGCAATGAGAAGAACTGGGGGCTGAGGGAGCTATGTATGGCAATGCAGCTAGTCATGTAGAGGTGTGTGATCAAAATGAAAAATGTCTCTGAGATTCAGGACCGGGGACACTAGGGCACCAATGGCCCTCCCACACCAGGCCCATGCTCGGAGCCCACAGTGACGATATAGGGGCCCACAAATATGTTTGGCACCAGGGCCCACAAAAGGTTAATCTGCCCCTAAATCCAGATGCCAGGGGCTGTGGGTGAAGGCACAGCAGAGTGGCGCAGCCGCAGCGTGCTGGGCCCATAACCCAGAGGTCGGTGGATCGAAACCATTCTCTGCTAGGGATGCACTTGTTTCTTTTTGCTCTGGGCCCTCATGCCCTGGAGGTGGCTGAGGCGGGGGCCTGCCAGGGAGCTCCCCAGCACCTCTGACTGCCTGGGCTGAAGGCAAGAGTCCTGTGCATGGTGAGGGCTCCTGTCCCAGCTGGAGGCAGCCGTACTTCCTCGTCCCCTTCTCCCATCCGCACCGGCAGGCGGCTGCTGCGTAGAACAGGAGGGAGTCTCTCGGGACACTACACAGCTCTGTGTGACTGTCAGGGGAAAGAGCTGAGGCTCCCGACTCAACCTGCCATTGACTCGCGGGGCTCTGCGCTCCGTCAGCTGGGGGTGGGGGTGGGGGGCAGGCTGTGGCCGGGACTCAGGCTGGGGCAGCATGGCCGCGCTTCCCTGACGAGGCATGAGGCAGGCCAAGGGCTGTGTGCAGCCAACAGGGAAGTGGGAGGGAGGCGTCTTCGAGGCGTTGTGTCTCATCCGTTTCTCCCTTGCCGCTTGAGTGGAGGCGGGAAGGGACCGAAACATGCCAGGTTCAAGATTTTGCACTCTGCCATGAGGATTGAGCACAAGCCCGTGGTATGGCTGCAGGGAGATGGGATTCTGGGTCGCATCCAGTGCACTCTGAGGGCCACCAGCTGAAACCACTGAGGCCAAGAGGGACAGTTTTCAGGTGGCAAAAGGGAAACTTTGAGGCTCCCAGCAGGTCTTGAGGAGCAAAGAAGTAGCACAGGGTTACCACCGTTCCTGGGTGGGCTCGAACCACCAGCCTTTCGGTTAACAGTCGAACACGCTGACCCCTTGCACCACAGAGATACCTAGAGACTGATGTGCTGTTACCAAAGCTGCTGCCTAACAGCCTGCGTGTGTGGGGTAGAGTGTCGGGGAGTGAGGGAGTGAGGGGTGCAGGCTCTGGGAGGGAGCTTGGTGCAGGAGGGAGCTCCAGGCTGGGCAGGGTGTTGGGGTGTAGGAGGAGCTGTGGGGTGTAGGCTCTGGGGATGGGATTTGGGTGCAGGAGGGGTTCCGTACCGGGGCTGAGTGTTGGGGTGCGGGGTCTGGAGGGATCCCCGGGCTGGGATTTGGGGTGCAGGCTCCGGCTGGGAGGTGCTTACCACTGGTCTCTCCCAGTCAGGAGCTGGCTGCTGGCATGTCTGTGTGTGCGGCCCCTGGGAGGGAGGGGGGCAGCGGGTCTCCATGCGCTGACCACACCTGCAAGCACCGCCCCTACAGCTGCCATTGGCCGGTTCCAAGCCAATGGGAGCTGCGGGGACAGTTCTGGAGCTGGGGGCAGGGCATGGAGCTGCCTAACCCCCCACTTTCCCCATGGGCCCCAGAGATGTGCCAGCAGCCAGCCGGGTCTGGGAGGGGCCCGTGGTCAGGGCAGACATGCAGCCTCTGAGCCCCGCTGCGCTGCTGGACTTTTAGCGGCCCAGAGATCAGGATCGACTGGCTGAAGCTCCAGGATCGACCAGTCGATCGCAATCGACGGGTGGTGACCACTGTTATAAAGAGTAAACTGAAATGGCCATGCGATGGTGCCAGAGGCTAAGAAATGAAAAGCCCCAAGATCCCTCACTCCTCATTGACTCTGAACAGGGGTTTAATTCAAATCCCTTTCTTTCTGTGGCTGGTAAAATATAAGGTTCTAGCTATTGGAAGAGTTGTGACACTGGGGTTGTGGATGCTGTTACCATATCTCAGACTGAAAAATGATTTTAGATCTGATTCCTGGCAGCTTCCCAAAAGCAAACCTAATTTGTTCTTCCCTACAATTGGTGATCCTGGGCAGCAGGGGATCCCCTTCATCTGCTGAGGAACCTCTCTGAATCCCACTGTCAAATCTCCTCTATTTTCCAGCACTTCAGGTGCTTCTGACTCCTTGGGGAAGTTTTCCTTGCAAGGTCTCTGTGTCAATCTTTGCGTGTAGGAAGCAAAGAGTGTGGGGCTGTCACTGAGCTGAAGGCGGGAAATGGTTAATTGAGAGAGATGGCTGAAGAATAAAATAGTCCCAGAAGCAGAGGTGCTGGAATGCGGGGGAGGGAGTGGGGCCTGGAGCCCAACTTTTAAAGGTGGGGAGACTATGCCCTCCAACTCTTCACTCTCTGCCCTCCAACTCTCCAAGTCTTTCTCAAAACACTCAGCCACGGGTCTGAGTGTTATCAGAGAGAAAGATCCCAGCTTCTTAAACAATCCTCTAGCAAGACAAAGAACCTCACGTCTATCGATTCGCAAAACACTCCCAAGAAATTGTAACAATAGTTTGTCATAAAGAAAGTAAAGCACTAGAAGGTTCCAATTTTTTCCCGCCCCTTTAAGAAATCTGCTCTCAAGAAGCCTTGTCACAGTAAAACTCTTCCTGCATTTCTAACCAGAAGATTCTCCCCAAAAGGAGCTGCACCGTTCCTGCAATACCAGGAGACACTGCAATACCAGGCCAATGCATGGGGTGGACAGAGCAAGCTCCTAGTCCGTCCCCCTGTTTCAAAAATCAATTTAATAGACAGTCCTCAAATAAAGGACATATCAGCTATTAAACTGAGAAGAACAGATTTAATAATTTTATTAAGATAATGTTGAAATAAAAAGAAAACGGTACAGAGTTCAAGCATAGAAGTTTCTGGTTATGAGGGGATAAGGTACAGATTATCAAGGGGTGCGAAATTCGGTTTAGGAGCTGGTGGCATAAGGAATACATAATCTGCAATCTCTCTGATTGGGGGTAAAAGTTTAACCGATCAAAGTACAGACATTGAGATATGGGGGTATGTTGTCCATATAATGGCTATGTTCAGGTGTGGAGTGTAATGAGCGGATACGATGATGGGGATGGATCTACCCTCATTTGGTGGGATTTAATGTTCAGGGAGTTTATGATTCCAGTTCATACGGTCCAATGGAAAAAGCCTCTCAGTCCTTTTCCCATAGTGGATGCACGATGTTGAACCAGCTCACACCTCCTGGTACTGTCGGTGGCCGGTGATGTGTTCGATGTAGATGTCCCTGGACCATCGGATGGTGTCCGAGACCATGAGGCACCGCAAGAGCCGTGCGTAGCATCGATCGATCCCACAGGTCCGCAGCACACGCTCGTTGCAGGGGTCCCAAGCGCCCAGGGCTCCGACGATCAGGGTGTCCATCTGCACCTCGTAGCCCTTCGCTCTCAGGGTGTTGGCCAGAGGGGCGTATATTTCCAGCTTACGAGCTCGGGTTTCTCGGAAGGCCGGGGTCCTGTTCTCGAAGGGTACCGTGATGTCGACGAGGATGATCTTTTTCTGGGCCTCGTTGGTGACTACCACGTCGGGTCACAGCTGGCTGTCAGTGCCGGGGATGGCGCAGTTCACGGCGACCTCCCCCAGGCACGGTGCGATGGCTTTCACCAGGCAGTCCTGGATGACATTGTGGCGCAGCTGCCAGGCTCTGGAGTGGGGCTTGCAGCTGCACAGGACGTGAGGCAGGGTCTCGTTGGAGTAGCCACACTTCCTGCAACGTTTGTCTTGGTTCCCTTGGTGGACGGCCCCATTGAGCGGGACGCAGTTGAGCCGGGTGCAGTGGCTGAACCACCAGTCAGCGAAACGGGTGAAGCCGCCCCCGGCAAGGAAGTGGTTGCTGGTGTCCCACTTGCTGGTCAGTTTGAAGGCTTTACCCTGGTCCGGTTTACGCTTCAGAGCTTCCATGTACAGCGAGTGGATGGCCGCCTTCAGGGTCCTCTCCAGCATGCCCCTGGCGCTCGGGCTGACGATGGTGTTGTCCTCAGACCTGACCTGCGGCCCCAGGACTCCCAGCTCCTGGCGCTCCTCGCACCACTCCCAGCGGCAGCCGATGTGCTTCCCCAGGTGACGCGTGGCACTGCGAGCGCGGGACCACAGTGAAGCGATGTCACGCCCGTCCCGTCCGAATTCGCCATCCAGGGAACCGCTCAGGAAGCTGGCGTTGTCTTGGTTGGAGGGGGCTCTGCCGATCCGCTTCTTCGTTGCGTCATGGAGGGCATTTGCTGCGATGTTCCTTACCATGGCGTCAGGACACGTCAGCAGGCGGAAGGCGCGGGTGATCACCGCGATGTCACACAGGTCACCCATGCGGGGGACATTGGCACTGCCATGCCTGCGGGTGATATACACCAGCTTGTTGCTGGCTCTCTGGGGAAGGAACAGCCACTTCTTCACCAGCTGCCGGATGATCTTGTCTGCCTTGTTGAGGGGTACCTTCATGACAGTGGATCCCCTTAGGATGAATGAGATGCAGGGGATCAGGAAGGTGTTCAGGGCGTTTATCTTTTGCCACGGTGCTAGCAGTGAGGCGTAGATCTTGGCAGCATCCTGCAAGATCTCCTGGATGGTGTCATCGGGTGTCTGCTGGACACGGAAACCCGTCAGTGTGCGGAGGTGCCGGTAGGCCTGCCCCTCTGCCAGGGGGATGACAGGCTCGCCCTGGATCTGGAACCCTCTCGTCTGCACCGAGTCCCTTTTGCTGCTGTCGATGTGGAGAGATATGAAGCGGAGCCCCATCCAATCGGCAGCTTGACTGGTGGCATCTAGAATACTTTGGAGGTTCTCTGGGTCATCTGCGGTCAGGACCAGGTCATCCGCATAAGCCAGGATGCTCACCCTCTCACCATGGAGGTTGAAGCCATCTGCACCATTGGAGATCGCTCACAGCAACGGCTCCATGGCGAGGTTAAAGATGATGGGGCTGAGGGGACAGCACTGCTTATCGGGATCTCGGCGGTCTCCCCTTTGACCGAGCGAATGGTGGTGCTGCATCCCTCGTACACCTCTCGGATCACATGGAGGAAGTTCTCTGGCATCCCGAACTCCTGGAGCGTGGCAAAGATGTGATGGTGGGGCATGGACCCAAAGGCGTTAGCCAGGTCGAGCCATGCTACCGTGCACTGCCTCCGCGCCCTTTCGGCCATTTCTATGGTGGTTTGGAGGACAACATGGTGTTCATAGCAGCCCTCGCAGGACATGAAGCCTTTCTGGGTGGAGCTGATGGCTCCCCCGCTCACTGACCGCTCCGTGATCCTCGACGCCAGGCAGCTGGCATAGAGCTTGGAGATTGTGGAGCAGAGGGAGATGGGCCTCCAGTTGCTGGGGTCATCCCGCTCACCCTTCTTGTACACCAGTACCGTCATGGCCTTCTTCCAGGAGCTGGGAGTCCGGTAGAATCGCTTGCAGTGGTTGAAGAGCGTGGCGAGGACCAGGCAGCTGGGATCTCGCTTTTTCAGGAGGCTGTAGCGGATGCCGTCTTTCCCAGGAGCTGTGTTTTTTGTTTTTGAGAGTCTGGCCATCACTTCCCTGGGCGTAAAGTCAGTTTCCAGGACACCTGCTTCGTCGACACGGGGCAGGGGGCGGAGGGACTCTGGGCGCTGAGTGTCATTCTGGGCTGTGCGGTCGAATACATCCTTGAAGTAGCTGTAGAGATGTTCAGATGGGATCGTGCAGTAGGGCGAGGGCCTGTCGAGGATCTCCCTCACGGTTTTGGAGCGGTTTGCCCGGTACAGCTTTTGGATCCTTGAAGCTGCTGCTGGATCGTAGCGGCTGCTGGTGTCTCTACTTCTGGCTCCCCTGGTGGTGGTGTTGAGGTTTGGAGCAGGCGTTCTGTGGGCAGGCGGGGCGTTCTCCTGGTTGGACCTTCTCCTGCGAGCGGTTTCCGCAGACATTTCTTGGGTGAGCCTGTCTAGAAGGAGGTCAAAGTCATCAAAGGAAGCTGCCGCTTGTAGCTCCTCGGTCCAGGCAGCCTGCCACGGAGTGACAGCCCTCACCATCGGCTTCTCGCCCTCATGGTCCTCGACCTCGTCTCGTGCAGGCTCAAAGCCTGCATGGTCGGCCTGCCTTCTATCTCGTGAGTCAGGGTTCCCTTCGGTTGGGTGCTGGGGTGGGATCTCTGGCGGGATGCTGGCATTGCTCATGGTCGGAGGGACGCGGTCCGGCTCGGGGGTTGCTGGAATACCACCGGTCCTTCTAGGAGTGACTGCTGCCTGGGCGGTTGCTGCTGGAGAATGAGATCTCCCGTAGGCAGCGTCCCTCAGAATGCACTCGGGGGCCTTGCTGGACCGTCTGGCGATGAGGGCCCGGTGCTTTCCTGTGGCTGCGGGGCTGGTTCCTCCAGTAACGTCTGGAGCCCGCAGGGCGGTCTGAGGCTTGGCACTGGCTCCTCCAATGGTTGGAGTTTGCAGGGCGGTCTGAGGTGTGGCGCTGACTCCCCTTGCTGCTAGAGTTCGCTGGGCGGTCCGAGGTGTGGCTCTGATTCCTCCGGCAGTTGGAGTTCGCGGGGCGGTCTGAGGAGCGGCTCTGGCTCCTCCGGCAGTTGGAGTTCGCAGGGCGGTCTGAGGAGCGGCTCTGGCTCCTCCGGCAGTTGGAGTTCGCGGGGCGGTCTGAGGGGCGGCTCTGGTTCCTCCAGCAGTTGGACTTCGCAGGGCGGTCTGAGGAGTGACTCTGGCTCCTCCGGCAGTTGGAGTTCACAGGGCGGTCTGAGGAGCGGCTCTGGCTCCTCCGGCAGTTGGAGTTTGCAGGGCGGTCTGAGGTGTGACTCTGGTTCCTCCGGCAGTTGGAGTTCGTGGGGCGGTCTGAGGAGCGGCTCTGGCTCCTCCGGCAGTTGGAGTTCGCAGGGCGGTCTGAGGTGTGACTCTGGTTCTTCCGGCAGTTGGAGTTCATGGGGCGGTCTGAGGAGCGGCTCTGGCTCCTCCGGCAGTTGGAGTTCGTGGGGCGGTCTGAGGTGTGACTCTGGCTCCTCCGGCAGTTGGAGTTCGCAGGGCGGTCTGAGGTGTGACTCTGGTTCCTCCGGCAGTTGGAGTTCGTGGGGCGGTCTGAGGTGTGACTCTGGTTCCTCCGGCAGTTGGAGTTCGCGGGGCGGTCTGAGGGGTGGCTCTGGCTCCTCTGGCAGTTGGAGTTCGTGGGGCGGTCTGAGGGGCGTCTCTGGCTCCTCTGGCAGTTGGAGTTCGCGGGGCGGTCTGAGGAGCGGCTCTGGCTCCTCCGGCGGTTGGAGTTCGCAGGGCGGTCTGAGGGGCGGCTCTGGCTCCTCCGGCAGTTGGAGTTCGTGGGGCGGTCTGAGGTGTGACTCTGGCTCCTCCGGCAGTTGGAGTTCGTGGGGCGGTCTGAGGTGTGACTCTGGCTCCTCCGGCAGTTGGAGTTCGCAGGGCGGTCTGAGGTGTAACTCTGGTTCCTCCGGCAGTTGGAGTTCGTGGGGCGGTCTGAGGTGTGACTCTGGTTCCTCCGGCAGTTGGAGTTCGCGGGGCGGTCTGAGGAGCGGCTCTGGCTCCTCCGGCAGTTGGAGTTCGTGGGGCGGTCTGAGGTGTGACTCTGGTCCCTCCGGCAGTTGGAGTTCGCGGGGCGGTCTGAGGAGCGGCTCTGGCTCCTCCGGCAGTTGGAGTTCGTGGGGCGGTCTGAGGTGTGACTCTGGTTCCTCCGGCAGTTGGAGTTCGCGGGGCGGTCTGAGGAGCGGCTCTGGCTCCTCCGGCAGTTGGAGTTCGTGGGGCGGTCTGAGGTGTGACTCTGGTTCCTCCGGCAGTTGGAGTTCGCGGGGCGGTCTGAGGAGCGGCTCTGGCTCCTCCGGCAGTTGGAGTTCGTGGGGCGGTCTGAGGTGTGACTCTGGTTCCTCCGGCAGTTGGAGTTCGCGGGGCGGTCTGAGGAGCGGCTCTGGCTCCTCCGGCAGTTGGAGTTCGCAGGGCGGTCTGAGGTGTGACTCTGGTTCTTCCGGCAGTTGGAGTTCATGGGGCGGTCTGAGGAGCGGCTCTGGCTCCTCCGGCAGTTGGAGTTCGTGGGGCGGTCTGAGGTGTGACTCTGGCTCCTCCGGCAGTTGGAGTTCGCAGGGCGGTCTGAGGTGTGACTCTGGTTCCTCCGGCAGTTGGAGTTCGTGGGGCGGTCTGAGGTGTGACTCTGGTTCCTCCGGCAGTTGGAGTTCGCGGGGCGGTCTGAGGGGTGGCTCTGGCTCCTCTGGCAGTTGGAGTTCGTGGGGCGGTCTGAGGGGCGTCTCTGGCTCCTCTGGCAGTTGGAGTTCGCGGGGCGGTCTGAGGAGCGGCTCTGGCTCCTCCGGCGGTTGGAGTTCGCAGGGCGGTCTGAGGGGCGGCTCTGGCTCCTCCGGCAGTTGGAGTTCGTGGGGCGGTCTGAGGTGTGACTCTGGCTCCTCCGGCAGTTGGAGTTCGTGGGGCGGTCTGAGGTGTGACTCTGGCTCCTCCGGCAGTTGGAGTTCGCAGGGCGGTCTGAGGTGTGACTCTGGTTCCTCCGGCAGTTGGAGTTCGTGGGGCGGTCTGAGGTGTGACTCTGGTTCCTCCGGCAGTTGGAGTTCGCGGGGCGGTCTGAGGAGCGGCTCTGGCTCCTCCGGCAGTTGGAGTTCGTGGGGCGGTCTGAGGTGTGACTCTGGTCCCTCCGGCAGTTGGAGTTCGCGGGGCGGTCTGAGGAGCGGCTCTGGCTCCTCCGGCAGTTGGAGTTCGTGGGGCGGTCTGAGGTGTGACTCTGGTTCCTCCGGCAGTTGGAGTTCGCGGGGCGGTCTGAGGAGCGGCTCTGGCTCCTCCGGCAGTTGGAGTTCGTGGGGCGGTCTGAGGTGTGACTCTGGTTCCTCCGGCAGTTGGAGTTCGCGGGGCGGTCTGAGGAGCGGCTCTGGCTCCTCCGGCAGTTGGAGTTCGTGGGGCGGTCTGAGGTGTGACTCTGGTTCCTCCGGCAGTTGGAGTTCGCGGGGCGGTCTGAGGAGCGGCTCTGGCTCCTCCGGCAGTTGGAGTTCGCAGGGCGGTCCGAGGTGTGACTCTGGCTCCTCCGGCAGTTGGAGTTCGCAGGGCGGTCTGAGGAGCGACTCTGGCTCCTCCGGCAGTTGGAGTTCGCGGGGCGGTCTGAGGGGCGGCTCTGGCTCCTCCGGCAGTTGGAGTTCGCGGGGCGGTCTGAGGGGCGGCTCTGGCTCCTCCGGCAGTTGGAGTTCGTGGGGCGGTCTGAGGAGCGGCTCTGGGTCCTCCGGCAGTTGGAGTTTGCAGGGTGGTCTGAGGAGAGGCGCTGGCTCCTCCGGCAGTTTGAGTTCGTGGGGCGGTCTGAGGAGCGGCTCTGGGTCCTCCGGCAGTTGGAGTTCGCAGGGTGGTCTGAGGGGCGGCGCTGGCTCCTCCGGCAGTTTGAGTTCGTGGGGCGGTCTGAGGGGCGGCTCTGGGTCCTCCGGCAGTTGGAGTTCGCAGGGCGGTCTGAGGGGCGGCGCTGGCTCCTCCGGCAGTTGGAGTTCGTGGGGCGGTCTGAGGGGTGGCTCTGGCTCCTCCGGCAGTTGGAGTTCGCAGGGCGGTCTGAGGGGCGTCTCTGGCTCCTCCGGCAGTTGGAGTTCGTGGGGTGGTCTGAGGAGCGACTCTGGCTCCTCCGGCAGTTGGAGTTCGCGGGGCGGTCTGAGGGGCGGCTCTGGCTCCTCCGGCAGTTGGAGTTCGCGGGGCGGTCTGAGGGGCGGCTCTGGCTCCTCCGGCAGTTGGAGTTCGTGGGGCGGTCTGAGGAGCGGCTCTGGGTCCTCCGGCAGTTGGAGTTTGCAGGGTGGTCTGAGGAGCGGCGCTGGCTCCTCCGGCAGTTTGAGTTCGCAGGGCGGTCTGAGGGGCGGCGCTGGCTCCTCCGGCAGTTTGAGTTCGTGGGGCGGTCTGAGGGGCGGCTCTGGGTCCTCCGGCAGTTGGAGTTCGCAGGTTGGTCTGAGGGGCGGCGCTGGCTCCTCCGGCAGTTGGAGTTCGTGGGGCAGTCTGAGGGGTGGCTCTGGCTCCTCCGGCAGTTGGAGTTCGCAGGGCGGTCTGAGGGGCGTCTCTGGCTCCTCCGGCAGTTGGAGTTCGCGGGGCGGTCTGAGGAGCGGCTCTGGCTCCTCCGGCAGTTGGAGTTCGCAGGGCGGTCTGAGGGGCGGCTCTGGCTCCTCCGGCAGTTGGAGTTCGTGGGGCGGTCTGAGGTGTGACTCTGGCTCCTCCGGCAGTTGGAGTTCGCAGGGCGGTCTGAGGTGTGACTCTGGTTCCTCCGGCAGTTGGAGTTCGTGGGGCGGTCTGAGGTGTGACTCTGGTTCCTCCGGCAGTTGGAGTTCGCGGGGCGGTCTGAGGAGCGGCTCTGGCTCCTCCGGCAGTTGGAGTTCGTGGGGCGGTCTGAGGTGTGACTCTGGTCCCTCCGGCAGTTGGAGTTCGCGGGGCGGTCTGAGGAGCGGCTCTGGCTCCTCCGGCAGTTGGAGTTCGTGGGGCGGTCTGAGGTGTGACTCTGGTTCCTCCGGCAGTTGGAGTTCGCGGGGCGGTCTGAGGAGCGGCTCTGGCTCCTCCGGCAGTTGGAGTTCGTGGGGCGGTCTGAGGTGTGACTCTGGTTCCTCCGGCAGTTGGAGTTCGCGGGGCGGTCTGAGGAGCGGCTCTGGCTCCTCCGGCAGTTGGAGTTCGTGGGGCGGTCTGAGGTGTGACTCTGGTTCCTCCGGCAGTTGGAGTTCGCGGGGCGGTCTGAGGAGCGGCTCTGGCTCCTCCGGCAGTTGGAGTTCGCAGGGCGGTCCGAGGTGTGACTCTGGCTCCTCCGGCAGTTGGAGTTCGCAGGTTGGTCTGAGGGGCGGCGCTGGCTCCTCCGGCAGTTGGAGTTCGTGGGGCGGTCTGAGGGGTGGCTCTGGCTCCTCCGGCAGTTGGAGTTCGCAGGGCGGTCTGAGGGGCGTCTCTGGCTCCTCCGGCAGTTGGAGTTCGCGGGGCGGTCTGAGGAGCGGCTCTGGCTCCTCCGGCAGTTGGAGTTCGCAGGGCGGTCTGAGGGGCGGCTCTGGCTCCTCCGGCAGTTGGAGTTCGTGGGGCGGTCTGAGGTGTGACTCTGGCTCCTCCGGCAGTTGGAGTTCGTGGGGCGGTCTGAGGTGTGACTCTGGCTCCTCCGGCAGTTGGAGTTCGTGGGGCGGTCTGAGGTGTGACTCTGGTTCCTCCGGCAGTTGGAGTTCGTGGGGCGGTCTGAGGAGCGGCTCTGGCTCGTCCGGCAGTTGGAGTTCGCGGGGCGGTCTGAGGGGCGGCGCTGGCTCTTCCAGCGACAGTATCTCGAGCAGCTCTGCGCAATGGGGCGCTGATCCTTCTGGGGACGGGGATGTGCTGGACAGAGGGCAGGGTAGTACTGAGTATTCTCAGTATGGAGATTTGCTTGGCAGTGTGAGAGGGTGAGACGGGCCTCCTGCTGGTGTGGACCTCGGTGGTTTTCCCCGATGCAGCTGGTACCTTCTTGATTGCAGAACCCCGTTGCACTGGCCTGGCGATGGGGGCAGGCTTCTTGATGGCAGCTTGCACAATCGCTGTTCTTTGTTGAGGCTCAGGAGCAGTGGGCCGGCGCGCAGCAGGAGGGCTGGGAGCCGGGGCAGGAGATGTGTTGTTCCCTTGAGGCGTTTCCTGCAGGCGACTTGGTGCGTCTTGCATTGCTTCTGTGTCTCGAAGGGCAGGCTGCAGAGGGCACAGCTGAAGGCGACCCTCTTGCTGTGGCATCTCTTCAGGTGCCTGCTGATGCCACCGAGGAGGTGGAAGCTTCGGGGCGGAGAGCAGATGGGGCAGATGAGCATGTCCACAGCGAGGGGGGGGTTCCAGCAGCATCAGCGGTATCACTGGCTGGTTCATCCTGATGTGGGCGGGTGGGGTCGAGAGGTCCGGCTGGGCGGGCATCCGGCATGGACCTGGGGTCTCTCTCGGTGGTTTCAGATGCTAGGCAGGTATCCGGCGAGGCGCTGGTGACCCTCTGGGTGGTCTCTGGAGAGATGCTGGTCCCGTCTATGGAGATTCCTCTCTTGATGGTGTGTAGAGCAGCGAGAGCACCACCAGCTTCGGGGACCTGGGCAGCTGCGGGGCGTGGGAGGTGCTCGCCTCAGAGCATCTTGCAGCATGCTATCAGTTCTGGAAGGGTTCTAAGGAGAGCGGTTTAGGAACCTAAATAGAATAGAGTAAGAAACTATTAAACTGGTTACTAACCTGCAAACAATGACAAAGGAAAATCTGCAAGAGCAGCCTTTCAACTGAGAGGCCTAATAATAAGATGTTACTAATAACTAACCAAAGGGTTAGAAATGACTCAAACCATACTCTTCGTACAAACCAAATGTTGACATGGACAACACCACATTTCTTTGCTGCTCTTCAACCATGATATTCTCCCCATACGGAGGTCCACCGGTCCTGGAGGTTCAGTACTGCAATAACAGGGTGATGTGTGCAGTGGATGGAGCCAGTTGCTATTCCATCTCCTGGTTTCAAAAATCAGTTGAATAGATAGACCTCGGATAGATGAAGTCTCAGTTATTAAAGTGATAGGAACAGATTTAACATTTATATTCAAGCTAGTCCTCTGCATATAATGCTTAAATTATCCAAAAATAGCACATTTGGTTTAAAAAGTCATAAAAGGCACATCACCCATGATCTGATACTTGGTGAAATCTAAGTATAGAACACCCAAGCAATTTGGGGATTGTGACCTGCTCCTTCTCAGTCTGCCCTGAGGTTGGCACTCACAGTTACGAGCTGCTCCAGATGGCTCCAGCCCTCTCATGGATCAGTAACAGGTTAGCAGATAGAAAACAAAGGGTAGGAAGAAATAGTCAGTTTTTACAATGGAAAGGGGTAAATAGCAGCTCTAGGCAGCACTTTATACCACCTGGCAGATACCCTGCAATTACCCAGCACTGCCATCCCCAAACCCTCGCCCTCTCCCCCACGGTTTGACAGTAGATTGGATTTCTTTTGCACTTCCCCCAAGTGGCCCGGAGCTGGGTGAGGCGGGTATCCTTCTTATGGGGATTGCAGTAGCACAACCGGGTCCCACACAGGGATCAGGGCCTTGTTCTGCGGGTGCTGGATGCACGACACACCTGAGGGGCAGCTGCCTTGTAGGAGCTACTGGGGGAAGATGGGAGCTGGGAGCCGCTCCCCCCACTGATCACATCAAAAGTGGTGCCTTGGGCGCCGACTCCATGGGTGCGCCAGGGCTGGAGCACCCACGGGGAAAATTTGGTGGGTGCAAAGCACCCACCAGCAGCTTCCCGCCCCACCTCCAGCTCACCTCCGCTCCGCCTCCGCCCCTGAACGTGCCGCCCCGCTCTGCTTCTTCCCCCACCCGGCTCCCCGTGAATCAGCTGTTCAGCAGGAAGCCGGGGAGCTGAGAAGCAGGCCGCAGCTTCACACTCAGGCCCAGGGAGGCGGAGGTGAGCTGGGGCGAGGAGCGGTTCCCCTGCGCGCCCCCCTCCGTGTTACCTGCTATGGCGCGGGCTGCCCTCCTTGCACCCTCGCACCCCAGCTCACCTCCGCCTCCCTGGACCTGAGCGCGAAGCTGCCGCCTGCTTCTCAGCCTGTCCCGGCTTCCGCGCAAACAGCTGATTCGAGGGAAGCCGGGGTGGGGGGGTCGGAGAAGCAGAGCGGGGCAGCACGTTCAGGGGAGGAGGCAGAGGCAGAGGTGAGCTGGGGCCAGGGGTGGGGCAGGGAGCTGCCAGTGACTTTTATGAAAAATACCTGTGATTAAATCATCACCTTACTCATTGTCAGTGAAATAAATTGAAACGCTTCCACCTCCAAGTGGATTTAGCCCAGGACCCTCAGAGTCAGCAGCTGTTACACCTCCCACTGAGCTCTCTGTCAGGTGTCCCAGTGCTGGAAGCCTCCTGTTTACATCCTAAGATAGCGTTTTTGCACCAGGGGGCTGATAGTTTGGACTGGACACTGTAGCAGGGAAAGGTGCTGCTGTGCTCCAGAAAACAAGCCACCTCTGCACCAAAGAGGGAGAAAAGGACATGCCAAAGCCCGGGATTGAACCAGGGACCTTTAGATCTTCAGTCTAATGCTCTCCCAACTGAGCTACTTCGGCAGCTGCATGGCTCCCCTGTGGCCTGCTGCTTCTCTGTCACGGATGTTTTGTTAGCCATGGCACACAAAAAGGACATCGTTGTGAGAGGCCCAGGAAGGCAAGATGCACTTTTGCCTGCCTTGCTCAGCTTGACTTGCTGCCTCACCCCATTCCTGCCTTAGTTCCTGGGTTGACCTGGTGGCAGAAGTGGACTGGGGGCCAGTGACGCAGGGAGGAAGTTGAGCTGGAGCCTGAGCTAGACTAGACCCTGGTGGAGAGAGTCTGGCCACCACTTGCCACCCCACCCTGTTGTCCTGGCTTCCTCTGTCTCCTGTCGGGGCTTCCCCGCGTAAACCACCCTGCCCCAACCACCCCTAGGCTAGCTGGGCTCCCTTGGTCTCCTGATGGCTGGTCACCCCAGTCGGTGCTGAGCACCCCTCTTCTTTCCCCTGGTGCTCCAGCCCCAGAGCACCCACAGAGTTGAGGCCTCTGCCAGATTAGGATCAGCTGCCTCGGGGTGAATCTGGAGTCACCCCCTGAGTGTGCGGCCAGCCTGAGTCCCGCAGAGCTGCCAATCGGGAGCTACCTGAGCCAAGCGCCACCCAGCTGGACCCCAAACCTCCGACTGCCCCGCCCTCCCACCCCAATCCCTCCCACCCCAAAAACCCTCCTGGAGCCTGCACCCCACAACCCCCCACCCCCAAACCCCTCCCCGTCCTCAGTGCCGTGCCCCCGACCTCCTCCCTCTTCCCCCATTCTCAGCACCCCGCCCCCGACCTCCTCCTCCCCCTGTCTTCAGCGCCCCTCCCCCGACCGCCTCCTCCCCCCCGCACTCAGCACCCATCCCCCAACCTCCTCCTACCCCCACTATACTCAGCACCCCTCCCCCAACTTCCTCCTTCTCTCCCCACCATCCTCAGCACCCCGCCCCCGACCTCATCCTCCCCCGAACTTTAAAGACTGGGTAGGGAGAGACGTAATTGAATAGAACTTTGAAATGCAAGTCTGCATTGTTAGAGGTAGAAGAGTAGATGTTTGCTCAGGTCTTGTGATGTAAGCAAAGAAGTCTTGTCTAGGGCCAAAGCTTTGATTCAAAGATCAAAAAAGGAATATTAACATTTAGGAAGACTCTTGAGTGACATAGTATTATTGTCTATGTCTCTTCGAAGGTTGTGATCACCTGTATCTGAACTGTTTAATGGATAAATTATCCTGTGCTAATTGCCATGATCTTTTGAAGAAGGAAAGTTAATGTGGCGGTTCAATACAAGACAGGCTTTAGGCAAGCAAGCAGGCTGGTCTGCTGATGGGATTACCCCTGTCAGCTTTTCCACCTCTTTTATTTCTCTCCCCCCTGCGCATCACATACCCCAACCAACCGCAAAAGGCATCAACAAAGGAAATAATATGACTTTGATTAATATTCCTATTTACTAGCCTCTATCTACTACAATCTTTATTCTCAGGCCTTGAGCTTCGGCCAAGGAAGCTTCCCACGGCTGATGTCCTTATTTTGACTTCCCAGATGGTCCATGTTTTCATGGTCCATGTCCTTCGATAGAACAGAGCAATGTGTGCATTGCTCCTACACAACAGTCAGGGTGTGCCCTGACTGTTTCCAGGTGCATGAACGCTACATGAACCCTTCAAGTTAAGCCAATTGTTTTCTCAGACAGGAAAGGTATAAAAACCTTGGGACATGATCCTTCTTCATCTCAGATCTGCTTTGGGTTTCAAGAGCGGGAAACCCTGAGCCATAAGGATTGAGATCCCCAGTCATTGATTGGAGTCACCCTGAATATGGACATCGGACTGTAACCTGTGGACTATTTCTAAAAGGACTTTTGGCGACTACAAGCTCGTCTCTGCTGTGTGTCTGAACCTCAAGAACTGAACTCAAGTCTGTCTGTATATTGATCTTTTAACCAATTCTCTTCTTTTCTTTTTTAATAAATTTTAGTTAGTTAATAAGAATTGACTGTAAGCGTGTATTTGGGGAAAGATCTGAGTTCTCTTTGAGCTGGGTCTGGGGCTTGGTCCTTTGGGGTCAGGAGAACCTTTTCTTTTGTGTGATGAAAGAAGATTTTCAGAATTGATCATCATATGCTTGACATGTGTGTCTGGATGGAGGCCTGAGGCTGGGTACCTTAAGGGAACTGCATTATTTGGACGTCTGAGTAACCAGGGAGGTGCTATAGCAGCTGTTTTGGGCTGGCTGGGTAAATCTAACTATTGGAATATCCACCAGTGTTTGGGGTTTGTCTGCCCTGGTCTGTTTGCAGTTCACCCTGATTGAGTGACCTCAGCTGGCTCTCACAGGCAGCACCGTCACAGCTGGGTGTGGGTGTTAATCTTTTCCTGTCTGGTGTGTGCTGGGCTCACAAAGACTTTTTGCTCCCCCGTGGTGGGGCCTGGTGTCCTGGTTTGGGAGCCCTGTGGATGTGATGGGGTGTCTGGAATGGGGCGTGTGTGATTCCCACGGTGCCCCTTCCCCTCTGCCTGCGGAGCTGAGGAAGATGGGTCTGAGGAGCAGAGCAGGAGCTCTGGGATGGAGAAGAGCAATATGAAGATGGCATCTAAGATGAGGCTTGTTGACTTCTGTGGAGGGAGACATGCTGGACAACGCCAAGGATTCAGGAGACACCCAGGTGTGAGCCCAGGGCACAGGGAGAGCTGGGAGTGGGTGTCTGTGTTATACTAATAAAATAAGACCAACAGGATCTTGTAAAAGGGACAAGGCAAAATGCCACATTTATTCTAAATATAATAAAAATATACAAAACACACACAGCGAGCTGTAGCTCACAAAAGCTTATGCTCAAATAAATTGGTTAGTCTCTAAGGTGCCACAAGTCCTCCTTTTCTTTTCACACACAACTATGTCACTACTTATTCCTTACTTATCTGCAGATACATTCATACATTGAGCCATACAAATTCTGCATAGAGGTTATAGTGACCAGCCTAGACGTTGCCCATGACAGAGCACTGGCCAGGTGGCCTGGACATGAGAATGGAGCCAAGTCTGTGTCAGATACGCCTCCGATGCTCCTGGAGGGTGGTGGCAGAACCGGAGACTGAAAGTTCTCAGTTCTCAGAGTCCATTTTTAAAGGAATTTAGTCCTATGCCAGCCGCGCCAGTTAAGGGCTTTCTGCGGTTGTTGTTACAAAAAGTGCCAATCTCCATTACAAAGTATCAGTTTACAGAGTAGAGTCAATTGAGCAGAACCAATTGAGCAAGTCAAGTCAATTGAGCGGTTTGCGTTCATAAGCGTTGTCATAAATATAAAGGGAAGGGTAAATCCCTTTAAAATCCCTCCTGGCCAGAGGAAAAACCCTTTCACCTGTAAAGAGTTAAGAAGCTAGGATAACCTCGCTGGCACCTGACCAAAATGACCAATGAGGAGACAAGATACTTTCAAAGCTGGAGGGGGGGAGAAACAAAGGGTCTGGGTCTCACTGTGTGATGCTTTTGCCGGGGACAGAACAGGAATGGAGTCTTCGAACTTAGTAAGTAATCTAGCTAGATATGCGTTAGATTCTGATTTCTTTAAATGGCTGAGAAAATAAACTGTGCTGAATGGAATGGATATTCCTGTTTTTGTGACTTTTTGTAACTTAAGATTTTGCCTCGAGGGAGTCTCTATGTTTTGAATCTAATTACCCTGTAAGGTATTTACCATCCTGATTTTACAAAGGTGATTCTTTTTACTTTTTCTTCTGTTAAAATTCTTCTTTTAAGAAACTGAATGCTTTTTCATTGTTCTTAAGATCCAAGGGTTTGGGTCTGTGGTCACCTATGCAAATTGGTGAGGATTTTTATCAAACCTTCCCCAGAAAAAAGGGGGTAAGATTTGGGAGGATTTTGGGGGAAAAGACGTTTCCAAAAGAACTCTTTCCCAATAAATGGTGTTAGACGTTTGCTGGTGGCAGCGAAAGTCCAAGGGCAAAAGGTAAAATAGTTTGTACCTTGGGGAAGTTTTAACATAAGCTGGTAAAAGTAAGCTTAGGAGGTTTTCATGCAGGTCCCCACATCTGTACCCTAGCATTCAGAGTGGGGAAGGAACCTTGACAGGGTCAATCTCAATTACAAGCAAGCAAAAGTGTCAACTCAGAGAGAGTATCCAGTGTAGCAGCCATGTTAGTCTGTATCCACAAAAAGAACAGGAGGACTTGTGACACCCTAGAGACTAACCAATTTATTTGAGCATAAGCTTTCATGAGCTACAGCTCACTGCATCGGATGAAGTGAGCTGTAGCTCACGAAAGCCTATGCTCAAATCAATTTGTTAGTCTCTAAGGTGCCACAGGTCCTTCTTTTCCTTTTTCAGAGAGAGTAGTGGCAATTGAGCGGTTTGTGTTGTAAGGTGTCCATGTCAATTACAAAGCATCGCTTAGAGTTAATTAATGGCTCAAAACATACAAAGAACAAATCCACACCAAAAAACACAGAAAAAGCACACAACAAAAAAACACAAAATCCACATACCAAAAGAATACTAAGCAAAAAAGAATATGCATGCAAAAATCATACACACATGCACACAAAACTGGGGAAGGCATTCACAAAAATCATGCAGGACCCACATGCACATCAACACGACAGACACAAAACTTACCAACATACAGAAGTCAGGCAGGGTTTGAGTCTGACAGCCAGGAGGGTGTGCACTCAGGTGATTTGGGGAGCAAAGATTGAAGGGGAGTCAGGGGGTGAAGAATCACAGGATGGGCAGCGCTCTGGGCTCTGCTTGACCCCTCCTGACACAGGTGGCTGGTGGAGAGCGGAGCCTTGTAGATGTGTGAATCTGCCCTGCACTCGGTAAAGGAAGGGACCTCGGTGTCTGCTGGGCTGCAATTGTATTTTCCGCAGGGCAAAATGATTGGCAGCAGCCACCTGCTTACAGAAAACCAGTACTCTAGCTGGGGTTTGAACTCACAACTGCAGCATGGCGCTATAAGTCCTGTGCACTAACCCATTGCACCACTGGAGCCCACATTTAGGGGCTTGTCTCTTTAGCTCATGGATGGATGGGTTGGCGGGGGTTGCATTACTAAAACAAATCCTTAGGAAAGGCTGCAGGACAGCAGCAACAGAGGTGGGGAGCCTCCTTCTGTGTGATCGAGCTGGTTCCCACCTTCCACTGCTGAGGGGAAGGTTGGTGCTTTGAGCCCACCCGGTGCTGGAACTTCTCCTGGGTGAGGTTAATGAGACTCTGAAGAAGCAAAGGGAAGACTTTTCTATTCCGGCCGATCTCTATCTGTCTCCTGTGGCCCTTCAGGCTCCCTGCTCGCCTGTTGCGGCGATCCAGAGGCAAGTCCCGACCTGGGTCACGGAGAGGCTGTGTCCCATGCCGTGTGTGTGTGGGAGAGGGGTAGGGCAGGGTTGGGGTGGGCTCCAGGGGAAAAGGTGGGTGTGACAGTGTGTGGGGGTGGGGGAAGGGTGTGTTTCTTATGATATAAATGAGGGCAAACACAGGGGTAGATAAAGTGAAGCCCCGGGTCTGAGTGTTATGACCCTGTGCGGTTCTGCCATTCACCTTCCCCTCCTGTGGTCTCAGCTGTCATTGAATCCAGCATTTTTTCACCTGTCATCGTCCCAGAGGTGTCGCACATGCCCCAAATACAGAGTGTCCCTCTTGGAGACGCGAGGACTGGAGCGGATTTCAGCTGCTGGACAGCTCTGCTGTGTTTTCCACATTCGCAAGGGGAACTTCTGAGTGTTTACATTCATTTCAAGCATTCCCATTCAGCGGACTCCTGAAAACACCGGAGATGGGTCTGGAAATCGATTTTCATTTGAAAAAGTTTTTAAACGGAAGTGCTTGGATTTGAACTAGGAACCCATTGCCCTGCAGGCAACTATTCAACCAGTGAGCTACACTCTCAATAAAGACTGCCCTGTATAGCCCAGAGCAGGAACGGCTTTGAACCTGGGGGTTAGTGAACTTTATCTCTACACAAACCCCACGGCTTACAAGATCCCCACTCCCGCCCTGTGTCACCAGAGCACAACAACAACTTTCCTTGGAGCACACACTGCTCCCCAGCTCTGTGCCCTTCCATCTCCCCAGCATTGCTCCAATCCCTTAAAGCAGGGTCTCACTTTACCTTAGGGCCAGTGAAAATCCTCAAATTCTCCCAGTGGGCCAATAATGTCATTTATGCTGCCCAGAACCCGCTCCCCAAAACTCCGCCCCCCAAAAAACTCCACCCCCCCACCTGCCTAAGGCTCTGGGAGGGAGTTTGTGTGGGAGAAGAGGTCTGGGGTAGGGGATTGGGGTGCGTGCTCTGGAAGGGACTTTGGGTGCAGAAGGGTGAGAGGTTGGGCTCTGGGAGGGAGTTTGGGTGGAGAGGGGGGTCTGGGGTGCAGGCTCTGGGATGCAGTCCAGGTCCTGGGTGCAGGCTCTGGGCTGGGGCAAGGGGTGGGGGTGCAGGAGGAGGGGTGGGGGTGCAGGCTCTGGGAGGGTGTTTGGGGTGCAGGAGGGGCTGTGTGGGAAGGGGGTGCAGGCTCTGGGAGGGAGTTTGGAGGCTCGGGGGGTGTGCAGAGGAAGGGGGTGCAGGCTCTGGGAGGGAGTTTGGAGGCTCGGGGGGTGTGCAGAGGAAGGGGGTGCAGGCTCTGGGAGGGAGTTTGGAGGCTGGGGGATGTGATGCAGGTTCTGGGAGAGAGTTGGGGATGTGAGGGGGGTATGTGGGGTGGGGATGCAGACTCTGGGAGGGGGTTGGAGGTGCGGTGCTTACCTGGGGCTCCAAGGTGGGGGGGAGCTTCCGCTCTCTCTTGGCCGTAGGCACCACCCCCACAGTGCCCCATTGGCCGCAGGGGCACTCAGGGGGGGCAGCATGCCCAGGCACAGCCCTCCCCCCCGCCCCGGGGCCACAGGGAGGGGCCGGCAGCCACTGGAGCGAGCAGGAAGACGCCGCTCAGCTCCGCTGTGCTGCCCGGGCCCCTGGAGTCGGGGGGCAGGGGGAGTGTCTGGGGGCAGCAGGTGGGGCCAAGGGAGAGACCTGGCAGCAAAACTGCTAAAGCCCTGCAGGCCACATTCGGGAGGTTCGCTGGCCGCAAATGTCCCGGAGGCTGGGAGTTTGAGACCCCGGATATAATTGCTTCAACCTTGTAGTTTTCCAAGTCCAAAAGTAAACATCTCTTCAAATCCAAGGGAGTGGAGATCAGTCAATGTTCAGAGTCGTCCCACGTGAAAGGACCACATTATGGTCCATGCTGGCGCCATCGTGCGGCCATCACCTTTCCCTCCTCTCCCTTAAAAGTTTTGGTATTTTTCATAGAAACTTTCTTCCCTCAAGAGAGACCTGGGAACCAGGGCTGCCAGCCAGACAAACACCTTTAAGAGGAGGTGTCCCTCTCCCGGTCAAAAAATGATCTCCCACCTTCAGTTCAGTGACAGACTGAATTGTTCCTTATCCCACCAGTGCTGGTTTGAGTAAATAAAGTTTCGGAGATAGTTATTAAGCTCACAAAAATAAGCCAAAGATCCCTCTGCATAACACCAGAAGGTGAAATAGGAACAGAGACAAACCTTGTCAACAAAGGCTAATTTCCCAAACGATCATCAAAATGTTTCTAATTCCCATCTGTCCTCCACAGGAGCTCTGTGCAGTTTCACTGTTCTGCAGCCAGCTGCCCATTAGAAAGGCTTCTGTGGGACATTCCCAGACCTGGACATTTACGAACGACAGAATTTGAAGAGCAAACCCGGCTCCCCACACCAGGCGGGATTAGAGTGTTTTGTCCCTGGCACTTGGTCTTTTTCAATAGTACAGACCCTCCCTTTGCCCAGCCAGCCAATGAACTTGGGGAAAAGGTTGCAGGAAGCAGAGACCTTAGAAACAAGGAAATAAGAGGCCATTCATTGGGCAAGGTGGCCTGGTAGTTAAAGCAATAGTCTGCTCATCTGATGCCATTCTTGAGCTGCCTGTTATAAAAGGCTGGTTCCCCACTTCAGTTCCAACGGCTCTGCTAGAAACACCCCCAAGTCCCTGGTCACCCCAGTGGGAGCAAGTTGAGAAATCCCCAGTGGGTGCTGCCCTTAGCCCCAGTCTGCTGTCTCAGGGGTCGGGGGCATTGATGATTTGCTGCTGAGGAGGGAGACAGGACAGCCCTTTGGGGCTCTGCTCTGAGCATCTGCCCAGCCCAGGCTGCCCGCTGGCCTGAGCTGCTGCCCTTCCGTGCTCTGGAGCAGGGGTTGCATCACGATTTTTTTGGTGGCCTCCGAGTGCGGCCACCAACATTTGCTGGTGGCAACTGTGGCAATTTTTCCAAGCCGGAGCCCCACTGCCCCGGGGGTTGAAGTCTGAAGCCATAGCCCATGGGCTGAAGCCCAGAGCCCTCTGCTGAAGCCCTGTGGCTGGAGCTGGGGAGAGCTGGAGGTGGGTAGGCTAAAGCCCAGAGCCCTGGAGCTGACACAAGGGAGGGAGGGGCCCTGAAATCCCAAGCCCACTCCTGGAGCCCTGGCAAGCTGGAGCCCAAAGTCTTCCCCCAGAGCCTCTCAGCCCCGTGGTAGGTGAGTTGGGAACTCACCAGCTGCCTCGAGAGTTGAAGGTTCCTACCCTGTCAAGAACACCCCCAGCCCCACATGCCTGCAGATGCGCTGCCTGGAGCCCCACGGGGCTGGGAGGTACATGACGCTGATCCCCTGCTGATAGCGCCCTCAAACACCAAGGCCGTGCATCCAGGAGCAACAGCTGGGTGCTGCAGGGAGAGGCTGTTGCTTTCCTCCCACCTGCATCTCTGAAGATGGGAGATGATTTGCTGACAGGGACGGCTGTCTCCTATTAAAGGTGTTTATCTGGTACCGTGTAGCAGGCAGCCCTTGTTCCCAGGTCTCTCTGAGGAAATAAAGTTTCTATGCAAAATACCACAACTTGTAACGGAGAGGAGGGAAAGGCAATGGGACCAGGACATAAGGGATGAAACATAACATGGTTCTTTCATGTGCATTAACTCTGAAAAGGGATTGATCTCCACTCCATTGTATCTGAAGGGATGTTTAGTTTTACCCTGGGTAAAATACAAGGCTGAAGCCATTTTATGGGGGGTGACACTAGGATTCCAGGGTTAGTTAGTGTGATAAAAATGGTTTAAAAAAAGTCAGTTTAAACGTGAGCTGGCTGTTATTAAATGTGTTTTCCCCAGGTCGGCTCCAAAAGTTCTTCTAGAGACACCCTGGGTTCCACTGCAGCAGCCAGCTCCCGCCAGAGGCTTGTGCCCCGAGGCTTCCCCCCAGCCCCAGAGTGGGCTGTGCGGCCCCAGCCTCCCCAGCCCCGGAGCACGGAAAGGGCGGGTTATGCGGCCCTGACTCAACCTGCCGTTGACTCACGGGGCTCTGCACTCCATCAGCCGGGGCCAGCCAGGCTGCAGCCGGGACTCAGCATGGCCGCGCTTCCCTGACGAGGCATGAGACACGCCAAGAGCTTTGCGCAGCCAACATGGAAGTGGGAGGGAGGCATCTTTGAGCTGGCACGTCTCGTCCACTTCTCCCTTGCTGCTTGGTGGAGGCAGGAAGGGACCAAACATTCCTGGCTGAAGGTTTAGCCCTCGACCTTGAGGATTAAGCCCGAGTGCCCGGCGTTACTGCTGGGAGATGGGTTTCTGATTAGCACCCAGCGCACGCTTCAGACAACCAGCTGAACCCCCTGAGGCCAAGAGAGTCGGGTTTGAGGTGGCAAAAAGGGGCCTCTGAGATTCCCAGCACACCTTGAGGAGCAAGGAAATAGCAGGAGGTTACCAGTGTCCCTGGGTGGGCTCGAACCACCATCCTCTCAGTTAACAGCCGAACGCGCTGACCCATTGCGCCACAGAGACACCTAGAGACCTGTCTGCTGTTACCAAGGCTGTGCAGCCTGCAGATCTCCTGCCCACGCTAGAGCTTGCAAAGCGCTAGTCCGGAGAGGACCGATGTCACTGTGGCACCAATGGCTCCACCGTGCCAGGCCCAAGCTCAGATGGGCCCATAACACTCGCTTCCTCCCCTCTCGCAGCGCTACCGAAGTGGTCCTGGTCCCACAGTGGAGGGGGGCCATGTGAGCTTGTTGCAGAGCTGCTGCTCAGGGATGGGAACTTCCTGGTACCCCAGCCTCCAAAATCATCCAGGCTGCACTTTCTGCATGACTACATGCCAGCTGAGGGGTGCATGGGAATTGGTGGCCTCTGCTGCAGGTGATGGGCATCTCAGGCACTTAAAGCCATGGCCTAGAGGAGGGAAACGCTTAACTGCAGAGTCTGCAGCTGCCTAGGGCCAGTGCTGAGGATTTAGAGGCCCTAGTGCCGCCGTTGCAAGGTTCAAGCATGCTCAGCCTTCGAGTTGCCACCCCTCCCTTGACTAGTAGCTGCGGCTATCTCAGGCTGGCCTCTGACAATTGGCCTCATGGCTATAGTCAGAGAAGCTGCAGGTGGCTCTGTGACTACTGGGGGCCATAAAACTAGAGCAGATAAAGAAAGTGGAATTAACCTCAAGGAACGGAGGTCACCCATAGGAAAGGAATGTTAAGGGGCCCAGGGAATGAGAAAGCAGGTGAGGCTTGCAGTGGGAGAATAGCCCCAGCTGGTTGGGGAGCATCTCCAAAGTGGAAAGGAAACAAGCATGGGGAGAGGTGGTGGTGACCAGGCAGTAGACTAGCATGTAGGTGGGAGCAGAGGGAGAAAGGCTGGTGTCTTCAGATTCCCAAGGGCTAAGTCTTCACTTTGGGGAAATGGTGTTTGCAAGGGGCTTGCTCGAATAGCAGGATGGGTGCTGGGGAAGGGATTTGTCAGAACTGAGCAGGTATCTGCTGGATTTGGATCTTTGAGCTGAGAGTGGGAGCACACACAGTGACTGGTGACATGGGGTGGCACTGGAGACGTGGCTATAGAAGGTCTGAATGAGGAAGGAGACAAATCTGTGGGGAGCTTCCCTGATCACTCTGAAAGTTCTGCTCACTGTGGACACTGGTAAACCCACATGGGTAGAGCTCAGTGAGAAGAACTGGGGGCTGAGGGAGCTGTGTATGGCAATGCAGCTAGTCATGTAGAGGTGTGTGATCAAAATGAAAAATGTCTCTGAGATTCAGGACCGGGGACACTAGGGCACCAATGGCCCTGCCACACCAGGCCCATGCTCGGAGCCCACAGTGACGACATAGGGGCCCACAAATATGTTTGGCACCAGGGCCCACAAAAGGTTAATCTGCCCCTAAATCCAGATGCTGGGGGCTGTGGGCGCAGACCCAGCAGAGTGGCGCAGCGGCAGCGTGCTGGGCCCATAACCCAGAGGTCGGTGGATCGAAACCATCCTCTGCTAGGGATGCACTTGTTTCTTTTTGCTCTGGGCCTTCAAGTGAGTCGGCGACCAGCAGAGCGCCAAGAGCCTAGGCCATGAGGCCGGAGGTGGCTGAGGCGGGGGCCTGCCAGGGAGCTCCCTGGCACCTCTGGCTGTCTGGGCTGAAGGCAAGAGGCCTGCATGTGGTGAGGGCTACTGTCCCGGCCTGAGACAGCCGTGCTTCCTCGTCCCCTTCTCCCACCCGCACCGGCAGGCGGCTGCTGCAGGAGAACACGAGGGAGGCTCTCGGGACACTGGGCAGCTCTGGGCAGCTCTGTGTGGCTGTCTAGGGAAAGAGCCAAGGCTCCCGACTAGACCTGCCGTTGACTCATGGGGCTCTGCACTCCGTCAGCTGGGGCGGGCCAGGCTGCAGCCGGGACTCAGGCTGGGGCAGCATGGCCGTGCTTCCCTGACGAGGCATGAGGCTGCCCAAGAGCTTTGCGCAGGCAACAGGGAAGTGGGGGGAAGGCTTCTTCGAGCTAGCATGTCTCATCCGTTTCTCCCTTGCTGCTTGGGTGGGAAGGAAGTGAATTGTTCCCGGCTGAAGGTTTTGCACTTGGCCTTGAGGATTAAGCCCGAGCCCCCGGCATGGCTGCTGGGAGATGGGATTCCGGATCGCATCCAGCGCACTCTGAGGGACACCATCTGAAACCACTGAGGCCAAGAGGGATGGTTTTGAGGCGGCAAAAAAGAGCCTTTGAGGATCCCAGCAGATCTTGAGGAGCGAGGAAGTAGCCCAGGCTTATCGTCCTCCCAGGGTGGGCTCCAACCACCATCCTTTCGGTTAACAGCCGAACGCGCTGACCCCTTGCACCACAGAGACACCTAGAGACTGATGTGCTGTTACCAAAGCTGCTGCCTAACAGCCTGCGCGTGTGGGCAGAGTGTCGGGGAGTGAGGGAGTGAGGGGTGCAGGCTCTGGGAGGGAGTTTGGTGCAGGAGGGGGCTCCAGGCTGGGGCAGAGTGTTGGTGTTGGGGACACTGGGCATGGCCACTCGGTAACTCGAGGGGATGGAAGACCACGAGTGTCGATGAAGCCCCCTCGCACTAGGCCCAAGTGTCCTTGGCCCCCCGCCTGGAGGCACTCGCAGTAGTTATGCTGAGGATCTGCAACAATATGTTGCAGAGTCAGACTGCCTGAAACTAAACAAGGCCAAACAGGGCACATATGCAAGAACAATGCTGAATAAAGCAGCTTTATGTATGGTTTAACAGATGGTACAGAGAACAAGGGAACTAGCTGGTAACTGGATTGGCTGGCTATATGGATACTTAGGGCAGCTTGCTATTGGATAAGTATGCTGAAGAAAGGATGTATAAAAGCCTGTGTAACTTCCTGCTCTGTGTGCAGGATGTGAGATTCTATTCTCCCTGTACCTTCTTTGAAGCTTCAAATAAATTTTTCTGCCTCTCCATCCCGTTGTGATTATTGGGTGACGCACGCCAGGCAACGAACCCCTGCTGTTGCTTGCCTCTGGCACTGGGTGCCGGCAACAGCTTTTGGCATCCCTGAGTGGGCAACGAGGCTGCTATTTAGCCTTGCCCGGAACCTTCCTGGAGAGCGAGGATTGCGGCGAGAACCGACGCCCAGCGCGCACCGGTGAGTTCATCGGGGGCCTCGGAGGAGACGCGATTTGATCGACTCCGGAGGGCACAATGGTGCAACACACTCATATAGTGGAGAAGCAGCTGTGGGCGACGGTGAGGATCCAGTCCCTTAGACATAGGGGAGTAGCAGCTGCGGGCGACGGTGAGGAACCGGTCCCTTGGATAAGGTAGGAACCTTTTGAGATCCGGATTGTATGCTCTTTTGGAACCTGGGGATGCCCAGAGTTACCCTGTAGGTATGGGACAGGGACAGAGCTCTGGAGTTAGGGCACAGTGTATGCCCCTAGAGTGCATTCTAGCAAACTGGAAGGTATTTGGTGCGGATCCTATGACTAAGAGTCAGTTAAAACAATTCTGTACAGTTGACTGGCCTCAATATCAACTAGAGGACCAGGAGTGGTGGCCACTAGGAGGGTCAATTAATTACAACACGATCCTCCAGTTACTCCTGTTCTGTCAGAGAACAAGGAAGTGGAATGAACATATGTATGCACATTTGTTTTTGGCTTTATGTGCTCGACCAGATATTTTACAGCACTGTAATCTGACTCCGACTGGTTCGGTAGCAGCTAATGTTAGTCCCCAGACCCCCAACCCCATTGTAATGGCAGAGCTGGTGTCCCCTTCGGCCCCTACACCCACACATTGTAAGTCCCCAATGGTTGGCCTATACCCCTTAATCACCAAAATTAAAGTCACCCGGTCTGGATCGGATAGGTGTCTGGCCACGACTATGCAGGTTTATACTCATGTGCCCTTTAACTCTGGGGATTTGGCTGCTTACAAAGCATAGGGAGTAGAGTTTTCCACCAACCCAAGCAGGTTTATTTCAGTTTTTGGGGGATATCTTAGCAGCCACAAGCCAGACTGCGACGATTGTAACATGCTCCTGTGAATCCTATTGTCTGAGGTTTACAGAAAACAAGTTATGTCCAAGGCAAGGGAGGAGGCGCAGAAACGGTACGACCGGGATCGTATTAATGTCCCTGACCCGGATGCACAAGTCCCCCGAGCAGACCCCAAGTGGGATCCAAATGATCCTGGGGATATGACCCGCCTTACCTCCTAGTCAGCGCAGGAGTGGGGCCTCGGGGAGAAGGGGTGATGCAGGTGCGTGGCCTCAAGAAGAAGGGATGGCGCTACTGTTCGGGCTCTGGTGGCCGCTAATTTTAGGGAGCCTGCACCGCTCTTAGTGGGACCGCAAGACATCCCAGAGGAGAGAGGGTGGCCAGCAGAGCAGTGACAGGGTGGAACAGCAAATGACTGACAATGTGGGCAGACAGGGGAGGGAGAAAGGGGCTTTCCCCCCAGGAGGTGAGAGGTGATCACTGGGTTTTCATTGGCCCAGGACAGCAGCTGGGAGTGAGGTGCAGTGAAGGGAGGGGCACTTCCAAAGAGCTTTTGGTCTCTGGATTTCAGAGCCCGAGGCAAAAGGACACCGCCCGGCGTACTGTGGGCGGGTGTTTTGCTCATAGTGTCATCTTATGAATCCTGATTGTGGTGTTTTCCAAAGTTAAGACAAGGTGATTTTCCTCCTTTTTATTAAAGTTTCTTTTCTCCACTCAGTGCTGGTGAGTGAGGAAAGTATTGCCTCTTAGAGGCAGCCAGTGGCCCTGGTTAGTTTCCCCAGATTACTGGGTGGGGGCTTAAGCGGATTGTGTGCTGTACTGTTGAAGAGGAGCCCCAAGCACCCGAACAGGGAATTGTAACTTCAGCCTTCATATTAAGAGCCAGATGAGGGAAGAGCATCTTCGCAAGCAGGCTGGCTAACCTAGTGAGGAGGGCTTTAAACTAGGTTCACCAGGGGAAGGAGACCAAAGCCCTGAGGTAAGTGGGGAAGTGGGATACCGGGAGGAAGCATAAGCAGGAGCGTGCGAGAGGGGAGGGCTCCTGCCTAATACTGAGAAAGAGGGACAATCAGCGAGTTATCTCAAGTGCCTATACACAAAAGCAAGAAGCCTGGGAAAGAAGCAGGGAGAACTGGAAGTCCTGGCACCATCAAGGAATTAGGATGTGATTGGAATAACAGAGACTTGGTGGGATAACTCACATGACTGGAGTACTGTCATGGATGGATATAAACGGTTCAGGAAGGACAGGCAGGGCAGAAAAGGTGGGGGAGTTGCACTGTATGTACGGGAGCAGTATGACTGCTCAGAGCTCAAGTATGAAACTGCAGAAAAACCTGAGAGTCTCTGGATTAAGCTTAGAAGTGTGAGCAACAAGGGTGATGTGGTGGTGGGAGTCTGCTATAGACCACCGGACCAGGGGGATGAGGTGGACGAGGCTTTCGTCCGGAAACTAATGGAAGGTACTAGATCGCAGGCCCTGGTTCTCATGGGAGACTCCAACCACCCTGATATCTGCTGGGAGAGCAATGCAGCGGTGCACAGACAATCCAGGAAGTTTTTGGAGAGTGTAGGGGACAATTTCCTGGTGCAAGTGTTGGAGGAACCAACTAGGGGCAGAGCTCTTCTTGACCTGCTGCTCACAAAGCGGGAAGAATTAGTAGGGGAAGCAAAAGTGGATGGGAACCTGGGAGGCAGTGACCATGAGATGGTCGAGTTCAGGATCCTGACACAGGGAAGAAAGGAGAGAAGCAGAATACGGACCCTGGACTTCAGAAAAGCAGACTTTGACTCCCTCAGGGAACTGATGGGCAGGATCCCCTGGGAGAATAACATGAGGGGGAAAGGAGTCCAGGAGAGCTAGCTGTATTTTAAAGAATCCTTATTGAGGTTACAGGGACAAACCATCCCGATGTGCAGAAAGAATAGTAAGTATGGCAGGCGACCAGCTTGGCTTAACAGTGAAATCCTTGCTGATCTTAAACTCAAAAAAGAAGCTTATAAGAAGTGAAAGATTGGACAAATGACCAGAGAAGAGTATAAAGGTATTGCTCGGGTATGCAGGAATGAAATCGGGAAGGCCAAATCACACATGGAGGTGCAGCTAGCAAGAGATGTTAAGCGTAACAAGAAGGGTTTCTTCAGGTATGTTAGCAACAAGAAGAAAGTCAAGGAAAGTGTGGGCTCCTTCCTGAATGAGAGAGGCAACCTAGTGACAGAGGATGTGGAAAAAGCTAATGTACTCAATGCTTTTTTTGCCTCTGTCTTCACGAACAAGGTCAGCTCCCAGACTACTGCACTGGGCAGCACAGCATGGAGAGGAGGTGACCAGACCCCTGTGAAGACAGACGTGGTTCGGGACTATTTAGAAAAGCTGGATGAGCACAAGTCCATGGGGCCGGATGCGCTGCATCTGAGAGTGCTAAAGGAGTTGGCAGATGTGATTGCAGAGTCATTGGCCATTATCTTTGAAAACTCGTGGTGATCGGGGGAAGTCCCAGACAACTAGAAAAAGGTGAATGTAGTGCCCATCTTTAAAAAAGGGAAGAAGGAGGATCCTGGGAACTACAGGCCAATCAGCCTCACCTCAGTTCCCGGAAAAATCATGGAGCAGGTCCTCAAGGAATCAATTCTGAAGCACTTAGAGAAGAGGAAAGTGATCAGGAACAGTCAGCATGGATTCACAAAGGGCAAGTCATGCCTGACTAATCTAATTGCCTTCTATGATGAGATAACTGGTTCTGTGGATGAGGGGAAAGCAGTGGACGTGTTGTTCCTTGACTTTGGCAAAGCTTTTGACATGGTCTCCCACAGTATTCTTGCCAGCAAGTGAAAGAAGTATGGGCTGGATGAATGGACGATAAGGTGGATAGAAAGTTGGCTAGATTGTCGGGTAGTGATCAACGGCTCCATGTCTAGTTGGCAGCCGGTATCAAGTGGAGTGCCCCAAGGGTCGGTCCTGGGGCCAGTTTTGTTCAATATCTTCATAAATGATCTGGAGGATGGTGTGGATTGCACCTTCAGCAAGTTTGCAGATGACACTAAACTGGGAGGAGAGGTAGATACGCTGGAGAGTAGGGGTAGGATACAGAGGGACCTAGACAAATTGGAGGATTGGGCCAAAAGAAATCTGATGAGGTTCAATAAGGACAAGTGCAGAGTCCCGCACTTAGGACGGAAGAATCCCATGCACTGCTACAGACTAGGGACCGAATGGCTCAGCAGCAGTTCTGCAGAAAAGGACCGAGGGGTTACAGTGGACAAGAACTGGATATGAGTCAGCAGTGTGCCCTTGTTGCCAAGAAGGCCAATGGCATTTTGGGCTGTATAAATAGGGGCATAGCGAGCAGATCGAGGGACGTGATCGTCCCCCTCTATTCGACATTGGTGAGGCCTCATCTGGAGTACTGTGTCCAGTTTTGGGCCCCACACTACAAGAAGGATGTGGATTTACTTGGGGATTGGTCCTGCTTTGAGAAGGGCGTTGGACTAGATGACCTCCTGAGGTCCCTTCCAACCCGGATATTCTGTGATTCTATGATTCTATGTGCAGCCAGCTGAACTAGCCAGGCTGCCTAAGTGTATTCACCCGTCTACCGCAAGAGCAAGCCCTGGGTGCTTCTCAGAAGCTGGGGAAAAGCCTCTTGGGGAAATATCTCCTGCGCCACCACCAAAAGGACCCCTTGAGTGGGAACAGTCAGAGGCCTCACTGCTGGGCTGGCTGTGGTTTCCTATCACCTTGTGATGCTGGCCGCAGAGAGAATGCTGGTCTGTGGGTGGCCTTCAGTGTGGGATCGGCATGCCAGGGAGCAGGGAGCAGGCTGTCTGTCTGTCTCTGTGGCTGTCTGCTGGCCACACATAGGCATGTTCCTCCTCTCCTCTTGCCCCACCCACAGTTGCTCTGTGCCTTTTAACCCTTCCCTTGGAGCTGTCAGCACCAGCCGCCTCTGCTCTAGGTGCCCAGAGGAGGAGACGTGCGCTGGGCTCCAGCCTGGGACACTTCCTCCTTCCTGCCTAGCCCTGACTATGAAGCCTGTCCCTGGCACTTCTTTATTCAAGCACCATGTGGGCAAGAGGAAGAGGTTGGCAACTGCAGATACAAGGACCCAACTTGTGTGCATCAGGTGAAGCAGCGAGAAACACAACGTTCAGGTGTCTCTAGCCAGACTGTTAAGTTCCAGGGCCCCAACCTATTGTGGCCAGACCATTAAACCAGCTGGACCAAAGACCTATCTCCAGTGGGCATCAGTCGCCCAGGAAGAGGGAAAAAATTCACTCTGGTTCACCCAGAGACACAGAAACCAAGCACCCTAAACTATAAGGCTTTGCAGCAAACCAACATAGCCCCAGGAGGTCCCACTGGGATTTGAACTCAGATCGCAGGATTCAGAGTTCTGCGTGCTGACCATTACACCATGGGACCTGCTGGCATTTCCATTTCTGGACCCCTGTGACTCTCAGCTGGCTGGCTAGCACTCTGCACTTATTGCTTCCCTCCGGCTGCTTCCTCTTGCAGCACTCTCTCTCCTCCATCAACTGTAGCCCTGCACTACCGGATCTGCGGGTCCTGCCCTGAGTCCCTGCATCCCCCTGCTTTGCCTCCATTCCCTGCAGGCCGCAAAAATGTTCGGAGAGGCCGCCCCTCCCCTCACTTGGTGATCCTGCTCAAATCGTCCAGCTGCAGCCTCATCTCCTGGAACTCGGCCAGCTGTCACTTGATCCAATTGTACAGCAGCCCACAGCCTCCCCCTGGGTCTGCCTCACCTGGTTATTCCTTACAGGCTGACCTGACCCCCCTTCCAGCCCCAGATTCGCCCACTAATCATCCTACTGGCACGCAGAGCCAGGACATGGAGGTGCTGGAGGAGGGAGGTGTGACTCTAGGGTGGGGTTCTTCTCTAAAGATGGCTGGTAGAAAGGTGGTGCTCAGCTCTGTCAGTGACCGGCCCCGTTGCCTCGTGCCAGGGGATGCAGACAGTTATGTAAAGTGCATAAAGGGAGTATTTGGTTCCAAGTGAATGTGAGGAATGTGCAATTATGAGAGGGAATTTCCATCCCTCCTTCACTTATGCAGCAGGGCCCCAGTGGCCTAATGGATAAGGCATTGGCTTCCTAAGCCAGAGATTGTGGGTCCAAGTCCCATCTGGGGTGAAAAGCTGCTTTCTTCTTCTATATTGCAAGGAAAACTTGGTCTTATTTTCACCAAGGAAGCTGGGAGATGTTGGAACACAAAGTACTGGATCTTGGGAACAATCCCCCACAAATATCATCTTCCACTCGACAAACGCTTTCTAAACCCATCAGTATCAAACAGTTAATACTAGTGTTTGTCTGAGAACAGAGTGAAGGGGAGTGTTTACTCCAACGTGTCAATGAACGAAACAGATGGAAAGAGGAAGGCCGTTCTGAAAGAGAATGGATTTGTCTGGAGACAAAGCAGAGCCTGAGGATGAGCAATGGTGTGAAAAGAAGAGGTTCAAATGTGTGTTAGATGTTAGTTAGGTTGGTCTGGCAAATTTAAAGAAAATACCAATGCCCTTAGCATGATGCGGACACTGGCTGTTTCTGACCTTTTACTGAGAGTTCATTGAGAAATATTTTCCTTAATTATGTTATGGAATAAAGGGTGTCTTGCCCTTCGAGACAACATGGCCACATGGCATGGGCCAATGCGCACCTTCCAGTCAACTGCTAGAGAAGACAACAGCAACACAGGCAGGGATGGCAGCAGGGCAGGCTGCAGCTCCAGGAAGATGGTGGTACCAGGTCTCATCAATGGGGAGGTGGCCACCCCAGCGTGCACAAGGCTGAGCCAGCAAGTGTGGTGTGTGCTGCAGCGTGCTGCTACTCACTTTTGCAACCGTGTTGCCCTGAGGACACTCATGTATCTGGGTAGTATCAGATCTCTGGACGGGCTCACAGAGCAGCTCAGCCTCGCTTGGCAGAGAGTGGCCAGACCCCAGGAAGAGGAGGGCATGCACTCAGGCCCTGTAAGGGGGTTCTCTCACCAGGGTGGCGCCTCCCGCTGTTTGTCTCAGGGATTAGCTCACTCAGCCGGAGTTCCCACTCCTGGTGGTGCTTGTCCTTCGTTCTCGCCGCTTGCAGACCCACCTCAGTCCAAGTACAGCGGCATCCTCTTTATGACTCGGCCATGCGGCCGTGCCGGGATCTGTGCTCCTTCCTTCCAGGGTGATGGGGCAGGGGGTGGGTATCTCCAAATCCAGCCATGTCCCCAGTGGTGAGTGGCAGGGAACCAGGCCCACAGTACTCTGGGTTCCAGCCCAGGGATCCTGTAGAAACAGCTTCTGCTTCCATTCCTTAACTGCCTCCACCAGTGCTGCTTCAATTCCCGGGGCTGCTCTCCCGCAGTCCCAGCACGTTGTTCGCCCTCTTCTCAGGGTCTCAAGCCTGCAAGTCTCAGCAACCAGCCAGGAGCTCTCTCTAGCTTCCCCTGGTCCCTGCTAGCAGCTGCCCTGCCAGAGGTGCTGTGACCCTATGCCCCATATTCTTCAGAGAAAAAAGAAAAGGAGTACTTATGGCACCTTAGAGACTAACCAATTTATTTGAGCATGAGCTTTCGTGAGCTACAGCTCACTTCATCGGATGCATCCGATGAAGTGAGCTGTAGCTCACGAAAGCTCATGCTCAAATAAATTGGTTAGTCTCTAAGGTGCCACAAGTCCTCCTTTTCTTTTTGCGAATACAGACTAACACGGCTGTTATTCTGAATTCTTCAGAGAGATATTGTTATGATATACATATGGCATTACTAACATGTGTTTTATGCAAGATGGGTCATGTGAGATATCACTGGAAAGGTTAGACTGTTCTTGAACTCAAGGTTTAGGCGCACTAAGTCCAGAGTCAACATGGCTGTCCTTGGGTTCAGGATTGTGTGGTCTAACGGCTTGAGTCAATATGGCACCGTGAACTACAGGGATGAATGACCGATTGGCCAGTGTCAATATGGCCACCCTTTGGTTCAGGGTTGCAAGGCCTAATTGCCAGATCCAGGGGCCACTTTGGAAAGGCCCAGCTAACTCCACCGGGTCCCAGCCCAAGGCCCTCTCAAGTTAAGTGCATTTGCCACCCAGCCAACCGAGATCCTACTGCAACATCCTGACCTTACACGGCTACGAGATACCACTCACTCCGCCTCCCTGGGCCACTTTCTACCTTCTTTCCTGAAGCTGTCATCCAAATATCATCGGGATCTCTGGGTTCCCTGGCACTGGCAGCTCCGTGGAACTTTGTACATTGAACAAACAATTTTTTAGTGTAGACAAGACCTCAATGTGCCTCGTTTTTTTAATCATTCCTCAGAGATCAGGTTTTTTTAAACCTTGTATCATTTTTGTTGCCTTGCTATGTCTGAAAGGAGACTAGCTCGAAATCTGGGCTTTTCAATCTTTTCCAAGATGTCTTTATTAATGATGAATAAAACTAATTCTGTAATAAGTGAGTCCCTTACAATTATTATATGTCGCAGTCCTGAGCATATAATACTCAATGGATTGACTCAGTTCCAGGGTGAGGGGAGGACCTGTAGCTCTGGATCTCTGCAGGAGGATCTGGACTGGACTCTGATGTTATTTTTAATGACAGTTATTACAGTGGTGCCTAGAGATCAACCCAGCATGCAGTGCCACTGTGCCAGGGGCTGTACAAACACTGTAGCACACAGTCCCTGCCCCAAAGAGCTGTCAGTCTCCATAGAGAAGCCAGCCCCAGGGTCTATAATAGAAATCTCCAGTAGAATACAGACAATAGCCAGGGCCCCAGCTCAGAAGCTGAGTGCCCCCCCGGACCCTCTGGCAAGGGGCATGCAGAGTGCGAGTGCACACTGGGTGTCAAGGGGAAATGGTGGAAGATACAAGACAGCGGAGGGAATTCACATCTGCAGAGCTAGCTGGCAGACCCAGCCAGCACTTCACCGTTCCCCATCCCAACCAGGGAACAATTCCTCTGGGTGGAAAACCTCACAACCCCTACTGCGGCAGCTAGCAAAATGATTCACGGCATGGTTTGGCTTCAGTGGATGTTGGCAGCAGAACCAAAGCTCATTAACACTATCTGTGAACTTGTATCTCTAAAGCTTTACAAAATCACCAGGACTTTCTAGTAAAATATTGTCATTTTCCTTTGTGATGAGCATGTCAATGGCAGAGGACAGCCTGGAGAGCTTCTGAAATCTAACCCGTTAGAAGAGCTGGCGTGCTCAGTGCTCACCCCAAGCATTCAGGCGTGTGGAGTGGGACACCGGCGTGTGCTATGATAAGTGCACTAGTCATTACTGCTCCAGGTGCCCATATTTACAATTTCTATAGATTCCAACGTTCAGACAATGCTCTGTTCTAACAGCGTCTCATGCCTGTTTAAAGAACAGAAAGGTTCTATCCTGAGAGTCCCTGGCAAAACTAGTGTGTCCTCATGAACACTGACTCCTCCTGCGAAACGACCCACACACCCACTGCCCTCGGGCAATGGTCCAGGTAGAGTGTCTCTGAACATGCGAGTGACTGCAGACGCCGCATCTCTGGCACACCTGGGGCTGCCTGCAGTTAACAGGTATCTAATGGCACTTTCTCTTATGGCTGCTAAAGACACTCAAACACAAGACTGCTATGCTTAAAGTGTTGATGATCTAGGCTGAGATTTTCAAAGGCAATTTGTCTAAATGGATCCAAAGTCCCACTGGATGTGGACAGTGAACTCCCGGAGGCTCCTGCAGATTTCCTTACACCAGCACTCATTCACTTTTCTTCTATTTACATCGCCCATTCCCATGTGTTCCTGGGAGCCCCTGACAACCAGAATGGGACATCAGTGCATGGTTCGATTTCTAAACCAGTTGTGATTCCAACTCTCTAATACCGGGGCTACTCCAAAGTGGGCCAGTGCGATTCCCCTGCTATCCCTTGGCTCGGGTGTGGCAGGTCAGCCATGCTGGACTGTTTGGGGTTCCCTGCGTACATGAAAGGAGGAAAGCAGGCATTCTGTGCCACGTGTGATCAATCTCAGCTTTTATACCTGTCTCCTGTAGAAGCCAAATTCCATGGTAATGAGAGATATGCCAGGTGGTGGCAAAGATTTTTCTCATGCTTTACAACACCTGGCAACATGAAATATTTTGAATAATCTCCATCAGCTCTTGTTTCACATGTAGCCAGTGACAGGGGTTGGCCTAAGGCCCCGGGGGAAAGGGGGAGTTTATTTCCCTGTGTTGGGGTGGAATGAAACGACTAGACGCAGTCCCTCTCACCAGGGCTGAAGAGAGCAGTTCTGAGCAGGGGGCAGTGCAGCAAGTGACACCGAGGCCGACTGATTCCACGGCAGAATTTGGCAAACCACCCCCGAGTGCGGAAGCAGCTACAGAGCCAACAGGTTCAATAAGATGGAGGTTCGGGTCACCAAAAGCTCCCCTCTCTGCTGGGAGCTTTGGGTCCTGCCATCAGCTGGGGCACCAAGTCCCAGGGCCTCTGGCTCTTCACCAGAACTGAACTTGGAGGGTCACCCGTGGGGGTGAAAGAGACATTCAGTCCTTCGCCTGACACTGCTAAAATGTGGCCATCCGTGTGGGCACCTGTCTTCTTTTAAACGTGCATAAAACAGATTGAAAGCAGGGCTGGCGCCTTGTGCACCCGCTCGCAACTCAGGCTGAGTAGACGCTGCTCAGGCAGGTTGTAAGGAGCATCTGTGGATGGCACCTGCCAGGAAGCATATGCGTTAGTTGCACGGTCACACACTTTCCCATGGGATCCCGGCCTCATCCAGTGCACAGAATGGCTGTGCGGGGACAAATGGCTGTGCGGGGACAAATCAAGCTGTGGACTGAAGGAGGCTGTCGGCTGTAGGACCCCAGCCTCATGTGCTGCAGAAGTTGGAAAGTGCGCAGTGAGGAGGCAGAGAATTTCAGGAGGAGAAAGGCTGGTCCCATGGTTTAGACAGATGAATGCTGCCCAGGTAAACTGGATTTTGCCTCTGCCCCAGAGTTCTTGTGTTACGTTTGGCAAGTCATGTAAACCAAAATTTTGACAAGTGGCCACTGTGTTCATTTTCTGGATACCCAATTTCCTGCATTAGAAGGAGTTATGCAGCTGGAGGGAAAGCAGGACAAAGTGTAGCAGCTATACGGGCATCTATATGGGTAGAAATATTGGGGGGAAAGAATTAAATGTTTGATCAGGTAACATTATTGTATTAATATTTAGTTACCTCAGAACTAAAGTGTCTGGCAAAGTATTCACAATTTCCAAGCTGAAGTGGGGAAGGCTTCACAGCCCTCAAATGGCATCCCCCTAGTTATAAAAATGAAAGAAAGACATTGAAGCTGTATCTTAAAACGCATGGAGCATGAAAGAAATGGTGCCTCTGGACCCCACAGATCAGCAACTGAGAATTAGATGTGAGCAAACCAAAACTCACTCACTCAGATATCTATCTATCTATCTATCTATCTATCTATCTATCTATCTAACCTGATTGTTTTATGGCCATGTGCATTTATTTGTCTGTTTTAGGGCTGGTCTACACTTAAAATTCAGATTGACCTAGCTATGTCTTGTGGGGCGGGGCGGGGGGAATTCACCCACCCGAGCGCCGTAGCTAAGCCGACCTAGCCCCTGGTGTAGACATGGTGAGGGGTGACAGCAGAATTCTTCTATCAACCTAGCTACCGCCACTTGGAGAAGTGGATTCCCACCATCGCGGTAACCCCCATCTCTCAATGCAGGAAGTGTCTACACTCCAGCGCTACAGATGCTGCGATATGTCGCTGTGTTGTTGTCGCACCCATAGCATAGCCAGGCCCGTAGGATGTTGGTCTTTTTGAATAAATGATACCCCAAGAGGAGCCCCTGTCGCTTTGGAGTCACTGTTACTTTCCCGAGAGCAGGTTCTGTCCGTGATGTGACCCCCCAGCTAGGCACTGCCAATAGAAAGGCTTTTGAGTAGAACAGATGATCCCAGCTTTTTTGAAGTCTTCAAAGCCCACTGGGACAATCCTCTTCACTTCTCCAGTCATGATGCTGGGAGCCCCGGGGGCCTGCTTGTCCATCCACTTGCTGCACATAGGCAAAGAGGTCAGAAACTAAAAAAACCCAGCTGAGGAACCTTTCTGCCTGGTGTAGAGCCAGACTTCCAGGCTTGGGAGTTCTGCTTTGATTCCTTCATTTCAAACTCCAAATGCAGATTTGGTCACGCCGGGGGGAACTTGCAAAATACCATGTATGGAAAGAATCTCTTGTGAGTCCTACAAGGACAACAGCATGGTTCTTAGCCCCTTTTGCTGAGAGTCCCCGAAGTTACGCCGTGTGCTGTTGCAGCCCATTCTAGGGACCCCAGGGCACTGTTCAGTCTTACATACAACCATGTGCAACCATGAGCTGCCTGAACTCTCCAGCAGCCTGGGAGGCCTGTGCTACCTGCCCAGACCTGGCAGAATTGGCAGCAGAGAGGAACTGTTGTGGCCAGGCATGGAAAAGATGGTTTGTTTCCAACACGAGCATTGCAGCGCAGGGACTGACAGCAGCATGCTGCGCCTGCAAGGGGGTGTGGGGCGAGTGCTTTGAAGTCGGCTCATTATATATCCAGTTGCACGCACTAAATAAATTCTATCCAGTGCAGCTCAAGGAGCAGACCCTACCTAGGAGGCTGGCCAAAGCGTGCCGGGCAATATGCAGCTGGAGAACTTTTCTCTCCTAGAGACTCTGCCTCTCTTGTTACCTTCCTGCTCCAGGCCAACAGCACTCTTTATTCTGCACCAAGGCACCTCTATGCCATGGGTGGGAACAGGCCCAGAGCCGCCCCCTGCCCACTTTGCATTGCTCTAAAGAGAGGGGATTCCCACCTGGGGCCCTAGCAGCCAGTCCCCTTTGTGCGGAGCCTGGAACGAGGTCACTTGGGAGCGACTTTTGGTTGTCACACTGAACATTTTCATTGCAAACCCAAAAGGTTTTGGGTGGAAAGTTTTCAATTTGGGGTTTTCCATTTTTTCTGTAAAAACCGAACATTTGTGTGGAAAGCATTTAACGGAAAATGAACTTTTCCATCAAAAATAGCTTCTACAGAAAAATGTTGATGGGTCCGATTGACATGGGCTAAATCCACTTCCACTGCCCCAATCAATGGTGCGGCATGCGCCCTGCCGGGCCTGTCCCTCCAGCAGAGCTCACATGGGGAGGGGGAGGAATTGGGGGCCCCACCCCATCTCTGCCATAGCTGTATCTCCGGCTGAGGCCTCTGGGGATCCCGGCTTGTCGGGCTTCCAGCTGAACCCAAATAGGCAGCTGCCAGGCTGCTAGGCAGGCTCCCACTCTCGGCTCACCTCCGACTGCTCTAAGGACTGGAGCGCCAGAAGCAGGGGCTGCCCTGTGGGCTGCGGGCGGGTTTGGACGTGTGAGGGAGACATAGTGTGTGTGTCGGCTTCACTTGCATCACCAGCACCAGCCATTGTCTCCATTTCCAGCCTGGAGCCAAAGCCGGTTTTGCCAGGAAACCCCTGTTCAGAGCTGCAATGCTCCTTTGGGGAGGCTGGCCAGGCCGTCTCTCCCAGGAGTCCGTCGGTTAGTTCTCTCGGGCCCATGTGTGCGCCGTGCCCCCCGTGCACATAGGGTAACCCTACATGGGTTGGGACGCCCTTTGTCCCACTATCGGGACCGTCCGGACCGCAGTCATGGCGCCGTTGCTCACTGCTTCCTGGGGCAGCTCTCGGTGCCCACCCGCCGGCAGGAGTGCCGCGTGCTGCAGGGGCGGGGCATGCAGGGGCCGGGAGTGGGCAGAGAGCCCTCTGCCCCCCCACCCGACCCCACCTGACCTGACCCGTGACCCTTGGTGCCAGAGGGAACAGCCTGCCAGATGGTTCCCGGGACGGGAGCCGCCCCATGGTGTGCTCTGGCTCCAGTCGGGGCTGTGCACCTATGTCTGTCTCTGTCCCTCCCGATCCGGTCGCCCAATGTGTCCTGATATTTCACTCTTGTGAGCTGGTCACCCTAACTGTGCTTGCTGCATGTCTGCCGGGAGAGCTCAGGAGCGAAAGCTGGGGCTGCCGAGAGCTGAGTGCCCCCGTCCTGTGGAGAGGCTGGAAGGACGTGGCTGGGGGAGGCCAGAGGGATCCTCGCTGTGCTGCTACCAGGACAGTCAGATGGACCTTTTCCCTCTCTCTTCGGGGGGCAGAATGGATCCCTCTTCTCCAGCCAGCTGGGCTGCCGCCTTCCCCCTACCAAGCGTTCATCAGGGAAACCAACAACTTCTGCGTGACGACCAGTGCTTGGGGCATAGATACCAGATGTGGCAGCCGGATCCCACCCCAGGCCAGGATGTCTGTGTTAAAAGGCCCCATCATTGCAGTGGGCAGCATGCCAAGGGTATGAGTTGGCTCAGTCTGGTTACCTAATGGATCCGGCCACGGCACCCCCCATCCCAGGGCAGTCCCATCAGGGAGCCTGAGAACCAGGATTCCTGGCATGACCTTCCCCTCCTGCAACAAGAGGGGGTGGGGCAAGGGGGAGTCGGGGCACGGCCAGGGACAGAGGGGGGTCGAGCACCCACCGGCGCCAGCAGAAGTCGGCGCCTATGCCATCTTCAGGTGGGTTGGATCATCAGCCTTTCAGCTACCAGCCACAGTTGATAACCACAGACTCAGGTAACTGCCCACTTCCCAGGTTTGTTTCGGCAGCATCTACAGCAACTGGCAAGGGCAGGGGGGATGCACTGCTGGGGTTTTGAGTCCAGGCCTCGCCCACAGCATCAGTGTTCATGAGCCATGTCACTTCCCCCACTGACTTTCTCTCATTCACCTAGAAAGTGCCATACGAGGGTGATGGCAGTAAATTCTCAACTCTGAACTGCGGAGGTTGGCCCCTAGACTGGGATCAGGATGGGTCTGAAAAGAAAAAGCTCCAAGAGTATAAAAACAGCCAGTCTCCAGGGGCAGGTATGGTACAACTCCTTCACAGGGAGCCATTGGTGGGAGGGGGTTTCCCTTCCCCTGTCAAATGTCCTGAGAGGTATTTCAAGATGAAGACAACACCCTGGTTAGCAGTTGACTGGCATGTCCTGGGTTAAAGAAAGAAAGGGCCCTAGGGTTCATAGTCTGAAGTGTTTGTGTCACCAGCCCTGTCACCCTCTGACCCCGCTTCAGTTGGGAGCAGGTTTGTACGTTGCTGTGTGGAACACAGACCCATGGAGAGCAGTGGCAGCTGTTTCCATTGCAGAGAGCCTGGCCCTTAGGAGACGGGAAATGCAGCCTGGAGCCGAGGGGGAGGCAGCAGCTGCTGTTCCCACTCCTCGGGGACAGGCCTGTCAGCCAACAGCTAAGGGCGTCGGGTTCCTCCAGTGGGAGTGTGGAGCAGCCGTTCGCTTTCCTGTTCACACTCCTCTGCGGTATGATAATCGGGGAGGGGAGGCAGAAGCCCACTTCCCTCCCTAAATGACGTCCAGTCGTGGAAGCCAGGACAACAGGGTGGGGTGGCAAGTGGTGGCCAGACTCTCACCACCAGGGTCTAGTCTAGCTCAGGGTCAAGCTCAACTTCCTCCATGGGCGACTGGCCCCCAGTCTGCTTCGGCCACCAGGTCAACCTAAGAACTAAGGGAGGAATGGGGTGAGGAAGCAAGTCAAGCTGAGCAAGGCAGGCAAAAGCAAGTAATCCCCAGTCACTGCTCTGCTGGTGCCCCTCACTCCTGACCCGCAGCCCCTACTGTCCCAGCCTTGGGATCTCCAGTCACTGCTCTGCTGGTGCCCCTCACTCCCGACCCGCAGCCCCTGTTATCCCATCCCTGTCCCCTGCAGCTGTTCAATGCCTCTCCTTCCTTGTCTGGGCCGAATCCTTTCGTCTGGTACAGTCCTTGTTAGTTCCAGCAGGCATCTTAGGTGAATAGCAGGGGCTTTCTCATGACTGGGACCCCCCTTGTTCTGCTCCACCCCCTTTTATAGCTTTGGCCCAAGGCGGGACCCCTTTATCTCTCTGGATTCCGACCCCTCCTTCAAAATGGAAAATCACCAGGTTGAAGATGGATTCCAGTATCCTGTTACAGGGTCACATGTCCTGTGAGCCCCCTTGTCTCCACTCTTCCAGGGCTAGCCCGCACCAAGTGAACAGAGCCATTTACAACCAATTGTCCCAGTCAGTGGGAGCCATCAAGCTTCCAAACCATCATCAACGGCCCACACTTTCCATAATTACAACAGGACTTCAGAGTCATACTTCATATTTCTAGCTTCAGACACAAGAATGACACGTGTACAAGAATGGTACAGATAGGATGGCCACACTCAGGAGATGATGAGCCTTGTAATGAGACCTTACCAGAGACCCTTTTGCATAAAGCATAATCCAGTTACATCATATTCACACTTATAAGCATATTTCCATAAAACATATAGACTGCAGAGGTGTGGGGGGAGCCCAGGGCTGAGATAGCAGGTCATGCGGGTCAGGAGTGAGGGGCACCGGCAGAGCGGCGAGTGGGGAGCTCAGGGCTGGGACAGCAGGGGCTGTGGGTCGGGAGTGAGGGGCACTGGCAGAGCAGTAAGTGGGGAGCTCAGGGCTGGGATATCCGGGGGTGCGGGTCAGGACAGGCAGTTTTGCACAGAGTGTTCAGAGCTGCCCTGTATCTGCCCTTTCTCTGGACAATCCCTGCTCCCAGAATGCACCAGGCCCTGGTCTGAACTCTTCCCCTGCGGGCTGAGCTGGTTTTGTTCACTGTGATCCTGTTGGATGGGCGGGTGGGGGGGAAGTGACTGTCCCACCCCAGAGCCGACAGCCACCTGTCACCCATCACCCTCGGCCCCGGCTCCACCAGCCTGGTCAGATGGGTTCATCCTCCCTGTCTGAGGAAGAGAAACCAATGACTTGCCAAGGAGCTATGGGCATGTGTGTGTGTGTGTGTCTGTCCGTCTGTCCGTCCGTCCGCTATTTTAGGGTCTGATCCTACAAGCCTCCCACGTACCCAGTGCAGGATGGCTCCAGGCTCCTCACCCAGTCCAGTGTTGGTGTGTACAGCAGAGAACTGGAAGCAGCAAATCGGGGGGTCGTATAAAGAGACTAGAAATACAACAATTTACTTCTGAAAGGAGAAGAAAAGACAACATTACCGAGCTGTGTAATGGGCGACCTGACGCTCAGAGACTGCGAAGGGAAATCTCAGGGGCTCTGCTCACCTGGCCCAAGGGCTGTGTCCTCAAGACAGGTCTGTGGGAGAAGGGAAATCACCAGAGAGAGGAGTGGGGCCCAGTGTGGATTTTTGGGCTGTGGCAGGAAATTTAGGTCCTGAGACTGGAGCCATAAAGAGGGAGTGAGTGAAGGCTCCCCTCTGCTTTCAGGCTGAAGGAATCCTGGGTTGCTCAGTCTGTCCAGGGGGGGTCACATTGCTCACAGGCAAAGAGAGGAGGAGAACTGCCCCCAGAATGACACATGCAGATCCTGGAGAAAAAGAAAGAGAAAAGAGACCAGCAGCAGGTGAAGGCGGCTGAGTGGGGGATTCCCGTGTGTGTGTGACAGAGCACTTGGGAAGCTGTGTCCATTCAAACACACTGAGCTTTAATATGGAGGAAGGCCGGACTTCTGTGACTCGGTAAAGGATTTAGGTGTCATAATGGACATACAACTCAGCATGAAATTCCCGTGCGATGCTGTGGCCATCCTTGGATGCACAGACAGGAGAATAGTGACTAGAAATAGGGCACTAGAGATATCTCTGTATACCACCATGGTCAGACCAACACCGGACTCTTGCATACAGTTGTGTTGGCCGCATTTTAAGACAAAGAATGAAAAATTGGACAGGGGGCAACCCCCCCCCCCCAAAAAAAAAAAAAAAGGAGCTGAAAAGTTGCCTTTCAGTGCGAGACAAGAGCTGAATCTGTTCAGTTTCTCACAAAGAAGACCAAGAGGTCCCTTGATGACAGTGCGTAAATCCCCTCACAAAGAGAAACCTGGGTACGAAAGGGCTCTTTAACCGAGCACCGAAAGGCAGAACAAGAACCAATGGCTGAAGTTCATGCCAGAGAAACTAACATTAGAAATTTGGGACACATTTGAAATCAGGTGATTAAACATTGGAACAAGGTACCCAGGGCAATGATGGATTCTCCACTCCACGTGGAGGTGGCAGGAGGGGGCAGGGGGTGCTGAAGCAAGTGCTCTCAGGTGATATAGAAAATGATTTCTCTCCGGTGCTTGGCCGGTGGGCCTTGCTCACATGCTCAGGATCTCACTGATCTCCATTTTTGGGGGTTAGGAAGGAATTTCCCCCAGGTCAGATTGGCAGGGATGTTGGAGTTTTTGCCATCCTCTGTGGCATTGGGCACAAGTCACTTGCCTGGATCAGCTGGGTGTCATGTGTCTGGGGGTCACACTGGATTATTTTGTTGTCTTGACTGGCCTGAAAATCAAGACCTGGATGTTCTGGCTCCAGTGTTGCAGTGTCTGACCCGTGGTCACTCCAGCTCCCAGGTGCCTCTTCCCAGTCGAATCCCCAGCCAGTCTTCAGAGGACGGCAGCTGCTGCGCAAGGCAATCGGGGCTGGTGGGAGTGACTCTGGGGCAGTCACTAGCCACAGAAAACAGACCCTCTCCCAACACCCCTACTGCTGCCCCTCAGGTCTCTGGCCGTACAGGAGACGGGCCAGGCCCCCGTGGGAGGAATGAGGGGGATGGAAACCCCCAGGATGGGGAATTGTGTGTTTCAGCCATGTTGGCATGTGGGTCTCACTCAGACCCATGCACTGTACCCACACGCAGAGCCAGTTCATATTGTAAAACCCCACACCCACGAGGGATGTGTTCATCTCAGCACAAGTTCGGCTTTAACCCGTTAGAAATAACCTTGGAGTTATTGTGGGGTCTCAGGGCCAGAGGACACCAGACCCCTGAGCTGTCAGTGGAGAGCCAGGTGACCCGTCAGCAAGGCCTTGTGCATGCTGGCCCTGGTGGGGGAGGAGGGGAGGCAACCACACGGCTAAGGGAAAGGGGAAGGTCACACACACAGCCGGAGCGCTCACCCCTCCTGCACCCCTGCCCCAGCCTGGAGCCCCATCCCCCACCCTGAACCCCTCATTTCTGGCCCCACCCCAGAGCCCGCACCCACCATTAGAGCCCTCACCCCCTCCTGCATCCCACCCCCCTACCCCGGCCCAGTGATAGCGAGTGAGGGTGGGGGAGAGCGAGCCACCAAGGGAGGGAGAATGGAGTGAACTGGGGGCGGGGCCTTGGGGAAGGGGCGGGGCAGGACCTGAGGGGAAGGGGCGGGGCTAGGGCATGCGCTTTTGTGCAGAAAGTTGGTAACCGGACATCAGGTGTAGCATAGGGGCTGCCTTTGGTTTTGCCAGTGGGTGCCCCATCCCGGCTCCGCCCTCTCCCCCCAGGCCCCAGCCCCAACTCACCCCACCCTTTTCTGCCCCCTCCCCCTGGTTCCCCTGCCCTGGGGGTCTCCCACTCACCCCGTCCTGCCTCCCCCCAACTGCCAATTTTCAGCCTATTTATGCACTTTTCATATTCTACTGATTATTGTTGTTGGGTTCTTAATACCATCATGAAAATAGTAACGAACTACATAAGGACATGATCAGGAATTACAGGGTTCTAAAATGGTTACACTCAGCTCCAGGTCTCTTCACTAACAGCCCAGTGGAAAGACGTGAGGTTCGCTCCACTTCACACCTGCTTGGGGCCTCTTTGGCAGCTGTGGGCCAGTGATGGCTGTGGGAAGGTGGCAGCTGCGAGGGACAAGCCATGGGGAGTCTTTCCCCTCCCCCTGCCCCGCTCTTCTTTCTTCTCCAAGTCTTTGCTCCCCTTCCTGATGTTTCTCCTTCTTGCTTCCCACCCATGTGCCTTTCCCCATGCCCCCTCCTGGTGGCTCGGTCTAGGACCTGGCCCACCCACACACTCAAAGCACAGAGGAGGCTCTGGGTAGGAAGGTGGCCCAGCGGTTCAGTCACAGCCCTGGGGGCTCGGGTGTGCTGGGTTTGGTTCTTTGCTCTGCCACAGACTCCCTGCTTAGCCTTAGCCACTTCACCTCCGTGTACCCTACATCCCACCTGGGGCTAATACTGACCCTGCCTCCTAGGCACAATCCAGTCATGGCTGTGCGATGAGGGGGAAACGGAGACACCAAGGTGGGTAGATTGGGGCTGAATTTCTCCACAGCCTGAGAATGAGAGCCAGCCCCACACAGGGGGGAACGGGACAGAGGGGCTCTGGCCAGCTCTGCATAAGGGGGAGTCAGGGCTTCAGCCCTCCAGCTTCTGTTACTCTGGCAGCTGGGGGCTTCAGCGCCGCATCTCCTGTCGGGGTCAGAGCTCCCCCCGCCCGAAACTGCCCTGCTCCCACCCGCCCTAGGCTAGCTGGGCTCCCTTTGTTGCCGGCACCCAGTGCCGAGAGGCTAAACAACAGCTTGAGTTGGTTCGTTACCCGGTGTGCTACAGCCAATAATCACAACGGGGTGGAGAAGCAGAAAAGTTTATTTGCAGCTGCAAAAAGGTACAGGGAGAATAAAATCTCAAATCCTTCACAACAGAGCAGGAAGTTACACAGGCTTTTATACATCCTTTTTCCCAGCATACCTATCCAATAGCAAGCTGCCCCAAGAATTCATATAGCCAGCCAATCCAGTTCCCAGCTAGTTCCCTGATTCTTTGTATTCTTTGTTAAACTATACATAAAGCTGCTTTATTTAGCATTGTTTTTTTATATTTTCTTTGTTTGGCTTTGCTTAGTTTCAGGCAGTCTGACTCTGCAGCATACTGTTGCAGATTCTCAGCATAACGGCTGTGTGTGCCTCCAGGCGGGGGGGCCAAGGACACTTGGGCCTAGCACGCAGAGCTGCTGCGAGTGCCTCCAGGCAGGAGGGGGGGCCAAGGACACCGGGGCCTAGCGCGAGGGGGCTTCATCCACACTCATGGTCTTCCATCCCCTCGAGTTACCTAGTGGCCATGCCCCAGTGTCCACAACACCTTGGTCACCTGATGGCTGGTCACCCTGGTGGGTGTTGAGCACCCCTCTTCTTCCCCCTGGTGCTCCAGCCCCAGAGCACCCACAGAGTTGGCACCTCTGCCCAGATTAGGATCAGCTGCCTCGGGGCAGGTCTGGAGTCACCCCCTGAGGGTGGGGCCGGCCTGAGTCCCGCGGAGCCGCCAACCGGGAGCTGCCTGAGCCAAGCGCTGCCGGGCTGGACCCCGAACCTCCGACTCCCCCCCCCGCCCCCAGTCAAACCCCCTCCCGGAGCCGGCGCCCCACGACCCCCTCCCGGAGCCGGCGCCCCACGACCCCCCCCACGCCCCACGACCCCCTCCCGGAGCCGGCGCCCCACGACCCCCCCCACGCCCCACGACCCCCTCCCGGAGCCGGCGCCCCACGACCCCCCCCCACGCCCCACGACCCCCTCCCGGAGCCGGCGCCCCACGACCCCCCCCCACGCCCCACAACCCCCTCCCGGAGCCAGGGGCCCCACGACCCCCCCCCCCACGCCCCACAACCCCCTCCCGGAGCCAGGCGCCCCACGACCCCCCCCCACGCCCCACAACCCCCTCCCGGAGCCGGCGCCCCACGACCCCCCCCCACGCCCCACAACCCCCTCCCGGAGCCGGCGCCCCACAACCCCCCCCCCCACGCCCCACAACCCCCTCCCGGAGCCGGCGCCCCACAACCCCCCCCCCCACGCCCCACAACCCCCTCCCGGAGCCGGCGCCCCACAACCCCCCCTCCCCACGCCCCACAACCCCCTCCCGGAGCCGGCGCCCCACAACCCCCCCTCCCCACGCCCCACAACCCCCTCCCGGAGCCGGCGCCCCACAACCCCTCCCGGAGCCGGCGCCCCACAACCCCCTCCCGGAGCCGGCGCCCCACAGCCCCCCAAACCCTTGCCCCAGTGACGGGGAGGGGGAGCCACCAGGGGCGGGGCCTCGGAGCGCCCCCAGCCCCACCGCTGGGGGTCAGACACCGGCTGCGGCCGGGGCAGGAAGGGGAACGGGGCTCCGCGGGCCCCTGGGAGAGGCGCTACGCGCCGGGCTGGGTCCCCGGACCCTTATCCCAGCGGCCCGGGCGGGGCCGGCCCCGGTCCGTCCGCGCTTTCGGCATCAGAACTCCCTGTTCAAAGCGGAAGTTGCGGACCAGGAAGTGAGGGCTGCTCTCAGGACGCCATTAGGAGAAGGTCAGAGGCCCCCAAGGCGCGGGCGGAGGGTGACGTGGGCGGAGCGTGTCCCTCTCCCGTCCTCAGCCACGTGTCGCCCGCGCGCCACAAGCAGCCCGGCCCCGCCCCCGCCCCGAGTCTGCGCCCCCTCCCCCTCCGCGCTCCCTCAGCCCCCCCCCCCCCCAAGCCATTGGCCCCCGACACCGCTCCAGCCCCCCGGCGGGCCCCTCCAGCCCCCATCCACCCCAGCCCCGCCCTCCATCCAGGGGATCCCTCAGACCCCACTCCCCAAACTCCCCCCAGTTCACCCCAACCCTTTTCCTCATCCCTCGGCCCCCAGCGACCCCCGAAATGTGCTGCTGCCCCCAACCTCCTCCCCCCGTCCTCAGCACCCCGCCCCCCAAAGGACTCCCACCCCTTTCCCCATTGCTGGCCCCTCTTTCCCGTCACCCCTCCCCCCGTCCATCCCCAGTTCCTCATCGCCCATCTCTGCTACCCCCCAACCTGCTGGGTTCCCCTTTTCAGCCACCGTGGGGCCCTCAAACACGCCCCACCCGTCCCCTCTGGGGTCTCTAAATCCCCTATTCCCACAGTGCACCTTGGTAACCCTTCCCTCCTCTACCTCGAATCCCCCTATTCCCTTCCCTTGGGTCCTCCTGAACACCTCAACCCCACAGTCCGCCCCCCACATATATCCTGGTCACTCATTCACCCGCTGAGCTACTCCTTCAGGGGCCCCACAGCCCACCAAACTTCTCCATCCATGAGCCCCGTGGCCGGGAAGATGGGGGGCAAGCTCCTAATGTGGCTGGGCTGGGTGTGGGTGTGAATCTTTTCCTGTCTGGTGTGTGCTGGGCTCACAAAGACTCTTTGCTCCCTCAGGGTGGGGTGTGGTTTTTGGCCGAAGGTGACACTGTTTGGGAGCCCTGTGGATGCCATGGGGTGTCTGGAATGGGGTGTGTGTGATCCCACCATGCCCCTTCCCCTCTGCCTGCAGAGCTGAGGACAGATGGGTCTGAGGAGCAGAGCAGGAGCTCTGGGAAGGAGAAGAGCAACATGAAGATGGCGTCTAAGACGAGGCCAGGTGACTCTGTGGAGGTGTTGCCTGCACCCAGTGCCGAGAGGCTGAACAACAGCTGGGGTTGGTTCGCTACCCGGTGTGCTACACCCAATAATCACAACGGGGTGGAGAAGCAGAGAAGTTTATTTGAAGCTTCAAAAAGGTACAGGGAGATTTGAATTTCAAATCCTGTACACAGAGTAGGAAGTTACACAGGCTTTTACACATTTTTTTTTAGCATACTTATTTAATAGCAAGCTGCCCTAAGTATTCATATAGCCAGCCAATCCAGTTCCCAGCTAGTTCCCTGGTTCTTTGTATTATTTGTTAAACTATACATAAAGCTGCTTTATTTAGCATTGTTTTTTTATGTTTGCCCTGTTTGGCCTTGCTTAGTTTTAGGCAGTCTGACTCTGCAGCATATTGTTGCAGATTCTCAGCATAACTGCTGTGCGCCTCCAGGCGGGGGGGGCCAAGGACACTTGGGCCTAGTACGCAGAGCTGCTGCGAGTGCCTCCAGGTGCGGGGTGGGTGCCAAGGACATCTGGGCCTCGTGCAAGAGGGCTTCATTGACACTCCTGGTCTTCCATCCCCTCGAGTTACCTAGTGGCCATGCCCCACTGTCCCCAACAGAGGGAGACATGCTGGACACTGCCAAGGATTGGGGAGACAACCAGGTGTGAGCCCAGGACGCAGAGAGCTGGGGGAGGGTGTCTGTGTCTGTAACACTTCCCTGTCCTCTCTCACAGATGGAGTCCAAGAGGGATAGGAAGGAGAGGACGAGCGCCCCAGTACTCAAGAATAATAAGGTGCATCCTAGCTGGGCCCAGGGCTCTGCGGGGTTAAGAGCAGTGGAAGTGACAAGAGTCTCCTGTGCACAGTGACGATTTTGGGTGCAGGTGCACTGGGGTGCTTCTAATTGTAGCTCCCAGAACATCATGGGAAGGGGGTTCAGGGTAGAGCCCTGGGGTGTGGGAGATGCAAGAAGCAGAGCCTCGCCATCACGGCAGAGTGTGACAATAACTTTTGTTTTTCCTTCTTGCGTTGTGTTTGGCACCAAGGGAAAAGAAGTGTGTAAGTGTGTGTGTGTATGTTGGAGGGTGAGGGGGGCGGGGACAGAGTCCGTCCTGGTGGAGAGATGGAAAGCAAGCGAGAGCGCAAACACTGTTAATGCCAGGCAAGACCTGTTCAGCTGGGAGTGGAGCAGCTGTCTCTGTCTGTGAGAGGAGTGCTTGGTTTGGGGACTGCTCATCTCTCTTGGTGGGAGTGGTGTGTCCAAGCCCAGCAGGAGGTTGGATCCAGGAGGGTGACTCCAGGTGCTGAGTTACTTTAATTTCTCCTATTCCCCCTCTCTCTCTGTCTTGTCTTCTGTGTTGGACAACGCCCCTTCTCTCTCTCTTTGTTGTGCCTCCTACCGCAGGCCATGGGCAGGAGAAGTGCGCATTGATCCCCACAGGCTTGGTCTCGAGAGCCTGCACCATCTGGCAGGAGGGAAGAGAATCATAGCAGGTCCTGGAGGCGACAATGGGGGAGGTGGGGTGACTGGCCACGCAGCCCGTTGGCTCTGTCTCTTTCCTTCACGTGGGGCTGCTCTAGATCATGTGGGAGACGGAGGGAGCCCGAGCTGTCGCGCACCAGTACAGCTGTGGGCAGGGCTGTCTCCCTCATCGGTTATTTCCTGAACTTGCAGATGAGTCGCCCAGGAGCCCCAGGCAGAGGAGAAGCTGGAAGAAATGGAGCTGAGCAGGCTGGACATCCCGGGAAGCAGAGATGAACAGTCCTGAGCTTTCTGCCTTTCCCACACTGGGTGTGAGTCAGCGGTGACAGCACTCTCTTCCTCAGCTCTTCCCAGGTTAGATTCCTTCAGAGGCCATGAGCTGCACGTGGTATTAAGGGCAGGGGAAGAGACAATCGTCTCCTGTACAGAGTGACTCCTTTGGGTGCAGGTGCAGAGGGGGGATTTTTAATTGTTTCTGTCATGGCATAATGGGAGGAGGGTTGAAGCCAGAGCCCTGGGGTGCAGGAGGAGCGAGAAGAGGAGCCTCGCCACCATTGTTTTTTCTTTCCCTCTTGTGTTGTGTTTAATACCAAGGGGAAAGAAGTCGTGAGGACGGAGTCCAGCCCCGAGGTGAGATGGAAAGTGAGCGAGAGCAATGACAGCGTGAATCCTGTTGTTGCCAGGCAAGAGCTGTCCAGCTGTGAGCGAAGCAGCTGTCGCTGTCAGTAAGGTAAGTGTCTGGTTTGGGGAGGGCTCTGGTCACTGCCCCCCCCGGCTCCAAGCAGGGACTTCCCATTAGCTGGGTGTGGGTTTCCTGACTAGCTGTGGCTTCAAGGGAGATGATGTTGCCATTTGTGGGGGCTGGTCATCTCTCTGGCCAGGAGTGGGGTGTGCTCCCTAGCAGAAGGTTGAATCCATGAGGGTGACTCCCGATTCTGAGTTTCTTTCCTTCTTCCCAGGTTTCTCTCTCTCTCTGTCTTCTCTACTGTGTTGGCCAACTCACACTCAAACTCTCTTCTCCTTTCATGGACACTTGTTATGTTCAGTTGCCTGCATCCTCTTCCTCTGCTCCCCCTCCCCCAGTCTCCTCTGGGCTAGGCTGGGTCTATCTGCCTATGGCCATGGTCTCTGCCCTACTGGGCTAAGTGCCTTGCCCCTCCCACCCAGTATCTTCCTAGAGAGTTTGGGGAGACTTCATTGGTGTAACTGGGTCACAGCGTGAGTGGCCATTCATGTCTTTGGGGCTGTGGGGTCTGAGATGGAGAGGGGTGGATTTGTGGTCATGGCTTTGGGCACAGGAGAAGTGGGGCTGGGATTAGAGATGCCAAGAACGCCCCTAATCACCCTCTAGCTCCATTACTACATCACCCAAAAGCCTCGCTCAGGGTCCACGCCCAGTACTGGGTTTCTGATTAACCTTTGGTGGGCCCGGTGCCAACATATTTGTGGGTGCCCCATGGGGGCAATGGAGCATGGCGCAGGGGGGGTCTGTCCTCACAGCGAGGGGTCAGTCAGGGGCAATACGGCATGGCAGGGGCAGCCCCGCTTCACCCAGCACGAGGGCACTATTTATGAACCAGCAGTTGCCAGATGCACAGTGGCCCACCCAGCCCTGTGCTGCCAGCATGCCCTTTCCCCTCGGCGGTGGGCCCATGCTGTGCCACACAGCCCCCCTGCCCAACACTTGAACATCCCCCCTCCAATTCCCTATGGCCAAAGCCCCCCCAGACCCGCTATGCCCAGTGCCCCCCCCAGACCTGCCAAATATGCACAGCGCCCAGCATAACACCACAACTGTCCAGCACCCCCAACAGAACCCCCACTCCCTAGTGCCCCAACACAGACATGTTCCTGCCCCCTCACAGCCCAGCATCCCCCGGCTCCAGACCCTCTAGTGACCCACTCCCCCAAGCCCTGCCTCCTGGCCCCACTCACTGGCCCTGCTGGGAGGTGACTGTGTCAGCCGGGCTGAACTGCCAGAGCTGGACCTGGGGCGGGGAATCGCTCTGGCCCCTCGGAAGTGGGGCAGTCAGCCAGCACAGGACCTGCCCCTGCCGGGCTCCCTCAGGACCCATTTGCCTGGAGGGGCCCAGCCAAGCCCCTCCCCCCGCACTGCCCTCCCCCAACCAGCCAAGACTGGCCAGGCTTCTGCATCAGTCCCAGGCAGCTCAGCTCCGGGGAGACAGGTGGGGCCCGACAGGCTTGCAGCTGGCGGTGCACTGGGGTCCTGCCAGGGGACAGAAAGAAGCTGCAGGGGGGCCACGGGGTGGAGAGGAGCCCTTGGCCGGCCACGGAGCAGGCTGAGAGGAGTAAATGATGGGCGGGGGTGGGGACCAGTGGGGTCTCGGGGTGCAGTGCAAGTGGAGCAGGCCAGGGCCCCTTCTGAGCATGGGCCCGGCTCCACGGAGCCACTGGTGGTATAGTTAACCTGGCACTGCCCATGCTTCGAAGGGGCCGTGGCCCTGCCCCTTCCACTTGCCATGTGCCCTCAGGTCCCCCTGCCCGCTGGCTCGTCTCCCCTCCCCCCGTCCACTGCTCGCTCCTCTCAGCTGGCCAGGCCCGGGGCTCCTCTCCTCCCCCTACCTCCTCCCCCCCCGCCACTGCTGGCTCCTCTCCGCCGCGGGTGGTGGAAGCTCTACGGCGAAGGCTCTTTTATCGAGCACTAGCTCTCTTAGCTCAGGGCATGGGGCTCCCACTGGTGTCGCTAGACTTCGTCCTCTGCCCGTCTCTCCGAACTCCCCAAGTCTTGTGGAAATGAGCCTGTTCCTCTCGCAGGTGGCTGACAAAGGAGGCTCTGGCCCGGTGAGGCTCTGGCGTTGTGCAGAGCATGGTGCAGCAGGGAGTTAACACTAGGGCCGTAATTCTTCCTTCCCAGAAACAGGACGTACGTGCTGGAAAATGGGGCAGCTCCCCCAGCCCCCTGAGGGCAGCTCAAGGTCAGTGTTTGTCAACAGGGAGCAGCAGGAACTCCTACCCCTGCATGGGCTGGGATGGATACCTGGCTGTCCTGGGCCCCTAGAGGTGTGAGAGCAAAGTGAAGGTATGTTTGTGGATTTTCCCCTTCGGGGAACCGAAGGAGCTTTTTCTCTGAGAGCTGCATGGGAGGAAGTGAAGGCTCAACCCTGGGTTGGAGGCTGGCAGCGATATTATATTCAGGACTGGTGGGGGAAGCTCCCCGCAGTGAGGCTTAGAGGCTCTCTGCTAAAATCTGACCTGGGAGGATATTTGTTCAGTGCTGGTTGATTGGCTGTAGGAGCTGTGTCTGGGGAGTTCCCACAGAACTGCCTGGGGGAATTCCCTCAGGAATATGGGGTGCTGGGCAGTTGTAGGTGGGCTGTGAGAGGGGCGCTGGGCAGTGGGGGGTTCTGGGCATAGGGATCTGCGGGCCAGATCTCTGGGTGAGGGGGCACTGGGCATGGGAGTTGCTGGGCCTAAGAGGGTGGGGAGCAATGGGCAGGGGGGTGGTATGGCAGAGCACACTGGCAGCGCAGGGCTGGGTGGGCCAGTACATGTCTGGTGGCTGTGGATTTGCAGAGCCCCTGTGTGGGGCTGTGCAGACCGGAGCTGTGTCTCCCTCCCCCAACCTCCCCGTGCCTTACCCCTGGCCAGCCCCTCGCTCTGATGATCAACCCCCCCCCCCCTTGTGCCATACCCCATTCCCCCATGGGGACCCACATATATGTTTGGTGCCGGGCTCACAGAAGGTTAATCGGGCCCTGTCCACACCTCCTTGTGCTGGGCACTGCACGGACACCCAGAGGGCCGGCAGGACGCATGTGGAGATAGATGAGTGTGTGAGGCAGATGGATGAAGGGCTGTATGTGGCATACAGTGGGGGCGGATGGGGGGCTTTAGGGTTGGATGGACAGCGGGACAGGTGGAGAGCTGCAGGGGCGGGTGATGATGTCACGGGCCAGAGGTGTGATGGGTTCAGCTCATGGGTGCTGTCCCTGTCATCTCCTGCCCCCATCTGCCCTGAACTCTGCCCCGTCTCTTGCAGGCAGCACTCAGCAGAGTCAGGCCCTGTAGCGTCACACTAGTGCCTCCGTCCCGTGCGTACACCTGTGCACAGGGTGCTGCTGGAGAGCTCAGGCCTGGACAAGCCAGCGGGCTCACGGCTGCTGAACCAGCTCCTCCAAAGACTGCCCCAGATCTCCCCCTCCTTGGGCAGCAAGACCCTGGCTGGAGGGGCTCCTTGTCCCTCCTCACACCCAAAGCAGCCTGCTCGGCAGAGAGACTGAGGTCACCTGCCTCCGCCCAGCCTCTTGCTGGAGCTGCTCCAGCCCCGAATTGCTGGTATTCCAGCCTGGCTGGAGTTGGTGTGATGTCCTCGCGGAGTCAGTTCTTTCTCCCTGATAGATTATGATTTTCCCCTCTGCAGTTAGTTGGTCTTTCTCTGCTTCCCCAGAACCCCTCCCCAGAGTCTGTCATTGCTTCACCTAAAAGCTGCTTCCCCTTTGGGTCTCTGTGTTCTGAGGTCTCTGCTGTCATCGGGGACACTGCTCTGGCTATGGGCAGGTGCTCAGCAAGGTGAGCGTTGTAAGTCAGAGCTTTCACCATCAGAAATTTAAATAAAATTAGCCTTTGCCTCATTCCTTAAAGTGCAGAGTAACACACAGGCACATGCCTGCTCACCAGGGATATGTGTGGGTCGGTGTCAGGATGCAGGGCCCCCTGGTGCCCAGGTGAGGCAGTGCATGGTGAATATCGCTCCTGTTGGGGCATTGACCCCTGCTGGCCAGGTGGGATAGTGCCCTATGTGTATCTCCCCCCCAGCACTGTGATAGTGACCCCTGCTGGCCAGGCACGGGAGTGCCCTGTAGGTGCCTTCTTGTTGGAGCAGTGACTCCTGGTGGCCAGGTGCGGCAATGCCTGGCATGTATCCCCCCTCTCATTGCTGCAGCGACCTCTGGTGGTCACTGAGGGCAACTGCCTATGTGACCCAACCACTACCATTGTGACCAGCCTGCAGCGTAAAGGTGCGGCCGAATTACTGCTGCCACGGAAAGACGAGGGCCACCCTGACGGCACACGGAATGCCCCCTTTCCCAGTGCCGCCGCAGCACCTGCTTGGAACGCTGGTGCCTGGAGCCGGCCCTGCGGGGCTGGAATTGAGGGGGAGAGGGGGGCAGCAAAGCAATGGCTCTTTCCGGGGGCTGCCTGCAGAGGTTGGTCCCTACCCACTTCCGGAGTCATCAGCCCTGTAGGAGCAGGCAACCGGTGGGAGTTCCAACCTTCCCAGGTGCGGTGGGGCTTGGGCTTCAGGCTTCTGCCCTGGGATGGGGGGCGGGGGGGCTCAGGCAAGATCCATGGAACGTGGGCTGCGGGGGGAGAAGTCTGTAACTCATGCAGTTATCGATATTTGTGTGACCTCAAATATTACCAATCTGCCCCCCCTCACCAAAAAACTCCCCAAACCCAACCAACCATCTCCCCAGCAGACTCTCCATCTGGAAAGCATTCATCCCTCACACTGATGAAAAGACTCACAGTAGAAAGACGATCAGCTTTTAAAACAATCCTCCTGCAAGACAAAGAAACTCACATCTTTGGACTCAGAAAACACTCCCAAGAAACGTTAATAACATGTTGTCATGAAGAAATCAAAGGGACGGGAGATGGGGTCTGAGGCACCGGAAGGGGCTGCGGCAGCCCTCTCCCGGCTGCCCTCCCCCCTGGACCTGGGGCGACGGTCCGGTTCCGACACGGGGGAGCCGGAGCGGAGTGGGGGGTGGCTGTGGACAGAAGGCCGGGCCTGGCCTTTGGGGGCGGGGGAAGGGGTGTGCTCCATGTGTAATTCTGGGGGGTGGGGCTGAAGGGACACCCCAGGGGTGTGTGATGAGGGAGGAACTGGGGGAGGGGAGACTGGCAGTGAGGAGGCTGTGGTGTGGGGGGGGTCACAGAATTGTCTGGTGGGCTTTGGGGGAGGACTCGATCGCTAGCGGGGCCCAGAGTGCCACAGCCAGTTTCTAGGTTCTGGGGGGTCTAGGTCTGGGATCCAGTGGCTCCTGTGAGGTGCCCCAGGGCTATAGTGACTGGCAGGGGGCTGGACAGCAGCACCACGGTCCTTGAGGAGGGCTGGGAATGAGGACACTGAAGGCTTTGATGGGGGAGGGGAGCCCGGACAGCACCATGGCCATTGCAAGGGAGGCCGGGGGGGGACGGACATTGGAGAGTCTCAGGGGGTTGTTGCTTAGGGAGGTGCTGTGGGTGTGCGGTTGCCAAGAGGGACCCCCCACCTTCCACAGCCATTGCTGGGGAGCTTGTGGGGGGACCACAGGGAGCAGGTTTGTGCTGAGGTGATTGGCGCCAGAAGGGGCTGGGGCTGTAGGGATTGGAGCAAGGCAGGTGGGGGCAGTGTGGTGGGGAGGGCACTGAAGCCATTGGGGGAGGAGGGACCTGGAAGGAGCTGGGTCCGTAGGGAGGGGGTAAAGGGGTGCGGAGGTTGTAGCAAGTGTGGGCCAGGGGTTCCTTTGGTCAGTAGCGGGGACTGGTGGTGCGTGTGAGACTTGTGCCATCCCCACTGAGAAGCTGACAGGAGGGGACATATAGGAGAGGTAGGGAGGCAGAAGCAGCTGCCCCAGGGGAGGTAGCAGAGAATTTGGGTGGGGTGGAGGAGCAGCCTGGAGGTGAGGTTGGCTCTGGTGCAAACTAGTATGTTGGGAGGAAGAGAATGCACGTTTAAACACTGATTTAAATTACACAAGTGCCACTTTGTCCTGCAGCCAACCCTAGGGGCCTCAGTGACAAGAAAAGGATTTACAAGTAGGAAAGTGAGATTGAAACGACAAAGGTTAGCAGGGGGATGCTGAGCGTAAGACCTGAAATGTATCCGAGTGGTTCCCAGGATCAAATCTCAAGAAATGCTCTTACAGTCGACAACCAAAGCGCACCCAGCTGAAGCTCTGGGCAGCCCTTCACAAGCTGTTCTAAAAAATACTTCAACAGAAACTCTAGACTGGAGCCTGCCCCCGGATCAAAGCAGGAGCCCCAACGCACCTCTGCTCATTGACCCCCCACCCCAGCCCTTGCAGGACAATTTAACTGTCACAGCACCAGCCGCGTTGAGTTTGCTGTGGCCATAAGTTCAACTAAAGCAAAAATGTGTTTGGGAATCATGGGACTGGATGATAACGGCCTAGTGGTATTAAAATCCCTGGCTGGTTTAATGCCTTTGACCCCTCTCAAAAGAAGCTGCTCACAGGGTAAGAGGCTTCTGTGACACTTGAAAACATGCAGCAGTTCTACTGCTGGAAGGGCAGGGGCAGAGGAGAGGCCCAGCAACCTGCCCCAGGATTTGGCATTTCCTCAGGATTATGGGACCTTCACTGAACACTGTTAGACGCATTAATTGATTTTATTGGGGGGGGGGACTGTTAGTCATTTACAATTTTTCCCTTTATAGACTTAAGCAACCAAATAAAATATTATAAACTGCAGAATGCTGTAGCTCTGGTCCCTGTTGCTGCTGACCCATTCTGTAGCCCTTGGTCCCATTTTACTCCTTTCTTGCTGTCTCCATTGGATTAGTCTGTAGGATGAGCTCATGGGCAATACGGAGCCAACTGGGCTTGCCTGAAGAAGAAGTGGAGTTCTACAAGGTATCTGCAACCCTAGCTCCCCTCCCAGGGATGACAGCTGGCCAGGACAGCCCATTAACTGCATTGGAGGCTTGCTCCTCCTGCATATTTCCTCTCCAGGAAGCTTTTCTTGCTAGCAGGGTACCAATGTCATGCAATGAGTGACATCTGGTCTGTGCTGCCTCTGCCCTCATCATTCTGCCACAATGCTGTCAGTGCAATATTGTAACTGCTCAAGCTGTGGCCACTGTGAAATTGCTATGACTGCATGGGCAGACAGAGCAAAAATCCATTGGAGAACTGCTCATCTAGGCACTTCTTCAATTCAGGTAATTATGGATCTAAATCCCCATGACTGCTCTGAAAGTCTCAGCCTCCGTATTGCCACCACGTGATTTTATCATGGGTCTCACGGTGTTTGGGGTTTCCAAGAGCCCAGCTCCTGGCGTCCAATGCCTAGATGAGAACTTTGGCTTTCATTTCAGAAAAATAAAGTTAAGTTTCTAGCCCTAGTGGATGCAAAGAATTGAAAATGTGACCTCGTTCCACCCGAAAGACTCAGGAATCAAACAGGAAAGAGTGCCCCTTACATGAAGGGGAACCCTGGGGAAGAGCAGACCCTCAGCCCAGCATTAAAACACAAGACTATTTCTATAGAAGGCTCAGTGGGGTGAGGTGAATCAACTTTCTGGTCTAGACAGGATCTCATAACATGCTCGGTAGCTTTCCTGCCTTTTGTCTCTTCTCACACAGCCCAGTTCTCTTCACCCCAAGCCCCATTTATCATAGAATCATAGAATATGAGGGTTGGAAGGGACCTCAGGAGGTCATCTAGTCCAACCCCTTGCTCAAAAGCAGGACCAATCCCCAATTAAATCATCCCAGCCAGGGCTTTGTCAAGCCTGACCTTAAAAACTTCTAAGGAAGGAGATTCCACCACCTCCCTAGGCAACGCATTCCACTGTTTCACCACCCTCCTAGTGAAAAAGTTTTTCCTAATATCCAACCTAAACCTCGCCCACTGCAACTTGAGACCATTACTCCTTGTTCTGTCATCCGCTACCACTGAGAATAGTCTAGAACCATCCTCTCTGGAACCATCTCTCAGGTAGTTGAAAGCAGCTATCAAATCCCCCCTCATTCTTCTCTTCTGCAGACTAAACAATCCCAGTTCCCTCAGCCTCTCCTCAGAAGTCATGTGTTCCAGACCCCTAATCATTTTTGTTGCCCTTCGCTGGACTATCTCCAATTTATCCACATCCTTCTTGTATTGTGGGGCCCAAAACTGGACACGGTACTCCAGATGAGGCCTCACCAATGTCGAATAGAGGGGGACGATCACGTCCCTCGATCTGCTCGCTATGCCCCTACTTATACATCCCAAAATACCATTGGCCTTCTTGGCAACAAGGGCACACTGCTGACTCATATCCAGCTTCTCGTCCACTGTCACCCCTAGGTCCTTTTCCACAGAACTGCTGCCTAGCCATTCGGTCCCTAGTCTGTAGCTGTGCATTGGGTTCTTCCGTCCTAAATGCAGGACCCTGCACTTATCCTTATTGAACCTCATCAGATTTCTTTTGGCCCAATCCTCCAATTTGTCTAGGTCCCTCTGTATCCTATCCCTCCCCTCCAGTGTATCTACCACTCCTCCCAGTTTAGTATCATCCGCAAATTTGCTGAGAGTGCAATCCACACCATCCTCCAGATCATTTATGAAGATATTGAACAAAAGCGGCCCCAGGACCGACCCCTGGGGCATTCCACTTGACACTGGCTGCCAACTAGACATGGAGCCATTGATCACTACCTGTTGAGCCCGACAATCTAGCCAACTTTCTACCCACCTTATAGTTCATTCATCCAGCCCATACTTCTTTAACTTGCTGACAAGAATACTGTGGGAGACCGTGTCAAAAACTTTGCTAAAGTCAAGAAACAATACATCCACTGCTTTCCCTTCATCCACAGAACCAGTAATCTCATCATAGAAGGCAATTAGATTAGTCAGGCATGACCTTCCCTTGGTGAATCCATGCTGACTGTTCCTGATCACTTTCCTCTCATGTAAGTGCTTCAGGATTGATTCTTTGAGGACCTGCTCCATGATTTTTGCACCACTGCCTGAGCTATCTGTTGGTATAGAAAAAACATTTCACAGTGTAATTTTATGAAGTCTTTTGGACAAAACTGTGCCATTTGTTATTTTATAATCTCAGTAAGTATTATTTTTCTTTCCAGTTAAAAACACTCTCATATTTTCTGGCTACATCCTTTAACAGTAATACTTGCTAGGACAGGTTTTTTTTTTTTTTTAAATTAGGTTTGCTTCTTATAACATCATTTTGCCAAATATACTTTTATGAAAGGTCAAAATTCATTTCATTCCTTTAGTCATAATCTCTTCACACCTTTGTTGCCCACCTCTAGGAACAGGCAGAAATCCACTGAAGATCACCTGAGCCTCAATTTCCTAAAGCTTCTTCCCCAGCCTGGCATAGTCTTCCTTGATACGTTCCAACAAGAATCTATCGGTATCATCTGTTCCCACAGGAAGGAAGATCAGTGGATTCACAAACACACACACACACCTCCTGGTGTTGGGAAGGGAAGAGGAGAAAGGACAAAAGATGCAAGAAAAGAAGAGAAAGGAGGGAGGAATGGAGGAAAAGGTGAAATAAAAAGGACAAACCCTCATGTCCCCAGTAATTCTAAGGGACAGAATTTAGCTGCGGAATAGAATTCTGCCTCCTTAAGCTTGTGTTTTCCATGCCTAGAATTCAACTGTCACCAGATGGATCCGATTGAAGAGGTTTCAGACCTGAGGAGGCTCTTACCTTCTCAACAGGGACGTCTGTTTTCTATCAATAAATCAATGAAAGGAAAGGAGACAACTCTACAGAGGTTCCCCCTGGTGCTCACGTACGTGACCCCTGATCCCCTCTCAGTCCTCACGGAGAGACCTCGAGAAGGAGACTCGCTGAAGTGAAGCCACAGGGGTCGCCGAGGTTTCCCTGGCCCCTCCCTGTCCTGGCTGGCTGATGTCAACTTCGGTCTGTGAGGTCACCACCTCCCCACCACCTTTGACCAGACACGTTGGAGGTTTCAGCCACTCCCTGGGGATCGCCCCACGCAATGAGGGTTTATTCTAGGAACAGGGACAGATTGACTTTTTGTGGTCCTGGCAGCAAACATATTTATGGGCCCCCCTGGGGAATGAAGAGGCCGGGGCAAGAGTACAGCGGGCAGGGTGGATTTGATTTAAATCACTCGTCAGGAAGACTCCATTTAATCATGGTGTTTTACATAAAAGTGCATTCTTGTTGGTTGTTATAACCTTAATACATATTCTTCACAACACAGAGATTGATATAGGTTTTTAGAAGGGAAACACTATACATTTTTAAACCGTGATTTATTTTGAAAACTTTTCAGATGAGTTTTACAGCTGTGTCACAACATGAATGAGTGTTTGGTTATTTCATTTACCAAAGGTAACTGAAGCAGATATTTAGGAAGTTATTGGGAGGTGAACTCTCTCCAATTCAACAGGATAATCATTAATCATATTTGGAGTATTTTCTTGCCAGGCTGTATTAGGAGGAGAACATCACCAGACAGATATTTAAATTGTTTTATTTACCTAACACAACAACGTGAAGTATTCTGGATATTTTTCTTCAACAACAAACATAATAGTTTAACAAAAAGCATATGTCCCTCATTCTCACATTTATCTCCAGACTTCTTTTCCTTATCCAGATCTCTTCCGCCCCCAACCATCTTCTATTCATTGAACTTTTTGAAACTTTTCAAGAGAGGTAAGGGGTTGACCCTGTGTCCACAAATTTGCAGAGGGACAATAGAGTTGAGGTCTGTTATTTCTCACCTTTCTATATTATTTATTTATTTAAAACATTTTTGCTGTTAACAAGCACATTACCTCTGGAGACACAAATCCACAGTTTGAGAACAGCAAAACTAAGCATCTCTGATGTACCTTAATTAAAACAATCTTTAGATATTTTTTCCTCAAAAATCCAATTTAAATTAAAAAAATCAGATTATTTGATTTTTTTAAAAAAGTCATTGATTTTTATCCACCCTCAAAGTTGGGCATGGGGGGCAGGGGGAAGGATTGGTCCCCAGCTGGAGTGAGGCCGGGGACAGGGGCAAGATGAGCACAGCGGGACATGGGGGGAGGACTAGTCCCTGTTGACTGGAGCAAGGCAGGGGCTGAGGGCAAAAGCAAAGTGGGGCAGGAGCTAGGATTGTTCCTTGAAGCAAGAAAGGGGCCGGGGGTAAACTGCAAGCACAGCAGGTCTGCGAAGGGGGTAAACAGGATACCCCCCCACTCCTGCCCACATAGAGTGGGTACCTACCTTCTCCCTGGTTCTAGCCCATTCTCTTTGTCTCACTCTGCACTGAGCTGAGGGTGGGGGTGCACTGAGCACAGGGCTGGGTGTGAAGGAGAAGGCTGGGCATTGGGGTGCAGGGTCTGAACAGGAGGTAGAATGAGGGAGGGGGCTCAGGATTGGGGCAGGAGGTTGGGGGTGTGGAGCGCTTACCTGGGGCAGCTCCCATTCGGTGAGAGGGGTACAGGTTGGTATGTGGGGGGGAGGGTGCAAGAACTCCAGTTTGGTGCTCAGGGTGGGGGTGGAGATGTGTGGGGGGTGCAGGAGTCAGAACTGGGGACTGGATGTGTGTGAGGGGGGTGCAGGAGTCAGGGCTGGGGCGTGCAGGAGTCAGGGCAGAGGGCTGCATGTGAGGGAGAGGGCTGCAGGGTTCAAGGGCTGGGGAGGTGCGCGGGAGCCGTGGGGGTGCTCCCAGCCCCCTGCCCTGAGCGGTTCACAGGAGGGGGCTGGAGGGGGTATACCCTGATTCCACCCCCTTCCTCAAGGCCCTGTCCCCGCCTCTTCTCCACGTCCCGCTCTCTCTACCCGGCACACCGAGGACCGGGGGCAGGGGGCGAAGGTGGGGTGAGTCTGCAGTGAGTTGCGGGGCGAGGCGGGAACTTTGCTGTCAGCGGCCTCGGAGCAGCAGGACCAAGCCCGGGGCGCAGCCCCACCAAGCTTCTCTCCCGCAGGAGAGAGCGGGGCCAGAGAAGAGTGCCTGGGCTGGGGCCCCCCTACCCCAGACTCCCCCGCCCCCCATCTCCAGCAGTCCGGCCGCCCCCCCCTTTTTTTGCGCTTGGGACGACCCTAATTCAGGTGTGCCTGGGCCCACCCCATGCGCATGCCTCTGAAGCTAGCATGATTGTGTGATCCTTGAGAGCCCCGGAGCTGTGCTGCCCCTGAGTAGTGTGAGCGGGAATTGTGCTTTTTCACACTGCTTGTGAACACATGGGGGTCCAGCTTGCCGGCTTTCAGCTCCCCCACTATAAAAAGTGATCAAGCCCTTCCTGTACCACAAACCAAGGGCCTTGAAGGGATGGGTCAGCGTGGAGAATTCAGGGCTTGCCAACAGGGGGACACTCAGCAAAATGAATTTTGATTACTAGAAGGTGTGAGTTGAAAGTGGATTAGTTAAATGGCATCGAACCCCTCACTAACCCCATCAAAGAACTGACCTTACATAGCGCATCAGAGCGCAAAGCTATTTCTTTATGTTTTTTGGGAGAAAGCTCCATATTGCACAGTCCACACCCCTCTTCAAATGAGAGTTTTGGGGAGTTTGCAGAGAGGTTCCTTGTGCCTCTCTGGTGACTTGGCTTCTGGATTCTCCTGGTCTTTACCTTCTCCTGCTCCTGCAGTGTTGATTTTCTCTCCTTCACCATCCTGCAGCCTCCTCCTTCTCTTCCTGTTGAAATAGCAGCAGCAGTTGCTCTGGTATCTTAGACCTTGTCTACTTCCTGGAACAGTGGGGGGCCTATCCCCATTGGCCTATATACAGCCCCCCTGTGTAACCCAGATGTGGCTGCATCTTAGTACCAAGACACCAGGGGTCACGGTGCCAGTGGAGATGTACACACAGGCCACTGCCCTACGTGGCCACCAGACTGTGCCCTGTTTTAGCTGGCTACCACACTTCACTGCCCCAAGACGTGCGGTACACGCAGGCTACACATGAGGTTCACAAAACCTGTTCTCAAACTGGGCACCAGGCGTCACCGCTGCAATGGTGGGGGGGGGATGATAAACAGGCCACGGCCTGAAGTGGCCGCTACCACAACGGTGTGTGTCCGTCTGTTGTGGGAGGGAGATACCAGTAGGGCACTGCCACACCAGGCCACCACGGGGAGGTCACGGCTCCAATTAGTAGATACACACATCCGGCAGTGCCTCAACTGGCCAACAGGGGGCACTACCTCAGATGTGGGAGTGCGGGGAGAGAAGAGGAAATCAAAGGCCACTGCCTCACTTAGCCACCAGCAGTCACTACCCAAATAGGGGATGTCATAAAAATACAGGGAAGGGTAAAACCCCTTTAAAATCCCTCCTGGCCAGAGGGAAAATCCTCTCACCTGTAAAGGGTTAAGAAGCTGAAGGTAACCTCGCTGGCACCTGACCAAAATGACCAATGAGGAGAGAAGAGACTTTCAAAAGCTGAGAGGACGGGGAAAAAACAAAGGGTCTGGGTCTGTCTGTATGCTGCTTTTGCCAGGGACAGAACAGGAGTGGAGTCTTAGGGTATGTCTACACTACGGAATTAGGTCGAATTTATAGAAGTCGGTTTTTTAGAAATCGGTTTTATATATTCGAGTGTGTGTGTCCCCACAGAAAATGCTCTAAGTGCATTAACTCGGCGGAGCGCTTCCACAGTACCGAGGCTAGAGTCGACTTCCGGAGCGTTGCACTGTGGGTAGCTATCCCACAGTTCCCGCAGTCTCCGCTGCCCACTGGAATTCTGGGTTGAGATCCCAATGCCTGATGGGGCTAAAACATTGTCACGGGTGGTTCTGGGTACATATCGTCAGGCCCCCCTTCCCTCCCTCCCTCCGTGAAAGCAAGGGCAGACAATCGTTTCCCGCCTTTTTTCCCGAGTTACCTGTGCAGACGCCATACCACGGCAAGCATGGAGCCTGCTCAGCTCACTGTCACCGTATGTCTCTTGGGTGCTGGCAGATGCGGTACGGCTTTGCTACACAGCAGCAGGAACCCATTGCCTTGTGGCAGCAGACGGTGCAATAGGACTGGTAGCCATCATTGTCATGTCCGAGGTGCTCCTGGTCGCCTCTGTGAGGTCGATCAGGAGCGCCTGGGCAGACATGGGTGCAGGGACTAAATTTGGAGTGACTTGACCAGGTCATTCTCTTTAGTCCTGCAGTCAGTCCTATTGAACCGTCTTACGGTAAGCAGGCAGGCAACATGGATTGCTAGCAGTCGTATTGTACCATCTTCTGCCGGGCAGGCAAGAGATGAGGATGGCTAGCAGTTGTATTGTACCATCTTCTGCCGAGCAGCCATGAGATGTGGATGGCATGCAGTCCTTCTGCACCGTCTGCTGCCAGCCAAAGATGTAAAAGATAGATGGAGTGGATCAAAACAAGAAATAGACCAGATTTATTTTGTACTCATTTGCTTCCCCCCCTCCCCACATCTAGGGGACTCATTCCTCTAGGTCACGTTGCAGTCACTCACAGAGAAAATGCAGCGAGGTAAATCTAGCCATGTATCAATCAGAGGCCAGACTAACCTCCTTGTTCCAGTAAGAACAATAACTTAGTAAGTAATCAAGCTAGCTATGTGTTAGATTATGATTTCTTTAAATGGCTGAGAAAATAGCTGTGCTGAATAGAATGACTATTCCTGTCTGTGTGTCTTTTTTGTAACTTAAGGTTTTGCCGAGAGGGATTCTCTATGTTTGAATATAATTACCCTGTAAGGTATCTACAATCCTGATTTTACAGAGGTGATCCCTTTTTTACTTCTATTAAAAGTCTTCTTGTAAGAAAACTGAATGCTTTTTCGTTGTTCTAAGATCCAAGGGTTTGGGTCTGTGGTCACCTATGTAAATTGGTGAGGATTTTTACCAAACCTTCCCCAGAAAGTGGTGTGCAAGGGTTGGGAGGATTTTGGGGGGAAAGACATTTCCAAACTATGTATTTTCAGGAACCCAGATAAAGTTTGGTGGTGGCAGTGGAAATCCAAGGGCAAAGGGTAAAATCAATTTGTACCTTGGGGAAGTTTTAACCTAAGCTGGTAAAAGTAAGCTTAGGAGGTTTTCTTGCAGGTCCCCACATCTGTACCCTAGAGTTAGAGTGGGGGAGGAACCTTGACTATGTAGCTTAGATCAACTTATTGCAGTGTCTGCGCTGTGCTGGGTCGACGGGAGAGTTTCTCTTATGACTTACCTTATGCTTCTCATTCCGGTGGAGTACGGGAGTCGACGGGAGAGCGATCAGGGGTCGATTTAACAGGACTTCATTAGACCCACTAAATCAATCCACCGGCACGTAGAGACAAGCCCTAAGAGTGAGACCAGCTCTGGGTCCCATTGGCACTGTGGATGCTCAGACACTGACCCTGAAACAATGAGATCACGCTAACGCTTCCATAGTCGGCAGGATTCGAACCTGCGCAAGGGGACCTGAGTGGATTTCTAGTCCATCGCCTTAACTGACTTTTCAGTTTTTCTCACTACGTTATAGTTCTGTACTCTGCGAATTCTCACTTCCCGTTGTTTGCCCAGACCAGCTCCCCCAGAACACTCACTGCTGTGTCATTCTGCACCTGTGTCCAGGCTGAAGCGTGAGAATTCCTGCCCATTTCCCGTCTGGCTGGAGCACGATGAGAGTGTGTTTGTGTTAATGCCATTGGTGTAGACTGTTCATTTCCAACTTTGACCATTCACACAGTCCCTTTCCCATTCAAATCTCCTGCCACTCAGGGATTCCAATAGCAGGGGTCAAGGTTTCTCTGGGGCACTGAAATGTCTCAGGGAGCTGGTGCGTGAACTCAGCCTTGCGTTCCAGCCTTATTGTTTCACGGACTAATAGCAGCAGCAGGAAGAAAGAGCCGAGCGTTCCTGCTCTGTACAGAGGAGTTTGATTTTGCTGCTTTCAATCCTTGGGCTCCGCCGGGAAAAGGAACCATTCAGGTGTCACTGAACTGAAGGTGGGAGACAATTTGCTGATAGGGATGGCTGTCTCCTATTAAAGGTGTTTATCTGGTACCATGTAGCAGGCAGGCCTTGTTCCCAGGTCTGTCTGAGGAAATAAAGTTTCTGTGCAAAATACCACAACTTGTAACGGAGAGGAGGGAAAGGCGATGGGACCAGGACATAAGGGATGAAACATAACATGGTTCTTTCATGTGCATTAACTCTGAAAAGGGATTGATCTCCACTCCATTGTATTTGAAGGGATGTTTAGTTTTACCCTGGGTAAAATACAAGGCTGAAGCCATTTTATGCGGGGTGACACTAGGATTCGAAGGTTAGTTAGTGTTATAAAAATGGTTTTTAAAAAGTCAGTTTAAACGTCAACTGGCTGTTATTAAAGGCATTTTCCCCAGGACAGCACCAAAAGTTCTTCTAGAGACACCCTGGGTTCCCTCATGCCTCGCTGGGAACTAAAGGGATTCCGCCCCCGCCCCCCCGCCCAACCGCCAGTGCTGCCCTTAGCTCGGATGATTTTTCCGGGGAGGGGGCGTGGAATTGACTCGTTTGCTGCTGAGAAGTGAGTCAGGCCAGTTCTCTGGGCACCAGAACTTCCAGCATCTGCCCAGTCCAACCCAGGCTGCTGCCCTGCCCCAGCCTCTGCCCCACTGGGGCCCTGCATTTTGAATCTAGAGCAGCATACCTCAAATTCAGGGATTTTTCTACAGCCAGGACAGCCTCCTGGGCAGAGATGTAGGTGGGGGGAAAGCAGAAGCCCCTCCCTTCAGCGTCCAGCTGTTGCTCCTGGATGCACTGCTGTCAAGGTTCTTTCCCCACTATGAACTCTAGGGTACAGATGTGGGGACCTGCATGAAAACCCCCTAAGCTTACTTTTACCAGCTTAGGTTAAAACTTCCCCAAGGTACAAAATTATTTTACCCTTGGATTTCCACTGCCACCACCAAACTTTATCTGGGTTTACTGGGAAACGTAGTTTGGACAAGTCTTTCCCCCCCAAAATCCTCCCAACCCTTGCACCCCACTTCCTGAGGAAGGCTTGGTAAAAATCCTCACCAATTTACATAGGGGACCACAGACCCAAACGCTTGGATCTTAGAACAATGAAAAAGCATTCAGTTTTCTTACAAGAAGACTTTTAATAGAAGTAAAGGAATCACCTCTGTAAAATCAGGATGGTAGATACCTTACAGGGTAATTAGATTCAAAACATAGAGAATCCCTCGAGGCAAAACCTTAAGTTATGAAAAAGACACACAGACAGGAATAGTCATTCTATTCAGTACAGCTCTTCTCTCAGCCATTTAAAGAAATCATAATCTAACACATACCTGGCTAGATTACTTACTAAATTCTAAGACTCCGTTCCTGTTCTCTCCCTGGCAAAAGCATCACACAGACAGACACAGACCCTTTGTTTCTCTCCCTCCTCCCAGCTTTTGAAAGTCTCTTGTCTCCTCGTTGGTCATTTTGGTCAGGAGCCAGCGAGGTTACCTTTAGCTTCTTAACCCTTTACAGGTGAGAGGATTTTTCCTCTGGCCAGGAGGGATTTTGAAGGGGGTTTTACCCTTCCCTTTATATTTATGACAACTGCCTTGGTGTTTGCTGGTACTACCAGCAGGGGATCGGCGTCATGTACCACCCAGCCCGTTGGGGCTCCAGGCAGTGCCTCTGCAGGCATATGGGGCCAGGGGTTTTCTTGACGGGGTAGGGAACTTCAACTGCACAGCCAGCTGGTGAGTTACCAACTCACCTACCAGGGGGCTGAGAGGCTCTGGGGGAAGACTTTGGGCTCCAGCTTGCCAGGGCTCCAGGAGTGGGCTAGGGCTTTTTATAACAGGCAGCTCAAGAATGGCATCAGATGAGCAGACTATTGCTTTAACTACTAGGACACCTTGTCCGATGAACGGCCTCTTATTTCCTTGTTTCTAAGGTCTCTGCTTCCTGCAAACTTTTCTCCAAGTTCATTGGCTGGCTGGGCACGGGAGGGTCTGTACTATTTGAAAAGACCAAGTGCCAGGGACAAAACACTCTAATCCCGCCTGGTGCGGGGAGCCGGGTTTGCTCTTCAAATTCTGTAGTTCGTAAATGTGTAGGTCTGGGAATGTCCCACAGAAGCATTTCTAATGGGCAGCTGGCTGCAGAACAGTTAAACTTCCCAGAGCTCCCGTGGAGGACAGATGGGAATTAGAAACATTTTGAGGATCATTTGGGAAATTAGCCTTTGCTGACAAGGTTTGTCTCTGTTCCTATATCACCTTCCGGTGTTATGCAAAGGGATCTTTGGCATATTTTTGCGAGCTTAATAACTATCTCCGAAACTTTATTTACTCAAACTTCAAAATTGGTGTCACCTGATTTTTGCATCACCCTGTGAAAAAACAACGGACACGTGGGGCTTTCTACGGGGTGTCATGATGCTAAAGTTGGGGAATTCAATCTCTGTACTTGTGTGTGGGGGCGTTGCTTCTCCACAGCTGACTCAGAGCTTCCAGCCTCGGGCTGCCCCTGCCTCACTGCCAGGCACACCGGGCTGTTAGCTGCACCAACTGTCCTTACCAGGGGTCCCTGCTGAACCCTGCGGGTGACTCTGCAGGTGGAGAAGGTGCTGTGTAGTGATGTAGAGCAGGTGCAGGAAGGAGCCGGGGTCACTATTCAAATTCTGAATTGCACAATTTTCCAAAGTTAGGAGTGTCCAAAACCAATTCTAATGGGAAGGCGAATGTAGAGAGTTACACTGGAGAGGCCCAGACCTGCAGTGGGGGCACAGTGGAAATTAATAATGGGGAGATCATTTGTTAAATTAGTCTTCACTGGCAAGATTTGTCTCTGTTTCTATTTCAAGTTATGGTGTTATTTAGAGGAATCGGTACATATTTTTACCGTAGTAATTAAACTGTTAACTTTATTTAGTCAAGCCAAAAACTTAGTGTCACTTATTTTTTTATTCTGTCCTAGCGGGAATGAATTGAATTTTGTGACATTCTGGAAAGTGCAGAGAGATTAACTGTGGGGAATTCAGTCTCTATGTTTGTGAGTTGATGTTTTCTTCTCACAGTTCAGTGCCTGCCTGGAAATCCTAAGAAGGATCTAAGGGCTGGTGCATGCTGGGCACTTAACTGGCAGAGCTACGTTTCTCAGGGTGTGAAAAGCTTATCTAAGCCCTGGTTAGATAGTGCTAAATAAAAGGAAGAATTGTTCCGTCAGTGTAACTATTACAGGGATGGGAAAACCCCTCCAGTCGGTGTAGTGACTGTCTACCCAAGGTGCTAGAGAAGTGTCACAGCAACATTTTAAGTGTAGACAGCCAAAGAGACCAGATCTGGCTCCTGTTCACACTGTGGATGCTCAGGCACTAAGACTACAGTAATAATAACAGCCCAGTGCTTCCGTAGTTGGCAGGATTTGAACATGTGCAGGGTGACCCCAATAGATTTCTAATCTATCACCTTAACCACTCAGCCACAAGTGCTTGATGTACAGCTCTTCCACTACACTATCATAGAATCATAGAATATCAGGGTTGGAAGGGACCTCAGGAGGTCATCTAGTCCAACCCGCTGCTCAAACCAGGACCAATCCCCAACTAAATCATCCCAGCCAGGACTTTGTCAAGCCTGACCTTAAAAACTTCGAAAGAAGGAGATTCCACCACCTCCCTAGGTAACGCATTCCAGTGTTTCACCACCCTCCTAGTGAAAAAGTTTTTCCTAATATCCAACCTAAACCTCCCCCACTGCAACTTGAGACCATTACTCCTTGTCCCGTCATCCGCTACCACTGAGAACAGTCTAGATCCATCCTCTATGGAACCCCCTTTCAGGTAGTTGAAAGCAGCTATCAAATCCCCCCTCATTCTTCTCTTCTGCAGACTAAACAATCCCAGTTCCCTCAGCGTCTCCTCATAAGTCATGTGTTCCAGTCCCCTAATCATTTTTGTTGTCCTCCGCTGGACTCCTTCCAATTTATCCACATCCTTCTTGTAGTGTGGGGCCCAAAACTGGACACAGTACTCCAGATGAGGCCTCACCAATGTCGAATAGAGGGGAACGATCACGCCCCTCTATATGCTGGCAGTGCCCCTACTTATACATCCCAAAATGCCATTGGCCTTCTTGGCAACAAGGGCACATTGTTGACTCATATCCAGCTTCTCGTCCACTGTAACCCCTAGGTCCTTTTCTGTAGAACTGCTGCCTAGCCATTCAGTCCCTAGTCTGTAGCAGTGCATGGGATTCTTCCGTCCTAAGTGCAGGACTCTGCACTTGTCCTTGTTGAACCTCATCAGATTTCTTTTGGCCCAATCCTCTAACTTATCCAGGTCCCTCTGTATCCTATCCCTACCCTCCAGAGTATCTACCTCTCCTCCCAGTTTAGTGTCATCTGCAAACTTGCTGCGGGTGCAATCCACACCATCCTCCAGATCATTTATGAAGATATTGAACAAACCCGGCCTTACCTGGGGGCTATGCAGCACCTGGTGCAAAAGGGGAAATCCGCTGGCCTCGTCTGGGGGCTGTGCAGCACCCAGCACATTAGGGGTGGCCCGATCTCAGTCAGGGCTGGTGTAGCACCCAGCGTGAGGGGCCACCCAGTGTCAGCCAGGGTCCATGCAGTGCCCCATGGCTGGGAGCAGGCCCTTTATGCCACCAGCATGGGAGGACCCCTGTGCAGCGGGGAGTTTCAGGGGGGCATGCTTGGCACAAAGGGGCTGGCAGGTGAGTGAGATTCAAACCCTGTGCATGGGGGACTGGCAGGGAGGGGGATTAACAAGGAGCCTTGGACATTCTGGGCCCTCTGCACGTTTAATACAGAGGGAGGTTTTCAGCAGCCAGCAGGGGGAGCTGAGTGTCTTGGGGTGTTAGGGGGCACTGGGGAACAGGGCTGGGAATCGAGGGCGGGATCAGCTGTTGGACAGACCCTGCTGCGCCCATCACAGCGGGTAAATGGCTGCTTCCGACCTGACAGCGCCCGGTGGTTCTGAGCCTCTGTCAGTTTCATTTCTGTTGGCTATGCTTTGGGGAGTCTGAGCAGAGCTGGACAGGCCCCACGGGGCTGATGGGGAGAATGGAGGCTTCCTTCCCACTCTGGGATGAGTCCCGCTGTTTGCTTCCTGACGGGGCAAAAGGCAGGGCTGGATTAACTTTTTGTGGGCCTGGCGCCAAACATATTTGTGGGCCCCCCTGGGGAATGAAGAGGCCAGGGCAAGAGCACAGCGGGCAGGGTGGATTTGATTTAAATCACTCGTCAGGAAGACTCCATTTAATCATGGTTTTCTACATAAAAGTGCATTCTTGTTGGTTGTTATAACCTTAATACATATTCTTCACAACACAGAGATTGATATAGGTTTTTAGAAGGGAAACACTATACATTTTTAAACCGTGATTTATTTTGAAAACTTTTCAGATGAGTTTTACAGCTATGTCACAACATGAATGAGCGTTTGGTTATTTCATTTACCAAAGGTAACTGAAGCAGAGATTTAGGAAGTTATTGGGAGGTGAACTCTCTCCAATTCAACAGGGTAATCATTAATCATATTTGGAGTATTTTCTTGCCAGGCTGTATTAGGAGGAGAACATCGCCAGACAGATATTTAAATTGTTTTATTTACCTAACACAACAACGTGAAGTATTCTGGATATTTTTCTTCAACAGCAAACTAATAGTTTAACAAAAAGCATATGTCCCTCACTTCTCACATTTATCCCCGGACTTCTTTTCCTTGTCCAGATCTTTTCTGCCCCCACAATCTTCTATTCCTTGAACTTTTTGAAACTTTTCACTTTTCAAGAGAGGTAAGGGGTTGACCCTGTGTCCACAAATTTGCAGAGGGACAATAAAGTTGAGGTCTGTTATTTCTCACCTCTCTATATTATTTATTTATTTGAAACATTTTTGCTGTTAACAAACATGTTACCTCCGGAGACACAAATCCACAGTTTGAGAACTGCAAAACTAAGCATCTCTGATGGTATCTTCCAGTCTGAGTCCCAATGGGTAGATAGAAAAATTAACCTAAATAATCTATACAGAAGCCTGCGGAACCCCAGAAGATTGGGTCCCTAATCCATGAACTATGGGAACTCATTTACAAAACTTTTCTTAAACGTGACATGAATATATTGTTTCATACTATAGAATTAAAATTTATAATCCCTATGTCATGAAGAGATATAATGTACCGTAATTAAAACTATCTTTAGATATTTTTTCCTCAAAAATCCAATTTAAATTAAAAAAATCAGATTATTTGATTTTTTTTTAAAGTCATTGATTTTTATCCACCCAGACAGTTGGGCATGGGGGGTGGGGGGAAGGATTGGTCCCCAGCTGGAGTGAGGCAGGGGACAGGGGCAAGATGAGCACAGCGGGGGATGGGGGAGGATTAGTCCCTGTTGACTGGAGCAAGGCAGGGGCTGAGGGCAAAAGCACAGTGGGGCAGGAGCTAGGGTTGGTCCTTGGAGCAAGAGAGGGGCTGGGGGTAAACTGCAAGCACAGCAGGTCTGGGGAGGGGGTAATTAGGATCCCCCCACTCCTGCCCACATAGAGTGGGAACCTACCTTCTCCCTGGTTCTAGCCCATTCTCTTCGTCTCGCTCTGCACTGAGCTGAGGGTGGGGGTGCACTGAGCACAGGGCTGGGGGTGAAGGAGAAGGCTGGGGGTTGGGGTGCAGGGTCTGAACAGGAGGTAGAATGAGGGAGGGGGCTCAGGATTGGGGCAGGAGGTTGGGGGTGTGGAGCGCTTACCTGGGGCAGCTCCCATTCAGTGCGAGGGGTGAAGGTTGGTATGTGGGGGGGAGGGTGCAGGAGCTCCCATTTGGTGCTCAGGGTAGGGGTGAGGATGTGGGGAGGGGTGCAGGAGTCAGGACTAGAGACTGGGTGTGTGTGAGGGGGTGCAGGAGTCAGGGCTGGGGTTGTGGGGGGTACAGGAGTCAGGGCAGAGGGCTGAGGGTGTTCGTGGGGGGTGCAGGAGTCAAGGCAGGGGGCTGGGTGTGTGTGTGGGGTGCAGGAGTCAGGGCAGAGGGCTGTGGGGGTGCGCTGGGGTCGTGGGGGTGCCCTCAGCTCCCCTGAGCGGCTCATGGCAGGGGGCTGGAGAGGGGCCTCCATTCCACCCCCTTCCCCAAGGCCCCGCCCCTGCCTCTTCCCCTCTCCCCCTTCCCTGGCTCTGGCAGACAGCTGATGGGCGGCAGGGAGAGGGAGGGAAGTAGCAAGCTGGGGGAAGAGGCGGGGGAGGGGGGAGCTTGGTTGCTGGCAGAGCCTGCCATGCCGGAGAGGCCAGAGGGCAGAGAAGAGCGGCTGGCTGGGGCCCCTTCGGAGCATGGGCCTGGTGCCAGTGGTGCCATGGTAAATCCGCTACTGGCAAAAGGGGAATCAGCCCCAGGAGCCCGGTTTACAGTTTTGTAAAATGCAGGTTCTAATAGGATATCACACACATCCTGGGCCCCACAAACTGATCCTAGATCTCCTGAGCCCCCAGCCCCAGCCCTGCCAACTTGCATTCCAGCTCCTAGGCCCCACAGGCAGAACCCAGACCCCCTATCCTGAATCCACACAGCCTCCAGATTCCCTATAGACCCTAGCTCCTCTTGCAGCCCAAAAAGGACCCCAGATTCCCCACCCTGTGTCCCAATCCCCACAGATCCTTGATGCCCTGCCATGCACCCCATAGAGCCCTCCTTGTACCCCCAAACAGACCCAGACCCCCATCATGCACCCTTGCTGAAGAGATCATAGAATCATAGGGTTAGAAGGCACCGCAAGGATCATCTAGTCTAACCCCTGCCAAAATGCAGGATTTGTTGTGTCTAAATCATCCAAGACAGATGGCGCCAGCCTCCTTTTGAAAACCTCCAGCGAAGGAGCTTCCACAACCTCCGTACACTTCTGTGCCATTGTCCTACTAGTCTGACAGTTAGGGAGTTTCCTCTGAGATTTAATCTGAATCTGCTGGGCTGTAGTTTGGACCCCCATTGCTTCCTGTCCTGCTCTCTGTGGCAAGGGAGAACAACTGTCCTATCTCTATCTCTATGTTTTTTATGGCAGCCTTTCAAGTATCTGAAAACTGCTATCATGTCCCCCCTTCATCTCCTCTTTTCCAAACTAAATATACCCCGTTCCTTCAGCCTTTGCTCACATGGCTTGCATTCCATCCCTTTGATCATCTTTGTCGCTTGACTCTGGATCCCTTCCAGTTTCTCTGCATCCTTTCTATACATTGGTGACCAAAACTGGACACAATACTCCAGCTGAGGCCTAACCAGCACCAAGCAGAGTGGTGTGATCACCTCCCATGACTTCCATGCTATGCCTCTGTTAATGCAACCTAAAATTGCATTTGCTTTTTTTGCAAGAGCATCACATTGCTGACTCATGTTGAGGTTCAGATCCACCACAACTCCCAGATCCTTCTCAGCAGTGCTCCTGCCAAACCAGTTACTCCCTATTCTTCATTTGAGCTGTCAAGATTCCTTCCCCACTCTGAACTCTAGGGTACACATGTGAGGACCTGGATGAAAACCTCCTAAGCTTACTTTTACCAGCTTAGGTTAAAACTTCCCCAAGGTACAAACTATTTTACCCTTTGCCCTTGGACTTCCACTGCCACCACCAAACTTTATCTGGGTTCCCGAAAAGACGTAGTTTGGAAATATCTTTCCCCCCAAAATCCTCCCAACCCTTGCACCCCACTTCCTGGGGAAGGTTTGGTAAAAATCCTCACCAATTTGCATAGGTGACCATAGACCCAAACCCTTGGATCTTAAGAACAATGAAAAAAAGCATTCAGTTCTTGAAAAGAAGAATTTTAATAGAAGTAACAGTAAAAAAGAACTAACAATAAAAAGAATCACCTCTGTAAAATCAGGCTGGTAAATACCTTACAGGGTAATTAGATTCAAAACATAGAGAATCCCTTGAGGCAAAACCTTAAGTTACAAAAAGACACACAGACAGGAATATCCTTTCTATTCAGCACATCTTATTTTCTCAGCCATTTAAAGAAATCATAATCTAACGCATATCTAGCTAGATTACTGACTAAGTTCTAAGACTGCATTCCTGTTCTGTCCCTGGAAAAAGCATCATACAGACAGACCCTTTGTTTTTCCCTCCCCGCAACTTTTGAAAGCATCTTGTCTCCTCATTGATCATTTTGGTCAGGTGCCAGCAATGTTATCCTAGCTTCATATGTGAACATATGACTTGCCCACGTGACTCCAAACACTATCTTGTCACCTGTAATTTTCCACTAGCTGTGCTGAGGGCTTTGTTTGAAACAATGGGTTTCCCACCACATGGCAGAAGATATAAAAGGCCCTGGAAACCCCTCCATTTTGCCTCTTTCCTGCTGAAACCTCTGGAATATGGACTATCCAAATGGGAGCATTCTAACGAAGGGAATGAGGTCCTTCCAATGATTTGGAAGCAGCCAGAGACTTGACTTAAACCAGCAGTTTATTTAATTACTGCTACAAAGCCTGAACCAAGAACTTTGCAATTCCTGAATGTATTTGATTCCTTTAATCAATTTTAACTCTCACCTTTCTTTCTTTATTTTTATGAATAAACTTTGAGATTGTAGATACTAAAGGATTGGCAACAGCATGATTTGTGGGTAAGATGTAAGTTATATATTGACCTGGGTGTGTGGCTGGTCCTTTGGGATCGGAAGAACCTTTTATTTGAAGAGATTGGTTTTAAAGGCCCACCCATCTCTAAGTCTAGTGTTTTCGGTGGTAATACAAGAACTGGAATGCCAGAGGAAACTGCTTTCATAACTTCTTGTTAGCCAGTGTGGTGAAACAGAAGTTTGCTTTTGTTGCTGGTTTGAAATATCCTGTGGGGGATTAGCCACCTGTCTTGGGGTTTCAGAGTAGCAGCCATGTTAGTCTGTATTCGCAAAAAGAAAAGGAGTACTTGTGGCACCTTAGAGACTAACCAATTTATTTGAGCATAAGCTTTCGTGAGCTACAGCTCACTTCAGCTGTAGCTCATGAAAGCTTATGCTCAAATAAATTGGTTAGTCTCTAAGGTGCCACAAGTCCTCCTTTTCTTTTTCCGTCTTGGGGTGTATCCAGTGATAAGCTGCCAAAATCTTAACAACGGGTTCCCTCCTCACCCCATGAGGGGGTCGTTGCCCACCCCTGCCCCCCAGGACTCCTGCCCCATCCAACCCCCCCGTGTTTCTTGACGCGCCCCCGGGAACCTTGCCCCATCCATCTCCCTCCTCTGTTTGCCCCCAGAACCAGGCAGGAGGGTCTTGTGGGCCACTGTAGTGGGAGCCCACCCCACCCCTAAGAGCCAGAGGGACCTGCCAGGGGGCGAGGTGGGGAGTTCCGGCAGGGCTTACCTGGGGCAGCTCCCAGGAAGCATCCGCCAGGTCTCTCTGGCTCCTAGGGGTGGGGGAGCGTAGCTGGGGGGAAACAGGGGGAGCGGCCGCTCCCCCCACTGATCACATAAAAAGTGGAGCCTTAGGTGCCAACTCGGTGGGTGCACCAGGGCTGGAGCACCCATGGGGAAAATTTGGTGGGTGCAGAGCACCCACCGGCAGCTCCCCGCCCCACCCCCAGGTCACCTCCACTCCACCGCCGCCCCTGAATGCGCCGCCCCGCTCTGCTTCTCTGCCCCCCCCCAGCTCCCCATGAATCAGCTGTTTGGCAGGAAGCCGGGGAAGGCTGAGAAGCAGGCCACAGCTTCACACTGAGGCCCAGGGAGGCGGAGATGAGCTGGGGCGAGGAGCAGTTCCCCTGCGCGCCCCCCCATGTTACCTGCTGTGGTGTGGGTGGCCCTCCTTGCGCCCCCCCACCCCAGCTCACCTCCACCTCCCTGGGCCTGAACGCGAAGCTGCCGCCTGCTTCTCGGCCCCCCGGCTTCCTGCGTGAACAGCTGATTCGAGGGAAGCCGGGGTGGGGGGGTCGGAGAAGCAGAGCGGGGCAGCGCGTTCAGGGGAGGAGGCAGAGGCGGAGGTGAGCTGGGGCCAGGGGTGGGGCGGGGAGCTGCTGGTGACTTTACGAAAAATACCTGTGATTAAATCATCACCTTACTCATTGTCAGTGAAATAAATTGAAACACTTCCACCTGCAAGTGGATTTAGCCCAGGACCCTCAGAGTCAGCAGCAGTTACACCTCCCACTGAGCTCTCTGTCAGGTGTCCCAGTGCTGGAAGCCTCCTGTTTACATCCTAAGATAGCATTTTTGCATCGGGGGGGGGCTGATATTTTGGACTGGACACTGTAGCAGGTAAAAGTGGTGCTGTGCTCCAGAAAACAAGCCACCTCTGCACCAAAGAGGGAGAAAAAGCCCTGCCAAAGGCCAGGATTGAACCAGGGACCTTTAGATCTTCAGTTTAATGCTCTCCCAACTGAGCTACTTCAGCAGCTGCATGGCTCCCCTTTGGCCTGCTGCTTCTCTGTCACGGATGTTTTGTTAGCCATGGCACACAAAAAGGACGTCGTTGTGAGAGGCCCATGAAGGCAAGATGCACTTTTGCCTGCCTTGCTCAGCTTGACTTGCTGCCTCAACCCATTCCTGCCTTAGTTCCCAGGTTGACGTGGTGGCAGAAGTGGACTGGGGGCCAGTGACACAGGGAAGAAGTTGAGCTTGACCCTGAGCTAGACTAGACCCTGGTGGCGAGAGTCTGGCCACCACTTGCCACCCCACCCTGTTGTCCTGGCTTCCCCTGTCTCCTGTTGGGGCTTCCCCGCGTAAACCACCCTGCCCCAACCACCCCTAGGCTAGCTGGGCTCCCTTGGTCACCTGATGGCTGGTCACCCCAGTTGGTGCTGAGCACCCCTCTTCTTTCCCCTGGTGCTCCAGCCCCAGAGCACCCACAGAGTTGGGGCCTCTGCCCAGATTAGGATCAGCTGCCTTGGGGTGAATCTGGAGTCACCCCCTGAGTGTGGGGCCAGCCTGAGTCCAGCGGAGCTGCCAACCAGGAGCTACCTGAGCCAAGCGCCACCCGACTGGACCCCGAACCTCCAACTGCCTTGCCCTCCCACCCCAATCCCTCCCACCCCAAAACCCCTCCTGGAGCATGCACCCCACAACCCCCCTGCCCCCAGACCCCTCCCCATCCTCAGTGCCCCACCCCCGACATCCTCCCTCTTCCCCATCATACTCAGCACCCCGCCCCCAACTTCCTCCTCCTCTCCCCACCATCCTCAGCACCCCACCCCCGACCTCCTCCTCCCCCGAACTTTAAAGACTGGGTAGGGAGAGATGTAATTGAATAGAGCTTTGAAATGCAAGTCTGCATTGTTAGAGGTAGAAGTGTAGATGTCCGCTCAGGTCTTGTGATGTAAGCAAAGAAGTCTTGTCTAGGGCCAGAGCTTTAATTCAAAGATCAAAAAAGGAATATTAACATTTAGGAAGACTCTTGAGTGACATAGTATTATTGTCTATGTCTCTTTGAAGGTTGTGATCACCTGTATCTGAACTGTTTAATGTATAAATTATCTTGTGCTAATTGCCATGATCTTTGGAAGAAGGAAAGTTAAGCCAATTGTTTTCTCAGACAGGAAACGTATAAAAACCTTGGGACATGATCCTTCTTCATCTCAGACCTGCTTTGGGTTTCAAGAGCGGGAAACCCTGAGCCATAAGAATTGAGATCCCCAGTCATTGACTGGAGTCATCCTGAATATGGACATCGGACTGTAACCTGTGGACTATTTCTAAAAGGACTTTTAGCGACTACAAGCTCATCTCTGCTGTGTGTCTGAACCTCAAGGATTGAACTCAAGTCTGTCTGTATATTGATCTTTTAACCAATTCTCTCTCTTTTCTTTTTTAATAAATTTTAATTAGTTAATAAGAATTGACTGTAAGTGTGTATTTGGGGAAAGATCTGAGTTCTCATTTGACCTGGGTCTAGGGCTTGGTCCTTTGGGGTCAGGAGAACCTTTTCTTTTGTGTGATGAAAGAAGATTTTCAGAATTGATCATCATATGCTTGACATGTGTGTCTGGATGGAGGCCTGAGGCTGGGCACCTTAAGGGAACTGCATTATTTGGACGTCTGAGTAACCAGGGAGGTGCTATAGCAGCTGTTTTGGGCTGGCTGGGTAAATCTAACTATTGGAATATCCACCAGTGTTTGGGGTTTGTCTGCCCTGGTCTGTTTGCAATTCACCCTGATTGAGTGACCTCAGCTGGCTCTCACAGGCAGCACCGTCACAGCTGGGTGTGGGTGTTAATCTTTTCCTGTCTGGTGTGTGCTGGGCTCACAAAGGCTTTTTGCTCCCTCGTGGTGGGGCCTGGTGTCCTGGTTTGGGAGCCCTGTGGATGCGATGGGGTGTCTGGAATGGGGCGTGTGTGATTCCCACGGTGCCCCTTCCCCTCTGCCTGCGGAGCTGAGGAAGATGGGTCTGAGGAGCAGAGCAGGAGCTCTGGGATGGAGAAGAGCAATATGAAGATGGCGTCTAAGATGAGGCCAGGTGACTTCTGTGGAGGGAGACATGCTGGACAATGCCAAGGATTTGGAAGACACCCAAGTGTGAGCCCAGGGTGCAGGGAGAGCTGGGGGAGGGCGTCTGTGTTATACTAATAAAATAAGACCAACAGGATCTTGTAAAAGGGACGAGGCAAAATGCCACATTTATTGTAAATATAATAAAAATATAGAAAACACACACAGCTCTGTCATTACTTATTCCTTACTTATCTGCAGATACATTCATACATTGAGTCATACAAGTTCTGCATAGAGGTTATAGTGACCAGCCTAGACGTTGCCCATGACAGAGCACTGGCCAGGTGGCCTGGACACGAGAACGGAGCCAAGTCTGTGTCAGATACGCCTCCGATGCTCCTGGAGGGTGGTGGCAGAACCGGAGACTGAAAGTTCTCAGTTTGCAGAGTCCATTTTTATTGGAATTTAGTCCTATGCCAGCCGCGCCAGTTAAGGGCTTTCCGCGATTGTTGTTACAAAAAGTGCCAATCTCCATTACAAAGAATCAGTTTACAGAGTAGAGTCAATTGAGCAGAACCAATTGAGCAAGTCAAGTCAATTGAGCGGTTTGCGTTCATAAGCGTTGTCATAAATATAAAGGGTAGGGTAAATCCCTTTAAAATCCCTCCTGGCCAGAGGAAAAACCCTTTCACCTGTAAAGGGTTAAGAAGCTAGGATAACCTCGCTGGCACCTGACCAAAATGACCAATGAGGAGACAAGAGACTTTCAAAAGCTGGGAGGAGGGAGAAAAACAAAGGGTCTGGGGCTGTCTGTATGCTGCTTTTGCCGGGGACAGAACAGGAATGGAGTCTTAGAACTTTTAGTAAGTAATCTAGCTAGATATGCGTTAGATTATGATTTCTTTAAATGGCTGAGAAAAGAACTGTGCTGAATAGAATAACTATTCCTGTCAGTGTGTCTTTTTTGTAACTTAAGATTTTGCCTAGAGGGATTCTCTATGTTTTGAATTTAATTACCTTGTAAGGTATTTACCATCCTGATTTTACAGAGGTGATTCTTTTTACTTTTTCTTCTATTAAAATTCTTCTTTTAAGAAACTGAATGCTTTTTCATTGTTCTTAAGATCCAAGGGTTGGGTCTGTAGTCACCTATGCAAATTGGTGAGGATTTTTATCAAACCTTCCCCAGAAAAAAGGGGGTAAGATTTGGGAGGATTTTGGGGGAAAGACGTTTCCAAACGAACTCTTTCCCAATAACTGGTGTTAGGCGTTTGGTGGTGGCAGCGAAAGTCCAAGGGCAAAAGGTAAAACAGTTTATACCTTGGGCAAGTTTTAACATAAGCTGGTAAAAGTAAGCTTAGGATGTTTTCATGCAGGTCCCCACATCTGTACCCTAGCATTCAGAGTGGGGAAGGAACCTTGACAGGGTCAATCTCAATTACAAGCAAGCAAAAGTGTCAACTCAGAGAGAGTATCCAGTGTAGCAGCCGTGTTAGTCTGAATCCGCAAAAAGAACAGGAGGACTTGTGACACCCTAGAGACTAACCAATTTATTTGAGCATAAGCTTTCATGAGCTACAGCTCACTGAATCGGATGAAGTGAGCTGTAGCTCACGAAAGCCTATGCTCAAATAAATTTGTTAGTCTCTAAGGTGCCACAGGTCCTCCTTTCCTTTTTCAGAGAGAGTAGTGTCAATTGAGTGGTTTGTGTTGTAAGGTGTCCATGTCAATTACAAAGCATCGCTTAGAGTTAATTAATGGCTTACAAGGTACTTAGAGTCAATTGACAGTTTGCAAGCTTTAACACGGACACTCTCAGCAGCTATGGAGAGTTGCAAATCAATACTGTAGAATTACAATTATTTCAAATTACAAATATTAAAAATATGCCTGTATATAATATGCCTACAGCATGGCCCTGGCACTCCTTTCTTCAGGCTCCATGTGGGAAAGAGGAGAAGTGTGGCAGCAAGTACAAACTTCTGGGTGTCAGGTGAAGCGGCGAGAATCCCAACCACCAGGTCAAACCACAGGACTGCAGGCATCAGTAGCCAGTTCTAGAGCCCCAACCCATAGCAGCCATCCCACCCAAAGTCCCAGCTCCAGAGGGCAGGAGTCACCCAGTAGGAGGTGAACAACTCACTCTTGCACAGCCAGAGACAGGGAAGGCAAGGACTTTGAGGTCCAGGGATTTACCACAAGGTCCCCCAGCGATTTGAACTCAGATTGCAGGATTCAGAGTTCTGAGTGCTGACTATTACACCATGGGACCAGCTTCTGCTGCCTTCTCTGGCCATCAGTGAGCCTCATGGGGATGGCTTGTGTAAGGGGACTGTTGGCCCTTTACTAAAACTTTGTGGGGTTTTTTGGTTGGTTAGTTCCCAGTCCCAATAGAAAGGGGAAGGGTTAATGGGAAATCAGGACCCTGAGAGTGACAGGGCCCTGGGGCAATGGTCACCAAGTGGTAGGGAACAAGTGAGAATTGGTTGATGGAGAAAAATTCCTGGTGAAAATTGGCAAAGCTGTGGATATTTTGAAAAGTTACAGTGAATTTACACATGAAGATACAAACAGAGAGACAAACACACAGAGAGAAAGAGAAAATCACACAGTGCACAGGCCCACACAGACATAAACAAAAACCGCACACACACACACACACACACACACAAAGCCATACACACATAAGGGAAAGCCACTCAAACATACAAAGAACAAATCCACACCAAAAAACACAGAAAAAGCACACAACAAGAAAACACAAAATCCACACACGAAAAGAATACTAAGCAAAAACCAATATGCATGCAAAAATCATACACACACGCACACAAAACTGGGCAAGGCAGTCACAAAAATCACCCAGGACCCACATGCACATCAACACGACAGACACAAAACTTACCAACATACAGAAGTCAGGCAGGGTTTGAGGCTCACAGCCAGGAGGGTGTGCACACAGGTGATTTGGGGAGCAAAGATTGAAGGGGAGTCAGGGGGTGAAGAATCACAGGATGGGCAGCGCTCTGGGCTCTGCTTGACCCCCCCTGACACAGGCGGCTGGTGGAGAGTGGAGCCTTGTAGATGTGTGAATCTGCCCTGCACTCGGTAAAGGAAGGGACCTCGGTGTCTGCTGGGCTGGAATTGTATTTTCCGCAGGGCAAAATGATTGGCAGAAGCCATCTGCTTACAGAAAACCAGTACTCTAGCTGGGGTTTGAACTCACGACTGCAGCATCATTCTATAAGTCCTGTGCACTAACCCATTGCACCACTGGAGCCCACATTTAGGGGCTTATCTCTTTAGTTCATAGATGGATGGATTGGCGGGGGTTGCATTACTAAAACAAATCCATAGGAAAGGCTGCAGGACAGCAGCAGCAGAGGTGGGGAGCCTCCTTCTGTGTGATCGAGCTGGTTCCCACCTTCCGCTGCTGAGGGGAAGGTTGGTGCTTTGAGCCCACCCGGTGCTGGAACTTCTCTTGGGTGAGGTTAACGAGACTCTGAAGAAGCGAAGGGAAGACTTTTCTATTCCGGCTGATCTTCATCTGTCTCCTGTGGCCCTTCAGGCTCTCTGCTCCCCTGTTGGGGCGATCCAGAGGCAAGTCCTGACCTGGGTGAGTCACGGAGAGGCTGTGTCCCATGCCGTGTGTGTGTGGGAGAGGGGTAGGGTAGGGTTCGGGTGGGCTCCAGGGGAAAAGGTTGGGAATGACAGTGTGTGGGGGAGGGGGAAGGGTGTGTTTCTTACGATATAAATGATGGCAAACACAGGAGTAGATACAGTGAAGCCCCGGGTCTGAATGTTATGACCCTGTGCGGTGCTGCCATTCACCTTCCCCTCCTGTGGTCTCACCGACCATTGAATCCAGCATTTTTTCACCTGTCATCGTCCCAGAGGTGTCGCACATGCCCCAAATACAGAGTGTCCCTCTTGGAGACGCGAGGACTGGAGCAGATTTCAGCTGCTGGACTGCTCTGCTGGGTTTTCTACATTCAGAAGGGGAACTGCTGAGTGTTTACATTCATTTCAAGCATCCCCATTCAGCGGACTCCTGAACACACTGGAGAGGGTCCAGAAATCAATTTTCATTTGAAAAAGTTTTTAAAGGGAAGTGCTTGGATTTGAACTAGGAACCCATTGCCCTGCAGGCAACTATTCAACCAGTGAGCAACAGTCTCAAAAAAGACTGCCCTGTATAGCCCAGAGCAGGAACGGCTTTGAACCTGGGGGTTAGTGAACTTTATCTCTACACAAACCCCACGGCTTACAAAATCCCCACACCCGCCCTGTGTCACCAGAGCACAACAACAACTTTCCTTGGAGCACACACAGCTCCCCAGCTCTGTGCCCTTCCATCTCCCCAGCATTGCTCCAATCCCTTAAAGCAGGGTCTCAAACTCACTTTACCTTAGGGCCAGTGAAAATCCTCAAATTCTCCCAGTGGGCCAATAATGTCATTTATGCTGCCCAGAACCCGCTCCCCAAAACTCCACCCCCCAAAAAACTCCACCCCCCCACCTGCCTAAGGCTCTGGGAGGGAGTTTGTGTGGGAGAAGAGGTCTGGGGTAGGGGATTGGGGTGCGTGCTCTGGGAGGGAGTTTGGGTGCAGAAGGGGTGAGAGGTTGGGCTCTCGGAGGGAGTTTGGGTGGGAGAGGGGGGTCTGGGGTGCAGGCTCTGGGATGCAGTCCAGGTCCTGGGTGCAGGCTCTGGGCTGGGGCAAGGGGTGGGGGTTCAGGAGGAGGAGCTGGGGGTGCAGGCTCTGGGAGGGTGTTTGGGGTCGGGAGGAGGTGTGTGGGAAGGGGGTGCAGGCTCTGGGAGGGAATCTGGAGGCTTGGGGATGTGATGCAGGCTCTGGGAGAGAGTTGGGGATGTGAGGGGGGTATGTGGGGTGGGGATGCAGACTCTGGGAGGGGGTTGGAGGTGCCGTGATTACCTGGGGCTCCAAGGCCGGGGGGAGCCTCCACACCCTGTTGAACATACGCACCACACCCACAGTGCCCGATTGGCCACAGGGGCGCTCAGGGAGGGGCAGCTCTTGCAGGCAAAGCCCCCCCCCAGCCCTGGGGCCACAGGGAGGGGCCAGCAGCCACTGGAGCAAGCAGGAAGACGCCGCTCAGCTCCGCTGTGCTGCCCGGGCCCCTGGAGTCGGGGGGCAGGGGGAGTGTCTGGGGGCAGCAGGTGGGGCCAAGGGAGCGACCTGGTGCCAAAACTGCTAAAGCCCTGAGGGCCACATTAGGGAGGTTTGCGGGCCGCAAAAGGCCCGGAGGCTGGGAGTTTGAGACCCTTGATATAATGGCTTCAGCCTTGTAGTTTCCCAAGTCCAAAAGTAAACATATCTTCAAATCCAAGGGAGTGGAGATCAGTCAATGTTCGGAGGCATCCCACGTGAAAACACCACGTTGTGGTTCATGCTGGCCCCATCGTGTGGCCATCACCTTTCCCTCCTCTCCCTTAAAAGTTTTGGTATTTTGCATAGAAACTTTCTTCCCTCAGGAGAGACCTGGGAACCAGGGCTGCCAGCCAGACAAACACCTTTAAGAGGAGGTGTCCCTCTCCCGGTCAAAAAATGATCTCCGGCCTTCAGTTCAGTGACAGCCTGAATTGTTCCTTATCCCGCCAGAGCCGGAGGATTGAAAGTAGCAACATCAAACCCCTGTGTAGCTCACAGGAATGAACACAAACACTCCCTGGTATCTGAAGAGATGTTTCGTTTTACCCTTGGTCAAACGCAAGGCTAAAGGGAAAGGCGGTGGCCCCAGATATAAAGAGTGAAACACGACACATCATAGCTATGCCCGTAGTGACTGCAAAATCTTTTTACATACTTCTTATTACCTCAGTGTATTGTTTTCTTTGGAGTCTAAACCTTGACTGTACCTTGACCAAGAAATTTGGATCTTGATAAAAGGAACCGACTACCCCTGGTTAAGGCCATGGACTTGACACTCACTGGGGTGTCCTACACAGGTACCAGTACTAACAGCAATGGCTCCCTTTTAGCCATAGTTTTTAATCAGGGCAATGAATTGAAACAAACCCCAGTTAAATCATTTGTCAGCCTGAGCCCTTCACCCACAGTCCGTAAGGCATTGGGCCACCACGTGGATGTTTCATTTCCCACCTCAATTTCACACAAAGACACAATTTCCTTTGCACAGATCCATGAACAGCAAAACCTCCCTGTGTCTCTTGTCTGAGCCACGGCACTCAATTCCAGTGAACCCTTCTCTCCTGCAATGGCAATGGTCAGAGAGAGGGAAGTGGCCACCTGCGTCCCTGTAGGGGAGACATTGGCTCGGATCTTTCTTTATGCTGCTCTTGTTAGTCCATGAAACATCAAGGATGGAATGCAAGGCTGAGTTCACGCACCAACCCCCTGAAAAGTTTCCATGCCCCAGAGAAAACCCGACCCCTGCTATTGGAATGATGTGCTGGAGATTTGAATAGGAAAGGGACTGTCTGCTTGTCAACGTGGGGAATGAACAATGATCTACAGCAATGTCGTTAACACAAACACACTCTCATCGTGCTCCAGCCGGAAGGGGAATGGGCAGGAATTCTCGCTGTTCAGCCATGGACACGCTTACACTAATGCACAGAACTTGAGTGTGCTGGGGAAGCTGGTCTGAGCAAACAGTTTGAAGTGACAATTCTGGGAGAACTGAATCATAGTGTAGTGGACCAGCTGCACGTCCAGCAGTTGTGGCCGAGTGGTTAAGGCGATGGACTAGAAATCCATTGGGGTCGCCCCGCGCAGGTTCAAATCCTGCCAACTACGGAAGCACTGGGCTGTTATTATTACTGTAGTCTTAGTGCCTGAGCATCCACAGTGTGAACTGGAGCCAGAGCTGGTCTCTTTGGCTGTCTACACTTAAAATGTTGCTGTGACACTTCTCTAGCGCCTTGGGTAGACAGTCACTACACCGACTGGAGGGGTTTTCCCATCCCTGTGACAGCTACAGGGACAGAACAATTTTTCCTTCTATTTAGCTCTATCTAACCAGGGCTCAGGTCCGCTTAACTCTATTGGTTTGGGGGTGTGGATTTTTCACACCCTGAGAGATGGAGCTCTGCCAGTTAAGTGCCCAGCATACACCAGCACTTAGATCCCCCTTAGGATTTCCATGCAGGCACTGAACTGTGAGAGGAAAACATCAGCTCACAAACACGGAGACTGAATTCCCCAAATTTAAGCTCTCTGCACTTTTGAGAAAGTCACAAAATTTAATTTATTCCTGCTAGGACAGAGAAAAACATAAGTGACACTAAGTTTTTGGCTTGATTAAATAAAGTTAAGGGTTTAATTACTATGGTAAAAATAGGTACCGATTCCTCTAAATAACACCAAAGCGTGAGATAAGAAAAGAGACAAATCTTTCTAGTGAAGACTAATTTAACAAATGATCTCCGCATTATTAATTTCCACTGTGCCCCCACGGCAGGTCTGGGCCCCTCCAGTGTAACTGCTCTGCATTCGCCTTCCCGTTAGAATTGGTTTTGGACACTCCCAACTTTGGAAAATTGTGCAATTCAGAATTTGAATAGTGACCCCGGCTCCTTCCTGCACCTGCTCTACATCGCTAAACAGCCCCTTCTCCACCTGCAGAGTCACCCGCAGGGTTCAGCAGGGACCCCTGGCAAGGACAGTGGGTGCAGCTAACAGCCCGGTGTGCCTGGCAGTGAGGCAGGGGCAGCCCGAGGCTGGAAGCTCTGAGTCAGCTGTGGAGAAACACCCCCCCACACACGAGTACAGCGACTGAATTCCCCAACTTTAGCATCATGACACCCTGTAGAAAGCCCCACGTGTCCGCTGTTTTTTCACAGAGTGATGCAAAAATCAGGTGACACCAATTTTGAAGTTTGAGTAAATAAAGTTTCGGAGATAGTTATTAAGCTCGCAAAAATATGCCAAAGATCCCTCTGCATAACACCGGAAGGTGAGATAGGAACAGAGACAAACCTTGTCTGCAAAGGCTAATTTCCCAAATGATCCTTGTTAGAACAGAGATATTCAGGCCCACCTGTAAAGCCTATACTTTATGAGTACAGGCTTTTTTTTATCACAGCGTATTTTTACTGTGTGTTTTTATCCTTAGCTAGTTACGGGGTACAAAACAAAGAATCAAAATCACAGTCTGCCTGTGTGCGGGCCTTCTCTCCCCAGGAGAGTCTCAGGCTGGGTTCTTAGGCTAAGGCCTTTGTCTAAGCTGCAGGGGCAGCCATAAACTGGGAAGCGAATGGTCACATCCTCACATCCCCAACCCGTCCCATTGAAATACGGTGGTATTGGGCGGTTAGGAAGACGATCCTGTCCTGATAGTGCCCATCACCACCAGATACAGAAACAGATCTTAAGAGAGCCTCCTGTCTGGCAAGAAATCCCTTCTCAGTGGTTGTGGTTGTGAAACCCTCATTTCAATATATGTTATCTTTACGGCCTCCACTTTTCTGTTGTCAATCTGTCTGGTTCTCTAATTGTTTCTGACTGTTGTATAATTAATTTTGCTATGTGTAAGTTCATTAGTGTAGTGGGATATAATTGGTTAGAGAATTATGTTACAATATATTAGGATTGGTTAATTACATTTCAGTAAAATGATTGGTTAAGGTATAGCTGAGAATATTACCATATAATCTGGAGTCAAACAGGAAGTGGAAGTGGAAACTGGAATCATGTTTGCGAAGTGGGGGAATGGGAAGAGGGAAGAGAGACACAGGCAAGGCTCTGCAGCGTCGGAGCCGGGAAGGGGGACGCGGGGTAAACGCTTTGCAGTGTCGGAGCTGGGAAGGGAACACTGGGGAACAGAGTCTATCGGTGTATAGAAATAAGCCCCAGTGGTGTGAAGGGCTTCAGAATATGCTTCCTTGGAAACTGACCCCAGGAAACATCACACTGTCTGCACTTCGGACTTCTGGTCTTTTGCTGCTTGCTGCTTGCGTGACAAGAACTGGGGAAGAGGGCAGGGGAAGAGAAAGCCCTCTAACAAAATGGCTACCTTGCTTCTCTCCCTCCCAGGCGCCAAGGATCCACAGGACTCGAGGCTCTGCTTGAGGGATCCTGGCACAGCGGCTGGTGGGGGAGAATCATAGAAGGTTAGGGTTGGAAGGGACCTCAGGAGGTCATCTAGTCCAACCCCCTGCTTGAAGCAGGACCAATCCCCAATTTTTGCCCCAGATCCCTAAATGGCCCCTCAAGGATTGAACTCACAACCCTGGGTTTAGCCGGCCAATGCTCAAACCACTGAGCTATCCCCCTGAGAAAGGATTGTAGATTCTGACCTGCACTCTGGAGGGGAGGGAATAATTGAAGGGGGCATTTTTGAGTCCTCCCCCATCCTCAGTGTCCCCCGGGCTGGCATTCTACACTCCACAGGGCCAAACAAACAAGTGGGTGAAGCCATTTGGTTAATGAAAACCAGTGCTCCAGGTGAGGCTTGAACTCACAACCTCAGCATAGCTCCTCTCAGCACTGCCCTATAAGTACTGCGCGCTAACCAATTGCGCCACTGGGGCACCTGGCTATGGCTGCTCTCCCAGGCCCCTAGGGTGAGAAAGGCGAGGCGTGACCCCCCAAAACTTCTCAGTGGAGCTGAGAGCAGGAGGAGACAAGTGCTGGTCCTTGGTGGGGTGGGTTCTTCTGAAGGGTTCCCGGCACCATTTGACCCTCTTGTTCTTCTCTGTGCGATACCAGAGCTGATTAAGACTCAATGGAGAGTCTTGCTGCAGATCAACAGATCTGAAATCCCCGAGAACCAAGTCTAAGCATTAGTCCTGCTTTGGGACAGAGTCTCTCAGGCAGGAAACTGCCGAGTCTGCACGAGCCATGAGGCTCCCTCGCTAACAGCTGAGATCAGTGAGAGCTGTGTGAAGCGCCGGGACCCAGGGGTGCGTGAACGGGGGGGCACAACGCCCCAGGACTTTTAGAAATGGGAGGGCTCTGCCTTACCACTTTGTAATGACCGTAAGGGTGAGGGAGGGTGGGGAGGGGGCGGAGAGCAGTGATCGGGAGGTGGGGTCTTGGGGGGAAGAGTCAGCGCAGGAGTGGGACCTCGGGGAGAAGGGGTGATGCAGATGCGTGGCTTCAAGAGGAAGGGATGGGGCTACTCTTCGGGTTCTGGTGGCCGCTACTTTTAGGGAGCCTGCACCGCTCTTAGTGGGACCGCAAGACATCCCAGAGGAGAGAGGGTGGCCAGCAGAGCAGTGACAGGGTGGAACGGCAAGTGACCAGCAATGTGGGCAGACAGGGGAGGGAGAAAGGGGCTTTCCCCCCAGGAGATGAGAGGTGATCTCTGGGTTTTCATTGACCCAGGACAGCAGCTGGGAGTGAGGTGCAGTGAAGGGAGGGGCACTTCCAAAGAGCTTTTGGTCTCTGGATTTCAGAGCCCGAGGCAAAAGGACACTGCCCAGCATACTGTGGGCGGGTGTTTTGCTCACAGTGTCATGTTATGAATCCTGATTCTGGTGTTTTCCAAAGTTAAGACAAGGTGATTTTCCTCCTTTTTATTAAAGTTTCTTTTCTCCACTCAGTGCTGGTGAGTGGGGAAAGTATTGCCTCTTAGAGGCAGCCAGTGGCCCTGGTTAGTTTCCCCAGATTACTGGGTGGGGGCTTAAGCGGATTGTGTGCTGTAGTGTTGAAGAGGAGCCCCAAGCACCCAAACAGGGAATTGTAACTTCAGCCTTCAGATTAAGAGCCAGATGAGGAAAGAACGTCTTCACGAGCAGGCTGGCTAACCTAGTGAGGAGGGCTTTAAACTAGGTTCACCAGGGGAAGGAGACCAAAGCCCTGAGGTAAGTGGGGAAGTGGGATACCGGGAGGAAGCATAAGCAGGAGCGCACGAGAGGGGAGGGCTCCTGCCTCATACTGAGAAAGAGGGATGATCAGCGAGTTATCTCAAGTGCCTATACACAAATGCAAGAAGCCTGGGAAAGAAGCAGGGAGAACTGGAAGACCTGGCACCATCAAGGAATTAGGATGTGATTGGAATAACAGAGACTTGGTGGGATAACTCACATGACTGGAGTACTGTCATGGATGGATATAAACTGTTGAGGAAGGACAGGCAGGGCAGAAAAGGTGGGGGAGTTGCACTGTATGTAAGGGAGCAGTATGACTGCTCAGAGCTCAAGTATGAAACTGCAGAAAAATCTGAGAGTCTCTGGATTAAGTTTAGATGTGTGAGCAACCAAGGGTGATGTGGTGGCGGGAGTCTGCTATAGACCATCAGACCAGGGGGATGAGGCGGATGAGGCTTTCTTCGGGCAACTCACGGAAGTTACTAGATCGCAGGCCCTGGTTCTCATGGGAGACTTCAATCACCCTGATATCTGCTGGGAGAGCAATACAGCAGTGCACAGACAATCCAGGAAGTTTTTGGAAAGTGTAGGGGACAATTTCCTGGTGCAAGTGTTGGAGGAACCAACTAGGGGCAGAGCTCTTCTTGACCTGCTGCTCACAAACCAGGAAGAATTAGTAGGGAAAGCAAAGGTGGATGGGAACCTGGGAGGCAGTGACCAAGAGATGGTCAAGTTCAGGATCCTGACACAGGGAAGAAAGGAGAGAAGCAGAATACGGACCCTGGACTTCAGAAAAGCAGACTTTGACTCCCTCAGGGAACTGATGGGCAGGATCCCCTGGGAGAATAACATGAGGGGGAAAGGAGTCCAGGAGAGTTGGCTGTATTTTAAAGAATCCTTATGGAGGTTACAGGGACAAATCATCCCGATGTGCAGAAAGAATAGTAAATATGGCAAGCGACCAGCTTGGCTTAACAGTGAAATCCTTGCTGATCTTAAACTCAGAAAAGAATCTTATAAGAAGTGAAAGATTGGACAAATGACCTGGGAAGAGTATAAAGATATTGCTCGGGCATGCAGGAGTGAAATCAGGAAGGCCATATCACACCTGGAGTTGCAGCTAGCAAGAGATGTTAAGAGTAACAAGAAGGGTTTCTTCAGGTATGTTAGCAACAAGAAGAAAGTCAAGGAAATTGTGGGCTCCTTACTGAATGAGGGAGGCAACCTAGTGACAGAGGATGTGGAAAAAGCGAATGTACTCAATGCTTTTTTTGCCTCTGTCTTCACGAACAAGGTCAGCTCCCAGACTACTGCACTGGGCAGCACAGCATGGAGAGGAGGTCACCGGACCCCTGTGAAGACAGACGTGGTTCGGGACTATTTAGAAAAGCTGGACGAGCACAAGTCCATGGGGCCGGATGCGCTGCATCCGAGAGTGCTAAAGGATTTTGCGGATATGATTGCAGAGCCATTGGCCATTATTTTTGAAAACTCATGGTGATCGGGGGAAGTCCCAGACAACTAGAAAAAGGTGAATGTAGTGCCCATCTTTAAAAAAGGGAAGAAGGAGGATCCTGGGAACTACAGGCCAGTCAGCCTCACCTCAGTCCCTGGAAAAATCATGGAGCAGGTCCTCAAGGAATCAATTCTGAAGCACTTAGAGGAGAGGAAAGTGATCAGGAACAGTCAGCATGGATTCACCAAGGGCAAGTCATGCCTGACTCATCTAATTGCCTTCTATGACGAGATAACTGGCTCTGAGGATGAGGAGAAAGCAGTGGACGTGTTGTTCCTTGAGCAAAGCTTTTGACACGGTCTCCCACAGTATTCTTGCCAGCAAGTGAAAGAAGTATGGGATGGATGAATGGACGATAAGGTGGATAGAAAGTTGGCTAGATTGACGGGCTCAACGAGTAGTGATCAATGGCTCCATGTCTAGTTGGCAGCCGGTATCAAGTGGAGTGCCCCAAGAGTCGGTCCTGGGGCCAGTTTTGTTCAATATCTTCATAAATGATCTGGAGGATGGTGTGGATTGCACCTTTAGCAAGTTTGCAGATGACACTAAACTGGGAGGAGAGGTAGATACCCTCTAGGGTAGGGATAGTATACAGAGGGCCCTAGACAAATTGGAGGATTGGGCCAAAAGAAATCTGATGAGGTTCAATAAGGATAAGTGCAGGGTCCTGCACTTAGGATGGAAGAATCCCACGCACCGCTACAGACTAGGGACCGAGTGGCTAGGCAGCAGTTCTGCAGAAAAGGACCGAGGGGTTACAGTGGACGAGAAGCTGGATATGAGTCAACAGTGTGCCCTTGTTGCCAAGAAGGCCAATGGCATTTTGGGATGTATAAGTAGGGGCATTGCCAGCAGATTGAGGGACGTGATCATTCCCCTCTATTCGACATTGGTGAGGCCTCATCTGGAGCACTGTGTCCAGTTTTGGGCCCCACACTACAAGAAGGATGTGGAAAAATTGGAAGGAGTCCAGCGGAGGACAACAAAAATTATTAGGGGACTGGAACACATGAGTTATGAGGAGAGGCTGAGGGAACTGGGATTGTTTAGTCTGCAGAAGAGAAGAATGAGGGGGGATTTGATAGCTGCTTTCAGCTACCTGAAGGGGGGTTCCAAAGAGGATGGATCTATACTGTTCCCAGTGGTAGCAGATGACAGAACAAGGAGTAATGGTCTCAAGTTGCTGTGGGGGAGGTTTAGGTTGGATATTAGGAAAAACTTTTTCACTAGGAGGGTGGTGAAACACTGGAATGCGTTACCTAGGGAGGTGGTGGAATCTCCTTCTCTCGAAGTTTTTAAGGTCAGGCTTGACAAAGCCCTGGCTGGGATGATTTAGTTGGGGATTGGTTCTGCTTCGAGCAGCGGGTTGGACTAGATGACCTCCTGAGGTCCCTTCCAACCCTGATATTCTATGATTCTATGATTCTAAGACTGCTATGCTTAAAGTGTTGATGATCTAGGCTGAGATTTTCAAAGGCAATTTGGCTAAATGGATCCAAAGTCCCTCTGGATGTGGACAGTGAACTCCCAGAGGCTCCTGCAGATTTCCTTACACCAGCACTCGTTCACTTTTCTTCTATTTACATCGCCCATTCCCATGTGATCCTGGGAGCCCCTGACAACCAGAATGGTACATCAGTGCATGGTTCGATTTCTAAACCAGTTGTGATTCCAACTCTCTAATACCGGGGCTACTCCAAAGTGGGCCAGTGAGATTCCCCTGCTATCCCTTGGCTCGGATGTGGCAGGTCAGCCATGCTGGACTGTTTGGGGTTCCCTGCGTACATGAAAGGAGGAAAGCAGGCATTCTGTGCCACGCGTGATCAATCCCAGCTTTTATACCTGTCTCCTGTAGAAGCCAAATTCCATGGTAATGAGAGATATGCCAGGTGGTGGCAAAGATTTTTCTCATGCTTTACAACACCTGGCAACATGAAATATTTTGAATAATCTCCATCAGCTCTTGTTTCACATGTAGCCAGTGACAGGGGTTGGCCTAAGGCCCCGGGGGAAAGGGGGAGTTTATTTCCCTGTGTTGGGGTGGAATGAAACGACTAGACGCAGTCCCTCTCACCAGGGCTGAAGAGAGCAGTTCTGAGCAGGGGGCAGTGCAGCAAATGATACCGAGGCCAACTGATTCCACGGCAGAATTTGGCAAACCACCCCTGAGTGCCGAAGCAGCTACAGAGCCAACAGGCTCAAAAAGATGGAGGTTCGGGTCACCAAAAGCTCCCCTCTCTGCTGGGAGCTTTGGGTCCTGCCATCAGCTGGGGCACCAAGTCCCAGGGCCTCTGGCTCTTCACCAGAACTGAACTTGGAGGGTCACCTGTGGGGGTGAAAGAGACATTCAGTCCTTCGCCTGACACTGCTAAAATGTGGCCATCCGTGTGGGCACCTGTCTTCTTTTAAACGTGCATAAAACAGATTGAAAGCATGGCTGGTGCCTTGTACACCCGCTCGCAACTCAGGCTGAGTAGACGCTGCTCAGGCAGGTTGTAAGGAGCATCTGTGGATGGCACCTGCCAGGAAGCATATGCGTTAGTTGCACGGTCACACACTTTCCCACGGGATCCCGGCCTCATCCAGTGCACAGAATGGCTAGTGCTGCGGGGACAAATCAAGCTGTGGACTGAAGGAGGCTGTCGGCTGTAGGACCCCAGCCTCATGTGCTGCGGAAGTTGGAAAGTGCGCAGTGAAGGAGGCAGAGAATTTCAGAAGGAGAAAGGCTGGTCCCATGGTTTAGACAGATGAATGCTGCCCTGGTAAAGTGGATTTTCTCCCTGCGTCTGCCCCAGAGTTCTTGTGTTACGTTTGGCAAGTCATGTAAACCAAAATTTTCACAAGTGGCCACTGTGTTCATTTTCTGGATACCCAATTTCCTCCATTAGAAGGAGTTATGCAGCTGGAGGGAAAGCAGGACAAAGTGTAGCAGCTATACGGGCATCTATATGGGTAGAAATATTGGGGGGAAAGAATTAAATGTTTAATCATGTAACATTATTGTATTAATATTTAGTTACCTCAGAACTAAAGTGTCCGGCAAAGTATTCACAATTTCCAAGCTGAAGTGGGGAACATTTCATAGCCCTCAAATGGCATCCCCCTAGTTATAAAAATGAAAGAAAGACATTGAAGCTGTATCTTAAAACACATGGAGCATGAAAGAAATGGTGCCTCTGGACCCCAGAGATCAGCAACTGAAAATTAGATGTGAGCAAACCAAAACTCACTCATCTATCTATCTATCTATCTATCTATCTATCTATCTAATCTGATTGTTTTATGGCCATGTGCATTTATTTGTCTGTTTTAGGGCTGGTCTACACTTAACATTTAGATTGACCTAGCTATGTCTTGGGGGGGCGGGGCGGGGGGAATTCACCCACCTGAGCGCCGTAGCTAAGCCGACCTAGCCCCTGGTGTAGACATGGTGAGGGGTGACAGCAGAATTCTTCTATCAACCTAGCTACCGCCACTTGGAGAAGTGGATTCCCACCATCGCGGTAACCCCCATCTCTCAATGCAGGAAGTGTCTACACTCCAGCGCTACAGATGCTGCGATATGTCGCTGTGTTGTTGTCGCACCCATAGCATAGCCAGGCCCGTAGGATGTTGGTCTCTTTGAATAAATGATACCCCAAGAGGAGCCCCTGTCGCTTTGGAGTCACTGTTACTTTCCCGAGAGCAGGTTCTGTCCGTGATGTGACCCCCCAGCTAGGCACTGCCAATAGAAAGGCTTTTGAGTAGAACAGATGATCCCAGCTTTTTTGAAGTCTTCAAAGCCCACTGGGACAATCCTCTTCACTTCTCCAGTCATGATGCTGGGAGCCCCGGGGGTCTGCTTGTCCATCCACTTGCTGCACATAGGCAAAGAGGTCAGAAACTAAAAAAACCCGGCTGAGGAACGTTTCTGCCTGGTGTAGAGCCAGACTTCCAGGCTTGGGAGTTCTGCTTTGATTCCTTCATTTCAAACTCCAAATGCAGATTTGGTCACGCCAGGGGGAACTTGCAAAATACCATGTATGGAAAGAATCTCTTGTGAGTCCTACAAGGACAACAGCATGGTTCTTAGCCCCTTTTGCTGAGAGTCCCCGAAGTTACGCCGTGTGCTGTTGCAGCCCATTCTAGGGACCCCAGGGGACTGTTCAGTCTTACATACAACCATGTGCAACCATGAGCTGCCTGAACTCTCCAGCAGCCTGGGAGGCCTGTGCTACCTGCCCAGACCTGGCAGAATTGGCAGTAGAGAGGAATTGTTGTGCGCAGGCATGGAGAAGATGGTTTGCTTCCAACAGGAGCATTGCAGCGCAGGAACTGACAGCAGCATGCTGTGCCTGCAAGGGGGGTGGGGGGAGTGCTTTGAAGTTGGCTCATTATATATCCAGTTGCACACGCTAAATAAATTCTATCCAGTGCAGCTCAAGGAGCAGACCCTACCTAGGAGGCTGGCCAAAGCGTGCCGGGCAATACGCGGCTGGAGAACTTTTCTCTCCTAGAGACTCTGCCTCTCTTGTTACCTTCCTGCTCCAGGCCAACAGCACTTTTTATTTTCCACCAAGGCAACTCTATGCCATGGGTGAGAAGAGGCCCAGAGCTGCCCCCTGCCCACTTTGCATTGGTCTAAAGAGAGGGGATTCCCACCTGGGGCCCAAGCAGCCAGTCCCCTTTGTGCGGAGCCTGGAACGAGGTCACTTGGGAGCCACTGGTCTTGCTGGGCCACCTCTTCCCCTGCCGTGTGGAGCGGGTACGACAGTGATGTGTTTCCAGGGCAAACGGTGACTTTTGGTTGTCACACTGAACATTTTCATTGCAAACCCAAAAGGTTTTGGGTGGAAAGTTTTCAATTTGGGGCTTTCCATTTTTTTCTGTAAAAACCGAACGTTTGTGTGGAAAGCATTTAACGGAAAACGAACTTTTCCATCAAAAATAGCTTCTACAGAAAAATGTTGATGGGTCCGACTGACGTGGGCTAAATCCACTTCCACTGCCCCAATCAAGGGTGCGGCATGCGCACTGCCGGGCCTGTCCCTCCAGCAGAGTTCATATGGGGAGGGGGAGGAATTGGGGGCCCCACCCCATCTCTGCCATAGCTGTATCTCCGGCTGAGGCCTCTGGGGATCCCAGCTTGTCGGGCTTCCAGCTGAACCCAAATAGGCAGCTGCCAGGCTGCTAGGCAGGCTCCCACTCTCGGCTCACCTCCGACTGCTCTAAGGACTGGAGCGCCGGAAGCAGGGGCTGCCCTGTGGGCTGCGGGCGGGTTTGGACCTGTGAGGGAGACACAGTGTGTGTGTCGGCTTCACTTGCATCACCAGCACCAGCCATTGTCCCCATTTCCAGCCTGGAGCCAAAGCCGGTTTTGCCAGGAAACCCCTGTTCAGAGCTGCAATGCTCCTTTGGGGAGGCTGGCCAGGCCGTCTCTCCCAGGAGTCCGTCGGTTAGTTCTCTCGGGCCCATGTGTGCGCCGTGCCCCCCGTGCATATAGGGTAACCCTACATGGGTTGGGACGCCCTTTGTCCCACTATCGGGACCGTCCGGACCGCAGTCATGGCGCCGTTGCTCACTGCTTCCTGGGGCAGCTCTCGGTGCCCGCCCGCCGGCAGGAGTGCCGTGTGCTGCAGTGGCGGGGCATGCAGGGGCCGGGAGTGGGCAGAGAGCCCTCCGCCCCCCCACCCGACCCCACCTGACCTGACCCGTGACCCTTGGTGCCAGAGGGAACAGCCTGCCAGATGGTTCCCGGGACGGAAGCCGCCCCATGGTGTGCTCTGGCTCCTGTCGGGGCTGTGCACCTATGTCTGTCTCTGTCCCTCCCGATCCGGTCGCCCAATGTGTCCTGATATTTCACTCTTGTGAGCTGGTCACCCTAACTGTGCTTGCTGCATGTCTGCCGGGAGAGCTCAGGAGCGAAAGCTGGGGCTGCCGAGAGCTGGGTGCCTCCTTCCTGTGGAGAGGCTGGATGGACGTGGCTGGGGGAGGCCAGAGGGATCCTCGCTGTGCTGCTACCTGGACAGTCAGATGGACCTTTTCCCTCTCTCTTCGGGGGGCAGAATGGATCCCTCTTCTCCAGCCAGCTGGGCTGCCGCCTTCCCCCTACCAAGCGTTCATCAGGGAAACCAACGACTTCTGCGTGACGACCAGTGCTTGGGGCATAGATACCAGCTGTGGCAGCCGGATCCCACCCCAGGCCAGGATGTGTGTGTTAAAAAGCCCCATCGTTGCAGTGGGCAGCATGCCAAGGGTATGAGTTGGTTCAGTCTGGTTACCTAATGGATCCGGCCACGGCACCCCCCATCCCAGGGCAGTCCCATCAGGGAGCCTGAGAACCAGGATTCCTGGCATGACCTTCCCCTCCTGCAGTGACAGGGGTTGAGCCAGGGGGGAATCGGGGCATGGCCAGGGACAGAGGGGGGTCGAGCACCCACTGGCGCCAGCAGAAGTCAGCGCCTATGCCATCTTCAGGTGGGTTGGATCATCAGCCTTTCAGCTACCAGCCAAAGTTGATAACCACAGACTCAGGTAACTGCCCACTTCCCAGGTTTGTTTCAGCAGCACCTACAGGGGTGCAACTGGCAAGGGCAGGGGGGAAGCACTGCTGGGGTTGTGAGTCCAGGCCTCACCCACAGCATCAGTGTTCATGAGCCATGTCACTTCCCCCACTGACTTTCTCTCATTCACCTAGAAAGTGCCATACGAAGGTGATGGCAGTAAATTCTCAACTCTGAACTGCGGAGGTTGGCCCCTAGACTGGGATCAGGATGGGTCTGAAAAGAAAAAGCTCCAAGAGTATAAAAACAGCCAGTCTCCAGGGGCAGGTATGGTACAACTCCTTCACAGGGAGCCATTGGTGGGAGGGGATTTCCCTTCCTTTGTCAGATGTCCTGAGAGGTATTTCAAGATGAAGACAACACCCTGGTTAGCAGTTGACTGGCACGTCCTGGGTTAAAGAAAGAAAGGGCCCTAGGGTTCATAGTCTGAAGTGTTTGTGTCACCAGCCCTGTCACCCTCTGACCCCGCTTCAGTTGGGAGCAGGTTTGTACGTTGTTGTGTGGAACACAGACCCATGGAGAGCAGTGGCAGCTGTTTCCATGGCAGAGAGCCTGGCCCTTAGGAGACGGGAAATGCAGCCTGGAGCCGAGGGGGAGGCAGCAGCTGCTGTTCCCACTCCTCGGGGACAGGCCTGTCAGCCAGCAGCTAAGGGCATCGGGTTCCTCCAGTGGCAGTGTGGAGCAGCCATTCGTTTGCCTTTTCACACTCCTCTGCGGTATGATAATCGGGGAGGGGAGGAAGAAGCCCCACTTCCCTCCCTAAATGACGTCCAGTAGTGGAAGCCAGGACAACAGGGTGGGGTGGCAAGTGGTGGCCAGACTCTCACCACCAGGGTCTAGTCTTGCTCAGGGTCAAGCTCAACTTCCTCCATGGGCGACTGGCCCCCAGTCTGCTTCGGCCACCAGGTCAACCTAAGAACTAAGGGAGGAATGGGGTGAGGAAGCAAGTCAAGCTGAGCAAGGCAGGCAAAAGCAAGTCTTGCCTTCATGGGCCTTTCACAACAGCGTCCTTTTTATGTGCCAAGGCTGACAAAAACATCCCGGACAGAGCAGCAGCAGGTGAAAGGAGTGCTATGCAGCTGCCGAAGTAGCTCAGTTGGGAGAGCGTTAGACTGAAGATCTAAAGGTCCCTGGTTCAATCCCGGGCTTTGGCAGGTCCTTTCATCCCTCTTTGTGGAGGGGTGGCTTGTTTTCTGGAGCACAGCAGCACCTTTCCCTGCTACAGTGTCCAGTCCAAAATATCAGCCCCCCGGTGCAAAAACGCTATCTTAGGGTGTAAACAGGAGGCTTCCAGCACTGGGACACCTGACAGGGAGCTCAGTGGGGGGTGTAACAGCTGCTGACACTGAGGGTCCTGGGCTAAATCCACTTGCAGGTGGAAGTGTTTCAATTTATTTCATTGACAATGAGTAAGGCAATGATTTAATCACAGGTATTTTTCATAAAAGTCATGAGCAGATCACAGGCAAGAAACAAAAAATCATTGCCCGTGACCTGTCCATGATTTAAACCATAGATACCTCTCATTGAATCTTGCAGGGAGGGGATCCCTGGGAGTCTGCAGCACCAGCTGTGGGGGGAGGGAGTCTGGGTCGCCCATAGCACCAGCTACCAGGGGAGAAGCCCTGGGGTAGGCTGCCACCGCAGGGGGGGAGCCCCAGGGACTGAGCAGCTGCTCCCACTGCCCCCAGGACAGCTGCCGGGAGCCACTGAGCTGCGGCTATTCTCACTGCCCCCAGGACCACTGCTCAAATGATCCCCAGGGCCAGCTGCATTGGCCGCTGCTCTGGTGATCCCTGGGGCTAGCTGCTTGGGCGGCCCTGGAGTCAGCCACACTGGCCGCTGCAGAAGTCATGGAGGTCACAGGAAGTCACAGAATCCGTCACTTCCACAACCTCCCTGATGGTCACGGATCCTTAATAATGAGACAGGGAACTGTGAGTTTCATTGTAAATCCACCTCTGCCTGCAGCCCCTGCTCTCCCAGCCCTGAGCTCCCCACTTGCTGCTCTGCTGGTGCCCCTCATTCCCGACCCGCATGACCTGCTATCTCAGCCCTGGGCTCCCTCCACACCTCTGCAATCTATATGTTTTATGGAAATATGCTTATAAGTGTGAATATGGTGTAACTGGATTATGCTTTATGCAAAAAAGCCTCTGGTAAGGTCTCATTACAAGGCTTATCATCTCCTGAGTGTGGTCATCCTATCTGTATCATTCTTGTACACGTGTCATTCCTGTGTCTGAAGCTAGAAATATGAAGTATGAATCTGAAGTCCTGTTGTAATTATGGAAAGTGTGGGCTGTTGATGATGGTTTGGAAGCTTGATGGCTCCCACTGACTGGGACAATTGGTTGTAAATGGCTCTGTTCACTTGGTGCGGACTAGCCCTGGAAGAATGGAGACAAGGGGGCTCACAGGACATGTGACATGTCCGGAAGTTGCGGACACAGGAAGTGAGTGCTGCTCTCAGGATGCCATTAGGAGAAGGTCAGAGGCCCCCAAGGGGGGGGCGGAGGGTGACGTGGGAGGAGCGTGCCTCTCTCCAGTCCTCAGCCACGTGTCGCGCGCGAGCCACAAGCAGCCCAGCCCCGACCCCACCCTGCCCCGGTCCGAGTCTGCGCCCCCTGATCCCTCCCCGACCCATGTGCTCCCTCAGCCCACCCTCCCCAACACCTCCGATAGTCCCTCCCACACCCTCCGCAGCATTGGCCCCTGACACTCCTCCAGCCCCCACATGGGCACCTCCATCCCCCCATCCACCCCACCCCCGCCCTCCATCCAGGGGATCCCTCAGACCCCACTCCCCAAACTCCCCCCTAGAATCATAGAATCATAGAAGATCAGGGTTGGAAGGGCCCTCAGGAGGTATCTAGTCCAACCCCCTGCTCAAAGCAGGACCAATCCCCAATTAAATCATCCCAGCCAGGGCTTTGTCAACCCTGACCTTAAAAACTGCTAAGGAAGGAGATTCTACCACCTCCCTAGGTAACGCATTCCAGTGTTTCACCACCCTCCTAGTGAAAAAGTTTTTCCTAATATCCAATCTAAACCTCCCCACTGCAACTTGAGACCATTACTCCTTGTCCTGTCCTCTTCCACCACTGAGAACAGTCTAGAACCATCCTCTCTGGAACCACCTCTCAGGTCGTTGAAAGCAGCTATCAAATCCCCCCTCATTCTTCTCTTCTGCAGGCTAAACAATCCCAGTTCCCTCAGCCTCTCCTCAGAAGTCATGTGTTCCAGACCCCTAATCATTTTTGTTGCCCTTCGCTGGACTCTTTCCAATTTATCCACATCCTTCTTGTAGTGTGGGGCCCAAAACTGGACACAGTATTACAGATGAGGCCTCACCAATGTCGAATAGAGGGGAACGATCACGTCCCTCGATCTGCTCGCTATGCCCCTACTTATACAGCCCAAAATGCCATTGGCCTTCTTGGCAACAAGGGCACACTGCTGACTCATATCCAGCTTCTCGTCCACTGTAACCCCTAGGTCCTTTTCCGCAGAACTGCTGCCGAGCCATTCGGTCCCTAGTCTGTAGCTGTGCATTGGGTTCTTCCGTCCTAAGTGCAGGACCCTGCATTTATCCTTACTGAACCTCATCAGATTTCTTTTGGCCCAATCCTCCAATTTGTCTAGGTTCCTCTGTATCCTATCCCTCCCCTCCAGCATATCTACCACTCCTCCCAGTTTAGTATCATCCGCAAATTTGCTGAGAGTGCAATCCACACCATCCTCCAGATCATTTATGAAGATATTGAACAAAACTGGCCCCAGGACCGACTCTTGGGGCACTCCACTTGACACCAGCTGCCAACTAGACATGGAGCCATTGATCACTACCCGTTGAGCCCGACAATCTAGCCAACTTTCTACCCACCTTATAGTGCATTCATCCAGCCCATACTTCTTTAACTTGCTGACAAGAATACTGTGGGAGACCGTGTCAAAAGCTTTGCTAAAGTCAAGAAACAATACATCCACTGCTTTCCCTTCATCCACAGAACCAGTAATCTCATCATAGAAGGCGATTAGATTAGTCAGGCATGACCTTCCCTTGGTGAATCCATGCTGACTGTTCCTGATCACTTTCCTCTCATGTAAGTGCTTCAGGATTGATTCTTTGAGGACCTGCTCCTTGATTTTTCCGGGGACTGAGGTGAGGCTGACTGGCCTGTAGTTCCCAGGATCCTCCTTCTTCCCTTTTTTAAAGATTGGCCCTACATTAGCCTTTTTCCAGTCATCTGGGACTTCCCCTGTTCACTGCGAGTTTTCAAAGATAATGGCCAATGGCTCTGCAATCACAGCCACCAATTCCTTTAGCACTCTCGGATGTAACTCGTCCAGTCCCATGGACTTGTGCACGTCCAGCTTTTCTAAATAGTCCCTAACCACCTCTTTCTCCACAGAGGGCTGGCCATCTCTTCCCCATGTTGTGATGCCCAGCGCAGTAGTCTGGGAGGTTGACCTTGTTAGTGAAGACAGAGGCAAAAAAAGCATTGAGTACATTAGCTTTTTCCACATCCTCTGTCACTAGGTTGCCTCCCTCATTCATAAGGGGCCCACACTTTCCTTGGCTTTCTTCTTGTTGCCAACATACCTGAAGAAACCCTTAGATTCATAGAATATCAGAGTTGGAAGGAACCTCAGGAGGTCATCTAGTCCAACCCCCTGCTCAAAGCAGGACCAATCCCCAATTTTGCTCCAGAACCCCCTAAATGGCCCCCTCAAGGATTGAACTCACAACCTTGGGTTTAGCAGGCCAATGCTCAAACCACTGAGCTATACCTCCCCTTCTTGTTACTCTTGACATCTCTCGCTAGCTGCAGCTCCAGGTGCGATTTAGCCCTCCTGATTTCATTCCTACATGCCCGAGCAATATTTTTATACTCTTCCCTGGTCATATGTCCAACCTTCCACTTCTTGTAAGCTTCTTTTTTATGTTTAAGATCCCTAGTTCACCCCAACCCTTTTCCTCATCCCTCGGCCCTGAGCGTCCCCCGAAATGTGCTGCCGCCCCCAACCTCCTCCCCCCGTCCTCAGCACCCCACCCCCAAAGGACTCCCACCCCTTTCCCCATTGCTGGCCCCCACTTTCTCGTCACCCCTCCCCCAGTCCATCCACATTGTGCAAGGTTCCTCATCTCCAATCTCTGCTACTCCCCAACCTGCCAGGTTCCCCTTTTCAGCCACCGTGGGGCCCTCAAACACGCCCCCAACCTGTCCCCTCTGGGGTCTCTAAATCCCCTATTCCCACAGTACACCTTGGTAACCCTTCCCTCCTCTACCTCGAATCCCCCTATTCCCTTCCCTTTGGTCCTCCTGAATGCCTCAACCCCACAGTCCTCCCCACACTCATTCACATGCTGAGCTACTCCTTCAGGGGCCCCCACAGCCCACCAAACTTCTCCATCCATGAGCCCTGTGGCTCTGTGGCCGGGCGGGGGAGCAAGCTCCCAATGTGGCTGGGCTAGGTGTGGGTGTGAATCTTTTCCTGTCTGGTGTGTGCTGGGCTCACAAAGACTCTTTGATCCCTCAGGGTGGGGTGTGGTTTTTGGCCGAAGGTGACACCGTTTGGGAGCCCTGTGGATGCAATGGGGTGTCTGGAATGGGGTGTGTGTGATCCCACCGTGCCCCTTCCCCTCTGCTTGCAGAGCTGAGGACAGATGGGTCTGAGAAGCAGAGCAGGAGTTCTGGGAAGGAGAAGAGCAATATGAAGATGGCATCTAAGATGAGGCCAGGTGACTCTGTGGAGGGAGACATGCTGGACAATGCCAAGGATTGCGGAGACAACCAGGTGTGAGCCCAGGACGCAGAGAGCTGGGGGAAAGTGTCTGTGTCTGTAACACTTCCCTGTCCTCTCTCACAGATGGAGTCCAAGAGGGATAGGAAGGAGAGGACGAGCACCCCAGTACTCAAGAATAATAAGGTGCATCCTAGCTGGGCCCAGGGCTCTGCGGGGTTAAGAGCAGTGGAAGTGACAAGAGTCTCCTGTGCACAGTGACGATTTTGGGTGCAGGTGCACTGGGGTGCTTCTAATTGTAGCTCCCAGAACATCATGGGAAGGGGGTTCAGGGTAGAGCCCTGGGGTGTGGGAGATGCAAGAAGCAGAGCCTCGCCATCACGGCAGAGTGTGACAATAACTTTTGTTTTTCCTTCTTGCGTTGTGTTTGGCACCAAGGGAAAAGAAGTGTGTAAGTGTGTGTGTGTATGTTGGAGGGTGAGGGGGGCGGCGACAGAGTCCGTCCTGGTGGAGAGATGGAAAGCAAGCAAGAGCACAAACACTGTTAATGCCAGGCAAGACCTGTTCAGCTGGGAGTGGAGCAGCTGTCTCTGTCTGTGAGAGGAGTGCTTGGTTTGGGGACTGCTCATCTCTCTTGGTGGGAGTGGTGTGTCCAAGCCCAGCAGGAGGTTGGATCCAGGAGGGTGACTCCAGGTGCTGAGTTTCTTTAATTTCTCCTATTCCCCCTCTCTCTCTGTCTTGTCTTCTGTGCTGGACAACGCCCCTTCTCTCTGTCTTTGTCGTGCCTCCTACCGCAGGCCATGGGCAGGAGAAGTGCGCATTGATCCCCACAGGCTTGGTCTCGAGAGCCTGCACCATCTAGCAGGAGGGAAGAGAATCATAGCGGGTCCTGGAGGCGACAATGGGGGAGGTGGGGTGACTGGCCACGCAGCCCGTTGGCTCTGTCTCTTTCCTTCACGTGGGGCTGCTCTAGATCATGTGGGAGACGGAGGGAGGCCGAGCTGTCGCGCACCAGTACAGCTGTGGGCAGGGCTGTCTCCCTCATCGGTTATTTCCTGAACTTGCAGATGAGTCGCCCAGGAGCCCCAGGCAGAGGAGAAGCTGGAAGAAGTGGAGCTGAGCAGGCTGGACATCCCGGGAAGCAGAGATGAACAGTCCTGAGCTTTCTGCCTTTCCCACACTGGGTGTGAGTCAGCGGTGACGGCACTCTCTTCCTCAGCTCTTCCCAGGTTAGATTCCTTCAGAGGCCATGAGCTGCACGTGGTATTAAGGGCAGGGGAAGAGACAATCGTCTCCTGTACAGAGTGACTCCTTTGGGTGCAGGTGCAGAGGGGGGATTTTTAATTGTTTCTGTCATGGCATAACGGGAGGAGGGTTGAAGCCAGAGCCCTGGGGTGCGGTAGGAGCGAGAAGAGGAGCCTCGCCACCATTGTTTTTTCTTTCCCTCTTGTGTTGTGTTTAATACCAAGAGGAAAGAAGTTGTGAGGACGGAGTCCAGCCCCGAGGTGAGATGGAAAGTGAGGGAGAGCAGTGACAGCGTGAATCCTGTTGTTGCCAGGCAAGAGCTGTCCAGCTGGGAGCGAAGCAGCTGTCGCTGTCAGTGAGGTAAGTGTCTGGTTTGGGGAGGGCTCTGGTCACTGCCCCCCCTGGCTCCAAGCAGGGACTTCCCATTAGCTGGGTGTGGGTTTCCTGACTAGCTGTGGCTTCAAGGGAGATGATGTTGCCATTTGTGGGGGCTGGTCATCTCTCTGGCCAGGAGTGGGGTGTGCTCCCTAGCAGAAGGTTGAATCCATGAGGGTGACTCCCGATTCTGAGTTTCTTTCCTTCTTCCCAGGTTTCTCTCTCTCTCTGTCTTCTCTACTGTGTTGGCCAACTCACACTCAAACTCTCTCTCTCCTTTCATGGACACTTGTTATGTTCAGTTGCCTGCATCCTCTTCCTCTGCTCCCCCTTCCCCAGTCTCCTCTGGGCTAGGCTGGGTCTATCTGCCTATGGCCATGGTCTCTGCCCTACTGGGCTAAGTGCCTTGCCCCTCCCACCCTGTATCTTCCTAGAGAGTTTGGGGAGACTTCATTGGTGTAACTGGGTCACAGCGTGAGTGGCCAGTCATGTCTTTGGGGCTGTGGGGTCTGAGATGGAGAGGGGTGGATTTGTGGTCATGGCTTTGGGCACAGGAGAAGTGGGGCTGGGATTAGAGATGTCTAGAACCCCCCTTAACATCCCTGGCTCCATTACTGCATCACCGAAAAGCCTCGCTCGGGGTCCACGCCCAGTACTAGGTTTCCGACGGTGCCACTGGTTAGTTGGTCTTTCTCTGCATCCCCAGAACCCCTCCCCAGAGTCTGTCATTGCTTCACCTAAAAGCTGCTTCCCCTTTGGGTCTCTGTGTTCTGGGGTCTCTGCTGTCATCAAGGACACTGCTCTGGCTATGGGCAGGTGCTCAGCAAGGTGAGGGTTGTAACTCAGAGCTTTCTTCATCAGAAATTTAAATAAAATTAGCCTTTGCCTCATTCCTTAAGGTTCAGAGTAACACACAGGCACACACCTGCTCACCGGGGTATGTGTGGGTCGGGGTCAGGGTGCAGGGCCCCCTGGTGACCAGGTGAGGCAGTGCATGGTGAATATCTCTCTTGTTGGGGCAATGACAACTGCTGCCCAGGTGGGATAGTGCCCTATGTGTATCTCCCCCCCCAGCACTGTGATAGTGACCCCTGCTGGCCAGGCACCACTGGTAGCCAGATGAGTCAGTGCTCTAGGTGTGTTCTTCACCTCCCCCAAGGTGGCAGGGTGCCTGGGTGGTCGTGTTAGGTATCTTCCAACCCCCTTGTGGCAGTGAGCCCTGTTCCGGGTGCACATCACTCCCCCACTAGGGATGTGCACTGGTGGCCAAATGGGGCAGCACCCTCTGTGTAGCCCCCCACCCCCTCTATGGCCAGCTATGGCAGGCACTAATCCCTGGCATCCACATGGGACAATACCCTCTATATATCCCCCAATTGGGGCAGTGCTCTGTGCGTGTGTGTTCGTCTCCCCTGTCAAGGTTCCTTCCCCACTCTGAACTCTAGGGTACAGATGTGGGGACCTGCATGAAAACCTCCTTAGCTTACTTTTACTAGCTTAGGTTAAAACTTCCCCAAGGTACAAATTAATTTTACCCTTTGCCCTTGGAATTTCCACTGCCACCACCAAACTTTATCTGGGTTTACTGGGAAACGTAGTTTGGAGACTTCTCTCCCCGCAAAATCATCCCAACCCTTGCACCGCACTTCCTGGGGAAGGTTTGGTAAAAATCCTCACCAATTTGCATAGGTGACTACAGACCCAAACTCTTGGATCTTAGAACAATGAAAAAGCATTCAGTTTTCTTACAAGAAGACTTTTAATAGAAGTAAAGGAATCCCCTCTGTAAAATCAGGATGGTAGATACCTTACAGGGTAATTAGATTCAAAACATAGAGAATCCCTCTAGGCAAAACCTTAAGTTACAAAAAAACCCACACAGACAGGAATAGTCATTCTATTCAGCACAGTTCTTTTCTCAGCCATTTAAAGAAATCATAATCTAACACATACCTAGCTAGATTACTTACCGAAAGTTCTAAGACTCCATTCCTGTTCTGTCCCTGGCAAAAGCAGCATACAGACAGACCCAGACCCTTTGTTTTTTCCCCGTCCTCTCAGCTTTTGAAAGTCTCTTGTCTCCTCATTGGTCATTTTGGTCAGGTGCCAGCGAGGTTACCTTCAGCTTCTTAACCCTTTACAGGTAAGAGGATTTTTCCTCTGGCCAGGAGGGATTTTAAAGGGGTTTTACCCTTCCCTGTATTTTTATGACATCCCCTATTTGGGTAGTGACTGCTGGTGGCTAAGTGAGGCAGTGGCCTTTGATTTCCTCTTCTCTCCCCGCACTCCCACATCTGAGGTAGTGCCCCCTGTTGGCCAGTTGAGGCACTGCCGGATGTGTGTATCTACTAATTGGAGCCGTGACCTCCCCGTGGTGGCCTGGTGTGGCAGTGCCCTACTGGTATCTCCCTCCCACAACAGACAGACACACACCGTTGTGGTAGCGGCCACTTCAGGCCGTGGCCTGTTTATCATCCCCCCCCCCCACCATTGCAGCGGTGACGCCTGGTGCCCAGTTTGAGAACAGGTTTTGTGAACCTCATGTGTAGCCTGCGTGTACCGCACGTCTTGGGGCAGTGAAGTGTGGTAGCCAGCTAAAACAGGGCACAGTCTGGTGGCCACGTAGGGCAGTGGCCTGTGTGTACATCTCCACTGGCACCGTGACCCCTGGTGTCTTGGTACGAAGATGCAGCCACATCTGGGTTACACAGGGGGGCTGTATATAGGCCAATGGGGATAGGCCCCCCACTGTTCCAGGAAGTAGACAAGGGCTAAGATACCAGAGCAACTGCTGCTGCTATTTCAACAGGAAGAGAAGGAGGAGGCTGCAGGATGGTGAAGGAGAGAAAATCAACACTGCAGGAGCAGGAGAAGGTAAAGACCAGGAGAATCCAGAAGCCAAGTCACCAGAGAGGCACAGGGAACCTCTCTGCAACCTCCCCAAATCTCTCATTTGAAGAGGGGTGTGGACTGTGGACTGTGCCCCCTGCCATGAGCCGCTCAGGAGAGCTGAGGGCACCTCCACGACCCCAGCGCACCCCCTCCAGCCCTCTGCCCTGACTCCTGCACCCCCACACACACCCAGCCCCCTGCCTTGACTCCTGCACCCCCCACGAACACCCTCAGCCCTCTGCCCTGACTCCTGTACCCCCCACAACCCCAGCCCTGACTCCTGCACCCCCTCACACACACCCAGTCTCTAGTCCTGACTCCTGCACCCCTCCCCACATCCTCACCCCTACCCTGAGCACCAAATGGGAGCTCCTGCACCCTCCCCCCCACATACCAACCTGCACCCCTCGCACTGAATGGGAGCTGCCCCAAGTAAGCGCTCCACACCCCCAACCTCCTGCCCCAACCCTGAGCCCCCTCCCTCATTCTACCTCCTGTTCAGACCCTGCACCCCAACCCCCAGCCTTCTCCTTCACACCCATCCCTGTGCTCAGTGCACCCCCACCCTCAGCTCAGTGCAGAGCGAGACGAAGAGAATGGGCTAGAACCAGGGAGAAGGTAGGTACCCACTCTATGTGGGCAGGAGTGGGGGGGATCCTAATTACCCCCTCCCCAGACCTGCTGTGCTTCCAGTTTACCCCCAGCCCCTCTCTTGCTTCAAGGACCAACCCTAGCTCCTGCCCCACTGTGTTTTTGCCCTCAGCCCCTGCCTTGCTCCAGTCAACAGGGACTAATCCTCCCCCATCCCCCGCTGTGCTCATCTTGCCCCTGTCGCCTGCCTCACTCCAGATGGGGACCAATCCTTCCCCCTGCCCCCCATGCCCAACTTTGAGGGTGGATAAAAATCAATGACTTTTTAAAAAAAAATCTAATAATCTGATTTTTTTTAATTTAAATTGGATTTTTGAGGAAAAAATATCTAAAGATTGTTTTAATTAAGGTACATCAGAGATGCCTAGTTTTGCCATTCTCAAACTGTGGATTTGTGTCTCCAGAGGTAACGTGCTTGTTAACAGCAAAAATGTTTCAAATAAATAAATAATATAGAGAGGTGAGAAATAACAGACCTCAACTCTATTGTCCCTCTGCAAATATGTGGACACAGGGTCAACCCCTTACCTCTCTTGAAAAATGAAAAGTTTCAAAAAGTTCAATGAATAGAAGATTGTTGGGGGCAGAATAGATCTGGACAAGGAAAACAAGTCTGGAGATAAATGTGAGAAGTGAGGGACATATGCTTTTTGTTAAACTATTATGTTTGCTGTTGAAGAAAAATATCCAGAATACTTCACGTGGTTGTTTTAGTTAAATAAAGCAATTTAAATATCTGTATGGGGATGTTCTCTTCCTAATACAGCCTGGCAAGAAAACCCCCAAATATTAATGATTAACCTGTTGAATTGGAGAGAGTTCACCTCCCGATAACTTCCTAAATCTCTGCTTCATTTACCTTTGGTAAATGAAATAACCAAACACTCATTCATTTTGTGACATAGCTGTAAAACTCATCTGAAAAGTTTTCAAAATAAATCATGGTTTAAAAATGTATAGTGTTCCCTTCTAAAAGTGAAACCTACATTGAACTCTGACTTGTGAAGAATATGTATTAAGGTTATAACAACCAACAAGAATGCACTTTTATGTAAAAAACCATGATTAAATGGAGTCTTCCTGACGAGTGATTTAAATCAAATCCACCCTACCCGCTGTACTCTTGCCCCGGCCTCTTCATTCCCCAGGGGGGCCCATAAATATGTTTGCTGCCAGGACCACAAAAAGTCAATCTGGCCCTGTTCCTAGAATGAACCCTCATTGCGTGGGGCGATCCCCACGGAGTGGCTGAAACCTCCAACGTGTCTTGTCAAAGGTGGTGGGGAGGTGGTGACCTCACAGACAGAAGTTGACATCAGCCAGCCAGGACAGGGAGGGGCCAGGGAAACCTCGGCGACCCCTGTGGCTTCACTTCAGCAAGTCTTCTTCTCGAGGTCTCTCCGTGAGGACTGAGAGGGGATCAGGGGACACGTACGTGAGCACCAGGAGGAACCTCTGTAGAGTTTTCTCCTTTCCTTTCATTGATTTATTGATAGAAAACAGACGTCCCTGTTGAGAAGGTAAGAGCCTCCTCAGGTCTGAAACCTCTTCAATCGGATCCATCTGGTGACAGTTGAATTCTAGGCATGGAAAACACAAACTTAAGGAGGCAGAATTTTATTCCGCACCTAAATTCTGTCCCTTAGAATCACTCGGGACACGAGGGTTTGTCCTTTTTATTTCACCTTTTCCTCCATTCCTCCCTCCTTTCTCTTCTTCTCTTGCATCTTTTGTCCTTTAAATGGCTGAGAGAAGAGCTGTGCTGAATAGAATGACTATTCCTGTCTGTGTGTCTTTTTTTGTAACTTAAGGTTTTGCCTGGAGGGATTCTCTATGTTTTGAATCTAATTACCCTGTAAGGTATCTACTATCCTGATTTTACAGAGGTGATTCCTTTACTTCTATTAAAAGTCTTCTTGTTAGAAAACTGAATGCTTTTTCATTGTTCTAAGATCCAAGAGTTTGCGTCTGTGGTCACCTATTCAAACTGGTGAGGATTTTTACCAAACCTTCCCCGGGAAGTGGGGTGCAAGTGTTGGGAGGATTTTGGGGGGAAAGACGTGTCCAAACCACATTTCCCAATAAACCCAGATAAAGTTTGGTGGTGGCAGTGGAAATCCAAGGGTAAAATAATTTTGTACCTTGGGGGAGTTTTAACCTAAACTGGTAAAAGTAAGCTTAGGAGGTTTTCATGCAGGTCCCCACCTCTGTACCCTCAAGTTCACTAGGCAAAACCTTAAGTTACAAAAAAAGACACACAGATAGGAATAGTCATTCTATTCAGCACAGCTCTTCTCTCAGCCATTTAAAGAAATCATAATCTAACACATATCTAGCTAGATTACTTACTAAGTTCTAAGACTCCATTCCTGTTCTGTCCCTGGCAAAATCATCATACAGACAGACACAGACCCTTTGTTTTTCTCCCTCCTCCCAGCTTTAGAAAGTCTCTTGTCTCCTCATTGGTCATTTTGGTCAGGTGCCAGCGAGGTTAACTTTAGATTCTTAACCTTTTACAGGTGAGAGGATTTTTCCTCTGGCCAGGAGGGATTTTTAAAGTGGTTTACCCTTCCCTTTATTTTTATGACATTCCCCCCAAATCTCAGCTAGGGTGAAACGCTGGCTAGGATTTCTTCCTGGAGCTCTAGGAAAAACAGAGTTAATAAGACACATGCACCTCTAAATATACTACCAAGTACATAAAGACTAACAATATTTTCCACATCTCAAAGACAATTTAACCAGTTGATTCTGGGAAACTTTCACGGGAGAGTGCATCAGCCACTTCGTTAGAAGCTCCTGAGATGTGTTGGATGTCGAAATCAAAATCTTCTGGAGCTAAACTCCACCGAATAAGTTTTATGTTATTTCCCATGGCGCTGTGAGGACACTGTTGTGCAGCATGGTCGGTTTGCAGGTGGAAACGCCATCCCCAAACATATGGGTGTAGCTTTTCCAGGGCATAGAAATTGGCGTAACATTCTTTTTCACTGACTGACCAGTTGCTTTCCCTCCCAGACAGTTTTTTGCTGAGAAACACTACAGGGTGGAAATCTTGATCAGGTCCTTTCTGCATTAAAACTGCTCCCACACCACGCTCGGACGCATCTGTGGTTACTAGGAACGTTTTGTCAAAGTCTGGGGCCCTTAGTACAAGATCAGACATGAGTGTCGCTTTAAGGTGGTTAAAGGCCTGCTGACACTTTTCGGTCCACTGAACGGCATTTGGCTGTTTCTTTTTGCTTAGATCTGTCAGCGGGGCGGCAATTTGGCTGTATTGCGGTACAAATCGTCTGTAATAACCGGCCAAGCCTAAGAAGGATTGAACCTGTTTCTTTGACTTTGGGACAGGTCACTTTTGGATAGCATCCACTTTGGCTTGTAGGGGGCTGATAGTTCCTTGACCCACCTGGTGTCCAAGGTAAGTCACTCTGTTCAGGCCTATTTGACACTTCTTAGCCTTAACAGTTAGTCCTGTCTCCCTTTTGCGCTCAAAGACTTTTTGTAGATGTTCCAGGTGTTCTGCCCAGGAATCCGAAAATCTGGCCACATCGTCAAGGTAGGCGACTGCGTATTGTCCTAATCCCGCTAGGAGACCATCTACAAGTCTTTGGAAGGTGGCGAGTGCCTTCCGCAGCTCGAAAGGGAGTACATTAAATTCATAAAGCCCGAGATGTGTTGTGAAGGCTGAACTTTCCTTGGTGGATTCCTCTAGCGGTATTTGCCAGTACCCCTTGGTTAAGTCCAAAGTAGAGATGAGCTGGGGCCGTCCGAGTTTCTCTAATAGTTCATCTGTGTGTGGCATTGGATAGTTGTCTGGGCGAGTTACAGCATTTAGCTTATGGTAGTCCACGCAAAAACGTATCTCCCCATCTGGTTTGGGAATTAGAACCACTGGAGATGCCCATGCACTTCCAGAGGGGCGGATTACACCCATCTGTAACATATCCTGGATCTCCCGTTCTATAGCAGTTTTAGCTTGAGGAGACACCCGGTAAGGTTGGACTTTAATTGGTTGAGCATTACCTGTGTCAATGGAATGGTATACCCATTCAGTCAGTCCTGGGGTGGCTGAGAACATCGGCGCATAGCTAGTGCACAGCTGCTTGATCTGCTGTCGCTGCATACGCCCAAGGGTCATGGAGAGGTTTACCTGTTCCGCACCACCAGCACTTTTCCCTTCGTAGTAAACACCTTCAGGCCACTCAGCGTCCTCTCCTCCATGGGCTGTAAACTGACAAACCTTTAATTCTCTGGAATAAAAGGGCTTTAGAGAATTAATATGGTACACCTTAGGCTTTCGGTTGGAGGTGGGGAATGCTATGAGATAATTAACAGCTCCCAGGCGCTCCTGGACAGTGAAGGGCCCTTCCCACGATGCTTCCATTTTATTGTCCTGGAGCACCTTTAAGACCATGACCTGGTCTCCTACTTTGAAGGAACGCTCTCTGGCATGTTTGTCATACCAGGCTTTCTGCTCTTTTTGAGCATCCTGTAAGTTTTCTTTAGCAAGGGCTAAAGAGGTTCGGAGGGTCTTTTGTAGGTTTGTTACAAAGTCCAGAATGTTAGTTCCTGGAGAAGGTGTAAATCCCTCCCATTGCTGCTTCACCAACTGTAATGGCCCCTTAACCTCACGGCCATATACAAGTTCAAATGGGGAAAACTCTAAACTGGGGTGTGGTACAGCTCTGTAGGCAAAGAGCAACTGCTGCAACACTAGGTCCCAGTCATTGGAGTGCTCATTTACGAATTTATGTATCATGGCCCCCAAAGTTCCATTAAACTTCTCCACCATATCATTTGTTTGATGGTTGTGAGGAGTGGCAACCAAATGATTTACCCCATGAGCTTCCCAGAGGTTTTCCAAAGTTCCTGCCAGGAAATTAGTCCCCGCAATGTGAGGATGTCGAAGGGCCAAGCTACACTGGCAAAAATGTCTGCTAGTGCCTGGCACGCACTTTTAGCCCTGGTGTTGCTTTGAGCTACTGCTTCCAGCTATCGGGTGGCAAAATCCATGAAAGTCAGTATGTCCTGCTTTCCTCTGGGTGTCTTTTTCAGAAAAGGACCCAGAATATCCACAGCTCCTCACTGAAATGGAACTTCAATGATGGGGAGAGACTGGAGAGGGGCTTTGACCTGGTCTTGGGGTTTTCCTACTCTTTGGCCTACTTCACAAGACCGGACATAGGTAGAAACATCCTTGCCCATTCCCTCCCAGTGGAATGACCCCCCCAAATGGTTTTGGTCCTGTTCACCCCAGCATGGCCACTAGGATAATCGTGCACTAAGCTCAAGAGCTTTGCCTTGTATTTACTTGGAACTACCAACTGTCTCTGAGGATGCCAGTCTTCCTGGTGTCCACCAGAAAGAGTTTCCTTGTATAAAAGTCCTTTTTCTACAACAAACTTGGATTGATTAGAAGAGCTGAGAGGTGGTGGGTTGCTCCGTACCGCCGTCCAAGCTTTCTGGATGCTTTCATCTGCTTCCTGTTCAGCCTGGAACTGTTCCCTTGATGCTGGAGACATCAGTTCCTCATTGGATTGTGGATCTATGCTTGTTCCCTCTGGAAGCGATGTAGGGGATGGGACTGTTTCCATTGACTGTGAGCCACTCTCCGCTGGGACACTATGTTGGGGTTCAGGCTCCGGCTGAGCCTCTCGTGTAGGGTTATGGGCTGCTGCCGGTTCAGGTTCGGTGGGGCCCTCTGGTGTTGAGGTTGCAGGTACTGGATTCAGTGCTGGCAATGGGTCTGGTGCTGGTTGTTCCGCTGGTTACGGTTCTGGGACTGGTTCTGTCTGGGTCTCTGGGACTGAATCCACTACTGCTGTTGCAAACATTGGCCTGGGGTCTGGGTTCATCACCTCTGACCGGGTCCTGATAGATGTTTCCGGAACAGAGCTAGGCCTCACGGCTTGTTTAGCCTGGCTGCGGGTGACCATTCCCACCCTCTTAGCCCACTTCACATGATTGGCCAAGTCTTCCTCCAACAGCATGGGGATGGGATAATCATCATAGGCTGCAAAAGTCCACGTTCCTGACCAGCCCTGGCACTGGACAGGCAACTTGGCTGTAGGCAAATCAAAAGAGTTGGACTTGAAGGGTTGAATCGTCACTGGGATTTCTCGGTTGATTAAATTGGGGTCAACCAAGGAAGCATGGATAGCTGACACTTGTGCTCCGGTGTCCCTCCACGCGGTGACCTTCTTCCTGCCCACACTCACAATTTCCTTCTGCTCCAAAGGTATCTGGGAGGTATCTGGGCCTGAGGATCTCTGGTGTGATTCCGGTGCAATGAACTGTAATCTGTTGGGGTTCTTGGGGCAGTTGGCCTTTACATGCCCCAGCTCATTATATTTAAAACATCGTCCAGCTGACGGGTCACTGGGGCAAGGCGGGTTGCTGGAGAACGGGGTGGTGGGACAATAAGGTGTCTGGAGGGTTCTTTGGGAGGTAGGTGGGGCCTTGGGTGGCCCCCGGTAATCGGGTGTGGTCTGGGGTTGTCCCTTCTGGTCTCTGCTCCAGCTGCGACCAGTTTTCTTCTTCTCTGCCACCTCCACCCATCTGGCTCCAATCTCTCCTGCCTCGATTACAGTTTTGGGCTTCCCATCTAGAATGTATCTTTCTATTTCCTCAGGAACACCCTCTAAGAATTGTTCCATTTGCATTAGGAAGGCAAATTTACTGGAGATTCAACACTTGCTCCTGATATCCAGGCATCCCAATGTTTCACAATGTGGTAGGCATGTCGGGTAAATGACACGTCTTGTTTCCACCTTAGGGCTCTGAACCCCCGACAAGAATGCTCGGGTGTTATCCCCATTCTCACTCTCGCCTTGGATTTAAACAGTTCATACTTGTTCATGTGTTCTTTAGGCATTTCAGCCATCACCTGAGCTAAGGGTCCACTGAGCTGCGGCCTCAGCTCTACCATGTATTGGTCGGTAGAGATGCTGTACCCAAGGCAGGCCCTTTCGAAGTTTTCTAAGAAGGCTTCAGTATCATCGCCTGCCTTGTAGGTGGGGAACTTTCTGGGATGGGAAGTGGTACCTGGAGAAGGATTGCTAGGGTTTGTTGGTATATTCTGCTGAGCCTTTACCTTCTCCATCTCCAGTTCATGCTTCCTCTCTTTTTCCTTCTCCTCCTTCACATGCTTCCTTGCCTCCATTTCCCTCCTGTGGGCAGCCTCCTGTACCTCCTTCTCCATCCGCATGAGTTCGATTTGTCTTTCATGTTCCTTTTGTTTTTCCTCAGCCTGAAATCTGGCTAATTCCAACTTTTGTTGAGCCGTGGAGATTGCCATCCTAACTTCTCTGTTTTTAACTAAATTTACACCCGATGTTTAGAAATAAAACAAACAAAACTTGGCTTTTAAAATTTTGCTGTGCTGGAATAGGATACCTATTCTCTGATAGAGTCTGTCAGCCTACAGAAAAAGACAATTCCCTTTGTCTCTGCTCTGGCCCAAATCAAAGCAAAAAAAAACAACAAAAAAAAAAAACAAAAAAAAACCCTTCCAACTATTGCCAGTTGGAGACCTGCTTTCTAGCAGCAGAAAGGATTTTAAAATTCCAAATCCTAAAAAACCCAAAAACTAACACTTTTGTCTTCAGGCAAATAGGTTGAAATCCCCTCTAGTTGCTCGTAGGTCTGTGAAGACTGCTGAATTTCCCTGCAGGAGGTTAACTACTCTGCCTTTAGGAAGAGAAACTGCAGCTCCCAAAGACAATTCCCTTTTGTCTCTGCTCTGGCCCAAAAGCAAAGCAAAAAAATACTTCCAACTATTGCCAGTTGGAGACCTGCTTTCTAGAAGCACAAAGGATTTTAAAAATTTCCTTTTAAAATCTGTTTCTCTGGTTCAAAAAATCTCAAATTGATCTCAAAATGATTTCAAGTTAATCCCACCACTCTGACACCATGTCAAGGTTCCTTGCCCACTCTGAACTCTAGGGTACAGATGTGGGGACCTGCATGAAAACCCCCTAAGCTTACTTTTACCAGCTTAGGTTAAAACTTCCCCAAGGTACAAATTAATTTTACCCTTTGCCCTTGGATTTCCACTACCACCACCAAAATTTATCAGGGTTCCTGAAAAAACGTAGTTTGGACACAACTTTCCCTCCATAATCCTCCCAACCCTTGCACCCCACTTCCTGGGGAAGGTTTGGTAAAAATCCTCACCAATTTGCATAGGTGACCACAGACCCAAACCCTTGGATCTTAGAACAATGAAAAAGCATTCAGTTTTCTTACAAGAAGACTTTTAATAGAAGTAAAAAAGGAATCACCTCTGTAAAATCAGGATGGTAGATACCTTACATGGTAATTAGATTCAAACACAGAGAATCCCTCTAGACAAAACCTTAAGTTACAAGAAAGACACACAGACAGGAATAGTCATTCTATTCAGCACAGCTATTTTCTCAGCCATTTAAAGAAATCATAATCTAACACATACCTAGCTAGATTCTAGATTACTAAATTCTAAGACTCCATTCCTGTTCTGTCTCTGGCAAAAGCATCACCCAGACAGACCCAGACCCTTTGTTTTTCTCCTTCCTCCCAGCTTTAGAAAGGCTCTTGTCTCCTCATTGGTCATTTTGGTCAGGTGCCAGCGAGGTTACCTTTAGCTTCTTAACCCTTTACAGGTGAGAGGATTTTTCCCCTGGCCAGGAGGGATTTTAAATGGGTTTACTCTTCCCTTTATATTTATGACAACTCCTTAGCCTGGTTCCATGTGTCACTGGTTTCTAGCACAGGTCAGTCCCTGGTCCTGTGGTCCAGACATCCTCATTCACATCAAGCTTCAAGTTGAGAATCATTTCCCATTCCTGATCTGTGGGAGGGGAGACTTTTAAAAGCCCTCTCTGTGCGACTGCACAAGGCAAAGTAAAGAGACCAAACCCCAAATCTCCCCTGTTCTTTCGGAGCCAGGTTTGCTGTGGGAATTCTGTATTTCAGATGACGTCAAGCCTGGGCATTGCAATTATTTACCAGTTTCTGTTGCATTGAAGCATTAGTGTACTTGCAGCTGTGATGGCCAAGTGATTAAGGCATTGGAGTCGAAATCCAATAGGGGTCTCCTGTGTAGGTTTGAATCCTGCTCATAGTGAGGCCTGTGTTTTAGCCAGTCTCTAACCCAGGCAATACTCTCTACAACCCCTGAGACACTCTCAATTCTCTCCCAACCCCAAGTAAATCCTGTTCTGCTCCTTTCAAAGTGATCCCTGGGACGCCACCTCACACTCTGCCCCTGATATGTCAGGCAAACTCTCAGCACCTGAAGCCTCTGCCACTCACCTAACGCCCCCTGCCCCATAGATCAGCCATAACCCTGGTTCTGTTCCTCTCTCTAGAGTGTGAAAGGAGCTGTCAATGCAGCCAGAGGCGCCGACTCCACGGGTGCTATGGGGCTGTAGCACCAACGGAAACAAAAAAACAGGTACTCAGCGCCCACTGGCAGCCAGCTCCCCACCCTCACACCTCCCACCTGCTAGCAGGCCTGGCCCACAAGCTCCTCCTCTTCTCCTTCAGCTTCTCCCCCCTGCCAGTGATCAGGTGTGTGGGAGGAGTGGGGAGAGGAAGAAATAGGGTGGCATGGCAAGAGACTGGACAGGGGTGGGAGCAGGGGTCAAGCCACCCCCAGGAAGTTTCAAAGTCAGCACCTCTGAGTACAGAAGCCTTCCCTGAGTCTCAGCTACCAGGATCCCTGCCACAGAGCAGGGTGCACAAGTCTCAGCCTCCCTTTCCCACACATGGCTCTGGACAGCACCAGGAATGATTTGGCTCCTGGCACTCAAGAGCTGAGTCCCTGGACAGGGGCTTGAAACCTGTCCCCTCCCATTAAGAGTCTGATGCTGTATGGACTGAGCTGGCCAGGCTTGCTGAGCGCCTCTCCCCATCCTCTTTTTCTCCACGCCCACTGCCGATTCCGCCTCCTCTTCCTCCCTCCTGCACCTCAGGGCCAATAAATCTCTGCACCTAGACAGCCGGCCCACCTGCTGCACCCCAATCCCCCATGCCTAAGCCTCCCTGCCAAAGTCCTGCATCTGGCTCCATAGAATTAAGTCTCACCTCTCGCTGGGAACTCACCTTCTTGTGCCCAGAGAGCCTCTGCCCCCCTCAGTAGCTGACCCGAGAAACACAGTGTCCACCTTTTCCAAAGAAGTGTTTGGAAAGGCTTTTCTTGTGTGGTCTAATGGATAAGGCATCTGACTTCCAATCAGGCAATTGATGGCACAAGTCCCTTCGCAGATGGGCTTGTGCAGTTTTCCCTTTGTGCTGAAAGTCCTACTTTCTTCAGGACTGAAACCTCTTCTCGGCCGCTCAGGCCAATGCTCTGGCTTCAGCTAGAGCCCTGGGAAGGAGTTGGGGGTTGGGCATCACAAAGGCTAGGGCGTGAGCTACAGGTGCATCCAGTCTAGCTCTCAGGGTTCCTTCCCCACTCTGAACTCTAGGGTACAGACGTGGGGACCCGCATGAAAAACTCCCTAAGCTTATTCTTACCAGCTTAGGTTAAAAACTTCCCCAAGGTACAAACTTTGTCTTGTCCTTGAACAGTATGCTGCCACCACCAAGCATCTTACATGAAGACCAGGGAAAGAGCCCACTTGGAGACGTCTTTCCCCCAAATATCCCCCCAAGTCCTACACACCCCCTTTCCTGGGGAGGCTTGAGAATAATATCCTCACCAACTGGTTACAAAATCATCAAAGACCCAAACCCCTGGATCTTGGAACAATGGAAAAATCACTCAGGTGCTTAAAAGAAGGATTTTATTTAAAAAAAAGAAAGGTAAAAATCATCTCTGTAAAATCAGGATGGAAAATACTTTACAAGGCATTCAGATTCAAAACACAGAGGATCCCCTCTGGGCAAAACCTTAAAGTTACAGAAAACGGGAATAAACCTCCTTCTTAACACAGGGAAAATTCACATAAAACAAAAGATAAACCAATCCGCCTTGCCTGGCTTACCTATACTGGTTGCAATATTGGAGACTCGGATTAGGATGGGTTGGAGAAGATGGATTTCTGTCTGGCCTCTGTCAGTCCCAAGAGAGAACAAACACATAAACAAAGAGCACAAAACAAAGCCTCCCCCCCACCACCCAAGATTTGAAAGTATCTTGTCCCCTTATTGGTCCTTTGGGTCAGGAGCCAGCCAGGTTAGCTGAGCTTCTTAACCCTTTACAGGTAACAGGATGTTGCCTCTGGCCAGGAGGGATTTTCTAGCACTGTATAGAAAATTTTATAGAAAATACAAAATATTGTATACAGAAAGGTGGTTACCATTCCCTTTCATGTATATTTATGACACTAGCCTTTGCCATTCCTGACTTGCCAAAGTAAATGGGCAGATGCCCGGGGTAGCATGTAGAACAGTTTCCCTCCTCCAAATGTACGGTTGTCCCTGTGCTTGAGGGGGCTAAATAGCGCCTTGGGAGCTGGGTGTTTCTCTGCTTCTCGCCAGCTGGGGAAAAGCCTCTTAGGGGAATATCTCCTGCCCCGCTGCAAAAGTGAGCACCTGGAATGGGAACGGTCAGAGGCCCCACCCAGGGGGTGGCCCTGCTTTCCTACCATCTATCCTTCTAATGTTGGCCACTGAGCATCAGCAGCCGCCCCGCATGCTGGTCTGCAGGTGGCCTTCAGTGGGTGTTTGGCATGGCAGGGAGCAGGCTGGCCGGGTGTCTTTATGCTCGTCTGCTGGCCACACATAGGCACGGTCCTCCCCTCATCTTGCCCTGCCCTAAGTTGCTCTGTGGCTTATAAACCTTCCCTTGGAGCTTTCAGTAACAGCCACCTCTGCTCTAGGTGCCCAGAGGAGGAGAGGTGTGCTGTGCTCCAGCCTGGGACTCTTCCTCCCTCCTGCCTGGTCCTGACTATGAAGCCTGGCCCTGGCACTCCTTCCTTTAAATGCCATGTGGGCAAGAGGAAGAGGTTGGCAACTGCAGTTACAAGGACCAAACTTGTGAACATCAGGTGAAGCAGCAAGAAACACAAGCATCAGGAATCTCTCGCTAGCGTGTTAAGTTCTAGGTCCCCAACCTAAAACGGCCAGCCCCTTTAAGCAGCTGGACCAAAGACCAATATATATTTCTTGACTTTAGCAAAGCTTTTGACACGGTCTCCCACATTATTCTTGTCAGCATGTTAAGGAAGTATGGGCTGGATGAATGCACTATAAGGTGAGTAGAAAGCTGGCTAGATTGTCGGGCTCAACGGGTAGTGATCAATGGCTCCATGTCTAGTTGGCAGCCGGTATCAAGTGGAGTGCCCCAGGGGTCGGCCCTGGGGCCGGTTTTGTTCAATATCTTCATAAATGATCTGGAGGATGGTGTGGATTGCACTCTCAGCAAATTTGCGGATGATACTAAACTGGGAGGAGTGGTAGATACACTGGAGGGGAGGGATAGGATACAGAAGGACCTAGACAAATTGGAGGATTGGGCCAAAAGAAATCTGATGAGGTTCAATAAGGATAAGTGCAGGGTCGTGCACTTAGGATGGAAGAATCCAATGCACCGCTACAGACTAGGGACCGAATGGCTAGGCAGCAGTTCTGCGGAAAAGGACCTAGGGGTTACAGTGGACGAGAAGCTGGATATGAGTCAGCAGTGTGCCCTTGTTGCCAAGAAGGCCAATGGCATTTTGGGATGTATAAGTAGGGGCATAGCGAGCAGATCGAGGGACGTGATCGTTCCCCTCTATTCGACATTGGTGAGGCCTCATCTGGAGTACTGTGTCCAGTTTTGGGCCCCACACTACAAGAAGGATGTGGATAAATTGGAGAGAGTCCAGCGAAGGGCAACAAAAATGATTAGGGGTCTAGAACACATGACTTCTGAGGAGAGGCTGAGGGAACTGGGATTGTTTAGTCTGCAGAAGAGAAGAATGAGGGGGGATTTGATAGCTGCTTTCAACTACCTGAAAGGGGGTTCCAAAGAGGATGGCTCTAGACTGTTCTCAGTGGTAGCAGATGACAGAACGAGGAGTAATGGTCTCAAGTTGCAGTGGGGGAGGTTTAGATTGGATATTAGGAAAAACTTTTTCACTAAGAGGGTGGTGAAACACTGGAATGTGTTAACTAGGGAGGTGGTAGAATCTCCTTCCTTAGAGGTTTTTAAGGTCAGGCTTGACAAAGCCCTGGCTGGGATGATTTAACTGGGAATTGGTCCTGCTTCGAGCAGGGGGTTGGACTAGATGACCTTCAGGGGTCCCTTCCAACCCTGATATTCTATGATTCTATGATATTCTATGATCCAGTGTTCAGAGTAACAGCCGTGTTAGTCTGTATTCGCAAAAAGAAAAGGAGGACTTGTGGCACCTTAGAGATTAACCAATTTATCTGAGCATAAGCTTTCGTGAGCTACAGCTCACTTCATCGGATGCATACTTTGGAAAATACAGAAGATATTCTTATACATACAAATCATGAAATCATTGGTGTTTACCACTACAAAAGGTTTTCCCTCCCCCTCCCCACTCTCCTGCTGGTAATAGCTTATCTAAAGTGATCACTCTCCTTACAATGTGTATGATAATCAAGGTGGGCCATTTCCAGCACAAATCCAGGGTTTAACAAGAACGTCTGAGGAACGGGGGGTTGGGGGGGTAGGAAAAAACAAGGGGAAATAGGTTACCTTGCAGAATGACTTAGCCACTCCCAGTCTCTATTCAAGCCTAAGTTAATTGTATCCAATTTGCAAATGAATTCCAATTCAACAGTCTCTTGATGGAGTCTGGTTTTGAAGCTTTTCTGTTCTAATATTGCAACTTTCATGTCTGTAATCTCGTGACCAGAGAGATTGAAGTGTTCTCCGACTGGTTTATGAATGTTATAATTCTTGACATCTGATTTGTGTCCATTTATTCTTTTATGTAGAGACTGTCCTGTTTGACCAATGTACATGGCAGAGGGGCATTGCTGGCACATGATGGCATATATCACATTGGTGGATGTGCAGGTGAACAAGCCTCTGATAGTGTGGCTGATGTTATTAGGCCCTGATGGTGTCCACTGAATAGATATGTGGGCACAGTTGGCAACGGGCTTTGTTGCAAGGATAGGTTCCTGGGTTAGTGGTTCTGTTGTGTGGTGTGTGGTTGCTGGTGAGTATTTGCTTCAGGTTGGGGGGCTGTCTGTAGGCAAGGACTGGCCTGTCTCCCAAGATTTGTGAGTGTTGGGTCATCCTTCAGGATAGGTTGTAGATCCTTAATAATGTGTTGGAGGGGTTTTAGTTGGGGGCTGAAGGTGATGGCTAGTGGCGTTCTGTTGTTTTCTTTGTTAGGTCTGTCCTCTAGTAGGTGACTTCTGGGAACTCTTCTGGCTCTATCAATCTTTTTCTTCACTTCCGCAGGTGGGTATTGTAGTTGTAAGAATGCTTGATAGAGATCTTGTAGGTGTTTGTCTCTATCTGAGGGGTTGGAGCAAATGTGGTTGTATCGCAGAGCTTGGCTGTAAACAATGGATAGTGTGGTGTGGTCAGGGTGAGAGCTGGAGGCATGTAGGCAGGAATAGAGATCAGCAGGTTTCCGGTATAGAGTGGTGTTTATGTGACTATCGTTTATTAGCACTGTAGTGTCCAGGAAGTGGATCTCTTGTGTGGACTGGACCAGGCTGAGGTTGATGGTGGGATGAAAATTGTTGAAATCATGGTGGAATTCCTCAAGGGCTTCTTTTCCATGGGTCCAGATGATGAAGATGTCATCAATATTGCGCAAGTAGAGTAGGGGCATTAGGGAACGAGAGCTGAGGAAGCGTTGTTCTAAGTCAGCCATAAAAGTGTTGGCATACTGTGGGGCCGTGCGGATACCCATAGCAGTGCCGCTGATTTGAAGGTATACATTGTCCCCAAATGTAAAATAGTTATGGGTAAGGACAAAGTCACAAAGTTCAGCCACCAGGTTCGCCGTGACATTATCGGGGATAGTGTTCCTGACGGCTTGTAGTCCATCTTTGTGTGGAATGTTGGTGTAGAGGGCTTCTACATCCATAGTGGCCAGGATGGTGTTATCAGGAAGATCACTGATGGATTGTAGTTTCCTCAGGAAGTCAGTGGTGTCTCGAAGGTAGCTGGGAGTGCTGGTAGCGTAGGGCCTGAGGAGGGAGTCTACATAGCCAGACAATCCTGCTGTCAGGGTGCCAATGCCTGAGATGATGGGGCGCCCAGGATTTCCAGGTTTATGGATCTTGCGTAGTAGATAGAATATCCCAGGTCAAAGTTCCAGGGGTGTGTCTGTGCGGATTTGATCTTGTGCTTTTTCAGGGAGTTTCTTGAGCAAATGCTGTAGTTTCTTTTGGTAACTCTCAGTGGGATCAGAGGGTAATGGCTTGTAGAAAGTGGTGTTGGAGAGCTGCCGAGCAGCCTCTTGTTCATATTCCCACTTATTCATGATGACGACAGCACCTCCTTTGTCAGCCTTTTTGATGATGATGTCAGAGTTGTTTCTGAGGCTGTGGGTGGCATTGTGTTCTGCACGGCTGAGGTCGTGGGGCAAGTGATGCTGCTTTTCCACAGTTTCAGCCCGTGCACATCAACGGAAGCACTCTATGTAGAAGTCCATTCTGCTGTGTCGACCTTCAGCAGGAGTCCAGCTAGAATCCTTCTTTTTGTAGTGTTGGTAGGGAGGTCTCTGTGGATTAGTATGTTGTTCAGAGGTGTGCTGGAAATATTCCTTGAGTCGGAGACGTCGAAAATAGGATTCTAGGTCACCACAGAACTGTATCATGTTCGTGGGGGTGGAGGGGCAGAAGGAGAGGCCCCGAGATAGGACAGCTGCTTCTGCTGGGCTGAGAGTATAGTTGGATAGGTTAACAATATTGCTGGGTGGGTTGAGGGAACCCTTGCTGTGACCTTGTGGCATGTAGTAGTTTAGAAAGTTTAGTGTCCTTTTTCTTTTGTAGAGAAGCAAAGTGTGTTTTGTAAATGGCTTGTCTAGTTTTAGTAAAGTCCAGCCACAAGGAAGTTTGTGTGGAAGGTTGTTTTTTTATGAGAGTATCCATTTTTGAGAGCTCATTCTTTATCTTTCCCTGTTTGCTGTAGAGGATGTTGATCAGGTGATTCCGCAGTTTCTTTGAGAGCGTGTGGCACAAGCTATCAGCGTAGTCTGTGTGGTATGTAGATTGTAATGGATTTTTTACCTTCAGTCCTTTTGGTACGATGTCCATCTGTTTGCATTTGGAAAGGAAGATGATGTCTGTCTGTATCTGTACAAGTTTTTTCATGCAGTTGATAGATTTCCACTCCATACGGCTAAATGGCTAAATAGCAGGCTGGCTAACCTAGTGAGGAGGGCTTTAAACTAGGTTCACCAGAGGAAGGAGACCAAAGCCCTGAGGTAAGTGGGAAAGCGGGATACCGGGAGGAAGCACAGGCAGGAACGTCTGTGAGGGGATGGCTCCTGCCTCATAGTGAGAATGAGGGGCGATCATCAGGTTATCTCAAGTGCTTCTATACGAACGGACAAAGCCTTTGAAACAAGCAGGGAGAACTGGAGGTCCTGGTGCTGTCAAGGAATTATGACGTGATTGGAATCACAGAGACTTGGTGGGATAACTCACATGACTGGAGTACTGTCATGGATGGTTATAAACTGTTCAGGAAGGACAGGCAGGGCAGAAAGGTGGGGGAGTAGCACTGTATGTAAGGGAGCAGTATGACTGCTCAGAGCTCCGAAACGAAACTGCAGAAAAACCTGAGTGTCTCTGGATTAAGTTTAGAAGTGTGAGCAACAGGAGTGTTGTGGTGGCGGGAGTCTGCTATAGACCACCGGACCAGGGGGATGAGGTGGATGAGGCTTTCTTCCGGCAGCTCGCAGAAGCTACTAGATCGCACGCCCTGGTTCTCATGGGTGACTTTAATATTCCTGATATCTGCTGGGAGAGCAATACAGCGGTGCATAGACAATCCAGGAAGTTTTTGGAAAATGTAGGGGATAATTTCCTGGTGCAAGTGCTAGACGAGCCAATTACGGGGGGAGCTTTTCTTGACCTGCTGCTCACAAACCGGGAAGAATTAGTAGGGGAAGCAAAAGTGGATGGGAATCTGGGAGGCAGTGACCATGAGTTGGTTGAGTTCAGGATCCTGATGCAGGGAAGAAAGGTAAGCAGCAGGATACGGACCCTGGACTTCAGGAAAGCAGACTTCGACTCCCTCAGGGAATGGATGGGTAGGATCCCCTGGGGGACTAACATGAAGGGGAAAGGAGTCCAGGAGAGCTGGATGTACTTCAAGGAATCCGTGTTGAGGTTACAGGGACAAACCATCCCGATGTGTCAAAAGAATAGTAAATATGGCAGGCGACCAGCTTGGCTTAATGGTGAAATCCTAGCGGACCTTAAACATAAAAAAGAAGCTTACAAGAAGTGGAAGGTTGGACATATGACCAGGGAAGAGTATAAAAATATTGCTCGGGCATGTAGGAATGAAATCAGGAGGGCCAAATCGCACCTGGAGCTGCAGCTAGCGAGAGATGTTAAGAGTAACAAGAAGGGTTTCTTCAGGTATGTTGGCAACAAGAAGAAAGCCAAGGAAAGTGTGGGCCCCTTATGAATGAGGGAGGCAACCTAGTGACAGAGGATGTGGAAAAAGCTAATGTACTCAATGCTTTTTTTGCCTCTGTCTTCACTAACAAGGTCAGCTCCCAGACTGCTGCGCTGGGCATCACAACATGGGGAAGAGATGGCCAGCCCTCTGTGGAGAAAGAGGCGGTTAGGGACTATTTAGAAAAGCTGGACGTGCAGAAGTCCATGGGGCCGGATGAGTTGCATCCGAGAGTGCTAAAGGAATTGGCGGATGTGATTGCAGAGCCATTGGCCATTATCTTTGAAAACTCGTGGCGAACGGGGGAAGTCCCGGATGACTGGAAAAAGGCTAATGTAGTGCCCATCTTTAAAAAAGGGAAGAAGGAGGATCCTGGGAACTACAGGCCAGTCAGCCTCACCTCAGTCCCCGGAAAAATCATGGAGCAGGTCCTCAAAGAATCAATCCTGAAGCACTTACATGAGAGGAAAGTGATCAGGAACAGTCAGCATGGATTCACCAAGGCAAGGTCATGCCTGACTAATATAATAGCCTTCTATGATGAGATTACTGGTTCTGTGGATGAAGGGAAAGCAGTGGATGTATTGTTTCTTGACTTTAGCAAAGCTTTTGACACAGTCTCCCACAGTATTCTTGTCAGCAAGTTAAAGAAGTATGAGCTGGATGAATGCACTATAAGGTGGGTAGAAAGTTGGCGAGATTGTCGGGCTCAACGGGTAGTGATCAATGGCTCCATGTCTAGTTGGCAGCTGGTGTCAAGTGGAGTGCCCCAGGGGTTGGTCCTGGGGCCGGTTTTGTTCAATATCTTCATAAATGATCTGGAGGATGGTGTGGATTGCACTCTCAGCAAATTTGTGGATGATACTAAACTGGGAGGAGTGGTAGATATGCTGGAGGGGAGGGATAGGATACAGAGGGACCTAGACGAATTGGAGGATTGGGCCAAAAGAAATCTGATGAGGTTCAATAAGGATAAGTGCAGGGTCCTGCACTTAGGATGGAAGAACCCAATGCACCGCTACAGACTAGGGACCGAATGGCTAGGCAGCAGTTCTGTGGAAAAGGACCTAGGGGTGACAGTGGACGAGAAGCTGGATATGAGTCAGCAGTGTGCCCTTGTTGCCAAGAAGGCCAATGGCATTTTGGGCTCTATAAGTAGGGGAATAGCGAGCAGATCGAGGGACGTGATCGTCCCCCTCTATTCGACATTGGTGAGGCCTCATCTGGAGTACTGTGTCCAGTTTTGGGCCCCACACTACAAGAAGGATGTGGATAAATTGGAGATAGTCCAGCAAAGGGCAACAAAAATGATTAGGGGTCTAGAACACATGACTTCTGAGGAGAGGCTGAGGGAACTGGGATTGTTTAGTCTGCAGAAGAGAAGAATGAGGGGGGATTTGATAGCTGCTTTCAACGACCTGAGAGGTGGTTCCAGAGAGGATGGTTCTAGACTATTCTCAGTGGTAGAAGAGGACAGGACAAGGAGTAACGGTCTTAAGTTGCAGTGGGGGAGGTTTAGGTTGGATATTAGGAAAAACTTTTTCACTAGGAGGGTGGTGAAACACTGGAATGCATTACCTAGGGAGGTGGTAGAATCTCCTTCCTTAGAAGTTTTTAAGGTCAGGGTTGACAAAGCCCTGGCTGGGATGATTTAATTGGGGATTGGTCCTGCTTTTGAGCAGGAGGTTGGACTAGATGACCTCCTGAGGTCCCTTCCAACCCTGATATTCTATGATTCTATGATTCTATGAAATGCAGTGCCTTGCATAATGACAGGTTTCAGAGTAACAGCCGTGTTAGTCTGTATTCGCAAAAAGAAAAGGATTACTTAAGGCACCTTAGAGACTAACCAATTTATTTGAGCATAAGCTATCCAGTGGGCATCTGTCATGGAAAAGAACACTCACTCTCATGCATCCAGAGACAGGAAAACCAAGCACATTTTGATCCGTGGATTTGCATCAAACCAACATAGCTCCAGGAGGTCCCACTGAGATTTGAACTCAGATTCCAGGATTCAAAGTCCTGAGTGCTGACCATTACACCATGGGACCTGCTGCTGTTTCTTTTTCTGGACCCCTGTGACTTTCAGCTGGCTGGCTTGCACTCTGCACTTATTGCTTCCCTCCAGCTGCTTCCTCTCACAGGATTCTCTCTCCTTCTCCATCGAATGTGGTCCTGCAGTACCGGATCCACGGATCCTGCCCTGAGTCCCCACATCCCCCTGCTTTGCCTCTGGTCTCTGCAGGCTGCAAAAATGCCAGGGGAGGCCTCCCCTCCCTTCACGCAGTGGTCCCGCTCATATTGGCCAGCTGCAGCCGCATGTCCTGGAACTTGGCCAGCTGTCGCTTGATCCGGTCGTACAGTCACACGCTGACTGGCTCCCCTGCCTGGATGCTCTTGTGGAAATCCCACAGACGATGCTGCAGAACTTGGCACTGTTCGTTTCTTTAACACGGTGGTGTTTGCCTGGCCCCCGAAACAAAGCCGCCAGCTCCTCCCTCACCAGCTCCCACCAATCCCCCTGGTTGCCATAGAACCCTCTGATGCTTTCCCATTCTGCCAGCACCACCAGTCCTAGCCGCCCCTCCCCTTTATCTTGCCAGCTCTGGAAGTTCAGCTTCCAATATCCTCTGCCCTGGGTCAGGGAATTGCCCACTTTGAGGCACATGGTGAGAGCTGCGTGATCCAAACAATCCATTAGCACGACCCTGCACTGGGCTGTCAACATGCTCTCTTTCATGTAAATCCAGTCAATGCGACTCCTGGCCTGCCCCCACAGAAAGGTGTACCCCCTCTGTGGCTGGTGTGAGCTTGGATGAGAGGAATAGGAGGCTACCACCTCACTGGCTCCACTATCGAGAAACAAGTCCTCTAAGACGACCTTGCTACAGACCTGTGCCAGGTAGTGCTTATTGTAAAAACGTGTCCTCTGACGGTCTGGAAAATGGGACCCATGGTCCTCAGGCCGTCGGACACAATTAAAATCCCCCCCAACAGCAAACACTGTGCGGTCCAGAGGAAGAGAGCCAGTTCCTTCCATTGATCTTTCCTTTCACACTTTAACTGGGGACCATACACACTAATATAGCAGTAACCAGTGCCATGGAGCACAAAGTCACCAGTAATGCCCTCCTTGGACATAGCTTCACCACGTTCTGTACTCGCACCGCGAATGTGAAGAACAAGACTCCAGCCCACCATTCTTCCCTGGCCCAGAGGACCAGAAAGATGGGCCCTTCCTCCAATCACCCTCTGCCCATCGATCTGCCCTAAACTCGTTAATGTGCATTTCCTGAATGCCCACCATGTCCAAGTCCAGCTACTCCAAGGAACTGAACAACAAGCGCTTCCTCCTGGGCCCCTCTCCACGTGGACACTTTCACAGATGCCCTTTCCCCAGTACTGCCCTCGCTCAGCTGTGCAGAGGATCTTTCGTCCCCAGTCCCTGCCCGTCACTGCCCAGCACCCTTTCTGGCACCATCTCCGATGGCCATGCCTCACTCTCTTCCCGCCATATTGGGTTGACCAATAAGTGTGTTGGAAAGACGGCTCCTGTCTCTCATTGTTAAAGGTCAGGTGGGCCAACTAGGGACAGAAACCCACGCTCTGTTGTCCTGCTTGGGAGCTCAAAATCAGGGACTCACCTCAGGTAAAGGTGCCACTGTGCTCCTAGAGGACAAGCCACCCCTGCACAAAGGAGGAGGAAAGGGCCTGCTAAAGCCTGGGATCAAACCAGAGACCTTTAGATCTTCAGTCTAACACTCTCCCAACTGAGCTACTTTGGGAACTATATGGCTGTCTTTTGCCCTGCTGCTTCTCTGTCCGGGATGTTTTGTCAGCCATGGCACACAAAAAGGGCATCCTTGTGAGTGGCCCACGAAGGCAAGACTCTCTTTTGCCTGCCTTGCTCAGCTTGACTTGCTGCCTCACCCCGTTCCTGCCTGAGTTCCAGGGTTGACCTGGTGGTGGAAGGAGATTGGGGGCCAGTGGTGCAGGGAGGAAGTTGAGCTGGACCCTGAGCTAGACTAGACCCTGGTGGCAAGAGTCTGGCCATCACTTTCCACCCCTCCCTGTTGTCCTGGCTTTCCCACTGGACGTCATTCTGGGAGGGAAGTGGGGCTTCTGCTTCCCCTCCCCAGTTTTCACATCACAGAGGAGTGTGAACAGGAAAATGAATGGCTTCTCCACACTCCCACCAGAGGAACCCGAAGCCCTTAGCAGTGGCTGAGTAACAAGTGTCTGTTGGGTGACAGGCCTTTCCCTGAGGAGCGGGAACAGCAGCTGCCGCCTCCCTCTCAGCTCCAGGTTCATTGTGGGAAATGCTCGTTGCCTGGCTGCATGGGGGGAAGCTGCTCCATACTCTGGAGAGCATCTGTATTGGTCTGTCAACACCCCGTCTTCACTGAGCCAGTCTGATCGAGTCCCAAGTGTCCCCTCCTGCTTGGCAGCTGAGAGTCTATGCACACATCAACCCCCACCTGACAGCCCCCTTAGCCAGCAGCAGCGCTAGCCACCTCAGCACCACAGGGGAACTCAATGCACTTCTTGGGGGGAAATAGCTCCTTGGCATCCAGCTGCTAGAATGAGAGCCAGGAGAGAGCAGTGTCTGGCTCACCCTGGGGGAGAGAAGAGACCTGATGAGTGTGGATCTCCTTCAGTCTCCCCCACAATGCTGGTCAGTTTTATTGTCACTGTAATAGTCAGAACTTCCCTTCAGGGGCATCCCTAGGGGGGTGTGGGGCCTGGGACTAATCCCTCCACTTCTGCTCTGGACCCCGCCCCCACTCTCCCCTTCCCCCAAACCCGCACCCCAACTCTTCCAGCCCCTGCTCCACCTCATTCCACCTTCTGCTCCCTCTGCCGGGAGATGGTGGGAGCTGGGGTCGCTGATACCATTTCTCACCGGTGACTGTGGGTCTGACTCCCGCTGCCAATGTCAGCCCCCAGCTAGGCCCCTTGGGCCAGCCTGACCTCCCCCCCCCCGCATCCTAGCCCCACCCTCCCCGGGCTGGCCTAGCACCCCCGTCCCCCCGCATGACACGCACACACAGCTGTCCCTAGGGTACAGTGATTGGGACAGCTGCCAAGGGGCCCCCCAAAGGTAGCAGGTTTAAAACAAATGAACAAAAGGAAGTACTAATTCACACATGGCACAGTCTCCCTGTGGAACTGGTTGCCCTGGGATGTTGTGAAGGCCAAAAGTATAAGAGGGCTAAAAAAGAACTAGATCAGTTCATGGAGGATAAGTCCATCCATGGCTATTAGCCAGGATGGGTAGGGCTGCAACCCAATGCTGTGAGTGTCCCTAGCCATTGTTTGCCAGGAGCTCGGACTGGATGACCGGGGATGGGTCACTCCATGGCTGCCTGTTCTGGTCATTCTCTCTGAAGCACCTGGCATTGGCTATTGACAGAAGACAGGACACTGGGCTAGATAGACCACTGGTCTGACCCAGTCTGGCCATTCTCATGTTCAGATGAGACCTCAAGTCTTGGGATTAGGAATATCTTTCTGTATTATCACCTGATTATTCTAAATTTACACAAACTTAAAATATGGCTTTAATTGGTGTTTGTGTATATTTTTCTCTTTCTCTAGACATGAATTAGGTACAGTGCTCCTGTCAGAGAACTTTCAAGTTATCTGCAAAGAGCCTACAGCAGTGATCTCCAACCTTTTTATGCCCAAGATCACTTTTTGAATCTAAGGATAATTCAAGATCTACGCCGCCCCTTCCCCGAGACCCTGCCCCTTCTGAAAAGTCCTGCCCCACTCATTCCATCCCCCCCCATTGCTCACTTTCCCCCACCCTCACTCACTTTCACTGGGCTGGGGCAAGGCGTTGGGGTTTGGGATGGGGGGCTTGCTCTGGGCTAGGGCTGAGGGGTTCACAGTGTGAGAGGGAGCTCTGGGCTGGGGCAGAGAGTTGGGGTGCAGGAGGGGGTACAGGGTGCTAGCTCTGGGAGAGGGGTCAGGGCTGGTGCTTGGGGTGCAGGAGGGGGTTTGGGGTATAGAAGGGGTTATGGGGTGTTGGCTCTGGAAGGCAGCTCAGGGCTGGGGTTTGGAGTGCAGGAGGGGGTAGGGGGTGCTTGCTTTGGGAGGGGGCTCAGGCATGGGGATTGGGGTGCGGCCTCCCACTGGGCAGCACTGAAATCATAGACCATTGCTTGTGTACAAGGTGGACTGCACAACAATGGGTATGTCCTACCTTACCAAAATTAGAAGAGCCCTGCTCCTTAAAACATAAAAGTCTGGCAACCTGTTCCTGGGATGAAGTAGATAACAGTACCCCAAAAGTGTCTTTTGATAGAAAAAGTTGTCTCTGTGCCATTGGATTAGAGGAGCTTGTGTGGCAAGATAAATACATCTCAGAACCGCCAGTAGAACAGTGTATGTGTAATATAACTATGTTAAAAACGCCCAACTTAACGCTTTACTTCCCAACTCATGAGGATAAAAGAACTAACACACTGGATACCAGTAATATTCAAGACTTTAATTTCTCTTTGGGGGTCAATTGGACAAGCTTGTATGAACTAATGAAGAGAAATGAACAAATTAGCCAACTGACTGAAACCACACGGACCCAGGTTCAGACACGCAGTTTGGCTATTTTACTTCAGGGATTTGAAATATTAAGAGTGTCCGCACAAGCAGAACAAATCATGACGCACCATTGGTGTGATATTTTTAAAGGATGGGACGCCTCTTAGTCTTCAACTTTAAAAATTATGTTATACCCAATTGTTTTCTTTATCCTGAGAAGCTCCCTGTTTGGCGGGAGGGATAGCTCAGTGGTTTGAGCATTGGCCTGTAAACCCAGGGTTGTGAGTTCAATCTTTGAGGGGGCCATTTAGGGATCTAGGGCAAAAATTGGGGATTGGTCCTGCTTTGAGCAGGGGGTTGGACTAGATGACCTCCTGAGGGCCCTTCCAACCCTGAGATTCTATGTTAATTGTAATGTGTGGCATGTGCTGCTGGATGAAAAGACTGTATTTTAAGCTGAAACCACAGGCTCACATTGCTTCACAATATATAGCCTTGAAACAATTACATAAAGTGTGACCCATTCAATACCCCGGGATTGAAGGGTCAAAGGGGGACAATGTAGACCTGATAAATGAAATTGTTTGTAATTGTTCAATTTATTCCTATAACTTCATAAGTAAAGTTTTATTAATGAAACTTCATTCATTCATAAAACTGGGTACCCCAATAACTGACTGACAATTAAGCTGCTTGTTAAGAGCCACAGCTGTTCAGGCCACTGCCTTTGTAAATTTCACTTTCAATCCAATTGCTGCTTAAATCCCTGAAATTTACACTGTTTCAACGTTGTAACTTCTGCTCACTGTTTGTCATTCATTATACTTGTCAATAATGTAACGTTTGTTCACTGTTTGCCATTCCTTACACTTGTCCATATTGTAACTCAAACTCCATTTTAACTTGTCCCAAACTCCATTTTAAAATGTTCACTCCATTTTGAAAAAGCTTGCTGTGACCTTCATTTTTGCAAAACCGTGCTGCAATCTTATTAGTGTAGTTTAGATGTGTGAATGAGGTATGGATGGATGATGGAATCAACCTCCACCCCAGCCTGTCCTGATGAAATAAAGTTCAAATACCAAGGGCTGAAGATGCAGGGAACAGCCCTAACAAAGTAAAAAGAGCCCACCCTACAAAGAAAAGAACAAAGGTACAATAGAAGGAAGATCAAAGCCAGGTCCTAGGCTGAAAGTCACATCTGCAATTGACAGGTGATCAATCACACCGAACCCAGAGGCAGCGTGATAAAGCAAGACCTATAGATTCTGGATTCAAACTAAAAAATGATTAAAAGGATGGGTGAGATGGAAGACTTCGTGCCCGGCTTTCCTGGCCAGTTAGCCACCACGAGCTACGATCCCAAGCTGTGAAATCAAGCCACGAGCTCAAGCTATGTTCAGGACTGGTAACTATCTACCAGCTGCAGAACATTTGATGTGTGTGTGTGTGTGTATACATAGGTATTAGATATTAGTTATTGGTCATAAATCAAATTGTGTTATAATAAACGTGACAACTTGTCTTGTTCCCTGAAACGATCCTGTGTAGTTTTGTCTGTATAACATCAGCACAGGCTAATGTTCTACTGTTCTGCTGCCCTTTACTCGTACAGTAATAACAACAACATTTCATTACCCCCTGCTCCCCTGCATTCAAGTGGTTTGTAACCCAACCCCAGCCAAAATCTATCACTTGGGCAATGCAGCTCTGTTTGCTGGATACCTAGCTAGATTAGGTGTGAATGTAAATACAATCTGGTCCTGAAGCCTTTCCCCACAGCCCCCAGCTCATCACTAGCTGTCTGGGAGAGCTCATTTAGACTTTGCTTACAAATCATCATTTGAAATTATTAGGTTGGCTAACATCACTGACATGAATGCACTGACATGGTCATAAAAAACAACAGCTCTATAAGGAAGCTAGTCTATGTTCATACTTTCCAAATCTATTATACTTTTTCAAATACACCTATTTTATCATACACTTTATATGCCTTTAAAGTGTGTATTAATATTTCAATTTCAATTCAAAAGTCCAAACAATCACTACATTGGCAATACTCTACGTAATGAGTTCACAAACCTGGACAGGGAGGTGGGGTTGGGGAAATTCAGGAGAGGTGTAGGGAAATCCTTGCCTGCACCCCTCTCCAACTGGGGAGCCTGAACCTTGCCATCCTCACCGCTCCCTCGAAGGGAAGCCAAGTGCTGGGTGAGCACCTAACGCTGGCGGGGCAATGCTTTCAGGCTCTCCAGGGAGCTCTCAATATGAAGCAAAACCTCCAAACATTCCCCACCATAGCCAGATCAGCACAGACACATGAAGGCAGAAACAGAGGCAAGGTGACAGAGCTTTCACCTCCACCACGTAAGATGCAGCCAGCCATCTGGGAGGAACCTGCTATATGCCCAGAGGCCTTTATTCCTCCAGCATGCGAGGACAGAAGGGATGTCAGGAAGTTTCCCCTTCAATCTCACACACAAAAGGCTCTTCTTAGGAAAGGCAAAATTCTGAAGAGCAAAAGAGAAAAAAACATCAAGAAGGATGCCAGAGAGAGAGACTTTTCTGATCTTGGGGAATAGCTCAACACCTGACCAGGGACTTGAACCCTCAACCCTCAGATTAAAAGTCTGACGCTTTACCAACTGAGCTCGCCAGGCTTATGAAGAAAAAGAGCAAGTTCATACAGAGGAGAAACTGTCAAGAAAAGAGAGCAGGAAACAATAGAGGAAACCTGCTACTCTCTCTATATCTGCCCAGCCCTAGCCCTGGTCTCCTCCTCCCTCCAGCACCCTGAGGCATTTTGCCAGCACAATGCCCAAGTCAACTCCACCCTCCCCAAACTCTAGAAGGCCCAGCTCATCAACCTGGCCACTCTTACAGCCTCCTCTCCAGCCCTGACCATTAGGGAGGAGGATTGAGTCTCCCTCCCTCAGGCCCACCCTTCAGCATTCCTGGGTAAAGACCAACACCGCCAAAGTGACTTTGGGCCAGCAGGTCAACCAAGAGAGCTGCCTCCTAGGCCTTGCTGCAGCCCAGCTGCAGGACTCAGAGTAAATCCAGCTCACATCCCTCCCTCTCTCTTCTCCTCTCCCCCTCCCCTTGGCTTTCTCAACACCTGGCCCCACAGCAAACCAGAGACTGGTGTTTTCTGGGCCTGCTCCTGCAGATGTGGGCTTCTATCCTGCTTCTCAAGGACTCAGCAGGAGAAAGGGACCTTTCCAGGAAATGGCCACAGCTTCTGGGAATCCCTGTCTGGCTCTGGACACCACAAGGAACCATTTGGCTCCTGGCACACAAGGCAACTTAAAAGCTGAGTGCCTGGACAGGGGCTTGAATCCTGGACCCTCAGATTAAGAGCCTGATGCTCTACCACCTGAGCTATCCAGGCTTGCTGACAGGGTTGATCCCTTTCACCACAAGAAGTAAGCCAGCAGGCAAAAGGGAGGCAAAAAAATGTCCCAGGAACCCCTCCTCTTTTTTTCCGCAGCCACTGCCTTTCAGCAGGATTCCTCCTCCTCCTCCCTCCTGTGCCTCAGTGCGACTAAATCTCTGCACCTAGACAGCCAGCCCGCCCATCCGCTGCATCCCAATCCCCCAGGCCTAAGCCTCCCAACCCAAGTCCTGCACGTGGCTCCATAGAATTAAGTCTCACATCTCGCTGGGAACTTACTGACGGGAGCATTGAAGTATCTGCACATGGCCCGGGTGCCTGTTAAGTACCGAGACCTGTGGTGGCTCATCATTCATGGGAAACTGTCCGTCCATGCCAATGTGCACGGCCGGCATGCAGAGCAAAGGTTGCCCCCAGGTGCTGTGTCAGTTTCTGGCACCACTTGAAACTATAGACCACTTTCTGGTGGCTTGTTTTTTTACCCAGGAGGTGTGGGGACTTCTGGCTACGTGATGGCGGATGCCAGACTTGGTTGGACAGGATTATTTGCAGTTCGCCTGAGGCTTGTTCCTGGATCAAGGAGGGCAAGCCACAGGGTGCCAGCAGAACCAGCTGCAGCAAGGACAAGCTCAGCAGGGGCCGCCGTATAGTGGGCGGGTGTCACGGGACACACTGCGCCTGATCGATGCCATAGCAATGTACCACCTTTGGCAGAGCCGCTGTCAGGAGCATCTTCAGCGATGAAGGCAGTTCCCTGCAGCAGTGGCTAACCGGATTTATGTGGCTGTTAACTGGCTGACTGTGGGTGGAAAAAAACATTAGTGACTAGCAGAGTGGAGGCGGGTGTGGAGTGGGCTCTGGGACCAGGACGAGCCTTGATTCCCTCCTGCTGGTCTTTCTCTCTAGGCAGGATGGGGCTTTCCAGCAGCAACTGGGAGCAGTTGAGTTTCATGTTCAGGCCCGGTATCAGTTCCTCCGGGTTTCTGCTAAGCACCCAGGGCCCTTAGTGGGTGCTCAGTGCACAGGACTGGCCTGGAAACCCTGCGTTACTCGCGACTGCATTATTCCTTTTTTGGTATTTCCAATGGCTTTGTGTCGGTGATTTCATTTTGCTTTGTATAACGGGGTTTTCTGCTGGATCCGATATTTTAATTAACAAAAAGACAAAAGACACAGGCTCTCCTGTCACAGGAGTTACAGCCGAGGCAACCTCCTTGCTAACGTATTTGCCTTTTCATCAGCTCCAGGCTGGTGATTTGATTCTTTCCAACTTTCCTCTGAAAAGAAGCCTTTTCCTTATCAAGTAATTTCTTGGATTGCTGACACAGGTCTCTTCCGTTTCCTAGAAAGACATTGCAAACTCTGAGCAGAGGAGACAAAAGATATGCAGTAAGGCACCACTGGGAGTTGAACCCAGGATCTCCTGTTTACTAGACAGGCGCGTTAGCCAGCTTAGCCATGGTGCCTGCCACTGGAAGCAATAGGCAACTGCTCCACTTGATGCTCCAAGGCAACACATCCAAATTCCAAATAGTTTTCTGCAAGGCCTGCCGACATCAAGCTGCCTGGCTCTCTGCGCACAGAAAGCCACATCTGAGGGGAGAGAGGGTTTCTAAGGCACTCTTTTCCTGCTAGCAGCTGTGTTCGTATAGTGCTGCATTGTGGTCATAGCAACCTCGGCTTGACTCTGAGTGACAGTAACCTTTTCATCAGCTCCAGACTTGTCATTTGCCGCATTCCAAGACTTAGCCACAAGGAAGCCTCTCTCTGTCTTGAACAAGCATTTAAAGGAATGCCCAGGAAGGTCTTTACTGGTTAGAAGAAAGAGATACCAAAAAGGCAGCCCGACAGATACAGTCATCTCAGCAAGGAAAGTCTGACAGGTCAAGCCAGGAGCTCCTGGTTCCTAGAAAGGCTCTTCAGTGAGCTCTTCTGAAAGGTCACTCTCTGGAGGCCTTTCAAGAGCCACTGCTGATGCTCACTGAGAAAGAGATGCCAAACCAGAGTTCTCCACTGCCTCCAGACATGCAGCTATTAGGAGCTCTGGGCACAGAGAGGTCCCTGCTAGCGGAAAAAGGCTTTGGCAGAATGTGACGCTCTGGACTTCAAAGTAGCACCCTGGACCCCCATATTCACAGCTGTGCTATGATTATGATATGTTTTGAAGAAAGCATGCTTTGTTAGGTATGGTTTAAAAAGTCTTGGTCCATTGAACATCACTATCCTGTTGGATTGTATGTGCTATTATTGTATGTGATACAATGTATGTAAACACCCATTTTTTCATGGTTTGTATGTACAAAAACATCTTCTGTATTTTCTACAGTATGCATCCGATGAAGTGAGCTGTAGCTCATGAAAGCTTATGCTCAAATAAATTGGTTAGTCTCTAAGGTGCCACAAGTACTCCTTTTTTTTTATTGTATGTGAAGTTATCATGTATTGCTATCTGTTCATTCCTGAAATGTGGGGTAAATGGCAAAGGCCCGCATCTAGCTTTTCAGTATCAACAAAGGAGCTGCCGACATCAGGACCAACAAGACGTGTGTTGGTGGCCCATCAAGAAGAATCCATGCTCCCAGAGACTTCTCAGCGAGGGCACGGTACACAATGGGGGCTACCTAACCTCCATGTCCCAGCAAGGGTCTTTCTAGCATCTGAAGAGAAAATATAAATGAGGGTTGATGATACCACCAAATGGCCTCTTATCTCTGGTAACAATGCTGGTTCTCCTGATCCCAAAGGACCAAGCCCCAGATCCAGGTCAATATACAAATCAGATCATACCCACAAATCACGCTGTTGCCAATCCTTTAGAATCTAAAATCTAAAGGTTTATTCATAAAAGGAAAAAAGATACAGACGAGAGCTAGAAGTGGTTAAATGGAATCAATGACACACAGTCATGGCAGAGTTCTTCCTTCAGACTTACAGCAGTGATAGAACAAATTGCAGGTTCAAATCAAGTCTCTGGAGAACATCCCCAGCTGGGATGTGGAGGGCTCCCGTTTGTAGCAAAGTCCCTCCAGAGGCAGGGAGCAGGATTGAAGACAAGATGGAGATGAGGCATCAGCCTTTTATATTCTTTTCCAGGTGTAAGATCCCCGCTTTGTTCTCACTGTGGAAAATTACAGCAAAATAGAGTTTGGCGTCACATGGGCAAGTCCCTGCATACTTTGCTGAGTCACAAGATGTATTTGCCTTCTCTCAATGGGTCAGTTGTGTAGCTGATGGTCCTTAATAGGCCATCCAGCAGCCTACGCACAGCTGACACCAACTTGTCTGGGGTGTCACTCAGAAGCATAGCACAATAGTTTGAAATACAGACAGTATAGAGCCAATATTGATAACTTCAAATACAAAAATGATACACATATACAGATAGCATAATTATAACCAGCAAACCATAACCTTGTCTTAGACACCTTATTAGACCCCCTTTATACAAGATTTGGTGCCACTACAGGACTTTGGTTGCAACAATGATCTATACAATCCCAGTTCATGTCAATAACGTCACACCTCCCCCATCTCAACACCTGGAAGATCGTCCAGAAGACAAAGACATTGAACTGGGGAGATTGGTCCGAGGCTGAGAGGGAATTCAGCCTGTGTAAGAACTCAAAACTGCCTGGAACATCCAGTGGGGTGACAAAAGTTATTTGATATAATTCTTGCTTAGTCTGTTCAAGTTAGAATTTAGACTTTGATCCCATTTTTATTTGTTATGTAACCAACTTTGACCTCTGCGCCTAAAACCTCTAATCACTTCAAATCTATCTTTCTGTAGTTAATAGACTTACTTTAATGTTTTATATTTACTAGTGAAAAGAAAAGGAGTACTTGTGGCACCTTAGAGACTAACCAATTTATTTGAGCATAAGCTTTCGTGAGCTACAGCTCACTGCATCGGATGCATACTGTGGAAAGTGTAGAAGATCTTTTATACACACAAAGCATGAAAAAATACCTCCCCCCACCCCACTCTCCTGCTGGTAATAGCTTATCTAAAGTGACCACTCTCCTTACAATGTGTATGATAATCAAGGTGGGCCATTTCCAGCACAAATCCAGGGTTTAACAAGAACGTCGGGGGGGGGGGGGGCGGGAGTTAGGAAAAACAAGGGGAAATAGGTTACCTTGCATAATGACTTAGCCACTCCCAACTTGATTATCATACACATTGTAAGGAGAGTGATCACTTTAGATAAGCTATTGCCAGCAGGAGAGTGGGGTGGGGGGAGGTATTTTTTCATGCTTTGTGTGTATAAAAGATCTTCTACACTTTCCACAGTATGCATCCGATGAAGTGAGCTGTAGCTCACGAAAGCTTATGCTCAAATAAATTGGTTAGTCTCTAAGGTGCCACAAGTCCTCCTTTTCTTTTTGCGAATACAGACTAACACGGCTGTTACTCTGAAACCTGTCATTATGCAATTTACTAGTGAGTGTCCAAAGAGCTTGGGAGAGTTGCTCAGATTATAAAGTCTGGCATATGGCCACTTTCTTTGGAGGAAGTGGTGAACTAATTAATGAGCTTGCACAGTTCAAGAGACTTTCTTGAGCAGTGGAAGACAGTACATTTCTGAGGTGCAAGGCTGAGGGCTGGGGAGATATGCTGGTGTCTCTCTCCATGTAATTCATGAGTGGCTTACAGAACATTCATGCAACTAGGTTGGGTGTATCACTGCATGTTGTTGGCTGAGTGATCGCAGCTCCTGGAGGAGTTTTGCTGCTTGTCACTAGCACAGCATCGTAAGAGACAGCCCAGGCTGGAGAGTTAAAGGGACAATTTTCACTGAATAACAGAACTCCCATAGCGGATCAGACCAATAGTTTGTGTAGTCCAGTATCCTGTCTTCTGGCAGCAGCCAGTGCCAGGTGCTTCTGAGAAAATGAGCAGAACTCAATCAGTGAGTGAACCATCCCATTGTCCACTCCCAGCATCTGGTGGTCAGAGGTTTAGGGACACAGAGAACATGGGGAAGCATCCCTGATTATCTTGCTAATAGCTGATGCACTTATCTGGAGGAACTGATCTAATTCTTTGTTGAACTCATTTATTGCTTTGACCTTCAAAACATAACAAACACATATTTACAACCCCAAGAGGGCTTGACAACCACAAGAATCTAAAACCAGGAATTATACACCCGGAAGTCAAGAAATGTGAATAAAGTCATGATATTTCGTTCTTATGGGCCTCTTTGTTCCTGAGCCTTTAGGGTGCAGTAAGGCCACTTCCACAAAAGCTGGAGCCTAAACACCTGAATGGATCTTGGTCTCCCCTCATCCTTTTCCTGTTACCTCACCCAAACATTTCATAGACCTAAGGCCATAGCTACACTACAAGCCTATGTTAACTCTCGTTACGTCAGCATAGACTCGCAACGGTCACTGTGTCACTTGTGTGACTGACTTCCTTGTACTATTGTAATAAATAAAGAGATTGCACCCTCCTTACAGTATGTTGAAGGGAAACCCTAAGGAAATTAAGAGTTTAAATTATCCTCCACGTGTCCCGCGTCCCACTAAACTGAATCCAACCCACAGGTCACTTGGGCAGAAGTATCAGTGTCAGGATGCTCCATTGTTAGCACAGTAAATGAAGCTGCAAAATAAATGATGTTTAAATGACCTCACTCTATATTTTGCAACCCTGTATGAAGAGGTAATAGATACAGACATACACCAGGCAGGGTCGTTTGGAGGCCGAAGACTTTATGCTTCCATCCCATGCCACTGTCAAGTTTTAGCAAATTAGGACAAGTCAGCAAATAAGAACAATGTCAGGTATCAGAAACTGCTACAGGTAGCAAATTCCTATAGGTAGCAGTTTTTGGCACTACTCCTGTGCACCTCTGCTCCCCGGCTCTTCTTGGGCTCCTGCTCCCACCTTAGCTCGGCCCCACTCTCGCCCAGGTAGTTCCAGCTCACATGGAGGATGGGACCCCCTGGCCTGGTGACTCCCTCATTAGACTGCCTGGCCTGTCAGTCTGGCTAACTTGGAGCTTTGGCCTCTCTGCATTGCCTCTGGTGACTGTCAGTCTCAGGGTCCTGATTTCCCATTGACCGTTCCCCCTTCTATTGGTACTGGGAACTAGCCTACCAAAAAAACCTCACTAAGATTTAATATGGGGCCAACAGCCCCCTTATACAAGCCAGCCCCATGAGGGTCACCGACCTCCAGCAAAAGCAGTATAAACTGGTCCCATGGTGTAATGGTCAGCACTCAGGACTCTGAATCCTAAAATCTGAGTTCAAATCTCAGTAGGACCTCGTGTTGGTTTCGGGTAAAGCCCTGGAGCTTGCACTGCTCACCTTCCCTGTCTCCACTTGTACAAGAGCGAGTTGTTTCTCTCCTGCTGGGTGACTCATGCCCACTTGGTCCAGGTCTTTGGTCGGGATGGCTGCAGTTGGTTGGGGATCTTGAACTAGCTGCCAATGCCTGAAGTCCTGCTGTTTGACCTGGTAGTTGGGATTCTTGCTGCTTCACCTAATGCCTACAAGTTTAGCCCTTGTGCTTGCTGCCACACGTTTCCTCTTGCCCACATGGAGCTTGAAGAAAGGAGTGGCAGGGCCAGGCTTCATAGTCAGGGCTACGCAGGAAGGAGGAAAAGTCCCAGGCTGGAGCCCAGCACACCTTTCCTCCTCTGGGCACCTAGAGCAGAGGAGGCTGGTGCTGACAGCTCCAAGGGAAGGCTTAAAAGCCACAGAGGAACCGAAGGTGGGGCAAGAGGAGGGGAGGACCATGCCTATGTGTGGCCAGCAGACAGCCACAAAGACACTTGGCCGGTCTGCTCCCAGCCACCTGGCATGCCAAATACCCACTGAAGGCCACCCACAGACCAGCATGTGGGGCAGCTGCTGTCGCTTGGCAGCCAGTATCAGAAGATGGTAGGAAAGCAGGGCCAGCCCCCATGGTGGGGCCTCTGACTGTTCCCACTCAAGGTGCTCAGTTTTGCAGCGGAGCAGGAGATTTTTCCCCAAGAGGCTTTTCCCCAGCTGGTGGTGTGGAGGAAAAACACGGTAGACCTAAGTAGGCCCAAAACTTTGGTCAAGCTAACTGTGTATATGAAGCCTAAGAAGACAGTAAGAAAAATTCCATTGTGAGACAATTGCAGCAGCACAGCTTAAGAAATGTAATCCTAACAGCTAGAAATCAGGAAAGACCGTTAACCGCAAAAGAACAACCTGTCAATAACAGGAAAAGCTTGTTTTGTTATATTCCAAATATGGCAAAACTACTGTTAAGGCTCGCATTATATGCCAAATAAGGGAAAGCTCCATTGGTGGAAGTGCGCTTGACAAATTGTGGTTTTCAGCTACATAAACTCCTGTATTTTCTGTTTACGCTAGAGCAGCTCCGGCTGACTCTCCCTGTATGCGCATTCTTGAATAAAGCTGGCCTCAGTCTTGTTCTGAACCAAACACAACGAGTGGTTAATTTTCCACCACAGTGAACAGAGAAAGCAGAGAAACACCCGGCTCCCCAGGCGCTATTTAGCCCCCTCAAGCACAGGGACAGCCGCACATTTGGAGGAGGGAAACTGCTCTACACGCTATCCCAGGCTGCAGTCCTTTTTCTTTGGCAAGTCAGGAATGGCAAAGGCTAGACTGGAAGCACCTGGGCTCACACCCTAACCCTTGTGATGCCCAAACCCAACTCCTTCCCGGGGGTCTAGCTGAAGCCAGAGCATTGGCCTGAGCAGCCAAGAAGAGGATCCATTCCTGAAGAAAGCAGGACTTTGAACCAAAGGAAGCACAACCACAAGGAGAGTCAAATCCTGAATCATCTGATCCACAGGGAGATGCCTTATCCATCTGACCACATGATGAGGGAGTCTAAGCACTTCTTTAGAAAAGGCGGACACAGTGTTTCTCGGGTCATCTAGGGAGGGGGCAGAGACTCTCTGGGCACAAGAAATGGAGTTCCCAGCCAGATGTGAGACTTAATTCTATGGAGCCAGGTGCAGGACTTGGGCAGGGAGGCTTAGGCATGGGGGTTGGGATGCAGCAGATGGGCTGGCTGTCTAGGGGCAGAGAGTTAGTTGCATTGAGGCAGAAGAGGGAGGAGGAAGAGGAATCCTGCCGATAGGCAGTGGCTGCGGAGAAAAAGAGGAGGGGTTTCTGGGACATTTTTTGCCTCTCTTTTGCCTGCCCACTTGCTCTTGTGGTGAAAGGGATATAACCTGTCAGCAAGCCAGGCTAGCTCAGTTGGTCAAGCATCAGGCCCTTCGTCTAAGCTTTGAGCTCCTATCTGGACACTCAGGTTTTTAAATTGCTTTGTGTGCCAGGAGCCAAATGGTTCCTTGTGGTGTCCAAAGCCATGCATGGACTCCCAGAAGCTGTCGCCATTTCCTGGAAAGGTCCCTTTCTCCTGCTGAGTCCTTAAATAGCAGAATAGAAACCTACATCTGCAGGAGCAGGCCCAGAAAGCACCGGTCTCTCGTTTGCTGTGGGGCCAGGTGTTGAGAAAGCCAAGGGGAGGGGGAGAGGAGAAGAGAGAGGGAGGGATGTGAGCTGGATTTACTCTGAGTCCTGCAGCTGGGATGCAGCAAGGCCTAGGAGGGAGCCCTCTTGTTTGACCTGCTGACCCAAAGTCACTTTGGCGGTGATGGTCTTTACCCAGGAAAGCTGAAGGGTGGGCCTGAGGGAGGGAGACTCAATCCTCCTCCCTATTGGTCAGGGCTGGAGAGGAGGCTGTAAGAGTGGCCAGGTTGATGAGCTGGGCCTTCTAGAGTTTGGGGAGGGTGGAGCTGACTTGGGCATTGTGCTGGCAAAATGCCTCAGTGTGCTGGAGGGAAGAGGAGACCAGGGCAAGGGCTGGGAAGAGATAGAGAGAGAGCAGCAGGTTTCCTCTATTGTTTCCTGCTCTCTTTTTCTTGACTAGATTCTCCTCTGTATGTACTTGCCCTTTTTCTTTCTGAGCCTGGCTTGCTCAGTTGGTAGAGCATAAGACATTTAATCTGAGGGTTGAGGGTTCAAGTCCCTGGTCAGGTGTTGAGCTATTCCCCAAGATAATAAAAATCTATCACTTTGGCATCCTTCTGGGTGTCTTTTTCTCTTCAGGATTTTGCCTTTCCTAAGAAGGGCCTTTTGTGTGAGGGATTGAAGGGGAAACTTCCTGACATCCCCTCTGTCCTCGCATGCTGGAGGAATAAAGGCCTCTGGGCATATAGTAGGTTCCTCCCAGATGGCTGGCTGCATCTTATGTGGTGGAGGTGAAAGCTCTGTCTCCTTGCCTCTGTTTCTTCCTTCACGTGGCTGTACTGATCTGGCTGGCCTGTCTGAGAGCTTTTGCTTCGTATTGAGGGCTCCCTCCTACAGCAGAGTGATGTGGGCTCCCTGGAGAGCCTGAAAGAATTGCCCCATCAGTGTTAAGTGCTCACCCAGCACTTGGCTTCCCTTCGAGGGTGCAGTGAGGAGGGCAGCGCTCAGGCCCCCCAGTTGGAAAGCGGTGAGTAGGGCGGGGTTCAGGCCCCCCATTTGGAGCGCAGGCAGGGATTTCCTACACCCCCTGAATTTCCCCAACCCTCCCATCCCCAAGGTTTGTGAATTAGTTACATGCTGTGTTGCCAATATAATGATTGTTTGGACATTTGAATTGAAATTGAAATATTAATACACACTTTAAAAGCATATAATGTGTATAATAAAATACATGTATCTGAAAAACTATAATAGATTTGGAAAGTATGAACATAGATTAGCTTCCTTATACAGCTGTTGTTTTTTATGACTGTCATAAATATAAAGGGAAGGGTAAACCCCTTTAAAATCCCTCCTGGCCAGAGGAAAAATCCTCTCACCTGTAAAGGGTTAAGAAGCTAAAGGTAACCTCGCTGGCACCTGACTTAAATGACCAATGAGGAGACAAGAGACTTTCTAAAGCTGGGAGGAGGGAGAAAAACAAAGGGTCTGTGTCTGTCTGTGTGATGCTTTTGCCAGAGACAGAACAGGAATGGAGTCTTAGAACTTAGTAAGTAATCGAGCTAGCTATGCGTTAGATTATGATTTCTTTAAATGGCTGAGAAAATAAGCTGTGCTGAATAGAATGAATATTCCGGTCTGTGTGTCTTTTTTGTAACTTAAGGTTTTGCCTAGAGGGATTCTCTATGTTTGAATCTAATTACCCTGTAAGGTATCTACCATCCTGATTTTACAGAGGTGATTTCTTTTTACTTTTATTAAAAGTCTTCTTGTAAGAAAACTGAATGCTTTTTCATTGTTCTAAGATCCAAGGGTTTGGGTCTATGGTCACCTATGCAAATTGGTGAGGATTTTTACCAAACCTTCCCCGGGAAGTGGGTGCAAGGGTTGGGAGGATTTTGGGGGGAAAGACGTGTCCAAACCATGTTTCCTAGTAAACCCAGATAAAGTTTGGTGGTGGCAGAGGAAATCCAAGGGTAAAATAATTTTGTACCTTGGGGAAGTTTAACCTAAGCTGGTAAAAGTAAGCTTAGGAGGTTTTCATGCAGGTCCCCACATCTGTACCCTAGAGTCCTGAGTTGGGAGGGAACCTTGACGATGACCATGTCAGTGCATTCTTAGCGGTGATGTTGGGCAACCTAATCATTTCAAATGATGATTTGTAAGCAAAGTCTAAATGAGCTCTCCCTGACAGCTAGTGATGAGCTGGGGGAAAGGCTTCAGGACCAGACTGTATTTACATTCACACCTAATCTACCGAGGTATCCAGAAAACAGAGCTGCGTTGCCCAAGTGATAGATTTTGGCTGGGGTTGGGTTACAAATCACTTGAATGCGGGGGGCAGGGGATAATGAAGTGTTGTTGTTCTTATTGTGTGAGTAAAGGGCAGTAGAACTGTACTTAGCCTGTGCTGATGGAGGGCATGGAGAGAGAGGATGGGGACAGGTGTTTTGCTTCATGGTCTGCCTGAGTCACAAGTACTGTTTGACCTGCCCCTCTCCACTGTTTAAAGACAGAGCTGATTAGGCTCCATAGATAGTCTTTGTTCTGTTAAGTGACCACTACAGCTGAAATCACTGAGAATCAGGTCTAAGTGCTTAGACCTGCAGTGGGACAGTGTTTCTGTGGAAGAGACGGCCCAGTCTGCACTAGCAGCGAGGTTCCCGCACTGAGAGCTCGGCTGAAATCACTGAGAGCTGGTGGAACCTCAAGAGACCAACTCGCAGAGGTCACAGTGGCAGGTGGCAGCAGAAGGTGACGGCGCAGGGCTATTGGTTACAGAGCGATGGAGTGAACGGTGGCACAACGAACAACAGTGGCCAGAGCAAACAGTGAGCAGCTGGAGGAACAAGCAAGGTGCCTTTTTGCCCCTCACCTGGGAGGTGAACTCATGTGAAAGCACCTCTGAACTCTGAGTCTCCACTAATCAAGGACAACACCGGTGAGTGTTAATGAGGCTGTTAAGAATGCTGGAGACACAACACAGTTCATGCAAACAAACATGTCTGTGGCATTCTACTTTCTATTTAAGAAGAGATACCACACACTACAAACTGGAGGCCAATGTTAAGTGCATTGTCACTTGTTCATCCTGAAGTTGAACACTGGTTCCGAACAAGACCAGCAAATGCTCACTATCTTTCTGCAAGAAACTCCACTGACTGGCTCGAAGCATGTGGTGCAACAATGAAAGACTCAGCAGTTAAAAAAGTGAAGAACTCTCTTACCACATTCAAAAAAATTGCATACATGGCTGATGAATCCGCAGATGCAAATGGGCATCAAGCATTACGTCATTTTGTACATTATCTTGATGTCAGTGGTAGGCCAGTAGATGCATTTCTAGATGTTCAAGTTACAGAAGACACATCGGCTGCATCTGTGACAACCTACGTCTTAGAAGAGTTAAATGCTTGTCAACTGGAGCCCAAACAGATGGCTGCTTGTGCATTTGATGGAGCTGCAAACTTCTCTGGTGGAGTACAAGCTTTGCTCAGAGAAAGGAGTAACCCTAATCTCTCCTGAAAGAAAAAGAGTACTAGTGGCACCTTAGAGACTAACCAATTTATTTTGAGCATAAGCTTTCGTGAGCTACAGCTCACTTCATCGGATGCATTCAGTGAAAAATACAGTGAGGAGATTTTCCTTTTCTTTTTGCGGCTGCAGACTAACACAGCTGCTACTCTGAAACCTAATCTCTCCTGTACACACTGCAGAGGCCATCTGTTCCAACTAGCGCTAGTACGAGCTGCCAACTCTTCAAAAGACGTTCAAAAAGCTGTACATTTAACGTCTTCATTATATTCTTTTTTCAGCAAGAGTCCAAAAAGACTGAATATCTTGGAAAATACAGAAGATACACTAGGACTGAAGTTCAGATTAGTCCAACCCGGGAAAACCCTCTGGCTTTCTCATGAGCAATCCTTGGCTGTTGTCTTAGAATTACTCCAGCCATTATTACTGGCTTTGGAAAGTATCTGCCAAGATGGGATGGATCTAAGTAGTGAGGCTGGTGGATTACTTTTCCTACTACATTTAGAGAAGACTATTGCCATTCTCTCCCTTGTAAGTCTACTGTTGAAACCACTTGGGCCATTAAACAATGCCGTCCAGGCATCTGCTACAACAGTAGTAGATCTTTGTCCAGCAATAGAAGCAAAATTTGGATCAATCAGAGAGCTATCCCTTGAAAAAGTACTGGAAGAAGCAAAAACTTCAGTCCAGAAGTTGACTAATGAAGGCATTTATAGTGAATACTTAAGTGAAGAGGACAAGAAGTGTTTGTTAAGACAACTGAAAAAGTACACAGCCTTGATTCTTAAAGATCTACAACAGCGACTTCTAGATTCTACTCAACCTCTACGTAGCTTTTACAGATGCCTGTCCTATAAAACACTGACAGCTGAGTGGAGCGAGGTACTACCAGCAAGGGGGCTGCCACGTGCTCAGTCCAGAAGAGAGAATTTGAACATAGAGTGAAATATCATACGACGAATGAATGAAGATTTGACTTCAACTTCTTTTTTATCATCGCTAGTGGCTCTACCCGACCTTTGTGTTCTGTTTCCTGGGATCAAAGGAGTAAGAATTCATCTCTTGCTACTCCCACTCACAACAGCTACATTTGAGTGTTCTTTTTCTTCATTGAATAGAATTTTGTGTTCTGAAAGAAGTCGCCTTCTGCCTGATCATGTGAATGAACTAATGAGCATATCAATTGACGGAATGGAAGTACCGGACACACGATAAGCCACCAAAGATGAACGCACTGCATTCAAGAAGTTCATTAATAGAGTTGTGCAAAGTTATAACAAGAAACCAAGAAGGATGTAGACGTAGTGCTCCATAGAAGGTTTCTGTAGCCAACATTAATTTGTGTGATGATTTTAAAACATGAGTTAAGTCTAATAAAATGGTCATGAAACATTTTTCAGTTTTTACTATGGTGCCATACAGCCTCCCTTCACCCTCACTGTCTCACCCCTCATCGGCCGTGACCCTCACCCCCTGTACATTTGAACCCCTGCCCCATTGCAATTCCTGCAGAAAACACTGCCTGGCTCCCAGTCCCCCTGCTCTAACCTCTAGACCCTGCTCTGCTCCCAGAGCCCAGGATAGAACACAGGGGTCCTGGTATCCAGCCCCGCTCTGACCACTAGACCCTACTGCACTTTTAGATTTTAGACTCGCTGCCTCTTCTATCTCCCCCTCCACCTGTCCATCCCTTCGCTGCAGGTTTTTGGGTTGTCACCCAGCTCTTCACTCCCCCAAGTGCAGCCCGAGGCCTTCCATTCCCACAACCACTTATCCTCTCCCCCCTCGTGCTGGATCATCTGCTTGGTCCTCTCCCCCTCTCAGGGCACCCTGTGCTGCGTGGCTGGGGCTTGTGCAACAGCCCAGCAACAGGCAACACAGAATGGAAACCACAGGCCCTGCCCCGCCTCACCCAAGCTGCCCTCCAGGTGCATCAGAGCCCAGCAACCCACACCTGCACCCTCCTGCCCCACAGGGGGCGAGCGGCAGCCCCCGCCATATTCTGCAGAGGGGTGAGGGTCAAGCCAGCCAACCCATTTAGGATGAGGGAATCGCCACCCTTTTTTCTCCACGTCCACTGCCTATCAGTGGGATTCCTCCTTCTCCTCCCTCCTGTGCCTCAGTGTGAATAAATCTCTGCACCTAGACAGCCAGCCCGCCCGCTGCACCCCAATCCTCCAGGCCTAAGCCTCCCTGCCCAAGTCCTGCACCTGGCTGCATAGACTTAAGTCCCACGTCTCGCTGGGAACTCGACTTCTTGTGCCCAGAGAGCCTCTGCCCCCCTCAGTAGCTGACCTGAGAAACACAGTGTCCACCTTTTCCAAAGAAGTGTTTGGAGAGGCTTTTCTTGTGTGACTGCGTGACCTAATGGATCAGGCATCTGACTTCAGTTCAGGCAATTGAGGGTTCGAGTCCCTTCGTGGTTGGACTTGTGTAGTTTTCCCTTTGTGCTGAAAGTCCTGCTTTCTTCAGGGCTGGATCCTCTTCTTGGCTGCTCAGGCCAATGCTCTGGCTTCAGCTAGACCCCCGGGAAGGAGTTGGGTTTGGGCGTCACAAAGGCTAGGGCGTGAGCCCCAGGTGCGTCCAGTCTAGCCTTTGCCATTCCTGACTTGCCAAAGTAAATGGGAAGATGCCCGGGCTAGCGTGTAGAGCAGTTTCCCCCCTCCAAATGTGCACCTGTCCCTGTGCCTGAGGGGGCTAAACAGCGCCTAGGGGGCTGGGTGTTTCTCTGCTTCTTGCCAGCTGGGGAAAAGCCTCTTGGGGTAAAATCTCCTGCCCCGCTGCAACAGTGAGTACCTGGAGTGGGAACGGTCAGAGGCCTCACTAGGGGGTGGCCCTACTTTCCTACCATCTTCTGATGCTGGCCTCTGAGCATCAGCAGCCGTCCCATATGCTGGTTGACTGGTGGCCTTCAGTGGGTGTTTGGCATGGCAGGGAGCAGGCTGGCCACGCGCAGACATGGTCCTCCCTCCTCTGAACAGCCAGAAATGCAGAGACAGTCTGAGCTTAGAAAGCAGAGACCCAGGAGAGTTAATGAGGGCGAAAAGACACGAGAGGGTGAGAAAGATGGAGAAAGGACCTATGAAGACACCTCAAACTACAGGGACACGATCTGGTTAAGGGAGGTGGAAGCAATTGAAATGTGCTTGGGAGGATGGTGATGATAGATTGAAAAAATGTTGGATTCAGTGAAAGAGGAGACCAAATAAGGGAAGCTGAATGGCAGCTCCACATCAGGTCATTGGGATCAAACATCCCACCCGTAGGCACCTTGAACTGTGCTAGACACAGAGAAAAGGCAAAGAGGGATCCAGCTCCCAAATGATCCTCTTCTGGGAGAAGACCGCCTGGATCATTAGGACGTGGGTTGGGAATGGAGTGGAAGATCCCTCAGGACGAGGAGAGAGAAAGTCCTCAGGGCTAGGGACACTTGGCAACACAAGTGAAAGGGCTTCACACCCTGCACAGCTGCGGCTGAAGGGCAGCATCAACAGCTAGGGGCTGCAGGCTTCGCCTGAGCTGCGTTGGCAGCAGGACTGGAGGCAGGTTAGGATTGAGATACCAAGGGAATGTCCCCATCCTCAGCTGGTGTTGGTTTAGATTTAAACAATGATGCAGCCTCTGCTCCTGAGCAAAAGCACCGGAACCTTGGAAGAAGTAGGGGAGCCACGAGGCCCTGCCCTTCTCCATGGCCCCACCTCTCTTCTTCCCCTGGAGGCCCTGCCCCCGAGCCAGGACAGAAGCTGTGGTAAAAACCAAGCCAGGCTGTGGAAAAAACCACCTAGGGAGCCCAAGCCACTATGGGGAGCTCCGAACCCTCCACATGCCCTGGGTTAGGGGCTGGGGTTCCCAATAGCCTGTGGCCATCAGCTGAGACAGCCTGGAATGCAGCTATAAGTCAACCCAAAGGATGGAAGGCATCTCTAGCTGGACTCGCAAGTTCAATAGCATGGGGGCATCTGGAACAAAGATCTCCCTTGAGCAGACATGAGTAGCCAAGCAGGAGGGAAAAGAGAGACTCTTGTGCAATTGGGATGCTGAGCAGCAGCGCCTCCAGGGCTTCACAGCAATCTGACGCAGCTCCAGAAGATCCTACCAAGCTCTGAACTGGGATTCAGAGTCCTGAGGGCTGACCATTACACCACGGGACCAGCTGGCTCTGGTTTTTCTGCAGAACATCTATGACCACTAGTATTCAGACAGCAGACTTGTCCACTGCACTCCTTGGTTCTCTCCAGCTGCTCCCTCCCTTGAGACCCTTTCTCCTCCCCCATCTCTAGTTCTCATCTCTGGTCTTCCCCCCACTTTGTTTTCTCAGGGACCTAGCCCCACATTGCTGTGTTGTTCACTATCCTATTTAACCTTCCAAATCAGCTGGGTCTGGAGAACATCCCCAGCTGGTTCTCCCCTACGTAGATAGCAGTGACGTCTGGTGTGTCCTCACAGGAAACCAGCTCACTAAAAAAGAGCCAGGAGCTGGTCCCAGCGCATCCCCCATCTGCTCTGTGGAGAGAAAATCGCCTCCAGCCCAAGGCCCAGTTGCAAACCCCTGGCTGAATTACAGGCTGCCTTGGAAGCACACTGCACAATGCTGTGCCCACAAATTCATATTCCCATCCACAGGTGTACTTCAATATAATCTAAATAAGAGCCATGGGGAAGGAAGCCAACAGGGTTAAAACCTGTGGTGCTTATGGCCCACCATATGCATTGGCCTCCCCTCAGGCGGGGGACTTATAGGCCCTATATCACCTGAACACTAGAGCCTGGATCTCTGGTGCCCCCAGACCCAACTGGGTAGCCGCTGTCGCAGTCCCTCTACGGAAGAAGTGGGAGCCATACTCTCGAGTGGCAATATTTCAGAGGTGGATACAGACTGTATGACTCAGAAAGACTGGGGCTTGTCTCTGCATCTCCCCTATCAGGGAGAACAGAGGCTGAGGGAGGTACAAGAAGGGCAAAAGGTGACAACCAGGAACAGGGGAGATTTTCTTCTTGTTACAATTAATCAAAATCTCATCCCTGAAAAGCTCCAGCGGGGGGAAGCTCAGCCCACCAACCACTCAGGGAGCTACATGGATCATTCTGCCCCAGGGACTGACGGCTGTTAGAATAGAGATCTTTAGACTGCCTGTACAGGCCTTGACTTGAAGAACTTAGGTGTATTTCTATCACTTAGTGAGTTACAGGGGTATAAAACAAAGAATCAAAATCACAGTCTGCCTGTGTATGGGCCTTCTCTCCTCGGGAGAGTCTGAGGCCTTGTTCTTAGGCTAAGGCCTTTGGCTAAGCAGCAGGGGCAGCCATAAGCTGGGAAGAGTAAGGTCACATCCTCCAATCCCAAACCAGTCACATTAAAATACAGAGGTATTGGGCTGCTAGGAAGATGATCCTGTCCTGATAGTGCCCATCACCACCAGATAAAGAAACAGATCTTAAGAGAGCCTCCTGTCTGGCAAGAATTCCCTTCTCAATGGTTGTGAAACTCTCATTTCTGTATATTTTATCTTTACGGCCTCCACTTTTCTATTGTCAATCTGTCTGGTTCTCTAATTGTTTCTGTCTGTTGTATAATTAATGTTGCTAGGTGTAAGTAGTGGGATATAATTGGTTAGAGAATTATGTTACAAGATGATTGGTTAAGGTATAGCTGAGAATATTACTATATAAACTGGGGTCAAACAGGAAGTGGAAGGAGAAATTGGAATCATGTTTGCTAAGGTGGGGGAATGGGAACACAAGCAAGGCTCTGCAGTATCACAGCTGGGAAGGGGAACGCGGGGCAAATGCTCTGTGGCGTCGGAGCTGGGAAGGGAACCCTGGGGAACAGATTCTACTGGCGGATAGAGATTAAGCCCGACTGGTGTGAAGGGCTTTGGAATACGCTTGCATGGAAACTAACCCCAGTAAACATTGCATTGTCTGCACTTCGGAATTCTGGTCTTCTGCTGCTTCCTGTCTCTGTGACAAGAACCAGGGAAGGGGGCAGGGGAAGGGAAAGCCCTTTAAAAATGGCTCCTCTTCCTCCCCAGGCTCAGGGATCAGCAGGACTCTAGGCTCTGGAGAGGAGGTAATAACTGAAAGGGGCATTTTTGAGTCCTCCCCTCCTCAGTGTCCCCTGGGGTGGAATTCTACATTCCACAGGGTCAAGTGAGTGAAGCCATTTGGCTAATGAAAACCAGTGCTCTAGGTGAGGCTTAAACTCACAACCTCAGCATAGCTCCTCTCAGCACTGCCCTATAAGTACTGTGTGCTAATCAACTGGGCCACTGGAGCACCTGTCCATCGCTTTTCTCCCAGGGCCCTAGGTTGATAAAGGCGAGGCGTGACCCCCCAAAAATTCTCAGTAGAGTTGAGCGAGGGTAGAGACAAGTGTTGGTCCTTGGTGGGGTGGGTTCTTCTGAAGGGTTCCAGGCACCATTTGACCCTCTTGTTCTTCTCTGTGCGATACCAGAGCTGATTAAGACTCAATGGAGAGTCTTGCTGCAGATCAACAGATCTGAAATCCCCGAGAACCAGGTCTAAGCATTAGTCCTGCTTTGGGACAGAGTCTCTCAGACAGGAAACTGCCGAGTCTGTGCAAGCAGTGAGGCTCCTCACTAACAGCTGAGATCAGTGAGAGCTGTGTGAAGTGCTGGGACCCAGGGGTGCGTGAACAGGGGGGCACGACGCCCCAGGACTTTTAGAAATGGGAGGGCTCTGCCTTACCACTTTGTAATGACCATAAGAGCAAGTGAGGGTGGGGAGGTGGAGGAGAGCAGTGATCGGGAGGCGGAGTCTTGGGGGGAAGAGTCAGTGCAGGAGCGGGACCTTGGGGAGAAGGGATGGTGCAGGGACATGGCCTTAAGGGGAAGGGACGGGGCTACTGTTTGTGCTCTGGTGGTCTGCTACTTTTAGGGAGCCTGCGATGCTCCTGGTGGGACCACAAGACATCCCAGAGAGGTGAGGTTAGCCAGCAGAGCGGTGAAAGGGTGGAGTGGCAAGAGACTGGTGATGTGGTCAGTGGAGGGGGAAAGGGGCTTTCCCCCTAGGAGGTGAGGGGTGAACTCCACAGATCCAACTCTGGGTTTTCATTGACCAGGACAGCAGCTGGGAATGAGGTGCTGTGAAGGGAAGGGGCACATCCAAAGAGCTTTTGGTGTCTGGATTTAACAATCCTGCTCCCCGGTCGGAATGCCGCGACCTTCGGTACTCACACCGCGAATGTGAAGAACAAGACTCCAACCCCATCATTCTTCCCTGGCCCGGAGGACCAGAGAGACGGGCCCTTCCTCCAATCACCCTCTGCCCATCAAGCTACCCTTCCTTCCCTTCCCCGGCCAGTTCTGCTTGGTCCAACACTGCAAAACGGTGGCTCTGGAGAAGTGCCATACCGCCTACTGCAGCCGGAGCTGGCAACGTGCATTCATATGACCCCCGCAGAGCCAGTGGGACATTAACAACTCCAGAAGGCTTTCTTCCCTGCCTCTTCCTTCAGGAAACCCTCACAAAAGTCTCCCCAGTGACTCAGCCTCCTCCCACCTGCTCATGGTGGGGTCAGGCATCTCACGACCCAGCTGGGTCCCGTCACCCTGTTTCTGGTCACATAGAGATTGTCTGGGCCCTGTTACCCCGGCCAGCACTTTGCCAAGGGCCTTGCCTGACTGTACTCCCATGCCTGCCCCACTGCTTCCCTCCCTCTTCTGCACTAGCTCCTCCAGGCTCGGTCTGCTACCCCTGGGTCCACTGCTTTCCCCATCTCTGGGGCACGAACCCTCCACTCCTTTCACTTCCGAAGCCGGTGTCTGCCTGGCCACTCCCGTTCCCTTTTCCCTTGTTTCCTAAGCACTCTCCATCTGCATGCATGCTCTACACAGTCGCCAGTGTGTCTCCTCTTGGATATGCCATGCCTCTGGACAACTGCGGTACACTGGTCCCTCCCTCCCACACAAAATGCAACAGATCCCCAGCCGGCAGCCCTCTGTCCTGTGCTCCGGGGACTCACCGCGCAGACAGCGCTAGCTAGAGCACCCATAATTGAAGTGCCCAGATGAGCTGGAGCTGAAGCAGGCCTTAGGCTGTCCCACATACTGGCTATAACCCCACTCCAACCCAATCGAAAACATATTTGGAACATGTCTTAACTGGTCACCATCAACCCTTAAAAGCTCAACTGTCCCCCAGAATTCACCCGCCCACACCCCGGATTTGTCATGTACCCTGGCCAGGGCCCGGCTCACCCGAGCATGACACTCCATCCTCCTCCCGTACCACATCTGTGCGGAAAAATACGGTCACTGTCTTCACGGCAGGCTTGAAAAGGGGGATAGTGACAAATCCCACTCACACCTGCTCCACGAGGGCTTTCTCCCCAATCTTCTCCCAGAACTGCTCGGACTCCTTGACTGAATAGAAACAAACATCAAATTCCTTGCTGTCGGGCAGGTGAATCACTGACCTCAACTGCCGAGGGAGAAAGACCAAGGAGCAGAGCAGCAACATGCCCGCTACAAAGTCAAGTGTGGGGCACCCACTCAAAACCCCCGTGTGCCGCAGCCTAAGCACATGACGCTGCTGCTGCAAGGAGGCTGATGGCTGCAGTCCCTCAATCACCGCTGAATACGCTGTGGTCGCTGAAAGAGAGGCTTCTGCTGCTGTGTTGGATTTCCTCTTCGCTGGCGAGGGGCCCTCTGGTCTCAGGTCAGACCCAAGGACACTGTGGGACTCACCAACAGGTCCAGTGCTCACCGCTGGGTCAGTTCTCCCCCCATATGGGTGTTTCCTTGCCTGGGTGAATGAGCCCCCAGACTGCTGCTCTCCATCCCCTGGGGTCCCACCACTACCCCGACCCAAAGACAGCTCAGTCCCCACAAGTGCTCCCAAGGTGGGGTGAGAGACTCCTGGTGCTCCACGCCCCAGCTCCACCAATTCCGCACTCTCCTTCACCTGGTCTCCTGACAATTCAGGCCCCAACACTGGCCTGGACCCAAGCCTCCCAGGGACTGGCACACACAAAAACCTTCTTCCTGGGGGAGGCACAGGCCCACCCCAGGCACTGCAGACACATGCTCTTCCTCCCACTCCACTCCTCTCGCAGATGTTTCATAGAATCATAGAATCATAGAATCATAGAATATCAGGGTTGGAAGGGACCCCTGAAGGTCATCTAGTCCAACCCCCTGCTCGAAGCAGGACCAATTCCCAGTTAAATCATCCCAGCCAGGGCTTTGTCAAGCCTGACCTTAAAAACTTCTAAGGAAGGAGATTCCACCACCTCCCTAGGCAACGCATTCCAGTGTTTCACCACCCTCTTAGTGAAAAAGTTTTTCCTACTATCCAATCTAAACCTCCCCCACTGCAACTTGAGACCATTACTCCTCGTTCTATCATCTGCTACCATTGAGAACAGTCTAGAGCCATCCTCTTTGGAACCCCCTTTCAGGTAGTTGAAAGCAGCTATCAAATCCCCCCTCATTCTTCTCTTCTGCAGGCTAAACAATCCCAGCTCCCTCAGCCTCTCCTCATAAGTCATGTGTTCTAGACGCCTAATAATTTTTGTTGCCCTTCGCTGGACTCTCTCCAATTTATCCACATCCTTCTTGTAGTGTGGGGCCCAAAACTGGACACAGTACTCCAGATGAGGCCTCACCAATGTCGAATAGAGGGGGACGATCACGTCCCTCGATCTGCTCGCTGTGCCCCTACTTATACATCCCAAAATGCCATTGGCCTTCTTGGCAACAAGGGCACACTGCTGACTCATATCCAGCTTCTCGTCCACTGTCACCCCTAGGTCCTTTTCCGCAGAACTGCTGCCTAGCCATTCGGTCCCTAGTCTGTAGCGGCGCATTGGATTCTTCCATCCTAAGTGCAGGACCCTGCACTTATCCTTATTGAACCTCATCAGATTTCTTTTGGCCCAATCCTCCAATTTGTCTAGGTCCTTCTGTATCCTATCCCTCCCCTCCAGCGTATCTACCACTCCTCCCAGTTTAGTACCGTCCACAAATTTGCTGAGAGTGCAATCCACACCATCCTCCAGATCATTTATGAAGATATTGAACAAAACCGGCCCCAGGACCGACCCCTGGGGCACTCCACTTCACACCGGCTGCCAACTAGACATGGAGCCATTGATCACTACCCGTTGAGCCCGACAATCTAGCCAGCTTTCTACCCACCCTATAGTGCATTCATCCAGCCCACACTTTCTTAACTTGCTGACAAGAATACTGTGGGAGACCGTGTCAAAAGCTTTGCTAAAGTCAAGAAACAATACATCCACTGCTTTCCCTTCATCCACAGAACCAGTAATCTCATCATAAAAGGCAATTAGATTAGTCAGGCATGACCTTCCCTTGGTGAATCCATGCTGGCTGTTCCTGATCACTTTCCTCTCATGCAAGTACTTCAAGATTGATTCTTTGAGGACCTGCTCCATGATTTTTCCAGGGACTGAGGTGAGGCTGACTGGCCTGTAGTTCCCAGGATCCTCCTTCTTCCCTTTTTTAAAGATTGGCACTACATTAGCCTTTTTCCAGTCATCCGGGACTTCCCCGGTTCGCCACGAGTTTTCAAAGATAATGGCCAATGGCTCTGCAATCACAGCCGCCAATTCCTTCAGCACTCTCGGATGCTGTTTCACGCTCCTCCAAGTCCCAACCAGCAGCCCCGCCACCTGCACCCCTCTCCAACTGGGGGGGCTGAGTCCCGCCCTCCTCCCCATTCCCACAAAGGGAAGCTGAGTGCTGGGTGAAACCTAACGCTGATGGGGCAATTCTTTCAGACTCTCCACGGAGCCCACATCACTCTGCTGTAGGAGGGAGCCCTCAATACGAAGCAAAAGCTCCAAACATTCCCCACACCCTGTCTCAGACAGGCCAGCCAGATCAGCACAGCCACGTGAAGGCAGAAAAAGAGGCAAGGAGACAGAGCTTCCACCTCCACCCTGTGAGATGCAGCTATCTGGGAGAAACCTGCTATATGCCCAGAGGCCTTTATTCCTCCAGCCTGTGAGGACAGAGGGGATGTCAGGAAGTTTCCCCTTCAATCCCACACACTAGAGGCCCTTCTTAGGAAAGAAAAAATCCTGAAGAGAAAAGGACACCCAGAAGGATGCCAAAGTGATAGACTTTTATAATCTTGGGAAATAGCTCATTGCCTGACCAGGGACTTGAACCCTGGACCCTCAGATTAAAAGTCTGATGCTCTACCAACTGAGCTAGCCAGGCTCACAAAGAAAAGGAACAAGTTCATGCAGAGGAGAAACTAATCAAGAAAAAGAGAGCAGGAAACAATAGAGGAAACCTGCTGCTCTCTCTCTATCTCTTCCCAGCCCTAGCCCTGGTCTCCTCCTCCCTCCAGCACCCTGAGGCATTTTGCCAGCACAATGCCCAAGTCAACTCCACCCTCCCCAAACTCTAGAAGGCCCAGCTCATCAACCTGGCCACTCTTACAGCCTCCTCTCCAGCCCTGACCAATAGGGAGGAGGATTGAGTCTCCCTCCCTCAGGCCCACCCTTCAGCATTCCTGGGTAAAGACCAACACCGCCAAAGTGACTTTGGGCCAGCAGGTCAACCAAGCGGGCTGCCTCCTAGGCCTTGCTGCAGCCCAGCTGCAGGACTCAGAGTAAATCCAGCTCACATCCCTCCCTATAGGGCTCCAGGCAAGGCCAGCCTTCTGGATCCAACGTCTCCTCTGGCGTTCAAGTCACAACTGCAAGCAGGCAAAAGACTGGCTCCCACATTTGAAAGAACAAGACAAAGCCTTGAAACTCCCCCTATGCTTAGGTTTGAAGCAACAAGTCCAAAAGTCCCACTGAGATCTGAGCTCAGCTTGCAGTAGTCAGCACTCTGACAGCTGACCTTTACGCCATGGGACCCGATGATGTCACAGTCTCTAGACACTTGTGGCCCTCAGCTGGAAGGCTTGAACTCTGCACTTACAGCTCTCCAGCTGCTCCCCCTCTCTCTGCTGCTCTCGCCCTTCCCTTGGTTTATCATAGTACCTGGCCCCACTTTCTGCCAACCAGAGACTCTACTTTCTGGGCCCGCTCCTGTGGAGGTGGGCTTCTATCCTGCTTCCTAGGACTAAGCAGCAGAAAGAGGCCTTTCCAGGAAATGGTCATGGCTTCTGGGAATCCCTGTGTGGCTCTGGACACCACCAGGAATCATTTGGCTCCTGGCACACAAGGCAACTTAAAAGCTGAGTGCCCAGCCAGGGGCTTCAACCTTGGACCCCCAAAGTAAGAGCTCGATGCTCTACTGACTGAGCTAACTAGGCTTCCCGATAGAATCTACCCCTTTGACCACAAGAGTGAGCAGGCAGGCAAAAGAGAGGCAAAAAAGTGCCAGAAACCCCTCCTCTTTTTCTCCGCAGCCACTGCCTTTCAGCAGGATTCCTCCTCCTCCTCCCTCCTGTGCCTCAGTGTGACTAAATCTCTGCACCTAGACAGCCAGTCCATCTGCTGCATCCCAATCTCCCATGCCTAAGCCTCCCTTCCCAAGTCCTGCACCTGGCTGCATAGAATTAAATCTCACATCGTGCTGGGAACTCGACTTCTTGTGCCCAGAGAGTTTCTGCCCCCCTCAGTAAATGACCCGAGAAACACAGTGTCTGCCTTTTCTGAAGAAGTGCTTAGACTCCCTCATCATGTGGTCGGATGGATAAGGCATCTCCCTGTGGATCAGATGATTCAGGATTGGAGTTCCTCCATGGTTGTGCTTGCTTTGGTTAAAAGTCCTGCTTTCTTCAGGGCTGGATCCTCTTCTTGGCTGCTCAGGCCAATGCTCTGGCTTCAGCTAGACCCCCGGGAAGGAGTTGGGTTTGGGCATCACAAAGGCTAGGGCGTGAGCCCCAGGTGCGTCCAGTCTAACCTTTGCCATTCCTGACTTGCCAAAGTAAATGGGCAGCTGCCCAGGCTAGCGTGTAGAGCAGTTTCCCTCCTCCAAATGTGCACCTGTCCCTGTGCTTGAGGGGGCTAAACAGCGCCTAGGGGGCTGGGTGTTTCTCTGCTTCTCGCCAGCGGAGGAAAGCCTCTTGGGGTAAAATCTCCTGCCCCACTGCAAAAGTGAGTACCTGGAGTGGGAATGGTCAGAGGCCCCACTGGCGGGGCTGGCCCTGTTTTCCTACCATCTTCTGTTGCTGGCCACAGAGCAACAGCAGCTGCCTCACATGCTGGTCTGTGGGTGGCCTTCAGTGAGTGTTTGGCATGCCAGGGAACAGGTTGCCCGGGTGTCATTGTGGCTGTCTGCTGGCCACGTGCAGGCACGGTCCTCCCCTCCTCTTGCCCCACCCTCGGTTGCTCTCTGGCTTTTTAGCCTTCCCTTGGAGCTGTCAGCACCAGCCACCTCTGCTCTAGGTGCCCAGAGGAGGAGAGGTGTGCTGTGCACTAGTCTGGGACTCTTCCTCCCTCCTGCCTAGCTCTGACTATGAAGCCTGGCCCTGCACTCCTTTCTTCAAGTGCCATGTGGGAAAGAGGAAAGACATGGGCAGCAAGCACAAGTGCCAAACTTGTGGGCTGTCAAGATTCCTTCCCCACTCTGAACTCTAGGGTACAGATGTGGGGACCTGCATGAAAAACCCCCAAAGCTTATTCTTACCAGCTTAGGTTAAAACTTCCCCAAGGTACAAACTTTTACCTTTTCTCCTTGAACCTTTATGCTGCCACCACCAAAGTGTCTAACAAAAATAATAGGGGAAGTGCCCACTTGGAAACGTCTCCCCCCCAAAAAAAATATCCCCCCAAGCACTACACCCCCTTTCCTGGGGAAGGCTTGATAAAAAATCCTCACCAATTTGCATAGGAGAACACAGACCCAAACCCTTGGATCTTAAGAACAATGAAAAATCAATCAGGTTCTTAAAAGAGAATTTTAATTAAAGAAAAAGTAAAAGAAAAACCTCTGTAAAATCAGGATGGTAAATACCTTACAGGGTAATCAGATTCAAAAACATAGAGAATCCCTCTAGGCAAAACCTTAAGTTACAAAAAGACACAAAAACAGGAATATACATTCCATTCAGCACAACTTATTTTATCAGCCATTTAAACAAAACAGAATCAAACGCAGATCTAGCTAGATTGCTTACTAACTCTTTCCAAGAGTTCTGACCTGCATGCCTGCTCTGGTCCTGGCAAAAGCATCACACAGACAGAGAGGAACCTTTGTTCCCCCCCCCTTCCAGCTTTGGAAGTCTCTTGTCTCCTCATTGGTCATTTTGGTCAAGTGCCAGCGAGGTTATCCTAGCTTCTTAACCCTTTACAGGTAAAAGGACTTTGCCTCTGGCCAGGAGGGATTTTATAGTACTGTATGCAGAAAGGTGGTTACCCTTCCCTTTATATTTATGACATGGGCATCAGGTGAAACAGCGAGAATCCCAACCATCAGGTCAGACAGCAGGCATCACTAGCCAGGGTGGCAAATTCTAGGGCCCCAACCCATTGCAGCCATCCTGACCAAAGACCTGGCTCCAGTGGGCATGAGTCACCCAGCAGGACAGAAATGACTCACTCTTTCACACTTGGAGACAGGGAAGTTGAGCACTTTGAGCTCTAGGGCTTTACTACAAACCAATACAAGGTCCCAAAGAGATTTGAACTCAGATTGCAAGATTTAGAGGCCTGAGTGCTGACCATTACACCATGGGACCAGCTGATGCTGCTTTCTCTGGATATCAGTGACCCCCACGGGGCTGGCTTGTGTAAGGGGGCTGTTGGCCCTTTACTAAAACTTTGTGGGTTTGTTTGATTGGTTAGTTCCCAGTACCAAGAGAAGCGGGAAGGGCCAATGGGGAATCAGGACCCAGAGACTGACAGTCCCCAGGGGCAATGGGGAGACACCAAAGCTCCAAGTTAGCCAGACTGACAGAGCAAGCAGTCTAATGAGGGAGTCATTATGTTGTACCATGGGTACTGTGCTATATAATTGGTTATGTTCTGGCTACATACAGTGTATGTTTTATAGTAAGAATTAAGGTATTAGAATAAATGAATAGGATAGTGGATACTAGTATTAGCCATTTTCTTTTTATTTATGCCTTGTAAGTAACAGACAGGATCTTGTCTGTGTCTATGTTAATTAGATCAGAGGAATTTTGAAGGCCTAGGCCCCAATGTAGGAAAAGATTGTTGCAAGATTTAGTAAGGCCTAATTTACGATGCCTTACTTGTTCAACATAAAACACTGCCATTTGTTACCTTTTGATGGTCTCCGCAAAGACCTGTTGTGTGACTGAGGAATGTATGCATCAGGGAAAGATAAGGTGTGAAGGCCATTTTTGAAGCCAGATGGCTAAGGGAGGAGAAGTGAAGAGACTGAAGAGACTCAAAGACACCAGAGAACCATCAACGCACATCCATGGTTGAGGAGGGGCAGACTGATGAACCTCAGGTGAAGACTGGCACCCTTAAAACACAAGATAATAGATTAAATGGAAACCTGAGAGGCTGACCCTCCCGGAGGTCTTTTGGCCATCAAAACATAACACCCACAGAGGAGTAACTGGTCATAAACTGACACAGCAAAACCCATAGACTTCAACAAGAAAAAGGACTACAAGAACAGGGTGCTTTGCCATGGGGCTTTGGGTTCGTCTTGCCAACAACTTCAGGAGCATCGGTTCGTGACCAACAGAGCCCGGCTCCCCTCTGCGACCTATCTGGCTGGCCACTAGGTTGATCCAGACTCTGGACTGGTAACTATAAATATGACTGGCTGGACTGCGCGCATGGTGTATGGGGGTGTGACTGAAAAGCATACGCTAACTGCCCAAGAAGAGCCGGGGAGCAGAGCTGTGCTGGTGTAGTGCCAGAAACTGCTATCTGTAGGAATTTGCTACATGTAGCAGTTACTGATACCTGAGGTTGTTCTTACTGGATGACTTGTCCTAATTTGCTAAAACTTGACAGTGCCATGGGATGGAAGCATCAAGTCTTTGGCTTCCAAACGACCCTGCCTGGTGTACGTCTGTATCCATTACCTCTTTATTTATTACGATAGCACAAGGAAGTCAGTCACACAAGTGACACAGTGACCGTTGCGAGTCTATGCTGACGTAACGAGAGTTAACATAGGCTTGTAGTGTAGCTATGGCCTTAGGTCTATGAAATGTTTGGGTGAGGTAACAGGAAAAGGATGAGGGGAGACCAAGATCCATTCAGGTGTTTAGGCTCCAGCTTTTGTGGAAGTGGCCTTACTGCACCCTAAAGGCTCAGGAACAAAGAGGCTCATAAGAACGAAATATCATGACTTTATTCACATTTCTTGACTTCCGGGTGTATGATTCCTGGTTTTAGAATTCTTGGGATTGTCAAACCCCCTTGGGGTTGTAGACGTGTGTTCATTATGTTTTGAAAGCCAAAGCCATAAATGGGTTCAACAAAGAATTAGATCAGTTCCTCAGGATAAGTGCATCAGCTATTAACTGAGATAATCAGGGATGTCTCTGCATGCTCTATGTGTCCCTAAACCTCTGACTGCCAGATGCTGGGAGTAGATGATGGGATGGTTCACTCAGTGATTGCCTGTTCTGTTCATTCCCTCCGAAGCCCCTGGCACTGGCTGCTGTCAGAAGATGATGTTCTGGCTGAAGATGTGTTATCATTAGGTTTTATCTGCCATAGGGCTGGATTAATCACATAAAAGTGGGACCTGATTATGTTTTTACTGTTCTTTTGCACACCAAGTCAATGCCATTATGTCTCAGTTGAGCATGTCTGTGGAAGGAATCGCATTCCAGAGCTTCTCGGGCTGAGATCACTATAATCTACAGGCGGGGAAAAAGAGTGTGTGGAGGCAAATTAAATTAAGTGTGTGGAGGGCACACTTTGGTGAGAGCAGCACATTAGCCAGGATTTGTTTCTACCCAGATATGTTCTGTCTCCCTGCTCCATAGTAGGTAGCACAGCCTGTGGTGCAGGGAAGATGGCTAATGAAGTGAGCAGGTTGGAGGAGGCAGGTTAGCCAACGAGGAGAGCCGCACGGATGGAAGGTGGGGTGGGGCAGGGAGGGATGAGACAGACGCCCAAGTCCTCACCCCCCCCCGCACCCCAACCCTCTGCCCCAACCCTGAGCCCCCTCCGCACCCTGAACCCCTCATCTCAACCTCCAAGAGCCTGCACCCCCAGCCAGACCCCTCACCCCAACCCTCTGCCCTAGCCCTGAGACCCTTCCTGCACTCCAAACCCCTCATCCAAATGCCACCCCAGAGTCTTCACCCCCAGCCAGTGCCCTTGTCCTCCTGCACCCCAACTCTCTGCTCCAGCTCTGAGTCCCCTCCTGTACCCCGAACCCCTCATCCCAACCCCCCCGAGCCTACACCTTCAGCCAGAGCCCTCACCCCCCGAACCCAACCCTCTTCCCCAGTCCTGAGCCCCCTCCCACAGTCTGAACTCTTGGCCACACCCCCACCACACATCATCTCCATATTGGTGCACATAACAAAATTCATTCTGTACATGGATGTAAAAAATTAAAGGGAACATTCCCCAGGGCCCATTAGTAAATGTTTATGGCCTGTCACAACTCAGTAAATTGTCTGGGGGTGGAGGCATTTGGGGGGTTTTGGGTGGATCCTGCCTCCTCTGGAAGTTTGGGTCCTGTCCTTCACTCACCCCACGGTGGCGGCTCCTGCACCTCTGGTGCCATGGGGCTGGCTGGACTTGGCTCTCCGCTCCGGGCAGCAGGGCAGAATTAACTTTTTGTGGGCCTGGGGCCAAACATATCTGTGGGCCCCCCTGGGGAAGGATTGTAACAGACAGGAGAGTGACACGGGAGTTGTCTTTGACACAGCACACAGCTGCATGGGTTTTATGGACAATATTTACATGTTTAACTTGCAGATGGAGGTGGCAGCAACCAGGGGCCCAGCAATGGGAGCCCCAGGGCAAAAAGATCCACACAAGTGTCCAGCAAATACATTCTAAAAGACCAACTACAAAATCAACCCTGTGGGGACAACCAGCAAACAAAAGCCAAAGCTGGGCAATCCACCAGCCCTGTGCTGCTCCCATGGAACGGGAACCTTCCAGCTATCTTCTCCCGCACAATTCCCACCCGAACCACCAGGGCTTGAATCTCATTTTCCTTTCCAATTGGGGTGGATTTAGAACATTGCAAAAATAAAAAATATGAAAAATACATTTTATTTCCAGCATCATTATTCACACTCGTTTTGCTAGCCCCCGAATGGGACCAGAACCACATCCCTCCACAGAACGATCCCCCTAAAAACCAGCACAGCCTCAGCAATTACAGTACAGCCTCCGGGTGACAAATACCCCAGGATGGCGGTGGTTCAGAACTCTGAACAGAAAGCTCTGGTTGTTCCTTCAAAAGTCTGCAACTGAACAGAGATTGAATACAGCTTTAAATCTTTACTATGCTGGAGAGAAATGTTGCTTTTAACCATCTTAATTTAAATGAAACCAGACAGAAACAATTTCCTTACCTTGTCAAATCTTTTTTAAAATTTGCCCTTTAATTATTTTAGTTTACCTTTAATACACTACTGTGCTTTTTTTTTTTTTTTTTTTTTTGGTTCTCTTTCCTGTTGCCTGATTACGTATTTCCAGTTCCAAATGAGGTGTGTTTTTGACGTGTCAGTAGGTAACTGGTGTTTGCAACGCTAGAGGTTCTACTGTAGCCACAACACAAAACTCACTTGAAGTCCAGTATTCATTAAGCTATTTTTGTCTACTAGGGACCAGGCTGCTGCAATGGAGATGGATGGGAGGAGCCTAGCTTGGCTTCCAGGGAAAAAATCTTTCGGCCTGACTGGACTTTGTAAAACCAAAATTACCAAAAAATCCCCAAACCCTGCTACTGATCAATCACTGAGCAGACATCCAGCTGCACCAAGCAGTGCCCAGGTCACCAAGATCTCAAAACACAGGCCTCAGGAGATTACAACTCCCATGAGGTATGAGGACCTGGTCAGGGAGCTGCACTAGAAGTACACATTAGACGATGCCAAGGAAGATTAGCAGCTCTCAAGATGAAGGAATTCTCCACCTGCCCGCAGAGCTAGTTGGGAACCTTTAATTGGAAATTAGCCCCAGCCCAAGGGAAGTCTCTCTGCAGTCATCAGGGCTGTCACCACAGCCTGGAGGAGACAAACACTTACCTTAGTGACAACAGCAGCTGCTTTGCTCCCGCTGGTCTTGCCCAGAATCACTGGGTGAATGCTCTGGAACTACTCCATAGGACTCTGGGGTAGCCTACTCTCTCTGAGCATATTGTTCTTTCTGGATCTGATCTTGGAATCCCCACAGGCTCATGTCACTGCACATAGACCCCACAGCTCCCAGATGCTGCAAGCAGACCCCAGAGCTCCAGGCACCCCATGGGGCAGGGGACCCTGGAGTTCCCAGCCACCACAGGCAACAGAGGGAGCCCCCAGCTCCCAGACACTGCAGGCAGAGCCTGGAGTTCCCAGTCACCATGGGTGATGGGGAGAAGCCGCAGTCCCATGCCATTGCAGATGGCCCCATAGCTCCCAGCTTCTGCAGACGGACGCCAGAGCTCCCAGCTGCCACACGGGGTGGAGGAATGTTATGAAGGCCAAGACTAGAACAGGGCTCAAAAAAGAACCAGATAAATTCATGGAGGATAGGTCCATGTGGCTGTTCCTTCCCCAGAGAGGCAGCAACGAGCCGGTTAAACTTTTACCCCCAATCGGGGAGATTGCAGATTATGTATTCCTTACGCCACCAGCTCCTAAGCCGAATTTCGCACCCCTTGATAATCTGTACCTTATTCCCTGATAAACAGAAACTTCTATGCTTAAACTCTGTACCATTTTCTTTTTACTTCAACATCATCTTAATAAAATTATTAAATCTGTTCTTAACAGTTTAATCTCTGATATGTTCTCTAGCTGAGAACTCAATTGAAGGGATTTTTGGAACAGGGATCTGGAATAGAGGCTTGCTCCATCCACTCCACGCATCAGCCTGGTATTGCAGTCCTGCTGGGTATGGTGCACCTCCCCCTGGGGAGAGCATGATGGTTCAAAAAAAGAAAAAATGTGTCCCATATTGCTCTTTTATTTGTAACCTTGAGCTGTGTTTTCTGTCAGTTTCTCTATTTTCTCTTTCTGAGGTGGGTGCTTTTCTTATTTCTGCTCTAGTGCTGTTTCATAAAGTACTTAAGAGGCTGGTTCTCACACACAGTGCTTTCCAGAAGTGTGGGCTTTGGGTCTGTGTCTCTCAGCAGTGTCCCCACAGGAGAGAATAGTTTCATTCCTTTCCCCCTGTGAAAATGTCCCTGTTGGCACAGAGGGAGCAGTTTAGAGGATCAGAAGAGGAGAAAGGTTTGAGTCTGATTTGTAGACCCAGAGGCTGAATGGGAGGGGGGACCCAACTCCCTAACAATCCCCCGTCCCCAAAGAAACTGTTCCGTACTGTCCCACCCACACCCAACTACCCTCCAGGTTCACCCCCAGGCTCCTTCCGTCTCCCTCAGCTTCTCCGTTCTCCCCTAGACTGGAGCGCCCTGGCAGTGTAGCCCTAGCGGTTTAGGGGCAGCCGTGCCCTCAGACAGGCCTTCCAGCTTTGTTCTGCCCTAGTGCTGGCCCCCAAACTGACACAGGGTGGTGCTGTTGCAGCCCAGAAGCCTCTGGCCAGAGGCGGAGGAGCCTGAGAGCTGACAGGGAGAGCAGGGGTAGGCGCCAGCCAGTGCTGGGCTTCCCCAGGGTCTGCCCTCCGCAGGGGCTGCTCCCCTTGAGAGCATCAGCCTCAGAGCCGCCCCCTGTTGCTGGCACGGGAGGAAGGATCGGGTGACGGGGCAGTTCTGGGACTGCTGCCCTGAGGTGCTGGAGCCTGGAACTAGGGGAAGTCGCGCGGGCTGCTACACTCCCTGGCAGGAAGGAGTTTCCATCCTATCCAAGGTTTGCAGGTTCGCTCAGTGGCTCTCTGCTCCCCCACTGTACACGCCCCAGTGCCCCGGCCGCTGCCCCACTTCCAAAGAGCTGCCCAAGAGCAGGCCCATCCCAGCCCCTTGCTCCCAGTGCCAGGAATTAGGATGGGACTTTGAACAACCCGCTGGCTCGTTAAGTGCATGGGGCCGGATGGGTGTTCCTGAGCCGTCGCTGGGGATGCACTGAAGCCTTCGCATCCATCGGCAAGGAAAAGGAGGGCACCCACCCGCAGAGAGGAAGTCTGGGAAGGCGGGGAGCTGGGTGGAGAAGGGAGTGGAAGGCCGAGTGGGGAGGGGAAGACGGGGGAGGTAGCTGCAGACGGAAGCAGGGTCAAGGAAGGGGAGGTGGGGTGTATTGGGGCTGGAGAGATGGGTGGAGTGGGGCAGACGGTAGGGTGGGGCCAATGAGGTAGAAGGAGAAGGGATGGTGACTGAGGCAGATGGAGAAGGTGGTGTGGGGCACAGGGCAGGGGACCCCCTCACCCATGCCTCCTGCCCAGCCCCTCACCCCAGAGTGCTGCGGCTGTGGTTCCAGTCTCAAGATGCCAGCGTCTCCTGCCCTCTGCCTCCCCCCATGACAGTGCATGTGCTTTATAAAAATAGGTTTATAAGTGTGACTATGATGTAACTGGAATATGCTTTATGCGAAAGGTCTCATTACACAGCTTATGATCTACTGAGTGTGTCCATCCTATTTGTATGAATGTATCATTATTGTCTCTGAAGCTAGAAATAAGAAGTATTACTCTAAAGTCCTATTGAAATTATGCAAAGTGGGGGCCATTCATGGTGGCTTGGAATCTTGGTGGCTCTCATTAACTAAAACAATTGGTTGTTGTGACATTCCCTTAACCAGACCAGTGATCTGCTCAGTCACTCCAATCTTTGACTCTGGGAGCCAGCCTTACCCTGCTCTGCTGTGAGCCCCCCACTCCTGGGCCGCTCATGCACAGCGTCTGGCTTGTAAGCTGATCCCAGCTACTTGCAAGCCAATGACACTAGCCAATATCTCCGCTCCCAGACACAAGCTTGGGAACCTCCGTCTTGCAGTATCCAGTTATGCCCACCGGACGCTGCAAGCTTATAGGAATTCTTCAATTTAAGAAAGAAATTGACATGGACCAGGCTTGTTATCCCAAGCGGAGCCTCTGACCACTGCAAACCAAATGCACGGCTTCAGGTAGAACAAACAAATAGATTTATTAGCTATAAAGATATGCTTTGACTTGTAATCACTTAAAACCTAACAAGTCAGATTTGGTCAAATGAAATAAAAGCAAAACGCATTCTAAGCTGATCTTAACACTTTCAGTGCCCTTACAAATTTTTGAGCCTTCTCACCACAGGCTGGCTGGTTACTTTTCAGTCAGGCGCTCCCTTTTGATCAGCGTTTCAGTCTCTTTGTGCTGGTGGTGTCTGTAGATGTAGGCAGAAGAGAGACAGACTGGCAAAATGTCTCTCCCTTTTATCATGTCCTTTCTTTTCTCTTGGCTTTGCCCCCGCCCCTCCTTCAGAGTCAGGTGAGCATTACCTCATCAGTCCCCAACTGCCCAAATGAAGGAGGTGATTCCCTCCAGGGTTTAACAGATTCTTTTGTTGCTGCCTAAGCCAGTGTCCATTGTTCCTGTGAGGCTGGGCTGGGTTTGTCCCATCCATCCCCTGACGCGGTGTGAACTGCCTCTCTGTTCTTGGAGAGCTTTTGCATGGGCTTGCTTTAAGCCATGAGGATACATTTTCAGCCTCATAACTATATACATAAAATTATATCCTATAACTTTACTGTAACAATTACTATAACGACAGGTTTCAGAGTAACAGCCGTGTTAGTCTGTATTCGCAAAAAGAAAAGGAGTACTTGTGGCACCTTAGAGACTAACCAATTTATTTGAGCATGAGCTTTCGTGAGCTACAGCTCACTTCATCAGATGCATACCGTGGAAACTGCAGCAGACTTTATATATACACAGAGAATATGAAACAATACCTCCTCCCACCCCACTGTCCTGCTGGTAATAGCTTATCTAAAGTAATCTTCAGGTTAGGCCATTTCCAGCACAAATCCAGGTTTTCTCACCCTCCACCCCCCCACACAAATTCACTCTCCTGCTGGTGATAGCCCATCCAAAGTGACAACTCTTTACACAATGTGCATGATAATGAAGTTAGGCCATTTCCTGCACAAATCCAGGTTCTCTCACTCCCTCACCCCCCTCCAAAAACCCACCCCCATACACTCACAAACTCACTCTCCTGCTGGTAATAGCTCATCCAAACTGACCACTCTCCAAGTTTAAATCCAAGTTAAACCAGAACATCTGGGGGGGGGGTAGGAAAAAACAAGAGGAAATAGGCTACCTTGCATAATGACTTAGCCACTCCCAGTCTCTATTTAAGCCTAAATTAATAGTATCCAATTTGCAAATGAATTCCAATTCAGCAGTTTCTCGCTGGAGTCTGGATTTGAAGTTTTTTTGTTTTAAGATAGCGACCTTCATGTCTGTGATTGCGTGACCAGAGAGATTGAAGTGTTCTCCGACTGGTTTATGAATGTTATAATTCTTGACATCTGATTTGTGTCCATTTATTCTTTTACGTAGAGACTGTCCAGTTTGACCAATGTACATGGCAGAGGGGCATTGCTGGCACATGATGGCATAAATCACATTGGTGGATGTGCAGGTGAACGAGCCTCTGATAGTGTGGCTGATGTTATTAGGCCCTGTGATGGTGTCCCCTGAATAGATATGTGGGCACAATTGGCAACGGGCTTTGTTCCAAGGATAAGTTCCTGGGTTAGTGGTTCTGTTGTGTGGTATGTGGTTGTTGGTGAGTATTTGCTTCAGGTTGCGGGGCTGTCTGTAGGCAAGGACTGGCCTGTCTCCCAAGATTTGTGAGAGTGTTGGGTCATCCTTTAGGATAGGTTGTAGATCCTTAATAATGCATTGGAGGGGTTTTAGTTGGGGGCTGAAGGTGACGGCTAGTGGCGTTCTGTTATTTTCTTTGTTAGGCCTGTCCTGTAGTAGGTAACTTCTGAGAACTCTTCTGGCTCTATCAATCTGTTTCTTTACTTCTGCAGGTGGGTATTGTAGTTGTAAGAAAGCTTGACAGAGATCTTGTAGGTGTTTGTCTCTGTCTGAGGGGTTGGAGCAAATGCGGTTGTATCGCAGAGCTTGGCTGTAGACGATGGATCGTGTGGTGTGGTCAGGGTGAAAGCTGGAGGCATGCAGGTAGGAATAGCGGTCAGTAGGTTTCCGGTATAGGGTGGTGTTTATGTGACCATTGTTTATTAGCACTGTAGTGTCCAGGAAGTGGATCTCTTGTGTGGACTGGACCAGGCTGAGGTTGGTGGTGGGATGGAAATTGTTGAAATCATGGTGGAATTCCTCAAGGGCTTCTTTTCCATGGGTCCAGATGATGAAGATGTCATCAATATAGCACAAGTAGAGTAGGGGCTTTAGGGGACAAGAGCTGAGGAAGCGTTGTTCTAAATCAGCCATAAAAATGTTGGCATACTGTGGGGCCATGCGGGTACCCATAGTAGTGCCGCTGATCTGAAGGTATACATTGTCCCCAAATGTGAAATAGTTATGGGTAAGGACAAAGTCACAAAGTTCGGCCACCAGGTTAGCCGTGACATTATCGGGGATAGTGTTCCTGACGGCTTGTATTCCATCTTTGTGTGGAATGTTGGTGTAGAGGGCTTCTACATCCATAGTGGCCAGGATGGTGTTATCAGGAAGATCACCGATGGATTGAAGTTTCCTCAGGAAGTCAGTGGTGTCTCGAAGGTAGCTGGGAGTGCTGGTAGCGTAGGGCCTGAGGAGGGAGTCTACATAGCCAGACAATCCTGCTGTCAGGGTGCCAATGCCTGAGATGATGGGGCGCCCAGGAGTTCCAGGTTTATGGATCTTGGGTAGTAGATAGAATATCCCAGGTCGGGGTTCCAGGGGTGTGTCTGTGCGGATTTGATCTTGTGCTTTTTCAGGAAGTTTCTTGAGCAAATGCTGTAGTTGCTTTTGGTAACTCTCAGTGGGATCATAGGGTAATGGCTTGTAGAAACTCGTGTTGCAGAGCTGCCGAGCAGCCTCTTGTTCATATTCCGACCTATTCATGATGACAACAGCACCTCCTTTGTCAGCCTTTTTGATTATGATGTCAGAGTTGTTTCTGAGGCTGTGGATGGCATTGCGTTCCGCATGGCTGAGGTTATGGGGCAAGTGATGCTGCTTTTCCACAATTTCAGCCCGTGCACGTCGGCGGAAGCACTCTATGTAGAAGTCCAGTCTGCTGTTTCGACCTTCAGGAGGAGTCCACCTAGAATCCTTCTTTCTGTAGTGTTGGTAGGGAGACCTCTGTGGATTAGTATGTTGTTCAGAGGTATTTTGGAAATATTCCTTGAGTGGGAGACGTCGAAAATAGGATTCTAGGTCACCACAGAACTGTATCATGTTCGTGGGGGTGGAGGGGCAGAAGGAGAGGCCCCGGGATAGAACAGCTGCTTCTGCTGGGCTGAGAGTATAGTTGGATAGGTTAACAATATTGCTAGGTGGGTTGAGGGAACCATTGCTGTGGCCCCTTGTAGCATGTAGTAGTTTAGAAAGTTTAGTGTCCTTTTTCTTTTGTAGAGAAGCAAAGTGTGCGTTGTAAATGGCTTGTCTAGTTTTAGTAAAATCCAGCCACGAGGAAGTTTGTGTGGAAGGTTGGTTTTTTATGAGAGTATCCATTTTTGAGAGCTCATTCTTAATCTTTCCCTGTTTGCTGTAGAGGATGTTGATCAGGTGATTCCGCAGTTTCTTTGAGAGCGTGTGGCACAAGCTATCAGCGTAGTCTGTGTGGTATGTAGATTGTAATGGATTTTTTACCTTCAGTCCTTTTGGTACGATGTCCATCTGTTTGCATTTGGAAAGGAAGATGATGTCTGTCTGTATCTGTGCAAGTTTTTTCATGGAGGGGGTTTTTGGAGGGGGGTGAGGGAGTGAGAGAACCTGGATTTGTGCAGGAAATGGCCTAACTTCATTATCATGCACATTGTGTAAAGAGTTGTCACTTTGGATGGGCTATCACCAGCAGGAGAGTGAATTTGTGTGGGGGGGTGGAGGGTGAGAAAACCTGGATTTGTGCTGGAAATGGCCTAACCTGAAGATTACTTTAGATAAGCTATTACCAGCAGGACAGTGGGGTGGGAGGAGGTATTGTTTCATATTCTCTGTGTATATATAAAGTCTGCTGCAGTTTCCACGGTATGCATCTGATGAAGTGAGCTGTAGCTCACGAAAGCTCATGCTCAAATAGATTGGTTAGTCTCTAAGGTGCCACAAGTACTCCTTTTCTAATTACTATAACATCACTATACCAACCATGCTCAGTGCATCATGAGCCTTCCGAAGATATCCAACATGACAAGCTTTGCATTGGATGCCACACAATCATTTTATAAAGATGAACATAGGGTTGTAGGGTGTTCCCTCAAGGTACAGAGCATCAGACCTCCCCTCTTAGTTTACTGAAGGAGGGTTAGTCACTCACTATCTTGAAGGCAGTTTCTGGGTATAGTTCTCTTGGCATCCAGCCATAAAGGCCATGAGGCAGCGTGCCTCAGTTTCCCCATTCACACACAGCAAACCAGGTTTTTTTATGGTTTCTCTGCTGTGATAAACTTTAAACCGGTTTACAGGTATGAATGGAAAAGTAGCATCATCATAAGGTGTAACATCCGTGTCGAAATTCTTAGCCTCAAAACTTAACATTAATACCAACATTTATCACCACAGATGGGTGTTTACAAGTATCTTTAGGATACCACGCCCTCCGTTCTGATAGTGTAGTTTGAGGTTAGTTTGTTCGTTACCCATGGTGTCCTTTGATTCTCTCCCATGTAATCAGTCACTGGTTTTTCTTTCCCTCCAGTGTTCCCCTCTGTGTGCGCTCTTAATTTACGTATGTTTCTGGTATTTTGATATCTCAGGATCTGGCAAGATAAGGGCCCAGGGGGGTCCTGAACATTGGCTGGCCCTGTGGGGAGCAGTTTCCCAACCCCAGGACTTGTATGTGTATGTAGGAAATGCTGCTCCCCTTTAGGGGTTACCCTGTGTTTCCCCCTCCCAGCACTGAGTCCTCCCCTGTGCCCTAGAGGGCTGTGATCCGTGCTCTCTGGGCTAGGGGTGTTCAACCTTTGATTGGATTCACCCTTTCCCAGCAGCTTTCCCATAACTGCTCTCTGTGTCTCACCAGCCTGGGGGAAAGCCCCCTGCCCCCATGAGTTGGGTCATTTGTATTCTGGCAGACGACCACCTAGCAATTTCCTGGTCTCAACTCCTCTGCTGTGACAGGTGTTGGAGCTGCATCTTGATGTAAAGAGACACATTTACTTTCCAAAAACGTATCAGACATAGCGTCCTGAAAAAATTGGGACCTGGATTGGGGTACCCTCTGTCACCCCTTTCTCTGTCCCTGAGAAGCCAGCTGTGTGACTGCTCCCCTCCAGGAAGTCAGTTACACAGTTCCTTCTCCAAACCTGGGTCACAGGCTGCATGCCTGGGTGCACAGATGCTGACCCAGCCATCCTCCTAGTGTTCTGGCCCAGATGACTCATGAGGAGACATTCCTGTACCCCCACTATTCCTTCCCCAGTTTCCTCCTCTGGGCCCCCTCCTTCAGCTGCAGAACTCTGCCAGCCAACAACTGGGACCATTTCCTTAATCACTGACAACACCTCCCCTGCACTGAGGGCATGTTGCCTTCTGCTGTAAGGAGCTAGTCTGAGCCCCTCCCATACTTGGAAGCACCCCGCTTCCCTGTGTTACTGAGTCACAGGAATCCTCACCCACCTCAGTGGTTTCAGAGATTCTCTGCCCCTTCTCTGGGCTCTCCTCTGGGCTACATTGTGCTCTGCTCCCTAGAGCCGCTTTTGTCTCTGGTTCAGCTGTAACCTGCTGCAGCTAACAACCTGGACCATTCTCTCCCTGGCAGGCATTTCACCCCCATCCCTTCCTGATGTGGTGTTGCCACGAGCTGCAGCGTAGGAGTTGGTCTCAACCACTCTCCCACCTGGAAACACACAGCTTCCCCCAGCTGCAGAAGAATCAAGGAGACTCTCTCCCATTCTCTCAGCACTTCCTGAGACCTTACCCTTTCCCTTGGGGGTCCCAGCAGAACACTCTCTCCTGCTGCAGGCAAATACTTTAACCTGAGCTTTGCAGAAAAACATCAATACCAAGGAGCAGGTCGAACCGGAGGTGTTCCATTATCCCCACAGTCAAAACAGCTGTGCAGATCTCACTATCAGTGTTATGGAGGGTGGACAATTTAGAAGTTTACCCTGTATAAGCTTTATACAGAGTAAAACAGATTTATTTGGAGGTTGAATCCCATTGGGAGCTGGGTGTCTGGGAGCTGGAGATAGGTGACCTGCTGAGCAGGTTTTGGTTAAAGTCTGCAGCTTTGGGGGTGTGGACCAGACCTGGATCTGCGTTGCAGCAGGCTGGCATATCTGGCTCAACAAGGCAGGGTTCTGGGAGCCCCTAACTGGCAGGGAAAATGGGCTCAGAGGTAATTCCAGCACGTCAGGTGACATTCCCAAGGGGGTCTCTGTGACCAAACCGGTCATCGCCCATTCCTCCTACGATCTGCCCTAGCACCACCCCTTCACCTGAGGCCCTGCTCCTGCACCGCCGCTTTCCATAAGGCTCCGCCCTTGCCACAGCCCTACTCCCGAGTTCCTGCCCTTGTGTTTGCCTTCTCCTAGAGGAGTATGTGCATGTAATTGCCTATTCATTTCTTTAAGTAGCACCTTGCTTCTTTGGGAGTGCTGGCAGGGGGAGAGGTTTCTGCTTCTTTTTGTTTTTAATTTCCCACCAGAGAGAGTGGAACAATGCTGGTTCTGGTGGGACCCAACTAAGAGTGCCAATTCAGGACAAATTGCTTAAAGCAGGGCAGTTACAGACCAAGGCTGGGGTTTACCCACCTCTAAGGCAAACCAGACCAGCCAGACAGAGAGGACTTTGGTTTTACCCCACTGGCTAACCACAAGTCACACAAGCAACTCACTTAGACACTCCAGTTTCCCAGTATCACCACCAGAGCCACTCGTTATGGGGATGAATGGTTATGAAAACCAAATACCCCAGTAAAAGAAAAAAGGTTCTCCTGATCCCAAAGGACCAAGCCCCAGACCCAGGTCAATATATAAATCAGATCTTACCCAAAAATCATGCTGTTGCTAATCCTTTAGAATCTAAAATGTAAAGGTTTATTCATAAAAGGAAAAAGATAGAGATGAGAGCTAGAATTGGTTAAATGGAAGCCTTCATAATGGCAAAGTTCTTGGTTCACGCTTGTAGAAGTGATAGAATAAACTGCAGGTTCAAATCAAGTTTCTGGAGTGTATCCACAGCTAGGATGGGTTATTCAGTCCTTTTGTTCAGAACTTCCATTTGTAGCAAAGTCCCTCAAGAGGTATGAAGCAGGATTGAAGACAAGATAGAAGTAAGGCAGCTGCCTTTTATAGTCTCTTCCAGGTTTAAGGACACCTCTTTGTGCTTACTGTGGAAAATTACAGCAAAATGGAGTCTGGAGTCACATGGGCAAGTCATATGTCCATGCATGACTTAGTTCTTTACAGGTGGCAGCCATGGCCCACATGCTACCTTGCATGTTCCCAGGAAGACTTCTTATGTGGATTGGAGTTTTCCAAGATCCATTGTCAGTTAAGTGTTTCTTGATTGGGCACTTAATTTGCACATTCCTTTCTCAAGAAGCTGACCAAATGCTTTACTAAGGCTACTTCAGAATCAAAACACATTGATTTACAAGTACATAGCCAATATGTATAACTTCAACTACAAAAATGATGCATGCAGACAGATAGCATAATCATAATCAGCTAATCATAACCTCTCCATAGACCCCTTACACAACAACCTTTATACAATATTTGCTGCAAATATATAACAGGTTTCAGAGTAGCAGCCATGTTAGTCTGTATTCACAAAAAGAAAAGGAGGACTTGTGGCACCTTAGAGACTAACCCATTTATTTGAGCATAAGCTTTCATGAGCTACAGCTCACTTCATCAGATGCATTCAGTGGAAAATACAGTGGGGAGATTTGTATACATAGAGAACTTGAAACAATGGGTGTTACCATACACACTGTAATGAGAGTGATCACTTAAGGTGAGCTATTACCAGCAGGGGGAGCGGGGAACCTTTTGTAGTGAGAATCAAGGTGGGCCATTTCCAGCAGTTGACAAGAGCATCTGAGGAACAGTGGAGGGTGGGGGGGAATAAACATGGGGGAATAGGTTTACTTTGTGTAATGACCCATCCACTCCCAGTCTCTAGTCAAGCCTAAATTAATTGTATCCAGTTTGCAAATCCCCCCCACCCCCGCTCTCCTGCTAGTAATAGCTCACCTTAAGTGATCACTCTGGTTACAGTGTGTATGGTAACACCCATTGTTTCATGTTCTCTATGTATATAAATCTCCCCACTGTATTTTCCACTGAATGCATCCGAGGATGAGAGCTGTAGCTCACGAAAGCTTATGCTCAAATAAATGGGTTAGTCTCTAAGGTGCCACAAGTCCTCCTTTTCTTTTTGTGAATACAGACTAACACGGCTGCTACTCTGAAACCTGTTGTTAAGTGGACACCCTTTTTGAGCTGTGTGTGGCTGTGTTACTTGTAGATTTATATACTCTGTATTTTGTTACCAGAATGGAGTATTTTGTAGCTGGCTGTTACAATTTGTTTAATTGAATATGCTCCCTCAGACTTCACCACCTGCCTTTCCCAGTAGCTCCCTGCCCCTCGCTCTCTGTGGTGGGAACAAGCCTCCAGAATGAGAGTCAACTGGATTTTTTTATTTAATTACTTCTCTTTGTTAAATTATTTATTAGTGTCTTTTTAAAATTCATTGCACTGCATTTTTTTCCTGCCACTGTCACCTGGCAGCTCAGGGACATGAGATTCTCATCCATTGCGTTTCTGCCCTCAAAAAACCCCAAACAGATCACACTTCAGTACCTTTGTAAATAACAGCAACTTGTAAACAAACCAGCCGTCTCCTCAGTGTGCAGTTTGTGTCTCTTTGGTTTCAGTCGATGTGTGCGCAGCACGCATGGTGTGTGTGTGTGTGTGTGTGTGTGTGTGTGTGCAATGGGTGGTGGACAGTGGCACTGTGTGTGTGGGTGCAGTGTGTGTGCTCACGTGGGAATTCATGGGGAACTCGCCAGCCTTGGTGTAGCATTTGAGGTGTACTCGGAGTGAATGTAGCACTGGGAAGTGTCAGGCCCAGCCTGCATGGCCATGTCCTCCATTTATCCTTGGCACAGATACAGGCAACACTAGTGCAAGCTTTCCCCACGCTGCCCTCCACCATCATTTGTAGTGAGTAGGGGCACGCTGCAGCACACACCACACTTGATGGGTCAGCCTTGTGCACGCTGGGGTGGCCACCTCCCCATTGATGAGACCTGGTACCACCTTCTTCCTGGAGCTGCAGCCTGCCCTGCTGCCATCCCTGCCTGTGTTGCTGTTGTCTTCTCTAGCAGTTGGCTGGGAGGTGCGCATTGGCCCCATGCCATGTAGCCATGTTGTCTCGAAGGGTGAAAGCAGGAAGAATGGTGCCTTCATAGCCCGCCCCGATATTCCATAACATCATTAAGGAAATATTTCTCAATGAACAGTAAAAGATCAGAAACAGCCAGTGTCTGCATCATGCTAAGGGTATTGGGATTTTCTTTAAATTTTCCAGACCAACCCCTAACACATGTTTGAAAATAAGACCAAGGTTTCTTTACTCTCTAGAGAAAGGAGACCCCAGAGGGGACTTGAACCCACAGTCTCTGACTTTGGAAGCCAATGCCATATCCATTAGGCCACTGGAGTGCTATGGCTTAACTGCTGGCAGGTCGGAAATTCCCTCTCATAAATGCACATGCCTCACATTAGCTTGGAAGCCAAACACCCCCTTTATGTGCCTTACAGAAATGTCTGCATCCCCTGGCAATTGGGCAGGTCGCTGACAGAGCTGAGCACCACCTTTCTGCAGCCACCTTTAGAGAAGACCCCCACCCTAGAGTCACACCTCCCTCCTCCAGCACCTCCACATCTGTGGCTCTGAGTGCCAGTAGGATGATTAGGGAGGAATCTGGGGTGGGAAGGGGGGTCAGATCAGCCTGTAAGGAGTAACCAGGTGGGGCAGACCCAGCGGGAGGCTGTGGGCTGCTGATCGGTTGTTGGGATCCGAGCTCGAGATCAAAGCTGCACAGCGACCCGACACCCAGGGTTACAGGGCCGACATAGTGACCCCCTCACTGACCTCAATGAACTCCAAACCCTTGTTACTCAGGGCATTTAGGAGTCTCTGTCCCTTAATAGCTTCTGGGAGCTCCCCAGCGGGCTGCGGGCATCAGCCACCTCCTGCCCCACAGGGTAGACTCTTGGCGCTGTGCCAGCCGCCCCCTCGCTTGAAGGCCCAGTGGAAGAAGAAGGAGGCCGGTGCTGGCAGAAGAGGGTTTTGATTCATCGACCTCTGTGCTATGGGCGCAGCACGGTTCCTCTGTGTCACTCTGCTGGCTTTTCTTCAGCAGCCCCAAGTGGCCATGACTCCAAGCTAGTGCCTTGCAAGCTCTGGCATGGGGAGGGAGTGGTGCAGGGTGCTGGGCAGCGGCCCTGGCAAACCAGCTGCTGGTAGGTGTCTCTGTGGTGTCATGGGTCAGTGAGTTCAGCTGTTAATGGAAAGGAGGGGGGGTTATGCTCCCCCAGGGATGCCACTGAAGGCTCCTTGCGGGCTCCTCAAGTTCTGCTGGGAGCCTTGAAGTCCCCCTTTTGCCACCTTGAAGGTGTCCCTCTTGGACACAGTGGGTTCACCTGCTGGCTGGAAGAGTGTGGGGGCCGCGCCGCAAAAGCCCGTCTCCGAGCAGCCACGCCAGGGACTCAGGTTTAATCCAAGTGCAAAACCTTCAGCCGGGTACGTTTCGCTCCCTTCCCACCTCCGCCCAAGCGGCAAGGGAGAAACAGATGCGACGCGCCAGCTGAAGATGCCTCCCTCCCACTTCCCTGTTGGCTGCGCAAAGCCCTTGGCATGTCTCATGCCTCCTCAGGGAAGCACGGCCATGCTGCCCCAGCCTGAGTCCCGGCCGCAGCCTGGCCTGCCCCGGCTGACGGAGCACAGAGCCCCGCGAGTCAATGGCAGGTTGAGTCAGGAGCTGCGGCTCTTTCCCCCGACAGCCACACAGAGCTGCTCAGAGCTGCCCAGCGTCCCGAGAGCCTCCCTCGTGTTCTCCTGCAGCAGCAGCGTGGGAAAAGGGGACGAGGAAGCACGGCTGCCTCAGGCTGGGACAGGGGCCCTCACCACACGCAGGCCTCTTGCCTTCAGCCCAGGCAGCCAGAGGTGCCGGGGAGCTCCCTGGCAGGCCCCCGCCTCAGCCACCTCTGGCCTCATGGCCTAGGCTCTTGGCGCTCTGCTGGTCGCTGCCTCGCGTGAAGGCCCAGAGCAAAAAGAAACAAGCCTAGCAGAGGATGGTTTAGATCCATCAACCTCTGGGTTATGGGCCCAGCATGCTGCCACTACACCACTCTGCTGGGTCTGCACCCACAGCCCCCAGCCTCCAGACTAGCGCCTTGCAAGCTCCACCACTGGCAGGCAGATGTGCAGCAGCCTTCTATCTCTGTGGTGCACTGCATCAGTGTGTTCTGCTGTTAATGCAAAGGATGGTGGTTTGAGCCTGGGACGGTGGCTGAATTTCTCCCTTCTTCTGGCTGGATTCCCCTCCCTCCCAGGACCGTCAGCCATGTTCACACTCACTGCTTACTGAGCCAACACTTATTCTCACAGCTCTGCCAAAGCACCTCAGTCCTGTCCCTCCATGACCCTTCCAGCCAGGAGAGGACCAAAAGGATTCCCCTCTTGGGGCTAATTCCATCCCCTTGCCACAGGGCTGTTTCATCCTCCCATGAGAAGGGAATGAGGGTGCTTGTATGAGCAAGTGTCTTAACTCCTTCTCCCAGTTTTCAATCAAACTCTGCATATTGGGTCAGATCCTCGGCTGCTCTAAACTTGTGTCAGTGAAGTCAGTGGAGATACACCAATTTACACCAGCTGAGGATATGGCCCAGACCCTTTAAAGCTGTATCCCCACACCGAACCCCTAGGCAGCTGAGCACAGGTAGTGTTGTCTAGTGGCCAGAACAGAGGCCAGGGAGCCAGGAGCCCTGTGTGCTATTCACTGTGTGACCTCAGACAACTCCCTGCTGCTCTCTGCGTCTCAGGTTTTCCTCCTTTGCAGTGTTACCTACCCCTGGAGTCAGAGGTGAAAGGAAGCCGGTAGGGGCCGGGACGGCGTACCGGTAAGAAAAGGTGCAGCAGCATACCGGCAAGGAAGTGGAGCATTCAGTACCGGCTTCCTTTCTGCCCAGTTACTGAATGTAAATCTGCTTCGCTTACAAGGGCTGAAAATATCAGGTTGTACGGTCACTGTCATAGATATACAGGGAAGGGTAACCACCTGTCTGTATACAGTGCTAGAAAATCCCTCTGGCCAGAGGCAACATCCTGTTACCTGTCAAGGGTTAAGAAGCTCAGTTAACCTGGCTGGCACCTGACTCAAAGGACCAATAAGGGAACAAGATACTTTCAAATCCTGGGGCGGGGGAAGACTTTTGTTTTGTGCTCTTTGTTTAGGTGTTGTTCTCTCTTGGGACTGAGAGAGGCCAGACAGAAATCCATCTTCTCCAACCCATCCTAATCCAAGTCTCCAATATTGCAACCAGTATAGGTAAGCCAGGCAAGGCGGATTGCTTTATCTTTTGTTTTATGTGACTCTTCCCTATTTTAAGCGGGAGGTTTATTCCTGTTTTCTGTAACTTTAAGGTTTTGCCCAGAGGGGGATCCTCTGTGTTTTGAATCTGAATACCCTGTAAAGTATTTTCCATCCTGATTTTACAGAGATGATTTTTACCTTTCTTTCTCTTAAGAAAATCCTTCTTTTAAGAACCTGAGTGATTTTTCCATTGTTCCAAGATCCAGGGGTTTGGGTCTTTGATGATTTTGTAACCAATTGGTGAGGATATTATTCTCAAGCCTCCCCAGGAAAGGGGGTGTGTAGGGCTTTGGGTGATATTTTGGGGGAAGACGTCTCCAAGTGGGCTGTGGTAAAAATAAAGGGAAGGGTAACCACCTTTCTGTATACAGTGCTATAAAAATCCCTCCTGACCAGAGGCAAAGTCCTTTTACGTGTAAAGGGTTAAGAAGCTAAGATAACCTCGCTGGCACCTGAACCAAAATGACCAAGGAGGAGACAAGAGACTTTCAAGGCTGGAGCGGGGGAACAAAGGGTCTGTGTGTGTCTGTGATGCTTTTGCCGGGAACAGATCAGGAATGCAGCCTTACAACCGTTAGTTACTAAGTAATCGAGCTAGAACTGCGTTAGATTTCCTTTTGTTTAATGGCTGGTGAAATAAGATGTGCTGAATGGAATGTATATTCCTGTTTTGTGTCTTTTTGTAACTTAAGGTTTTGCCTAGAGGGATTCCCTATGTTTTGAATCTGATTACCCTGTAAGGCATTTACCATCCTGATTTTACAGAGGTGATTCTTTTACCTTTTCTTTCATTAAAATTCTTCTTTTAAGAACCTTACAAGGGCTGAAAATATCAGGTAGTATGGTCACAAAAGCAAGGCCCTTCTGAATTCAGGAGGAATTTTGGATGTGCACAGAACACAGACGGGACTGGTCCCTGCACGGTTACAGAACTGCGGTAAAGTGGAACCATTTTCAGCTTGTGTGATTGGAGGATATCTGGATCCATATCGTAAGACTGTCCTACATAAATGAGGGAAAGGGAGGTGCTTTTCTTATTCTTTTGTTCCACTCTTTGTTTCTGTGGGGAATTTGCCAGGGCAATATTACTGTCTTCCCTTTCAACAATCAACACTAAAAGAAATGACAATGGCTGTTGAAAATAGCAATTCCAGTCCGAGTTAGCACTGGGGAGATGCCAGCATTTGTTGCTCAATTTTATTCTACTTTTTCCACAGCACGTTTCAGTGGATCAGCATATTTGATTGGGGAGAAATGAAGTAACAAGCAGCCCAAATTGAGCTTGAGAACTCCTGAGTTTTGAGAACGTTCAAATGTGGAAGGCAGGTGCTCGATTCCCTTTCGGAATATTGGATAAATCAAGAAAGGAAAAGCCAATTTCTGCTTCCCTGGCTCAGAATGGAAATCCTCCTACGGGCCTGGTAATGTATCTACAGCTGCCCAGGTCCTCGAGTAGAGCCTCCCCTCCCTTACTTTTCGTTTTAACTTCTTGTGGGATCCACAGACCTCCCTTGCTAGGCTTCAGACAGAGAGGGGCACTGTCCATTCAGTCCACCCAGTTCCTCCTTTGGGGGCTGCCAGGCGAGGTCACACCAGCATCCCTCCTCCAGCCTGGGGAAGTCTGTGAGGGTGATATTCGGACCAAAGCCTTCTACTCCTTGGGCACACTTGTTCTCCATTCACAGCACCACCCCCTTCGAGCAGCCAGCTCCCCATTCACAGCAAGCTGCAGCGCATGGGGTCTCAGCTTCCCCACTCCCCCCGCTCCCTTTCCTGTGGATAGTGGCCAAGGGAATGCTGGGAAATGTAGTTCCTTCCCTGCTCCAGGGCTGGCTCTCTCGGCAGGGAGCTGGCCAAGGAACTACAGCTCCCAGGGCCCCGTGGGCTCTCAGCTCCCAGGCTGGATCCCTGCTGCTCCGAGGCTCCACTTCGGCAGCGCTGCGAGAGGGGAGGAAGCGAGCGTTATGGGCCCGTCTGAGCTTGGGCCTGGCACGGTGGAGCCATTGGTGCCACGGTGAATCCGGTCCTGTCCGGACTAGCGCCTTGCAAGCTCTAGCGTGGGCAGGAGATCTGCAGGCTGCACAGCCTTGGTAACAGCAGCCAGGTCTCCAGGTGTCTCTGTGGCGCAATGGGTCAGCGCGTTCGGCTGTTAACCGAGAGGATGGTGGTTCGAGCCCACCCAGGGACGCTGGTAACCTCCTGCTATTTCCTCGCTCCTCAAGGTGTGCTGGGAGCCTCAAAGGCCCCTTTTTTCACCTCAAACCCGACTCTCTTGGCCTCGGGGTTCAGCTGGTGGCCCGCAGAGTGCGCTGGATGCGAGTCAGAAACCCATCTCCCAGCAGCCATGCCGGGGGCTCGGGCTTAATCCTCAAGGCCAAGTGCAAAACCTTCAGCCGGGCACGTTTCGCTCCCTTCCCGCTTCTGCCAAGCAGCAAGGGAGAAACGGACGAGACGCGCCAGCTCGAAGACACCTCCCTCCCACTTCCCGGTTGCCTGCACACAGCCCTTGGCGTGTCTCATGGCTCACCAGGGAAGCGCGGCCATGCTGCCCCAGCCTGAGTCCCGGCTGCAGCCTGGCGCTTTCCCCAGGTCAGCTCCAAAAGTTCTTCTAGAGACGCGCTCGGTTCCCTCATGCCTCGCTGGGAACTAAAGGGAACCTCACCTCCCCCACCAGTGCTGCCAAATTAGCTCCAGGCTGATTTTTCCGGGGAGGGGACATAGAATTGACTCGTTTGCTGCTGAGAAGTGAGTCAGGCCAGTTCTTTGGAAGGCAGATGCAGAGCAGTTACACTGGAGGGGCCCAGACCTGCAGTGGGGGCACAGTATAAATTAATAATGGGAAGATCATTTGTTAAATTAGTCATCACTGACAAATTTTATCTCTGTTTCTATTTCAAGTAATGGTGTTATTTGGAGGAATCAGTACCTATTTTTACTGTAGTAATTAAACCCTTAACTTTATTTAATCAAGCCAAAAATTTAGTGTCACTTATTTTTTTCTCTGTCCTAGCAGGAATGAATTCAATTCTGTGACTTTCTCAAAAGTGCAGAGAGATTAACTGTGGGGAATTCAGTCTCCGTGTTTGTGAGCTGATGTTTTCCTCTCACAGTTCAGTGAATGCACTGCAATACTCAGAGGGATCTAAGGGCTGGTGTACGCTGGTCACTTAACTGGCAGAGCTACGTGTCTCAGGGTGTGAAAAATCCACACCCCCAAACCAATAGAGTTAAGCGGACCTGAGCCCTGGTTAGATAGAGCTAAATAGAAGGAAAAATTGTTCTGTCAATGTAGCTGTTACAGGGATGGGAAAACCCCTCCAGTCGGTGTAGTGACTGTCTACCCAAGGCGCTAGAGAAGTGTCACAGCAACATTTTAAGTGTAGACAGCCAAAGAGACCAGATCTGGCTCCAGTTCACACTGTGGATGCTCAGGCACTAAGACTACAGTAATAATAACAGCCCAGTGCTTCCGTAGTTGGCAGGATTTGAACCTGCGCGGGGCGACCCCAATGGATTTCTAGTCCATCGCCTTAACCACTCGGCCACAACTACTGGACGTGCAGCTGCTCCACTACACTATGATTCAGTTCTCCCAGAATTGTCACTTCAAACTGTTTGCTCAGACCAGCTTCCCCAGCACACTCAAGGCTGTGCATTAGTGTAAGCGTGTCCATGGCTGAACAGCGAGAATTCCTGCCCATTCCCCTTCCGGCTGGAGCACGATGAGAGTGTGCTTGTGTTAACGACATTGCTGTAGATCATTGTTCATTCCCCACGTTGACAAGCAGACAGTCCCTTTCCTATTCAAATCTCCAGCACATCATTCCAATAGCAGGGGTCGGGTTTTCTCTGGGGCATGGAAACTTTTCAGGGGGTTGGTACGTGAACTCAGCCTTGCATTCCATCCTTGATGTTTCATGGACTAACAAGAGCAGCATAAAGAAAGAGCCGAGCCAATGTCTCCCCGACAGGGACGCAGGTGGCCACTTCCCTCTCTCTGACCATTGCCATTGCAGGAGAGAAGGGTTCACTGGTATTGAGTGCCCTGGCTCAGACAAGAGACACAGGGAGGTTTTGCTGTTCATGGATCTGTGCAAAGGAAATTGTGTCTCTGTGTGAAATTGAGGTGGGAAATGAAACATCCACATGGTGGCCCAATGCCCTATGGACTGTAGGTGAAGGGCTCGGGCTGAGAAATTATTTAACAGGGGTTTGTTTCAATTTATTACTCTGAGGAAAAACTATGGCTAAAAGGGAGCCATTGCTGTTAATACTGGTACCTGTGTAGGACACCCCAATGGGTGTCAAGTCCATGGCCTTAACTAGGGATAGTTGATTCTTTGTATCAAGGTCCAAATTTCTCGGAGAAGGGACAGTCAAGGTCTAGACTCCAGAGAAAACAATACACTGAGGTAATAAGAAATATATAAAAAGATTTTGCAGTCACTGTGGGCATAGCTATGATGTGTCGTGTTTCACTCTTTATATCTGGGCCCACTGCCAGCTCTGGCGGGATAAGGAACACTTCAGGCTGTCACTGAACTGAAGGTGGGAGATCATTTTTTGACCGGGAGAGGGACCTCGTCTTAAAGGTGTTTGTCTGGCTGGCAGCCCTGGTTCCCAGGTCTCTCCTGAGGGAAGAAAGTTTCTGTGCAAAATACCAAAACTTTTAAGGGAGAGGAGGGAAAGGTGATGGCCACACGATGGGGCTAGCTTGAACCCACAACATGGTGCTTTCACGTGGGACGACTCTGAACATTGACTGATTTCCACTCCCTTGGATTTGAAGAGATGTTTACTTTTGGACGTTGTGAACTACAAGGCCGAAGCAATTATATCCGGGGTCTCAAACTCCCAGCCTCCGGGCCATTTGCGGCTCGCGAGCCTCCCAATGTGGCCCGCAGGGCTCCAGCAGTTTTGGGGCCAGTTCTCTCCCTCGGCCCCACCTGCTGCCCCAAGATGCTCCCCCCTGCCAGTTCAGGGGCCCTGAAAGCACAGCGGAGCTGAGCAGTGTCTTCCTGCTCGCTCCAGTGGCTGCCGGCCCCTCCCTGCGTGTGCTGCCCCTACCCCAAGCACCCATGCGGCCAATGGTACGCTGTGGGGGTGGTGCCTGGGGGCAGCAGGGCACGGAGGTCCCCCCCACCTTGGAGCCCCAGGTAAACACCGGACCTCCGACCCCCTCCCAGAGCCTGCATCCCCGCCCCACATAAACCCCTCCCACCGCCAAACTCCCTCCCAGAGCCTGCACCCCCATCCCCTTCTCCTGCACCCCCTCCCCCTGCCCCAGTCCAGAGCCTCCACCCAGGACCCAAACTCCATCCCAGAGCCTGCACCACAGACCCCCTCCCCCACCTACACTCCCTCCCAGAGCCCAGCCTCTCACCCCTTCTGCACCCAAACTCCCTCCCAGAGCCTGCACCCCAATCCCCTTCCCCAGACCTCTTCTCCCACACAAACTCCCTCCCAGAGCTTAGGCAGGTGGAAGGCAGAGTTCTTGGAGGGTGGAGTTTTGGGGAGCAGGTTCTGGGTGGCATGAGTGACATTATTGGCCCACTGGGAGAATTTGAGGATTGACACTGGCCCTAAGGTAAAGTGAATTTGAGACCCTGCTTTAAGGGATTGGAGCAACGCTGGGGAGATGGAAGGGCACAGAGCTGGGGAGCAGTGTGTGCTCCAAGGAAAGTTGTTGTTGTGCTCTGGTGACACAGAGCGGGTGTGGTGATTTTGTTAGCTGTGGTGTTTGTGTAGAGATAAAATTCACTAACAAAACTGTTCTTGCTCAAGGAGTCCTTTGTTGAGAGTGTAGCTCACTGGTTGAATATTTGCTAGGGTCATAACACTCAGACCCGGGGCTTCACTGTCACTACCCCTGTGTTTGCCCTCATTTATATCCTAAGAAACACACCCTTCCCCCTCCCACACACTCTGTCACACCCACCTTTTCCCCTGGAGCCCACCCCAACCCTGCCCTACCCCTCTCCCACACACACGCCATGGGACACAGCCTCTCCGTGACTCACCCAGGTCGGGACTTGCCTCTGCATCGCCCCAACAGGGGACCAATGAGACTACAGATACAAAAGACTTCCCTTCCCTTCTTCAGAGTCTCGTTAACCTCACCCAGGAGAAGTTCCAGCACTGGGTGGCTCAAAGCACCAACCTTCCCCTCAGCAGCGGAAGGTGGGAACCAGCTCGATCACATGGGAAGGAGGCTCCCCACCTCTGTTGCTACTGTCCTGCAGCATTTAATATGGATTTGTTTTAGCTAATGCAACCCCGTCATCCATACATACATCCATGGAACAAGGAGACAAGCCCCTAACTAGGGGTCCCACTGGTGCAATGGGTTAGCACATAGCACTTATAGAGCAGTCCTGTCTGGAATAGTGCTGAGGTTGTGAATTCAAACCTCACCTGGAGCACTGGTTTTCTTTAAGCAAATGGCTTCTGCCAATCATTTTGCCCTGTGGAAAATACAATCCCAGCTCAGAAGACACTGAGGTCCCTCCCTTTACCCAGTTCAGGGTGGATTTCACACATCTACAAGGCTCTGCTCTTCATCAGCCACCTGTGTTGGAAGGGTTCAAGCCGAGCCCAGAGCTCTGCCCATCCTGTGATTCTTCACCCCCTGACTCCTGCTCAATCTTTGCTCCCCAAACCACCTTTGGGAACACCCTCTTGGCTATGAGACTCAAACACTGCCTGTATGTGTGGTTTTTGTTTATACCTGTGTGGGCCTGTGCAGTGTGTGATTTTCTCTTTTTCTCTGTGTGTGTGTCTCTCTGTTTGTATCTTCATGTGTAAATTCACTGTAGCTTTTCAAAATATCCACAGCTTTGCCAATTTTCACCAGGAATTTTTCTCCAGCAACCAATTCTCACTTGTTCCCTTCCACTTGGTGACCATTTCCCCAGGGCACTGTCACTCTCTGGGTCCTGATTTCCCATTGACCCTTCCCCCTTCTATTGGGACTGGGAACTAGCCAACCAAAAAACCCCACAAAGTTTTAATGAAGGGCCAACAGTCCCCTTACACAAGCCAGCCCCGAGAGGGTCACTGATGGCCAGAGAAGGCAACAGAAACTGGTCCCATGGTGTAATGGTCAGCACTCAGGACTCTGAATCCTGCAATCTGAGTTCAAATCTCAGTGGGACCTCGTAGTAAATATCTGGAGCTCAAAGTACTCCTGTCTCTGACTGTACAAGAGCAAGTTTGTACTTGCTGCCACATTTTTCCTCTTTCCCACATGGCACCTGAAGAAAGGAGTGCCAGGGCCAGGCTGTAGGCATATTTTATATATTTGTAATTCTGTTTATAATATTTGTAATTCCCCTATTTGAAATAATTGTAATTCTGCAATATTGATTTGCAGCTCTCCTTAGCTGCTGACAGTGTCCGTGTTAAAGCTTGCAAACCATCAATTGACTCTAAGTACCTTGTAAGCCATTAATTAACTCTAAGCGGTGCTTTGTAATTGACATGGACACCTTACAACACAAACCGCTCAATTGACACTACTCTCTCTGAAAAAAGAAAAGGAGGACCTGTGGCACCTTAAAGACTAACAAATTTATTTGAGCATAAGCTTTCATGAGCTACAGCTCACTTCATCCAATTCAGTGAGCTGTAGCTCACGAAAGCTTATGCTCAAATAAATTGGTTAGTCTCTAAGGTGCCACAAGTCCTCCTGATCTTTTTGCGGATACAGACTAACACGGCTGCTACTCTGGATACTCTCTCTGAGTTGACACTTTCACTTGCTTGTAATTGAGATTGACGCTTGTCAAGGTTCCTTCCCCACTCTGAATGCTAGGGTACAGATGTGGGGACCTGCATGAAAACCTCCTAAGCTTACTTTTACCAGCTTAGGTTAAAACTTCCCCAAGGTATAAACTATTTTGCCTTTTGCCCTTGGACTTTCGCTGCCACCACCAAACGTCTAACACCGGTTATTGGGAAAGAGTTCGTTTGGAAACGTCTTTCTCCCCAAAATCCTCCCAAATCTTAACTGCCCTTTCCTGGGGAAGGTTTGATAAAAATCCTCACCAATTTGCATAGGTGACCACAGGCTCAAACCCTTGAATCTTAAGAATAATGAAAAAGCATTCAGTTTCTTAAAAGAAGAATTTTAATAGAAGAAAAAGTAAAAAAGGATCACCTCTGTAAAATCAGGATGGCAAATTCCTTACAGGGTAATTAGATTCAAAACCCTCTTGGCAACACCTTAAGTTACAAAAAACACAAAACCAGGAATATCCATTCCATTCAGCACAACTTATTTTCTCAGCCATTTAGAGAAATCGGAATCTAACGCATATCTAGCTAGATTACTTACTAAGTTCTAAGACTCCATTCCTGTTCTGTCCCTGGCAAAAGCATCACACAGACAGACCCAGACCCTTTGTTTCCCCCGCCCCTCCAGCTTTGAAAGTATCTTGTCTCCTCATTGGTCATTCTGGTCAGGTGCCAGCGAGGTTATCCTAGCTTCTTAACCCTTTACAAGTGAAAGGGTTTTTCCTCTGGCCAGGAGGGATTTTAAAGGTGTTTACCCTTCCCTTTATATTTATGACCCTGCTGAATTGGAATTAATTTGCAAACTGGATACAGCTAACTTAGGCTTGAATAAAGACTGGGAGTGGATGTGTCATTACACAAAGTAAAACTATTTCTCCTTGTTTATTTCCCCTCCTACTGTTCTTGTAAAGTGCTGGAAATGGCCCACCTTGATTATCACCACAAAAGGTACCCCGCGCCCCCCCCCCCCCGCTCTCCTGCTGGTAATAGTTCACCTTTCCTGATCACTCTCCTTACAGTGTGTATGGTATCACCCATTGTTTCATGTTCTCTGTGTATGTAAATCTCCCTACTATTGTTTCCACTGCATGCATCCGATGAAGTGAGCTGTAGCTCACAAAAGCTTATGTTCTAATAAATTTGTTAGTCCCTAAGGTGCCACAAGTCCTCCTTTTCTTTTCAAGCCTGGGCACTGTGATTATTTAGCAGTTTCTGTGGCATTGAAGCACTAGTGTGCTCGCAGCTGCGATGGCCGAGTGGTGAAGGCATTGGAGTCAAAATCCAAAAGGGTTCCCCTGTGCAGGTTTGAATCTTGCTCACAGCGAGGCCTGTCTTTTAGCCAGTCTCTAACCCGGGAATACTCTCTACAACCCCTGAGACCCTCTGAATTCTGTCCCCACTCCAAGAAAATCCTGTTCTGCTCCTTTCATAGAGATCCCTGGGACACCACCTTACACTGTGTCCCTGAGGCGTCAGACAAACTCTCAGCACCTGAAGCCTCTGCCACTCACCTAATGCCCCCTGCCCCATAGATCAGCCATAACCCTGGTTCTGTTCCTCTCTCTAGAGTGTGCAGGGAGCCGTCAGTGCAGCCAGAGGCGCCGACTCCATGGGTGCTATGGGGCTGCAGCACCAATGGAAACAAAACAAGAGCTGCTCAGCGCCCACTGGCAGCCAGCTCCCCACAGCACCTCCCACCTGTGAGCAGCCTGGCCCACAAGCTCCTCCTCTTCAGCACCTCCCACCTGCCAGTGATCCAGTGTGCAGGAGGAAGAAATAGGACAGGGTGGGGGTTTGGGGCAGAGGTCAAGCAAGCCCCAGGAAGTCTCAATGTCAGCACCTCTGAGTACAGAAGACTTCCCGGAGCCTGAGCTACCAGGATCCCTGCCACAGAGCAGGGTGCACAAGTCTCAGCCTCCCTTTCCCACACATGGCTCTGGACACTACCAGGAATGATTTGGCTCCTAGCACAGAAGAGCTGAGTGCCTGGACAGGGCCTTGAACCCTGGCCCCTCCCATTAAGAGCCTGATGCTCTATGGACTGAGCTGGCCAGGCTTCCTGAGAGCCTCTCCCCGACCTCTTTTTCTCCACGCCCACTGCCGATTCCGCCTCCTCTTCCTCCCTCCTGCACCTCAGGGTCAATAAATTTGCACCTAGACAGCCGGCCCACCTGCTGCACCCCAATCCCCCATGCCTAAGCCTCCCTGCCAAAGTCCTGCACCTGGCTCCATAGAATTAAGTCTCACGTCTCACTGGGAACTTGACTTCTTGTGCCCAGAGTCTCTGCCCCCCTCAGTAGCTGACCTGAGAAACACTGTGTCCACCTTTTCCAAAGAAGTGCTTGGAGAGGCTTTTCTTGTGTGAACACGTGGCCTAATGGATAAGGCATCTGACTTCAGATCAGGTGATTGAGGGGACGAGTCCCTTTGTGGTTTGGCTTGTGCAGTTTTCCCTTTGTGCTGAAAGTCCTGCTTTCTTCAGGGCTGGATCCTCTTCTTGGCTGCTCAGGCCAATGCTCTGGCTTCAGCTTGACCCCCGGGAAGGAGTTGGGTTTGGGAGCTACAAAGGCTAGGGCATGGGCCCCAGGTGCGTCCAGTCTAGCCTTTGCCATTCCTGACTTGCCAAAGTAAACGGGCAGCTGCCCAGGCTAGCGTGTAGAGCAGTTTCCCTCCTCCAAATGGGCGGCTGTCCCTGTGCCTGAGGGGGCTAAATAGCGCCTTTGGAGCTGGGTGTTTCTCTGCTTCTTGCCAGCTAGGGAAAAGCCTCTTGGGGTAAAATCTCCTGCCCCACTGCAAAAGTGAGCACCTGGAGTGGGAACTGTCAGAGGCACCACCAGGGGGTGGCTCTGCTTTCCTATCATCTTCTGATGCGGGCCGCTGAGAATCAGCAGCCGCCCCACATGCTGATCTCTGGGTGGCCTTCAGTGGGTGTTTGGCACAGCAGGGAGCAGGCTGGCGGCCAGGTGTCATATGCCTGTCTGCTGGCCATGCATAGGATTGGTCCTCCCCTCCTCTTGCCCTGCCCTCAGTTGCTCTATGGCTTATAAACCTTCCCTTGGAGCTGTCAGCACCAGGCACCTCTGCTCTAGGTGCCCAGAGGAGGAGAGGTGTGCTGGGCTCCATCCTGGGACTCTTACTCCCTCCTTTCTGGCCCTGACTATGAAGCCTGGCCCTGGCACTCCTTTCTTCAAGCGCCATGTGGGAAAGTTGAAAAGCGTGACAGCAAGCACAAGGGCCAAATTTGTGGGCATCAGGTGAAGCAGCGAGAATCCCAACCACCAGGTCAAACCACAGGACTGCAGGCATCAGTAGCCAGTTCTAGGGCCCCTACCAATTGCAGCCATCCCACCCAAAGACCTGGCTCCAGTGGCCACGAGTCACCCAGTAGAAGGTAAACAACTTGCTCTTGTACAGTCAGAGACAGGAGTACTTTGAGCTCCAGGGATTTACCACGAGGTCCCACTGAGATTTGAACTCAGATTGCAGGATTCAGAGTCCTGAGTGCTGACCATTACACCATGGGACCGGTTTCTGCTGCTTTCTATGTCCATCCGTGACCCTCACAGGGCTGGCTTGTGTAAGGGGACTGTTGGCCCTTTACTAAAACTCTGTGGGGTTTTTTGGTTGGCTGGTTCCCAGTCCCAATAGAAGGGGGAAGGGTCAATGGGAAATCAGGACCCTGAGAGTGACAGTGCCCTGGGGCAATGGTCACCAAGTGGTAGGGAACAAGTGAGAATTGGTTGCTGGAGAAAAATTCCTGGTGAAAATTGGCAAAGCTGTGGATATTTTGAAAAGTTACAGTGAATTTACACATGAAGATACAAACAGAGAGACAAATACACAGAGAGAAAGAGAAAATCACACACTGCACAGGCCCACACAGACATAAACAAAAACCACACACACACACACACAGAGCCATACACACATAAGGGAAAGCCACTCAAAACATACAAAGAACAAATCCACACCAAAAAAACAAAACACAAAAACCACACACAAAAAGAATATTAAGCAAAAACCAATATGCATGCAAAAATCATACACACACGCACACAAAACTGGGCAAGGCATCCACAGAAACCACCCAGGACCCACATGCACATCAACACGACAGACACAAAACAGACCAACATACAGAAGTCAGGCAGGGTTTGAGGCTCACAGCCAGGAGGGTGTGCACACAAGTGATTTGGGGAGCAAAGATCGAAGGGGAGTCAGAGAGTGAAGAATCACAGGATGGGTAGTGCTCTGGGTTCTGCTTGACCCCTCCTGACACAGGCGGCTGGTGGAGAACGAAGCCTTGTAGATGTGTGAATCTGCCCTGCGCTCAGTGAAGGAAGGGACCTCGGTGTCTGCAGGGCTGGAATTGTATTTTCCGCAGAGCAAAATGATTGGCAGAAGCCATCTGCTTACAGAAAATCAGAGCTTCAGCTGGGGTTTGAACTCACAACCGCAGCATTGCTTTATAAGTCCTGTGCACTAACCCACTGAACCACTGGAGCCCACAGTTAGGGGCTTGTCTCTTTAGTCCTTGGATGGATGGGTTGGCGGGGGTTGCATTACTCAAACAAATCCATAGGAAAGGCTGCAGGACGGCAGCAACATAAGTGGGGAGCCTCCTTCTATCTGATCGAGCTGGTTCCCACCTTCTGCTGCTGAGGGGAAGGTTGGTGCTTTGAGCCCACCTGATGCTGGAACTTCTCCTGGGTGAGGTTAACGAGACCCTGAAAAAGCAAATTGAAATCTTTTCTATTCCAGCCGATCTCTATCTGTCTCCTGTGGCCCTTCAGGCTCTCTGCTCCCCTGTTGGGGCGATGCAGAGGTAAGTCCTGACCTGGGTGAGTCACAGAGAGGCTGTGTCCCATAGCGTGTGTGTGTGGGAGAGGGGTAGGGCCGGGTTGGGGTGGGCTCCAGGGGAAAAGGTTGGGTATGACAGTGTGTGTGGGAGGGGGAAGGGTGTGTTTCTTAGGATATAAATGAGGGCAAACACAGGGGTATTGACAGTGAAGCCCCGGGTCTGAGTGTTATGACCCTGAGCGGTGCTGCCATTCACCTTACCCTCCTGTGGTCTCAGCTGTCATTGAATCCAGCATTTTTTCACCTGTCATCGTCCCAGAGGCGTCGCACATGCCCCAAATACAGAGTGTCCCTCTTGGAGACGCGAGGACTGGAGCAGATTTCAGCTGCTGGACTGCTCTGCTGGGTTTTCTACATTCGCCAGGCAAATGCTGAGTGTTTACATTCATTTCAAGCATCCCCATTCAGCGGACTCCTGAACACACTGGAGATGGGTCTGGAAATCAATTTTCATTCGAAAATGTTTTTAAAGGGTAGCACTTGGATTTGAACTAGGAACCCATTGCCCTGCAGGCAACTATTCAACCAGTGAGCTACACTCTCAGCAAAGACTGCCCTGTATAGCCCAGAGCAGGAACAGTATTGAACCCGGGGGTTAGTAAACTTTATCTGTGTACAAACACCACAGCTTACAAAATCTCCACACCAGCCCCGTGTCACCAGAGCACAACAACAACTTTCCTTGGAGCACACACTGCTCCCCAGCTCTGTGCCCTTCCATTTCCCCAGCATTTCTCCAACCCCTTAAAGCAGGGTCTCAAACTCAATGTACCTTAGGGCCAGTGTCAATCCTCAAAGTCTCCCAGTTGGCCAATAATGTCACTCGTGCCGCCCATAACCCACTCCCTAAAACCCCACCCCCCAAAAAAATCTGCCCCCTAGCTGCCTAAGGCTCTGGTATAGAGTTTTGGTGGGAGCACAGGTCTGGGGAAGGGGATTGGGGTGCAGGCTCTGGGAGGGAGTTTGGGTGCAGAAGGGGTGAGAGGTTGGGCTCTGGGAGGGAGTTTGGGAGGGAGAGGGGGTCTGTGGTGCAGGCTCTGGGGTGGAGTTTGGGTCCTGGGTGGAGGCTCTGGACTGGGGCAGGGGGAGGGGGTGCAGGAGAAGGGGATGGGGGTGCTGCTCGAGATCCTATCGCCAGAGGAGCCAGCGCCGCACCTCAGACCGCCCCGCGAACTCCAACTGCCGGAGGAGCCAGAGCCGCTCCTCGGACCACCCGGCGAACTCCAGCAGCCAGGGGAGTCAGTGCCACCCCTCAGACCGCCCTGCAAACTCCAACCGCCGGAGGAGCAATTGCCTAGCCTCAGACTGCCCTGCAAGCTCCAGACGTTACTGGAGGAACCAGCCCCGCAGCCACAGGAAAGCACCGGGCCCTCATCGCCAGACAGTCCAGCAAGGCCCCCGAGTCCATTCTGCGGGATGCTGCCTACGGCAGATCTCACACTCCAGGAGCAACCGCCCAGACAGCAGCCACTCCTAGAAGGACCAGCGGGGTCCCAGCAACCCCTGAGCCGGACCGCATCTCTCCGACCACGAGCAACGCCAGCATCCCATCAGAGATCCTGCCCCAGGACCCAACCGAAGGGAACCCTGACTCACGAGATAGACGGCAGGCTGACCATGCAGGCTTTGAGCCTGCACCAGACGTGGTCGAGGAACATGAGGGCCAGCAGCCGATGGTGAGGGCTGCCATGGACCGAGGAGCTACAAGCGACAGCTTCCTTTGACGACTTCGACCTCCTCGTAGACAGGCTCACCCAAGAACTGTCTGCGGAAACCACTCCCAGGAGAAGGTCCAACAGGAGAATGCCCTGCCTGCCCACAGAACGCCTGCTCCAAACCAGAACACCACCACCAGGGGAGCCAGAAGCAGAGACGCCAGCCGCCGCTACGATCCAGCAGTGGCTTCAAGGATCCAAAAGCTGTACTGAGCAAACCGCTCCAAAGCCATGAGGGAGATCCTCGACAGGCCCTCGCCCTACTGCACGATCCCATCTGAGTGTCTCTACAGCTACTTCAAGGATGTATTCGACCGCACAGCCCAGAATGACGCTCAGCGCCCAGAGTCCCTCCGTCCCCTGCCCCGTGTCGACGAAGCAGGTGTCCTGGAAACTGACCTTACGCCCAGGGAAGTGATGGCCAGACTCTCAAAAACAAAAAACACAGCTCCTGGGAAAGACGGCATCCGCTACAGCCTCCTGAAAAAGTGAGATCCCAGCTGCCTGGTCCTTCCCATGCTCTTCAACCAGTGCAAGCAATTCTGCCGGACTCCCAGCTCCTGCAAGAAGGCCATGACGGTTCTTGTGTGAAAGAAGGGTGAGCGGGATGACCCCAGCAACTGGAGGTCCATCTCCCTCTGCTCCATGATGTACAAGCTCTATGCCAGCTGCCTGGCGTCGAGGATCACGGAGTGGTCGGTGAGTGTGGGAGCCATCAGCTGCACCCAGAAAAGCTTCATGTCCTGCGAGGGCTGCTATGAACACAACTTTGTCCTCGAAACCATTATCGAAACGGCCAGAAGGGTGCGGAGGCAGTGCATGGTAGCATGGCTCGACCTGGCTAACGACTTTGGGTCCATGCCCCACCACCACATCTTTGCCATGCTCCAGGAGTTTGGGATGCCAGAGATCTTCCTCTGTGTGATCCGAGAGGTGTACGAGGGATGCAGCACCACCATTCGTTCAGTCGAAGGGGAGACCGCCGAGATCCCAATCTGTAGCGGAGTTAAGCAGGGCTGTCCCCTCAGCCCCATCATCTTTCACCTCACCATGGAGCAGTTGCTGTGAGTGATCTCCAATGGTGCAGATGGATTCAACCTCCACAGTGAGAGGGTGAGCATCCTGGCTTACGCAGATGACCTGTTCCTGACCGCGGATGACCCAGAGAATCTCCAACGTATGCTAGATGGCACCAGTCGAGCTGCCGACTGGATGGGGCTCTGCTTCAATGCAAAGAAATGCGCATCTCTCCACATCGACGGCAGCAAAAGGGACTCGGTGCAGAAGACAGGGTTCCAGATCCAGGGCGAGCCCATCATCCCCCTGGCAGAGGGGCAGGTGTACCGGCACCTCGGCACGCCGACGGGTTTCTGTGTCCGGTAGACACCCAAGGACACCATCCAGGAGATCTTGCAGGACACCGCCAGTATCTATGCCTTGAATATCGATGCCTCCCTGCTAGTACCGTGGCAGAATATAAACGCCTTGAACACCTTCCTGATCCCCTGCATCTTGTTCGTTCTAAGGGGATCCGCCATAGCGAAGGTACCCCTCAACAAGGCAGACAAGATTGTCTGGCAGCTGGTGAAGAAGCAGCTGTTCCTTCCCCAGAGAGGCAGCAACGAGCTGGTCTACATCACCACCGGGCATGGCAGTGCCAATGTCCCCCGCATGGGCGACCTGTGTGACATTGCAGTGATCACCCGCGCCTTCCGTCTGCTGATGTGTCCCAACGCCATGGTAAGGAACATCGCAGCAAATGACCTCCAACAAAGATTTAACAAAGAAGCGGATCGGCAGAGCCCACTCCAACCAAGACATTGCCAGCTTCCTGAGCAGTTCCCTGAGTGGCAAATTCGGATGGGACGGGCGCAACATCGTTTCACTGTGGTCCCGCGCTCACAATGCCACGCGTCACCTGGGGAAGCTCATCGGCTGCCGCTGGGAGTGGTGCGAGGAGCGCCAGGAGCTGGGAGTCCTGGTGCTGCAGATCAGGTCTGAGGACAACACCATCTTCACCCCGAGCGCCAGGGGCATGCTGGAGAGGACCCTGAAGGCAGCCATCCACTCGTTGTACATAGAAGCCCTGAAGCATAAACCAGACCAGGGTAAAGCCTTCGAACTGACCAGCAAGTAGGACACCAGCAACCACTTCCTCTCCAGGGGCGGCTTCACCCGTTTCACCAACTGACGATTCATCCACTGCACCCGGCTCAACTGCATCCCGCTCAACGGAGCCGTCCGCCACGGAAACAGAGACAACGTTGCAGGAAGTGTGGCTACTCCAACGAGACCCTGCTCCACATCCCGTGCAGCTGCAAGCCCCACTCCAGAGCCTGGCAGCTGCGCCACAATGCCATCCAGGACCTCCAAGTGAAAGCCATCGCACCACGTCTGGGGGAGGTCGCCGTGAACTGTGCCTTCCCCAGCACTGACAGCCAGCTGTTACCCGATGTGGTAGTCACCAACGAGACCCAGAAAAAGATCATCCTCCTCGACATCACGGTCTCCTTTGAGAACAGGACCCTGGCCTTCCGCAAACCCCAAGCTCGGACGCTGGAAATTTACACCCCCCGGCTGACACCCTGAGAGCGAAGGGCTACGAGGTGCAGATGGACGCCCTGATCGTCGGAGCCCTGGGCGCTTGGGACCCCTGCAAAGACCGTGTGCTGCAGACCTGTGGGATCGGTCGATGCTACGCACGGCTCTTGCAGTGCCTCATGGTCTTGGACACCATCCGATGGTCCAGGGACATCTACATCGAACACATCACTGGCCACTGACAGTACCAGAAGGTGTGAGCCGGTACATCGTGCATCCATGATGGGAAAGGGCCTGAGAGACTTTTTCCATTGGACCATATGAACTGGAACCATGAACTCACTGAACATTAAATCCCACCAAATGAGGGTAAATCCATCCCCATGATCGTATCCCTCATTATACTCCACTCCTGAACATAGCCATTATATGGACAACATACCCCCATATCTCAATGTCTGTACTTTGACCGGTTAAACTTTTACCCCCAATCAGGGAGATTGCAGATTATGTATTCCTTACGCCACCAGCTCCTAAACTGAACTTCGCACCCCTTGATAATCTGTACCTTATTCCCTGATAACCAGAAACTTCTATGCTTAAACTCTGTACTGTTTCCTTTTTATTTTAACATCATCTTAATAAAATTATTAAATCTGTTCTTCTCAGTTTAATAGCTGATATGTCCTTTATTTGAGGACTGTCTATTAAATTGATTTTTGAAACAGGGGGACGGACTAGGAGCTTGCTCTGTCCACCCCACTCATTGACCTGGTATTGCAGTGTCTCTAGTAATGGTGCAGCTCCTTTTGGGGAGAATCTTCTGGTTAGAAAAGCAGAAAGAGTTTTACTGTGACAAGGCTTTTTTAGAGCAGATTTCTTCAAGGGGCTGGAAAAAAATCAGAACCCTCTAGTGCTTTACTTTCTTTATGACAAACTATTACAATTTCTTGGGAGTGTTTAGCGAATTGAGGTTCTTTGTTTTGCTAGAGGATTGTTTAAGAAGCTGGGAACCTTCTTTCTGCTGTGAGTCTTTTCAACAGTGTGAGGGACAAATGCTTTCCAGACTGAGGGTCTTTTGGGGAGATGGTTGGTTGGGGATTTTTTTTTTTTTTGAGGTGTGTGGTGGTGGGTGGTTTGGCTTGCACTCTGTACTCCCATCTCTTCCGCTCTCCCTCTGGGCTTTCTCAGCACCTGGCCCCACAGCAGTTCCTGGCAGCCAGAGACTGCGCTTTCTAGACCTCTGGATGTGGAGGTCTCTCCTGATTGCTAAGGAAAGGAACCTTTTAGGAAATGGCCATGGCTTCTTGGAATCTTGCGTGGGTCTGGACACCACCAGGAATCATTTGGCTCCTGGCACACAAGGAATTTAAAAGCTGAGTTCCCGGACAGGGGCTGAAACCTTTGACCCTCAGATTAAGAGCCTGATGCTCTACCAACGGAGCTAGCCAGGCTTGCTAAGAGCAACTTCCCCTTTTACCACAAGAGCGAGCAGGCAGGCAAAAGAGAGGCAAAAAAAGTCCCAGGAACCCCTCCTATTTTTGTCCACAGCCACTGCCTTTAAGCAGGATTCCTCCTCCTCCTCTCTCCTGTTCCTCAGAGCAACTAAATCTCCACACCTAGACAGCCAGCCTGTCCGATGCACCCAAATTCCCCATGCCTAAGCCTCCCTGCCCAGGTCCTGCACCTGGCTCCATAGAATTAAGTCTCACATCTCACTGGGAACTCTACTTCTTGTGCCCAGAGAGTCTCCCCTCAGTAGCTGACCCAAGAAACACAGTGTCCGCCTTTTCTAAAGATGTGCTTATAGCAGCTTTTTGCCTATGACCTTGTGTGATGAAGCGGGACTGTTCTTAATGTTTCCTCTGAATATTGTGGGGGTGCCTCAGTTTCCCCTATGCAGTTCTTAAGTATCTAGGTGGTGGGATAAGGGTGTATGATCATTGCAGAGCCCGAGAGGGCAGGTGTGTGCAGGGGTCCGGACACAGAGAATGGCCGACACCCTGTTTCCTGGCAACTGATGGCCGGGGCCCTTTGCCCTGCAAGGTGAGAGCTAAAGGGTTGGAGAACAAAGGAATCAGGTGACCTCCTGGCCCGGGAAAAGGACAAAGCCCAGAGGAGGAGGGGCTGGAGAGAGTCAGTTTGGCGCTGGCTGGGGAAACGGAGTGAAGTACAGACATGGTTGTCTGGCTCACTGTCCCCCAAAATGGACCTGGCTGACGGGTCCTGTTCTCTGCACCTACAAGCTCTGTGTTAGACCATGTTCCTGTCGTCTAATAAACCTTCTGTTTTACTGGCTGGCTGAGAGTCAAGTCTGACTGCAGAGTTGGGGGGCAGGACCCTCTGGCTTCCCCAGGACCCCGCCTGGGTGGACTCACTGTGGAAAGCACACGGAGGGGCAGAGGATGCTGAATGCTCCGAGGTCAGACCCAGGAAGGTGGAAGCTGTGTGAGCTGTGTGTCCTGCAGACAGTCTGCTCCCAGAAAGGAGACTTCCCCAGAGTCCTGCCTGGCTTCGTAGGGAGCAGTTCCAGAGTATCGCCCGAGGGCCCCATGGCACCATGTGGCCTAATGGATAAGGCATCTGAGATTGGATCAGCTGATTGAGAGTTTGAGTCCCCTTGTGGTTGTGCAGTTTTTCCTTTTTGCTGAAAGTCCTGCTTTCTTCAGGGCTGGATCCTCTTCTTGGCTGCTCAGGCCAGTGCTCCGGCTTCAACTAGACCCCCAGGAAGAAGTTGGGTTTGGGCGTCACAAAGGCTAGGGCGTCAGCCCAGGTGCGTCCAGTCTAGCCTTTGCCAAAGTAAATGGACAGATACCCGGGCTAGTGTGTAGAGCAGTTTCCCTCCTCCAAATGTGTAGCTGTCCCTGTGCTTGAGGGGGCTAAATAGCACCTGGGGAGCTGGGTGTTTCTCTGCTTCTCATCAGCTGGGGTAAAATCTTCTGCCCCACTGCAAAAGTGAGCACCCCACCAGCCCCCTAATAATTTTTGTCATCTGCAGTTGGACTTCTTCCAATTTTTCCACATCCTTCTTGTAGTGTGGGGCCCACAACTGGACACAGGACTCCAGATGTGACCTCACCAATAGTGAGTAGCAGGGAGTGATCACATTCAGCGATTTGCTGGCAATGCCCCTGGTCATAAATATAAAGGGAAGGGTAAACCCCTTTAAAATCCCTCCTGGCCAGGGGAAAAAACCTCTCACCTGTAAAGGGTTAAGAAGTTAAAGGTAACCTCGCTGGCACCTGACCAAAATGACCAATGAGGAGACAAGAGACTTTCAAAAGCTGGGAGGAGGGAGAAAAACAAAGGGTCTGGGTCTGTCTGTATGATGCTTTTGCTGGAGACAGAACAGGAATGGAGTCTTAGAATTTAGTAAGTAATCTAGCTAGGTATGTGTTAGATTATGATTTCTTTAAATGGCTGAGAAAATAGCTGTGCTGAATAAAATGACTATTCCTGTCTGTGTGTCCTTTTTGTAACTTAAGGTTTTGCCGAGAGGGATTCTCTATGTTTTGAATCTAATTACCCTGTAAGGTATTTACCATCCTGATTTTACAGAGATGATTCCTTTACTTCTATTAAAAGTCTTCTTGTAAGGAAAGTGAATACTTTTTCATTGTTCTAAGATTCAAGGGTTTGGGTCTGTGGTTACCTATGCAAATTGGTGAGGATTTTTACCAAAGCTTCCCCAGGAAGTGGGGTGCAAGGATTGGGAGGATTTTGGTGGGAAAGACATGTCCAAACTACATTTTCTCAGGAACCTAGATAAAGTTTGGTGGTGGCAGTGGAAGTCCAAGGGTAAAATAGTTTGTACCTTGGGGAAGTTTTAACCTAAGCTGGGAAAAGTAAGCTTAAGAGGTTTTCATGCAGGTCCCCACATCTGTACCCTAGAGTTCAGAGTGGGGAAGGAACCTTGACATGGTGGCAGAGTGGTGGGATTAACCTGAAATCATTTTGAGATCAATTTGAGATTTTTTGAACCAGAAAAACAGATTTAAAGAGGAAATATTGTTTTTCCTTTCGGGCTGCTGGAAAGGAGGTCCATCTGAAAGCAGCTAGTTTTTTTCTCTGCTTTGGGGCCAGAGCAGAGACAAAAGGGAATTACCTTTGTGAATTGCAGGTTTTCTTTGCCTGAAGGCAGAGTAGTTAAACTCCTGCATGGAAATTCACAGTCTTCACAAACCTGAGGGTTTTATTCCCCTAAAAGTAAATAGGGGGGTGTTCAACCCATTTGCCTGGAGACAAAAGTGGAAGGTTTTTGTTCTTTTTTTTTAGGATTTGATTTTTTTTTAATACAAGGAGCACAGACTTGAAAAAGAATTTTTTTTCGTTTGGGCTGCTGGAAAGGAGGTTTCCAAGTAGTGAAGGTTTTTTGCTTGGATTTGGGGCCAGAGCAGAGACAAAGGGAATTGTCTTTTTCTGTAGGCTGACAATCACGATCAGAGAATAGGTATCCTATTCCTGCACAGCAAAATTTTACAAGCCAAGTTTTGTTTGTTTTATTTCTAAACCTCAGGTGTAAAGTTAGTTAAAAATAGAGAAGTTAGGATGACAGACTGCACAGCTCAACAAAAACTGGAATTAGCCAGATTAGAGGCTGCTGAAAAACAAAAGGAACATGAAAGACAGATAGAACTCACGCAGCTGGAGAAGGAGGTACAGGAGGGCTGCCCACAATAGGGAAATGAGGGCAAGGGCCAAAGAGATGGAGGCAAAGGACATAGAAAGGGAGGCAGCGAAAGAGGCAGAACAACACCAAGCGGCTGAACACAGGAGAGCTATAGAAGTAAGGGACAAAGAAATGGAAGCAAGGGCCAAAGAACTGGAGGAGAAGGAAAAAGAGAGGAAGCATGTGGAGGAGATGGAGAAGATAAAGGCTCAGCAGAATATACCAACAAACCCTAGCAATCCTTCTCCAAGTACCACTTCCCATCCCAGAAAGTTCCCCACCTACAAGGCAGGCGATGATACTGAGGCCTTCTTAGAAAACTTCGAAAGCGCCTGCCTTGGGTACAGCATCTCTACCGACCAATACATGGTAGAGCTGAGGCCGCACCTCAGTGGACCCTTAGCTGAGGTGGCGGCTGAAATGCCTAAAGAACACATGAACAAGTATGAACTGTTTAAATCCAAGGCGAGAGTCAGAATGGGGATAACACTTGAGCATTCTCGTCAGAGGTTCAGAGCCCTAAGGTGAAAACCAGACGTGTCATTTACCCAACATGCCTACCACCTTCTGAAACATTGGGATGCCTGGATATCAGGAGCAAGTGTTGAATCTCCAGTAAATTTGCCCTTCCTAATGCAAATGGAACAATTCTTAGAGGGTGTTCCTGAGGAAATAGAAAGATACATCCTAGATGGGAAGCCCAAAACTGTAATTGTCAAGGTTCCTCCCCCACTCTGAACTCTTGGGTACAGATGTGGGGACCAGCATGAAAACCTCCTAAGCTTATTTTTACCAGCTTAGGTTAAAACTTCCCCAAGGTACAAATTAATTTTATCCTTTGCCCTTGGAATATCCACTGCCACCACCAAACTCTAACTGGGTTTACTGGGAAACGTAGTTTGGACACGTCTTTCCCCCCAAAATCCTCCCAACCCTTACACCCCACTTCCTGGGAAAGGTTTGGTAAAAATCCTCACCAATTTGCATAGGTGACCACAGACCCAAACCCTTGGATCTTAGAAAATGAAAAAGCATTCAGTTTTGTTACAAGAAGACTTTTAATAGAAGTAAAGGAATCAACTCTGTAAAATCAGGATGGTAGATACCTTACATGGTAATTAGATTCAAAACATAGAGAATCCCTCTCGGCAAAACCTTAAGTTACAAAAAAGACACACAGACCGGAATAGTCATTCTATTCAGCACAGTTCTTTTCTCAGCCATTTAAAGAAATCATAATCTAACACATACCTAGCTAGATTACTTACCGAAAGTTCTAAGACTCCATTCCTGTTCTGTCCCAGGCAAAAGCATCATACTGACAGACACAGACCCTTTGTTTTTTTTCCCTCGTCCCAGCTTTTGAAAGTCTCTTGCCTCCTCATTGGTCATTCTGGTCAGGTGCCAGCGAGGTTACCTTTAGCTTCTTAACCCTTTACAGGTGAGAGGATTTTTCCTCTGGCCAGGAGGGATTTTAAAGGGGCTTACCCTTCCCTTTATATTTATGACAGTAATCGAGGCAGGAGAGATTGGAGCCAGATGGGTGGAGGTGGCAGAGAAGAAGAAAACTGGTTGCAGTTGGAGCGGAGACCAGAAAGGACAACCCCAGACCACACCCTCTTACCGGGGGCCGCCCAAGGCACCACCTACCTCCCAAAGAACCCTCCAGACACCTTAACGTCCCACCACCAGAATCTCCAGCAACCCGCCTCACTTCAGTGACCCGTCAGCTGGATGATGTTTTAAATATAATGAGCTGGGGCATGTAAAGGCCAACTGCCCCAAGAACCCCAACAGATTACTGTTCATTGCACCGGAATCACAACAGAGATTTGCAGGCCCAGATACCTCCCAGATACCCTTGGAGCGGAAGGAAACTGTGAGTGTGGGTGGGAAGAAGGTCACCGTCTGGAGGGACACAGGAGCACAAGTGTCAGCTATCCATGCTTCCTTAGTGGACCCCAATTTAATCAACCCAGAGATCCAAGTGACGATTCAACCCTTCAAGTACAACTCTTTCGATTTGCCTATAGCAAAGTTGCCTGTCCACTACCAGGGCTGGTCAGGAATGCGGACTTTTGCAGTCTATGATGATTATCCCATCCCCATGTTGTTGGGGAAAGACTTGGCCAATCATGTGAAGCAGGCCAAGAGGGTGGGAATGGTGATCCACAGCCATGCTAAACAAGCCGTGAGGCCTAGCTCTGTTCCGGAAACTTCTATCAGGACCCGGTCAGAGGTGATGGACCCGGACCCCAGGCCAATGTCTGCAACAGCAGTAGTGGATCCAGTCCCAGAGACCCAGACGGAACCAAGCCCAGAACCAGAACCGGCGGAACAACCAGCACCAGACCCATTGCCAGCACTGAATCCAGTACTTGGAACCCCAACACCAGAGGGCCCCACTGAACCTGAACCAGCAGCAGCCCATAACCCTACACAAGAGGCTCAGCTGGAGCCTGAACCCCAACATAGTGCACCAGCGGAGAACGGTTCACAGTCAACGGAAACAGCCCCATCCCCTACTTTGCTTCCAGAGGGACCAAGCATAGATCCATAATCCAATGAGGAACTGGTGTCTCCAGCATCAAGGGAACAGTTCCAGACCGAACAGGAAGCAGATGGAAGCCTCCAGAGAGCTTGGACGGTGGCACAGAGCAACCCACCACCTCTCAGCTCTTCTAATTGATCCAGGTTTGTTGTAGAAAAAGGACTTTAATACAACAAAACTCTTTCTGGTGGACACCAGGAACACTGGCATCCTCAGAGACAGTTGGTAGTTCCAACTAAATACCGGGCCAAGCTCTTGAGCTTAGCCCACTATCATCCTTGTGGCCATGCTGGGGTGAACAGGACCAAAGACCATTTGGGGGGGTCATTCCACTGTGAGGGAATGGGCAAGGATGTTTCCACCTATGTCCGGTCTTGTGAAGTATGCCAAAGAGTGGGAAAACCCCAAGACCAGGTCAAAGCCCCTCTCCAGCCACTCCCCATCATTGAAGTTCCATTTCAGTGAGTAGCTGTGGATATTCTGGGTCCTTTTCCGAAAAAGACACCCAGAGGAAACCAGTACATGCTGACTTTCATGGATTTTGCCACCCGATAGCCGAAAGCAGTAGCTCTAAGCAACACCAGGGCTAAAAGTGTGTGCCAGGCACTAGCAGACATTTTTGCCAGGGTAGGTTGGCCCTCCGACATCCTCACAGATGCAGGGACTAATTTCCTGGCAGGAACTATGGAAAACCTTTGGGAAGCTCATGGGGTAAATCACTTGGCTGCCACTCCTTACCACCATCAAACAAATGGCATGGTGGAGAAGTTTAATGGAACTTTGGGGGCCATGATACGTAAATTCGTAAATGAGCACTCCAATGATTGAGACCTAGTGTTGCAGCAGTTGCTCTTTGCCTACAGAGCTGTACCACACCCCAGTTTAGAGTTTTCCCCATTTGAACTTGTATATGGTCGTGAGGTTAAGGGGCCATTTCAGTTGGTGAAGCAGCAATGGGAGGGATTTACACCTTCTCCAGGAACTAACATTCTGGACTTTGTAACCAACCTACAAAACACCCTCCGAACCTCTTTAGCCCTTGCTAAAGAAAACCTAAAGGATGCTCAAAAGAGCAAAAAGCCTGGTATGATAAACATGCCAGAGAGCGTTCCTTCAAAGTAGGGGACCAGGTCATGGTCTTAAAGGCGCTCCAGACCCATAAAATGGAAGCATCGTGGGAAGGGCCATTCACTGTCCAGGAACGCCTGGGAGCCGTTAATTATCTCATCGGATTCCCCACCTCCAACCGAAAGCCTAAGGTGTACCATATTAATTCTCAAAGCCCTTTTATTCCAGAGACGTAAAGATTAGTCAGTTTACCGCCCAGGGAGGAGAGGATGCTGAGTGGCCTGAAGGTGTCTACTATGAAGGGAAAAGTGCTGGTGGTGCAGAAGAGGTGAACCTCTCTATGACCCTTGCACGTATGTAGCGACAGGAGATCGAGGAGCTGTGCACTAGGTACGCGCCGACGTTCTCAGTCACCCCAGGACTGACTGAACGGGCATACCACTCCATTGACACATGTAATGCTCACCCAATTAAAGTCCAACCTTACCGGGTGTCTCCTCAAGCTAAAACTGCTATAGAACGGGAGATCCAGGATATGTTACAGATGGGTGTAATCCGCCCCTCTGGAAGTGCATGGGCATCTCCAGTGGTTCTAGTTCCCAAACCAGATGGGGAAATACGTTTTTGCGTGGACTAACATAAGCTAAATGCTGTAACTCGCCCAGACAACTATCCAATGCCACGCACAGATGAACTATTAGAGAAACTGGGACGGGCCCAGTTTATCTCTACCTTGGACTTAACCAAGGGGTACTGGCAGGTACCGCTAGATGAATCTGCCAAGGAAAGGTCAGCCTTCACCACACAACTCGGGCTGTATGAATTGAATGTACTCCCTATCGGGCTGGGAAATGCACCCGCCACTTTCCAAAGACTTGTAGATGGTCTCCTAGTGGGATTAGGAGAATATGCAGTCGCCTACCTTGACGATGTGGCCATATTTTCAGATTCCTGGGCAGAACACCTGGAACATCTACAAAAAGTCCTTGAGCACATAAGGGAGGCAGGACTAAGTGTTAAGGCTAAAAAGTGTCAAATAGGCCTAAACAGAGTGACTTACCTTTGACACCAGGTGGGTCAAGGAACTATCAGCCCCCTACAGGCCAAAGTATTCCCCTCTATTTGACATTGTTCAGTCCTATCTGGAGTACTGTGTCCAGTTTTGGGCCCCACACTACAAGGAGGATGTGGAGAAATTGGACACAGTCCAACGAAGGGCAACAAAAATGATTTTGGGGTCTGGAACACATGACTTATGAGGAGAGGCTGAGGGAACTGGGATTGTTTAGTTTACAGAAGAGAAGAATGAGGGGGGATTTGATAGCTGTTTTTAACTACCTGAAAGTTGGATCCAAAAAGGATGGATCTAGACTATTCTCAGTGGTAGAAGATGACAGGACAAGGAGTAATGGTCTCAAGTTGCAGTGGGGGAGATTAAGGTTGGATATTAGGAAAAACTTTTTCACTAGGAGGGTGGTGAAACTTTGGAATGCGTTACCTAGGGAGGTGGTGGAATCCCCTTCCTTAGAAGTTTTTAAGGTCAGGCTTGACAAACCTCTGGCTGGGATGATTTAGTTGGGATTGGTCCTGCTCTGGGCAGGGGGCTGGACTAGATGACCTCCAGAGTTCCCTTCCAACTCTATGATTCTATGATGCTATCCAAAAGTGCCCTGTCCCAAAGTCAAAGAAACAGGTTCAATCCTTCTTAGGCTTGGCCGGTTATTACAGACGATTTGTACCGCAATACAGCCAAATCGCCTCCCCACTGACAGACCTAACCAAAAAGAAACAGCCAAATGCCGTTCAGTGGACCGAAAAGTGTCAGAAGGCCTTTAACCACCGTAAAGCGACACTCATGTCTGACCCTGTACTAAGGGCCCCAGACTTTGACAAACCGTTCCTAGTAACCACAGATCAGTCCGAGCATGCTGTGGGAGCAGTTTTAATGCAGAAAGGACTGGATCAAGAATTCCACCCTGTAGTGTTTCTCAGCAAAAAACTGTCTGAGAGGGAAAGCAACTGCTCAGTCAAGGAAAAAGAATGTTACGCCATTGTCTACGCTCTGGAAAAGCTACGCCCATATGTTTGGGGACGGCGTTTCCACCTGGAAACCGACCATGCTGCGCTACATTATCTTCATACAGCCATGGGAAATAACAAAAAACTTATTCGGTGGAGTTTAGCTCTCCAAGATTTTGATTTCGACATCCAACACATCTCAGGAGCTTCTAACAAAGTGGCTGATGCACTCTCCAGTGAAAGTTTCCCAGAATCAACTGGTTAAAATCATCCTTGAGATGTGGAAAATATTCTTAGTCTTTATATACTTGGTAGTATATTTATAGGTGCATGTGTCTTATTAACTCTGTTTTTCCTAGAGCTCCAGGAAGAAATCCCAGCCAGTGTTTCACCCTAGCTGAGATTTCGGGGGCATGTCATAAATATAAAAGGAAGGTTAAACCCCTTTAAAATCCCTCCTGGCCAGAGAAAAATCCTCTCACCTGTAAAGGGTTAAGAAGTTAAGGTAACCTCGCTGGCACCTGACCAAAATGACCAATGAGGAGACAAGAGACTTTCAAAAGCTGGGAGGAGGGAGAAAAACAAAGGGTCTGGGTCTGTCTGTATGATGCTTTTACCGGGGACAGAACAGGAATGGAGACTTAGAACTTAGTAAGTAATCTAGCTAGGTATGTGTTAGATTATGATTTCTTTAAATGGCTGAGAAAATAAGACTTGCTGCATAGAATGACTCTTCCGGTCTGTGTGTCTTTTTTGTAACTTAAGGTTTTGCCGAGAGGGATTCTCTATGTTTTGAATCTAATTACCCTGTAAGGTATTTACCATCCTGATTTTACAGAGTTGATTCCTTTACTTCTATTAAAAGTCTTCTTGTAAGGAAAGTGAATACTCTTTCATTGTTCTAAGATCCAAGGGTTTGGGTCTGTGGTCACCTATGCAAATTGGTAAGGATTTTTACCAAACCTTCCCCAGGAAGTGGGGTGCAAGGGTTGGGAGGATTTTGGTGGGAAAGACGTGTCCAAACTACGTTTTCTCAGGAAACCAGATAAAGTTTGGTGGTGGCAGTGGAAGTCCAAGGGTAAAATAGTTTGTCCCTTGGGGAACTTTTAACCTATGCTGGTAAAAGTAAGCTTAGGAGGTTTTCATGCAGGTCCCCACATCTGTACCCTAGAGTTCAGAGTGGGGAAGGAACCTTGACACCCCTACATATACAGCCCAGCACCAGCCCCTCTTCCACACCCAAACCCCAGCCCCAGCCCAGTGACAGTGTGGGAGGGTAGGGGTGAGCGAGCCATAGAGGGAGGGGAATGTAGTGAGCAGGGGCAGGGCCTCGGTGAAGGGGCGGGGGTAGGGTGTTTGGTTTTGTGCCAATAGAAAGTTGTCAGCCCTTACTCCCAGCCACCACAGGGAGCCTTCTGCTGCTGCGGGCAAAGCTCCCAGCTGCCATGGGAAGATCCTGGAATTCCCAGCAGCCATGGGTGGCAGGAGGACCCCATAAACCCAGGCCATTACAGATGGACCCCAACTGCTGCGTGAAGACCCCAGAGCTTCCAGCTGCTGCCTGTGGCAGAGGGATCCCAAATGCTGGGGCGTGCAGCTTCCAGCTGCCACAGCAGGGAGCAGGGGAACCCCACAGCTCCTGACCCCTGTGGGAAGACTCTGGAGCGCCACAGCCCCAGGCCATTGCAGATGGACCCCGAGCTACCAGCCACCGCAGGTGGACCCCAGAGCTCCCTTTTGCCACATGTGGCCGAGAGGCCCAGGAGCACCCAGCCAGTGTTTGGGGGGAGGCCTCACATCTTCCACAGGCAGACTCTGGAGCTCGCAGTAGCCATGGGTGACGGGGGAGCCCCCACAGGCCCTAACCACTGTGTATGGACCCTGCAGCTCCCAGCCGCTGCAAGTGAACCCCAGAGCTTGTTTGCTGCCCCCAGGAGCCTTGCGCTGCAGCCCGGCCATTTCCCGCCTCTAGCCCGCGACTCCCAACGGCCCAGGGCTTCGAGATGTTTCTGAGCTGCAGCAAGCTCCACCCTCAGGCAGTGACAGCCCATTGGCTGCCAGCTCAGGCAGAAACCGTCACTCAGCAACAGTCAGAAAACAGCAGCGCGTGCAAGCGGATGCACCGGTGAACACCCCGGGTGCTGCAGCTTCCCGCCAGGCAGGAGGTGGGCCCGCTGCTGCGGTCTCTGTTCCTCCGCCCCGGCAGCGGGAACCGGCGCCCCTCGTCCTCGATCCGCTTCTTGCGAGCGTGTGCTGAGCTCTGAGCTCACAAGGCCCTGGCGGCTCAGCCCAGCATCGCTGTCAGACAGCGTCGCGTAGTGACAGCCAAGGGGAGATGAGTCTGTCCGAAATGTAACAGCGGGCAGGCCAACACCAGCCATCCAGGCACCACCCCTCTTCTCACGCTGCCAGACAGCTCCTGGCCCCTGCCTGTCTTCCGCCCTGCACCAGCAGCCTCGAGCAGTGCTGCGGGGACACCGCTCCCCAGCACACGTCCCCACTGCAAGCAGCCAGCACAGCCAGCAACTGTGCCTCGATTCCCTTCCCCCACCTGCTGCACCGCCCTCAGGGAACAGGAGCCACCATGCAAAGAGCGAAAACGGGCACAGTACTCCCCCAACCACGATGCTTGCAGCAGAGAGAAGCTCCAGAGGCCAGTTTCAGGCCCCCCCCGGCTGGCAGGCAGCCCGTACGTGTGCACACACAGCACCCTGCTCCCCGTTGAGGGCGACCGCACACCCCAGCAGGGCCAGGCTCTGCTCAGCCAGGCTCCCCACTGCCTGCACTAGACAGGTGGGTCCCAGCCCCAACACTTACTCACATTTCACCCCAGTGGCCCCAAACTGCCGCTTTTAATACGCAAATAAGGAGCTGCCATGCTCAGGCCTCTCCCCAGCTCTCCAGGGCAGCCTGCAGGCAGAGAACAAGGTGAGATTTAAATTAGCCAGGATGTCGCTCACTCAATTCCCTCTGCTCTCCAGCAGGTGGCGCCGGACAGCGCCAAGCTCGCTCACTTCCCTTTCTCGCGCCGGCTCAGCCCCGGGTTCAAGGCACCAGCCGGGCGGGATTCCAGCCGCAGAAGGTCCCTTCTCCCCGGGGTTCAGGGAGTGCAGAGCATGGGGCTGCTCTGCGGGGACAGACTTGCTCACTTGGGTTGTTAGCGAAAAACATTCCTTCTTGGCTGAGTAAAGGGCAGAGATCTGCACTTAGCCTGCCCGGAGTGCGGGGTCCCCCAAACCGACCCTCACTCGCTAGGCAGGCGTCACCGTTCTGCTGGGAGAAAAGGCCACACGTCCCCACTCCCCAGCTGTGCGTGGGCGGACAGCCAATGAGACCTTCTAGTAACAGGGAAAGAGAATCAAGCCTGTGTTTGGGAAAACTACATGACCACATTCAGGGCTGTCCCGAGCCATTTGAGTGCCCTACACAGCCCACCCTCTGGGGGGCTGTGTGGGGCCCCAGGCCTCCCCCTCCCCCCAGGGTCTGGGAGGCAGGAGCTGTGGGGGCACTTTTGGGGACCCCACAGGCATTAGTGGGGGGCAGAGAGCAGCCCACTCTGCTTCCCTTGCCCTGGACCCAGCCGTGTCGCTCGGGAGGTGGGGTTGGGGAAAGGGAAAACCGCCCCAGCCCGCACTCACCGGCCATGGTGGGAAGCTGAGCAGCCCGGCCCCAGCCCGATCTCCTCCACCAGCTCCCAGCCCCGGCGCTCTGCTTCCCACCGCAGGTGAGTGCTGGAGCTGGGAGACTTTTGTGCTGGGGACATTTGCCCTCACTATATGTGACTCTGTGGTGCAATGGGTCAGCGCGTTCGGCTGTTAACCGAGAGGATGGTGGTTCGAGCCCACCCAGGGACGGCGGTAATCCCGTGCTATTTCCTTGCTCCTCAAGACCTGTTAGGAGCCTCAAAGGCCCCCTTTTTGCCATCTCAGAACCATGCCTCTTGGCCTCAGTGGTTTCAGCTGGTGGCCCGCAGTGTGCCCTGGATGCGAGTCAGAAGCCCATCTCCCAGCATCCATGCCGGGGGCTCGGGCTTAATCCTCACAGCCGAGCACAAAACCTTCAGATGGGAACGTTTCGCTCCCTTCCCGCCTCCCCCCAAGCGGCAAGAGAGAAACGGACGACGTGCCAGTTCGAAGACTGCCTCCCTCCCACTTCCCGTTGGCTGCGCAAAGCTCTTGGCCTGCCTCATGCCTCCTCAGGGAAGCGTGGCCATGCTGCCCCAGCCTGAGGCCCGACCGCAGCCTGGCCCGCCCCGGCTGATGGAGCGCAGAGCCCCGCGACTCAATGGCAGGTTGAGTCGGGGCCGTGTCACCCACCCTCCCGGTGCCCCGGGGCTTCGGAGGCTGGGGATATGCAGCCCACTCTGGGCTTGGGAGGAAGCCTGGGGGCACTAGCCTGGGGCGGGAGCTGGCAGCTGTGGTGTGGGGGGGTGGCTCTGGGCTTTGGGATTTGCAGAAAGGGCGGGGCCTCATGCAGAAGGGGTGGGGTACGGGGTCAGTCTCCCCCAGATGGTGTTTCACGTCCCGCCCATGGTGTTGCAATGGAAGAGGCTGCCCACTCTGCACTTGTAGCGAGGTTCCCCCACTACGTGGTCGTGCAGAAGACTACGTGGCTGCAGGAGACAGGCGGGTGACAGCAGGGGAAGAGGCGACGCAGGAGACAGGCGGGTGACAGCAGGGGAAGGGGCGACGCAGGAGACAGGCGGGTGATGGCAGGGGGAGGGGTGACTTGGGAGGCAGGCGGGCAACGGCAGGGGAAGGGGCGAAGCGGGAGACAGGCAGGCGACGGCGGGGGATGGGGCGATGCGGGAGACGGGCGGGTGATGGCAGGGGGAGTGGCAATGCAGGAGACAGGCGGGCGACGGGAGGGGAAGGGGCGATGCAGGAGACAGCAGGGGAAGGGGCGACGCAGGAGACAGGCGGGTGATGGCAGGGGAAGGGGCGACGCAGGAGACAGGCGGGCAACGGCAGGGGAAGGGGCGAAGCGGGAGACAGGCAGGCGACGGCGGGCGACGGCGGGGGATGGGGTGATGCGGGAGACGGGCAGGCGACGGCGGGGGATGGGGTGATGCGGGAGACGGGCAGGCGACGGCGGGGGATGGGGCGATGCGGGAGACAGGCGGGTGATGGCAGGGGGAGTGGCAATGCAGGAGACAGGCGGGCGACGGGAGGGGAAGGGGCGATGCAGGAGACAGCAGGGGAAGGGGCGACGTGGGAGATGGGAGAGTGATGGCAGGGGAAGGGGCGACACAGGAGACAGGAAGGCGACAGCAGGGGATGGGGCGATGCAGGAGACAGGCGGGCGATGGCAGGGGATGGGGCGATGCGGGAGACGGGCGGGTGATGGCAGGGGGAGTGGCAATGCAGGAGACAGGCGGGCGACGGGAGGGGAAGGGGCGATGCAGGAGACAGCAGGGGAAGGGGCGACGTGGGAGATGGGAGGGTGATGGTAGGGGAAGGGGCGACGCAGGAGACAGGCGGGTGATGGCAGGGGAAGGGGCGACATGGGAGCTCCCAGCAGCAGGGGAATGACAATGCCGTGGAGTGGCAGTGACGCAGAGGGAACAGGGCAAACTGAGAGCCAGTTGAGGGAGTGGCAGCAGCAGAAGCTGAGGTGTCGCTCGATGCCTTCCCCTCCCTCCCCCACCACTGGGGTTTGCTGACCACGGGGAGTGGGGGTTGGGGGAAGGAGCACGGAGTAGGGGGGGTCTGTTAAAGGAACATTGGATGGGACTGTCACACCGCTCGGGGAGAAACTGAGGCAAAGGACACTGCCCAGCGTACTCTGGGGTGGGAGTTTTGCTTATGATGTAGATTTGAATTTGTGATTGTAGATTTAACTATAATTAATCGACAGCCCTCATTTTTACTATATTAATTAAACCCATAACTTTATTTACTCAAGCCTAAGAATTAGTGTCACTTAATGTTTCTCTGTCCTAGCAAGAATGAACTGGATTTTGTGACTTTCT